>NC_035440.2:108922335-110273585 GCF_002127325.2 Helianthus annuus
CCAGTTCCGCATCAAGCGCAACAACCAAGATTTTCTCCTCCTGAACAGGAAGAAATACTCCATCGACTAGACCGTGTGGAGAGAGAGTTCGAGGAAGAAAAGAAAAGCCACCGAGGATTTCTCAAGGGCTTGGCGAATTTACTAAAGGGCAAAAAGAAGAAACGTGACCACTAGCCCTTAATAGCTGTACTACTATAATTTCTACTTTAAAATAAGTCCCTGCGTGGACAACTTATCGTATTTCAGTCCCTACGTGGACTTATCTTTAGTCCTTGCATGGACACCTATCTTGTACTAGTCCCTGCGTGGACTTGTCACTTATTTTAAAACCTCTATGGAGGTATGTATTATGTAAAAGACCCGTTTAGGGCAATATGTAATTGTATTTGAGATTTGGAATGTATGTTATGAGTTTTGTTTTAATATATATAAAAATAAATCAAAACCATTCCTTTTATATTGATCTGCCTAATAAAGAATCTTAAGGGGGTGAAACCTAGCTTGGGGTCTTTTAAGATCAGTCAAGATGGTACGACCTAGCTGAAAAGATTCTGATTCCCTGTTAACCTCTGTACGCATGTTAACATTCATGGCAGATGTGATTCGTTATAATCACGCACGTCATTCTTATACAATAATCCTTTGAGGATTTCAAAACCCAACTAAATGATATACAGATCGTGGGTTAAATCACCAATGAAGGTGATCAATATTATAAAGACATCCATTTAGTGATGCAATGCCTACGGGCTAGTACTATAAAGACATCCATTTGGTGATGCAATGCCTACGGGCCAGTATTATTAAAACATCCATTAGTGATGCAGTGCCTACGGGCCAGAATTATTAAAACATCCATTAGTGATGTAGTGCCTACGGGCCAATATTATCAAAACATCCATTAGAGATGTAGTGCCTACGGGCCAACCATATTAAGACATCCATTAGAGGTGTAGTGCCTATGGGCCATAATAATTGTCTTATAAGACAAAAGGCAGTAGTAGTCTATGACTCTCTGTCAGAAAGAGATAAAAGAACTACGGTTCAACTCTCTATGCCTTTGATTCTCTGGAATCTCGGCCAGTATTATAAAACATCATCATGATTAGGCTTTATGCCGCCAATACTATTTATCTAGTTAAAATAGGATCTATTCAAATCCTAATATTTAATGTAATGGTCTCTGTACCATGGTTGACAAATTGTCATAAAAGACAATCATATAATAATCTCCTAAATTAAAATTTTGTTATCTTCTGTAACAGATTCAAGTTACAATGGCGGATCCCAATGGAGAGAACAGCCACACAAACGAAGATGACTATGACAACGCGTCAGTACATTTGACAGGCGCACAGCTAAAGGCTCTGATCAACAATGCTGTCCAGGCAGCTATTGATCGTCAACATACTGAGTCTCAAGGCAGATCTGTGTCAAAACCACCCTCTAAACCAAAGACACACTCCAAACCACCCTCTGAACCCAAGAAAGATGACGACAAGCATTCGTCTACTGAGCACAGCGTTCACCGCGATAGAGAATATACTGATGCGTCTAGTGCTAAGGGTTGCACCTACAAATACTTTGTATCATGTAAGCCTCGTGAATTTACAGGGGAGAAAGGTGCGGTTGACTGTATCACCTGGCTGGACGAGATGGACACGATTGTGGACATCAGCGGGTGCGCTGAGAGGGACGTGGTTAAGTTTGTGTCCCAGTCATTCAAGGGCGAGGCCCTGGCGTGGTGGAGAGCTCTGGTGCAGGCTTCAGGTAAGTCTGCCTTGTACAAAATGTCATGGGGGGAGTTTATTACCCTCATAAAAGAAAACTACTGCCCTCAGCACGAGGTTGAGAAGATTGAGGCAGATTTTGTCTCACTGGTGATGACAAACCTGGATTGTCAAGCTTATCTGACAAGCTTTAACACTATGTCACGCCTGGTGCCATATCTTGTGACACCAGAACCTAGAAGGATTGCCCGATTCATTGGGGGCTTAGAGCCGGCGATCAAGGCCAGCGTAAAAGCCTCTAGGCCAACGACCTTCAGGTCAGTCACTGACCTCTCCTTGTCTCTTACACTTGATGCTGTCCGTCTGAGGGCACAAAGGAGCAAGGAGGCTGAGAAGCGAAAGCGTGAGGATGATACCTCACGAAAGCCCGGTAAAAAGCACCGTGGAAACGGTGAGGGCAAGAAAGGGTCGGAGGCAAGGAAGGAGGGGCAAGCTGATGGAAGACCTTACTGCAAGGTCTGCAAGAAACCTCACTCCGGAAAGTGTAGGTTTGCGTCTGGTTCGCAGTCGCAACAAAGGACTCCACCCTGTGGGCTATGCAAGTCCAAGGAGCATAAGACAGTGGAGTGCAAAAAGATAAAGGACGCAACCTGCTATAATTGTAATGAAAAGGGGCACATAAAGAGTAATTGCCCGAAGTATGCCAAGAAGGCAGAAGAGACTAAGAAGACAAACGCGAGAGTTTTTCGCTTGGATGCAAAGGAAGCGGTCAAGGACGACAATGTGCTTACAGGTACCTTTCTCGTAAATAATATATTTGCAAGAGTACTGTTCGATTCTGGCGCTGACAAGTCCTTTGTAGACCAGAAATTTTGCCAACTACTAAATATGCCAATCAAAACCCTAGACGTAAATTACGAAGTAGAGTTGGCAGACGGCACGATAGAAACCGTCTCTACCGTTCTAGAAGGATGTGAAATATCCATTAGGAACCATTCTTTTCCTTTATCTCTACTTCCTTTCAAACTTGCGGGTTTTGACATCGTGCTAGGCATGGACTGGTTATCCCATAACCAGGCCCAAATCATCTGCGGCAAGAGGCAAATAGTCTTAAAGACTCCGAATGGTGAATCTCTTACCATTCGAGGGGATACGCATTACGGATTGCCCGAAGACGTATCTATGCTGAAAGCTTCAAGGTGTTTGAACAGAGGCTGTGTAATTTACATGGCTCAAGTGATAATTGAAGAACCAAAGCCGAAGATCGAGGATCTTCCTGTCATTTCTGAATACCCCGAGGTTTTTCCTGAAGAACTACCTGGTTTGCCACCAGATAGACAAGTGGAGTTCAGAATTGACATCATTCCTGGAGCAGCTCCGATAGCAAGAGCACCTTACAGATTAGCGCCAACGGAAATGAAAGAACTGAGGACCCAGTTGGATGAACTGCTGGCGAAAGGTTTTTATCAGACCTAGTTCATCTCCCTGGGGAGCTCCTGTCCTATTTGTAAAGAAGAAGGACGGATCAATGCGGTTGTGCATCGACTATAGAGAGCTGAATAAAGTTACCATAAAGAATAGATATCCTTTACCAAGGATCGATGATCTATTCGATCAGCTGCAAGG
Organism: Helianthus annuus; assembly: GCF_002127325.2. Taxonomy (NCBI): domain Eukaryota; kingdom Viridiplantae; phylum Streptophyta; class Magnoliopsida; order Asterales; family Asteraceae; genus Helianthus; species Helianthus annuus. The sequence goes on from NC_035440.2 coordinate 108,925,692, forward strand.
AGCAAGCTACTTCTCCAAGATCGACTTAAGGTCGGGTTATCATCAACTAAGGGTCAGAGATGAAGATGTACACAAGACTGCATTTAGGACTCGCTATGGTCATTACGAGTTCCTAGTGATGCCTTTTGGGCTCACAAATGCACCGGCTGCGTTCATGGATCTCATGAATCGCGTTTGCAAGCCATACTTGGATAAATTCGTCATAGTCTTCATCGACGATATCCTGATCTATTCTAAAAGCCAAGATGACCACGAGAAGCACCTCCGTTGCATTCTCGAATTACTACAGCGTGAGAAACTCTACGCCAAATTCTCGAAATGTGAATTCTGGCTACGAGAAGTTCAGTTTTTAGGACACGTTGTGAGTGAGCGTGGTATCCAAGTGGATCCCGCTAAGGTAGAGGCAGTTATGAACTGGCAAGAGCCAAAGACACCTACCGAAATACGTAGCTTCCTGGGATTAGCAGGATACTACCGTAGATTTATTGAAAATTTTTCGAGGATTGCTGCGCCCTTGACTTCCTTGACCAAGAAGAAAGAAAAGTACATTTGGGGCCCGAAGCAGCAAGAGTCCTTTGAAATACTGAAGCAGAAGCTAAGCAACGCACCTGTGTTGACATTACCGGAAGGTACAGATGAATTCGTAGTTTACTGCGATGCATCACATACAGGCATGGGGTGTGTGCTTATGCAGAAGGGCAAGGTGATTGCCTATGCTTCAAGGCAATTAAAGGTGCATGAAAAGAATTACACAACCCATGATTTGGAGTTGGGTGCCGTTGTATTTGCACTGAAGTTATGGAGGCACTACCTTTATGGTATTAAATTTGTGATTTATTCTGATCACAAAAGCCTCCAGCACCTGTTCAACCAGAAAGAGTTGAACATGAGGCAACGCCGTTGGATGGAAACCCTGAATGATTATGACTGTGAAATCAGGTACCATCCCGGCAAGGCGAATGTAGTCGCCGATGCCTTGAGCAGAAAGGAAAGGGTAAAACCCATTCGAATCAATGCCAAGAGCATTGAGGTTAAGAATAATTTGATGGAAAGGATATTAGCTGCGCAGCGTGAGGCTGTGTTGGAAGCTAATTATCCTAATGAAAAGCTAGGAGTAACTGAAGAGCAGTTGACTCTTAGCAAGGATGGAATCTTGAGGCTGAACGGACGTATATGGGTTCCGATTTATGGAGGACTACGAGATGTTGTTCTCCAGGAAGCCCATAGTTCCAAATACTCAGTCCATCCGGGTGCAGATAAAATGTACCAAGACTTAAAGGCAAATTATTGGTGGATAGGCTTGAAAAAGTCTGTAGCCGCCCATGTAGCAAAGTGCTTGACTTGTGCTCAAGTCAAAGCCGAGCACCAAAAGCCGTCTGGCTTGCTACAACAGCCTGAGCTTCCCGAGTGGAAGTGGGAATGTGTAACTATGGACTTCATAACCAAGTTACCCAAAACCAGGAAAGGAAACGATACAATATGGGTCATAGTCGATAGGCTGACTAAATCAGCTCATTTTCTACCCATCAAGGAGACGTATAGCTCCGATATGTTAGCCCAACTTTATGTTGATAAGATTGTAGCCTTACACGGCATACCTGTGTCTATTATCTCCGACAGGGATACTAGATACACATCACACTTCTGGAAGAGTTTCCAGCAATCTTTGGGCATGCGTCTAAACTTTAGTACGGCTTACCATCCACAGACGGACGGCCAAAGTGAGCGTACTATCCAAACGCTAGAAGACATGCTTCGTGCATGTGCGATCGATTTAGGTGGTAACTGGGATAAAAACCTACCCCTGATCGAATTCTCCTACAATAATAGCTACCACACCAGCATAAAGGCTGCGCCTTTTGAGGCATTATATGGTAGGAAATGCAGATCGCCTGTTTGTTGGGCGGAAGTAGGAGAGGTCCAATTATCGGGACCAGAGATTGTTTTCCAGACGACAGACAAGATTGTCCAGATCCGGGAACGTCTCAAGGCTGCCCGCGATAGGCAGAAGAGCTACGCTGATCCAAAGCGTAAGGATTTTCACTTCGAAGTGGGTGAAAAAGTATTACTTAAGGTGTCACCCTGGAAGGGGGTGATGCGTTTCGGCAAGAAGGGCAAATTGAGTCCGAGATACATAGGACCTTTTGAGGTCATTGAACGAGTCGGATCAGTTGCCTATAAACTAAACTTGCCTGAAGAGCTCAATGGAATTCACAATGTGTTCCACATCTGCAATCTCAAAAAGTGCTTCGCCGACGAATCGTTGGTGATTCCACACACAGATGTGCATATAGATGAGAGCTTAAAGTTTATAGAAAAACCCTTGTCGATTGAAGATCGACAGGTGAAGAAGCTTCGCAGAAAGCACGTACCGATTGTAAAGGTCAAATGGGATGCTCGTAGAGGTCCCGAATATACGTGGGAAGTCGAAGCTACAATGAAAGAAAAATACCCCTATTTATTTGAGTAAATCTCGGGTCGAGATTTATTTTAAGGGGGTGAGGATGTAACACCTCGAAATTTTGTGTCCAATGATGTGTTAACACGTGTCATTTGATTACACGTGGCATCTATAATAAATAAAGGACTAATTTTGACAAACCTTGAAAGTATATATAAATTCGAGGGTTATAAATGTCAACAAGGGTAAATATACTGTATAGTATCCCTAAATAATGCTTAAACCTTCAAACGAATAAATTATAGATCGTACAAAAAATAAAACGCGGAAGAAAGTGAGAGATTACAAACTACAGGGGTTAACTGTGTCAACATGTTTAATAATACCTCTGAGTGACCCTTTAACGTTCCAAAGACTTTGTAGCGGTATTATACCCTCACTAAAATAATATATATGAATTTCGCGAAGTTTCGATATGAAACGAGAAAGTTACGATCGAATTCGTAGAAGAAGGGTTAAAAGCGTCAACAGTGAAAGTTAAGACTTTCCAATATAATTAATAAATAAACCGGGGACTTAATAATGCGGGTAATTAACACGAAGCCCCTATCGATAAATAACCGAGGGCCAAACCGCAAAGTTACCCCTTCAAAACCGAAAGGTCAGGCGAATCATTACGAAAGATTTCGTTACTAATGGCCAGATTCTGTAATAATTACAAAAAGATTTAAAAAAATTCAGAAAATATAACCTTAGGCGACCCGCGTAAGGTTTCAACATAAGTTGAGGCGGGCCGCGAGCCTCCTCTATTTCGCGTCTGATTTTTGAACTTTAGGCGACCCGCGTTAAAATGGCATGGAACTCCCATGCGGGCCGCGTAAAGTGCCCAGATGCAGAAAAATTGTGTTTTCTTGACTTTTGGAGCTTGTGAACGATCATGCACATAATTATGGGGCATGGGCACCCTATGCTCAACCCATAACACTTAGGGGACACCTACCATCACCCCTGGTCTGATAGTAGTGCTTGCAATGATCAATAAGGCTTGGCATTGGCTATAAATAGCATGCCTTAAGCATAACAATTCACACAACTCAAAAACACTTATATCTGATCATTCAAGAGCTCCCTAGCATTCTTTTCTGTTCTCTCATCAAGAGTTAGCTTCTGTAAGTCATTCATAACCATTTTGGTTTCACATTTCCATAGTTATAGCTCATAAACGCAACCGTCGTAACTAACGGTTGTCATTGCAATATCTTGCAAATGGTTCAGTCTTATGACGAATCAAAAGTAGTTTTGAGTTGGTATTTATGTGGGTAATAAACCCCTAAAAGGGTTCCCTCTGATCACCACTCTAACTATGTCAAATATCGAGTCAAACGTGCGGTTAAAAAGTCAACAGAAAGCCATTTTGGCGATTTATGCATAATCTGTAATATATATGTTATGGAACCTGTTTTGACAATCATAAAACATGATAATATGTATATAAACATGTTTGCGCTCGTTTGAATCGATCATTTACTATATAGAACCGGTTCGGAGCCGAAAGTCGCAAAAGTTTGACTTTTGCTTTGACTTCAGTTCTGACCCGTTTTAGTGAGGTATAAATATACCTTAGGACTCTCTTAGGACCAGGTCACATGTTGGTATAAGCCTCTGTGGTCGGTTCATGAGTTACCCGAGTCTTTTACGCAATTCCGTCATTCGCCTAAAAGTTGACCGTAACGGCCTTTTAAAATTAAAACGAGTATTTCGAACACGTGAACGGACCAAAACCTTGCTTGTTAAATTATAAGCATGTCCCTGAAGTTTCACGTCAATCCGAGGCCTAGAATGAGAGTTATGCTAAAAGGCGCACTTTTAAGAAAGTTTTGTAATTAACGGCGCAATTAGCATAACGCCGATCTAACCCAAGTTTTTCGTCACCAAAACTTTTACCCACTGTGGTAAAATAATATTTTGGGAATTTTAAAGATTTTTAATAATTTTTACCTTGCTCATAACCTGCGGTTATGGCTACGGTTCGGTAAATACCGAATATGCCCTTTTTGGCCAAAACGGGAGTTCTACAAGGTCTTTTGACCCGATTCCAGTTGCTACTGATTTTAAATAATAAATAAAGTATTTTAAGCTTTATAAACTGTTCGGGAAACTCAGATTTCCTGTAGAACTCGAAAATCCCTTTTAAAGTCTTTAAAATGACCGAAAAGCCCCTACGGGGCATAATATTAACTTAAACTCGTTACGGGCATTACGGAAGGTATCCTACTGATACCAGAATACTTTTAAGGCATATTGACTTAGGAAATAAGCGTACGACTCTTATGGTTAACCGTTTCGCCTATTTGCGCACACGGTACGGCTCATGAAACTAGTTTTCGTGCAATAGCCGATACGGGTCAAATTATACTATTTGAACCCCAAAATCCAGAGTATGAACTATAAACCCATATGAAACAAGTCTCTGAACTTGTTGGGTCCAAATCATACTCCATCCTCGGTTTTCGCCTTTTCGTGCGAATTAACCATATCTATATATCGGAATCAACCGGTTTAAGCTACGGCTACTTTAAGGACCGTTAGGATTCTAAGAGGTTAATTAAAACCTTCGTTCCAGATTAGGAGCCCCAGTAAAAGCTATCGGTGACTTGATCTAAATTAAGGATTAATACTTGCAAAGGTAAATACTTTAACTTATTTCCCCTATATGGGCTTGGGTTACGGTATATTAATACCGCTTGATTGAGCATTATATAATTCCATCGCTGAGGTGGTTAATTGATTAAATATGATCGGCTCATTTAAACAGTTTTGTTGCTTATAAGCCTTTGGGGGGTTTAATGACCGTTGTCCCGGATATCCTCGGCATCATTTTACGAAATGGCCACGACCATCGACATCCCGGTGTAGGCGTACACCCGGTATAAAGTGTCGACATTAAAATTAAAAGACGTAGCCGTTGGTTTTCATACTACGGTTTTACGCAAACGTGGTGTGTCTATAAATCTTTAACCCGGCACGACCCGGGCTACTGAACGCATAAAAGAACATGTAAAACGTTCACAAGATCATTATGAATTTTCCCAAGTTATAAAAGAGTTTGTGCCTTGTGCATTCAAATCAATTTTAATAAACATTTTCAAATGTGTCAGTTGAATGTATTTACCAGTGTAAACTGACGTATTTTCCCCAAAAAGATTAAGTGCAGGTACCTAAACGTAATTGGCTGGTATTAGCTCCCTAGCGTCGGGATAAGCCTCGCAAGCTTGATTGCAGTATCTAATGGAACAATACCTTACTTTTATTTTCGATCCACTGTGGATATTCAACTCTGTAATACATTGATATTATGATCAGAGGTTGAAATTTATATATTTATCTTATGCTTCCGCTGTGCATTATATAATTGTGTGGTTTGACTATATTGTTGCCAACATCGTCACGGTAATCCCCCACCGGGCCCACCGGTGAGACACGTGGAAATCGGGGTGTGACAAAACAACTTCATTTCATCAAGATTTCATCTTATTTCACCATTATGTTCAAGCTTTAGGTTTATGTTCTTTTAGTGTTCATATGTTTTCATCAAGATATAACTATTAACCACTAAAAACATGAAGTAAGGAAGGATTAACAAGAAGCTTACAACTAGCTTAAAGCTAGGGAAGATCAAGATGAAAATGTAGAGGATAATAGCAAACGAAGGTGGTCCTTCAAGTTCCGAGTGTTCCACACCTTCTAATCCACCTTTGTGCACCTTAGGATGGCCTTGGATTGTATGAGTGAAAAACCGAAAATGGTGAGGGGTGTAAGGGGGTGCTCGGCCGCAAGCTTTGTAGAAGGAGAGAGAGGAGTTTGTTGGTGATGAAGATGAATGATAAAGGCTAGTGTACATATAGTCCAATTTGATCTAATATCCAATAGGTAATGTGCTTCTTCAAGTACTAGCAAACCTCATCAAGTCCAAGGTAAATATTATGGATGAGATTATGAAAGATCTTAGGGTGGGGCCATGATGAACCGAAAATCAGCCCGGGGGGGGGGGTTAAGTGTAATATTTGATGGTAAAATGTAATAAGTGGAAGGTTAAAGTGGTATGTCTAGTGTTTAGTGTGTACCATGTCTTATGTAATGTGTTTAAGTGTTCGGGGACCATAACTAGCTCAGAAAAATAAAAATAATGTCTCTGGTAATATTTTAGAGTTCCGGGTAATGTCCGGTTGTTCGGTTAGATACGGTTCCGTGAAAGTGCTAAGTTATTCCATATAGTGTCCTATATATATCTTTTTGTAACACTTTTAATTCCCAACACTTAGGAAAGCATACAGGACCATTTAGTCAATTTTCTACACAAGACTAGTATGTTAAAAAGCACATGTAAGTATGACACAGTAATCAGAAAACAATTAAGTAATTCAGCACAGTCATCAAGCACTTTAATTAACATTAATCAATCGTACGGATACATGTAATTATGAGGGTTGTTACATTTTCCCCCTGTTAAGAAAATTTCGTCCCGAAATTTAGCACGTGGTTACTGAGGAAGCTAGTTAAGTTGCGTTGTTTCCTGGTTTTCCTGGGGTGTCACATCATTCCCCTGTTGGTTTTGAATTCCGTCCCGAAATTCTGCAGTAGCTTCGGCCTCAGTAGTGGTTGCACTTTTCTTAAACAACTGGGGATACTTGAGTTTCATTTGGTCTTCTCGTTCCCAGGTATATTCTGGGCCACGACGGGAGTTCCAACGAACTCGAACAAGGGGTATTCTGGTACGCTTGAGGACCTTAACATCTCGATCAGTAATCTCTACTGGTTCCTCGACGAATCGCAGCTGATCGTCGATAGTGAGCTCCTTGAGAGGAACTATGAGGGTCTCATCTGACAGACACTTCTTCAGATTCGACACATGGAAAACATTGTGAACTCCGCTGAGTTCTGTCGGTAGATTCAGCTTGTAGGCCACTTTGCCGATTTTCTCAATGATTTCGAAGGGTCCAACATATCGTGGGTTGAGTTTTCCTCGTTCGCCAAAACGAACTACACCTTTCCAAGGTGAGACTTTAAGTAGCACTCGATCCCCAACCTGGAACTCGAGTGGTTTCCTTCGCTTATCAGCATAGCTTTTCTGACTGTCACGAGCTGCCGCCATTCGTTGTCGTATCTGAGCAATCTTCTCGGTTGTATCTACTACAAGTTCTGGGCCAGTGACTTGACTGTCGCTAACCTCTGCCCAACACAGAGGTGATCGGCACTTCTGTCCGTACAGTGCCTTGAACGGAGCGACCTGGATACTGGTGTGGTAACTGTTGTTATACGAAAACTCCACTAACGGGAGATGTTTTTCCTAGCCATTACCAAAGTCGATTACACATGCCCTTAGCATGTCTTCAAGGGTTTGGATGGTGCGTTCAGATTGCCCATCCGTCTATGGATGATATGCCGTGCTCATGCCTAATCGAGAACCAAAGGATTTGTGCATAGCTCGCCACAACTCAGATGTAAAACGTGAGTCACAATCAGAAATGATGGAGGTTGGCACTCCGTGCCTTGATACTACTTCCTTTAGGTAGATGTCTGCTAGAGTGGAAAACTTATCCGTTTCCTTGATAGCAAGAAAATTTGCAGACTTGGTCAGTCGATCCACGATCACCTAAATGGTATCATTTCCGCGTTGAGATCTAGGCAGACCAGTAACGAAATCCATGGAAATTTGCTCCCATTTCCATTTAGGTATCTCTGGTTGTTGAAGTGGGCCTGATGGTTTCTGGTATTCGATCTTGACCCTAGCATAAGTCAAGCATTTACTGACGTAGGTTGCTATGTCGGCTTTCATACCAGGCCACCAGTATGTAGTCTGTATGTCACACCCCCAAAATCCACCTCGCGGAGCACCACCGCTTGGAGGCGTGACTGACCAGGATCAAGCCATCAATCATATCAAACCATAGCATTTAATAATAGTAAAAGTAATTAACGTAAGTCACCATGACATGATTGATGTTTCAAAACCAAACATTGTTTTAAGTAGCGGAAGCATAGTAATGATATTCAATGTATGTAAATAGTTCAAGTGTTGTAAGTATAACATAACATTCACAATCCAATCTCCACAACGACCTGCTCCTCCCTGTGCAAGCTCCATATGTACCTAATGTCCTGCAAGGCATGTAACAGAGGATCAACAAACTAGTTGAGCGAGTTCACAGTTAACAGTTCAGTAATAGTTTAGTGTGAGTAGAAGTATGTTCGTTCGTTTTGTCATGTATTGTATCAGTTTCCATCGCGGCCTCCCAGGCAGGTATGCGAAGATGTTAGGGGATGTTCATCCCAAGTATTCTAGACTAGGTTTATCTGTATCGCGGCCGACCAGGCAGGTGTGCGAAGATTAGTAAATTACAGTTCGCGGCCTTCCAAAGGCAGGTGTGCGAAGTCAGTCATAATATCGCGGCCAACCCTTGGCAGGTGTGCGAAGATCAGTTCAATAAGTGTTACTAGTCTAGCAGTAGTTCTAACAGTGGAGTATGTACCATAGTTCATCCCATAACATCATTACGTTCCATAAAAGACAAGTACCAGTAAATAGTCAAATCCCATTCCCACCCTGGGAACCCCATGCCTTGGCTGTGTGAACTCACCTTGGTTTGCTCGGTATGCTAGGTTATGCACTCACAAGTAATTAATCAAGTCCTATTGTATGCACGTATAACAAATCAGTTCATGTTCACAATGATACGCATGCAATTTAATGTTCACATAACAGTCAGTTTGCATATCGGCACAACACGTATTATTTCACATTAAATCATCAGCTATCATTCGATTCACACTACCCATCCTTCGATACATTGCTCATCCTTCGGTCTAACAATTATCTCAATTATCACAGTTATGTTTCGACACGTCTTTCGATACACAGTTATCATCTTACGATTCATGGTTATCTTTCGACACATCAGCTATGTTTCGTATAACTAACATCTTTCGGTCAAAGCTATCCTTCGGTCCCAACAACTATCTTTCGAGTAGCAAGTAACAACAACTATGCTTCGACTAACAAGTATCTTTCGGTTCATGTGCTATCTTTCGATAAATATCAGTTACGTTTATTCCAAGTTTTCCAAACTGATTATCAATCAATCAACACTATTCTAAGAAATATGATAATACAATAATCGATCAACCATGTATACTTTAAGTGTTTTTCTCAAGAACCCTAACTCCAAATCAAGTCTAACAATCACACATAACAACTCGGTATTTATACAAGTCAGATACATCACAGCCGAAACAACCTTGATCAAACATACCATCTAAATTTCTGATTCATAATCATCCTGATAATCATGCAATTCTAATACGCAAACAAGGCATGAAAGCCGAACAATAACCACAATCACATACCCGAATGGCTAGAACATTAACACATGATCAATACTAAACACCATCGATTATCACATACTAAATCATGCTATCAAAAATCTTAGATTATCATATCACACACAACATCATGTCATCAAACGATGATAGTGAAACACTAACCGGATTAGGGGATTGAAACTAGTGGGGTTTCGGGTGCACAAGAACTTTCAGCCGACTTCCAGACTTCGTGAGAGAGAGAGAAGGGTATTAGGGTTTTTGAAACTAACTGCCGGTTTACATGCATCACGTATATAAACGTGTCACAGGAATGGGCCAAGCCCATTAGAAAGACTGGGCCGAAAGATGTCGAAGGATAGAGTCCTTGGTCGAAGGATATGTTTCGAGATCCTTCGAACCGAAAGTTGATCCTTCGAATCGAAGGATATGTTTCGAGATCCTTCGAACTGTATGTCATGTTTCGTGATCTAGACTAAGTGTTTTAATAATAATTCTAATATTATTTTCTACCACAGCAAGTAATCACATATAGGCAAAACGACAATACGTTTCATTAAAACACAACGCGTACAATTTCCAAGTCCACAACTTCAAACAACTAAACAGTCAAAGTCAACGCGCATTTAATGCGAAAGTGAAAGTCAGAAACTCGAGTTGTCACATTATCCCCAACTTAAAAGAAATTTCGTCCCGAAATTTGGTACGCACTCACTGAGGAAGCTAGGTAAGTTACATTGTTCACTGGTTTTCCTGGGGTGTCACATCATCCCCCCGTTGATTTGGAATTTCGTCCCGAAATTCAGTAGTAGTAGCTTCAGCCTCAGAAGTGGATGCATTGGTTTCGAATAACTGGGGATACTTTTCTGTCATCTGGTCTTCGCGTTCCCAGGTGTACTCTGGGCCACGTCGGGAGTTCCAACGAACTCGAACAAGAGGGATTCTCTTGTGTTTGAGGACCTTACATCCCGGTCCGTGATTTCAACTGGCTCCTCGACGAACTGCAACCGCTCGTCGATAGTGAGTTCCTAGAAAGGAACTGTGAGGGTCTCATCTGACAGACACTTCTTCAGATTCGACACGTGGAATACGTTGTGAACTGCACCGAGTTCAGCTGGTAGGTTCAGTCTGTAGGCTACTGGGCCTATTCTTTCAGTGATTTCGAATGGTCCGACATACCGTGGATTGAGTTTGCCTCGTTTGCCAAAACGAACCACACCCTTCCAGGGTGAGACTTTTAATAAAACCCGGTCCCCGACCTGAAATTCCAATGGCTTCTTACGCTTATCCGCGTAGACTTTCTGACGGTCGCGTGCTGCCGCCATACGTTGTCGTATTTGTGCAATCCGTTCAGTAGCGTCAACTACCATTTCTGGTCCTGTAATCTGACTATCCCCCACCTCTACCCAACAGAGAGGTGACCGGCATTTACGTCCGTACAATGCCTCGAATGGAGCGGCTCGTATGCTGGTGTGATAACTGTTATTATACAAAACTCCACCAAAAGGGAGATGCTTTTCCCCAGCCGTTGCCGAAGTCTATAACGCATGCCCGAGCATGTCTTCAAGAGTTTGGATCGTTCGCTCAGACTGCCCATCGGTCTGAGGATGGTATGCTGTGCTCATGTCTAATCGTGAGCCAAAAGATTTGTGCATCGCTTGCCATAATTCTGACGTGAATCGTGCATCCCGATCCGAAATGGTGGAGGTGGGCACCCCGTGCCTCGAAACAACCTCTTTAAGGTAGATGTCTGCGAGAGTGGAGAACTTATCCGTTTCCTTTATAACCAGGAAGTGTGCAGACTTGGTGAGTCGGTCCACGATCACCCATATAGTATTATTCCAACGCTGAGATCTAGGTAACCCGTAACGAAGTCCATGGAAATTTCTTCCCATTTCCATTGTGGTATCCTGGGTTGCTGAAGTAAGTCTGAAGGTTTCTGGTACTCTGTCTTGACTCTCGCACAGGTCAAGCACTTGCTAACATAGGTGGCGATGTGGGCCTTCATGCTAGGCCACCAATAAGCAGTTCTGATGTCGTAGTACATTTTGTCCGAACCTGGATATATCGAGTAGCGAGACTTATGAGCTTCATCCATCACAAGTTCTCGTAAGCCGCCATAGCGTGGGACCCAAATACGCCCCGATACAAAGTAGGCGCCGTCTTCCTTTTGTTCCATTCGTTGTCGTGAGTCACGCAAGGCTTCAGCCTTGACGTTTCCGGGTTTCAGTGCTTCTACCTGAGCATTTCGTATCCGTGCAGGAAGATCAGACTAAATAGTAAGTTGTAGCGCTCGCACGCGCTTAGGTAGGGTGTTCTTTCGACTGAGGGCGTCGGCCACACCATTGGCCTGGCCTGGATGATACTTGATGGCGCATTCGTAGTCGTTAAGCAGTTCGATCCATCGTCGTTAACGCATGTTCAACTCCTTCTGCTTGAAGATATGCTCGAGACTCCTGTGATCGGTGTAGATTGCGCACTTGGTACCGTACAGGTAGTGTCGCCATATCTTAAGTGCAAAACAACAGCTCCCAGCTCTAAATCGTGCGTCGTGTAGTTCCGTTCATGAATCTTGAGTTGCCGTGAAGCGTAAGCAATGACCTTGTCGCGCTGCATTAACACACATCCAAGACCCTGGATGGATGCATCACAGTATACTACAAAATCGTCCGTGCCCTCTGGCAATGAGAGAATAGGGGCACTGCGAAGCCAGAAGTCGCATTTCGAAAACTTTGCGTACAGTTTCCAAGACAAGACGTAAGCGCTGCTCGTGCTCCTCCTGACTCTTGGAGTAGATCAAAATGTCGTCGATGAAGACAATGACGAACTTGTCAAGATAAGGTTTGCACACCCTGTTCATAAGGTCCATAGATACGGCAGGTGCGCTCAATAATATCAAACCATCCATCATACCAAACATAAAATATAATAGGTAAAATAATTCATAAAACCCAACACGATTAATGTTCAAACCAAACTTTGTTTGAGTAGCGTAAACATAATAATGAAAACCCAAGATAAGTTATAAGTTCAATTAGCGTTCATTGCGTCTCCTCCTCCTAACACGAAAACTCGACCTCTTGCCTCGTTGCCATTGTTGTTGTTGTTTCCCCCGTTGTTGTTGTTGTTCCCGTTGCCCTGGTTATTGTTGTGGTTCCGATTCTGGTTCAACTGAGGACAATCGCGTTTGTAATGACCTTCTTCCCCACACTGGAAACATCCCCGATTTCCACGCTGTGGCTGCTGCTGCTGGTTCTGTGGAGCTGGCGGTGGGAGTTGCTGGTTCTGATTTGCTGGCCGAGAGCTTCTACAATCCTTAGCCTCATGACCCATCTTGAGGCATCTTTGACATTGTTCCCTGCGACATCTTCCACTGTGGTGTTTGTTGCACTTATTACACAGTGGGTGAATTCCCCGATATCCACTCTGCTCCTGACTACCAGATGATTGCTGACTCGAATTCTGGTAGTCATTTGTCTTGCGCTGCTGAGACTGAACAGTAACCGATCCCTTGCTGGAATCCCCCTCCCATTTCCTCTTGTTGTCACTGGGAGTAGCAGAAGTGGTGACAGCAGTAGTGGTAGCCTTGACACGTTTTGGCAGTTTGTTCTGATCCACTGCCTGATCTGTAATACGGTGAGCGAGGCGCTGAATTTCCTGGATGTTGTTGAGGTTAGCCGAGGTAACGTGGCTCTGTATTTCTGGTGCCAAACCTTTGAGATACAACTCAATACGCTTGTATGGAGGGTCCACCATAGTTGGACACAGCACGGCCAGCTCATTTGACCGTTTAGTATACGCTTCAATCTCTGATCCAACCATTTTCAGATTATACAGCTCGTCTTCCAGTTTGTGAATATCTTCACGCGTACAATACTCTCTCTTGATAAGTTCCTTAAAATCGTTCCAGGGTGTGGCGTTAGCAGCTGCCAACCCCAGAATTTGCACCTGCGCGTTCCACCAGGTTAGCGCTACTCCCTCCAAGGTGCCAGTTGCATACTTAACCTTGCGAGCCTCAGGGCACTCGCACATCTCGAATACCGACTCTAGCTTTTCGAACCAATGGAGGAGTCCAACTGCTCCCTCCGTGCCACTGAACGTGTTAGGACGACAATCCATGAAATTCTTGAAGGTGCACACAGGTTGTTGCTGAGCGGGTTGACCTGCTTGAGCGGCTGCAACTGCCGCAGCAATGAGAGCCTCTAGCTGGGCTTAAGTCATGTTAATTCGTGCGGCCATTGATCTTCACATCAAAGGCAACATAAGTGAGAAAAGTTCGCGAATAGTGCGATGACAGAAGAGTGTAAGCACGTAGGTGTTCTCAAGCAATAACAAGTAGTGAGCAAAGTAATGTAAGCATACTACGAGCAATGTTCTACGCAGTTCTAGCAAGCAGGTAATAAACATAAACCTTATTACCTAGGATGTCGAGTCTTGCACGTGGAGCGAAGCGTCGTTGTGGATCGTTTGAGAGCACTGTTCTGGTTATAGTCTGGTTTTAATAAAAACGTTTTCCCATATTAAAACCAAGTTCTCTATAACCAATGGCTCTGATACCAATCTGTCACACCCCCAAAATCCACCTCGCGGAGCACCACCGCTTGGAGGCGTGACTGACCAGGATCAAGCCATCAATCATATCAAACCATAGCATTTAATAATAGTAAAAGTAATTAACGTAAGTCACCATGACATGATTGATGTTTCAAAACCAAACATTGTTTTAAGTAGCGGAAGCATAGTAATGATATTCAATGTATGTAAATAGTTCAAGTGTTGTAAGTATAACATAACATTCACAATCCAATCTCCACAACGACCTGCTCCTCCCTGTGCAAGCTCCATATGTACCTAATGTCCTGCAAGGCATGTAACAGAGGATCAACAAACTAGTTGAGCGAGTTCACAGTTAACAGTTCAGTAATAGTTTAGTGTGAGTAGAAGTATGTTCGTTCGTTTTGTCATGTATTGTATCAGTTTCCATCGCGGCCTCCCAGGCAGGTATGCGAAGATGTTAGGGGATGTTCATCCCAAGTATTCTAGACTAGGTTTATCTGTATCGCGGCCGACCAGGCAGGTGTGCGAAGATTAGTAAATTACAGTTCGCGGCCTTCCAAAGGCAGGTGTGCGAAGTCAGTCATAATATCGCGGCCAACCCTTGGCAGGTGTGCGAAGATCAGTTCAATAAGTGTTACTAGTCTAGCAGTAGTTCTAACAGTGGAGTATGTACCATAGTTCATCCCATAACATCACTACGTTCCATAAAAGACAAGTACCAGTAAATAGTCAAATCCCATTCCCACCCTGGGAACCCCATGCCTTGGCTGTGTGAACTCACCTTGGTTTGCTCGGTATGCTAGGTTATGCACTCACAAGTAATTAATCAAGTCCTATTGTATGCACGTATAACAAATCAGTTCATGTTCACAATGATACGCATGCAATTTAATGTTCACATAACAGTCAGTTTGCATATCGGCACAACACGTATTATTTCACATTAAATCATCAGCTATCATTCGATTCACACTACCCATCCTTCGATACATTGCTCATCCTTCGGTCTAACAATTATCTCAATTATCACAGTTATGTTTCGACACGTCTTTCGATACACAGTTATCATCTTACGATTCATGGTTATCTTTCGACACATCAGCTATGTTTCGTATAACTAACATCTTTCGGTCAAAGCTATCCTTCGGTCCCAACAACTATCTTTCGAGTAGCAAGTAACAACAACTATGCTTCGACTAACAAGTATCTTTCGGTTCATGTGCTATCTTTCGATAAATATCAGTTACGTTTATTCCAAGTTTTCCAAACTGATTATCAATCAATCAACACTATTCTAAGAAATATGATAATACAATAATCGATCAACCATGTATACTTTAAGTGTTTTTCTCAAGAACCCTAACTCCAAATCAAGTCTAACAATCACACATAACAACTCGGTATTTATACAAGTCAGATACATCACAGCCGAAACAACCTTGATCAAACATACCATCTAAATTTCTGATTCATAATCATCCTGATAATCATGCAATTCTAATACGCAAACAAGGCATGAAAGCCGAACAATAACCACAATCACATACCCGAATGGCTAGAACATTAACACATGATCAATACTAAACACCATCGATTATCACATACTAAATCATGCTATCAAAAATCTTAGATTATCATATCACACACAACATCATGTCATCAAACGATGATAGTGAAACACTAACCGGATTAGGGGATTGAAACTAGTGGGGTTTCGGGTGCACAAGAACTTTCAGCCGACTTCCAGACTTCGTGAGAGAGAGAGAAGGGTATTAGGGTTTTTGAAACTAACTGCGGGTTTACATGCATCACGTATATAAACGTGTCACAGGAATGGGCCAAGCCCATTAGAAAGACTGGGCCGAAAGATGTCGAAGGATAGAGTCCTTGGTCGAAGGATATGTTTCGAGATCCTTCGAACCGAAAGTTGATCCTTCGAATCGAAGGATATGTTTCGAGATCCTTCGAACTGTATGTCATGTTTCGTGATCTAGACTAAGTGTTTTAATAATAATTCTAATATTATTTTCTACCACAGCAAGTAATCACATATAGGCAAAACGACAATACGTTTCATTAAAACACAACGCGTACAATTTCCAAGTCCACAACTTCAAACAACTAAACAGTCAAAGTCAACGCGCATTTAATGCGAAAGTGAAAGTCAGAAACTCGAGTTGTCACACTGTAGGTCGTGGTACATCTTATCCGAACCAGGATGTACTGAGTAACGAGACTTGTGCGCTTCATCCATCACAAGTTCGCGTAAGTTTCCGTAAAGTGGGACCCAGATGCGCCCTGTTACATAGTAGGTGTCGTCTTCCTTTTGTTCTAGCCGCTGCCTCGATCCTCATAAGGACTCAGCCCTGATGTTCTTTGCTTTCAATGCTTCAACCTGAGCATCTCGTATTTGAGTGGGAAGGCTAGAGTGAATGGTAAGCTGTAACGCACGTACATGCTTAGGTGTAGAATCCTTTCGACTGAGGGCGTCAGCCACAACATTGGCCTTGCCCGGATGATATTTGATAGCGCATTCATAATCGTTCAAGAGCTCGACCCATTGGTGTTGTCGCATGTTTAACTCCTTTTGCTTGAAGATATGCTCGAGACTCCTGTGATCGGTGTAAATTGTGCACTTGGTACCGTACAGGTAATGTCTCCATATCTTAAGTGCGAAAACAACTGATCCTAATTCTAAGTCGTGCGTAGTGTAGTTCCTTTCGTGAACTTTAAGTCGGCGCGATGCGTAGGTAATGACCTTGTCACGTTGCATCAACACGCAACCAAGTCCTTGGATGGAAGCGTCGCAGTAAACCACAAAATCATCTGTGCCTTCAGGCAATGAGAGGATAGGTGCGCTACAAAGTCTGTCTTTTAAGTGCTGAAATGCGGACTCCTGTACATCACCCCAACGATAGGTGACACCCTTCTGAGTCAGTGAAGTGAGAGGTTGCGCAATCTTTGAGAAATCCTTGATAAACCTTCTGTAATATCCTGCCAAACCCAAGAATTGGCGGATTTCTGTTGGTGTACGGGGTGCAGGCCAGTTCTTGATCGAGTCAGCCTTGGATGGATCAACATGAATCCCATCCTTGTTTACCACATGGCCTAGAAAGTGGACTTCGCGAAGCCAGAAGTCACATTTCGAAAATTTGGCATACAACTGCTCTGTTCGAAGAAGTTCCAAAATAAGCCTCAGGTGTTGCTCGTGTTCTTCCTGACTCTTCGAATAGATCAGGATATCGTCGCTGAAAACTATGCAAACTTATCCAGGTAAGGTTTGCACACTCGGTTCATGAGATCCATGAAGACCGCAAGTGCATTCGTCAATCCGAAAGGCATGACCAAAAACTCGTAGTGCCCGTAACGAGTTCTAAATGCTGTTTTGGAGACATCCTCATCTCGGACTCTCAGTTGATGGTAGCCCGACCTCAGGTCAATCTTTGAGTAGAAACTCGACCCTTGCAACTGGTCGAATAAGTCATCAATGCGTGGAAGAGGATAACGATTCTTCACGGTAACCTTGTTGAGTTCGCTGTGGTCAATACACATTCTGAAGGTACCGTCTTTCTTCTTCACGAATAACACTGGAGCTCCCCAAGGCGAAGAGCTAGGACGTATGAAACCCTTTTCCAAGAGTTCTTGTAGTTGCGTGGACAGTTCTTCAAGTTCTGATGGAGCTAGACGATAAGGTGCTCGAGCTATGGGCGCTGCTCCAGGAGCTAGCTCGATTTGAAACTCAACTTGACGATGAGGCGGAAGACCAGGTAATTCCTCAGGAAATACCTCAGGAAAATCACGTACAATAGGTATGTCTTCTATCTTCCTTTCTTCCGAGGATGTATCAGAAACGAGGGCTAGAATAGCAGTGTGGCCCTTTTGCAACCACTTCTGGGCCTTAAGGAAAGAGATGATGCCCACAACAGCACCACTCTTGTCGCCACGAATTATAACGGGTTCTTTACCAGAACGAGGGATGCGGACAATCTTCTCGTTGCAAAGAATTTCCGCTTGCTAATGAGATAACCAATCCATCCCAATAACAACGTCGAAACTACCCAGAACAATAGGAATAAGATCGATAGAGAAGGTCTGACCAGCTAGGACGAGGTTACAGCCCTTAACTATGTGTGTGGCTTCAAGACTTTTAGCGTTTGCTAGTTCTACCGTGTGTTTGGTGTTCAGAAGTGTTAGAGTGCGCTTAAGCATTTGGCTAACTTTTAAAGACACATAACTAGTATCGGCACCCGAATCAAATAAAACAGTAACAAAGAAGTCGTCCAGAAGAAACTTACCCATCACAACGTTGGGATCGTTCCTTGCATCACCCTGACCAATCACGAAGGCACGACCTCGGGCGCCATTGCCATTATTGTTACCCCCGTTGTTGCCTCCATTGTTGTTCCCGTTTCCTTGGTTGTTGTTGTTCTGATTCTGGTTCAGCTGAGGACAGTTCCTCTTAAAGTGGCCTTCAGCGCCACACTGAAAGCATCCTTTATTGCCCTGTTGTTGTTGCTGCTGGTGGTTCTGTGGAGCTTGTTGTTGTTGTTAGCGATTCTGATTTGTTGGTCGTGCGCCCCTGCAATCCTTTGCTTCATAACCAAACTTGTTACACCTCAGACAACGACCCTTGTGGCACTGCCCGCTATGATGCTTGTTGCACCGGTTGCACTTGGGGTGGTTCCCTCGGTATCCACCCTGTCCTTGACTACCAGAAGATTGCTGACCAGGACTCTGGTAGTCATCATTCTTTCGCTGCTGGGACTGAGACTGAACTGAAGTAGAATCCTTGCCCGAATTTCCATCCCACTTGTGCTTGTTATCACTGGGAGCATCAGAAATAGTAGTAGCACTAATACGCTTGGGCAGCCTGTTCTGCTCAACTGCCTGATCAGTGAGGCGATGAGCCAACCAGATGATTTGCTGAATGGTGCCAAGATTAGCTGAGGTCACGTGGCTCTGAATTTCTGGCACCAAACCCTTAAGGTACAGCTCGATACGCTTGATAGGAGGATCCACCATAGTAGGACACAAGATAGCTAGTTCATTCGATCTCTTTGTGTATGCCTCGATCTCAGACCCCGTCATCTTCAAATTGAAAAATTCCACCTCTAGCTTGTGGATGTCGTCACGACTACAATACTCTTCTTTGATCAAATCTTTGAAGTCGTTCCATGGGGTGGCATTAGCAACCGCCAGCCCTAGCAGTTGAACCTGTGCTTTCCACCAGGTTAACGTAGCACCTTCAAGTGTTCCAATAGCAAATTTCACCCGACGATCTTCAGGGCATTCACACATCCCAAAAACAGACTCAATCTTCTCGAACCAGTGAAGAAGGCCTACAGCTCCTTCTGTGTCGCTGAAAGTACTAGGTCGACAATCCATGAACGTCTTGAACGTGCACACAGGAGGCTGTGCAGGTTGACCTCCTGCTGGAGCTGCTGCGAGTGCCTCAGCAACTCGTTCATTGATCAAAGCCGTCAACTAGGCTTGAGTCAGGATGATACCACCACGTCCTCCGCATCCATTCATGGTCTTCACAACAAAGTAAATATGAGTGAGGAAAGTGTCGCGAAAGTGCGTAAGTGTGGGGCGACAAAAGAGAGCAAGCACACACGGTTCAAATAGCAGTTATCACGTTAACTAATGCACTATGTGATATATCAAATAGACAATATAAACATAAATCATACCACCTATTGTGTCGAGTCTTGCACGTGGAGTGAAGCGTCGTTGTGGATCGTTGAGCACTGTACAGGTTATCGTCTGGTTTTATCAAAAAGCTTTTCTCCTTTTTTTTAAAACCAAGTTCGCTATAACCAATGGCTCTGATACCAATCTGTCACACCCCCAAAATCCACCATGCGGAGTATCACCGCTTGGAGGCGTGACATGACCAGGATCGAGCCACCAATCATATTGAACGACATAATTAAGCAAATAAAACCAACCACAATACAATTGGTGACCAAAAGAAAGTAACCAACTTTAAGTTAACAGCGGAAGCATAAAACGTAAAACCAAAACATAAGTTCAATAAGTTCATAAAGTCCAAATGTTAAGCACGGAACATAAAAGTCCAGATCCCACAACGACCTCCTCCTCGTGCAAGCTCCATAAGCATCTAACGACCTGTAAGGCATGTAACAACGAGTCAACAGCAAAGTTGAGTGAGTTCACAGTTGGTTGTTTAGTTTTAAGTTGTTTCCGAAAACATGGTTTGTCTTTTGCTGGCTTACTTGCCGTGGGGGTTACCCCATAGTTGAAAATATGATTAACCAGTTCCTTCTTTATTCCCCAAACCATATCCATAATCAGTGGGGGCTTCCCCATGTGAACCACTAGACCGTTACCATATCGACTACTAACGAAAGTAAGTTGTGCCCTACGTCAATGTCTATCATCATTGACAGTTTGCCATAGTCCATTAGTACACGCCAGTCCGACTGGCACGGTGTGAGGTTTGTTAAACCTAATAGCGCTATTAACTAATGACCCGCTCGCCATTGGCCTCGGCGATTAAGTCGATATAAAATGAGGGACTTAACGATAGAGTTTTGTCTAGTAAGTTTTAAGGTTGTTGTCCTACCCAAGGAGAACGAACGTACGTATTCTACCCAAGGAGAATACGCAGGATTAATATTGGCATCCTACCCATGGAGGATGGCGGTACATATCCTACACAAGGAGGATATGTAGGTTCCGTTTTAATTCTTTAATCCCATTCCCAACCACCGGGAATCCCATGCCTTAGAAAGTGTGTGAACTCACCTTGGTTTGCTCGGTTAGATTAGTTACTCTAAATATCAGGAAATCAAGCACGTCCTAATAAGGTACAGATAATAATCAGTTTCTCGTGCATGCATAACACGCATCCTACGTACGGTTTATCTACTCATTACTTCTATCACGTACCACACAATTCTAATGTCAAGGTATTTTGTTAAGTTATATTATTTTACCCTAAAATAATATAACTATCTCACAAAATAAATAAATATCCACACAAGTGTTCTAGTATAAAATATATATTCTAAATATATTTATCCATTTTACTTGTAAAAATCAACCTCCGATACTTTGTATTTTTGTAACAAAACTCATGGCGAAGTTTATTTTGAAAAACAAAGTTAAAACATATTTGTAAACACTTGTTAGAAGAATAATTTCTAAGTGTTGGAATTTTTAGAAAATTTCGCCATAGTTTCCTTTGTAAATGGAGGCGTCCATGCTAATAAGCATATCATTTTCTTTTCCAAAAATCATTCAATAATCAACAACAATTTACCAAGAGCAAACTATTCCATTTACAAGCCAACATGAACTTGATGTCTCATAAAAACGCGTAGTAACTTGGTGAGGCGTTTAGTGGGTTTAGTTAACCTCCAAAGTATGTTTACTTTTGTTAAAATCTCATTCTCGGGATTTTTTTAGATGTTCACAACTTGTGAACATTTTTTACAAAAATATTTATTTACAACATTTTCATGTGTCACTAGTATCCATATACTTACTTTATTTCCAAAATAGTGTAAGGATCATGATCTTTCAAAAACCGTCTTTTAAGCTTGGTTTATTTAGGAAAATCGTTCACAAGTCTTGGGTTTACAAGTTTACTAGTTCATTAGATTTGTTATTTTTCAAGAAAATCATCTTTAGTTCATGTTTAGACTAGAAGATGATTATTTCATGTAAGCACATAATCATCTCCTAACTTGCTAAACCATGTTTTTAATCATAATCTAGCAAGTTCTATGTTATGATCAACATCAATATTAACAAGAAATCATCAGGTAATCAACAACATAATCAAAACAACTTCATTTCATCAAGATTTCATCTTATTTCACCATTATGTTCAAGCTTTAGGTTTATGTTCTTTTAGTGTTCATATGTTTTCATCAAGATATAACTATTAACCACTAAAAACATGAAGTAAGGAAGGATTAACAAGAAGCTTACAACTAGCTTAAAGCTAGGGAAGATCAAGATGAAAATGTAGAGGATAATAGCAAACGAAGGTGGTCCTTCAAGTTCCGAGTGTTCCACACCTTCTAATCCTCCTTTGTGCACCTTAGGATGGCCTTGGATTGTATGAGTGAAAAACCGCAAATGGTGAGGGGTGTAAGGGGGTGCTCGGCCGCAAGCTTTGTAGAGGGAGAGAGAGGAGTTTGTTGGTGATGAAGATGAATGATAAAGGCTAGTGTACATATAGTCCAATTTGATCTAATATCCAATAGGTAATGTGCTTCTTCAAGTACTAGCAAATCTCATCAAGTCCAAGGTAAATATTATGGATGAGATTATGAAAGATCTTAGGCTGGGGCCATGATGAACCGAAAATCAGCCAAGGGGGGGGGGGGAGTTTAAGTGTAATATTTGATGGTAAAATGTAATAAGTGGAAGGTTAAAGTGGTATGTCTAGTGTTTAGTGTGTACCATGTCTTATGTAATGTGTTTAAGTGTTCGGGGACCATAACTAGCTCAGAAAAATAAAAATAATGTCTTTGGTAATATTTTAGAGTTCCGGGTAATGTCCGGTTGTTCGGTTAGATACGGTTCCGTTAAAGTGCTAAGTTATTCCATATAGTGTCCTATATATATCTTTTTGTAACACTTTTAATTCCCAACACTTAGGAAAGCATACAGGACCATTTAGTCAATTTTTTGCACAAGACTAGTATGTTAAAAAGCACATGTAAGTATGACGCGGTAATCAGAAAGCAGTTAAGTAATTCAGCATAGTCATCAAGCACTTTAATTAACATTAATCAATCGTACGGATACATGTAATTATGAGGGTTGTCACACACACCCTCCAGGCTTTCGCTTCCGGTTGGGTAGTAACCGCCAGGCAGCTATGGGGCTAAGCTAGCTTGTGGAGTGAGATCACTCCAGCGGTTGGGAGGACCGTGCAATATCCCCCCCCCCCCCAATTATGTAATATGCAACTGGGTTTTTGAATTTTTTTTTGAAAAATATAACAATATGGTACTCATATTAAATATAAAAAACGCTTGATTTTATGGTATATTTTTTTTAAAAAACAAATGATTTATAAAAAAGTTATGGATGTTTAAAAATTAGGGGGGGGGGGGATAACATGTGACTTGCATGTGCATATTCTCTTTCCTCTTGTAGACAAAATTACCCTTTTCCATTTAATTCCTCCTAGGACACTTGTCACTCTCTGGTAGCTTCTTACGTTTCTTATTTTTAAATACTTTGTATTATAACTCAACCCCTAACATATAATAAAAGACTCCAAATAATGTCACATGACATTTTCTCCTTCAACTTATTAAATATTAATAATATAATAATATTATTAGTATATCTAATAAGGAAAAATATGTCTTGAATTAATTTAAAATCTTATCGTCTTACTATATTTAGTATATCTAATAAGGTAAAAGAGGTCTTGAATTAATTTAAAATCTTATCGTCTTACTATATCTAATAAGTTAATATTAAATTTGAATTAATTTAAATATTAATAATATTGATAACTAAATTATATATTCTATGTTAACGCGTTAACAATAAAAATAACATTATTCGTATATATCTAATATCTAATATATTATTAACATCTCTTGAATTAATATGAATATCTTATATCTGACTTTTTTACTTTCAACGTTGGTCCCCCATACTTTTCATCTTTCGCAAGTTTTCTTTTACGTTTCATTCTAAATTTTGTGAGTTTACACGCTGCAACGTGCGTGTGAGATTCAAATGTGGGCCAAAAGAACAAAGGACATTATTCAGATTGAGCCACGACATTCCTCCGTCTTGTGCAACATCAAATGTGGGCCAAAAGAACAAAGGACATTGAACTAGTCCTTGGGCTGAAACTAAAGCAACGAAACGCAGCTTGGGCCTTAACCGTTTTGGGCCAAAGCCCAAAGTCGGCGAAACGGAAATGTTGTCGACGAAACACACTAGTTTCATCGACCATGACTCTGTTTCGTCGATTGTCTTCATTTGTTTCGTCGCATGTTCCTTCGTTTCGTCGCTGATCATTTAATTCGTCGAGAGCTGAATCCATTTCGTCATGAGTGTGTTGCTGGTGCTATATAAAGACAGACTCGAGACAGAACTAGATAGAGAGCACAGAGAATACACACACGAGAGAACTAGAGAGAGAGTTACAGAGAGCATTTGTAAACATTGAGCTGTAACTGTTTTTCAAGTATTAATACATTGGTGTTAATAGTTGAATCTCGTGTTTATTATTGTCGTGTTCGATCTCGGTTTGCTATCTCCGTTGGATTCCGCACAACCGAGTTGGTTTATACACAAGGATTCGGCGACTAGATCCTTCCCTAGCCGGACCTACAAGTGGTATCAGAGCCTTGGCTCTTCTCCTTGTTAAAATCGAGGTGTTTTCGGGTTTCAAAAGTTCATATTTTCTGAAAAACATTTTAAATCGGGATTAAATCTTGTTGTTTTGCTGTGTGTTTTGTTAAAAACCTTGTTAAATTCATGTCCACATGTTAAATATTGGTTTTTATTAAACATTTCTAGCAAAATCGCGTTTTTGGAAAATTTGTCGTGACCGGAAAACTCATATAGTTTGCCGGAAACTCATCCAGTTCATATCATCTTCAAAGTGTTCTTGGTGTTTTTCAACTTTTTGATTTTGGTCAAGTATTTGTCATAGGTGTTTGTGTATTGAAAATTGTGATTTTATTAAAATATTACATCACCTTACTGGTTGGTAGAATAGAGCATGGTTTGAGCCGAAAGCATGTCTGTTGTGTCAGTGAAGATAAGGTTAAGTTGAAAAGTTTACCTGCTGTCACCAACTTTTTCTGAGTCAGATCTCGACGAAATAGACTTTGTTTCGCCAATAGCTATCAACGACGAAACAGACTTTATTTCGCCAAAAACATACTCGACGAAACACAAGACTTCGTTTCGTCGACTTCAGTTTCGTCACATCTTGGGCCTAAATTCGTTTCGTCATACTTGGGCCTAGATGCTGTTTCGTCGTTGCACCTGATTTGGGCCGGCCTTTACTTGTTTCGTCACTAAGGGCTTTGGGCTTCACACTATTGGGCTTCATTTTAATTTTCTGTTTTGTCGACTAAGAGCCCAAAAGAGAATATGTGTTTTGTCAAACATTAGAAAATTCTGTTTCGTAGCCAAATTTGTTTCGTCGACAGTTACTCAGCAATCAAGAGTTTCTGTTTCGTCTCAAGTGTTTCGTCGTGATTGGTGACAATTTTTAACAGAGGAGTTGTAAAAGTGTGTTAACTGTTTGTTTCAAGTGTGTTGTTTAGGTATTCATTCTTACGCATCCAAAATGAATCCGAGTTGGTGGGGTAATCCGTCTACAGATGAAGGCAAGTATAGAAGTACGGGTTTGTCACCTTCATGGGCCGAGTCTCCCGTACCGGTATCTTCGCAAGCTAGTGCAATTTCTACCGGTCAATGGGCATTCGTATCAATCCAAACCCCAAGTATTCAAAGCATTCTCTTAAGCGAGAGCGAAACCGGAAGCTTAAATCGACCACCAAAATTGATGCACATAAACGAATATCCGGGATGGGTTGATAGATTCCATACATACATCCTTGGGCAAAATACAGAATTGTGGTTACGCTTCACCACAGATTTCGATCAAGCTATAGAGGTTTCCGCTTCAACTGCTGCTACATTTGCCGATCTTCCAGAAGATCAGAAAAAGGCATATGATTTGGAAAAGAAAGCATATGCCATACTCACTCAGGCATTAAGCAAGGATATTTACCATCAATTTGTCAGCTTCAAGACGACAAAGAAATTATGGGATGCGTTGAAGACAAGAGGGGTAGGAAATGAAGCAACACGCCAATTGCGACACGACTTACTCAAAAAAGAGTTTGATGGCTTCACTTGTATGGAAAAGGAATCCTTGGGAGATATGACTAGTCGGTTCTATCATTTGCTTACTGAATTGGGAAATTTTGCGGTAGTAACAACTCCAGCAGAGGTAGTGAAAAAGTTTGCAGATGCGTTGCCACCTCAATGGAATAGTTTCTTGGAGATTCTGAAATACAATGGAGTGTTGGCTACAGCAAACATCAATGACTTCGTGCAGCTCTTGGAAAACAAAGATCAGGAAGAAACCCTAAAGGCAAAAAGGGTTCCAGTACCACAGAATCCTGATATGTATTATGGAACTTCCAGTACTTCTTCTGCAAGACCTGTTTCCCATGCTCCACTTCAAACGGCATTTGTTACTAGCACAGACTTATATGGGAATCCAATACAAGTCCCAGTAAAGCCAGCTCCAACAACAGACTTGTATGGAAATCCTCTACAGCCAGCTCCACAACAGCAAGTCTATCGTACGTCTACCGTAGCAACTGACTTATACGGGAATCCACTTCCTGTTCAACAACAAGCTTGTTATGGAAGCACATCATCTGCTGGTCAGCCATCAAAGTCAAATACAGTACGACTCGACACTTCAAGCTTTTCGAAAGTCAGTGTGGAAGTAGCAAAGGAACATATGGAGCTACTAAACACTTTGGTGAGCGCGTATTGTGGGTTAGTAGAAGGTCAGATTGGGAACATTAATCTGACACAAGAAGACTATCAGCAAATTGATAAAGAGGAGATGGATTTGATGGATATCAAATGGGCTTTTGCAAGTGCTGTAAGGCGGGCAAAGGATTTTATGGAGAGAACGGGCAGAACCAGCTTGGAAAGCAAGAAAGACACCAAGTATGGGTTCGATAAACAGGCTGTCAAGTGCTTCAACTGTGGTGAACGGGGTCATTTTAAAAGGGAATGTACAAAGCCAGCTCAGCATGGGAACCAGAATCCGTTTAGAAATCAAGGCAACCAGCAGAATCAGAACAGGAACAATGAGCGTACGTTGATACCTGTCAACAACCCAAGTCAAGCGGGACCATCAAATGCCAACCAGGCTCTTGTGGTTCAAGTAGATGAGGTTGTGATTGGTCAATTCAGTTGGGAAATGATGCTCCGGATGGAACAGCTTGTTTTGCTAAGGTTGTCAAGGATTTTAAGCATGCTAATGGTGGAGAATCTTCCACCAATGGTGATGAGTCTTCTGAAGACGAAGACAGTTCTGGCTACAGTAGAAGCTCAGATGAAGAATCCTCGAGTTCAGGCGATGATCATTTGGATGACACATCAAGTGTGTCAGTCGATGCAGATATTGATGAGCTATTGGAAGAAGCTGCAATAGGAGCTCATAGGAGATCTATATTAGTGGATCAAGCTATTCTTCTTCTTCTCTCCATTCAGCCTTTATGGCTAATGTCGACAGTTTATCAAGTCAGGTATGTGTCGATGAATCTCCTGTTGTTAACTGTGACAATTGTGCTAGATTAAGTGTCAAATGTGCTGATTTGGATGCAAATATGTCTGAGTTGCAAGGCAAACATGATGCTTTAAAAGCTACTTTGTTTGACTTACAAGAAAAACATGTTTCTTTGAATGATAAGTGGTGTGATTTGCAAAGCAAACATGAGGCTTTGCAAAACAAGTATGATGTGACATTCATTCACAACCAAAAGTTGACCATGGATCTTTCTAAGTGCACAGAAGCCAACATGTTTTATGAAAACCACGAAAAGGAATTTAAATTGGTGATTGAAAAATTAAAGAAAGATAAAATCGAGCTGACAAAAATGGTTTCCAGAAAACAAACTGACATAAATTTGTATATCACTCACCTTGAAATAATGCAAAAAGAAATGGCTTGTGTTAAAACTGAAAGTGAGGCGATCCAGCTTAAGTTAGACAGTTATTTGAGCTCTAGCTATATGTTGGATCACATCATTGATGTTCAGAAAGAGAAACGGGATGTCACATGCATTGGTTACAAGAAATGTCCACCACCTGTGAGACACAATTATGATGCCATGCCTGATGAGGAGGATAGAACTTACTTTGAACCATCTGTTCCTTTAGACGTTAAGGAATTTGCAACAGGACTTGGATACAAGAAAGAAGTATCATCAGATTCAGATGTATCAGCAGATACATGTGTGTTTTCTGCTGAATCGAATCAGGATCCTCCAGTTATTGTTGAGGATGCTGATTCTTCTGATGATGAATCCGATGATACTGACTCATCAAAGTCTGATGCGGTAATCAAAAAAGAGGACATACCTCTTGAGAATCATATTCTATATGATCCTCCCACAAAACCCGCTAAGACTGTACCAGTCAAGTCCACGTCTGCAAAAGAGTCTGAGAGTGTGAATTTGCTGTACACTCTTGTTGGTGATGATAAAATTTATTCTGACAAAGATTTTCCTATTAAGAATGTTAATCAATCTTTAATTAGTAAAATTTTTGAGGATTCAACAAGTAAGTTTTTGGGAAAGACAGGATCACACGTTGTGGTAACACAGTGCCCTCCTATCCCAAAAGCCTAAGTTCGAAAACAATATGGCAATCAGAAGTTACCGACAATGAATAAGCAGCAAAATCATATCAAACCAAAAGATAAATCAACGACTCAAGGTCAAAAGAAACAGAATCAGAAAAAGGACAAGAAGGTGAACTTTGTGAAATCAAAGGGACCGGACAAAATTGAAACATTTGAAAACAAATCTAACTTAGATTTTGTTAAGCAAGCAAAAATGTCAAAAATAAATGAATCAAACAGTTCAAAACCTAGTACCTCGGGATCACAAAGTTCATCATCGACAAGACAATCACATGATACTTCGGGGTTTGTTGAACGAAGATCATGTTTTAAATGTGGTGAAATTGGACATGTAATTCGAAACTGTCCGTATCTTCATAAGTTGAAAGCAAAGGTTGATGATCCCCGTGAACGAAATCACCAAAAACGATCTGTTTCTTCAAAACAAGATCCCCTCCTTGTGCGAGAAAGGGAAAAGAAACAGAAACACCAACAAGTCAAGTTGATTGAGAAAGCACTTAAAACTGATGTGGTTCAAAAACAATCTGTTTCAGTTAAACCAGAAAGTTTAAAATTTTCAAAAACTTCAAACAATCACGAAGTTAAGCTTTCAAACAATCAGACTGGTAAAACTCAACAGACATGGAAACCTAAAATGACCACAAATTCAGGGGGACCATCACAATTTCCTAATCATCAGAAAGTGGAAGTTATTGTTGTTGATGAAAATGGAAGACCCAAGACCACAATGGCTTGGGTCCCCCTCTCCAACTAATCAAGTGAGTTCATGTGCAGGGTGTTCCATGAGGAACTATCAGTAGTCATTGGATTGTTGATAGTGGGGCATCCAGGCACATGACAGGCGACATGAAGCTTCTCTACGACGTCAAATCTATTAGAGGAGGTTATGTTGCTTTTGCTGGAGATAAGGGCGGATATATTACTGGTGAAGGAATGATATCCAACAGGGTTATAAGCTTTGATAAGATCAACTTTGTGCAACAACTTGATAATCTTCTCAGCGTTTCACAAATCTGTGATAAGCAGTTTTCAGTACACTTTGATGCAAATGGATGTTATGTGCTGAAACCCGGCTTCAAGATTCCAAAAGAATGGATTCTCTTATCTGCTCCAAGGATAAATGATTTGTATGTCCTTGATATGAGCCAAGCTATCACAACGTCTGTACAAGCAACCTGTTTCGTTTCCAAAGCCATAGAAAAAGACTCAATCTCTTGGCACAGACGAATGGGTCACATTCACTTACGCAAAATGAATCATTTAGTGTCAAATGAATTGGTGAATGGTGTTCCTCTTAAAAACTTCCATCTTCAAGATGTCTGTGTTTCGTGCCAGAAAGGAAAACAAACAAAGAAGCGACACCCGACTAAGAAGATCAACACGGTGGCTGTTCCGCTAGAACGTTTGCACATGGATTTGTTCGGTCCTGTCAAACATAAAAGCATCCGGAATGATCAATATTTCCTCGTGATAACTGATGATTATTCAAGATTTTCTTGGGTGGCGTTCATGGCACACAAGAGTGAAACTTTCGGTATTATCAAAAGCTTGGTCATTCAGATTGAGAATTTGTATAAGTTGAAAGTTAGACGGATACGCAGTGACAATGGTACAGAATTTAAAAATCATGCCATGGCGGAGTTTTGCACTTCAAAAGGTATTCTTCACGAATTTAGTGCGGCTTATACTCCTCAACAGAACGGCGTCACTGAACGTAAGAACCGTACATTGATCGAGACTGCTAGGACTATGTTGGTAGAATCACAGTTGCCCATTCCATTCTCGAGTGAAGCTGTGGCCTCTGCATGTTGCACGTTGAACCGAGTCCTTACAGTCAAAAGGCACAACAAGACCTGCTTCGAGCTTCTTAACAAACGGAAACCAGATTTGTCATATCTTGAACCGTTTGGAGCTCCGTGCACTATAATTGATCCTAATGGAAAGTTTGGGGCAAAAGCAAATGAGGGATACTTTCTTGGGTATGCCACCCCGAACTTAAGAGTCTGGAATCTAGAGACAAAGGGTTAAGGAATGGTCTGAAGTCAGAGTACAAAGGCACACATTGCCAGTCAAATGTCCTGGTCAGCCTTGGATGTTTGAGTACGATGACTTTTTCAATTCGATCAATGTTGAAGCAGTTGAAGAAAATGCTGCGGCAAGGATGTTTTTCGAGAGTGACAACGCAACAGATTCACCGGTGGTTCGTCCAATTCTTGTCAATCAAGAACCATCTTCAGTGAACAATAATGCTCTCGACAATGAGGATTTTCACGATGCTACCGAATTGAACGAATCTTCAGAGGATGATGAATTTCTCGATGCAAATCAAGAAGCTCCAACAACAGCAGTTCATGGTACTTCGGAGGGTACACCTCCAGTGGACGCCCCTAGAACAGCTGAAGCTACTGCATCATCCTCTTCGTCAATTCCGGGCATTGAATTGGTTGTTGACCTCAATCTCAACAATCTGGGTACAAATATTCCAGTTCAAGATAATCCAGAAACAAGAATTCATAATACCCATCCTCAACAAAACATCATCGGAAATGTACAAAGTGGCATTCAAACTAGAAACATGTTGCGGAACAACAACAATGCAGGCTTGTATGCAACTATTCGAGAATCTGGTCAACAAAACGATTGGTCTTTCGTGTGTTATGTCTCACAGGAAGAGCCAAGAACTTGGAAAGAAGCTTTGAAAGATAACTCTTGGGTTGAAGCAATGCAGGAAGAACTGCAACAATTCCAGAAACTTGGTGTCTGGAAACTCGTAGAGAAACCTGCTGGTTATAAGAAGATTGGTACCCGTTGGGTGTTTAAATGCAAAAAGGATGACCGTGGAGTCGTTATTCGAAACAAAGCAAGATTAGTCGTTCAAGGTTTTCGTCAGATTGAAGGGATCGACTACAACGAAGTTTATGCACCTGTTGCACGTCTAGAAGCAATTCGGATCTTTCTGGCTTATGCCTCATTCAAAGGATTCAAGGTTTACCAGATGGACGTCAAAAGTGCATTCTTACATGGTGTGGTCGAAGAAGAGGTGTACGTCGAACAGCCTCCAGGTTTTGAAGATCCTATCCATCCCGATCGGGTTTGGTTGCTCAACAAAGCTCTCTATGGTCTACATCAAGCACCACGAGCTTGGTATGCAACCTTATCTAATTATCTGCTGGAGAATGGATTTCGCAGAGGTCTTATCGATTGTACTCTTTTCATCAAAGAACAAGATGGAGATCTTCTATTGGTACAGGTATACGTTGATGATATTATATTTGGTTCTACTAATGATGTTTTGTGTAGGAATTTCGAGCGTATTATGCAGGATAAATTCGAGATGAGTGCTATGGGGGAAATGACTTTCTTTTTGGGCCTACAAGTGCAATAAACCGAGTCTGGGATATTCATCCATCAGACTAAATATGTTGGTGACATCTTGAGCCGGTTCCAGATGTCTGATGCAACGCCCATCGGTACCCCACTGCAGCAAAATCACGGAATTACTCCAGACTTGAAGGGTGAATCTGTTAGCCCCTCATACTACCGCGTGATGATCGGATCTCTTATGTACCTCACAGCATCAAGACCAGATATAATGTACCCAACGTGCCTGCTTGCCAGATATCAAGTCAACCCGAAGGCCTCACATCTTGCAGCTGTAAAAAAGATCTTTCGTTATTTGAAGGGTTGCCCTGACACCGGTCTATGGTACCCTAGGGATAATAACTTTGAATTGATCGCTTTCAGTGATTCTGATTTTGGCAGATGCAAAATTGACGGCAAATCCACAACGGCTGGATGTCAGTTTTTGGGAAATGGCCTAGTCACATGGCAGTGCAAGAAGCAGACGTATGTCGCTACATCAACATGCGAAGCTGAATACATTGCTGCCTCAAGTTGTTGCTCCCAAGTCCTGTGGATCCAACAACAATTGCGCGACTACGGTTTTGAATTCCTAACTACTCCTATTTACGTTGATAATTCTGCTGCCTTACAGATCACTAGAAATCCTGTGCAGCATTCAAAGACCAAACACATCGAAATCAAATATCACTTCATACGTGATTGCTTTGATAAAAGGCTAATCGATGTTGTTAAGGTCCACACGATGACCAACGTGCCGACCTTTTTACCAAAGCATTTGACAAATCAAGATTTGACTTTTTATTATTGGTAAACGGCATTAAGGTCAAGCAAGAGTAAACCAACATCGGAAAATCATTTTTGTAAATATTTGTTTGTGTTTTCTTAAT
Source organism: Helianthus annuus (assembly GCF_002127325.2). Taxonomy (NCBI): domain Eukaryota; kingdom Viridiplantae; phylum Streptophyta; class Magnoliopsida; order Asterales; family Asteraceae; genus Helianthus; species Helianthus annuus. Next base: position 108,958,696 of record NC_035440.2, read on the forward strand.
TTATCTTAGTTTGTTGATTTTAGGGGGAGTAAATCAAAATTTGAAAATCCAAAAACATTGAAAATTTTCAAAAACACAAAAACAATAGAAAAGCAAAAATGAGTTTCCTGGCGAGAAAAAGAGAAAATGATAGTACATCAGTGGTCTGTCTAAACCTCTTTAAACTGAATGCAAAATGAAAAACGATAAGCAGCTCTATATAAGATGTATCGGTAGGCTCACAATCATTTTAAAGTGTGCAGGGTGATATAAAATTAAATCGACTGAAGACCAGGTGGGAACCATTCATTGGCATATGGTCTTAGTACCGAAATTTCGTTTGAAAGATTGCCGAGGTTCTGAGATATTCGGTCTTTATGCTACTTATCATCTGGGTATCATGGTTGTATCTTTTACCGAAAAATAACGGGGACGCAAGTCTAGATCTTCCATGATACTATACATACGTGTACATACTGCATACGACCTCAATAAGTGATCAACAATCACATGTCCAAACAAATAAGTGATCATATATCACATTTATCCGGGAGTCAAGTTCGTCTCTCTGCTGTACGAAAGTACTGACCTGTTCACGGACTTGCTCCTGTGCCCTCATGCATCGAAAATCAAGTTCCTCATTAATAAGTGATTCTATCACATAGGGCTTGTTTTCAAATCAAAATAAGTGAGTTTCTCACATCATATACGGTCAAACAGATGATAATCGGTATACTCACCGGTAAGATGAACTCTCGTGCATACCTTGATACGGGAATGTGTCGTGATGTGGATGAACACCGGTCGGTAAGTATAAATCATACACTAATCGTATCCCCTCGCCATGATTACATCTGATAAGTTGAGCTTATGTGGACAACAATACCGATAATCGTTATAGGATGCTTATCTAAATGTTAACTAATTGAACAAAAAGAGCGTTTTGGCATGACCGTACACTGATATGATTCTCTTACCCTCGGAACTCACAAAAAGAATGTCTGTAAATATTTATTTAATGCTTTCTGTTTCTGCATCTCTGTAAATATTTATTTACTGCTTTCAGTCTTTAAGTTTGAAATATTCAAAAATCCAAAAAGATTTTAGGTGTGTTTTAATATAAACTTTATTTCATCTCTGTCTTATTTTCGATTGTACGATGTTGGAGCTCGAGTCTTCGTTACCTGAAAGCTGATTGAAAACCAAATCGACTAAATCTTCATAAACGGTCAAAATTTGCAAGTTTTGAAAGTTAAAAACCTAAAATTGATAAACTTGTTAAACTTTCAAACTGTCGGACAGTAGTTGATTGAAATAATGGTCACATGTGTGTCGCTTGTTTATGCTAACTATATTCCAAGCAGTTGTTCTCATTACGCGTTTAGATTTCTTGCATGTGCAGATTCTAAAGGCAAGGAGAAGATTCTAAAGGCAAGGAGAACATGGTTGATGACAAGCTTCGGAATGAAGACACGACGTGAAAGGCACTCAAAAGATAAAAATGATCGAGTTGCCGCTGACCATCATCAACACCACAAGGATCTCAAGTACTGAAGATCAAGTCATTCACGAGCATAACTCAAGGGGGAGCTTATGTTAAGGGGGAGTTTGTCAACACACTTCCTACATGAAAAGGGGAGTTTGTTGATACACTTTCTGCTTTCAACACGTGAAGACTTTGAAGATCCTCCGACATAGAAGACATGGATGACGGATCTCACGAGTAGCGTCCAAGGGGGAGTTTGTTGTCACACCCCCAAAATCCACCTGTGGAGTATCACCGCTTGGGAGCGTGACTGACCAGGATCAAGCCACCAATCATATAGAACAATGTATACAGTAAAAGTAATTGTATTCAAACCAAACCCATCCATATGAAAGGTGTTCCAAAACATAAGTATGTTATCACTGTTTAGCGGAAGCGTATAAATAAAACCCAACATAATAAAGTATGAAATGTCATAAAGTGTTCAACGAAACAATCACGATCCAAGTCCACAACGACCAGCTCCTCCCTGTGCAACCTCCATGTACCTAACGACCTGCAAGGCATGTAACAGAGGATCAACAACTAGTTGAGCGAGTTCACAGAAAGTAAATGCGTAATAGTAAGTTCGTTTGTAACATGTGGCTCTACTGGGCCGATAGTACATTCTATTGGTGGGGGCTTCCCATGTTGTATATCCACTAGACTATTCGTAACCATAAGTGTTCTTCACAACCGAGAACAGTAATACGTACAAGCTTTACTTAGGTTTTACGTAAGTATCCTTCACAACCGAGGACAGTGGTACGCGTGGGGTTTACGTAGGTTTTACGTAGGTGTCCTTCCTGACTCCGGAAGACAGTAGCATGTTATTGTTTACGTAGGTTTTACGTAAGTGTCCTTCCAGACTCCGGAAGACAGTAGCATATTTCCTGTTTACGTAGGTTTTACGTAAGTGTCCTGCTTAACCCGAGGACGATGGTAGGTAGTCTAGTAACGGTGTAAGTACGAATCTATATTCATTTCCATCATTCAACCCATTCCCTATTCCCCGGGAATCCCATGCCTTGGTAAAGAGTGTGAACTCACCTTGATTTGCTCGGTATGTTATTGCTTCTAGGGTTAATTAGTGTTTAAGTCCATTACACACGACCTAAGGTACATTGCACATAAACTTGATGTAAGTGTTACATTCAAGTAGGGTTTACAAGTCACCGATGTCTACACAGTTGTGATCCGTGTGAGGATTGTGTACAGAATGATATGATAAGGATTGTTCACACATATGGGATCATGCAGTAACATTCAGTTGCACATAGTCATATACAGAATCATATACAGAACATACAAATCATATGAAATTCAGACTATGTATCTCAAAAGTCGGACATCATCATATATATATATCATTTACATTAAAAAGTTGGACATCATCAGCTTCACTAAAACTCGGACAGGGGGTAACACATCCCTCAAAAACTCGGACATGGGGATTTCCCCTCACAAAGTCGGACAAGAGAGTCCCCCTTCACAAATTCGGACTAGGGGGGCTTCCCTGGTTAAAAATTCGGACAAAGGAGTGGCTACCCCACAAAACTCGGACCCCCTCCCTTGCCTACTAAAAACTCGGACACACAACACCTTAAGAAACTCGGACCCCTTCTAGGGTTTAAAGGTCGGAAAAGGCTTGGGGTTAAAACTCGGACCCCTATCACCCCCTGTAAAGCTCGGACTCCATCCATTACATCCATAAAGTTCGGACAATACACATATTCATCAATAAAGGTCGGACCTTTATTATCAACTAAAAAAAAGTCGGACGAGTCTTGATCACTTAAAAGTCGGACATGTTTTCCTTAATCAAAGTTCGGACAACAAGCAATCGAAATCAACAAGCAGTTAATCATGCGAAGCAATGGAACAGTTGAGTTCATACATTCATACGATCTGGAAAACCCTAATTCATACTTTCACAGTGCAGAATCAAATCAACCATTAATAGTTTTGACATATCATACATCTAAATCATCAGGCAATTGATTACATATCATACAACCTTATTCATTTCTCAATAATCAGAATAAATCAAATAGCACAGAATATCATATGAAGAACTAGGGTTTTGACATGAATCAATCAATCAATGATTAACATCAAATAATGATTAAACAAATACCTTGGATTGATTCTAGACAGAAAGAGGAAATCAAGAGTGATGAATAACTTGTGCCAATGATGATGATGATGATTGCCAGAGAGAATCAGAGAATATGCAAGTACGTGTTTTGTTTCTTTGGTGATGATTAGTGAAAAGGGATTAGGGTTAAGAATGATTAGAGTTTCACTATTAGCACTAAGCACCCTTAAGTATTGTCTATTACATATTACATGCACAAGATACACAATTTACATTTTCATCACCACATTCAAGTATTTGTCAAATCATTCATAAACCTTATCAAATCCAAAACGTATACAGTTACAAGGCCAACCAATTGTGCAAGTAAATACTAAACAAACAGTGAACGTGCAATAAATGCGAAAATGGAATCTTGGAAACTCGAGTTGTCACATTATCCCCAACTTAAAAGAAATTTTGTCCCGAAATTTAGCATGCGGTTACTGAGTAAGCTAGGTAAGTTGTATCGTTTACTGGTTTTCCTGGGGTGTCACATCATCCCCCCGTTGATTTGGAATTTCGTCCCGAAATTCTGTAGTAGTAGCTTCAGCCTCAGTAGTGGTTGCACGGTTTTCGAATAACTGGGGATACTTGAGTTCCATTTGATCTCCTCGTTCCCAGGTATACTCTGGGCCACGACGGGAGTTCCAACGAACTCGTACAAGAGGAATTCTAGTGTTCTTGAGGACCTTAACACCCCGGTCCGTGATTTCAACTGGTTCCTTGACGAACTGCAACCGCTCGTCGATAGTGAGTTCCTTGAAAGGAACTATGAGGGTCTCATCTGACAGACACTTCTTCAGATTCGACACGTGGAATACGTTGTGAACTACACCGAATTCAGCTGGTAGGTTTAGTCTGTAGGCTACTTTGCCTATTCTTTCAGTGATTTCGAACGGTCCAACATACAGTGGATTGAGCTTGCCTCGTTTACCAAAACGAACCACACCCTTCCAGGGTGAGACTTTGAGTAGCACTCGATCCCCAACTTGGAACTCGAGCGGTTTTCTGCGTTCATCAGCGTAGCTTTTCTGGCGATCACGAGTTGCCGCCATGCGTTGTCGTATCTGTGCAATTCGTTTAGTAGCATCAACTACCATTTCTGGACCTGTGATCTGACTATCCCCCACCTCTGCCCAACAGAGAGGTGACCGGCATTTACGTCTGTACAATGCCTCGAATGGAGCGGCTTGTATGCTGGTGTGGTAACTGTTGTTGTATGAAAATTCCACCAAAGGAAGATGTTTTCCCCAGCTGTTGCCGAAATCGATAACATATGCCCGAAGCATGTCTTCTAGGGTTTGAATCGTGCGCTCAGACTGCCCATCCGTCTGAGGGTGGTAAGCTGTGCTCATGTCTAATCGAGAGCCAAAAGATTTGTGCATCGCTTGCCATAGTTCTGAAGTGAATCGTGCATCCCGATCCGAAATAATAGAGGTTGGCACTCCGTGCCTTGAAACAACTTCTTTCAAGTAGACGTCTGCTAAGGTAGAGAACTTATCCGTTTCTTTGATAGCCAAGAAATGAGCAGACTTTATGAGTCGATCTACGATCACCCAAATAGTATCATTCCCGCGCTGGGATCTAGGCAGACCAGTAACAAAATCCATGGAAATTTCTTCCCATTTCCACTGTGGTATCTTGGGTTGTTGCAGTAGGCCTGAGGGTTTCTGGTACTCCGTCTTGACTCTCGCACAAGTCAAACACTTGCCGACGTAAGTTGCTATGTGGGCCTTCATGCTAGGCCACCAGTATGTAGTTCTGAGATCGTGATACATTTTATCCGAACCTGGATGTACCGAGTAGCGAGACTTATGAGCTTCATCCATCACAAGTTCTCGTAAACCGCCGTATAGTGGTACCCAAATACGCCCTGTTACATAGTAGGCGCCGTCTTCCCTCTGTTCTAATCGTTGCCTTGAGCCACACAAGGCTTCAGCCCTGACGTTTTCTGGTTTCAATGCTTCTACCTGAGCATCTCGTATCTGTGCAGGAAGATTAGACTGAATAGTAAGCTGCAAAGCTCGTACACGCCTAGGTAGAGTGTCTTTTCGACTGAGAGCGTCAGCCACAACATTAGCTTTGCTTGGATGGTACTTGATGGCGTATTCATAATCATTAAGCAGCTCGACCCATCGTCGTTGACGCATGTTCAATTCCTTCTGCTTGAAGATATGCTCGAGACTCCTGTGATCGGTGTAAATAGTGCACTTGGTACCGTACAGGTAGTGTCGCCATATCTTAAGCGCGAAAACAACAACTCCCAGCTCTAAATCGTGCGTCCTGTAGTTCCGTTCATGAACCTTGAGTTGACGAGAAGCGTACGCAATAACTTTATCCTGTTGCATCAATACACACCCAAGACCCTGTATCGATGCGTCACAATAAACCACAAAATCCTCCGTGCCCTCTGGCAATGAGAGGATAGGTGCGCTGCATAGTCTATCCTTTAAGTACTGAAAAGCGGTTTCCTGGGAATCTCCCCAACGGTAGGTGACACCCTTCTGTGTCAGTAGTGTAAGTGGCTGCGCGATCTTTGAGAAGTCTTTGATAAACCGTCTGTAGTAACCCGCCAAACCCAAGAATTGGCGTATTTCCGTTGGAGTGCGAGGCGCATGCCAATTTCTGATCGAATCTACCTTGGATGGATCAACATGAATCCCATCCTTGTTTACCACATGGCCTAAGAAATGGACTTCACGTAGCCAGAAGTCGCATTTTGAGAACTTGGCGTACAGTTGTTCTGATCGAAGGAGTTCCAAAATCAATCGTAAATGCTGCTCGTGTTCCTCCTGACTCTTGGAGTAGATCAGAATGTCGTCGATAAAAACTATCACAAATTTGTCTAAGTAGGGCTTGCATACCCTATTCATTAGATCCATAAATACGGCAGGCGCGTTCGTTAACCCAAATGGCATGACAAGAAACTTGTAGTGACCGTAGCGAGTTCTGAATGCGGTTTTGGAGACGTCCTCATCTCGGACTCTCAGCTGATGGTAACCTGATCTCAAGTCTATCTTGGAGTAGTAACTCGACCCTTGCAACTGGTCGAATAAGTCGTCCATACGTGGAAGAGGATAGCGGTTCTTCACTGTCACCTTGTTTAGTTCCCGGTAGTCTATGCACATCCAGAAGGTACCGTCCTTCTTTTTCACGAATAACACTGGAGCTCCCCAAGGCGAAGAGCTTGGACGAATAAAACCCTTATCCAAGAGCTCTTGCAATTGCTTTGACAGTTCCTCTAGTTCAGTTGGAGCTAAACGATACGGTGCGCGAGCTATAGGTGCTGCTCCTGGAGCTAGCTCGACTTGAAACTCGACCTGGCGATGAGGCGGTAGACCAGGTAAATCTTCAGGAAACACTTGAGGAAATTCGCGTACAACTGGGATATCCTCTATTCTTTTCTCTTTCGTTGATGCATCAGTAACGAGTGCCAAAATGGCAGTGTGCCCCTTTCGTAAACATTTCTGTGCCTTCAGGAAAGAGATGATGCCAACCACTGCACCACTCTTTTCGCCTTGAACTTCGAGAGGTTCTTTACCCGAACGAGGAATACGAATGATCTTCTCCTTACATAGGATTTCTGCTTGCTGCTTGGATAACCAATCCATGCCAACGACAATGTCAAAACTACCCAGAACTATAGGAATGAGGTCGATGGAGAAAGTCTGACCAACGAGGATAACATTACAACCCTGAACTATGTGTGTTGCTTCTAGACTTTTACCATTAGCTAACTCTACGACATGTTTGGTGTTTAGGGGAGTTGGTGCACGTTTTAACATTTGGCTAACCTTCAAAGACACATAACTTGTATCCGCACCCGAATCAAACAATACAGTAACATAAAAGTCATCGAGAAGAAACTTACCCATAACTACGTTGGGATCATTTCTGGCATCACCCTGCCCCAACACAAATGCTCGACCCCTTGCTTCGTTGCCGTTGTTGTTCCCACCGTTGTTGTTGTTGCCATTTCCCTGATTGTTGTTATTGTTGTTGTTGTTGTTGTTCTGGTTCCTGTGTAGCTGAGGGCAGTGTCTTTTGAAGTGACCTTCAGCGCCACAATGAAAACATCCTTTGTTGCCCTGTGGCTGATTCTGCTGTGCTTGCTGCTGCTGCTGATTCTGATTCGCAGGCCGAGGGCTCCTACAATCCTTGGCCTCATGACCCATCTTGAGGCATCTTTGACAGCGACCCTTGTTACACTGGCCACTGTGGTGTCTGTTACAGTTGTTGCACCTTGGGAGGTTCCCTCGATATCCACCCTGCCTGTGACTGCCTGAAGAGTGCTGACTGGGACTCTAATAACTGTCAGTCTTTCGCTGCTGAACTTGTGACTGAACTGAAGCTGATCCCTTGCTGGAATCCCCATCCCATTTTCTCTTGTTGTCACTGGGAGTAGCAAGTGTAGTAGCAGTGGTAGCGGTGGCAGTAGCGCTGATACGTTTAGGCAGCTTGTTCTGTTCCACTGCCTGATCCGTGAGGCGATGAGCGAGGCGTTGAATAGCCTGGATGTTGTCAAGATTAGCCGATGTCACATGGCCTAGAATCTCTGGCGCTAACCCCTTGAGATACAACTCAATGCGCTTGATTGGAGGGTCCACCATAGTTGGACACAGCACGGCCAGTTCGTTTGACCTTTTGGTATAAGCTTCAATTTCTGACTCAGTCATTTTCAAATGGTAAAACTCATCTTCCAACTTGTGGATGTCTTCCCGTGTGCAGTATTCCCTTTTGATCAGTTCCTTGAAATCATTCCAAGGGGTGGCATTAGCAGCTACCAACCCTAAAATCTGAACTTACGCGTTCCACCAAGTTCGCGCAATTCCTTCAAGTGTGCCAGTGGCGTACTTCACCCTGCGAGCCTCAGGGCATTCACACATCTCGAACACAGACTCGAGTTTTTCGAACCAGTGGAGGAGTCCAACCGCTCCTTCAGTGCCACTAAACGTAATTGGACGACAGTCCATGAAGTTCTTGAAAGTACACACAGGTTGCTGAACGGGTTGACCTAATGTGTAAGAACAGAATAAACTTAAACACAAGAGTTGTTTAGGAACGTAGGATCTAAAGATCCTAGGATGAGTTACGACTGCAGGGTATACCTCCTGCGTTTGCAGCTGCAAGTGCCACAGCAACTTGTTCATTGATAAGAGCCGTCAACTGGGCTTGCGTCAAGTTAATACGTCCGGCCATTGATCTTCACATCAAAGGCAACATAAGTGAGAAAGGTTCGCGAATAGTGCGATGACAGAAGAGTGTAAGCACACAAGTGTTCTCAAGCAATAACAGGTAGTAAGTAATGTAATCTAAGCATACCACGAGCAAAGTTCTATGTAATTCTAGAAAGTAGGCAATAAACATAAACCTTATTACCTAGGATGTTGAGTCTTGCACGTGGAGCGAGGTGTGGTTGTGGATCGTTGAGCACTGTACTGGTTATAGTCTGGTTTTAATAAAAACGTTTTCCCTTATTAAAACCAAGTTCTCTATAACCAATGGCTCTGATACCAATCTGTCACACCCCCAAAATCCACCTGCGGAGTATCACCGCTTGGGAGCGTGACTAACCAGGATCAAGCCACCAATCATATAGAACAATGTATACAGTAAAAGTAATTGTATTCAAACCAAACCCATCCATATGAAAGGTGTTCCAAAACATAAGTATGTTATCACTGTTTAGCGGAAGCGTATAAATAAAACCCAACATAATAAAGTATGAAATGTCATAAAGTATTCAACGAAACAATCACGATCCAAGTCCACAACGACCAGCTCCTCCCTGTGCAACCTCCATGTACCTAACAACCTGCAAGGCATGTAACAGAGGATCAACAACTAGTTGAGCGAGTTCACAGAAAGTAAATGCGTAATAGTAAGTTCGTTTGTAACATGTGGCTCTACTGGGCCGATAGTACATTCTATTGGTGGGGGCTTCCCATGTTATATATCCACTAGACTATTCGTAACCATAAGTGTTCTTCACAACCGAGAACAGTAATACGTACAATCTTTACGTAGGTTTTACGTAAGTATCCTTCACAACCGAGGACAGTGGTACGCGTGGGGTTTACGTAGGTTTTACGTAGGTGTCCTTCCTGACTCCGGAAGACAGCAGCATGTTATTGTTTACGTAGGTTTTACGTAAGTGTCCTTCCTGACTCCGGAAGACAGTAGCATATTTCCTGTTTACGTAGGTTTTACGTAAGTGTCCTGCTTAACCCGAGGACGATGGTAGGTAGTCTAGTAACGGTGGAAGTATGAATCTATATTCATTTCCATCATTCAACCCATTCCCTATTCCCCGGGAATCCCATGCCTTGGTAAAGAGTGTGAACTCACCTTGTTTTGCTCGGTATGTTATTGCTTCTAGGGTTAATTAGTGTTTAAGTCCGTTACACACGACCTAAGGTACATTGCACATAAACTTGATGTAAGTGTTACATTCAAGTAGGGTTTACAAGTCACCGATGTCTACACAGTTGTGATCCGTGTGAGGATTGTGTACAAAATGATATGATAAGGATTGTTCACACATATGGGATCATGCAGTAACATTCAGTTGCACATAGTCATATACCGAATCATATACAGAACATACAAATCATATGAAATTCAGACTATGTATCTCAAAAGTCGGACATCATCATATATATATCATTTACATTAAAAAGTCGGACATCATCAGCTTCACTAAAACTCGGACAGGGGGTAACACATCCCTCAAAAACTCGGACATGGGGATTTCCCCTCACAAAGTCGGACAAGAGAGTCCCCCTTCACAAATTCGGACTAGGGGGGCTTCCCTGGTTAAAAACTCGGACAAAGGAGTGGCTACCCCACTAAACTCGGACCCCCTCCCTTGCCTACTAAAAACTCGGACACACAACACCTTAAGAAACTCGGACCCCTTCTAGGGTTTAAAGGTCGGACAAGGCTTGGGGTTAAAACTCGGACCCCTATCACCCCCTATAAAGCTCGGACTCCATCCATTACATCCATAAAGTTCGGACAATACACATATTCATCAATAAAGGTCGGACCTTTATTATCAACTAAAAAAAAAGTCGGACGAGTCTTGATCACTTAAAAGTCAGACATGTTTTCCTTAATCAAAGTTCGGACAACAAGCAATCGAAATCAACAAGCAGTTAATCATGCGAAGCAATGGAACAGTTGAGTTCATACATTCATACGATCTGGAAAACCCTAATTCATACTTTCACAGTGCAGAATCAAATCAACCATTAATAGTTTTGACATATCATACATCTAAATCATCAGGCAATTGATTACATATCATACAACCTTATTCATTTCTCAATAATCAGAATAAATCAAATAGCACAGAATATCATATGAAGAACTAGGGTTTTGACATGAATCAATCAATCAACGATTAACATCAAATAATGATTAAACAAATACCTTGGATTGATTCTAGACAGAAAGAGGAAATCAAGAGTGATGAATAACTTGTGCCAATGATGATGATGATGATTGCCAGAGAGAATCAGAGAATATGCAAGTACGTGTTTTGTTTCTTTGGTGATGATTAGTGAAAAGGGATTAGGGTTAAGAATGATTAGAGTTTCACTATTAGCACTAAGCACCCTTAAGTATTGTCTATTACATATTACATGCACAAGATACACAATTTACATTTTCATCACCACATTCAAGTATTTGTCAAATCATTCATAAACCTTATCAAATCCAAAACGTATACAGTTACAAGGCCAACCAATTGTGCAAGTAAATACTAAACAAACAGTGAACGTGCAATAAATGCGAAAATGGAATCTTGGAAACTCGAGTTGTCACATTATCCCCAACTTAAAAGAAATTTCGTCCCGAAATTTAGCATGCGGTTACTGAGTAAGCTAGGTAAGTTGTATCGTTTACTGGTTTTCCTGGGGTGTCACATCATCCCCCCGTTGATTTGGAATTTCGTCCCGAAATTCTGTAGTAGTAGCTTCAGCCTCAGTAGTGGTTGCACGGTTTCCGAATAACTGGGGATACTTGAGTTCCATTTGATCTTCTCGTTCCCAGGTATACTCTGGGCCACGACGGGAGTTCCAACGAACTCGTACAAGAGGAATTCTAGTGTTCTTGAGGACCTTAACACCCCGGTCCGTGATTTCAACTGGTTCCTTGACGAACTGCAACCGCTCGTCGATAGTGAGTTCCTTGAAAGGAACTATGAGGGTCTCATCTGACAGACACTTCTTCAGATTCGACACGTGGAATACGTTGTGAACTGCACCGAATTCAGCTGGTAGGTTTAGTCTGTAGGCTACTTTGCCTATTCTATCAGTGATTTCGAACAGTCCAACATACCGTGGATTGAGCTTGCCTCGTTTACCAAAACGAACCACACCCTTCCAGGGTGAGACTTTGAGTAGCACTCGATCCCCAACTTGGAACTCGAGCGGTTTTCTGCGTTCATCAGCGTAGCTTTTCTGGCGATCACGAGCTGCCGCCATGCGTTGTCGTATCTGTGCAATTCGTTTAGTAGCATCAACTACCATTTCTGGACCTGTGATCTGACTATCCCCCACCTCTGCCCAACAGAGAGGTGACCGGCATTTACGTCCGTACAATGCCTCGAATGGAGCGGCTTGTATGCTGGTGTGGTAACTGTTGTTGTATGAAAATTCCACCAAAGGAAGATGTTTTCCCCAGCTGTTGCCGAAATCGATAACACATGCCCGAAGCATGTCTTTTAGGATTTGAATCGTGCGCTCAGACTGCCCATCCGTCTGAGGGTGGTAAGCTGTGCTCATGTCTAATCGAGAGCCAAAAGATTTGTGCATCGCTTGCCATAGTTCTGAAGTGAATCGTGCATCCCGATCCGAAATAATAGAGGTTGGCACTCCGTGCCTTGAAACAACTTCTTTCAAGTAGACGTCTGCTAAGGTAGAGAACTTATCCGTTTCTTTGATAGCCAAGAAATGAGCAGACTTTATGAGTCGATCTACGATCACCCAAATAGTATCATTCCCGCGTTGGGATCTAGGCAGACCAGTAACAAAATCCATGGAAATTTCTTCCCATTTCCACTGTGGTATCTTGGGTTGTTGCAGTAGGCCTGAGGGTTTCTGGTACTCCGTCTTGACTCTCGCACAAGTCAAACACTTGCCGACGTAAGTTGCTATGTGGGCCTTCATGCTAGGCCACCAATATGTAGTTCTGAGATCGTGATACATTTTATCCGAACCTGGATGTACCGAGTAGCGAGACTTATGAGCTTCATCCATCACAAGTTCTCGTAAACCGCCGTATAGTGGTACCCAAATACGCCCTGTTACATAGCAGGCGCCGTCTTCCCTCTGTTCTAATCGTTGCCTTGAGCCACACAAGGCTTCAGCCCTGACGTTTTCTGGTTTCAATGCTTCTACCTGAGCATCTCGTATCTGTGCAGGAAGATTAGACTGAATAGTAAGCTGCAAAGCTCGTACACGCCTAGGTAGAGTGTCTTTTCGACTGAGAGCGTCAGCCACAACATTGGCTTTGCTTGGATGGTACTTGATGGCGCATTCGTAATCATTAAGCAGCTCGACCCATCGTCGTTGACGCATGTTTAATTCCTTCTGCTTGAAGATATGCTCGAGACTCCTGTGATCGGTGTAAATAGTGCACTTGGTACCGTACAGGTAGTGTCGCCATATCTTAAGCGCGAAAACAACAACTCCCAGCTCTAAATCGTGCGTCGTGTAGTTCCGTTCATGAACCTTGAGTTGACGAGAAGCGTACGCAATAACTTTATCCTGTTGCATCAATACACACCCAAGACCCTGTATCGATGCACTATTAGCACTAAGCACCCCTAAGTATTGTCTATTACATATTACATGCACAAGATACACAATTTACATTTTCATCACCACATTCAAGTATTTGTCAAATCATTCATAAACCTTATCAAATCCAAAACGTATACAGTTACAAGGCCAACCAATTGTGCAAGTAAATACTAAACAAACAGTGAACGTGCAATAAATGCGAAAATGGAATCTTGGAAACTCGAGTTGTCACATTATCCCCAACTTAAAAGAAATTCCGTCCCGAAATTTAGCATGCGGTTACTGAGGAAGCTAGGTAAGTTGTATCGTTTACTGGTTTTCCTGGTGTGTCACATTTGTTGATACATATTTGTGGACGCGACTCGACTCGACATGATTCGGATTGAGCCACGACATTCCTCCGTCGTATGCAACATCAAATGTGGGCCAAAAGAACAAAGGACATTGAACTAGTCCTTGGGCTGAAACTAAAGCAACGAAACGCAGCTTGGGCCTTAACCGTTTTGGGCCAAAGCCCAAAGTCGGCGAAACGGAAATGTTGTCGACGAAACACACCAGTTTCGTCGACCATGACTCTGTTTCGTCGATTGTCTTCATTTGTTTCATCGCATGTTCCTTCGTTTCGTCGCTGATCATTTAATTCGTCGAGAGCTGAATCCATTTCGTCATGAGTGTGTTGCTGGTGCTATATAAAGACAGACTCGAAACAGAACTAGATAGAGAGCACAAAGAACACACACACGAGAGAACTAGAGAGAGAGTTTACAGAGAGCATTTGTAAACATTGAGCTGTAACTGTTTTTCAAGTATTAATACATTGGTGTTAATCGTTGAATCTCGTGTTTATTATTGTCGTGTTCGATCTCGGTTTGCTATCTCGGTTGGATTCCGCACAACCGGGTTGGTTTGTACACAAGGATTAGGCGACTAGATCCTCCCTAGCCGGACCTACATCGTTAAACATGTTCGTTGTGACACGCAGGTCCTACATCGACTTAATTATTTCTTATATGTTTTACGTTTCTGATTAATTTGTTCGCATTAACACTCGCAACGGGTGTGTGTGATTCAAAGATTTAACGTCTGCTTTTCATTCGATTTTATTTATTTTGTTTTTACAAACTTTTCCAATGTTAGTGGTCACTGATAGTGTTGTGACATTGTTACTACTTGGCATGGTTTTACGCTCTCATCGCAACGCGGAGGGCTTAATACTAGTGGATATTAAAAATACTAATTACCCACATTAAATGCAAATATTACTTCATATAGAAATAACTAAATGAGGCTGTGCGGGGTGTAATCGGGAACCCCATGCGGGGAGTATATCCACCGAGAGTGGTGGTACCGCCAACCTAGCGGTGAGTTAGAGAGAGAGTGTGAATCCGGTGGGGGGCTGCCGAAGAGAGGGGGAGGAGAGAGAGAGGAGAGAGGGAGAGCTTGACCAATCAAAAGTTTCCTTTAAAAAAAAAAAAAAAAAAAAAAAAAAAAAAAAAAAAAAACCAACTCCCCTAATAGGGGAGTGCCGCCATCAAAAAGGGGTATTAGGGGAGTGTTAGAGGGGAGTTGACGTGCCACTTTCTGGTTGGTTATGTGTAAGAGGGGGGACTCACCTAAGAGGTGAGCACCCCTTACACCCTGATTATACAAAAGTGATTATCTTATATCATAAACTTTATTGCTATTAGTACTACTATTATTATCATCACTGGTGAAGTTTTATTGGGGCCGGGTGTTAAATTCTCTACTGATTTTTCACTCGTAGTGTTAACTTTACTAAAAATTTATAAAAAGTTTTTTGTAATGTAAAACATTGGATTTATAAGAGTTTCACCCTCACCAATTTGAATTTTGAGAGTCTCATCCAACTGAAATTTTTTTCAAACTTCGTCAGTGATTATCATCAAAGTTATCTTATAATTAATAAATATCAACAATGTAAAATAATTTTGCAATTATCCTCGAGCTTGCAGCTTAAAAGTGCTTAACTTTAAACCCAAACATACCCCACCATCAGCCATCCCCCAAAACCCGCTTTCGAGCTGTAAAATTATAAATATTTTAGGTAATATTAGGGTTGAAGTTGAATAGAAAATTTTATAGTTTTTGGTTGTTGTGTCGAGTTTGTGTGTTTTTAATTATTAGTAGTGGGATACCCCTCGCGCTACGCTGCGGGAATTCGGTTGGTATCGTTTCGGTTTTTTATGTTATGGACACTTGTTATAACAACTGAAAGAGAAAACTCAAAAAAATAAAATCGTGATATGCCCAAAAGAATATTGACACGCTTTTTTTACATCAATTAAAAACCATAATAACATATATCAATAACGGTTCCAATAATAACAATACCGATACCGATACCGATGTTGTTCGGTCGGAATCAATTCGTCATGGTAGCGACACTTGCATAATATAAGATACCAAAAAAATACTCTATTTTGTATACAAATTTATACTGGAATAATGTCCAGCACAAAAAAAAATTACATAGTCGTATGTTCAGTTTTTTAAAAAAGTTAACGAACACAAACTATTAAAAATACCAAATAAAATTTAAACAGATTAAAGACGTATATTATGAATACCGTTACCGATATAAAAATACAAAAACATTTAAATTATGTTATTGTTAGTAAAAATTACTAATAAGACCATGCGTAGTGGTTTTATTAATAATGCCCCACCCTTGGACGTTTTCTGTCAAGTGGCACTCCAGTCAGCAAGGGAGCATTATTGGGCGTTTTTGCAAAAGAGGCGTAGTGAAATAATATCCAATAATGCCCCATCCAATCATTACACAATTATTAATTTTTTTAAAGTAAAATGTAAAAATACTTCATTAAATAAAAAAAAATTACAATACTAAAAATAAAAAAATAAAAACCGACTAAACTTAAAAAAAAAAACCGGAAATAAAAAAGCGACTAAACTTAAAAAAAAAAGATGATAATCTAAAGGCCGTATTTTTCCCGAAGTTTTGGTGGTGCATGTGCGCAACGATCAACGCGTCGCCTTGGAGGTGATCGGTCGATTTACACAAAAACTCTATGTACTTTTCCATTTGCCTTGCCGCTTGCATCTCGTTAAACTTTTTGTTTTCGGCGACTCGTTCTTTCATAGTCTCCCAACGCTTGTGGCCGAGGTCTCGAATGTCTTGGAGACGACGGTTCATCTCCTCGAAATCTTCCTTCAACTCGAGATTATCGAAATCTTCCGGCACGGTATCCACCTCGGGTTCGACTTGTTCTTGGGATGGTTGCGAAGCGCCCGATGGGGCAAAGCCGTAAGTGGATGGTATGAAGGGATTAGAGCCGCTTAAGTAAGCCGCGTACGAAAACACATTCGGGTCCATGTCATGAAGGTTAAAGTTTTGTTGCGGTTGAGTGGTATTTGGGTTCCCGGGTCTTAACGGAACACCAAACGGGGGTCGGAATGGATACATGGTAAATAAGTTTATAAAAGTTGGAAGAAGTAGAGAGAAAGATAGATAGAAAGTGGGATTTTTTATAAAAAGTTGAATGAAAGTGGGGTATATATAGATTTAAATGGGAATTAAAAAAATAAAACTATTAATTGTTTTTTATCGTTTGAAAACGGTCAAATCTCAAAAATTGTGCAATTTTGGCATGTTTTAAATCACGTTGGGGACCTTTTTTCGAAAATAACACCCAAAACCGCCTAAGGAGGTGGGGCCATAACGTGTTGGGGCTCTTTTTTTGAAAAAATACCGTCCACTACGGACGGACTAAGCTAACAAAAACTTGAAATGTTCTAAAAAGATGTGATGCATGAATGCATGATTTCTTTATATAAAAGTTAATCTTGGTTGAAATGAGATGTAAGTAAATATTAGTGTTAAAATGTAAAAAAAAAGTATATGTAGGTCCTAACCTTGTATAAAAATAAATAAATAAATAATTGAAGTATAGTGATGGAAATTTAAAAATGAAAATTTCACTATAGTTAGTATGATGTGTTTTAATATATATAATAATAATAATAATTGTTATAAGTTGCTATCAGTTAACTATTGTGTTTACAAAAGTGTTAACGCATTATTTGAAATACATTGTAATTACTTATAACTTAAATATTTCTACATCAATATACGTGAATATACACATCACGCTGACACGCTCCACATAAAAGAAAGAGCTAATTACTGTTTTCGTCCTTGTGGTTTGTCATAAATCACTATTTCAGACCATTAGTTTAAAAATTGCGATTTTAGTCCCTGTGGTTTCACTTTCGTAACCAACTCAGTCCCTGTGGTTTCACTTTCGTAACCATTTCAATCCATTTATTCTGCTAGTACAGGGACTCAAATGGTTACGAGGTGGACTGAAATGGTTACGAAAGTAAAACCACAGGGACTGAAATCGTAATTTTTAAACTAATGGACTAAAATAGTGATTTTTGACAAACCACAGGAACGAAAATAGTAATTAACTCTAAAAGAAAACATATCACAACCCGAGTTGAGTGTTGAGTGTTGAAACTGGATTTGGATTTCAAAAAAGTACATCATGTTATTTTTTATGATTTTTACGTCTATATATGTAATTGTGTATATTTGTATCTTTTAATATAGAAGTCTAATAGTATCACAAAAATGACCAGATTTTTCTTATAATAATATAAGGTTAAAAAAAAAAAAATGGTCCTATACAATACCAACCTTATTAAGCATATCATATGCAGGGCTTTAAGTGCATATGAGCAATGAATACAACTATACAAGTGTGTGTCAAATGAATAAAATGGTGGCAAATTAGGTGAACGAAATTGATGAAACAATGGTTAACCGGGCAGGGTTAACACACTGGTCTCGTCAAGAAGGGTTAATCCCTTCCTCTCGGAGATCGCTGGCTGGGTCACCGGTGGATGATCTCCTGCACAAGGAAACAAGCCGTGACTCGTAACAAGGAGGATGGGGTGGGGGGTGCTCCTTGTTACCACTCTCCGGCGTGAGAATCAGTAGTTTGCTTGGGAAGCAAAGCAAGATAATAGTAGTAGTTAGAGAGTTGTGAAGAGATACCTCAAACCTGGTTTGGGGTCGGTATTTATAGCCGAGGAGTGAAGGAGGAGATTGATGGATGGGCTGACGACGAGCTGCACCGTTGCAGGTGTGTCAGTCTCGCCGGCCGTGGGGGTTACGCCACGTCAGCCCATTGCTTTAATAGCTCTGACAGGGGACTGTCGCCGGCGCCACTTGCCTCGTGGTGTCAGCCACTTGCCTGGCGTGTCAGTCCACTTGTTGGATATGCAGGGTGCGGTGCGAGCCGCATCGCTGCATGCGGTAACGCCTGAAGTTACCGCGTCTCCTACTTGTGATCAAGAAATACGCGAGATGCGGTGTTGGCCGCATCATCGTATGTGGAGACTATTTGCTCGCTTCCCTTGTCGTGACGAAAATGGCCATATGATGCGGTGCCAGCCGCATCGATATGTTCATCTTCTTTCGTACTTGGGTCAAGCTATTCATCTTCGAACCGCATGGGTTCGAAGGATGTGACCGCATGGGTGCGGTTTGCTTACTGGTAGGGGTTTGTTTGATGCGGGTAATGGTCGTTTTGGGACCATACCCCTTCAAGTCCCCCCAGTCTAGTGTTGCTACCTTGTGCAAGTTGCACGTGGGAGGAGTACTGGACTTATGGTGTAGGAAGGTAGTGTGGCAGTCTGGAGGAAATTCTAGGCCAGATCAAACTGGTGATCTGGTCAAAAATCCGGCTATGCCTCTTCCGTACCGGTGAAGGGGTTTCGCTTGATGCGAAATTCTCAGCCGTTGCATGTCATCAGGTGGGTTGCCACCTGTTGTTGTGTTGAAGGTCTGTTAGGGACCTTCATAGTAATGCTGCACAAACTTCGAACCAACCTCTGGGATGGTGGTTCGAAGGTTTGCACATGTTTCGAACCTCTTGGAGGTGGTTTCTTCTTCGAACCATTTGCCAGAATGGTGCACGAAGAAGAAAAGAAAAGCTTTTAAACCAACCTTTGCGGTCGGGTTTGAAGGTTTTGGATGTTGTGTTAGAACTTTGCTCAAGTTCTATGTTCAGCATCCTATGACGAGATGACCATCCCTTTGTTGTGGGGTGTTCGTGTTCATCTTGATAGCTCTCAAGTAACCGTACGTTCTTTGCGGTTACTTCGTTGCGTCATTGTTGGCCCTGTTTGGTCGAACAATGTGGATCTAAACTATGGGTAAATAAACATGGTCATAGGCAAGGGGGTGCCCATCGTTGTTTATTCCATGCGATCCATTGGTAGGTAAACAAAGTCCTAAGCAGACTTGTTACCGCGGTCCGTTGGCAGGTAAACAAAGTCATAGGCAGACTTGTTACCGCTGTTCGGATACTTGCTGCTTGATAAGTACTTGTTTAGAGCACGTATCTGCGTGCTTTCTGGAGCCACTTTCCTTCACGCTCCAATACCGAGTTTATAACGAGGTAGCCTCGTTCGGTGATGTGGAGTGAGCTTTGCTCTTCCGTAGCAACCACTCTGCGGAAGCTATGGTTATGTCTGTAGCTCTTCATGGGTGTCTGCGATGTTGCAGTCCCATATTCGCTCAAAGTGTGCTTGTTGCACGGATGTAACTCTTGAAGGTTCAGGAGTCAGGGCTGCTGATGTGCGGGCGCGTAGATTCTCTTCCTTCTTTTTTCTGAAGAAGTCGTTCATGCACCCTCTGTGGTTGTGAACCGGACAGGAGGGATTTGAAGCTTGAAGAAAATGAAGGCAATGTGCTTTGCCTGTTCCTGAGATGCGGTTCAGTCCAAAGAACAACACTGGTTCTGAGCATCTGACACATCTGAATGGGTTCATGTGTGTCACTTCCGCATATTTCACGTGTGCTCGTGAGTGATGCGGAAAAGGTAATATATCCCTTTATAGTATAGATAGATATATTTCTACCTATTTTTTAGGGTATATAAAAAAACGACATGCGGTATGGGTTATGGTGTGGTAAACCAGAAAAACCGCATGCCGCTTAGGTTTTTTGGATAATGTTGTCGCTTTTTCTTGCCTACGTGGCTTGATCGCACGTGTGAGTTGGTAGAAGTTGGTGAGACGTTTCTGCATGTGCTGAAATGAAAGGACATTTGCACTGCCCGAGGCATTAAATGCACTGTAGCAGGGAGTGTAAACGTCTTCTTTGTCAGGCGCGTGGGCGGCCACGCGCGCGTGATAACCGTCAGCTAAAACGGCGCTCGACACGTGTTGTTGCAAGATACGCTCTTTTTGAACGTGATGATTTGCTTTCTCCCTCCGCATTAATTGCGATGGGTATATAAGGGGAAAACCGTTTGTTGTTTCCTCTCACTTGGTCGAAAATTCAAAAAATTTGCCGTTTGAGAGAAAGTTGTCATCTGTCTTCTCCGACGATTTTTTCTGAAATTCCGGTGAGGTTTCTAGTGTTTCTGTTCACCATCTTCTGTTTCTTTTATATTTTTGATGGCTGAACCATCGAATCCACACAATGTGGAGGGTGAAAACCCTGAACACCCGATAGTGGCTGAGGAAGAAGACGAGGATGATGATGTTGATGTTCCCGGTGGTGGGTTACCGGTGTTGAAGTGGACAAAAGGTAGTTTTAAAACCCTGATGGCCACTGTTCAGATGGCCAAAGACTGGAATGCTACTTACCCACAAGTGGGGGACACCGGTGCCGATGCTCCGGCCGGTTATATAACCTTGTGGGCGGATTTTTTCACCCACGGTAACCTTAGGTTGCCGGTGACGGTGTTTGTGGCGGAGGTATTGGAGTATTATCACCTCCATATCTCCCAGCTTAGTCCTTTCGGAATGTTCCGAATTCGGAATTTTGAGTACACATTCCGTGCCCATGGCCTGCCCATTTCAGTGGAGAATTTCCGGCGTTTCTACCAGTTGACGGTGAATACCGGTTTTTTCTCGTTCACTCAAAGGCATGGGAGTCTGAAGTTGATGACACCCCCTAAGGGTGTGACAGGCTGGAAGAAGAGGTTCTTCTACGTGAAAGCCTGTGCGGTCTATGCTAACATGTCTTTCAGGAACGTCGATGTTGGAGTTTCCGATGAAGATATTCCTGTTGCTTCCGCGAAGACCGCGGACTGGTTCTCTAGGCTGCGGCCTATTGAACTCAAGAAGTTGGATAATGACCAACTATGGATATTGCGGATGATGCTCTCTAGACCGGATAGGAAGGAAAGGCCCGTGTTGCGGGAACAGGGTGGTGGTAAGCTCGTTACCCTTTGTTATTTTCCTTATTTCCTAAGCCTTTGTGATAACCTGTATGCATGTATCAGCGGATGCGGTTGGCTTGTGGAGGATGTTTGAGCCTGATTTCAAGGGCCAGGTTGAACTGCTCGCGGTTGAGCTGAAGAAAGGTTTCAACCTTGAAATTCTGAAGAACTTCCGCGTACCATCAAAAGCGGTGCTGGAAGCCCCGGTTCCGGGAGACGCAAGAGGTACGTCTTACGTGGCATTAGTTTTTTCAGTTTATCTTTTTGACTGGTTCTGTTGATTGTGTGAATCCAGGTGTCCTTGCGGATTTGGGGAAGTTTGAGAAACGCGTCCCCAAAAAGACTGTGGAGAAGAAAACGGTAAAAAAGACCGTGCGGGGTCGTGGTAAGGGGAGTGTTGAAGGCTCAGCTGCCCCTTCTTCCGTTTTCGAAGCCGCAGGTACCTATCAATCTTGTTCTCGGGGATATACCGATTACGTCGTAGTATCTGACACCCTTGAGGGTTTGGGTGTTATAGGTAGTGGTGCGGCCGCGGGTGGAACTGCTGTGGTTCCCCCCGTTGTTGGAGAGAAAAGGGGGCCAGAGCGGAAAGCTGCTGGTGGTGGTGAACCGAAGAGGCGGAGACTGCAGACCAGGAGAGTTGCTCCGGTGCAGAAGAAACCTGCAGTTGCTGCTGGTAAGTATATCCCTTTTCTTTGTTTTGTATGTACCATGGGTGGGAAATACTCATTGAATACTCTTTGTATTGCAGGATCCCGAGATGCGGGGTATTCTTTTTTTGACATTCCTGCGTCTCCTCCGCACACCGCTGCCGCGGGTGCGGGTGTAACGATAGAGACGGTCGCGCCCAAGGAGCCTGTGGCCCCTTTTGTTGGGCCAGTTCGTGATCCCCCTTTGGAGAAGACGGTGGAGGCGACTGTTGACCGGATTTTTGATACTGTGGACTCCTCTGACAATCTAATCTCTCCTGATGAGGGTGATGGATTGAACTTGAGGTTTTCAGATGCCGGTAAGCAGAAGTCTGATACTGAGGTGCGGCAGCAGGATGCTGAGCCGCAGAAGTCTCCTGCTGGGGAGAAAGGTAGCGGCTCGTCTGCTGGTGATGCGGGTCACGACGGGCCTCCAATTCAGCCTGGGGAGTCTGAATTGGAGTATTACTACCGCACATATTCCCCGGGTCGCAGTATGGTGTATCACCGACCTCCCTGGACTGTTATGCAGGGGGATGATATCTCAAATGACCCTGTGGCCTGCAAGGAGATTCTGGGTGGTCTGGGCACCCCTTTTGAAGTTGAGCGTGCCCGTGCCGCACCCCGAGAGCTGCGTGTAAACCAGCTCTCGTCAATGCTGGTAGGTACTTCCATCGTGGCTAATGCCATTTTGGAAGATTATAAGGTGCTGGGCCGCCGCGAGGAGGAGGCTGCTCGTATGCGGGCGGAAGCCGAGAAGTTGGTCGAGGCTGCTCGTGCGGGTGCGGAGCAGCTCGAGAAGGATAAAGCTGCTTTTGAGAAGCAGAAACAGACTTCTGAATGGGCTGCCGCTGCCCAGCTGAAACAGGTGCGTACCCTTGCTAAACTTCTTGCTGATGAGCGCAAAAGTTGGAATGAAAAAATGTCCAATGAGCGCAAGAAGTGGAATGCATCATGGGCTAAGCAGAATGACATTCTGTTTCATGCTCGGCAGGAGCTGACAAATGCCAAGGCAGCGAATGCTACCTTGAGCCAAGAGAAGGCTGCGGCTGAGGCCATTTCTGTGAAGGCACTGCAGGCGAAGGCCGACGCCCTGAAGGCGCTTGAAGAGGCCAAGGAAGCCGGGGCTCGTGCCTCAAAGGCCCATGAAGAGGCCGCGGAGAAGGAGAGCCGTGCTTCCAAGGCTCTTGAAGAGGCGAATGCGGAGCGCATTCGTTTAGGCAAAGTTGTTGAAAGCCTGCAGGTACGTTTCTTTAACGTTGTTGCTTTCGTCTTTATTGTTTTGAAAATATTCACCGAGTGAACTGTTTGCTGTTCTTGTAACAGGCTGAGGTTCAGGCCCGGGAGGTCGCAGTTACGGACCTTACTACCCGCGTGTCCGCTGCGGAGAAGCGGGCTGACGCTGCTGCTGAGGCCAAGGATGCCTTGGTGTCCTCTTTTAACCAACTGGAAGCTGACCGTGAGTGGTTGCGGACTCACGGCATCGCGCGTGTAAGTATCCTTTGCCTTTACGTTTGCTTGGATTAGCATTCAAGACTTATGATCTTTTTATTGCAGATTGTCGAGGCTATAATGAATGCCCCTGAGACCTCGTCTGGATTGGACCTGGTCAAGGAACGTGCGCGCGAGGCTGGCTTCAAGGCTGGTTTTAACCGCTGCATTGGGCATATCAATGTATTGTCCGCAGGCGGTTATACTGATCAGGCATCCGGGTTCCGGGATGTGGATACTGAGGGTCGTCTGAAAGCGGCCGTAGCCTCCTTTTATGACACGCCCCTTGCCTGTGTAGGGGAGCTGGACGAGTGTTTGGAGGTTGCGGACTATGTTGACCGCTTGCGGATGCTTTACCCTGATGTGGAAGAGGAAGAACCCGCTGGTGGTGCCGGAGGAGACGCGGGGACCAGCGGTACAAAATAGGGTTTAGGTTGGCGAGTGTGCCTCCTTTTTTGTATTCCTCTTGTATAGAGTAGGAACTTTATGTAAATTCAGTAAGCATCATGTAGATACTTGAATTTTTTGAATATAAAGTTTCTTTGTTCAGTTTGTACAAGTGTTTTTAATTCTTGCATGTCTGAACGTGTGTATGCGTAATCTTTACCCATTTATGAACGGGGTCAAGTATACTCCATACTTTTGTTGTATGGGTATGCATCAATTCTGTTATTTACCGTGTGAGGGTTTTTAGAATTGCTTAAGCTTTGTAAAAGCTTATATTACCGGAACTCTACCCATTTGTGAATGGGGTCGAGTGTACTCCATACCTTTGTCGTATGAGTCCGCGTCAATTCCATTGTTTGCCTTTTTGGGCTCAGGAATTGTGTTAAGTGTGTAACAAAAACTTGTGTATCCGGCCGGATAAAACATGCAAGTCTTTTTGCCTCTTGCTGGCCTATTACAATAGTTGCGTGTGGCTACCACCTTGTATAGGTATCGTAAATGAAGATTTTGCCAATCTGTTTTTTGGATACCGCGAAGTGGGAACACGCATTTGTAATAGTAGTAAACAAACAACAATGTATAAAATGACGTTTATTTATTTGCAAATGACCTGCGGTCCGATAGGTTACATAAGGAGTGTAAGAACATAGCTTACATATAGCAGCGTCTAAGCTGTTGTGCGTTCCATGTTCTGGCGATAGGTTCGCCCTCTAGTGTTTGTAACCTGTATGCGCCCTTTCCTAAGACCTCGCTGATGAGGTAGGGTCCCTCCCACTTGGGGGCAAGTTTTCCTGGGCGCTCGGCATTAGATGCCTCGTTGTCACGTAGGACGTAGTCCCCTGGAGTGAAAGTACAAACGCGGACTCGCGCGTTGTAATACTTTTCCAGTTTGGATTTGTATTTGGCCTCGTTGATGGCGGCGTTCTCGCGCCTTTCTTCTAGGAGGTCCAAATCGATCCTACGTTCCCTGTTGTTGTCTAGCTTTTCGATAGCCAACATTCGAGGAGATGGGAGGCCCATTTCCGCGGGTATCACCGCTTCAGACCCGTAGACGAGGCTGAAAGGTGTTTCCCCATTGCTTGTTTTTGGGCTAGTGCGGTGAGCCCATAAGATGCTTGGGAGTTCATCGACCCAGCCACGCCTGGCTGTTCCCAATCGTGCTTTGATTCCGTCGACTAGGCCTTTATTTATACTCTCGACTTGGCCGTTCCCTTGCGGGTGTGCGACTGACGAGAATATGTGTTTGATGTTCAGCTCTTCTAGCCATTTTTGGAATTCGTCGGCAGCGAAGTTGGTGCCGTTGTCGGTAACAATGTACATTGGTAAACCGAAACGGCAGATGATGTGCTCCCAAATGAACTTTCTTGTTATCATAGCAGTGGTTGAAGCGAGTGGTTTCGCCTCTACCCATTTTGTGAAGTAATCAACCGCCACTATGATAAATTTAACTGCACCTGGTGCGTCAGGGAATGGTCCCACTACGTCGATTGCCCATTTTTGAAAAGGCCATGCAGTAGTGACGGGGACCAGATTGTTTTTTGGCCGCAAAGTTTTTGGTGCATGGCGCTGGCAGTCCATGCATTTGCGTAATTCTTTGACGGCGTCCAGGTGCATGCCGGGCCAGTAATACCCGGCATTCATGATTTTTGCCACGACCATGCGTGGTCCGGCATGTATGCCGCATATGCCCTCATGTATCTCTCGGATAAGGTATGTGGCATCTTGTGGATTAACGCATCGGAGGAGCGGTCCGAGGTATGACTTTCGGTATAAGATACCGTCTCCCATTTGATAGTGGCACGCTTTGTATTGCAACTTACGTGCCTCTGTTTTGCTCTCGGGAGTCACACCTGACTGAAGGTATGCGATAATTGGTGTCATCCATGACGTTGTTCCGTATTGGATGACACTGACCTGGCGTAGAGGAACCGAAGGATTTTGCAAAATCTCGATACGTACCTCCTTTGCCAAGTGTTGGAAGCTGGTGGATGCAAGTTTTGATAGTGCATCCGCAGATTTGTTTTCGCTTCGATTAATGTGTCGAATATTGAATGAAGCGAATTTGGATTTTAGCTGCAGGGCTTGCTCGAGGTAGAGGATCATGATATCCCCTTTGGCGGCATAGTCGCCGCGTACCTGGCCCGCAACTAACAAGGAATCGACGTGCGCTTCCAGATGTTGCACGCCGATTTTGACTGCTAAACGTAGCCCGGCTAATAGTGCTTCATATTCTGCCTCGTTGTTCGTGCTTTTAAAATCGAGGCGGATGGCATATGTAAGCTCTTGGCCGTCAGGGCTGACGAGTCGCAGACCTGCGCCCGCACCTTCCTCGTTGGATGCACCATCGGTAAATAGTGCCCATATTTCTGAGGACGGCGGTGGGGGCGTAGGGTTTTGGGATTCTTCGCATTCTTGGATGCGATCCGCTGGTACTTCAGCGGCGAAATCAGCTAAGATTTGGCCTTTGATGGCAGGGCGCGGTTTGTAATGTATCGTATGTGCGCCCAGCTCAATTGCCCATTTTGCTAATCTCCCAGAGATGTCGGGTTTGGACAGGATCGGGCCGATCCTGTAATTGGTTAGCACTGTGATGACGTGGTTTACGAAGTAGCGTCGTAACCGTCTTGAAGCATGTACCAGTGCTAGTACCAATTTTTCCATTATTGAGTATCTCGTCTCCGGGTCGTTGAGCATTTTGCTGATATAATAGATGGGTGTTTGAACCCCCGCTCGTTCCACTATTAATACCGCGCCTACTGCGTTGTCTGCAGCGGATAGGTATAAGATGAGTGGCTCATCTTTGCATGGTGCGGTTAGTGTTGGGAGTTGTATCAAACACTCCTTCATTTCCCGGAAGGCCTTTTCAGCCTCTGTGGTCCACTGGAATTGTTCTTTCTTTGAACAGCTTCGCAGGGTCTTGATGAAAGGGTATGACTTGGCTGCGTGGTTAGCCAAGAACCTGTTGAGTGCCGCCAGCCTTCCGGCCAGGCGTTGCATATCTTTCATCGATGCAGGCGATGGCATGCGCTCGATCGCCTGCACTTTTTCCGGGTTTACCTTGAATCCATCTTTGGTGACGATGAACCCAAGGAATTTGCCTTCTTCCATTCCAAACGAGCATTTCCCTGGATTGAGCTTCATGTTGACGCTTCGCAGAGTTTGGAATGTTCTTTCTATATCGGTGAGCATGGTATCTTCCTCCATGCTCATGACGACCAGGTCGTCCATATAGATTTCGACACTTTTGCTTATTTGACCGCGGAAAGTGTCGTTCATCAGTTTCTGGTAGGTTGAGCCCGCGTTGCGCAACCCAAACGGCATTTTTGTATAGCAGTAATTTCCGGTTGGGGTCCGGAATGCCGTTTTGTCTTCATCCTCAAGTGCCATTTGTACCTGGTGGTACCCTTTATAGCAATC
This sequence comes from Helianthus annuus, assembly GCF_002127325.2. Taxonomy (NCBI): domain Eukaryota; kingdom Viridiplantae; phylum Streptophyta; class Magnoliopsida; order Asterales; family Asteraceae; genus Helianthus; species Helianthus annuus. The sequence continues at coordinate 108,986,418 of NC_035440.2, forward strand.
GAGGAAACACTTCCACCGAAATGGCGCGAGGTTATCGACCTTTTCGTCGATTTCTGGAAGCGCGTAACAATCCTTGGGGCAGGCCTTGTTAAGGTCCTTGTAATCGACGCACATGCGCCAGCCCCCGGATGGTTTTTCTACCATGACAGGGTTGGATAACCAAGTCTGGTACTTGACTTCCCGCAGTATACCTGCGGAGAGCAGTTCTTCGATCTGCTCTTGCATCGCCTGATTTTTAGCTGACCCAAGGTGGCGTTGGCCTTGGATCACTGGTTTGATACCTGGTTTGGTATTCAAATAGTGCTGCGCTATTTCACGTGGGACCCCTGTCATGTCTGCAGGAGTCCACGCGAAGATGTCTTGGTTCCTGAAGAGGAGCTCCTTCAGGTGCGCTCTGGTGGTCGAGGATAAGGCGTGACCCAATGTGACCTTCTGTTCCGGATGCGTTGGGTTGAGAACCCATTTTTCCGGTTGGTCGACGGGGGTGGGCCTTGCGACCTTTGTCGGACGTGCTTCGTCCGTCATCATAACGTCCTTGCGGGCGTAGATGATTGCAACCCCCGATGCGGTTGGGAAACCAACCGCGGAGTGGGGGACGGATGTGATCATATTGAAGTCTCCTTGGGATTCTCTCCCAAGGATGACGTCATAATTGGAGGTGTGGGGTAAAACCATAAAGTTAACCTCCTCTGTCCGCGTGTGTTTACCATTGGTAAGACGCACGGGAAATGTAATTTGACCTAGGGGAAAGACTGTTTCCCCTGCGAATCCGGCCAGCGGGTAATCTACGGCTTGCAACCGATCTTTGTCCTCTTGGTCAAATTGATTGAAGCATTGCTCGTAGATTATATCGGATGTACTGCCCGGGTCGATGAACAGACGCTCGGTGCAGTAATGGGCCAGCTGGCCTGAAATGACGACGGCGCGTCTATCACGCGGTCCGCCTCGGACTTTTGGGAAGACGACTTGCTCGTCTTTCCAATCATTGTCCGGTCTTCGTGCCGCTTTGCGCGGCCTACCCTTGCCTCCGTAAATCATGTGGGTGGAAGCCACGTACATGGCTTTCTTTCCGGAGGAGGTACCTTCGTTGTGAGGGGTGATATGCTTGGTGGGCTTTTGTCCACCTGGCAAAAGGTGTTGCAGTTTCCCCTCTTTCAACGCCCGCTCAATCTCCAGCCGGAGACTGATGCAGTTGTTGGTGGTGTGGCCCGAGTCCTTGTGGTACTCACAGTATAGTGTGAGGTCCTGACTTTTCTTGGACTTCATTGGTTGGGCCGGTCGCAAGAATTGTGGGTCTGCGAGGAGGACCTCTCTTGGCGACTGGTTGATCTCGGTCCATTTGCGGTCCCGAGATTCTTTTCTTGGTGCCCGAGTGTCTCGGGCAGGGTTGTAGCATTGTGGGTCAAACGTGTTGGGTTGCGGGAAATACGGTTTAGTAATATCCCGATTTCCTGTATCCCGGTTTCGTTTGTTGTTACGTTTGGACCCTTGGTGGGATGTTTCGGCTTGGGGTTTTGCCTTTTTGACGTGCGGTTCGAGCGACCGCTGTGTCTGGGCATATGTCTTGACTGCGGTCATGACATCCTCCCATTTTTTAGGCAAACCCTCCTTGCCAGAGATGGTCATGATCATCTCTCTGTCTTTGACGGCCCGAATAAAATGGTTTCGCGCCATTTGGTCCGCCACGTCGCCTATCTCTAGGCATTCTTTATTGTAACGGATGACGAATGCCTCGAGCGATTCGTCATCCCTTCGCCAGATGTTCATGACGTCCAACGAATCGCGTTCGTGGCGTCGCTGCTGGCTGAAATGGGCGAGGAACTTGGCGCGCAAGTCCTCGAAAGAATCCAGTGATCCCACTGGCAAAGAATCAAACCATGCCCTCGCCAGACCGATAAGGGTCTGGGGGAAAAAATTGCACCAGGTGGGTTCGTCCCACCTGCCATTGACGCCTGCGCCTGTGAAGATGTTCATGTGGTCGTCCGGGTCGGTCGAGCCACTGTATTTCCCAATGTTGACTGGGAATTTTGTCGTTGTGATATCGGCGTTGGCGATGTGCGGGACGAATTTTGAATTTTCGGCCGCGGCCCGTGGCCTGTATGGTTCGTGCACAGGGCGCTTTGCCGCCCTGAGGTATGTAGTGCGGGGGTGACTGGGAGGAACATAGTTGCGTCCCCCCGGTCTGCTGTTGGTGTCGTGAGACTCCCCGCGGTAGGTTTGATCGTCAGGGTCGGTGTGACCGTACCCTTCCGTGTAAGGTTGCGGGCCCAGTCGGCTCTGGATGCCTGGGCCGCGCCTGGAGGCTGACCGCCTCCTATCTTCGCCATAGGGGCCCAGGCGGGTATGCACTGGCCCTCTGGAGCGGGACTCATATGAGGAATTGTCCTCGTTGAGTGTATTGACCGAACAGTAGGATGATCCACGGTCGTCATGTCGGCTTCTGGAAGCCGGACGTGAGTGTAACCTGCCATCGTATTGGAGTATACGGTTGGCAGGTGTGTGTTGTATTGGAGTGGGACCAGCTTGTACGTTTGCTTCCGTACAAGCGCGGTTGTAAGCCGCTATCAGCAGGTCAGTCTGCTGTTGGTACCAGGAGTGTAAGTCCACGCCTGGTGGGAGCACAGTTGGGGCCTGTGATAAGTCGTGTCCGAACGCAAAGGATGGGATCCTTTGGGTGGACGTGCCAATGTGTCCGGGTTGGGGGGTCGAAGGGTGGACCCCTGTTGGGACCGGGGGATTTGGATTATCCGCATTGGTGTTTTGGTTATCAGTCATGATCTTGAGAGGGAGAGGGATGGATTAAAAAGTGCTAAGAGTAGCGGTGGGCGCCAATGATGAAACAATGGTTAACCGGGCAGGGTTAACACACTGGTCTCGTCAAGAAGGGTTAATCCCTTCCTCTCGGAGATCGCTGGCTGGGTCACCGGTGGATGATCTCCTGCACAAGGAAACAAGCCGTGACTCGTAACAAGGAGGATGGGGTGGGGGGTGCTCCTTGTTACCACTCTCCGGCGTGAGAATCAGTAGTTTGCTTGGGAAGCAAAGCAAGATAATAGTAGTAGTTAGAGAGTTGTGAAGAGATACCTCAAACCTGGTTTGGGGTCGGTATTTATAGCCGAGGAGTGAAGGAGGAGATTGATGGATGGGCTGACGACGAGCTGCACCGTTGCAGGTGTGTCAGTCTCGCCGGCCGTGGGGGTTACGCCACGTCAGCCCATTGCTTTAATAGCTCTGACAGGGGACTGTCGCCGGCGCCACTTGCCTCGTGGTGTCAGCCACTTGCCTGGCGTGTCAGTCCACTTGTTGGATATGCAGGGTGCGGTGCGAGCCGCATCGCTGCATGCGGTAACGCCTGAAGTTACCGCGTCTCCTACTTGTGATCAAGAAATACGCGAGATGCGGTGTTGGCCGCATCATCGTATGTGGAGACTATTTGCTCGCTTCCCTTGTCGTGACGAAAATGGCCATATGATGCGGTGCCAGCCGCATCGATATGTTCATCTTCTTTCGTACTTGGGTCAAGCTATTCATCTTCGAACCGCATGGGTTCGAAGGATGTGACCGCATGGGTGCGGTTTGCTTACTGGTAGGGGTTTGTTTGATGCGGGTAATGGTCGTTTTGGGACCATACCCCTTCAGAAATAAATCAGCAAGATAGGTTTATGTCTGTTTCTATATTTAGTAGTTACACTTTTTTGGTAACTTTTTAAATACAAAAATTATTAACTAAATAATTTTATATTAAAAGCATACTTATGCCCTATCATGCTAAGGACATAGCCAATGGAATATTATAAGGGTATGAAAGGGCTTGATAACGCTCCTAGTATCATCTCCTTTAGACATTATAGGGACATAAAAAGAGGAGAGACATTTATAAGATAACCTCAAATAAAAAGAAAACAAAATGGAACCTAATGATTAAAAGGGCATGAACCATTACACATTTCTTAATGAGGCGTTATTATGCTGATGTGGCGAAAAATGCCCCTTAATGAGCATTAATCATTACAGATGGTCTAATTGGTAGGTTTTCACTTCTTTAACCGCCACGTCACAAAGGGACTACTAAGGATGGTGCAGGTACCGAATTTTCCGTACCTATTCGAAACCCACTTTTTGTCGTTTTTGGTACTGGTATTTTCGGTTCGGTACGTGTTCAGTACGGTATCAAAATTTTACCGAATTTTACACACAATACCGGTACTGTACCGTACCAAACATTTTCGGTACCGGTACCCATATTTGACGATTTTTGATACCAAAACCGGTACCGAGCTCATCCCTAATAACTACCACCATATTGACATATCATCACATCATTTTCACTTACTTTTTTTCACACCCTTTTTTGATTTCATAAATTTTTATTATACCCCAATCATTTTTAATCATTACTAATTTAAATATTATTTTTTATATTAAGTACTAGTTAACTAAATAGTTAATAATAATAATAAGAAGAAGTCAAATTTGTTGATTTAGTTTATAAACTTTTAGGTTTATTAAAATTTAATTTAAACAACAAGGTTGAATTTACTAATTGTCAAATAACCTAGGGTTTGTTATGAAAATTCATATTCTTTCCCCACAAACCTTTATCGCCTTCTATATCACCAACCTTCATCTCCCGTCAAAATTACTGACCAAAATTACCGGCCAACTTCTTCTTCACTGATGGTGGGGTCCCACCCTTTCCCCTTCTCACATCGTTAGCACCCTAACGTCCACCCCCTTTTCACGGTTGTTCACACACCTATGACCGGTGTACAACACCCCTAACCCCAAATCATCTTCACGTTGGCAGAGACGTTGTTCAATAACAGATGATTTTAGCTAAATCATCAATTTTCAGTCATTTTTAGAAAGCTATTATATATTTATAAACACGTAAAATGAACATAAATACCCGACCCACTTATTATTACATTTTGTAGACTGCAACATAGATCGTAGAAGCCTAATACTTGCATCCTAAAAAACAGATATATTTTTTTTTTGTTTTAAACATAAGACTATATAGAGCGGGAGGTCGTGAAGATGACACATTAAGCGTCGTGTGACAGCCACGTCAGCAAGCAGACATGGTGAAAAAATCATGAAGTGGGGAAAGACGTGAAAGTGACATTTAAAAAAAGTTTAAATAAGAACCAATCAAAACTCACCAAAATCCACCCACCAATGAAACACCATCGCGTAATCACACCATTTGCCCTCATGTCGGTGAAAAAAACCCTGCCCCTATCACCACGCCACTCTACGAGGCGGTGTTCCCGGAGTAGAGGTGTTGCCATGTCATCACAATGACATCATTCAGTTTGGGTTAAACAACTATATATATTAATTTTCGTGTATTTAAGTGATAGATATAGATATTTTTGGCGGAGTAAAATACCCGGATGGTCCCTGTGGTTTTGTAAAGTAACATCTATAGTCACCAACTTTTGAAAATTACACTGGTGGTCCCTGTGGTTTGACAGTTTTTTACTCGGATAGTTCCTGGAGTGGATGAGGGTTAGTTTTCTCCGTTAAGTCCATCTGAAATTACTTATTTACCCCTACCTTTATATTTTTATAGCATAAATGATAATCCAAACAACAAACCGAGCCCAATCTCTGTCCACCCAAACCCTCCACCTTCCTCCGTCGCTCACGGCGGTTCTTCCACCACCTAGGGTTTCACTTCTTCACCAGACCCACAATCTCACCGCCATAAATCCTTTCAATTCTCTTCTCTCTCTTCCATCTGATTGACTCGAATTTGCAGTAGTTTTGGACGGTTGTTACCTGTACCTAGGTTTCCGATGCGTGTTTTGAATAGTTATGATGTCTGGATCTCGCGCCCGGAGTCCGTAGGTTTCAGAAGATGAAGTGTGGTGTACACGAAATTTGAATTGTTGTTGCAGGTTTCAAAAGAAAGATGTAACAACCCTAGGTAAAACCAACACCCTCATAATATTTCCGACACCCTAGTATATCTTAAAATGTCCCAATATGTCTTTATATACACCCCGTATGTGAAAACCGAGCCTGAAATACAACATAGCATTAAAAATAAAATTTAAAATTTGATTTTTAAGCTGAGGCGGGCCGCATAAGACCCACCTCAACCTTCACGCGGGCGGTATCAAGGCTCAAAACTGACTTCGTTTATTTCTTAAGATAAGACGAGCCGCGTAAGACCTCGTTTAAATGATGCAGTGTGTATATAATTTAGGTGTATATTTTAAGCTCTTTTTACACTTTTTAGCCAAGTTTTAAATTTATAAACACGATATTTACTAACACTAAACACACATATGGGCAAGTGCACCCATCGTGGACGTAGTATAGTGTTGGTAAGATACCGAGGTCGTCCAAGGACACAAGAGCTTTTAATACCGGTTTATCCTCAACGTCTAATCAAATCAAAATGTTAGAAAAATATTTTTAAACTAGAAAAATAAAACTAACTAAAATGCTGAAAAAGAAAATAAAAGTAAAAACAGATAGACAAGATGAATCACTTGGATCCGACTCGTCTGTAGTGTAACCTTTGATTATTTTCGCACTTTTGCACTTGTTTAAGAGATTATCTTAGTTATTGTAGTAGGCCCCTCTTTTGAAGGCAACGTTACCCTCAACCCAGTAGTTTGAGTCAGCAAGGATACAATCCTAAACGGTCGGATTATTGAAAGATAATTAATTAAGTTATTAATGCATAATGTGGTAGGCCCCTCTTTTGAAGGCGACGTTACCCTCGGCTAAGTAGTCTGAGTCAGCAGGGATACAGTCCTATGTAGCTGGGTTAAAGTTTTAATAGTAGTTTAACTTATGAGGGGATCAAAGAGTTTGGACCCCCGCCATCCAATACCGTTGGGTATTGAAGGAGGTCCTACTAAATTTGACCCAGGTCCTTTGCATGATCTATACACTGAACAATGGCAAGACTCTTACCAAACCGTTCCCTTAACCCCCGTCCAGGTAGCCAACATACTTCCATATAGACCGTAGAGATATGAATGGTGAAAATATTTTATTTTATATAGATAGTAAAATAATGCCAAGACACCACGGACAAACGATAAGGAAGAATCACCTTCAACATAAGAAACTAGTAATTAAAGTCATTAATACAAAACCAATTAAAAAGTGCAAAAGATTAAAAATAAAAAGTATTACACTAAACACTTATCTTCACCAAGTGATGTTAGGCAAACATGGCCTTTGATTGTCAAGAACTCTTACGATCAATATTGGATCCCGAGACGACTCACACACTCTATGATGGACAATGGATGATGGTGGTGGATGATGGTGTTGTGATGGTGGTGGGTGGTGGGTGAAATGTGAGAGAGGTGGTGTGCCAAGGGATGAGTTGCAAGAGCTCCAAGCACTCCTATTTATAGGCTGAACAGAAGCCTTGGCACGGCCCCGTGTCCATCCGAGTCTCTCTTTTCATTAATTGCAATTCGCAGTTTCATTAAATGCGTCTGCAACAGTTGACCACGCCCCCGTGTCCGCTGAGCACGGCCCCGTGGTGGGCAGTAGAAGCTTCTATCACTTTGTCTTTTCTGCTGACACTTGGGCACGCCCCCGTGCTCACTGAGCACGGGGTGTGTTCAGCCTTTTGTCTTCTTGTTTTGCTTTAAGAAGATGCTGTCGGGAGGTCGGGCATGCCACGTTTGTTCCTTTTCTTGTATTTATGTTAGATTTAGCTGTATTTTTGCTTTTTTTGTTCATTTGAGCTCATTTAATCCTGAAAATACAAAAGGAAGACAAAAGCACACTTTTTTCCAACATTAGTACTAAAAAAAGGTTAGTTTTATGCCACAATTGATGTAATTTATATGTTGCATTTTGTGCACATCAAATACCCCCACACTTGAATCTTTGCTTGTCCTCAAGCAAAACTCTTTATAATGTGGCTCTTTCACTCCCAAATGGAATGGGTAGAAGAGAAGGTTTTTGGACTTGTCATAGAGTGTCGGGATTTCCAAGATTCTATATTTAAGTTTTATTTTTATTTATTTACAATCCTATTCGTCATGATTTATTAAAAACGTTTCATAAGATAAATTACTTATTAGGGCATAACATGCCTTTTTAAAATTCCATTTATATCATACCTCACGGGGGATCACTCAACCCTCGGCCGAAGGTGTATTTTTAGTGAATCACTCGAGAGCGTCATGGAACTTACTCCTACCATAGGCTTGCCAAGTAATCAATCCTCCTCCTTTTTAACTATATACCTTTGTAAATATCAAGAGGACTTTTTGGGTGAAGGGTTAGGCTTGGGCTAAAGGTGGGTGGTTGGGTTAGTGGTTAGTAAAAGGGCGAAAAGCGTAAAAAGCATCGGTTTTAAAGACTTTTTATTTTTCACAATTTTATTTTTATTTTGATGAACCATTTCTTTTCAAACAAGGTTAATTTTGATGAACTTGTTTGTTTATTTGGTTTCATCAACTATATATATATATTAAAGTCATAAGAAAACCCGAGCTTTGTTACTAAAAGAAAAGGGTTAAAATAAAAAGGTTTAGGTGGGTAAAAAGGGTGATTGTTTTGGGTTAGGAAATGAAAAGGTTTAGGCTCAAAGGGGTTAACAAGGGGGATTTTGGGTAGGTGGTAAAAAATTGAAAAATAATGGTGTAGAAAGAAAAAGGGTTAGTCCTAATGCCTCCATCATTTACTTACTCGGGCTTAAGTTGGTAAGGACCGGGAATGTATGATGAATAAAAGGAAAGATTACTTTTTCAAGGCAAGTTCTAGAGTCGTACGAACCAAGCGGCTATTCACACAAGAAACGAAAAATGAGCATTTAGTGTAAAGATATGTATTTGTATGCTCAATAAAGGCTCAAAACTCACTTTTGTGGGAATGGGTTTTTTATGTGATCAAGTATATATAATCAAATTTTAACTAAGCTTGTCATGCTTTTTCATAATTTTCTTATGTTGGTTCTTTTTATCACGACGCTATCGGTTGTAAACTTGTAAAAATATAACCTTGTTAGAACTTGAAATTCCCAACTTAAACTTAGACAGGTTAAAAAAATGAAATTTTTTTGAAAAAATTTGGGGTGATTAGCGGTTCCAATAGAGTTTTGTGTAAGCCTTGTTAATTAGGACTTGCAAGATTCAAAGTTTTAGCACCCCCCCACACTTAAATTACACATTGTCCTCAATGTGTCCCAAAAATAAGTTTTTAGGTTGATTGAATGTGTAAAAGGGTGTTAAAAGCAAAATTTTATGTTATTGGCACTCTGGACACGGCCCTGTGTTCAGGTGCCAGTGACAAAATTTAATAAAGGGGAACAGAAGCCTGGACACGGGGGCGTGTTCAGTGAACACGGCCCGTGTCCAGTTACCTGAACTGGGCGATTGCTGCAGATTGTGCAGCATGGGGCCGTGTTAGGCGGACACGGCCCGTGCTGAACTTGCTGTAACGAAGAAATTTTTGTCGGATGGCCCTGTTTTCGTGCATGGGGTGATGTTTCTCGTTTCCCTTGTTATCCTTGACCATCCCGAGTGTGTTTTATTCATTACAACACCATCCAAACATTAAAACCATCATTTCATTGAAGTCATAGAGAGAAATACATAATCCTAGGAAGTTAATATTTTAGATAAGCGAGCACAAGAAGCTTAAACCAAGGAGTTCTAGCCTAAAAGTTATTCTAATTAGCAAAATTTCCGAAGAGATAATTCTCTCGGTTAGATGTGGCTTCAAAGAACTCCTTCCTCCGGGCATGGGTTCCTCATATGTCGGTGAGCCATTCCTCTATCTCCCTTAGGAGGAGGAAGGCAGGCTCGTTGGCGTCGGTTTGAGGAGGTGCAACTTCCACCGGGACTTCTTGTAGATCTTTAAGGGGAGGCTCCGCTGGAATGTCATCCCATCCGGTAGGGTTGTTGACTCCAAGTGCTAGGTTCCAATCCTCTTGAGGGAGGATTGGTTCCATGGGAGGTGTTACAAGAATATTTAACCTCTGGTGCAAGAGGTTAATTTCTTGAAAACTATTTACCAGCCCCACCGTAAGATAATTTATACGGTCTATTAGGACCTCCTCCACCGAAGTCATTTCATCGAGAGCTTCCCGTAGTGCCATGACGTAGTGTACAAGGGTAGCTTCAATGGAAGGCCTTCTCCCTCTTCGACTGTTTCTTGAATGTACAGAAGATGTTCCACTGTTTTCACTTGACATTCTACGAAAACAAACCAGAAATAGCTTATTTTAATGAAACAGTACTTTGGACACGGCCCCGTGCTCAACGAGCACGACCCTGTGTTCACCTTCCTGCAGAATTTTGGATCAAGGAACCTTGAAGTTTTAAGTTATTTTTCCAATTTATGAAGCCTTTTGAGCAATAATAACTTAAAACAATGTTATGCAACTCATGTTTAACAAGATTCCTTGAACAAAACTTCAACAATCCTTTCAGTAAAGCATGAAATCTCAAGCTTTAATGGAGGTTTTGGAGAAAGATGAAGAAGAAGGAAATGGACAAAAGAGGAAAGGACAAGATGGTTGTTGGAACCTTCTTTTAGAACATACCTAGGATGGTAGGAGAGAAGATCCCTTCAAATCTCTGTCCCTGGATGGTTCAAATGTGCAGGATTCTTGGCTGCATTTATAGAAAACGGCATCATGCTGGACATGGCCCCGTGTCCGCTGGACACGGCCCCGTGTGCAGGCAAGATCCTGACACATTTTGTCCGTATTCTGACGTAAAGTCAGAAGGGAATCTTTTGGTGGACACGGGGGCGTGTCTGCTGGGCACGGCCCCGTGTCGAAAGGCTGATTATGAAAATTGTCTATTTTCAAGGAACTTATCCGGATCGGGCGGTTCCTTACTGGATGGAACAACCCCAAAGTGCCTAAGATACCTTAATTGCTCTAGATTAAGATGAGAACGCAAGAGGTTGTCGGTGAGGGTGATTCCTATGCTAAATGTAGGTGGACAAGTCCAACCCTTTCCCGGGCTCTCGTTAAAAAAGGTGTATGCCGAATCGCTCAGGTCTATGTATGCATCGAACGAAGTCGATGGGGAGTCCTTCACGACACAATCGGCACAGGGACGACTATCGTCCAAGTCCTCGCTAGAGTGGAAGGTATTGTTGGGAGCAACGAGGTTGTTTTTATGCGAACTCAACAATTCTTCTTGGTCATCGTCTTGAGATGAATTAAGGAAATCCATCTTAAGTTCTTTTAACCAATTAAGAACTAGATCTTCTAGTTGAAATAGTTCGTCGAGGAGCATTTCTCCTAGAATATCTGGTTGAGCGCATTCGAGGGAGAGATAAGGATTATTTTTACTTTCGCCCCTCTTAAGGCTATAGGAAAACGATGGGTCTATATAGTGGGGCTTTTAGTTTAGAAAATAGCATTCTAATTCTTTATGACCGCCACCACGTAATTGACACCACGTACCATAAGAGTGCCGAAAGTAAAAAATATCATTATCTCTCATGTTTGTGTCAGAAATTACCAACCGTCAGGATCTTACGGTTCTGTTTTCAGTAACTGAATCTTGGGCACAGGGGCGTGTTCAGTGGGCACGGCCCCGTGTTCAGCTTACTGTCTGACTTAAAACAGGATTGCCAGTTCCAATGATTGGGCACGGAGTGTGTTCAGCGGGCACGGCCCGTGCTAAGTTCTACAGAAGCTGAAAAACTAAGAAAATTCTAAAAAAAATAAAAATAAAAATAAAATAGAAAAAATGATTAGGCCGCTGATTCCTAACTTTCTTAAAATCCTTGTGTCCCCGGCAGCGGCACCAAAAACTTGATGCGTGTCAGTGTGTATATAATTTAAGTGTATATTTTAAGCCCTTTTTACACTTTTTAGCCAAGTTTTAAATTTATAAACACTATATTTACTAACACTAAACACACATATGGGCAAGTGCACCCATCGTGGATGTAGTATAGTGTTGGTAAGATACCGAGGTCGTCCAAGGACACAAGAGCTTTTAATACTAACGGGTGGTCCATGGGACAACCCTTAAGTGTGTTAAAAGACGAGTTAATCCCTCATTTGATCATGTAATTGTCTTGAATCAGATAACTACGGTTGCTTGTGTTTCAGGTACATTTGGAGCTTAAAAGCATGGAAATAAAGCTTCGAATAGACATGACTGGATTGTACATTGAAAGACGGAGAATAAATGAAAACAATAAAATTTTGGAATTGAAGAATTAAGAAGATAACATGATAGAGGATGAAATTACGAGAACGTAGGCGAAAACGGTGAAGAAAATGGAGTTGAAACGAGAAAGTTATGAAGAAAACAAAATTGATTGCTAAAGCCTACCGTAAATTACGGTAGCTAGCGTAATTTACGGTAGACTCTGACAAAAATTGATGCCGCAAGACAGTTTAAATCCACCGTAAACCATTTTAAGCCACCGTAAGCTACGGTGGCCACCGTAGCTTACGGTGGAGCCTGCGAAAAAAGTGTAACTCCCCACTTTTAAGGTGTTTTATGGTGTCTTTCCATTGGCAATCATGGTGGGACGTTTTGGAGCAGTTCTTGGGGCGATTTTGGCTGTTTCTTCTTAGTTCTAAAAAATTCTAAACAATTGGTTTGTGTTTTCGGTTCATATGAACATTAATCCTAGTGTGATGATGATGTACCAAGTCATGAGTGGCTAAATTCGTGGTGATCATCCTAGATGTAAGGTTTACTTTTGAAACACTTTGTTTGTGCTTGAATTTCTAGGATAATGACTTTGAATGTTTTTTCTAAGTTATTATGGTGTTTGAATGTTTATTTGTAAAGTGTTGATTCTTGTTTGATGTTAGTCTAAACCATACGTTCTTGGTGTCGTTGGCAATCGAGATATCATGGGAGGGATTAGGGTTGGATAATTGTCAATTGATCATCGGGTAACAACCTCGCATTTTATAATCCTAGTACTTAGTTCCCTTTCATCACAAATAGATAATCAAACACGAGCCATGTCTATGTGGTTCTTTCTAGTTGGGCATAAACATTAGTTTGGATTAAAACCTGAAATCTAGGATGGTCGCTTGTTCCTACTCTGTTTTCAAAACCAACATTTGAATTGCAATCTAGTTTAGTTTAATCTAGTTAATTAAAAACAATCAATCCAAATTATGAATTTACTTTTCTTGAAATTTAGTTAACTTTAATAATATAGATAAATCATTTAGATAACACATATTCCACAAACTCCCTGTGTTCGATACCCACTTACCGCTAGCTAATTAGTTGTAATTGGATTAAATTTGATTGTGACCATGACATCACGTCAAATTTTGGCGCCGTTGCCGGGGAGTAGTGCGCAACGTGTGTTATTTTTGATCTTTTATAAGTTTGTTATTTTTTGGGTTACGCTGGGTGTGTTAGTGTGCAGGTATTTACAGGTGCATGCGTACTAGAAGCTCTCACAAGCTATCACCATTGGCATTTAATCCAGAAATTGAGCGAACTTTGAGAAGAGACAGAATTTTGCTAAGAGAAAACAGAATCAGTGGTTCACCAACAACACCTACTACGCCGTTTACACCAATCAGATACATGAATCCACCACCACCACCACCTCCACCCACTACGGGTGAACCTACACCACCCTTTATACCATCTTCAACACAACCATCACCAAATACTACCACTCATGCATCCACACCAGAAATCAATCCAACCAACACTACCTTACTTGAGAACACACAGTCCGAATACTCCTTTAGTTACAACCCTACATCATCCGCTGTTCCAGCTTATTCAAGATTTTCCCAACATCCGACCAACCATCATCATCAGAAATACCACCACCTAACCTATACCAAACCGGTCCATCTACTCCATTCCAACCAAGAGTGCAATCTCAACATACTTCGGGAGTAAGACAAGATGGGTTCGATAATGAGTTTGAGGATGACTTTGTGGGTTATGATGAAGAAGGATACATGTATGGGGGTGATGGAGATCAAGGGGAGTATGCCTATGTTCAAAGTCAAAATCAAAGGATGTCAAGTGTTGGTGGGATTCCTCAACAACAAATTATACCTCAACAATTGCTACCACAAGGTCCACTGGTGCAAAGATGTGTTCAACAACCTCATGTGGGGCCGAGATTTCAACCACCTCCACAACAATTTGGGCCTCCACGCATGCAAGTTCAAAGACCAATAGGTCCTATATGTCCAAGAGTTCGTTTGGGTGTGCCAAGAAGACATCTTCGAGAACATGCTAGAGGTATTGAAGCACATTTTAGACCGGTGATTACTCATAATCCTTCACCGGTAGTTATTCCTCACAATGACCAAGGGAGGACGTTCGAATATTCGTTACAAAGTTTGCCAAAATATAAGGGTCTAGTAACGGAGGAGCCTTATATTCATTTGGAGGCTTATGATTCGATTTGCAACACTATTGGGGGACAAGGATTTTCGGCCGACGATGTCAAATTGGTGTTATTCCAATTTTCCTTAGAAGATAAGGCAAAAAAGTGGTTCTATACATTACCTTCGGCATCTATTTATACATGGGCGGAAATGCAACAAATCTTTTTGGATGAATTTTATACCGCTCAAAAGACAAATGATGCTAGAAAAGGTTTGAGAAGTTTTCAACAACAAACGGGTGAAATGTTTCATGAAGCATTCGAGAGGTTTAACATGATGATAAAGAATTACCCTCATCATGGGATAGAGCTATGGGAGTTGATGAATGCTTTTCATGAGGGGTTATGTGCCGAAGATGCTCGCGATTTAATGTCTATCACCAATGGCACTTTTGGCACAAATTACGAGCATGACGATTGGGAAATTTTTGAGCAAATGGCGGTCACATCAAAAAGAAAAGCTCAAGCATCAAGGAGAGCACGACCGGCCATTACCCGAACTCAAGTGCACGCGGTAGACAATGGTAATGTTCAAACTTCTAATCAAATTTATGATGTTTGTGCAATTTGTAATGAGATAGGGCATGCGGCTGAAAATTGCCAAGGAGTGGAAGGGCAATATGAGGAGGTGAATGCTTTGCAAGGGCAAGGAGGGGGTGGTAGAAATTACAACATGAATTCCAATACTTACCACCCCGGTTTACGAAATCACCCGAACTTTAGATACGGGAATCCGTTAAATCAAGTCAACCCGAACTTCCAAGGAAACCAAGGATTTCAAAGGCAATATCAAACGGGTCAAGTGCATGGTGGGTCTTTGGGTCAAGGCTCTTCGGGTGGAAATGAGGTCATGGAGATGTTGAAAGGTATGCAAATGGAGATGCAACGAAGAAATCAGCTGGATGAGGTTCGTATGCAAAAAGATGAAATCCGTGACAAAGCTATTCAATCGCTGACCACCCAAACGGGTCAACTTGCGAGTGAAGTGGCGATACTGAAGAAAGCAAAAGGCCAACTACCAAGTGACACGGTGACAAATCCCAAGAACATAAAAAGCGTTAATATCAATGTGGTAAGCACCGTTCCTAGTACCGAATTTAATGAAAAATTTCTAACCTCTTCGTGTCAAATAAATACAGGTATAGGGAAGGATACCGATGGTGAGAATGATAAAGAACATGGAGCACCAATCGTGCCTATCCGTGTGGGAAAATTAAAAATCCATCACGCTGTATTGGACTACGGGGCGAGCATGAGTGTATTACCAGGTGATCTATATGACATGTATGATTTTGGTCCGCTCGAAGATATAGACACCATGGTGAGTTTGGCGGATGAGAGTTGGAGGCGTCCACGGGGAATAGTTAAGAATGTTATGATTCGGTTGGGTGAATTCGACTATCCGGTGGATTTTCTGGTCTTAGATTATGCTTCTACCAAACTGGCATCACAACAAAGGGTAATTTTAGGTCGACCGTTTCTTTATACAACCAATGCGCAAATCAACTGTAGAGACGGGATCATTACTATGACCGAAAAGGACCGTAAGTTGTACTTTGATGTTCATACTAGGGAGGTTAGTTATGAATCTATTGAAGAGAAGGGTATAGAGTCTAGTGACCATATGAAAAGCGTGCATCAAAGAATAAAAACAAACAAACCAACGAGGTGTGAAAAGAAGTGTCACACCCCAACCGATGGCGGAATCATCGGGGCACGGCACTGAGCGAAACAGATTGTCCAGAAGTTTCCACAACAACTATAATATAAATTCAGTTTATATGACACGTCCCATACCGTGTCCCAAATAAATAAACAAGTTATCACAGAAAGCAACTAGGCAAATAACTCTGTTCCGACAACTCAGATTTAATTATTACAGACGAATGTTTATTATTTCTAGACTCCCTAGCCTTGGTTTCATCAGCATGCGCCTAAGCATCCTAGCAACTTAAACACCTGTCACATACGTTAAAATAAAGTCAATACATATAATGTAAAGGTGAGCATACAAGTTTGATAATAGCATATAGAGTTCGAATAGTTTACGCATAACCAGCACGTACACAGATAGCAATGATGCATGTAAATTATCGACATGGGCCTATCAATACCAGTGACTGCGGGTTGACTGTCCGAGATAGTTCGCAATACATGATCACCACCGTAAATCATGCAAGTAGATTGTCCTTAACAACCCCCGTGTGAACAGGTGCTGAGTCCAAACTATAGTACTACGTTGCTAAGGCAGGTAGACAGCTTTCCACGTGTAAACATAATAACAAGCATACATTTAATCACGTAATACATGCAATCGGTTAGCGTTCAGATAGTTTGAATAGTGTGTTCGATTGTGATTTTGATAGATAACGTATGTAACACCCAAAAGTGCTAAAGCAAAAAGGGTTCGAGTATACTCACAGTGATTGATTATGGATTGAAGGGAGCGCTGAGAGTAATATTAGCCTGAATAGTTCGATAGCACAACAGTGAGTAACGTGGAAAGCAAACAAGTGTGAACGGATCGAATGGGCTGGTCGATCGAACGGCAGGTTCGATCGGACGGCCTGTTCGATCGGCTGGTATATCCGATTGGACAGGCCCGTTCGGTCGGCCGGTAGGCTCGATCGGCTGGACCATTCGAGTGGATTGTTTCTTCCTCTGGTGTGTTTGTGTTTGAGGATTTAAACTTTTGAAGTTTTCGTTGCAGCATTTGAGAACACTGAAGTGTTCCTACCTTTCAAGTCGATCGATCGAGCGGTTCGTTCGATCGGCTAGCTCACTCGATCGGCTAGGAATTTCAGGAGTGGTTGAATGATGCCAAAGTTTGATGCTCTTCAAGAACACTATGATGACATCACCCAAGAACACTTAGATCTTGGTGATTTCATGGTTAGAATCCAAGTTTTGAAAGATAGAAAGGTGTAGAATCAAGTAATGATCAAGATCATACAAGAATTAGAGTGAAAACTTACCGGAGTTGAGAGAAATCTGAGAAAAGATGAAGAACAAGAGCTGGCCGGTCAGAACTTTCCAAAAGTGGAAATGAAGACAAGGACATCCCTATTTATAGGCTTCCAAAAGAGGAAAGTGGCAGCCGATCGGCTGGGAGCTCCGATCGAGTGGGCTGCTCGATCGGCTGGCAAGGTGCTAGCCGATCGGCTGGCCTGTTCGATCAGGATGCTTCCTGTTCGATCCGCCATATACTTTGAGTGTTTTGCGACGATTTTCGACGTTTCGATTTCGATTGACGATGATACGGATACGATAGAGTTCCCAGTCAAATTACTTTTAATCCCAACCACTATATCTAACATACAATCTTCTATAAGTCACGTTTCGATGTCGGTTTCGATTAAGTTCGATTGCCTTTCGAGTTTCGATTCGATTTTCGATTGATTTGCTTGAATACCACACCAAACATAAAGTAAACACGCACAAGTAACACATAAGGCACACACACACGTATAACAATACCAAAATTCGCATGATTCGAGTCTCGAGTTCGATTGATTGCTAGATCGGTTTGATTACTGATTAGTTATCTTTATCGCATTGTTACTTCCTATTATTCCCAGTTGTAGATCGGTTCGCTTTAAAACATATTCGATTACTTCGATTCTTGCTGATTACAACACTTACTCCACATAATACAACTAAAACATAAAATAAACTATCTACAGTCAAAGAAAGTCAAAGTTGACTTGGACTTTGACTTTGACTTTGATATTCGAAAACACGGTGTGTTACAGCCTCCCCTTATTTAGGGAATTTCGTCCTGAAATTAGGCTCGAAGGCTACACGACGCCGTGATTTACCGATTTGATGCTTCAGATCTATTTATTTAAACAACTGCGGGTACTTGGCCTTCATGTCGCTTTCGAGTTCTCAAGTGAACTCTGCGCCTCGTTTGCCTTCCCATCGGACCTTCACGATCGGGATGCGAGAGCGCCTGAGTTGCTTGGTTTGGCGATCCATGATTTCGACAGGCTTTTCCACGAAGTGTAACGTTTCATTGACCTGAAGATCGTCGAGTGGTATGATTAGATCATGGTCAGCAAGGCATTTTTGGAGGTTAGAGACGTGGAAAGTCGGGTGGACATTGCTGAGTTCCTCCGGTAATTCGAGTCTGTAGGCGACTTTTCCGATTCTTTCCAGAATCCTAAAAGGTCCAACATATCGAGGTGCGAGTTTCCCTTTCTTGCCGAATCGGACTACACCCTTCCAAGGCGATACCTTTAGGAGTACGTAGTCACCAACTTCAAATTCAAGGGGCTTGCGTCTTTTATCGGCGTAACTTTTCTGTCTGTTCCGAGCTTTCACCAAGTTGTCTCTAATCTGGTGGATTTTGTCAGTCGTTTCTTTTAGAATCTCGGGACCGGTTAGTTCCGAGTGACCGATCTCGTGCCACACAATAGGCGATCGACATCTTCTACCATACAAAGCCTCGAAAGGTGCCATTTGAATGCTGGCATGATAGCTATTATTGTACGAGAATTCGACCAGTGGCAGGTGTTTGTTCCAACTACCGCCAAAATCTATGACACACGCTCGGAGCATGTCTTCAAGAGTACGGATCGTTCTTTCAGTCTGTCCGTCGGTTTGAGGATGGAATGCGGTACTCAGATTAAGCGACGTACCAAGGGCCGCTTGAAACGTTTCCCACAATCGCGAAGTGAATCGAGCGTCACGATCTGAAATGATGTCACGAGGCGTACCATGATCACGAATGATCTCATCGGTGTAGATTTGGGCAAGTCGTTCCACCTTGTAGTCTTCTCGTATCGGCAAAAAGTGAGCTGATTTCGTTAGACGATCAACTATAACCCAAATACTGTCGTGACCTGATGGCGTGGGCGGGAGTTTCGTTATGAAATCCATAGCTATACTCTCCCACTTCCATATAGGTATCGGCGGTTGTTCGAGTAAGCCAGAAAGTCTTTGATGTTCAGCCTTGACTCTTGCAGAGGTTAAACAGCTTCCAACATATAGAGCGATATCCCGTTTCATACCCGGCCACCAGTACTTATAACGAAGATCCTGGTACATCTTGTCTGCACCGGGATGAATAGAATATCGGGACTTGTAGGCTTCGTTCATAATAATCTTTCGCAAGTCGGTCCGCTTAGGGATCCACATTCGGTCCAGATAATAGAATATCCCATCGGATTTGCTTACTAACTGAGCTCCATCGTGATAGATTCTTTCTCTCTTCAATGTACGCTCGTTAAAGCAAGCATGTTGGGCTTCACGAATAAGGGTTTCGAGGTTGTGCTGGGCTTGGATGTTTCGGGTACTGAGTACGTAGCTCTTTCTGCTGAGAGCGTCAGCAACCACATTCACCTTGCCTGGGTGATAACGAATCTCACAGTCGTAATCGTTGAGAAGTTCTACCCATCGGCGTTGACGCATATTAAGCTCTCTCTGATTAAAGATATGTTGTAAACTCATGTGATCAGTGTAGATCGTACACTTAGTGCCATACAGGTAGTGTCGCCAAATCTTCAATGCAAAGACAACCGCGCCTAGCTCGAGGTCATGGGTTGTATAGTTCTTCTCGTGGATCTTGAGCTGACGAGACGCGTAGGCTATAACCTTGTCTCGCTGCATGAGAACACAGCCGAGACCAAGGTTAGAAGCATCACAGTAGACAATGAAGTTGTCGCTTCCGTCGGACAGTGTAAGAATCGGAGCGTTGCACAGCATATGCTTGAGGGTTTGAAAGGCAGTCTCTTGTGCGTTTCCCCACACAAAAGGCTTGTCTTTATGAGTAAGAGCGGTAAGCGGCACAACGATCTTGGAGAATCCTTCAATGAATCATCGATAATAGCCCGCTAGTCCGAGAAAAGAACGAACTTCTGACAGGTTCTTAGGCGTAATCCAGCTTTTGCAGCTTCAATCTTCGCAGGATCGACATGGATACCCCGACTATTCACTATGTGACCCAGAAACTGAACCTCCTCCAACCAGAATTCGCACTTGGAGAACTTGGCATAGAGTTGGTTCCCCTGGAGTAACTCGAGAACCAAACGTAGATGTTGCGCGTGTTCGGCTTTCGATTTGGAATAAATCAAGACATCGTCGATGAACACGATGACGAAACGGTCAAGGTATGGCTTACACACACGATTCATCAGGTCCATAAAGACCGCGGGTGCATTGGTTAAACCAAAGGGCATAACAACAAATTCGTAATGGCCGTAACGGGTTCGAAAAGCGGTTTTGGGTATGTCTTCCTCTTGAATCCGTAGCTGATGATACCCTGAACGTAGATCGATCTTAGAGAAGCATGCTGCACCTTGTAGCTGATCGAACAAATCGTCAATTCGGGGCAAGGGGTATCGGTTCTTGATGGTGAGCTTATTCAGTTCCCGATAGTCGATGCACATCCGGAACGACCCGTCCTTCTTTTTGACGAAAAGGACTGGCGCGCCCCAAGGAGAGGTGCTTGGGTGAATAAAGCCTTTTTCGAGTAATTCCTAGAGTTGGTTCGAGAGTTCCCTCATTTCGGATGGTGCGAGTCGGTAAGGGGCTTTGGCAACGGGGTTAGCTCCAGGAATGAGGTCGATACGAAAGTCGATATCACGACTTGGTGGTAGTCCGGGAAGATCATCAGGGAACACCTGAGGAAATTCAGGAACCACTGGAACATCTTTGACTTCAACTTTCTTTTTCTTTCCCTTCTCCGCTACTACGATGTTGGCCAAGAAAGCTCGGTATTCCTTGCGGAGATACTTGCTGGCTTGAATACATGACATAAGCTTGAGACCTTTCGATGTTGTTTCGCCGTATACACACAGAAGATCACCATTCGCGAGCGAGAATCGGATCATCTTTTCAAAGCACACAACTTCAGCATGGTTTTCACGAAGAAAGTCCATGCCTATTATGACGTCGAAGCTTCCGAGTTGCATCAGAATAAGGTCGATTGGGAAGATGTGATTGTTGAGTTCGAGAGTACAATCACGGAGTACTGAATTAACGGCAATAGTTCTTCCTGTAGCAACTTCAACTTCGAATGACGAGGATAGATAAGAGCGCTTACGACTAAGGAGCTTCTCGAATTCAAACGACACAAAGCAGTTATCGGCTCCAGTATCAAACAAACATGATGCATAAATACCATTCACAAGGAACGTACCATTAACCACGTTATCTGCCTGAGCCTGGCGGGCATTGATGTTGAAGGTTCGGGCATGGGCTGCTTGCTGCTGTTGCTGTTGCTGAGGCTGCTGTTGTTGTTGTTGCTGCTGGGGCTCTTGCTTAACCACCCTGTTCGGGCATCTGTTGGCAAAGTGGTTAGGGTCACCACATGCAAAGCAGACTTGAGCATTGAATGCTGGTGCTTGAGCCGCTTGTTGGCCTTGAGGGGCAGGGAGTAGAGCTTGGTTGGCAGTAGCTTGAACTGGGGCTTGACGAGGACCGTAGCGGCAGTTCGTAGTGAAATGACCGTAGAGGTTGCAGTGAGTGAAAAAACGATAAGCTAGACCCACTGGATGATGATACGAACATGTCGGGCAGAGTGGGTGAGGGCCTGTGTATGCACGCTTTGCTGGCGGTGCATTGATCACTGGGGCTGAGCGCTGATGCTGCTGCTGTTGAGCTGGTACAGCTTGGAGTGGAGTGGCAGTGGTTGCGGCAGCACAGCTCTTGTTGCTGGAGCTGTTGTTCTTCTTCCTTCTTCTTGAAGACTTGGAGGATTGAGCAGATGATTCGGTGGGTGTTGCAGTGGCTTGGTGCAGAGACTTTGTCTGCTTATCCCAGAAACCAGACTTGACTCGCTTATCGTTGATCTCAGCGGCGAGTAGGTAGGTTTCCTCGATCGTTGCTGGCTTGGCGGCGTGAACAAAGTCGGCTACACAGTCGGGTAGGGCTCGGATATACTTCTTGATGGCTTGATCGGAGGTCTTGACTTGGTCAGGACAGATAATGCTAAGCTGCTTGAAGCGAGCAGTGAGAGCAGCGTTGTCTCCATCCTTCTGTTTGATTCCCCAGAACTCGTCCTCCAGCTTTTGGCGTTCATGAGGAGGGCAGAATTCTTCGACCATAATCGCTTTCAACTCCTTCCATGATAGCCCGTAAGCTGCATCATTTCCGCGCTTGTTTCGTTCGGCCGTCCACCAGTCTAGAGCACGGGACTGGAAGACGCCAGTAGCATTGAGAGTGCGGGGATGCTTGGGACATCCGCTTTGGCGCAGAGTGACTTCGACTGAGTCAAACCAGTGAAACATGGCTGTTGGACCATCTTCGCCAGTGAACTCCTTTGGTCCGCATGCTTTGAACTGCTTAAAGCTGAAAGCAGCCTTGCTTGAATCCTTAGGGATTTCGGCTCGGGATTCTTCAGACGACTTGCTAGCGTTTTCATACACCTCACTCACAGCTTTCGCCACGGTTTTGGAGATGATGGCAGCGAGACGTCTGTCCCTCTTTTCCTGGCGGGTAAGTGGGGCTCGGGGTCGGGATCCAGACGACGACATAGTCTGCATTAGACATCGTCACGAGTCTCAACACAACGAAATCGAATCTCACCTCACACGTCTACTACTATCTAAAGGTTAGAATCACGTCGAAATACGTATCACATAAACACATAAGCACATAACCACAGATACACATAAGCACAGAAGCACCTAGAACACAGAAGCACAGAGCACAAAACACAGACACACATAAATTACCTAGGCATTTAATCACTGAGGTAGTCAGAAAACAGAAACCTATCCTTCAAAGTTCGTGTGTCGTTCGAATATCGTATCGAATAACATCGTATAGTATAGCCTAACTTAGTCGTATGGCACAGTATAGTATGATATCGTCTTAGAGTTGCGATAACTGGATGTCGAATTGAGATAGAACAGCAATTGCGAGTCGTGTGTGTCAATAGCAAAATCGAATAATATCCCAAAACATAAGCGTAAAACAAGAAAGCACACATAAACATATAAAATTAACAAGTCATCAGAGTACGCGGTTGCGGTTCTCAGAATCGAAATACATAAAATCGAGAGATAGATTGTCTGCGGCTACTAGACATTGACTACCCAAGGCGATTCGACTATTCACAGTAGACTTGTCGTCACTTTCGACTCTGGAGGTCGTGTTTCTGCCTCGATTCTCGGGCATTCCGCACGCGCTTCCTAGGTCATACTTGTGAGTTCAGGTCGTTGGAGTCCATCGAGGCCTTGGTGAGATAAATAAAATCCAGAACAAACTGCCAAGGTCAGGGTTTCACCCCTTGGCTTAGCAATTTCTTCCTTGTTTTTAATAAAATAAAGGAGATTATTCGTCAAAATATGGATTTCACTCCTGATTTGGCATAACCTCCTTGGTTTGTTGGTAAAAGTAATGAGATGAGCATGAATAAACGAAAAAAATTAGCATAAGTCAGGCAGTTTGGTCAGGATTTTGCGGCTTTCACACCTATTCCCAACTAAACCTACCGACTTTTTATTTGAAAATTCGAGTGCAGTGATAGGGAAGGATTGCAGAATTAAGCACATAAACTTGGTCTGATGGTTCCGAACTATAGTCTAGGTCTCTAAGACAGCGACACGGACTATGTCGTGTCTAACCTAATTCCCTATAGTTATGGCTCTGATACCAATCTGTCACACCCCAACCGATGGCGGAATCATCGGGGCGCGGCATTGAGCGAAACAGATTGTCCAGAAGTTTCCACAACAACTATAATATAAATTCAGTTTATATGACACGTCCCATACCGTGTCCCAAATAAATAAACAAGTTATCACAGAAAGCAACTAGGCAAATAACTCCGTTCCGACAACTCAGATTTAATTATTACAGACGAATGTTTATTATTTCTAGACTCCCTAGCCTTGGTTTCATCAGCATGCGCCTAAGCATCCTAGCAACTTAAACACTTGTCACATACGTTAAAATAAAGTCAATACATATAATGTAAAGGTGAGCATACAAGTTTGATAATAGCATATAGAGTTTGAATAGTTTACGCATAACCAGCACGTACACAGATAGCAATGATGC
This sequence comes from Helianthus annuus, assembly GCF_002127325.2. Classification (NCBI taxonomy): domain Eukaryota; kingdom Viridiplantae; phylum Streptophyta; class Magnoliopsida; order Asterales; family Asteraceae; genus Helianthus; species Helianthus annuus. Next base: position 109,010,778 of record NC_035440.2, read on the forward strand.
ATGTAAATTATCGACATGGGCCTATCAATACCAGTGACTGCGGGTTGACTGTCCGAGATAGTTCGCAATACATGATCACCACCGTAATTCATGCAAGTAGATTGTCCTTAACAACCCCCGTGTGAACGGGTGCTGAGTCCAAACTATAGTACTACGTTGCTAAGGCAGGTAGACAGCTTTCCACGTGTAAACATAATAACAAGCATACATTTAATCACGTAATACATGCAATCGGTTAGCGTTCAGATAGTTTGAATAGTGTGTTCGATTGTGATTTTGATAGATAACGTATGTAACACCCAAAAGTGCTAAAGCAAAAAGGGTTCAAGTATACTCACAGTGATTGATTATGGATTGAAGGGAGCGCTGAGAGTAAGATTAGCCTGAATAGTTCGATAGCACAACAGTGAGTAACGTGGAAAGCAAACAAGTGTGAACGGATCGAATGGGCTGGTCGACCGAACGGCAGGTTCGATCGGACGGCCTGTTCGATCGGCTGGTATATCCGATTGAACAGTCCCGTTCGGTCAGCCGGTAGGCTCGATCGGCTGGACCATTCGAGTGGATTGTTTCTTCCTCTGGTGTGTTTGTGTTTGAGGATTTGAACTTTTGAAGTTTTCGTTGCAGCATTTGAGAACACTGAAGTGTTCCTACCTTTCAAGTCGATCGATCGAGCGGTTCGCTCGATCGGCTAGCTCACTCGATCGGCTAGGAATTTCAGGAGTGGTCCTCAACTGAATGTCACTCGATCGAACAGTCTGTTTGATCGGCTGGCATTCCCTACTACGAACGAGTTGTGAAGATGGTTAAGTGTTGAAGCATAGTATCTCATGATCCGAGCAGTAATGTTTACCAATCGAGTGATATGTTCGATCGAACACTACTTCGTCAATACTATACCTCATGAAATTTTGAAAGTGTGGGACCATGTGCTAGCCAGATCGGCTGGCATATCCGATCGGCTGGGCTGTTTGAACAGCCTAGCCGTTCGGCCAGCATTCCTGACCTGATCAGCCTTTCGTCTAACACTTGGTTGTTTATTTGTCATTCTTTCAAGGTAGCTTGATAACGTGTTGAACTATGGTAACCTCCGTTCCTACTTTTTCTTTGGCTCGAACAGGAATCACCCAAGTCCGACCGATGAACGGTTCGGAATGTCGGTTTAGAGTTTAACCCGAAATCGGTGAACCTTGTTCATAGAACCCGAATCTTGAACCCTTTAACTAGTTGAATGATTAGTTAGCCGGTTCAAGCTCCGTTTCTATTGATTTGAAGGCATTGAGTGTAAAAGAGTTGAAAGAAAGTTGGGATTCCTTCTTTCAATCCTTCACAACTTGTAGATGTTTAGATCTATGATAGATCTTAACTTGTTTATGTGGAAATCGGTTAGATCTAAGCTATTCATGGTTGAATGATGCCAAAGTTTGATGCTCTTCAAGAACACTATGATGACATCACCCAAGAACACTTAGATCTTGGTGATTTCATGGTTAGAATCCAAGTTTTGAAAGATAGAAAGGTGTAGAATCAAGTAATGATCAAGATCGTACAAGAAGTAGAGTGAAAACTTACCGGAGTTGAGAGAAATCTGAGAAAAGATGAAGAACAAGAGCTGGCCGGTCAGAACTTTCCAAAAGTGGAAATGAAGACAAGGACAGCCCTATTTATAGGCTTCCAAAAGAGGAAAGTGGCAGCCGATCGGCTGGGAGCTCCGATCGAGTGGGCTGCTCGATCGGCTGGCAAGGTGCTAGCCGATCGGCTGGCCTGTTCGATCAGGATGCTTCCTGTTCGATCCGCCACATACTTTGAGTGTTTTGCGACGATTTTCGACGTTTCGATTTCGATGGACGATGATACGGATACGATAGAGTTCCCAGTCAAATTACTTTTAATCCCAACCACTATATCTAACATACAATCTTCTATAAGTCACGTTTCGATGTCGGTTTCGATTAAGTTCGATTGCCTTTCGAGTTTCGATTCGATTTTCGATTGATTTGCTTGAATACCACACCAAACATAAAGTAAACACGCACAAGTAACACATAAGGCACACACACACGTATAACAATACCAAAATTCGCATGATTCGAGTCTCGAGTTCGATTGATTGCTAGATCGGTTTGATTACTGATTAGTTATCTTTATCGCATTGTTACTTCCTATCATTCCCAGTTGTAGATCGGTTCGCTTTAAAACATATTCGATTACTTCGATTTTTGCTGATTACAACACTTACTCCACATAATACAACTAAAACATAAAATAAACTATCTACAGTCAAAGAAAGTCAAAGTTGACTTGGACTTTGACTTTGACTTTGACATTCGAAAACACGGGGTGTTACAAGAAGTATGAGGGTTCGAGCAGGTATGTAGTTGACTATCCACCGAATGGACATTTGCTGGATGTATTTCAACCAATGACAAGCTACAGTGGGGGAGGTGATAGGAACCAATTCTTTGAGCCACCATAAATGGGGGTGGCATGGTCTGGTTGAAGACTCGAAACTTAGCGCTGCTCGGGAGGCAACCCGGGGTTTTATATTGATCTTGTTGTTTTTATCTTTCTATGTTTCAGGGCCATGGCGACATTCAAGTGTGGGGAAGATGTGCGGATATTTGGGTGAAGGTGGTGATAGGAAGTCGGATTATCTACAACATCTGTTGTGGCAAACTTCACCAGGTCAATGTACTCTTTCCTTAGTCTTGTTATGTTCTTTAGCTTTGAAATGTTGGTAGTTAGTTCGTTTGCTTTATGTTAAAAAAAAAAGAATTTGGGGTTTGAGATTTTAAGCTTTTGGTTGATGTTGAATGGTTTTAGCGATCACTTCTTCCAAAACCATACATTTGGGTCAATATATTCCAAGTGTGGGGATGGGGGGAAAATTTTGATGGTTTTTAAAAAAAAATTAAATCGAGTGAAACATTGTTAGAATTTGAACACCTTGTACTACCCCGAGTGACACACCGACAACCCTTAATTACCCTTTTTCTTGGTGAGAGTTGAAGCCACAATTGTAAATAAATAATGATTGTCTTTGATGAGAGTGGCAAAGGATGATGGTGCATTAGAACTTGTGCTTGAATTCGTTTTGAGGCCTTAGTTAAACATGAATGTAGAAAGGATAAGGCCATTTAGGTAGCCTCGTCTTAGTGTGTGCGAGTGAGGGATTTGGGGGGTTGGACCTCATAAATTATATATATGAGCTTGGTAGTGAGAGGGGCGGGGGTTTGGAAATTTAGTTGCCCATTTTGTGCCGAAAGCCAATCATTTGTAAACCCTTACCTAGTTTCCCAAAAAAAAAAAATTACCCGATTTGACCCGGTCTTGTAATGTTAGTAGTTGTTATAGTTGTGTTTAGTTATGTTATGTTGGATGTTCCTCTATGTTGAGAAAAAAAAAGAAGAAGAAAAGAAAAGAAAAAAAATGTGAAAAAGCAAAAAAAAAATGAAAAAAAATGATGTATGAGTTGTTTTGTATATAAAAGTCTTTGTTTTGTTTTGTTTGTTTCTTTGTGTAATAAAAAGACCGGGTTAAGTCCTTCGCTACTACATATATATTTCCATTTCCTACCCGTATGCCTAGCCACGTTACAACCTTAAAGTCCCTTTGATTTGCATTCATGTTTTAGCACTTGTTAGGCGGAGGACCAATTTAGGTACAAGCATATAGTTGTGCAATCACCCGTTTGCCTTTTGTGTGTCTAGCATATCTTTGCTAGTGTTTACTTGTCACCGAGAGGAGATATATAGTGAGGGGTGTGTTGTTTGGGTGTTAGGAAAAGGCTAGTAGAAGGATGACATGTTTATGCTTGATTTATGTTGACCGCTTGTGCACTTAGAAATGATTTGTAATGGGTTGCTTGGGGCAAGCAACGGTTAAGTGTGGGGATGTGACAGGTGGTCCATGGGACAACCCTTAAGTGTGTTAAAAGACGAGTTAATCCCTCATTTGATCATGTAATTGTCTTGAATTAGATAACTACGGTTGCTTGTGTTTCAGGTACATTTGGAGCTTAAAAGTACGGAAATAAAGCTTCGAATAGACACGACTGGATTGTACATTGAAAGACGGAGAATAAATGAAAAAAATAAATTTTGGAATTGAAGAATTAAGAAGATAACATGATAGAGGATGAAATTACGAGAACGTAGGCGAAAACGGTGAAGAAAACGGAGTTGAAACGAGAAAGTTATGAAGAAAACAAAATTGATTGCTGAAGCCTACCGTAAATTACGGTAGCTAGCATAATTTATGGTAGAATCTGACAAAAATTGATGCCGTAAGACAGTTTAAATACACCGTAAACCATTTTAAGCCACCGTAAGCTACGGTGGCCACCGTAGCTTATGGTGGAGCCTGCGAAAAAAGTGTAACTCCCCACTTTTAAGGTGTTTTATGGTGTCTTTCAATTGGCAATCATGGTGGGACGTTTTGGAGCAGTTCTTGGGGCAATTTTGGCTGTTTCTTCTTAGTTCTAAACAATTCTAAACAATTGGTTTGTGTTTTCGATTCATATGAACATTAATCCTACTGTGATGATGATGTACCAAGTCATGAGTGGCTAAATTCGTGGTGATCATCGTAGATGTAAGGTTTACTTTTGAAACACTTTGTTTGTGCTTGAATTTCTATAATAATGACTCTGAATGTTTTTTCTAAGTTATTATGGTGTTTGAATGTTTATTTGTAAAGTGTTGATTCTTGTTTGAAGTCTAAACCATACGTTCTTGGTGCCGTTGGCAATCGAGATATCATGGGAGGGATTAGGGTTGGATAATTGTCAATTGATCATCGGGTAACAACCTCGCATTTTATAATCCGAGTACTTAGTTCCCTTTCATCACAAATAGATAATCAAACACGAGCCATGTCTATGTGGTTCTTTCTAGTTGGGCATAAACATTAGTGTGGATTAAAACCTGAAATCTAGGATGGTCGCTTGTTCCTACTCTGTTTTCAAAACCAACATTTGAATTGCAATCTAGTTTAGTTTAATCTAGTTAATTAAAAACAATCAATCCAAATTCTGAATTTACTTTTCTTGAAATTTAGTTAACTTTAATAATATAGATAAACCATTTAGATAACACATATTCCACAAACTCTCTGTGTTCGATACGCACTTACCGCTAGCTAATTAGTTGTAATTGGATTAAATTTGATTGTGACCACGACATCACGTCAAATACCGGTTTATCCTCAATGTCTAATCAAATCAAAATGTTAGAAAAAGATTTTTAAACTAGAAAAATAAAACTAACTAAAATGCTGAAAAAGAAAATAAAAGTAAAAACAGATAGACAAGATGAATCACTTGGATCCGACTCGTGTGTAGTGTAACCTTTGATTATTTTCACACTTGTTTAAGAGATTATCTTAGTTATTGTAGTAGGCCCCTCTTTTGAAGGTGGCGTTACCCTCAACCTAGTAGTTTGAGTCAGCAAGGATACAATCCTAAAGGGTCAGATTATTGAAAGATAATTAATTAAGTTATTAATGCATAATGTGGTAGGCCCCTCTTTTGAAGACGACGTTTCCCTCGGCTAAGTAGTCTGAGTCAGCAGGGATACAGTCCTAAGTAGCCGGGTTAAAGTTTTAATAGTAGTTTAACTTATGAGGGGATCAAAGAGTTTGGACCCCCGCCATCCAATACCGTTGGGTATTGAAGGAGGTCCTACTAAATTTGACCCAGGTCCTTTGCAGGATCTATACACTGAACAATGGAAAGACTCTTACCAAACCGTTCCCTTAACCCCCGACCAGGTAGCCAACATACATCCATATAGACCGTGGAGATATGAATGGTGAAAATATTTTATTTTATATAGATAGTAAAATAATGCCAAGACACCACGGACAAACGATAAGGAAGAATCATCTTCAACATAAGAAACTAGTAATTAAAGTCATTAATACAAAACCAATTAAAAAGTGCAAAAGATTAAAAATAAAAAGTATTACCCTAAACACTTGTCTTCACCAAGTGATGTAAGAGACTTAGGCAAACACGGCCTTTGATTGTCAAGAATTCTTACGATCAATCTTGGATCCCGAGACGACTCACACACTCAATGATGGACAATGGATGATGGTGGTGGATGATGGTGTTGTGATGGTGGTGGGTGGTGGGTGAAGTGTGAGAGGGGTGGTGTGCCAAGGGATGAGTTGCAAGAGCTCCAAGCACTCCTATTTATAGGCTGAGCAGAAGCCTTGGCACGGCCCCGTGTCCACTGGGCACAACCCCGTGTCCATCCGAGTCTCTCTCTTCATTAATTGCAATTCGCAATTTCATTAAATGCGTCTGCAACAGTTGACCACGCCCCCGTGTCCGTTGAGCACGGCCCCGTGGTGGGCAGTAGAAGCTTCTATCACTTTGTCTTTTCTGCTGACACTTGGGCACACCCCCGTGCTCACTGAGCACGGGGCGTGTTCAGCCTTCTTGTTTTGCTTTAAGAAGATGCTGTCAGGAGGTCGGGCGTGCCACGTTTGTTCCTTTTCTTGTATTTATGTTAGATTTAGCTGTATTTTTGCTTCTTTTGTTCATTTGAGCTCATTTAATCCTGAAAATACAAAAGGAAGACAAAAGCACACTTTTTCCAACATTAGTACTAAAAAAGGGTTAGCTTTATGCCACAATTGATGTAATTTATATGTTGCATTTTGTGCACATCAAATACCCCCACACTTGAATATTTGCTTGTCCTCAAGCAAAACTCTTTATAATGTGGCTCTTTCACTCCCCAAATGGAATGGGTAGAAGAGAAGGTTTTTGGACTTGTCATAGAGTGTCGGGATTTCCAAGATTCTATATTTAAGTTTTATTTTTATTTATTTACAATCCTATTCGTCATGATTTATTAAAAACGTTTCATAAGATAAATTACTTATTAGGGCATAACATGCCTTTTTAAAATTCCATTTATATACAAGTTCACATACGTCACGGGGATCACTCAACACTCGGCCGAAGGTGAATTTTTAGTGAATCACTCGAGAGCGGCATGGAACTTACTCCTACCATAGGCTTGCCAAGTAATCAATCCTCCTCCTTTTTAACTATATACATTTGTAAATATGGGTACCTAAATTAGGAAACCTACGTCATTGTATATTAGAAGAAGCCCATAAATCTAAGTATACAATGCATCCAGGAGGTGATAAAATGTACCAGGATTTAAGGAAAGATTTCTGGTGGATAGGAATGAAAAAGGACATAGCAACCTATGTTTCTAAATGTTTAACCTGTTCACAAGTCAAAGCTGAACATCAGAAACCTACAGGTTTATTACAACAGTTAGAGATGCCTGTGTGGAAATGGGAATTAATAACAATGGATTTTGTTACTAAATTACCCAAAACAAAGAAAAGAAATGATACAATCTGGGTGATTGTAGATAGGCTAACCAAGTCAGCCCATTTCTTACCAATGAAGGAAACTTTCACTATGGAACAATTAGCTAAATTGTATGTAAATGAAATTGTTTCTTTACATGGAATTCCTTTGTCAATTATTTCTGACAGAGATAGCCGATTTACCTCTCATTTTTGGTCAAGTTTCCAAAAAGCCATGGGAACCAAGTTAAATCTAAGCACGGCTTATCATCCTCAAACAGACGGACAAAGCGAAAGGACAATTCAGATAATGGAAGACATGCTTAGAGCTTGTGTAATTGATTTTGGAGGTAATTGGGACGATCACTTACCTTTAATAGAATTTTCTTATAATAACAGTTATCACACAAGTATCAATGCTGCACCTTTCGAAGCACTTTATGGACGTAAGTGCTGAACCCAGTCTGTTGGGTAGAAATTGGGGAAAAGCAACTGTCTGGACCTGAGATAATACAAGAAACGACTGACAAGATTATTCAAGTCAAAGAACGACTGAAAGCAGCACGTGATCGACAGAAAAGCTATGCCGATAATCGACGCAAGCCATTGGAGTTTCAAGTAGGAGATAAAGTATTATTAAAAGTCTCTCCTTGGAAAGGAATAGTAAGATTCATAAAAAGGGGAAAGCTAAGTCCCAGGTATGTTGGACCTTTTGAAATTATTAGAAGAATAAGACCTGTAGCCTATCAGCTACAACTGCCAGAGGACATGGTAGGAATACATGATATATTTCATATATCTAATCTCAAAAAGTGCTTAGCTGATGAATCGCTAATAGTACCTCTTAAGGATATAGAGGTAAATGAACAACTCAAGTTTGTAGAAAGGCCTCTACAGATTGAAGATAGAAAGGTTAAGAATCTCAAGCACAAGAGATTAGTTCTGGTCAGAGTGAAGTGGGACTCCAAAAGAGGACCTGAGTATACATGGGAGCTTGAATCTGAAATGCAAAGGAAATATCCGCATTTGTTCCAGTAGATCTCGAGGACGAGCTCTAAAACAAGGTGGGGAGAATGTAACAACCCTCGGTAAAACCAACACCCTCATAATATTTCCGACACCCTAGTATATCTTAAAATGTCCCAATATGTCTTTATATACACCCCGTATGTGAAAACCGAGCCCGAAATACAACATAGCATTAAAAATAAAACTTAAAATCTGATTTTTAAGCTGAGGCGGGCCGCGTAAGACCCACCTTAACCTTCACGCGGGCGATATCAAGGCTCAAAACTGACTTCATTGATTTCTTAAGATACGACGGGCCGCGTAAGACCTCGTTTAAGCTAACGCGGGCCGCGTAAGATCAACAACGCAGCGACACCAGAAGCCGACACGTGTCGACATCGTGGCTAAGCTAGGCGATGGCCCGGATCACCTAAACCCTACCCGGGCTAGTACGCGGGCCACGTAAGCCCCACTTATCTTTTACGCGGGCCGCGTGAGAGTCCAGTTCAGCAAGTATAAATAGAAGGCATCGGATTTCATTTCGAATCCGCTCACAACGTTTCTGTATCTCAAAATTCTGAAATATTAGGCATAGAAAGCTGGTATTATACCCCCTAATTAGCGAGGTTCTGCTCTGTTGTAAGTAATATAACCCCAGTTTCGTATTGGATACGCTGCCCGATTGATTTAGGGTTCCGTAACAACTATCGTGGTTCTGCCCGACGTAGTTGTTGGAATACCGTCTCGGGGAGGGTATCATTAATATTTCCAAAGGGTTATGATACTAACTTATGTACATTTGTAAAAATTATAGATTATTCCCAGACAACCCTTACGCGAAGTCTAAGATAGCAATGTGAGTTTATCCTCTTTTTGTTAACCTTTTTGGAATATTTTACAAAATCTTAATTATTTTACAATGTGATTAAGCGGTGACTGAGTCTTTGTAGTTCTTCAATTACTGCCAGTATGTTGGGGTTTTGTATACAAAATTTACTACCGCGAGTAGTAAGTCGAGGATGACAGTACGTTACCATTGGACAATGAGTTAGCCAATGTGTAATATGACCCACAAATCAGGATTGACAGTACTGAATGAGTAATTGTGTAGAAATAAACAATGTGATCGCTCTCAATACTGTTTTATTTAATAAAATGTTTCTTGATTAAACTGGGATTCACTCACCAGTATTTCCCACTGACAAATGTTTTTAAAACGCATTTCAGGTAACACAATGTGACAGCCAATTAGTAAAAAGCCAGCTGGAGAGCACTGAAGGCTTGGGAAAAATATGGCTATAAAAGTTACCTAATAAATGATGTTTTAAATTCAATAAAATAGGGTTTATCCCTATAGATATATTGTAATAAGAAACTTGGGTTTTGCGCATGTGATTATTAATATTAAATATGGTGGTTTTACTCTGATAAACATTTCCTAACTACGGTCCTGATGTAATTTCCGCTGCCAATTTAACAAGCTGATACCACCAAAACTCTGAGTTCGCGTCCGCCCATTCCCGGGATAGATAAGGGATCGGGGGTTGCGACAGAAGGTGGTATCAGAGCCAAGCCACTGGTCTAAGCCAAAGAAGTGTTCTGTTGACACTTAAATTCTAAGTTTTGTGTTAGGAAATAAGTTACGGAAATACGTGCATAACTGTATTTATTTGACTATTTGTTAGTTTAGAGTATGAGTGATCAAGGACCCTCAGACATGAGTCGTCAGTTGTCTGATTCACCTAGGAGTGAAAGTACCTCTTCACAGCCTGCCCTTTCTGGGTATTCTGCTGATAAGGAAGAAGGAATGTTTGCTTTTAAAGCCCAGTCTGAAGAGACCTTCCCTCATAAAAAGAGAGGATGGTTCAGTAAGGAAGCTTTTGCACGTAGGAAAAGAATGTGAAAGTTGCAACAGCAAAGAGTTTTAGCAGCCGCTAAGCGAGAGGTAGATGCCCATACACAGGATATGCTTAATAGAAGCCTAGCCAATTTCCACATCCTAGCTACCACTGCTGCTGACCCAAGTCTGGAACAACTAGTAGCCCCACAATCACAAAACCCAAACCAACCCATGGAGATAGAAAATCAAGTGGAGATGCATGATTTCAACCCAGAGGAAATACCTAGGATACCTAATCCCTTAAACCCAAATTACGACCCCTGGTGGGACGATAATAGGGACTTTGTACAACGTTACCCGATACAGGAAGACACACCCATACAGAACATAGGAGTCTATCCAGGTATGGACCCTTTAGATCCCTGTTACCACAATGGATATATTAGGGAAATCTTAGAAGATCCTTACCAATTTCAGGCACTTTCACCCCCATATCAGGAACCCGCACCCCAGATTCCGAACCCAGTCCTAAAACATGCACCCCCAATGAGTGCAGAAAACGTCCAAGAACTTAGGACATTTGGTGAGGAAATTTTAGAAAGCAGTGAGAGAATGCGTCAGGCGGGAGAGCGTCTCGTATGGAAATACGATGAACGCAATATGGATTTTTGGATAAATCCATATCCGTGATGTGATGGAGGAAACGATAATAGTAATAATAATATAATAAAATATGTGTGTATGGATGCATATTACTATTAGTGTGATTCTATTTCTGTTGGTATGGTAATTTTTATTTCAGTACTAGTGTGTAATAGATGCATAATAGTATATGGAAATAGAGTAAAAGTCGCAATGATCGACGTTTTTTGCTAGATTGAGTGTTATGTGATTAACTATATTATCTTGTGATATTAATATGGGATAAATGTTTAAAATTCAGATGGACAACGAAATGAATCAGGAAAACCAGAATGATAATCTGAATAACGAGAATCCGAACAATAACAATAGAAATCAAATGGATAATAGTGTCGTTCAACATATAGTGGCATAAGGAATTATAGATGCAATGCCATTTATTATTCAAACGGTTCAAGAAGCGAATAACAAGAGTAAGCATAGCAGTAAACGACCAACTGAACCAGAACACAGCGTGAACAATGGACCCGTACTTCAGGCGCCCATTCCCAAGAGAAGAAGAACCATGCCATATGGTTGTTCTTACAAAGAATTCTGGTCCTGCAAACCAATAGAATTCTCGGACAATGAAGGACCCATTGCAACTCTACGTTGGATAGAGAAAACTAAGGCTGTTCTGAAAATAGCAAGTGTGCTGAAGAAGAAAAAATATTGTTTGCTTCTAATCTATTTAAGAATTCAGCACTCGAATGGTGGAACACTATCCTCCAATTAAGAGGAAGTGATAGAACCTACAATATGGAATGGGAAGAATTTAAGAAGAAGGTAGAAAGGAAATTCTGCCCACCTAATGAAAAGGAACAGATAGCAAATAAATTCCTAAATCTTAGGATGACTGGTGTAGATAGTAAGGGGTACACTAAGTTATTCTTTGAATATGCTAGAATAGTGCCAACCCTTGCTTCACCTGAACCAGTGTTAGTCTCCCGTTATATCTGGGGATTAATTGGGGAAATAAGACATGTAGTCAAGGCAGCTAGACCTCAAACCATAGAAGAAACTGTAGAACTAGCAAATACCTTGACTGATGAATTAGTCCATACTCGAGAAGAAGATCAAAGAAGGAACCTAACCCAGAAGCTCACACAAGAATTTCGTTCTGGAATTTTTAATCGTGGGAAAAATATAGGTTCTACCTCTACACCTTACTGTAAAAATTGCAAAAGAAAGCATTCAGGAAGATGCTCCATATACTGTAACTTTTGCAAAATATCGGGACACAAGGAAGACAACTGCAGGAAGAAAGCTAACAACAAGATATTTTACAGCTGTGGAGAACAAGGTCATATCAAGCCTAATTGTCCAAAATTAACTCCGGCTACAAACAACAAGAGTACTCAAAATGCTAAAGCATTTGTTCTGACTGCAGATGAAGCCAAGATGATTCCAGATGTCATAGCTGGTACGTTATTAGTTAATGATATTTTTGCTAAAGTATTATTTGACTCTGGTGCAAACCAAAGTTTTATTAATACATCATTTTGCAAATTCCTAAATCAATCATTAACTAAACTACCTCAAGAATGCTTAGTAGAAACAGCTAATGGAGAAACTGTTAGAATTTCTGAAATCTTGCAGGGAGCAAGCATAGAAATTTTAAATCAGAAATTTATTGCAAACCTTTATCCCATGAATCTGGCAGTATTCGATGTTGTTTTAGGAATGGATTGGTTAATAGCCAATAAAGCCAGTATTTTATGTGATCAAAAGTCAATTCAAATAAATTCACCAAAAGGTAAAATGATCACGATTAAAGGAGATAAACCATCTAGAACTACAAAATTCACCTCTATGATGAAAACTGCAAGTTACATAAGAAAAGGATCATTAGTGTATTTGATTTCCATAATCACTAACACTAAATGAAGGGATTTAAAAGATATTCCAGTAGTATCTCAATTTTCAGATGTATTTCCAGAAGAATTGCCAGGGCAACCTCCAGATAGGGAAGTCGAATTCAGAATTCATTTAATACCAGGAACATCACTAATTACCAAAGCACCCTATCGTTTGGCACCCGCTGAAATGCAGGAACTGAAGAAACAATTAGACGAATTGTTAGAAAAAGGATTTATACAGCCAAGCTCATCGCCATGGGGAGCGCCAATACTATTTGTTAAAAAGAAGAACGGATCAATGCGTATGTGCATTGACTACCGTGAATTGAACAAAGTCACGATTAAGAATCGGTACCCATTACCGAGAATCGATGATCTGTTCGATCAACTACAAGGAACTCGGTTTTTCTCTAAAATCGATTTAAGGTCAGGATATCATCAATTAAAGGTACAGGAAGAGGACATTCCTAAGACCGCATTCAGAACAAGGTATGGCCATTATGAATTTACTGTCATGCCATTTGGTTTAACCAATGCCCCAGCTGCATTTACGGACATGATGAACCGAATATGTAAGCCATATTTGGATAAATTCATAATTGTTTTCATAGATGATATTCTAATTTACTCTAAGAGTAAAGAAGATCATGCAAGGCATTTGCACGCACTTTTAAGTTTATTAAGAAAGGAAAAGCTATATTCTAAGTTTTCAAAGTGCGAGTTTTGGTTAGAACAGGTGCAATTTCTTGGACACCTAATCAATCATGAAGGAATTCATGTGGATCCCACAAAGATCGAGGCAATTACTAAATGGAAAACCCCTGAGTCACCAACCGAGGTCAGAAGTTTCTTAGGATTGGCCGGTTATTATAGAAGGTTTATTCGAGATTTTTCTAGAATAACCATTCCTTTAACTAAACTAACCTGTAAATCTGTTAAGTTTGAATGGGGATTAAAACAAGAAGAAGCCTTTAGAATCCTTAAGCAAAGATTAACCCATGCACCCATATTAGCATTACCAAAAGGAACTGAAGACTTTATAGTATATTGTGACGCTTCTAAATTAGGTTATGGATGTGTGTTAATGCAACGTCAAAAGGTTATAGCCTATGCATCTAGACAACTTAAGAATCATGAAGAGAATTATTCAACCCATGATTTAGAATTAGGAGCCATAATTTTTGCCCTTAAGATTTGGAGACATTACCTTTACGGTAGTAAGTTAACCATATTCACTGATCATAAAAGCTTGAGATATGTCTTCGGGCAAAAGGAATTGAATATGAGACAAAGACGCCGGATGGAACTACTTAGTGATTATGATTGTGATATTCAGTATCATACAGGAAAAGCAAATGTAGTTGCTGATGCTTTAAGCCGAAAATATCACGAAAAACCAAAAAGGGTACGTTCTTTTAAATTAAATCTACAAGTAGATTTAAATGATCAGATAAGAGAAGCACAAGAATCAGTAATCAAGGAAGATACTGAAAAAGTAAAAGGCATGCTAAAAGAATTAGAACAAGGAACAGATGGAATTTGGAGATTCCATAAGAAAAGAATATGGGTACCTAAATTAGGAAACTTACGTCATTGTATATTAGAAGAAGCCCATAAATCTAAGTATACAATGCATCTAGGAGGTGATAAAATGTACCAGGATTTAAGGAAAGATTTCTGGTGGATAGGAATGAAAAAGGACATAGCAACCTATGTTTCTAAATGTTTAACCTGTTCACAAGTCAAAGCTGAACATCAGAAACCTGCAGGTTTATTACAACAGTTAGAGATGCCTGTGTGGAAATGGGAATTAATAACAATGGATTTTGTTACTAAATTACCCAAAACAAAGAAAGGAAATGATACAATCTGGGTGATTGTAGATAGGCTAACCAAGTCAGCCCATTTCTTACCAATGAAGGAAACTTTCACTATGGAACAATTAGCTAAATTGTATGTAAATGAAATTGTTTCTTTACATGGAATTCCTTTGTCAATTATTTCTGACAGAGATAGCCGATTTACCTCTCATTTTTGGTCAACTTTCCAAAAAGCCATGGGAACCAAGAAACGACCGACAAGATTATTCAAGTCAAAGAACGACTGGGCAGAAATTGGGGAAAGGTAACTGTCTAGACCAAAAAGCCATGGTCAAGTTTCTAAAAAGCCGAACCCCCCAGTCTGTTGGGCAGAAATTGGGGAAAAGCAACTGTCTAGACCTGAGATAATACAAGAAACGACTGACAAGATTATTCAAGTCAAAGAACGACTGAAAGCAGCACGTGATCGACAGAAAAGCTATGCCGATAATCGACGCAAGCCATTGGAGTTTCAAGTAGGAGATAAAGTATTATTAAAAGTCTCTCCTTGGAAAGGAATAGTAAGATTCATAAAAAGGGGAAAGCTAAGTCCCAGGTATGTTGGACCTTTTGAAATTATTAGAAGAATAGGACCTGTAGCCTATCAGCTACAACTGCCAAAGGAAATGGTAGGAATACATGATATATTTCATATATCTAATCTCAAAAAGTGCTTAGCTGATGAATCGCTAATAGTACCTCTTAAGGATATAGAGGTAAATGAACAACTCAAGTTTGTAGAAAGGCCTCTACAGATTGAAGATAGAAAGGTTAAGAATCTCAAGCACAAGAGATTAGTTCTGGTCAGAGTGAAGTGGGACTCTAAAAGAGGACCTGAGTATACATGGGAGCTTGAATCTGAAATGCAAAGGAAATATCTGCATTTGTTCCAGTAGATCTCGAGGACGAGCTGTAACAAGGTGGGGAGAATGTAACAACCCTCGGTAAAACCAACACCCTCATAATATTTCCGACACCCTAGTATATCTTAAAATGTCCCAACATGTCTTTATATACACCCCGTATGTGAAAACCGAGCCCGAAATACAACATAGCATTAAAAATAAAATTTAAAATCTGATTTTTAAGCTGAGGCGGGCCGCGTAAGACCCACCTCAACCTTCACGCGGGTGGTATCAAGGCCCAAAACTGACTTCGTTGATTTCTTAAGATAAGACGGGCCGCGTAAGACCTCGTTTAAGCTAACGCGGGCCACGTAAGATTAACAACACAGCGACACCAGAGGCCGACACGTGTCGACATCGTGGCTAAGCTAGGTGATGACCCGGATCACCTAAACCCTACCCGGGCTAGTACGCGGGCCGCGTAAGCCCCGCTTATCTTTTACGTGGGCCGCGTGAGAGTCCAGTTCAGCAAGTATAAATAGAAGGCATCGGATTTCATTTCGAATTCGCACACAACGTTTCTGTATCTCAAAATTCTGAAATATTAGGCATAGAGAGCTGGTATTATACACCCTAATTAGCGAGGTTCTGCTCCGTTGTAAGTAATATAACCCCCGTTTCGTATTGGATACACTGCCCGATTGATTTAGGGTTCCGTAACAACTGTCGTGGTTCTGCCCGACGTAGTTGTTGGAATACCGTCTCGGGGAGGGTATCATTCATAATTTCAAAGGGTTGTGATACTAACTTATGTACATTTGTATAAATTATAGATTATTCCCAGGAAACCCTTACGCGAAGTCTAAGATAGCAATGTGAGTTTATCCTCTTTTTGTTAACCTTTTTGGAATATTTTACAAAACCTTAATTATTTTACAATGTGATTAAGCGGTGATTGACTCTTTGTAGTTCTTCAATTACTGCCGGTATGTTGGGGTTTTGTATACAAAATTTACTACCGCGAGTAGTAAGTCGGGGATGACAATACGTTACCATTGGACAATGAGTTAGCCAATGTGTAATATGACCCACAAGTCAGGATTGACAGTACTGAATGAGTAATTGTGTAGAAATAAACAAGTGATCGCTCTCAATACTGTTTTAATTAATAAAATGTTTCTTGATTAAACTGGGATTCACTCACCAGTATTTCCCACTGACAAATGTTTTTAAAACACGTTTCAGGTAACACAATGTGACAGCCAATTAGTACAAAGCCAGCTGGAGAGCACTGAAGGCTTGGGAAAAATGTGGCTATAAAAGTTACCTAATAAATGATGTTTTAAATTCAATAAAATAGGGTTTAAACCTATAAATATATTGTAATAAGAAACTTGGGTTTTGCCCATGTGATTATTAATATTAAATATGGTGGTTTTACTCTGATAAACATTTCCTAACTACGGTCCTGATGTAATTTCCGCTGCTAATTTAACAAGCTGATACCACCAAAACTCTGAGTTCGCGTCCGCCCGTTCCCGGGATAGATAAGGGATCGGGGGTTGCGACAAAAGAAGTACACGAAATCTGATTTGTTGTTGAATCTGAAATAGTTTGTTGATGATGAAGAAATCAAACTGAACTCGAGGTTTCAGATCTGAATCTGAGTTGCACTTTATCATCTTCAGTGATTTGGTTAAGATTTGATATTGTTTGTTTTTGTTCGTGTTGCAGAAATAAATGTACAAGAAAAAGAAGTGTTCGATTGTGTTGATTGATAATTAAAAACAAGAAGTTGCAGGTTTGTTGTGTGAAAGCTAAGAAGGATGGTTGTTTTGTGAGATTTGGTTTTAAAGATGTTTTAGCTTGATATGAAGAAGAAAGGTTGTTTTATGGGTGGCTGGTTAATAAGGTGGGCCCCACACTTTTAATAATCTATATTTGTTTTTTTAAAGGGAGGGGTAAATAAGTAATTTCAGATGGACTTAACGGAGAAAACTAACAGACATCCACTCCAGGGACTATCCGAGTAACAACTCGTCAAACCACTGGGAACACCGGTGCAATTTCCAAAAGTTGGGGACTATAGGTGTTATTTTACAAAACCACAGGGACTATCTGAGCATTTTACTCTTTTTGGTGTGTGGTATGTAACGGCAAACTATTATATACTATATAATCTGCAACATTTTGTTACATTAAAGCTTGTGCATCAAGCTTTATAGACATTTTGTTGCATTAAAGCTTGTACATCAAGCTTTGTAGATGTATAACGCATCTTATGGTTGTACCCAATATGAGTTTACAACTTTTAGCCACAAGAAAGTACAAGTGATTATTGCGTAGGGTGCCCCATGATCACAACATTTTGTTGCATTAAAGCTTGTACATCAAGCTTTGTAGACATTTTGTGGCATTAAATCTTGTACATCAAGCTTTGTAGACGTATTAGGCATCATATGGTTGTACCCAATGTGAGTTGACAACTTTTAGCCACAAGAAAGCACAAGTGATTATTGCGTAGGGTGCCCCATGATAATGCGTGAGTCTGTAGCAAGCATAAGACCATGTGTAGTGGGGCTTGAACTTCAAGCTTGTCACAACCCCCGACCCCTGCCCGAGAGCGGGTGCCGCGAGCCAGTCAGATGGTATCGGTGTTTATTAATTTGGCAGTGGAATACATCAGGACCGTAGTTAGGAAATATTTTTATCAGAGTTAAACACCAAACTTTTATAATAATAAATGGGATAAAACCTAAGTTTTCATTACAATATTTATAGGGATAAACCCTAATTAGTGAAAACAAAACTCCTTTTAATTAGGTAACTTTTATAGCCACTTTTCCAAGCCTTCAGTGCTCTCCAACTGGCTTCTATTGGCTTTCACATTTTGTTACCTGAAACGCATTTTAAAAAGGTTTTATCAGCAAGAAATACTGGCGAGTGCATCCCAGTTTAATCAAAACAGTTTTACAACTTCACAGTATTGAGGGCATCCGCAATTACATTTGTTTATATGTAACACCTCGTAAAATCACGACCAATATAATAAAGACACGTGTCATGGACTTTAAACGTGTAAGGAATTGTTTCTGAGGGACTAAAATTGTCAAACAATGTAAATATGTTAATAAAGGGATCCAAACTGTCAACATACCATTCTTGTGCCTCTGATTGACCTCATACGACGTTCGTATTCTTTAATGAATAATTCGCCGAACATTGGAAGTCGTTTGTGCTTAAATTAAGGATCTTACGAAGCATAGGGGTTAAAAGTGTCAACATGTTGAAAGTAACCTCTGAGTGACCTTTTAACGATCCCAAAAACATTGTAATGATTGTATATTTTGATCTCAAGAATTTTGGATGTTAATTTCATGGAGTTTCGAAGAAAACAAGACTTTTCGGGTGATCGTACAACTAACCGGGAGCTTAACGGAGTTAAAATATGACCCAAGGTCCTTAAAAGTTAACTATGGGGGTCATAAATGCAATAAATAGAAGTTATTTAAACTTAATGTTAGAATCGGAGGCTGTCAGGATTGTGTTTGTTTGTATAAATTGAACTAATCAAAAAGATATGAATGAAGATTTAAGTGCAGCGGAAGTGAAAACAAACTTTGTACACACAATCAAAGAGAGAAATAGAGTTGATAAACACATGCTTCATTTTAAGTCGAATGATTACAATACAAATCAAAGGATTACAAGCATGCTTACAATATTAAACTCCCCCTCTGCTTGATACCCCAAGGTTGGTTGCACAAGATGAAAGGATTGAATTAAGGAGAAGAACTCACCCAAAATGATCAAATGTAACAGTACACAATACTGCTCCATTTATAGGCAAACCAAACCATTGAGGCATCTCAGCTGACGTCACCATGAAAGTGACATTTAACAAACTAACAAAATCTATCTACTGATCTAAACAACTACTGCTTTGCTAACTACTGATGTTACATTACAATACACAAGATAAGCAAAACTGTTGTTGCATCCTTCCACTACTGTGAACCTAGCAGTACTTGTCATGATCAGCAGTGCTCGACTCAAGGCAGTATATTGGGCAGCAGGGCTTTAGTCTTCATCAGTCTTTGACTTGATCAGCAGTTGTAGGTCAGCAGTTGTTGGTAAAGGCAGTACTTTGGAGTATGTCAGATGTTAGAGCCATAATCAAGGGGAAAGTTTATAGTAAACAGCTGCTTATTGTGAATCCATTGTTGTGATCCAGTTTTGGCTTTCATTATCTGTTCCTCTAGTAGGGTTCAATCCCAACAATCTCCCCCTGGAACAGATAATGCCAAAACCCTTCATTATTCTGGATTTCTATTTCTCATCAAAAGCTCCCTAGCTTGTCTTTTAAATTCTGCTTCAAATTCCTTGGAACTCAAGTCATCTTCATCCCTACACAGTGTAAGTTCAAGGAGATCCTGCAAATCTTCAATACTAAGGCCTAGTGCTTCTTTCCTTGATATGTACTTCACTTCACCATTGGATCTGACCAAGGTCAATACGTGGGTCTTTTGATCAGACGTCCACTTTAGTACTTTTAATCCTAATGGGTTTCTTGGGAGAGATTTATTTCCTGATGATTTTGGAGGTGTTGGCCTTGTGAAAACTTGCAGACTTTCAGACATTCATTTGAAGGCCATTTCAATGACATTGTTTGCTGCAGCTATGTCTTCTGCAGTCTCCTTTTCTATCTGCTCCTGTCTCTTTTGTTGATCTGGCTCAATGTCTGAAAATTCTGAAGTATTTGGTGATGCAGGCTTAGTTAACACCTTCTTAAAAAGGTTTTGGAGTTTTGCTGAACTCTCTTCTTTTAGACCCATTTTCATGATGGTTTCTGTGAAGTACTCAACTTCTTTTTCTTTTACCTCTTCACTAGACAACAGTTTTCCTTCTTCTTGGTTTGACACAAGAATATGATTATCTACTGACTTGAACAGTGTTTTGAGGTTTTCAATCTGTTGTTCAAGCTTCATCATTTGTTCATGTTTCTTTGAAGTGCCTGAAACAGTTATCTTCCTTTTCTTCAGCCTTTCATAGGCTTCATCAGTATGCTGCTTTGACCATTTTGATATGGCAGTGGCAGTATCCACCTTTGCATCCACTAGCTCCTGTTTCTTTCTCTTGTACTCAGATATTAGGTCAGCTATGAGCTTCTTGTATTTGCTCCAATTGGGAGCAGTCTTCTTCTTTCTAGGATCGTTTTTAATTCTATCAATCCTATCTGCCTCATGCTTTAGAGCAACTATTGGCCATTCTTCAAACTGTTTTTCTTCAGCAGGATAGAATCTTTCTTTCATGATATAAGCAAGATATTCTTTTCTTAATTTGTTTCATTGATCAGCTTTCTCTTTGCTTAATTCTTGTGCAAAATCTTCCATCTACTTAACTTTTGTGAGCAAGAATTCTAGTTTTTCAGAGATGGCTTCATCACTCTGACCTTCACATTCAATCTTGGCTCTTATCTTAGCCTGCCTTGCTTTGAGCTCAAGATATTCATCTATATCTTATGGGACTATGAAGCCTATGAGTGAAGGGAATCTTCTGTTTGAAGGATCATCTTCAGTGAAAAATTGTCTCATCTCATTTTTTACAGCTTCCAGTTCCATAGGATATTTTGCAGCATTTGGATCATATTTGTCCTCATTTGCCTGAGTAAGATTTCTTTTTCTGGTGTAAAGCTTTGTGGATGAAATGGATTTTGGTTGTGATGTAGGAATGGTGAGAGCAGTGGTGGATGGTTGACTAACAGTGGTTGAAACAACTGGTGTTCCAACCGCTGTTGTCATTACAACTACTGATATGTCAGCAGATGTCTTCTGCTTTTGAGCAGGGGCTTGAGTGGTGATGAGTGACTGACTAACAGTAGTTGGAACAACTGGTGTTTCAACCACTGTTGTCATTACAGCAGATGTTGTAACATCTGCTGTCTTCTGCTTTTTGGCAGCAGGTGGTGATGGGGTGGCTGTTTTTGATGGGGATTTAGGTTTTGGTGCTGAAATCACAGATGATGATGGTGTGGCAGTGGTTGTAGTGGTGTATGTTGATGTGGTGTGTGTTGATACTGCAGCTTTGGTTTGGCTAGTCTTTTCTGGCTCAATGTAAATGCCATCATCAATTCCTTTCTTTTTCCACTTGATCTTCTCCCCATTTTTGGCATTAACTGGGAAGGGTTCATTCATGAAAAGAACAGTGGAAGGAACTTTTCCAGAGGCACTTTGAATATGAGCTTTGATAGCTTTGATGTCTGCCTGAGTATCTTTGAATCTTGATTCCAACATATTTGTCAGCTTTTGTACATGGATAGCATGCTGCTGATCAGCCATCTGTTTTTGTCTTTCCAGCAGTGGTTGGAACATGTTCCATAACTCATTTGCAGCAGGTGCAGGTTGTGCAGGTGCTTGAGCTGGAGCAGCAGTGGATTGTGCTTTTTGAGCTTTTAACAGCTGATGCACCATATCCTTTATTTCAGCAACTGAGGACTCTAGATTTCAACTCTGCCCGTCAATTCCTGATATTTTGAATCATCACCCAAATTAATGGGATCATCTGAATCCCCACCAGCAGTGGTTGTACCAAGGTGTGACATAGGAACTGAATCCCAAAAGTCATTCATTGTTGCCCCTTGTTCTTGGTACTGGGGACTTCTTTCTTCAGCACATGATAGCCTTTTAAGAGTACCGGTGGGCACAACAACCTCACTGGTGGTTCTCAGAGGTGCTATTGAAGAAATTGCCTTCAAGGGAGTCTTATGAATGAAACCACTGTCCAAATGTAAACCAGTGGGTTCAACATTTGTAGTGGCTGCTCCACTTGAACTACTGACAGGAGTTACTTGTAACTCCTGCAGTGTAACCTCCTCAGTTGTTGCTGGGATAGCAGAGATATCAGCATCAGACCCAGTCATTTGTGGGAGTATACTCTCAGTGGTAGGTGTTTGAGAGGAACTGGTTTGTGTCTGAGTAATACCAACTACATGCAACAAAGGTATAATGGATGGTGGTAATGTGGGGGGTGAAGGTAAGGGAGTTGAAAGAGACATGTCCTTGGGATCAGGACTGTGGAAGATGGATCCGAGTGGGTCCAGAGCTTCATATTGTGGGGTCCCTGTGTTTACAACCTGATCCTTTTGTGAGGATGCAGGAGGAGTTTGAGGCCAGGGTGGAGATCTTTCTTCCATCTACTGTGAGGAAGTAGCAGCAGTGGTTATTGGTGACATTTGTGCTGTCACTGGCAGTGACTCTGGGATCTCATCTTCCAGAGGTGCCTTTGTTTTGGGTTTGGGGGGCTTTCTGGATGTTTTCTTTTTGGTCTTTTTGGTGGTGGCAGGTGTGGGTTTCAAAACAGTGGGTGTGCTGCTTTGATCACCTGGAGCTGTGGGCTCAGCAGCCGATACCTGAGGAGCAGTTTCATCTGCTAAATTCTGCTCAGGCACCACTGCTTTTGTTCTAGAGAATGTTTCAGGCGTTAAACCATTTATTTTAAAAGAAGCACCTTGTTTGGGCAATTCTGCATCTTCCTTTTCAAAATTTTGTTCAAAATAATAGCTCAGAAACCTTGGAAAGAGCAGAAATGCCTTGCTATCAACATTTTTTACCAAGTCATCAAAAATCTCCTGGGAATATTAAAATTTTCATTATTTAAAATTGCATATCCCAGGCATTGAATTTTTTATGGTATTTCGTTAAAAGCAGTAGTTTTATTAGAAACACACATCAAGAGAGTGTGAAATAAAAACCTTGGTGCAGAAGGGAAGAAACCTTTTTGTAAGGTATCCCTTTTTGATTGCTCTGCATATCCCCTATTCATGAAATCCTTTTTCAACTCGGTTTTAGAAAAGGAAGTTTTACCGTTCAGATCATCGAGTTTGAAAACTTCTGAAATTGATTTTGGAGATATTTGAATTTCTTTACCCTGTATCGAGGAGTTTATAGCTGTGACAGTGTCTCCTTGTTTCACAAGGGTAGCCTTTTTCCAGAACTCTCTCTGGGTTTGTATGTAGATGGGAGCATCTGCTGTAAGCAAAGTTTTGTACTTTGACGCAGTTAGGGTGTTGATGATGGAATCGAAGGTGTTGTTGGAAGTGGGTTTTGTGAGAATACCCAAGTAGTTGTGAGGAGATTTGTATGGTATTTCGTTTGATTCGGCGGCCATTTGAGTGGCGTCTTTAGGACCGGATGAAGAAGATGATTTTGATTTGATTTCAATTTTGATTTCGTCATTTTTGATGAGGAAGATCGAATAATGTTTTTGTGAAGAAGAGTGGGAAACTGCTTTGAGAGGAGAATTTTGGAATTCAATTCGACAGTGAAACCCTGTTTGGGGTTTTGATCAGGGTTTTATTTTAGGGAAAAAGTGAATGCTGATGTGGCAGCGGTTATAATGATCTGACGACTAAAAGGCTGACCACATGTCAACCCCTGATGGAAGAGTAAATAATGGAGGACAGTTGTTTTGGGAGCCACTGATGAAACAAACATCAGTGGTTACAACGGTAATAAATGAAGAAGTTGGTGATTTTTACCATCAGTGGATGTTTTTACTACATCAGTGGATAGCATATCCGTGGATAAAACACTGATTTTGAACAACAGTGCATATCATTGAAAGTGAGAGAACAGAGGTTGACTTTCAACAGTGGACAAACTTTAGAGAGCAGATGTTTGAGACACAGCAGTAGTTAAGGGAAAACAGTGGTAGAAAACAAAATGAAGACCATTAGTATAACAACTGTTAGTGTAGCAGTGTTTTAACTTTATGACAAATAATTTTAGCATCTGCTTGTTCAGATGTGGGGATTGATTTTGTCTTGTGTAAACACAATATCATGTCCAACAACTGTTATTCTGCAGAAATGCTATACTCAACAACTACATTTCAGATGCAGATTATCAAGATTGATTTGTCAGTAGTTTTTCTAGGAAATTTTGTTCAAGGTTTACCACATGTTCACTATTTTCTGACAGTGGTTTAGCATTCCAGATGATGAGAACTTCTTTACTAAGGCTACTCATTTTGTGTCTAATTATTTAAACTAGAACATGAGTGTCTTAGTAGTTTAAAATCAATTTGCAATCAATTTTTGATCTGTGATAAACAAACTTGAGCTTAATATGACCTTGACATATGCACCATTTCCTTTTGATCAGTTTTAGGAATAGTAATTTCACACAAAAATAAGGAAATTACATCCTGATCAGAGATGAACTTTTTACTATAAAAAATGAGTAAAAGTACAAAATATATTATATAGAAAAAAATAATATATCTGGTTTTATCTGAGAAAAAAATGAAGGTTATTTTGAAAACAACATCAAAAGGATCTGGTAACTCCCCAAATAAGCTCATGATCACATCATTCTCAAGTTATTATGACCACTGTTTAAGATCATTTTCTTGTCAATTGATTGTAAATTCTTCTTTTAAGGTCAATCACTGGAGATACCATTGTTACCTGAACTTTTCCTGAATTAATGAACGCACACAGTTGCATGATGACCATTGTTTACCCAACTTTGGACTCATAAGTGTTTTATGTTTATACTCTTTTCTTTTGGCTTCAAAAGTTTTGAGATAACCCCACTTTTGAGTTTTGTTCATTTTCTTCTTCCCTTTTTACCCTTCCCATTCATAAGTACAGAAATACTTACTGGGAGATTTTATTGAGGAAAAAGCTTAATCCAGAATCATTTTGTAGTAATTTTTTGAGAGATCTGGCACATTTGTACATGTTTTAGTACCAATTCTCACATTACGTATGATTTGGACTGTTTAGACCCCTGATTTTCTTAATGTGTTTTGACAGGGTTGATTTGGTCCTTTTGAGGATTCTCAACCTGCTTTTTAACACATAAGACTTCATGACTAAAGTTTTATTTTCCTCTTTCTATGTTAGCAAAACACTCATGTTTATATGAACATAGGTTTCGTTAATCTGAGGTTCATACTTTAGTATAAAATATGATGAAATCATCACAAATTTCATATCAACGGTTGAGATCAATTTTGAATGAAGATTATCGTACCATAGTTACCAGACACGTTTTCAGATCTGAAAACTATGGGTGATTTGTGCATGACATCATTTTGTTTGAAATTTGTGAATCTTATGACATCTTGGTTGTTTTACAGAGCTTTAGAATAATCACTTTGAACATGATCTCTTATTGCTCTGTTTTTCAACTAAATACGACAAACTTTAGTATCAATGAATTGTGAGCTGAACTGTTATGTCAAATTGATTGTTAGATCGAATTTGACTGTCCGAGCTCTGATACCAATTGTTAGAATCGGAGGCTGTCAGGATTCTGTTCGTTTGTATAAATTGAACTAATCAAAAAGATATGAATGAAGATTTAAGTGCAGCGGAAGTGAAAACAAACTTTGTAAACACAATCAAAGATAGAAATAGAGTTGATAAACACATGCTTCAATTTGAGTCGAATGATTACAATACAAATCAAAGGATTACAAGCATGCTTACAATACTAAACTCCCCCTCAGCCTGATACCCCAAGGTTGGTTGCACAAGATGAAAGGATTGAATTGAGGAGAAGAACTCACCCAAAATGATCAAATGTAACAGTACACAGTACTGCTCCATTTATAGACAAACCAAACCAAGGCATCTCAGCTGACGTCACCATGAAAGTGACATTTAACAAACTAACAAACTTTATCTACTGATCTAAACAACTACTGCTTTGCTAACTACTGATGTTACATTACAATTCACAAGATAAGTAAAACTGATGTTGCATCCTTCCACTGCTGTGAACCTAGCAGTACTTGTCATGATCAGCAGTGCTTGACTCAAGGCAGTAGATTGGGCAGCACGGCTTTAGTCTTCATCAGTCTTTGACTTGATCAGCAGTTGTAGGTCAGCAGTTGTTGGTAAAGGCAGTACTTTGGAGTATGTCAGATGTTAGAACCATAATCAAGGGGAAAGTTTATAGTAAACAGCTGCTTATTGTGAATCCATTGTTGTGATCCGGTTTTGGCTTTCATTATCTGTTCCTCTAGTAGGGTTCAATCCCAACACTTAATATGGACCAGGGACCAAAATCGCAATATTTGAAAGTTGTTTTCCGGTCAGAAGGGAGTGACGCGGCCCGCGTAGACTCTCTCTGAGTCTTACGCGGCCCGCGTGAGAGTGCCAGTAACAGAAAACAATGACAGTTGCATGTTGCAGCCAGTTCCACCGCCTTTGCATGCTAAATTTCGATACCAGGGTCTGAGCCAACAGTTTTTCATGCACTAGGGACACCTGGTAACATCTGGGATCAATGTAGGGGCATGTGGATTGATCTTGGAGCTCTAGAAATCCTATATAAGGCACTTGTTCTTCACTTGTCATTTGCACACTTGAAATTTTATTTCAAAACTCACTCTTTGGAGCCTCCTGGAGCTCAAGGAAGTTTTCTAAAGCCCCATACTCGTGCTAAGTGCCCTAGTAAGTATTCTTAGCTTCCTAAGTTCAAGTTTTATTAGTTTGAAGACCAAAAGTCAAAGCTATCATAATTAAGCTTTGACTTAGTGATTAATTACTAATGGTCCAGCCATTATTCGAATTGAAAGTGGCTATGAGTTGGTAATTAGGTAGGTAATAAACCCTTAAAAGGGCACCTACTGATTCTCACTCTAACTTGGTCAATTGTCAGGTCAAGCTTATTATTAAAAAGTCAACAGAATCCATTTTTGCAAATAAATTCATAACCGGTAATGTAGAAGCTATGGAACCTGTTTAAACACTAAAATAACTTGGTAAATAATATAAGAATATGTTTAGGCATGTTCAACCCGACAATTCTGAGATTTGGCTCGGTTCGCAACCGAAAGTCGCAAAAGTAGACTTTTTCTTTGACGTTCAGTTCTGACCCGATTTAGCTTAGTTTAGATATGCCTTAGGGTTCCATTAGGACCATATTACATGTTAGTATAACCCTCTGAGATTATACTATAGGGTTCCTATTAAATCTGAATCATTTGCATGTTTCCGTTAATTGCTTAAAAGTTGACCATTATGCCCTTTTTATATAAAAACGAGATTTGTGAAAATGTGAGAGGACAAAAACCTTTATTACTGATTTATAAGCATGTCCTAAAAATTTGACATCAGTTTATGGTCTAAATTAGGAGTTATGCTCAACATCGTAAATTGAAGTCTTTTTATTAATTAAACGGCATTTTTGGCATAAAACCTATTTAAACCCAAATTTTGACACCAAACTTTCTACCCACTGATGTAATATAATTGTAACACCCTAGTACGTAATAACTCAAAACGACGCAACGGAAATTATGAGGTCAAAAATTTCTTTCTATATTACTTATATAGATCTTATTTGTAAGTTCTTTTCTAGAATAACCTACACTTTATTAAAAGATTTACAACGTTTATTCTTGATTATCACATCAATTACATATATGACCCCCAGATATGCGACTACTCTTCCCGTACAATTCTTGCCCTTGACTCGATCTTCAATCCTCCAAAACTTTATACCGATGTTGGTCCGTGTAACCTACATTCACCACAAACATGCACATCATTAAAATTTGATAATCTACATTCATAATCTATCATACATAATTAATTGACCACGCCGCAATCTTTCTATTCGTGCAAGTCTTTTCGATCATCCTTCCGGGTACAATCTTGCATTCCAATTCCTCAAAACTTCACAATGGACTTCAATAGCGTACCTGCAAATCTCATTTCATTCTCAAGGCACAAGATTAGTAACTTAGTACTCAAACATCTTGAAGCTATGTATGCGTATATACAAGCCCCATTCCTTCGTGTACAATCAATACTACTTCATGCCTACGTACATCCGTATGTGTACTTTTGGTCACATAATACACTCACACATACATATGTACATATATACAAGCTCTCACATACAACTTACATAATTCCATATGATTTTACTAATGTATCCTAATTACATAGCACCATGAAATAAGAAATGTACGAATAATCTTGTAGACATACTCACTCCTATTCATGATTACTTATAAGTTACAGCTATTGGAATGAAGTTAAACCTATACATACATACCCACATACTTAATTCATTTCCCGAATACTCACTCTCACGTCACGTTCTTACTCACACGTCATAAACACTCTTTTAAGTGTCTTTCGGGTTTGTTTCGGACCTTAAAATTGAGTTCCATACTTACCCGTAACTTACCAAGCCATTTGGTAGGGTTGAGGTGCATTATAAAAACTTATCGAGCCTTGGAATGGGTTCACGGAGTCCGAATTCGAAGAAAACGAAGAATTACATAAACAATACTTTTGCACCAGACCTCCACCGTAAGCTACGGTGGCTACCGTAGCTTACGGTGGCCCCAAAAGCCTTACGGTGCCTTCCTACTGCCTTACGGTAGAAGGAAAGACCCAACACCTACCGTAGCTTACAGTGGCTACCGTAAGCTACGGTAGTCCCCAGCTTAGCTTTCCAATTTGTTAACAAAATCCTCATAACTTGTTCATTTCGCGTCCGAATCACTTGAAACTTGATCCTAAATGTCCGTAAAACAATTCCTTACATTTTAGACTAAGAAATCCTTACCCTGGGTCCTTAATCATTACGGATTTCATTGCCGTTACTGTAGGATCGTATTACGACCAAATGAGTCGATCAGAATCAATACACAACTGTTTGAGAGGTCGAAACAAACAAACAGCCTAGAATCAGTGTAAGAAATGAGTAGAAACAGAGTATATCACTTAAAACAAGCTTCTCATTGATAATTGACTTGAATACACGGTGGAAATCCGACAGCACTTCGTTACACCACAATTGATTTCGTACCAAATGAGAAGACAAGTGCCATATATATGGGCATCGCTATTTCGCACGAAATGACAACATGTCATTTCGTAGGAAATGACCAATGTTGGTTTCGTACGAAATGACTACAAGTCATTTCGTGCGAAATCACTACAAACATACATAAACTTTATAATTTGACACTTTACTACCCTATACAATCTACCAACATGACCTAGACTTAAGACGTAGGCTATAGACATCGTGCACCAACAAACTCCCCCTTGGATATTGCCAGAGTCTTCAGTCTGATCTTCAGCGCTTTCTTCATAGTGATCTGAACTTTTCTTACCTTTGCTTAGGCTTCCTCAGCAACTGCTTCCTAAGCTTTTTGTTCTCATCTACCTTTTTCTTCTCTTCAGCAGCCATTCTTTGATACACAGTATGCCTTAGCATGTTGTCTTTGTCTTCATGAGCTTTCTGTTCTTTCTCAGCCTTTAACTTTTCTTCTTTCTCTATCTTTCGCCATTTGGATGACCATTAGCTTTCAGCATTGATCCCTTTCTGGAAACAGATGGATACAACCTTCTAAAATTGCATAGCCTGGTCTTTATCTTCAGCTTTAAACCCTATCTTGTTTACAAACAAGCATTCAATATCTTTGGCCGAGCAGTTAACCAGCCACAGAGGATCATACACATGAATGTATCTGACTTCAGCTTCAACTCTGTAAGTAATCACAACCTCAGTAGTCAAACAGCTATACACCCAATACAAGAACCCAGTATGAAAATCCTGCTCCATCTTTGGCATAGGAATGTTCTTGATCACTCTCGGCTTCTTCACATGCAAGATCGTTTCTTCAACTCCAGTCACTAGATCTACCCTCTTCACTTTCTTCGGGTAGTGAGGCTTCCAGTGTTTGAATCCTCTAAAGGCTTCAAATTTCATTAAACCCCAGATGGGTACATCATGCTTTCTTACAGGATAATCCAGAGTTCTAACTTTCGACAACTCTTCAACATCCCACCAAGGTAGGGACATGATATCCTGAATGTATTCAAAATATTGGACACCAAACTCTCGCCGAATAGCATATACATTGACTTGTGGCAGAAATCCCCAACTGATGATATCCCCCAGTGACACATCCCTATCTCTTTTATAAAACTTCAATGGCCGCTTGAATTTTCTTTCTGTACTCTTTCTAAACCACTTCTTGCGTTCTTCGCGCTGTGCATCTTTTGTAGTACATCAAAGTTCTTATCTTTCAAACACTCTGAAACTTTCCTTCTCAACTCATCGACATTCTCTTGACTGAAAAATTCAACAAGAGTTGGAAAGTTTGAAGTATCTACATTCACATTCTCTTCGTCGATGCAGTCTTCAACTTCAACCCTATCATAGTTATCAGCTTCATCAACATACTTGTACTGATACTCGGGTTGTTGATTCATATCAAATGCATTCAACTCTTCTTCAAAGTCAAACTTGAAGTTAGGATCATCAATACGTGTCATCTCTATGATATCATTCATAGTGTAAGTATGCTTGATTTCTCCTTCCTCAACTTCAGGTTCTAGACGCAAAATTAACTTCTCTCTTTTATCAACGTTTTGATCACCAACATTCTCCCTCTCCCCTGTAGCATCCGCAGCCTCTTCGTTTGCATCATCGTGAAGATAATCTTCGACATTCTGTTCATCTGATGCTTCAGTAACTTTAATACCAATACCACCCTGACCATTGTCATTATCATCATCATCACTATGACTACTCGCAGAAAATACATCATCTGCATCATCTGCCTTATTTCTTTATTCTCATCCTCTTCATTATCATCCTCTTCAACATCTTCCTCGTCATGAATGATGTGTGTAAAATGCAACATATAAAACACATCAATTAAGGCATAAAACTAACCCTTTTTAAGTACTAATGTTGGAAAAAGAGTGTTTTTGTCTTCCTTTTGTATTTTCAGGATGAAATGAGCTCAAAATCACAAAAGAAGCAAAAAGACCACTAATTCTACCATAAATACAAGAAAAGGAACAAAAGAAAACTGCCCGGACCCTCAACGGCACCTCCCGAGACAAAGAGAAGAGAACAGAGCCTGAACACGCCCCGTGTCCAGTGAACACGGGGGCGTGCCCAGGAAGCAGCAGAAAAGACAAACCAGTAGAAGCTTCCATTGCTCACCACGGGGCCGTGCCCAGCGGACACGGGGGCGTGTTGAAAGTACAGCAGGCGCATTAATTGTAATTCGCAATTACAATTAATGAAGAGAGAGAATGTCAGACGGGCACGGGGCCGTGTCCAGCGGACACGGGGCCGTGTCCAGCGTTCTGTTCAGCCTATAAATAGAGGAGCTTGGCTTCATTCTCTCTCATCCCTTGGCACACCACCTCTCTCACACTTCATCCACCACCCACCACCACCATAACACCATCATCCACCACCATCATCCATTGTCCATCATAGAGTGTGTGAGTCGTCTCGGGATCCAAGATTGATCGTAAGAGTTCTTGACAATCAAGGCCATGTTTGCCTAAGTCTCTTACATCACTTGGTGAAGACAAGTGTTTAGTATAATACTTTTTATTTTTAATCTTTTGCACTTTTTATTTGGTTTTGTATTAATGACTTTAATAACTAGTTACTTATGTTGAAGGTGATCTTTCCTTATCGTTTGTCCGTGGTGTCTTGGCATTATTTTACTGTCTATATAAAATAAAAGATTTTCACCATTCATATCTCCACGGTCTATATGGAGGTATGTTGGCTACCTGGTCGGGGGTTAAGGGAACGGTTTGGTAAAGGTCTTGCCCTTGTTCAGCGTTTAGAGGTCCTGCTTGGGACCTGGGTCAAATTTAGTAGGATCTCCTTCAATGCCCATAGGTATTGGATGGCGGGGATCCAAACTCTTTGACCCCCTCATAAGCTAACTACTATTAATACTATAACCCGGCTATTTAGGACTGTATCCCTGCTGACTCAGACTACTTAGCCGAGGGTAACGTCACCGCCAAAAGCGGGGCCTACCATAATTTGCATTAATAACTTAATTCATTATCTTTCAATAATCCGACCCTTTAGGATTGTGTCCTTGCTGACTCAAACTACTGGGTTGAGGGTAACGTCGCCTTCAAAAGAGGGGCCTACTACAATAACTAAGATAATCTCTTAAACAAGTGCAAAA
The DNA here is from genome assembly GCF_002127325.2 of Helianthus annuus. NCBI lineage: Eukaryota > Viridiplantae > Streptophyta > Magnoliopsida > Asterales > Asteraceae > Helianthus > Helianthus annuus. Next base: position 109,043,203 of record NC_035440.2, read on the forward strand.
GTGCGAAAATAATCAAAGGTTATACTAATACACGTGTCGGATCCAAGTGATTCATCTTGTCTATCTGTTTTTATTTTATTTTCTTTTTCAGCATTTAGTTAGTTTTTATTTTTCTTAGTTTAAAACATTTTTCTAACTTTTTGATTTGATTAGACGTTGAGGATAAACCGGTATTAAAAGCTCTTGTGTCCTTGGACGACCTCGGTATCTTACCAACACTATACTACGTCCACGATGGGTGCACTTGCCCATATGTGTGTTTAGTGTTAGTAAATATCGTGTTTTATAAATTTAAAACTTGGCTAAAAGTGTAAAAAGGGTTTAAATATATATCTAAAAATATAACACACTTCACGCACATCAAGTTTTTGGCGCCGTTGCCGGGGACACAAGGATTTTAAGAAAGTTAGGAATCAACGGCCTAATCATCTTTTTATTTTTTCTTTAATTTTTAGGATTTTTTTAGATTTTTCAGCTTCTGCAGAGCTCAGCACGGGGCCGTGCCCGCTGAACACGCCCCCGTGCCCAATCATTGGAACTGGCAATCCTGTTTTATATCAGACAGTAGGCTGAACACGGGGCCGTGTCCACTCAACACGCCCCCGTGCCCAAGATTCAGTTGCTGAAAACAGAACCGTTTGATCCCGACGGTTGGTAACTTCTGATACAAACATGAGTAATAGTGATTCTTTTTACTTTCGGCACTCTTATGGTTTGTGGTGTCAAATATGTGGAGGCGAACACGAGGAATTAAAATGTTTCTTCCTCACTTATAGGCCACACTATATAGACCCACCAATTCCTTGTAGCCTTAAGAGGGGCGAAAGTAAAAATAAACACTATTTCTCCCTCGAATGCGCCCAACCGGATATTCTAGGAGATATGCTCCTTGACGAGCTATTTCAACTAGAAGAACTACTTCTAAATTGGTCAAAAGAACTTAGAAAGGATTTCTTAGATCCATCCCAAGATGATGACCATGAGGAAATGTAGGAACCGCATTCTGACAACCTCGTTGCTCCCGAAAATACCTTTCTTCCTAGACAGGACGTGGACGATAGTCGTCCCTGTGCCGATTGTGCCGTGAAGGACTCCCCATCGACCTCGTTCGGTGCATACATAGACCTGAGCGATTCGGCATACACCTTCTTTAACGAGAGCCCGGGAAAGGGTTGGACTTGTCCACCTAGAATGAAAATAGGAATTACCCTCACCGACAACCTCTTGCGTTCTCGCCTTAGTATAGGACAATTAAGGTATCTTAGGCACTTTGGGGTTGTTCCAACAAGTCAGGAGCCACCCGATACAAGTTAGCTCCTTAGAAAAGACAAAACTCCATAACACAGCCCTCCGACACGGGGCCGTGTCCGGTCACCACGACCCCGTGTTCGCTCAGAAGATTTTCTGCTGATTCTGTCAGAATACGGACAAAATGTGTCAGGATTTTCTCTGCACACGGGGCCGTGTCCGGCGGACACGGGGCCGTGTTCAGTGTGCTGTCGTTTTCTTTAAATGCAGCCTGAATCCTGCTCATTTTTTACCACTCCACCAAGCAGAGATCCCTGGAATCTTCACATATACCATCCTAGGTAAGTACCAAAAGAAGGTTCCTAAGGACCATCTTATCTTTTCCACTTTTGTTCATTTCCTCTTCTTCCAAAAATTTTTCAAACCCTACCTCCATGGAAGCTTGGAAACCCATGATTCCAACCTTCTATGCAAGGTTTGTAGGAATTTTCGCTATGGATTCTTGTCTAAAGTTAGTTCCATAACTTTGTTTTTAAATTATCTAAGCTCATAACACGACGAAAGCATATAGAAATAATTTAAAAACCTAGAACCATTAGACAAAAAACTCCTGCAGACAGTGAACACGGGGCCGTGCTCACTGAGCACGGGGCCGTGTTCGAGGTACTGTTTTGCAAAAATTTAGTTCCTCGGCTTATTTCACAGAAAATGGCCAGCCGGAACAACGGAGCATCTTCAAGGAATAACCGAAATGGAAGGAGATCGTCCACCGCAGAGGATTCCCTAGTAAACTACGTTTACGCTTTAAGGGAAGCCGTGGACGAATTGACAAGTGTAGAAGAAGCTTTGGTGGATCGCGTTAATCATCTGACGATAAGTTTGGAGGGCTGCCTGCAAGAAGTAAACCTTCTGCACCAAAGGATAAACCTTCTTGCTTCCCCACCTTTGGTTCCGGTGATTACACACAGGGCGTGGAATGTGGTACCCGAGGTTATCATCCCAGCAGAATGGCACGCCTTGCACCAAGTATCGCAACCAAGGGTAGTGCAAGGAGTCCCGGTAAGCGCTCCTCCTCAAGATACCGACGAGAATGAAGCTACCTTCTACCTCCCAAGGGAGATAGAAGAATGGCTTTGAGTGAGAACCTAGGAGCCATGGGCTGAAGAATGTTTCTACATCGGGAAGCTATTCCCGAAATTTTCCTAAATAAGTAGAACCTTTATGATAACCTTATGTACCCCTTAGTTAATTAACTATATTTATGTAATCTCTCTATTAGCAATGTCATGATGGTTTTTATGATTTATGGGCTCATGGTGGTAATGGATGAAAAAGGGAACGAGAAAAAAATGGAACCATGCAGAAGAACAGAACAAACCGACAAAAATCTCCATAACAGAAGGCTCCACACGGGCCGTGCCCAACCAACACGGCCCCGTGCTGAGCCCCCTGCAGGAAATCACCCAGTTCAGGTAACTGGACACGGGCCGTGTTCAGCGAACACGCCCCCGTGTCCAGGCTTCTGTTTCATTTCTATAATTTTTGTTACTGGCACTTGACCACGGGGCCGTGCCCGGTCAACACGGGGCCGTGTCCAGAGCGCCAGTAACACAAATCTTTGTTTTTAAACACACTTTTACATATTCTAATCAACCAAAAACTCTATTTTTGGACACATTGAGGACAATGTGTAATTTAAGTGTGGGGGGGATGCTAAAACCTTGGAATTTTGCAAAATCCTAAAACAAGCCTTACACAAAACTCTATTGGAACCGCTAAACACCCCAAATTTTTTCAAAAACTTTTTCATTTTTTTTTATTTACTTGTCTTAGTTTAAGTTGGGAATAACAAGTTATAAAAGGGTTATATTTTTACAAACTTACAACCGATAGCGTCGTGATAAAAAGAACTAACATAAGAAAATTATGAAACGGTATAACAAGTCTAGCTAAAATTCGATTATATATGCTTGGTCACATTAAAAACCCATTCCCACAAAAAGTGAGTTTTGAGCCTTTATTGAGCATAAAAATACACATATTTAGATTAAATGCTCATTTTTCGTTTCTTGTGTGAATAGCCGCTCGGTCTTTACAAATCTAGAACTTGCCACAACGATACATTCCCGGTCCTTACCAACTTAAACCCAAGTAAGTAAATGATGGAGGCATTAGGACTAACTATTTTTCTTTCAAAACCATTATTTTCAATTTTTTTTTACCTACCCAAAATCCCCCTAGAAAACCCCTTTGAGCCTAAACCTTTCATTTCATTACCCCCAAAACAATTTTTTTTTTATCCACCAAAAACCTTTTTCATTTTTTTCACCTTTATTTTAGTAACAAACTCGGTTTTTCATAAACATACCCTTTACGTGACGAAAAAAAAAATGAAGTCAAAAACAAACATAAGCTACAAAAAGCTTGTTTGGAGAAATACTTCAAAAATAAATGTCACCAAAAATAAGGTATTTCACGAAAAACCGACACTTGTTACGATTTTCGCCCTTTTTACTAACCACTAACCAACCACCCACCTTTAAACCCAAGCCTTCACCCCAAAAGACCTCTTGATATTTACAAAGGTAAAAGTTAAAAAGGAGGAGGATTGATCGCTTGGCAAGCATATGGAGAATGTAAATCCGTGCCGCTCTCGAGCGATTCACTTAAATATACACCTTCGGCCGAGTGATTGAGTGATCTCCCGTGAGGTATGTGAACTTGTATATAAATGGAATTTTAATAAGGCATGCTATGCCAAATTAAGTAGTTTATCTTATGAAAAGTTCAAAATAAACCATGACGAATAAGATTGTAAATAAGGTAAAAATAGAACCTATACAAACCTTGGATTCCCGACACTCTAGGACAAGTTAAAAAAAAAAAAAAAAAAAAAAAAAAAAAAAAAAAAACTTCTCTTCTACCTATTCCATTTGGGAGTGTAAGCCACATTTAAAGAGTTTTGCTTGAGGACAAGCAAAAGTTCAAGTGTGGGGGTATTTGATGTGTGTAAAATGCAACATATAAAACACATCAATTAAGGCATAAAACTAACCCTTTTTAAGTACTAATGTTGGAAAAAGAGTGTTTTTGTCTTCCTTTTGTATTTTCAGGATGAAATGAGCTCAAAATCACAAAAGAAGCAAAAAGACCACTAATTCTACCATAAATACAAGAAAAGGAACAAAAGAAAACTGCCCGGACCCTCAACGGCACCTCCCGAGACAAAGAGAAGAGAACAGAGCCTGAACACGCCCCGTGTCCAGTGAACACGGGGGCGTGCCCAGGAAGCAGCAGAAAAGACAAACCAGTAGAAGCTTCCATTGCTCACCACGGGGCCGTGCCCAGCGGACACGGGGGCGTGTTGAAAGTACAGCAGGCGCATTAATTGTAATTCGCAATTACAATTAATGAAGAGAGAGAATGTCAGACGGGCACGGGGCCGTGTCCAGCGGACACGGGGCCGTGTCCAGCGTTCTGTTCAGCCTATAAATAGAGGAGCTTGGCTTCATTCTCTCTCATCCCTTGGCACACCACCTCTCTCACACTTCATCCACCACCCACCACCACCATAACACCATCATCCACCACCATCATCCATTGTCCATCATAGAGTGTGTGAGTCGTCTCGGGATCCAAGATTGATCGTAAGAGTTCTTGACAATCAAGGCCATGTTTGCCTAAGTCTCTTACATCACTTGGTGAAGACAAGTGTTTAGTATAATACTTTTTATTTTTAATCTTTTGCACTTTTTATTTGGTTTTGTATTAATGACTTTAATAACTAGTTACTTATGTTGAAGGTGATCTTTCCTTATCGTTTGTCCGTGGTGTCTTGGCATTATTTTACTGTCTATATAAAATAAAAGATTTTCACCATTCATATCTCCACGGTCTATATGGAGGTATGTTGGCTACCTGGTCGGGGGTTAAGGGAACGGTTTGGTAAAGGTCTTGCCCTTGTTCAGCGTTTAGAGGTCCTGCTTGGGACCTGGGTCAAATTTAGTAGGATCTCCTTCAATGCCCATAGGTATTGGATGGCGGGGATCCAAACTCTTTGACCCCCTCATAAGCTAACTACTATTAATACTATAACGCGGCTATTTAGGACTGTATCCCTGCTGACTCAGACTACTTAGCCGAGGGTAACGTCACCGCCAAAAGCGGGGCCTACCATAATTTGCATTAATAACTTAATTCATTATCTTTCAATAATCCGACCCTTTAGGATTGTATCCTTGCTGACTCAAACTACTGGGTTGAGGGTAACGTCGCCTTCAAAAGAGGGGCCTACTACAATAACTAAGATAATCTCTTAAACAAGTGCAAAAGTGCGAAAATAATCAAAGGTTATACTAATACACGTGTCGGATCCAAGTGATTCATCTTGTCTATCTGTTTTTATTTTATTTTCTTTTTCAGCATTTAGTTAGTTTTTATTTTTCTTAGTTTAAAACATTTTTCTAACTTTTTGATTTGATTAGACGTTGAGGATAAACCGGTATTAAAAGCTCTTGTGTCCTTGGACGACCTCGGTATCTTACCAACACTATACTACGTCCACGATGGGTGCACTTGCCCATATGTGTGTTTAGTGTTAGTAAATATCGTGTTTTATAAATTTAAAACTTGGCTAAAAGTGTAAAAAGGGTTTAAATATATATCTAAAAATATAACACACTTCACGCACATCAATGAATAACATCATCAATTAACACATCCTCTTCAAAAATACCGAAAACAGCAGAAATAGGACGAGGATTCTGAATAGGAGATTCAGGAACAGAAGATAGAACTATTGCTCTCTCAGCAACATCAGAAGTACCTTCAACACCCTTTCCTTTATTCTTCATCTGAGCATCAATTTCAGCTTGACGTCGAGCTCTAACCTCTTCAACTTCAATCTCTTCAAATCTCTGCTCAACAGACTTTCCAAGCAAGTTTTCTAACACTTTATTCATCATGTATATCTCGTGTTCTTTCATTGCTTTAGTAGCTTCCAATTCTTTGTTTTTTTTAACTCAAAGTACTTGTTCTGCTCATCTCTGCGTGCTTTCTCTTCTTCCAACTCAGCAATTTTAACTTTTATTATATCAATTTCAGCTTGATCAGATTCAACTTTCTTTAACAAAGAAGAGTTTTCAGCTTTGACTGTCTTTACACGCTTCTCAAGCTTTTTCTCACGATCTAACAACTTCTTGTTCTCAACCAACACTTCCTCTACTTTCTTTTCTAACCTCTTCACTTGCTCATTATTTTCAAAGTCAAAATCACCAATGTCATCAAGTGGAATATTCACTGGAATGTTTGGAAAATTTCTGAATCCAGAAGATCCAAGAGTTGTTTGGACAGGTGGTTATGTGGATGGTGGTGTTTGAAAGATTTGCTGTGAAGTAACAACAGGTTGTTCATGTGGTGGTGAAAGATGTGGTGGTGATTGATGTAGTGGTGAAAAATGTGGTGGAGGTGATGGTGGTGGTGTAGGTTGTTTTGGTGGTGATTTATGTGGTGATTGAGGTGGTGATGGTTCAGGTGGTGGTGATGGTGGTTGACTTGATTTTGTTTTCAGTATGTGTTTAGGCAACCTCACAATCAACTTTCTTCTTGCTGTGTGTGGAGACTTCACATGCTTTCTTGCACTAGCTTTCTTCCTGCCACCAGATGATGGAGGCGTTTGAGATTCTATAACATGTTCAGGAGATGGATTATACGATTCATCCTCCTTCTCCTCTCTCCTCTTTCTCTTTAATCGTTTCTCTTTTTCTACTTCAGCCTGAATTCTTTTCAACCGTTCAGTTTCATCAACTTCTTCTTCAGAAGAGCTTGATGAATTGTCTTCACCTTCATTTACACCAACTGCCTTCTTTGAATCTAATTCATAATCAATAACTTTCAATATTTGTTCAGTCTCAGGAGAAACTGGATCTTGATCTTTTTCTACATCACCTTCATCTACAACTTCATCTTCCTCCTCTGACTCATCAGCAAGCATGGTTTCAACAACCTTCTTTTGGCGCTTTTTCTGTGGTTTAGAAGATGAACCCTCCTCTTTTTGAACTTTTGGAGTTGCTTTTCTGCTCCTTTTCTTCTTCTCTTCCTTCAGAAACCACTCATTCCTTGTTTCTTTGAAACCTGCAAGAGTTTTCAACTCTGCTACATAACTTGCCTCTTTAATTTCCTCTTTATTTCTCCAGTTCAGATGATCAACTGGATCTGGATCTTGGTAATTTTTGTCTTTGATAAATCCAAATAATTCAGCTTTTGTTGATGGCTCTGGATGTTTTGTATGATATCTTGCTAATACTTTCAGCGTTTCATTATCCATGTGGAACTGCACCAACAAATCATCCTGCTCATCTCTCTCCAAATTAGGATACGCATGGTCTAACATCATCTGAATAAAACTAGGATAAATCCAAGTTTTGCTCTTTGAAGTGATATTCTCAACCATGTAGTGAAATACAATCTTTGAAAAGTTATACTTTTTATTCAACACAAGAGTTGTCACCATGTTCATTTGATAGTCCCTCATCACATCGTAACCTCCCTTCCTGTGATAGAGAGCATGTAACACTGAATGTATAAGAAACTTGTAAATCTTTGGAAAACATGACTTCAGATAATTTGCTTTGTTCAGTTCGCCATTGTAACCCATCCGTAGCATACAACCCTTTACCATCTTCTCTGGGAACTTTGTCGGAGAATTTTCATCATCCGGAAAGTCTATCACCTCACGAACTAATTGCTCAGTGATAATAATTGGTTTGTCTTCATCATTCAAACTCACAATTGAATTTATCGTCTTGTGTTCTTCGTCATACGTTGCATTTTTCCAGAAGCATTCTATGTGGGACTGAAACACAAGATGTTGATTTGTTAAAACCTTCTGAATCGGCAACCTTTCCATGAACTCTAGAATCCTTGTGAATTCAGCCATCTTTGGTATCTTTTTATCGTAAACACAACATATGTTGTGAAGAGGATCAAATTGAACGTTCGACGCCTGAAAATTAACAACATACAAGCAAGTCAACACTTAGAAAAATTTTCATCAAAATCACTTCATTCATGCGAAATCATTTCAAGTGAAAACACACTTCAAACGAAATAGCATTTCATGCGGAAACACATTTCAAACGATATGACTGATTTCGCACGAAATCAACTTTAAACGAGATAGCTGTTTTCGCACGAAAACAAACTTCAAACGATATAGCTATTTCGTGCGAAATAGACACTTTCATCAATATGCTATTTCGTGCGAAATAGCCCATCGTTTCGTTTGAAAATGGCAACATGTCAAACATGATCAGATGATAAAATTGATGATCTGGGTTTGATCTATGATGATTTCTGAGCATGAGGGTGCGTTTATTGTTCATTTTTAACCACAAAAATGGCCTAGATCTAAGTTTAAAGATCCTGAACTACCGACTTTATACAAAACAATCAAATTCAAACCCTAAACAGAATCTACAACAGATTCCGAGTTCAAGGTTATGATTATTGTTCATTTTATATCACTATCAAACCCTAGATCTAAGTCCTTGGTCCTGTTCATCGCCGACAACATGAAATCAATTCAGATCTGGTTCAAAACATCAATATTTATTACCTTTCCCATGATTATAGTTGAGTAAGCCAACTAAAATCAGGTAATAAACAACAATCAGGCAAAGGTTTGCTTAAATCGATGATGAATGGTGTTTCGTGTGAAATCGCCGCAGACAAGGGTTTTGAAGCGGAATGACAAGAATGATGCTTTCAAGTGAAATACCCCCTCTATTTATAGACAGCGCTATTTCGCACGAAATAGGAACAGATGTGTTTTCGTGCGGAATCAACTATTCAAGCGAAAACAAGTTCAAGCGAAATGGCTATTTCGTGCGAAATAGTCATTTCGTTTGAAATTGCACGTTTTCAAAATTTTTCAAGTTTTTAACTTTTTGCAATTTTTACCGTCACACCCAGTTAACCAAGTCCAAGTTAATGACCTTGGTCAACTGTTTAGCCTGCCAAGTCCAAGTTAATGACCTTGGCTGACCAGTTTATGAAGATGCTGATTTTCTGAAACAATTTTAAGTTCAGGTTAATGAACTTTTGAACTTTCAAGCAATTACCAATCACTTTTTCAATCTTCTGCTTACCCAACCCTCATGATCCAGACTTGTTTAGCACATTAGACTTTGATCATCTGATCCCCAACATTCGTTGTCAAAAATAAGATGAAAAACAAATCTTTTTTGATTTTTGATAATGATAAGCAATAAACTGTACACACAATATTTTTGCGAGTGTGTTAGGGGATCATATCAGCTGCCGACAAGATACGAGCACCATTAAGCTTTGATTACATTTTTAGTATTAAATAGTTCGCATTGATTGTCGATATACTGATCCTCTTATATTTTCACACAAAGTTCAATCTGTTCAGGATACAAATTTAGTGTTTTAAGATCTTGACTTTTACGCGTGTACCACCTCAGAATATACTCCCGTATCCAGATCGCTATATTCAGTCTTACAGGTGAACGTACACTAATGATATCTGTAATTGGGTGAATGCGAGACCGTGAGAGCTCAGGCTAGAACTTCCGTTCGTACAGAGAGATGATGGCTCGACTTTCGGTGGGTTCCTTTTGGGAATCTTTTTTACAACAGCACATGATTAGCATTTTACAATGTTTCATCATTTTTTATGCTGAGGGGAGGCTTTACGAATAAAGCTGTGCAGAGTATTATACGAGGACTAGGCTATTGCTTCTGCAAAATCAGAAGTCCTAGTATAATACCCCAGATATCATCACGTACAAAGACCTAGTATGTCAGAAATAGGATCTTTCAAACGTGATTTCAGGGGTTACCTATATATCCTGGAGATGTTCCCCATGTAAAAGCAAGTTATTATTTTTGTTTATATCCCAAACAAATCTACTAAATGTGTAAAAACCTATCGACACATCATTTGAAAGATTGCTTAACACATTTTTAACTTTACAATTCTTTAGCGTACTGTATCTGTCTAGCTGATGTACTTTCATTTCCCCTTTTTACACAGACTCTTTTTCAGATTTTCTATTGTTTTTGGATTTTTGAAATTTTATCATGTTTTTGTGTTTTTCTGCAAACTTTCTCCCCCTAAAAACAAAGACATATTTTTGTGATTTTGTTTTTATCAAATGCAGAAAATAAACTGTATAAAAACTTTGACAACATAACGTGGATCACATCAGATCGCCATCTTCCTCGGCTTCACATTCCACAACCCTCCCAGAAAACAAGTTTTTCATCCCATTTAATTTCAAAAGATAATTAAATCTCTTTTTATCAAACGGTTTGGTGTAAAAATCAGCCTTCTGTTCATCGGTGTGTATATGTTCGATTCGAATCAGTTTCTTCTCGTGACAATCACGGATGAAATGATGTCGAATTTCTATATGTTTTGTATTAGAATGGTGAACCGGGTTTTTCGTTATGTTTATCGATGCTTCATTGTCCACAAATATAGGCGAGTTCAAGAACTGCAAACCAAAGTCTCGCATCTGCTGTTGGATCCAAAGGATCTGAGAGCAACAGCTCGAGGCCGAAACATATTCAGCCTCGCATGTAGAGAGCGCTACTGAGGTTTGTTTCTTGCACTGCCAAGTGACTAGTCAAGTTCCGAAGAACTGACAGCCTGCAGTGGTGGACTTAGCATTTTGCTTGCAGCTACCAAAATCCGAATCAGCATAACCTGTGAGAGAGAAGTCACCGGACTTAGGATACCACAAGCCGGTGCTTGGGCAGCCTTTCAAATACCGTAAAATGCGTTTCACGATCGTCAGATGTGACTGTCTTGGGCTAGACTGATAACAGGCGCATAAACACGTCGGATACATGATGTCTGGGCGGGAAGTAGTAAGATACATCAAAGATCCAATTATCGACCGGTAATACGTCTCGTCCACTTTGTCTCCACTCTCATCTAGACAGATTCCGTGATTCTGAGCTAAGGGGGTTGATGTCGGAGTAGATTCAGTCATGTTGAACTTTTCCAAAACATCGTTCACGTATTTGGTTTGATGAATGAAGATTCCTTCAGGCATCTGCTCGACCTGTAGCCCTAGGAAGAACTTCATCTCCCCCATCAAGCTCATCTCAAACTTTCTTTTCATCACTTTCTCAAAATCCTTACACAAATCATCATTTGTTGAACCAAAGATGATGTCGTCGACATAAATCTGCACGATCAATAGATGCCCTGCAACCTCTTTGGTAAACAACGTACTATCAACTGTCCCTCTAGTGAACCCGTTGGCCAGCAGATATTGGGAAAGCGTCTCGTACCAGGCTCTCGGGACGTGGTGCAGTCCATAAAGTGCTTTATCCAGAAGATAGACTTTGTTTTTGTGCACTAGATCTGTGAACCCCGGTGGTTGTCCAACATACACTTCTTCTTTGATTTTGCCATATAGGAATGCAGATTTCACATCTAGTTGGTAGACTTTGAATCCTTTCCAGGACGCGAATGCCAGGAAGATTCTTATTGCCTCGAGTCTAGCAACAGGCGCATACACTTCGGTAAAATCAATGCCTTCCTGCTGACTGAAACCCTGTACTACCAATCGTGCTTTATTCCTTACAGTCACTCCTCTATCATCCCTTTTGCACTTAAAGACCCATTTTGTCTTTATCAGCTTCTGATTTTCAGGAAGATCGACCAATCTCCATACTCCCAGCTTCTCAAACTGCTGCAGCTCTTCCTGCATAGCGTTCACCCAGCTTTCTTCAGTTAAAGCTTCCTTATACATTGGTGGTTCGACCTGCGAGATGAAACACTTTAGTGAAAAATCAACTTGTAAAGGAGCAACAGATGTATAAAAACAAGTAAGTGCTCTGTTGATGTGATCCCGTGTTTTTACTCCGCTCTGAAGATCACCGATTATTTACTCTGAAGGATGACAAGACAAGGTACTAGGCATAACATTGTCAGGCACATTCACTTCCGACTGCAAGTTCGTAATGTCTTGATCACCGGTGTGATCCACAGCTTCTGTCGTTGCAACATCTGGTTCCTCGTCAAAAGTCAGACCGGGTTCCGATTCTGAGTTGTCAGAATTATCAAATGTTGGAGCTGGTTCCTCTGGGGCTTCGTGTGTCGTTCCACTTGGACCTGCCTCATGATCGTTTGTACCCACGTCGGGCTGAGAAACTACCAATGGTCTTGGCACCTGATCTTGTGCCGAAGATTGTTGCTGTTGGTATAATAGAACAAGTTCCTCTACACTCGGCTCGGTTGGCAGTTGGAAAGACTCCCAGAGTTTATCATAATCGAACAGGAATCTTTGTCCGTGAAGTTGCAGTAACGCAGTATGTTTCTGACAATCCACATGTTGAACCTAAATTACCCTCCCCAGACACGGAACGAACACCCTCTTCAGCGGGCTCGCATAACCTACAAAGAAACCCTCATTAGATTTTGCACCAAATTTGCCATCTGGATCTATAAAAGTACACGGAGATCCAAACGGTTCTAAAAACTTCAAATTCGGCTTATAACGATGAAGAAGTTCAAAACAGGTTTTCTTGTATTTCTTCACTGTGAGGACTCGATTCAGTGTATAGCATGCTGCTACAACTGCTTCACTCCAGAAAAATATTGGCAACTTGGAATCGGCGAGCATTGTTCGAGCTGTTTCAATTAAGGTACGATTCTTTCGTTCAGCTACACCATTCTGCTATGGAGTGTATGGTGCACTGAATTCATGAAGAATTCCTTTCTCGTTACAAAACTCGAGCATTCGATTGTTCTTAAACTCCGTTCCATTGTCACTGCGTATTCTCCTGATCGGCAATTTGTAGAGTGTTTCCATTTTCTTGAATAGAATCATCAGATAATCGAATGTTTGATCTTTCCTCTCCAGACACATCACCCACGAGAATCTAGTGAAGTCATCAGTGACTACTAGACAGTATAAGTCACCACTGATGTTTTACACATTGACTGGCCCAAAGAGATCCATGTGGAGTCTCTCGATCGGGACTCTGATTGAATTCAGCAACTTCTGCGGGTGTGTCTTCTTTGTCTGCTTTCTCTTCTTACACTCTACACAATCATCATTTAAATGAAAACTTTTAAGATTTACACCTTCAACTAAATCATTGTGTACAAGAAAGTTCATTTTTCTGACATGAATGTGGCCCATCTTTCGATGCCACATTTTCGATTCTTTTTTTGTTGCCTTTGTTTTTGTCACAAAACACTGTTTTTTATGATATGTTGTTGTTGCGACGCTCATATCGAGTACATACAAGTCATTTTCTCGTGGAGCTCGCATCAACACCATGTTCTTAGGAATTTTAAAACCAGGTTTGACGATTAAACATTCATTTTTAGTAAAGTGTACTGTAAATGATTTGTCACAGATCTGTGAGATACTCAGCAGATTGTTTTCAAGTTCGATTATATAGTTCACTTTATCAAACGTAACGACTCCATTCATTAGAGTTCCTTCACCAACTATCCTGCCACCCTGATTCCCAGCAAATCCGACATATCCTCCGTTGATAGATTTAACGTCATAGAGCAATGCTAGCGTTCCGGTCATGTGCCTTGAAGCTCCGCTGTCCATTATCCACTTCGAGATTATCGATCTCGGAAGCCCCTGCCAATGTTAAAGAAACTCATTCAAACAAAGAGGCCCATGATTTCTTTACAGCTGAAACACTACCAAACACAATATCACATGTCACATCAACTTTCGGAATGTTAAAAATGACATTAGGAATCACAAGTTTAGGTTTTGACTTTGAATTTTCCTCTTTAATTGGAGGAAATTCCTCAAGCAGCTTATCCAGTTCAAATTCAAGCTTTTCAACATCATCTTTAAAAACTTTTGGTTCAGTTTTCAAAACATTTTCCATCTTCTTCTCTTCGACTGATGATTTTGGTTTTGCCACCCAAGATTGAATTTCAAAAAATTTCATCTTTGGATAAACCTTTGAAGTCTTTCGGGTTTTCGAAGATTCGCCAATCTCAAAAGTTGATTTCGGCTTTTCTTCGGACTTCAAAGATTCACCTCTTTTCAGAATACGAACAGGTGAAATCATTGGTTTTTTACCCTTGTCATCAGTTGGAATTTTAGATCTGGGTTTTTGCAAAACTGGTTTCTCAAACTTTTTCATGCATTGTTTGGCAATGTGACCAATTTCATTGCAGCGGTAACAAATTCTTTTGTCATATTCGACAAAAGTTGATTTGTAGGTCTTTTCTCTCAACTTCTTCGCTGCATTGAAATCATCAACGGCTTTTTGACTGAAAATATACTCCTTTTCATCAACAGTGTTCTTACCAGCAACAAACACATCACCTAACTTTTCCTTTGGTTTTACCTCGATTTTAGCCATCTTCTTTTCAAAACCAACACCTTTCTTTTTAAAGTTGTTACCCTGTCTTTTGTTCTGACCATGATTACCCACCCACCCTTTCTTTCCAGAGTTGTTAGGTTGTTGAGTTCCAAAAGACTTTTTAGGTTTTGAAAGAAATGCGTTGTTGTTCACTTCTGAAATGTCAATCTCGACCAATTTAAACACCTTCTCAACATTTTCAATTCTGGCATTCTGAAGTGGATACCCAAAATCAGAATAAAGTTTGCCAGTTCCAATCATTGTGTAAACCACAATGATCGAATCATCATTCGCGACCTTGTCTGATTTTGGTATAAATCTGTCCAAGAAGTTACCATCTTCTTCAGAATCAGAAATGGAGTTCTCAAAATGAGTTTTCACAGTCTCAAACTCCGAGTTATCACTTTCTTCGTCTAACACTTGGTCAACAACGATTTTGATCACCTATGACTCGTTTTCAGTGTAGGATGGAGAAAATGTAACATCAATACTCTCAGGTAACTCATTCTCAATGGTTCTCAGTTTGAGGTTCAAAGTAGCTTCCACCCCATTTGGATATTTTTGAGTGTAATGATTCCACATTGGGGGTGGGACACTGTTAAAGGCAGGTGTTGCATCAGGTTGCTGCAGAACGATTTGATCGATCACATATGATGATGCAATATAACTCATCAACTTCTTATCAATTCTTTCATTTTCAATTTTCGTTAACTCTAATTCCTTTTTCAATGAAGCAATCGTGTCCAAGTGAATGTTAATTTCCATTTGTTTATCCATAACTGTTGATTTTAACAAACTTGTGGCTTTATCATTTTCAAAACTCTCTTTTTGAATCATTTTGATGGACCTAGCCAACGTGTCATATGCTTCTTTTATCTCACTTAGATCAAATTTAATTTCATCAGTGTATTGCTTCAATTCCTGAAACTTTTTGTCTTCTTCAAGACATTCCATGTAGGGTTTTGAACAGTTTTTGCATGAAGTTTCAGAAATTGAATCAATCTTTTCCTCTTGATCAATTTTAACATCCTGTTTACCAAAACCACCAGACTCTGACTCAGACACTTCTACTGAATTGATCTCCTCACTCTCTGATTTTTCCTCAGATTCCTTTTGGACTGACTCCTTTTTGACCGAAACATTTTCAACTGACTCAGTATCAGCAGACTCCGTTTCTACAGATTTTGTGTCTACCTCTTTCAGTTTTCCCATCAAAGCTTTGTCAGCAATTTCCTTTAGTGTCTCTTCATTCATTTCTTTGGAGACATCAATTATCTCTTCAACAGGAGCTTTCTCAACATCATACTGTGGACAGAATCCTGTGGTTGGCTCATTGAAAAAACCTGCAAAAGAATCAAACACATTAGGAGGAAATATTGATTTTAAAGAACTAGCTATAGTCTCCTGTTCACTTTGATAGTAGTATACTTCTGCAGCAACTTCTTCAAGATCAGCCAAACTTTCTTCAGACATTTCTTCACTGACTACCTCTGTTTCAACAACACACACCGGTTCTTCCACAATCTCTGCCATCATTGCTCTACCCTCATTGCCAGGGATATACTTATCTCAACTAAAACCTTCAGCTACCTTCTCATCATCTTGGTTGACTAGAAGAGCTTTTTCAGGCTTGTTTTCGATCTGAGGTCTTTGAACGACTGGTTGTTGATTTGTCTTATGATAGATTGCTTGTCTGTAGTAATCGTTTGTGAAAGGATTCTGATGGTTATTGACCTCTCTATTCGGAGATTCACGCTTGAAATGTCCCTTCTCTTTACATCTGAAACATGTGACTTTTGACTTATCAAATCCGAGCTCGCTATCTGGTCCTGAAAGACTGGTCCGACCAGTAATTTCCATAAACCTTTGAGCTCTCCTCACCAAGCTTGCCATTCCCCATTTGATGTCAATCAACTCTAACTCCTCTGGATCAATTTGATCGTAATCCTCCTTTATCATATCAGGGTTTCCAATTCTACCTGCAACCAAACTCTCATAAGATTCAAGCACCGAAGCAAGTAGTCCTATGTGCTGTTTCGCTGAGGACTCAGTAAAGTCTTGAGCATTCTTTATGTTCACCGCTATGTTGCACAGAATTCCTAGACCTTGACTTTGACTGTTTGATCCTAACAAACTTTGGATATATGGTTGATCTGATGAGTTTTGAACCCTAGGATTTGGTTCAAAACTTGGAAATGGTGAATTATTGCTTCTTGATGTGCCAGGTGAAACTCCAGATGTCGAATCAGCACTAAAAGCTGTCTGGATCTTTGGGCTTAGATTCGTTGTTGCCGAAGAACTTCCTTTGTAATATAATGAAACGTCTTGTTGAACATTGGAAGCATTCATCTTTCTGATTTTCATCAGCTCAAGTTCATGTGCTTCGATCTTCTCAATGAATGAACTAAGGTTGAATCCAACATACTCTAAATTGTTTTTCAACACCAACAGATAAGTACCCCATTCATTGTATGGTAATGCGTCTGCTAGTTTATCAACCCACTCTTCATCCTTTTTCTCAATCCCCAACCGCTTCATCTCAACAAATAGGACAATATCTCTCGATCAACTATTTTGTTGTCTCACCCTTAATTCCCGTGAAGATATCAAACTCTTTCTTCAGCAAAGCAGTCTTGCTTTTTATCATCGACACACTTCCCTTAAACTTTACCTTCAATGAATTCCAAACGGACTGTGAATTATCCTCATGTTGCAGTAACACTAAAATATCCTCTTTGATCGCTTATTGTAGAATACTCATCATCTTCTTTTCTGCCTTGAAATCATCTTGTTCAAGTGGAGTCAAACTGCCAATGGATTTCTCAAGTCTTGAACCATTCTTTGGAGGAACGTATTTCGATTCAATCTTCATCCAACACTCGAAATGGTTGGCCTGTACCCATGTCTTAAACCTTCCAGACCACCCAGCATACTCATCAATATTCATTAACTTTGGCGGTTTCTGCATCGTCTCGAGTTCATTCTCCATGTTCACATTTTGTACGATACTAGCTGGGGTTTGTGCCGCCGTCATTCCCCCACCAGCAAACAAGTTGTAAAACTCGTTATCCATTTTATGAAAAGAGTTTTCGGAAAATTTTTAAGTATTGGAAAACAGATTACTTTCAAGCAAAAACAGTTCTACACACTAACTGGTCTTTCGTACGAAATCACAAACAAGATGGACTTTCACACGAAATCAGGTTTCATGCGAAATCAGATTCTCAAATGAAAACAACTTTCAAGCGAAAACAACTTTTCAAACGGAATGACACTTTCAAATGAAATCAAGTGTCATTTCGTGCGAAATCAGTACAAAATTTGTTTTCGTGCAAAATAGCCAAACGGTATGATAAGTTCAAACGAAATGAGTCATTTCGTACGAAATAAACTCAACTTTTCAAGCGAAATCAAGGTTCGTTCAAACGAAATCAACTGTTTGGCCCATTTTGGTCACTTTTAGTTCGAATTTTGATCTGAAACACTCAAGGGTTTGTTAAAAATGTATTTTATACAATATATCAAAAAACCAATCCATTTTGTCCATGAATTTGTCCAGAAGTCCAAAAATGAGTAGAAAAAGGCACTGATTCAAGTGTACTGACTCATCCTGAGCTCTGATACCACTTGTAGGATCGTATTACGACCAAATGAGTCGATCAGAATCAATACACAACTGTTTGAGAGGCGGAAACAAACAAACAACCTAGAATCAGTGTAAGAAATGAGTAGAAACAGAGTATATCACTTAAAACAAGCTTCTCATTGATAACTGACTTGAATACACGGTGGAAATCCGACAGCACTTCGTTACACCACACTTGATTTCGTACCAAATGAGAAGACAAGTGCCATATATATAGGCATCACTATTTCGCACGAAATGACAACATGTCATTTCATACGAAATGACTAATGTTGGTTTCGTATGAAATGACTACAAATCATTTCATGCAAAATGACTAGAAACATACATAAACTTTATAATTTGACACTTTACTCCCCTATACAATCTACCAACATGACCTAGACTTAAGACGTAGGCTATAGACATCGTGCACCAACAGTTACCTTACTTATACTTATTTATTCGACCTGTTTAATCCCACCAAATTACCTTCTACTTAGATAACTACCTTCGTCTAACTAGTTCAATACTTATCTTAAAACCTTCATTTATTACATACCCATACATAATCTTCCCCTCATCCATAAACAAGAAAATTCTATATGTATATTAGGAAGTGAGTCGGAAGTCACTTACCTTGTGCATCCGTGTTTGTATCCGTTTCCTTGCCTCCGCTTGACCCGTTAGCTTTTAGCGCTTGAGTCCATCTTGACATGATTCCTATACTTTCATGTCATCGAAATCACATTCTTGTTAGCATACACAATTGTACATGTTAACAATCATATCAATTACACATTGCACATTTCGTATTTGACTTTCATTAGTCAGTTCTAACAAGCATAAGATATATACCCTAACTCACATCCTTTCAAACTCATATAATTCATCATGTCATTCATACAACGTGTATTGATTTAACATGTACCATACGACTCCCTAAAATCCTACTTTTACGACAACAAGTCAAATCATGCCTCTTATGCGTAGACGCGTAGTTGACTTTCAGAAGTCAACAGTTTAACATATAACTTACGATTTAACCTCATATATCCGTGTCATTATATTAGGCTATACAAACATCACTATACATATATCACAATCATGATGTAATAGGCTTACAACCACACGATCACCTAACTATAAACACATACGCATTCACATACACATACTTCCACATGTTCATGCTTTCATTATCTCACATTTGACATCTACATACAAGGTGAGCTTATTTAAACGAAGTCATATCATCATTACTAGCAAGTTCACATGTTTTGTACTTAGCGTACATCCAATCCTAAATTACCAACAAGCAATTGATCCAATACATGATGTGCATCCTCACCGTTCAAGCATAAGGTATAAGTTCCTAATGCACATTTCTACCCAAATCATACCATCAACAACACCTTCTCATGTATTCCTTCTACTACGCATCTCTTATGCTCAATTATCAATAATTATACCATTACCATACTCAACACATATTCATCCATTAGTTAGCATGTAATTTCGCATACTATCCTACACTAGGCATTTCATCAAACACTTGGCGTGCGTATACCGTTTGATGCACAATATACAACCAAATCATGCTTTCATTCCTATTTCTTACCTTCATTCATCATCACCACTAAGAATTACATAAATTTCATACCATCCTTTAATCTAACCTATAATTATGCATCACACACCTACTAGTTCATCATATTTACACAAATTTCACAACTACAAGATTATCATATATCACCATACTACTTGAACAAGTGGGTTTTGCTTCTAATCATGAAATTACTCAAAATTACACACAACATAAGTTCTATTTGGTGACTCTAATTCACAATCATGCTTAATTTCATATCAATTCACGAATTGATCATAACCCAATTTTATTCAAGATCACCAAATCATAAAATTTAACTTACATGATGTTAGAAATGCTTAAGGGATCATCATTCTTGGTCCATGCATACAATGAGCCCTTGATTCCCCTTTCCCTTCTCCTGTTCGATCGCAACACACACACCTTGTGTGTGTGTTGTGATTAATTTTTGGTTTTAATTAAATTCAGTTTCCATGTTGGCAACCTTAATCCCTCAAGTTTATCACACCATCATAATTGCCTCTAATTTCATTCCTTTATTCATTTTGTTATAAGAAATGTTTATTTCTTATTTTCATTTTTAGTCCTTTAACCTTTAAAACATGTTACATTCCCACTTAACAATCTAAACTGGTCATCTTTCCTTTAGTTAACTTCGGATATATATATATTAAACTTATCATTACTTTCTTACGATACAAATCTATATTTACAGTTTTCCGTTACTCAACATCGTGATTATAATATTATTTATATCATACGAAATTTGGGGTGTTACAATAATATTTAGGGATTTTTGGAAATTTTTATTAAATTTTAAACTGATCATAACATAGGGTTCTTGCATTGACTCGGTAATTGACGGTTATGCCCTTTTTGCTAATGAAATGAGTTTTACACATCCTTTACATAACAAATCTTTTCTACTGACTTTATACATCAAATAAATTTTTCTAAACAGTAGAGGCTGACCAAGATCTCAGATTTCCTTAATTAACCCGAATATCGTCAAATACCGACTTTTACGCGATTTAGGCGCATAGTATGGTTTAAAACCATATTTGGCACCTAAGGCTTGTTACCTACTGATGTTATGAGTAAAAATTTATACTTTAACAGTAAGTAAAAGTTTCGAACTCAGACTTCCAAATTTGACCCTTAAAGCTTAGGTGAAATGACCAAAATGCCCCTGCGGTGCATAGTTTGACTATAATGATAAATTTCACATATATACAAATTCTTACTGATATGACTTGCAAAAATAAATACTTTTACTGATCATTTTAGACCAGAACCTCAGATTGTCATTTAACCTCTTTTAAAATCTTTAAAATGACCAAAATACCCCTACAGAGCTTAAATTGATTTTAAATCCGTTTTGGGCATAATGGAAGGTATCCTACTGATATCATAACACATTTTAAGCATATTAACTTAGGGGACCTGTTCATGACTCATTTGGTTACAGGTTATACATTTTTCGCGTTCGGTGCGGTTTATGTAACTAGTTTGCATGAATTAACCGAAACGGGTCAAACCTTATCATTTTTACTTCAAAATCCAGAATGTGTTTAGTTTACCCATATTATACAAGTCTTCATACTTGTCGGGTCTAAATCACCTTCTAATCCGGTCTTCGCTTAATCTTGCGTTTTGAACCGTATACCTTCTTTAAAACTAACCGGTCTAAGTTATGGCTTAAATAAGAATCGTTAGGAATCTAATAGGTTATTAAAACCTTCGTTCCAGATTTAGGAGCCCGGTAAAAGATATTTGCACTTGCTGATTGTTATACGGCTGAGATGTATATTTTGCTCAGGTAAATACTTTTAACTTATTTTCCCTTATACGGGCTTGGGGTACGGTATTTAATAATACCGCTTGGTCGGGTATTGAATTTTTAATCGAATAATGGTTAAATCATTGAGATAACCCGTTTAATCTGTTTTGTTTGTTTTAAGCCTTTGGGGGTTAATGACCATGTCCTGGATATCCTCGGCTCATTCATTGAAATGGCCACGACTTAAGCACGGGGTGTAGGCATACACCTGCCGGTGCGTATGTAAAAAGATATACCCGCTTGTTAAGAATAACTCGCCGTGGGTTATATTATGTGGTGTGTCTATTAATCTTTAACCCGGTATTTCTAACCCGGGCTACTGAACGTATAACAAACATATAATTCTTTTACAAGATTATTTTTAAATAGTTATCCCAAGTTATAAAAGAATATTTGTGCCTTGTGCATTTAAACCAATTTTCTTAAATATTTTCAAAAGAGTCGGGTGATTATATTTACCAGTGTAAACTAACGTATTTTCCAAAAAGGTTAAGTGCAGGTACTAAGCGAAATGGGCTGGCCACTCCTAGTATCAAATAAAGAGTCTTGCAAGCTTTTGATGCTTAAATCTGTTGAACAATATTTATTTTTATCTTTGATCCGCCTGTGGATCATTTTACAATCCGTTGTGTAATATTTATGTTACTTTCGAATCGGTTTGTATAATTATTACTTTTAGACTTCCGATGTGCATTAAACTTTGATTACTTGACTATGATGATATCAACTATGTCACGATACTCCCCACCGGCCCCACCAGTAATACGTGGAAATATCGGGGTGTGACATTATATCTACTCAATTACTCATTAAGTATTGTCAACATCTGACTTGTTGGTCATATTACTCATTGTATAACTCTTTGTCCAATGGTAATGTCTTTCACATTTTGTATACAAAACCCCAACATACCGACGGTAATTGTAGAATCACAAAAACTCAATTACTGTTAAGTGTAATTTAAAACATTTGAGGTTTTGGTAAAACATTTTGACTCACAAAAATATACTTAAAAAAGGTGACAAAAAAAGAGAATGTACTCACTTTGTTTACTTAGGTAAAACTAAAGCTTCCTGGTGAATCTCCTGGTTATTATCTATTAAAATTAAACAATGCATATGTGTTTGTAAAATAACCCAAATCACATTAATCGTACAACTCGAGACAGAACTCCAATGACTGAGTCAGGCAGAGCCTTGACATGCATTGCGGAGTCCTAGATCAATCGGGTGTAACACGAGACAGAACTCCAACGACTGAGTCAGGCAGAGCCTTGACATGCGTTACAGAGTCCTAGATCGATCGTGTAGGGTAACAAATAGGGTTATAATACTTACAACGAGGCAGAGCTTCGCTTTATAGGGGTATAATACCCGAGTATTATAATTGCTAACAGAAAGTTGAGAGAGAATTTAAATTTGAATGGTTTGCAAATGAGCTCGACCACCCTATTTATAGGCTGATTTGAAGGCGGCTTGCGGCCCGCAAAGCCCATCCCTAACTCTCTTGCTGCCCGCGAGGGAATAGACTAGGTCTTAGGGTTGATTGGTCATCGAGTATAGCTTTGCCGAGTGTCCTACACGCGGCGGACTTGTGTGGCCAGCAAGTCAACTGGCTCGCGCCCCGCGAAAGCCACAAGGGTCTGGGTTGCGGCCCGCGAGACCCTTGTGTACTTATTTTTACTTGATTTTTATAATTATGAAGGTATTATGGGCCCGTTTCTTGCATACGGGGTATATTTAGGAACGTTTTAGGGTTATGTTAAAGGTTTTAGGAGGGTTGTTATAAAGCTCATCCCATGTGGCTCCTAGTATAGATATAACTTGTAACACTTATATGTATTAAACTATTGCACATCATTTTTTACAATTTAACCTCACAACTTTTTTACTTTCAACTTTGGTTCTATATACTTTTCATTTTTCGCAAAATTTTCTCTTTACGTTCCGTTCTAAATTTTGCGAGTTAACACAGCGCAACGTGCGTATGTGGTTAAACATTTTTACGTTGTCTATTTTTTTCCGTTTGACAGGTTCATCGTAACGCGCGGGTCCTAGATCGACTTAGTTATTCTTTTATATGTTTTACGTTTCGGTTTAATTTCTTCGCATTAACATGCCGCGACTTTAATGTTGGTGGTCTTTGACAGTAGTGTGGCATTGGTGTTCGCCCCCACCGCAACACTGGGCGCTTAATCCTAGTTGATATTATTTATGTTGGTACGCGAGTTTAGTAATATAAAACCCTTCTAAATAAATATAAGAAACAATTAATTAAAAATATAATATTTCATCAAAGTAAAACAGCAGCATAGTTGCATAGAAAACGGAAACAAGTGTGTTGGGGCATGTTTAATTAAAGAATATGGGATAATGGATTAGAGTTGGATTGTGGAGAATTGTGACCCACCACTCAACTTGCATTTGGTTTCGCAAGGTTAGTTTGGTAATTTAACATGAGCGAAGATAATCTGTTTTTATTATAAAATTTTAAACTAAATGCTCATTTCATTATTTTTTAACGAAAATTTTGAAGACCTTAATTCAACCTTTACTTTTTAGTTGTAAGATTTGGACACACAAAACCATATATTTGTAAGGTGGACATAATACCATTAAACCTTCCGTAGTAGAAGGTGATATAACGCCAGAGGCCACCATAGCGTCATATGGCACCTCCTTACACCCCCCTCGAGGGGCGTTATATCCCTTGAACCCGAAACCCTCGTGAAAGTTAAAACAGGGTGAACACATTTGATTCTCTCATACACATAGATATACATACATATATAATCTCATATCTACATAATTCTTCACTACACACACATATTACATAATCCTCACATTTCACTTTTTTAACATTTGTCACATAACCCCCCATAAAGGTGATATGTCATTTGTCACATAACCCCCTTATGTGGTATTATGTATCACTACCCATGGTCTTAGTAATTAGACCAGTATGTCATGGATAATGTTGATTTTAAATAACTTTCCCTCTTTCATCAATATTATATAAATAATTTTAAAAATAAATTTTATAAACTAATATTTTGTTATCTAAAAATAGTTGTAATGGTTAATATCTCTTAAAGGACATTTTCTTTTACATCACCATTATACTCTTCATTCAAAAAATGTATAATAATTAACACCTTAATACCCTTTCAATTAGCGCATACCAATTTTGTTCTCTGGTTATAATGAAGACATCTTGTTTCAAGTTTCAACTCGTCTGATATTTTATCCAAACATAGCAGTTCTGTCATAGTTTATTTTGGATTACATCATATTAAAAGAGCTATTAACTTCTTAAATTTAAAACACCTTTATGTCTATTGTTGAATTAAACCACTCTGATTATTAAATGTCTTATTCAGTGTACTTCTCTTCTTTCATCAATCATTTTGACTTAATTGTTTGTATTTTAGACTAAAAGATTGTTTAATTTTTAAGCTAGAGGCATCATCATTTTTTACAACAAATTTAAATATGTTGGTTAAACAAACTTTCCTAATGACACTTGAAGACCTCTTAGAATTTTTATAACTAGAATTTTTATTCAAGTTTATAATTATTTACTTTATTTTTTACTATTTCTCTTAGAATTTTTATTCAAGTTTATAATTATACTCTTTATTTTTTACTATTTCCATTTGATTATAGTTGTTTGTAAGCATGAAACTATATAATTAACTTGTTTCTCTAACCGATCTAAAATTTGAAGTTTTAATTGTTAAATTAACTTTATTATCTATATGTATGAATAAGCATCTTGACTTAGACGTTCAGGATGAAGAGGCACTTCACAATGTGCAGAATTCTGGATGATGTCTGGATATTAATATAGGTGAGTAGGTGACTAAAAGAAGTATAGAAACGACTTGATGTTGAAGGAGTCTTGAATAAAATGAACAAGAGTTAATTACACAAATGGGTCCTGTGGTTTATAACTAATTTCGCTTTTGAGTACTAACTTTTTATTTTAACAGATCTAGGTTCTATGGTTTCAATTTTGTAACACCTTTGGGTACTAACACCAAAATTATTTAATTAATGACTAAAATACCCTTGCATTTTTTTAAGTTTATCAATGTAACACATTTGGGTACTAACACCTAATTTTATTTAAGTTTAAATCAATTTTATAAAATCTATTTATTTTTTTTTTATTTTCATCTTTTTATTATATCTCTTAATTAACATAAAGGTCTATTTATTTTTTTTTATTTTCATATTTTTATTAAATTTCTTATTTAACATAAAATTTACTTGTTACACCAATAATTTTTTTAAATAGATTTTTTAAATAAAATCTACTAGCTATATAGTTTTATGTAAATTAAATTTCTTACTAGTTTTAAATAATGTAAACCTTACTCGTTTTGAAATTTGGATATATATGATTGATAATAATGATAATAATAATAATAAATATCTTTCATGCAAAAAAAATTAAGCCATTTTTAACTTGTTTTTTGTTCATTTACATTTTACTATTTTAGAAAGATATTTAATTTACATAAAATCTACTAGTTGCACCAGTAAAATCTACTAGCTATATAGTTTTATGTAAATTAAATATCTATTTCACAAAAAAAAATAAACGAGTTAAAAAAAAAAGGCTTAAATTTTTTTAGTTTTATCTAAAATACCTAGCTATATAGTTTTATCTAAAATACCTAGCTATATAATTTTATGTAAATTAAATATCTTTCTAAAATAATAAAATGTAAATGAACAAAAAAACGAGTTAAAAAAAAGGCTTAAATTTTTTTACATGAAAGATATTTATTATTATCAATCATTTCAATCCAAAAATGAAAACGAAAATTTAATTTACATAAAACTATATAGCTAGTAGGTTTTATTTAAAAAATCTATTTAAAAAAATACTGGTGTAACTAGTAGATTTTATATTAAATAAGAAATTTAATAAAAATATGTAAATAAAAAAAATAAATAGAGTTTATGTTAATTAAGAGATATAATAAAATAATGAAAATAAAAAATAAATAGATTTTGTAAAATTGATTTAAACTTAAATAAAATTAGGTGTTAGTACCCAAATGTGTTACATTGATAAACTTAAAAAAATGTAAGGGTATTTTAGTCATTAATTAACTAATTTTGGTGTTAGTACCCAAAGGTGTTACAAAATTGAAACCATAGAACCTAAACCTGTTAAAAAAAGAAGTTAGTACCCAAAGGCGAAATTATGTATAAACCACAGGACCCATTTGTGTAATTAACTCAAATGAACAAATATGACAAACAGTTGTTAGGTATTTGTTTTTTTCTTAGTTAATTAACTATATACATGATTTTTCAAATCAAACTTAAATGGTAAAAGTTTTTATCTTACATTCTCTCACTTAGCCGAGTAATCATTTATTATGAGCATTAGATAATCCTGATCATGTGTTAACACTTATTTTAGCTTTAAACCAAAAACCACAGCAGGAGAAATACAGCCGTTTGGTCATTATGCAACTCAGGACCAAATGTTAGAGGATGGACCGTGGATGATAAGAAATGTTCCAATAATTTTGAAACAGTGGTCTGCCTCTACCAAGTTGGAAAAAGAGGAACTGAAATCTATTCCAGTGTGGGTTAAGATGCATGATGTGCCTTTAGCGGCATTTACTGAGGATGGGCTTAGTCTACTTGCATCGAAGATTGGGGTACCTAAAATGTTGGACTCGTATACTGCCACAATGTGTACGGAATCTTGGGGAAGAAGCAGCTATACTAGGGCACTCATTGAGGTACAGGCAGGGGCTGATTTAAAGAAGAGTGTTAATGTTGCAATCCCATCTTTGGAGGGTGATGGCCATTCAGTGGCGGAGGTTAAGATTGAGTATGATTGGGAGCCTCTAAGGTGCTCATCTTGCTTTGTTTTCGGGCATGAAGACAGCTCGTGTCCTAAGAACCCTCAGGTAAGTTCGATTGGGGATACTGAGAAGAGGAATAATGATGAATTTCAGGTTGTGGGTGCCAAAAAGAAGAAAGCTACTACTCAAGGGCTTCATATGAAAAATCAAAAACCTAAGGTAGTCTATCGTCCAGTTGCCAAACCTAAACCGAATTCGGCTGTGAAAAATTCGAATCAGGTTTCAACGTCGAACCCTTTTGATAGTCTTAAAGATGACGATGGTAATCAAGAAGGTGCCACGGTGGGTCGAGTGGAGAAGAAGGAGAAACAGTCGAGTGGCAAGCAGGAATCGGATGAGGAGGAGGTCATCGAAGGCTACAATGAAACTAGTGAATTTATGACATTGGGTACTCATTCTTTTTCTTCAAAAGCAGGGGCGAGCACCTCTTCTACCAGATTCTCTAATGGATAAGCTATTTCATGTTCGTTTGAAGGGGTTGCTGCTTTGGGGCAACTTTATATTTGATGATGGTGGTTAAGTTTTGTCTTATGGTTTGCGTTGTTTTGTCTACTAGAATCGTTTCATGATGTATAGTAGGCTAGGTTATGGGGTGTTTTTGGTCTTTTGTTTTTTTTGGTTGTTATACATATATGGGGCATGTCCTGTATATGAACTAGTGTGGAACACATCCTCACTACTTGTACTTAATTGCGGTTGCATTTTAATAGAATCACCGGGGTAACCCTTTACCCAAAAAAAAACTCAGGACCCCCATTAGTCATACTACAACCTCAATTTAAAACCTAACAATTATGATCAAAATACGCAAGTAAGCCCTTTAACGTTTGATTTGTATTTATATTTTTCTATATATCATTATACCGGCAGAACATATGTTAGAGACATACAAAATCAAAACTGAGGAAATTTCATTAATTAAAACATAAGTACAATATGCTATTAAATAAGGTCTTTAGTAAATCCCATATTCAAAACATGTTCTTCGAAAACTTTAGGTGGGAGACCTTTAGTCATCGAATCCGCAAGCATATATTAGTACTTATATACTCAATACAAAGATTATTTCCTCAACTCGTTCACGTACGAACAAATACTTTGTATCAAGATATAAACCAACTCCAGTCGAACTGTTACTGTTTGAGAAACTAACGGCAACTGAGTTATCACAATAAAGCTTCAATGGTCTAGAAATGAAATTCACGATTTTGAGTCTAATAATCAAATTTCTAAGCAACATTCCAATTTCCATGATAGGTTGCGTTATAAACAACAATGTATTATGCCATCATTGTGGAAGTTGTGGTTAACTGTTGTTCATGACTCTTCCATGAGATAGGTCTGCCTGCTAACATAAAGATATAGCCCGAAGTGGGTTTCTTGTCATCTTTGCATTTGGAAAAGTCAGAATCAGAACAACCTACCACTTCTAAATGATCACTTCTTCTATAAGTCAGTTTATAGTCTTTCGTCCCTTGCAGATATTGAAGTAATTTCTTAGCTGCTTTCCAGTGATCTAGGCCATGATTAGATTGATAACGTCCTAGCATTCCAGCAATATAAGCTATATCTGGGCGAGTATAGACTTGAGCATACATCAGGCTCCCGACTACTGACGCATAAGGTATCTGGCTCATTTGCTCATTTTCAACCTCTATTGTCGGACATTGGAATGAACCGAAAAAAATTTCTCTTAACTACTGGAGCGACTGAGGGTTTGCACTGTTGAATTTTGTAACGTGTAAGGACACGATTTATGTAGTCCCTTTGAGATAATCCTAGGATCCCTTTGTGTCTATCTCGGTGAATTCCGATGCCAATGACGTAAGAAGCATCTCCGAGATCCTTCATGTCGAAGTTATGCGAGAGTAACCGCTTCGACTCATGCAACATGTCTAAACTATTACTTGCCAATAGAATATCATATAAGTAAAGGACAAGTATAGTAAAGTTGCTCCAACTCATCTTGAAAATGTAATGAGATTTTGAGAATAAGTGAGTTTTCGAGTTCCTTATGAAAATCTTGAAATCTGATGGTTTTTCGAAATCTGATGTTTTTCTTGAGATCTGATGGTTTCTCGAAATCTGATGTTTTTCTCGAAATCTAATGGTTTCTCGAAATCCTATAAGATTTCGAGTTTTCTAATGATTTCGCGTTTTCTAATGATTTCGAGTTAACTGATGACATCTCGAAAACTAATGAGATTTCGAGTTAACTTAAGATTTCGAGTTAGATTTGAGATTTCGAGTTCTTTGTAATCTCAAAATCTATTATGGACCTCGAATACTTGTTCTCCAAGACTCGAAATCTTCAGATTAATAGTTGTTAATTGTGATAAGGTTGAAGTTCGAAAATTATGGGATCATGGGAGATCATGTTTCTTGTTTAAGTGGTATTTATATTTATCTAAAAGATTTTGAAATATTATATCCATTAAAATTAACATATTTTGGAATATTAATCAGATAAAACTTAATCAGAAACAGAAAAACACCTTTGTTCCTCAATTCATTCTAAAATAAGGGAATATTTTTTAATTTCACTAAGAACATAAAGAACCCTAATTTTAATAAAATAAACTTTGGAATTCGAAATCTGAAAAATTAACATGTTTATACAGATTTCGAAATTGTGATTTATTAAGATGTGTTTAAACATCTATTTAGAACATAAAAGTCCTTGAATATTAAGTTTATACGAATTTCATGTTCTCAAAATTTATCAAGTTTTTCAGAAAATTTGTTTTCCATATTTTAATTCCAGATTTATGGAAACAAACAGAACTGATTTAGCAACATATGCTCTGATACCACATGTTGATCAGTTCTGTTTAAACATAATGGAAAACATATAAATCATACCTGTTACAGCAGACAGGTCAACAGAAAATCCAGAGAGAGATGCAGCCACGAAGTTCATCACGATTGTAAGCTTGATCTGGTTTTCGTTTAGGATGTATGTTCTTGATTGTAGTACCGAAATCTAGGGTTAAGATTTCGTGATTATAGAGAGAGAGGAGACAAATTTGTGTTTGATGTTATGAGAGTCTAACGTTAATCCCTCTCTAGTAATCTCCTTATATACACCAAAGAGAAACCTTATTAGTTTAATAAGGGTAATATGGTCCGTCAACAATTACCAACTAATTATATTATAGGTATAATATATTTTAATCTATATTATATAAATAATTATAATGGCTATATGATTAAATATATCATAATAAACATATTTATTTTTATATTTTATTTCGCACCCATGAAGTTCAATACATTCCAAAGTCATTAAAATTTCATTTTGAAGTTTAAGTGTTAAATTACCTTAATTATTTATGTGTATGAATAAACACCCCAACTTTAATGATCACGAGGAACCTCTGTGCAGAATTCAGGATAATGTCTGGATATAGATATAGGTGATGACTAAATGATGTCTAGGAACAACTTGATGTTCAAGGGGTCTTGAATGAAATGAACAAATATGAAAAATCATTTATTAGGTATTTTTTTCTTTAATTAATTAATTAATTACGTACATTATTTTTCATATCAAACTTAAAAGGTTCATTTTTTATTATTATTATTTCACATTGGACCTATGGAGTTCAATATCAAATGGAGATCAAGTACAATAGTTTTAAAAATGATTTTCACCTTTCTTGTATTATTTGTGTTCTCTGTTGAACAAATGTCAAGATCCTAAGATGCATGATAAGCAAACACGATGCGTCACATGTCTCAAAGGGTGAGGGTTAATGTGTCCACTAAAAACCTAATTACGGGCAACAAAGATATATGAAGCTAACACATTGTTGTATGCATTTAGACGCACTATGTAATCAGTTTGTGATTCTTCACGCATCGTTGTACGCAAACAGTACAAAAGTGTTTTTTTCTTCTATCTTTTTTACCATTATATGTTTTCTAAACTTACTAATTTTCACTTTGATTTTTGCTCTTTATTTTTTCATGCGGCATGAATACTATTGTATAACTCATCGAAAACCGAGTGTTAAAAATTTTAACACTTCAATATACGCGGTAGACACCCACTAGTTATATATATTAACACAAAGTTACGATGAACAGTACTTGAAATATTTAAGTATTTGTTTTTATTTAGTAATATTTTCTCAATTATTCATTTAATTGTTTAGTAAGAAGATAATTATTAGGTATTTATTCTTTTTATTAGTAGCATTTTGTTTAGCATTCGGTTTGATTTTTTTATAATAATTACGTTCGGATCACTACAATAGCGACACGATATATGTTATCAAACAAAAAAACATAAAAATTAATACATACCAGTACCAATGTTGTTCAGTTCGGTACGGTATGATAGCAATACGATCTTAGTTATCAAAAGGAAAAACAATAAAAATAAATCCCGGTAATGATACAAATGTTGTTTAGTCGGTTTCAGTTTGGGTTGGTACGATAGCGGCACAATAGCCATTTTCCATAATGTTTATACGGCAACGTTGAAAAAAAATAATCATAGAATGCAAACCAATCAAACTGATATCATCTAAACAACGTACAAATCAAATGATGTGTTGTGAGGGTTAATGCGTTGTATTGCAAGCAGCCGATGCAAGTTCGATTGTTGTTGTGTCCGATTCTATGTTTTGTCAATGTGTGGCTAGCCCACTTGGTAGAGCCATATGCCTCTTAAGGGAGATGTTCCTGGTTCAATCCTGGGTAAGGGTGATAAATATCACAATTATTGGTGAATAGAGCAGACCAGACGTTGTCTTTAAAAAAAAATGAACAACATCGGTACTGGTATGGATATTAGTTTTTATTGTTTTCGATCGATGTAAGATTTTCTCTTTCGATTACTATAGCGAGTGTAGATACCATGACGAACGGAACAAATACTAACCGAATTTTCGCCACGAAACGCGGGTGGAAAATCACTAGTTTAAATCAAATTAAACTATATATGTGTGTTGTTTTGTCCTATTTGTTATAGAAAAGGAAAAGAAAAAGGAGAAAAAGAAAGGAAAAAAGTCGAGTAATGGCGTTTATGAGATGTCCACGTGATTCTTTATGCCACCTTAATTGGCCACATCATGTTCACATACAGTCAAACCAAACCGACGACCACCTCAATCACCACAAAATCATTTGCCTTTGTGGTAAATTTTCCATACAGAAAAGATCAATATATAGTGAAAATAAATCTATATATGTCATTGCTATTGTTAAAAATATTAACAATTCTTCTTCTTTTTAATTATTGATCCATAACATATAGTAAACCAAAAATGTCCGAAAGCTAAATACTTTGATAGAGGTGTTAAATAAAAAAAAGGTCTGTTTTCTAATCTAGGGTTTATGGTCACTCCAAATTTTCAGCAGTAAAACAGTTAGGTGGTGTTTGTTTTTTCAGATGCAAAATGTCTGCAGTCTGCGGACCACATCTGTAAATGTGTGCACGAGAAGAGGTGGATAGGGTGAGCGACTGCCACTGGACAGGGCCATGTTCTAGAGGGGACCATGAATTTTCTTTTTCTCCTTTAGTTATCGTAAGTCGATTAACACATATAAACCTTTTTATTTATTTTAAAAGTTACTAGCAGGGGCGGATGTAGAAGGGTTTTACGGGTTCCCAGGAACCCAGTCGATTTGGAAAAAAACGTTTTTTTTAGTGTAAACCTTGTATGATTTGTAAAAAATACTGAAAAATTAGTGTAAACCTTGTATGATTTGAAAAAAGGAACCCAGTGAAAAAATTGGCTGGATCCGCCACTGGTTACTAGTAACTTGATATTCTAGAGTAGAGTGGCTCAATAAGTCAATAATCATCTACCATTAACTTATTAAACAACTAATCATTTAACCTAAATACCAACATTTGGCTCTTTTAAGCGATGTAAGTTAGTACAAACATAATTGTTGAGCAAATATTGAGTTTCGAACACTCTAACCTGAAGCTTTGAATATTAATCTTTTATTCATATTCAACAAGCGAATAAACCAATTAGATTTTGTGTAACAATTTTAACATAATATATATTTTGGGGTAAATTACTTTTTGAGTTCCTGTGTTTTATGTGTTTTAACTAGTTGAGTCAAAAAACAAAAAGTTTAACGACCTGAGTCCCTATAAGCATTTTCTTTAACCATTTGAATCCAAATTTCTAACCCAGTTAGAATTTTGTTGTTAAGTGTGTTAAATGACCAAATTACCCTATAATTAAAAATAAAAATAAAAAACCACATGTTCTTCATCAGGCACACCAATCTCTTTCTCTCTCTTTAAAGTCTGCACCCTTCATCTTTCTCATCTTTCTTTCTCTCTCTCTAGATCCCCTACATCCTCCACCACCACACCACCACCGTCACCACCACAGCCACAACCACCTCCACCTCCGTCACCAACCACCACCTCAACCACAAACCTCCAACACAACCACCGTCGCGTCACCACCACAGTCACCATCGCATCACCACCACAGCCTGTGGTTAAACGGTCAAAACAACAAGTCAAAGTTAAACGGAACCCTTGGAAAAAACAAATCGCAAATGAACAGCCAAATCAAAATCAAATCAACAGCACCACGTCTCTGTATAATCAAAGCGAGTTAAAAGCCAAATCTGTATAATCAAATGTTCAAACCAAATCAAATGTTCAAACCAAATCAAAATCAAATCAAATCAACAGCCATCCCCGTCTCTGCACCACCATCCCCGTCTCTGTATAATCAAAGCGAGTTAAAAGCCAAATCTGTATGATCATATTTTCAAACCAAATCAACCCCCGTCTCTGCACCACCATCCTCGACAGCCGGAGAATGCCTCTCCCTCTAAAAACATCCTACCGGATGATCATAAATGTTTAATCATACATACATTTGTAGTTAACAATTTGGGGAAAATAAAAAAATAGGGTTTCTTTTTCTAGGGTTTTGTTGAAATTTTGTTGGATAGGTGGAGAGGGAGGAGACATGGTGGTCTCGTATGCAGGCGGTCGTTGACAGTGGTGGTGGTCTCGTATGCAGGCGGTGGTTGACAATGGTGGTTGACGGACAGAAGGTGGTGATAGTGGTGGAGGTGCGGTGGGGATGGTGGTGGTGCAGTGGTGTGAACGGTGGTGGCGTAAGGGTCTAGATGAGCGAGAGAGAGGGATGACAGGTTGAGTAAATTTTGTGCAGGTGTGGATAACATTATATATAGGATTTATTTTATATAATATTAAAATATTTATGCATTAGACACTTGTTCCTTATACTTTGTGCATATAAGAGTTGTACTTTGTGTGTAAATGACTAAATTGCCCTTGTAGTTAACAAACTTGATGGATGGTGTTAGAAATTTGGACTCAAATGGTTAAAGAAATTGCTTATGGGACTCAGGTCGTTAAACTTTTTGCTTTTTTACTCAACTAGTTAAAACCCATAAAATACAGGGACTCAAAAAGTAATTTACCCACCCTATATTTTGTAACATACATTCTCCCAGCGGTGTAATGCAAGTTGAAACTTACTAGATGTAATGTGTTTTTGTATGTGTATGTATCTTTTTGGTCATATCATGACTTTACTATTTTTGAGTTTTCTTTTTCGGTTGTTGTACTTTTTACACAAAATGAATCGAGAGACACCGAATTCCTGCAGCGTGTAATGTGGGGGAATTTTGCTAGTTGTTATACAATATGGAGGAAATACAAGTAGCACAAAGACAAGTTCAATGATTGCATACATACTTGTGTAGGAAGGTACGCAGGATAAAATAACTCTAGAAGTCGAGGGGCATGTGTGCCAGCACGTCGTTTCCATGTGATTTATTCTCAACTCACTTTCCTTTTATATTCTTTTAAACAAAATTATAGTTTAATGTCCATAAATTAATAACTTATAAAATAATAATAATACAAAGAACCATTTTCGTTTATTGAAAGTTCATTTAGCCATGTTATATTCGTTAGAATGTAACACATTAAGATGGGTTTGTATCAAAATAAATATCCAATCTTTTGTCTTTTTTTTTTATAAAAAAAGAAAATAATTTCCGTTTAATTATTATTATTTTTATTATGAGAAACACATGAAAAGTATTTTACATGGGTGTATAAAGAGGGAACAAATACTAAATTTAAGTCCATGGCTTTATAACTTAGTGTCATCTTGTGGTGGGCTAAGACTTTAGCACTAATAGGTGATAGGTTCGATTCCCACAAGACAAATAGGCAAATAGTAGAAGATTACTTATTGATTCATCAACATGCATGTGAGGCCAGAATTCGCACACTTCTAAAGGCAAATAGTTTTACACCATTGATTGTGAAATATCAATGTGATCAAAATTTTATATAATTTATAAACCAACTAAATTTATATTTATTTT
Source organism: Helianthus annuus (assembly GCF_002127325.2). NCBI lineage: Eukaryota > Viridiplantae > Streptophyta > Magnoliopsida > Asterales > Asteraceae > Helianthus > Helianthus annuus. Next base: position 109,079,156 of record NC_035440.2, read on the forward strand.
TTATTCACACAAACTTTTTGTCGAGTATCTGAATTTCGCATACACACTTTATTTTCATATCAGCTTTATTTTCTTAAATAGTGATCATTTAAGCATGTATTATCCAACATATAGTGTCCATCTAAGCTTTGTTTGAGTGGGCTTATGAGGATAATTTGTTTAGGGCTTTACTCTTTAGGCTATAAGTTGGGGTTATTATATGATTGTTTTGAGCCCAATGGATATCAGCAATTTGATGGATGAGTCATGGTATGGGATTAGAGGTGTAAGCAAAACCGGTTTGGGCCCGTCAAAGGTTATAACCCGACCACTTCACAAAAAAAAAAAAAAAAAAAAAAAAAAAAAAAAAAACGGTTTGGATCTAACCCAACACGATAGTTCATAGTTCGTATATCAGTTCGAAGTATCGTTCTCTGAAGCCGGTTTTGTATGCGTTTAATTGGTAATGAATTTCAATTGTGGTTTTTTATATAAAAATAATATAAATATATTTGTAAAGATAGATAGGAAGTTTTATGCAAGGATATCACCTTTGTCACTTTGTAATGCACTAATTTGTTTGAATCATTACTCATGACTCATGAGTGGGATCTCAAGTTTTAGTTCTATTTGGGCTTCGTATCTTATTGGAGACCAGCCCAAACTTCTCTCGAGTCTAGAGTACTTGGCCCGTATATCCTAAACCATGATCCTTATCTAGTTTGGAATTTAATCACAGGTTTTGTGATGTTTATATATATATACTAGGTTAGAACCCCGTGTATTACACGGGTTTAATAAATGTAATTTTATATACTAAATAAAAAATAATATATTTTTAAAAATCTTATTTATTACATGTGTTGAGTAAATATAATTTTATATATTAAATAATAAAAAAGAGTTAATTACATAGTTGGTCTTTGTGGTTTGCACAAAATAACATACTTAGGTACTAATAGTTTAAAATCACCTTCTAGGGTATTAACTTTTCATTTTGTAACCTTTGAAGGTATTAACTTCTATGGTATTAACATAGTTAGTCCATGTGATTTGCACAAAATAACATACTTAGGTACTAATAGTTTAACAAACAATTAACGTTAATACTTCCAAACATTACAAAATTAAAATTTAATACCTTAGAATGTGATTTTAAACTATTAGTACTTAAGTATATTACTTTGTTCAAACCACAGGGACTAACTATGTAATTAACTCTAAAAAAATTATACCTATAAGAACCTCGCGTATTGTGCGGGTTGAATAAAAGTAATTTTATATACCAAACAATAATAAAGTTATCATTAGAAAAAACCATGTGTATTCACGGGTGGAAGAAATGTAACTTTATATACTAAATAATAAAAAAGTTATATTTAAAAAATACTTTGTGTATTGTACGGGTTGAATAAATTTAACTTTATATAGCAAATAATAAAAAAATGTTATATCTTTAAAAACCCTGTGTATTACACGGGTTTATCTATTATTAAAAAAACTTTCTAAATCAAAATGGATTTTTTTTATTATTTTTTAAATTAGGTTAATACTATTTAAAATTTTTGGTTTGATTAATAAGTTATTTAATATAATTTCTCATACTTAACAATAATAACATTAACAATAAATAATATGCATGTTTATCTACTGTTAAGTGAAGTGAAACAATGCTTTTTAGTTTAGATAAGACTTTACCATTTGGATTTAAGTTTATGGCGCCAATGATTTAGAGTTGATAAGATTTATATTAATTTTAATATTTAATAATTTAAATTAAATAATAATTATCTACAATTAATGATGGTCTAGAATAATGACAAGTGTCATAAAATTGGTTTCTTTTATTATAGTAGATAGATATACAGAGTCAGGATTTAGGGAAAACGGTGAAAAGTGTGAGAACAGTGAGAACGCTTATGGATCGTCAGATCAAAACAATATATGGACAAGATTGGCGCGGTGGCGTTTTCGTAAATAACATCAATTTTATTGCTTGGAACGTGCTTCATTAAGAGTAAAAAGGTAAACATCGTTTCTCCATAAAACACCATTAAATATAAAACGCCAACTAAATACAAAACGTCAACTAATAAAAAATATTTTTCCTGTGTTTTAGTTGGTGTATTTTATGATCTTAGCCTACAAAAACGCCATTAAATATAAAACACCAAAATTGAAATATGGGACGTATTACAGACTTAACAGATAAAGTTGAGCAAAACAGGAAATACAAACAATAATAATATCCTGCCATTAAATATATACTGGTTTGGGTCAACAATCTGGCCGGAATCGCGAGATTGCCTCTGATTTTTGGCCAATTACGACTGAATTTGACCATTGGCCGATTAGATAAAAATTACTCGGTGAACCTAGGGACTAATCGGAGGCTAGTCGGGATTTTTACAACCATGTTTTTTTTGTTAATAGTTGAGATAATGTTCAAAAGTTTAATCGAAATTCAAATAGTTGCCATGTGGATACAAGATACAAGTTATGAAATAACAGAATGTAATTTATGCATAAACATTGTATATTAGTAGGTGTGTTGAAGAACAGAATCAAGCAGGCGGTTACTATAGTCCCAAAGCTTCTTAGCCAACTTAGGATCTCTTGCAAAATCACTTGCAGGCCATTCATTGCAACCCAAATAATACTTGCCACTCACCCCTTTCATATCTGGATGTAGCATGTTGTTGCTGCCCCCTATTTTTTTAACAATTATTCGCGTGTTAATTACCTCGAAAAGTAACTTACTTTCACCTTTCTATTCATTGTTTCCAGAAAAATAATAACGTGTTAATTACCCCGAAATGTAACTTACATTCACCCTAATGTTAGTTGTTTTCAGAAAAAAAAAAAAAAAAAACCTTTCTGTTTTTTTTATAGTTTTGTAAAATGCTAAAAAAATTGAAAGTATGTTGCGTACAATGGAAAATTTTAGTTTTTTTTACATATAATGACAAAAAATGTGCACTTAAGCTGCATTGTTAGCAGAGTATTGGTGGGGCCCGTGAGTTTTCCCTCGTGGGTTCTCATGGTCATGCAATAAAATGATAAACAGGTGAGAGTAAATTCTATTTAATGTAATGAACCCATATTCACGTCTATAAAAATATTAGACACTCCAAATTAACATGTGAAACTGTTTGTCAATATGAAACACATTACATTAAAATATTCAATCATTTGAAGTTGATAAAATGGCATTTTTATGAAGTTTCTTTGTGATAATCTTAAAGAGGGTACGTGTGGGACATTTTTCCATAGAACATAATAAGTGAGCAAGTTCATAATTCCTGCGAGAAACCATACGTAAAAAAATATTATGAATTTTCTACAAGTAGATTTCACATTTATATATGATCACATTCACACACGGGCACACACATACACACTTATGAGTTTTATAGAATGTCTCATAAGATTTGTCATTATTAGCCCTGGGTGTATAGAGTTCACTGTAACATTTGGACCCTCTTCCTGCATTTCCAGTCAAGTAATTAAGAAGATATAAAACCTCCATAAAAGAATAAACAAATAAAAATAAAGAAATGGAAAACCACCTTTAAGAACCGGGAAAGCTCATTTGCGTGCAATAAATTTGCCATTTTCGACTGCCCGTATGCCAGTTTATCTGAATAACTGGTTCAATCAACATTTTTGTCTAGTTGTTCATCTTTATATACACGTACAATTTTTCAAATTTATAAGCACATAGAAGTATAAATTTAACAAGAGTTTCCGAGTTATGATTGTAAATATAAATGTTGGTACTTATAAGTGTGTAAATATATATTTCTTTCTGGTGACCATGATAACCGTTAGGGAAAACTCATGACACACCAACATTAGTGGGACCATCTTACGTTGTGTAAGCTGGATTCAAACCTGAGACCCACTGCTAGTGGGAATCATGTGCTTACGGTTACCACTGCACCAACCCTTGAAGGTTAAAAGCTTGTTAATATGTCTAAAGATGGCAAAGAACAAATTTTAAAATGTTGCCTGTTTTTATCATTAAGGGTGTCAAATTTGATCCCTTCTTTATAAATGCGAAGATGGACTACAGAAGACAAATTGACGATTCTACCCTCGATACCGGTAGCTAAAGTAGTAGATTTCATCTTGTCAAGGAGTAGCTTTGTCAAGAAAAAGTGGCCTGAAAATGGTCATTCCATTGTGATCACGGGGCAATAAAGTGTTAATAATTTCACCAACTTTAGCTCTTTTATGTAACATTAAAGTATATAAAAACTGAGAGGGTGATGTACCTAAATGATTTGTCGACAACTGCATCTCGATTCCATCTTGTGAAAGTTGGTAGGGGTAAAACATAATACCTGCATTGTTTCTAAGAACACATGTTTTTTTTTTCTAATTAGACAAGGATTTATTGACATTGTTTACTTAGGGGTGTTTGTTTTTTCTTCAAACATCTTCAAGGGAACTATTGTCTGCAGGCGCACAGACGTTTCCCTTGAAGACTGTTTTTTTTTTTTTTTTTTAAACAGATCTGAAAATGGCTTATTTCATCTTAAAACAAAAGCTATAAACCCTTGCTTCAAACATCTTCACACAACTCCTTCAAACATCATGCTACCAACATCTCCAGCATACTCCTCTTCTTCTCAATTCCACACAAAACCATGAAGGCCTTTTTCAGAGGAAGCTACGACGCCGACCGTCGCCTCCGTCTGCCACCACCACCGCACCTTCACCCACCACCACTCCCTCTCCTTTCACCCCCTCAACCACCACCACCCATTGATTAGAATAAACTCATTTCTGTTGTGTGAACCAGCAATCAGTCTTCCATGGGTATCCATTGAACACACACTAATTCACACACTCATACAAAACATGAACCCACTTGAAACCTTGAATGCAATCTGCAAAAACCCTTGAAGGCGTAACCCACATTGAAAAAAAAACACAATAGAATAAAACCCCAAATTGTTATTAGTATTATTATAACAAAGTGGTGAGATTATTATAATAATGAAACGAAGATTTGGGTACCAGTAAAGATTGAAGGCGTAAGATTTGTAAGTGGTGGCCAGCTGGATGTACGGCGGTGGTTTACAGTGGGGAGAGGGGTAAAATCAATCATTATGGTATTTTTGGTTGAATCTTGAAGATGACGGTGGTGGGGCTTCAGACCGGTATCAACTTATAAAAACAAACAGTCTTATATTTTCAGCTTGTAGATCTTCAGACCACATCTTCAGTTGCAGACATAAAAACAGATGAAATCAGCTTGCAGACAATTTACGTCTGCAAAAACAAACAGCACCTTAGTGGTGTTTGCGATTGCTTATTGAAACAGGAGTAAAGTACATGGATGGTCCTTGTGGTTAACCAAAATTTTGGATTTAGTCCCTAGTTTTTTAAAAGTACACGGATGGTTCCTCTGGTTTGCACTTTGTAACGTATTTAGTCCCCAACTTTTGCCAAAAGTACATAGATGGTCCCAGTGATTTGCATTTTGTAGCGCATTGCGCACCACAGGGACCATCCATGTACTTTTGGCAAAAGTTGAGGACTAAATGTGTTACAAAGTGCAAACTACAGAGACCATCCATGTACTTTAAAAAAGCTGAGGACTAATTCTAAAATTTTGGTTAACCATAGGGACCATCCGTATACTTTACTCTTAAAACTGTTTATCTGCTTAATGTAAATCCAAACACCATCTACATATATTAGGCGCGTAAATGTAAAATAAAAAAGAAAAAGTTAAGGACTCACATCAAGATGTTGAGGGGAATGTTAAGAGCTAAAAAGCTATCTGCAAAAGCGTTGACTGACATTAGGGTATAAGGAGTGGTTAAACACTTTAAAGTGGCAAAACAAAAAACTGACCAATCAGAGCGCGCCATGTCAATTTGGCAAAAGTGTTTAAACTTTGCTGAAAAGTGTTGGCATTGGTTTAAACACTTGCTGAAGTGGTAAACTTTTATTATTATTTTTTTTTTGCAATAATTAATTTAATATAAATAAATTAAAAACAATAAAGTTTCATAAATTAAATTAAAAACATCAAAGTTACACTAAATTAAAAAACAATAAAATTACATTAGCATGAAACAATTTAAACTAGTCTTCGTCGGAATCGGCCAAAAGATGGGGTAAATCTTGACTTGCGAGATGATCTATGAGATCGTGTTTGAGTCTCCAATGGGTGTCTTCATTCAACAACTCGCCCAACACCGTATCGTCTAGAGCCGGCTCGACCGGAGGATCCCGAATGTGCACCGGTGCTATCGCCTTTCCATCGTCTTTCAAAATCATGTTGTGTAAAATAATACACGTGTACACGACATTCCTAATTTTTTTAACCGATCTTGCTCGCATCGGTCGACTCAATACACCCCATTTCCCCTTCAAAACACCAAAAGCCCGTTCGACGTCTTTCCTTGCCGCCTCATGTTGCCTCTTGAATTTCTTTTCGTTTACTTCGTGAGGGTAAGGGATCGACTTCACAAACACGGACCACGAAGGGTAGATTCCATCCACGAGCAAATAACCACGTTTGTATAAATGGTTGTTAACGTAAAATGGACATTTTGGCGCGGTTCCATTTCGTTCCGTTAAAAATAACGGAGATTGTTGTAGAACATTGATATCGTTTTGAGAACCCGGTGGACCGGCAAAAGCATGCCAAAACCATAAGTCTTGAGAAGCAACCGCTTCGAGCATAATAGTCGGGTATCTATGATCTCCTCGCATGTATTGGCCTCGATACTCTGTCGGACAAAAACGCCAAACAAAATGGGTGCAATCAAGGCTACCGAACATACCTGGAAGGTGATGTTTTTCCTCATGAGCTTGGTATAAAAGTGCCATGTCGTGGCTTGTCGGTCTACGTAAGAACTCTGGACCATATATTTTGCAAACCGTGTCACAAAAATATTCTAGGCACTCGCGGGAAGTTCTTTCGGCCATATGCAAGTACTCGTCGTTCTCGTCTGGAGTGTTTCCAGTTGCGAGCTGTTTAATAGCCGATGTCACCTTTTGCAAGGGCGTAAAGCCCTTCCTACCTCGCGCATCGGGGGCCTCTACAAACCACGGGTCGTTCTCTTCCACATCGGACACAATTTTTAGAAACAAACGTTTCGACATACGGAACCTATGCCGAAAGATATCTTCGTTGTACTTCGGGTCTTCGACAAAATAATCCGCCATGAGTGTCTCATGCCCCTCCTCACGTTGACGTTCAATATATCTCCTTCGGTTAGATGTGCCAGTATCTTGAAGTTCGGCTTCTTCGATGAGATTTTGAAAAAAAAGAATGCTACTATCGGATGAATCGTCGCTACTCATGGGTGGGAACCATAACGGGGGGAGTTCATCCGCCATTTTGTAAGGTAAACTTTTAGAAGGAATTGGTTTGTATGAGTATTTGGAAAGTATATGGTTAAATGGTTTGTGATATATATATATAGATTAATTTTTAAAAATTTTTTTTTTTTTTAAACGGTCATATGACCGTTGGAGTGGGCCCCCCCCCCTTTTCCCTTTCTTCTTCTCGAGTCGGCATAGGGTCACCGAGAGCTTTGTTTTGCCGCGACCAAACTTGGTCGGCGGCGGTGTTTGCCGCGCGGCAAAAGGGTTTGCCGCCCCCATCTCGCAACCACACCGTATCCCCTTAGACATGAGAGATCAAGCTGAAGAATGTCAACCTTAGCATTTTGATTGTTTTTAATGATGTTTTATTTTGCTTCATTTGCAGCCTCCGTGTTTCTTGCTGCTATTATAACATGAGCTCCTCTAAATGCCAAATACTCTCTAATCCAATTCCACTAGCACCTCCTGTCATTTCACCATTAACCTTTTGACTTCTTATGGTCAACTCTCAAAATGAAGTAGACCAAAACTCTCAAACAGATCATAACTTATGTGTATCCCTCAATGTGATAAATTATTTGTAACTAATATTTAACATAGTTATTTTGAAATTCATAAATTAATACTAACATAGTAACATGTTGGTTGGTTGATCTAACTCAACTACTTTAACATGTTAAGCTAACATGCCCACGTTAGGCGGCGGGTACGCCCGGCAGGAATTTCGTTGGTGCCGTGCGGTTCGTACGAAGTCAAAACTTGGTACAGTAATCGAAAGAGTAAACCCAAATACGGTAACGTTAGCAATCCACATAAAACATAAAAAATAAAAATAAAGTGGTGGTGTAACAAAAACGCTATCAACATGTGTTCGGTTGTAGTTGACCAAGATAATAAAACGATTGTTTAGGGTTGGTTAAAACCGAACCACTTCAACGCATAAACATAACCCACTCATTTAAAATAACTTTAATATTATATAAGCTTTCCTGTAGTATTATATATCTATAATCTTTAATAATATACAAAAGAGTAAATTACGATTTTGGCCCCTGTGGTTATATCACTTTTACTATATTAGCCCAAAATATGATTTTTTAACATTTGTGCCCCCATGGTCTCTATAACTAACTATTTTGGCCCATGAGTCTAACTCAACCCCCTACCCTGGTTAATTATTTGTCACATGTCAAGCACATGATGGGCATATTTGTAACTCAACCACCGCCATCGTCGGACTTCTCTCTATCGGATTTCGTCCTCTTCCGCGACGACGACGACTCCTCCTCCTTCAGCCACACCTCCTCCTAAGCCAACGCCGCTCCACCGTCAACCACAACCAACAACAACGAAGCAGTTTCATTGCAAAAAATAAACCCTAGGTTTCAATTCATCAACCCTGAGCCTCACATATCCTCTCAGTTCTACACATTCTACACATTCAACACCGAATCACACACCTCGGAGGAGATCAGGGCGGCGATACCGCCACCAGTGATGTCCAAATGGCGGTCCGTTGGAGAAGATGATGGGCCTAAGAACAATTTAGGGGTTTTATGGTGTAATTAGGTATTGAATTGTATTTAAGACCCCCTGTAGTGAGGCGTGATTTTTGGTTTTTTTCTCCCATAACGCCCCGAACACCACGACAGGCGGCGTTATGGGGCAAAAAAAGGGTGTAGCGTTATAGATATGGTGCTGGTACGGAGGTTTGTTTTCAAAAATGGACCAATCAAAAATAGCTAAGTGTTTTTTAATTAATTAATAAAAATGAAAATTAATAATTAGGTAATGATGAGGTAGGGGCTTTATGACTACGGGCTCTAGTGACATAACGCCCCATAAAGCCCCTGTGTGACGTGGCACGACACGTGTCGCATAACGCCCACAAAGGAGCTTTTATGACTACGGATGGCCTAATATGTCTCAGAGGGGAGGGGAAATTACAAGTATACCAATCATGTGCCTGACATGTGACAAATAATTAACCAGGGTTGGGGGTTGAGTTAGACTCAGGGGCCAAAATAGTTAGTTATAGAAACCATGGGGGCACAGATGTTAAAAAATCTTATTTTAGGCTAGTATAGTAAAAGTGATATAACCACAGGGGCCAAAATCGTAATTTGCTCTATACAAAATAACAAAACACATTCCAATAGTTGAGGGCCAATCAAACCAAATCACCATTTGTTAAAAAAAGAAAAGTGATGCTGGAATATCAAGTGTCGACTCAATTATGTAATGAAATAAATCCACATTTAGTGTTCATTAAGTTTTGTTTTAATTTATGTCCATTGAGTTGATCATAAAAACTCTGTATAAGTTCTCATATAATTTGTATTGTGGGATAGTTTTTGAGTTTTATAAAATAATTGATTTTTCACTTCAAATTCCGTGCCTTTTGGGTGGAATCTTGGGAGTTGGGGAAGAACACACGGGTATTCTTTGAATCAACGTGTTTGATCTTCGTTTTCCGTATCGCGCGCTACATCAAAAAGCCCAATGGTATGGGGCCACATGACGCAAGAAGAGCAAATCACTCTTCACATTTTTTTTTGCTGTAGTATAGAACTAGGGGTTTGCCCCGCCCGTGTTGCGGGGCACTAAGCCGAATATTCTCTATCATAACATGTATGTCCGTGTTTTGGTTACCTGTACATACTACTTATAACACGATCTCAAAAAAATTACATTGAGTCAACCAAATAAATTAAAACACTATCATATTTTGGGTTAAGAAAAAAAACGATAGAAAAACTATAATTTTAAACTGGGGACAAAATTGTAATTTTTCAGGATAAATGAGCTTGTGCCAGGAAGTCGCTTGGCACGAATAAAAATTATATCGAGTCAAACAATTAAAATAAAGCACTACCACAATTTTCTTAGAAAAAAAACTAAAACAATGGCATGACTGTAATTTTACACTGGGGACAAAATCGTAATTTGACTGAGAAAGCAAAGAAAAACGATGCCAAAAATATAAATAATTGAGGGCCAAATTGTAATTTGGCTGGGAGGAAAAAAAACAAAAATAATGGCAAAACTCTAAATTTAAACGGGTCAAAATCATAATTTTTAACCGAGGGCAAAATTGTAATTTTTAGTTGGGGCAAAAGCATAATCTTATTTTGAACTGAGGGTAAAAACGTAATTTTGAACTGATGGCAAAATCGTAATTTTAAAGCGGGGATAAAATCGTAAATTGGTTGGGCCAATGGGGGAGTCCAGGCAGTTGCCTGGCACTACTCCTCCATCTTGGTCTGTAGTTGTACACTGGGGGCAAAATCGTAATTTGACTAGGAAAGCAAACAAAAATGATGACAAAAATGTAAATTTAAATTGAGGGCAAAATTGTAATTTAGTTGGGAGGAAGAAAACAAAATTAATGGCGAAACTGTAAATTTAAATGGGGAAAAATAGTAATTTTGAACCGAGGGCAAAATTGTAATTTTTCACCGGGGGGCAAAAGCATAATTTTATTTTGAACTGTTGGTAAAAACATATTTTTAAACTGATGACAAAATCGTAATTTTAAAGCGGGACAAAATCGTAAATTGTTTTGGCCCAAAAAGACAAAAAAGTCAAAAAGAAAAAAATAAGAGTTAATTACTGTTTTCGTCCCTGTGATTTGTCAAAAATTACTATTTCAGTCCATTAGTTTAAAAATTGCGATTTCAGTCCTTGTGGTTTCACTTTCGTAACCATTTCAGTCCACCTTTGTTAACCCCATCCATTTATTCTGTTAAGTGCACGTGAATCGACCATAATGCCCTTATTAATAAAAAAAAGATGTCTAAATGAGTTAATTACTGTTTTCGTCCCTGTGGTTTGTCAAAAATCACTATTTCAGTCCCTGTGGTTTCACTTTCGTAACCATTTCAGTCCAGTCTCCTAACACTGTCTATTTTACCGTAAAGTTTTTAATGAAATGCCTAAATTACCCTTGTGTTAATTAAATTGGATTGTAGGGTTCGACCCACCATGGCTTCGGTAGAAGTAGAAGTCTGGCACTATTTTTACATATGTGGTTCCAAAATTTTAATTTTGGATTTTAGAATGAGAAAATGTCCAGATAAGCATTATGTTTTAAAGTTATTATGTTAATTGATGCTGCTAGGAAGATATTAATTGGGGTGGGGTAATGGGTCGCCGGACATTAAGAGGGTGGGGTTGTGATGCTGGAGAAGATGACTGGAAACTTTTGCCGGAAATGAGAGCAGGGATGGAGTGAGGTGGGGTAGGGTAGGGTAGCGTGGGGGTATATTTTAACAAGTGGGTCCTAGAATACGATCTTTTAAATTTCCATGGTTTTTTTTATTTAATTAACACAAGGGTAATTTAGGTATTTCATTAAAAACTTAACGGTAAAATAGACGGTGTTAGGAGATTGGACTGAAATGGTTACAAAAGTGAAATCACAGGGACTGAAATAGTGATTTTTGACAAATCACAGGGACGAAAACAGTAATTAACCCATTTGGATATCTTTTTCTTTTTTATTAATAAGGGCATTATGGTCAATTCACATGTACTTAACAAAATAAATGGATGGGGTTAACGGAGGTGGACTGAAATGGTTACGAAAGTGAAACCACAGGGACTGAAATCGCAATTTTTAAACTAATGGACTGAAATGGTGATTTTTGACAAACCACAGGGACGAAAACAGTAATTAACTCAAAAAATAATAATAAACCACTGTTCACGAAAGTTGTAAAATGCAACAAAGTTAATATGTTACCTTTTATACGTTTTTTTTATTATTATGTTATTGTTATTCAGATTACTAACTTATTAATTTTCGATACTGTTGTAGATATGCCTTCCAGATTGTTTTACAGACGAGAAATCTTAATGGCATCGCCATTTCTGGGTGACATAAATGTCCTAGGGTATGTCTTTGGTGCAATGTGCCATTGGTCTCTAGTGTCAAACGTGAAGGAACTGTCCAAACTATATAAGTCTGAAGTTGTACCGGCCCAAAAAAAGAAAGATGGTGCAACTGATTTTGGTTGCTGCAAGCTGGTTAATCTGGAAAGTGCGGAACAAATTGATTTTCTCAGAAATGCAGGTGTTGGTAGATCAGATCTTTGGAGAAACACAAGCAATATTTTTCATGTGTATGAGTGAATGCAGCCTTGTATTAGTGAGTTGGTGGTGCAAGTTGCTTGTAATTTTTATTGGTGATGAATGAAGTATAATTTGCAGTCCAAAAAAAATGTCCCAGATGAAAAGCACTCCACATTTATGGTGACGTACATGCTTAGGTAATTCAAAGCATTAATAGATATCATCATCTTTCAGATATTTGCTTATATTTGATCTGTAGTGGTAACGAATTAAGAAGACGATGCCATTATAATAATTCAACAACTATTTCTTTATAATTCATTTTCAATTAAACTTTAAAAAATTATAGAAATTCGCTGTTTAATAAAATTTGGTATGTAAAAATTTCTAAAGACTACCTGTGTTTTTATACGGATTTTACATCTAGCAGTATATTTTATGTAATAATAATAGAAATTACATAACATAAAAGGTTATCACATAGTATGTTACTTTATATGAGTGTAATCAAAATTGTTCAATACTAATCTAGTCAAGTCTTAGATTGTGAAATGACTCACGAGTTTGAACTTGATCTTGGGATTTAGATACATGACTCAAAAGGAGACGATCTCAAGCTTCAAACAAGACGAACTCAGAACATAAAGTTTCTTCATGTTTCACTACAATAACTCATCTTAATTTTTACACTATAAACATTAATAATCAACCATTAAGACCACACGGTGTGGAGAGGCTTGAAAATGAGGCGTTATTCGATACGTGGATGACCCGTAAGCACGTGTCAGAAAAGTGGTGTGGTACCAAAAAGTGCAGGGTGGGATAGGGCGTGGAAGAGTGGCGTGGTGGCACACATGGCATACACTTTTTATAAATATTTTAAATTTAATAAACAAAGAAAATCAATAAAAACCCACCACCCGATGAGAAGCCTCTACATCACACATCACCCAACCTCCACGCCGAAGAAAAACATATCGCCTTTCCCTCCACGCCAGCCAAAACGCCTACAACGGAGTGGTGTAGTGAGGTGGTTAAAGCCTCCACGTTAGAATCCACGTCCCACACCGTATGATCTAAACGAAAAACAACTTGATTCTAGTTCATTAGTTTCCTTGTTTTTAACCTATCTTATCTTTTCATTACATCCAACTTGCAAACAGTTATTTGAAAGGTTTTCTTATGTTCATAATTTATCAACCAACTAATTACGTCGTCCAACATGTCATTTCATATTATATAGTTTTACCCTAAGTTCATAATTGTAGCTTGTAACAAAAAAAACCATTATATTTGTCTTATATGTATTTAGTCATGGATCCAATATATTTTTTAACATGGTCAGTTTTCAATTATGTACGATGAATCGGGTCATTTTATGTATGTTACACATTAAATATTAGCATAAAAAACTTGGAAGACAATAAAATAAGTACAAGATACCCAATACTTGAGGCTCAGGCTACCATTATATGTACCAAGTCAAACGTTTAATTAACTAACTAATTAGATAACATAAAACCTTTTTATCTAAATAATCCAAGCGTATTAGGGGAGGAGGTGGTCACTAGTGATAGAATTATATCACTCACAAGCACCAATCAAGTTCCGCCATGTCATCAATCATTTTTCCATCACTCACAACCTTTTTTAGTGGGGGTGGTCATCACTCACCACCACACCCAACAATTTTCCCCCAACCAATAACTACCCTCACAAAACAAAAGAATAACGCGTGAAGAAAATAACGAAAATCGATTCCCGTGGTGCTATAACGCATTATACTATTAGGTGGGGGTGGGAATATGAAAGTTCAACGCGTTATAAATTGTTCCGTGATGGTATAACGGAACCGCCCCCTTGGGCCTTACTTTATACGAAACTTTACATTTTAAAGACAAACATTAGGGTGAACGGGGCGTAAGAGTGGAGTGAAATCGGTGACCCCATTCACCTAAGGGAAACACCGCCGCCATCCCTTAGGTGAGTGGGTGAGGGGAGTGAAATGGGTGGAGGTTCACCGAAGAGAGGAGAGGAGAGAGGGAGAAGGAAGGTGGGGCCAATCTAATTTCCAACCAATCAAACCTTTTCTTTTCTTTTTTTTTTTTTTTTGAATAAAAAAATAAGGGGAGTTAAGAGGGGAGTGCCGCCATCAATTTAGGGTGTTAGGGGAGTTTAAGAGGAGAGTTGACGTGGCACACGAGTATTGGTTGGGCGTAAGAGAGGGAACTCACCTATTAGGTGAGCACCCCCTTCACCCTTAGAAAACTGTTAAAAGCACATTATCTAAAAGTAAACAACCCATTTACTTTTTCTAACTTTAAATTTACAAATATTAATCAAGTTTTACACTATATTTTTACCATCTACATAAAAACTTTACTTTTATATTTAAAATAATTGCATGTTGTTGTTTTCAATCTATTTACATTATTTGGTTCATATTGAATTGTCTTTTTCATAAAAATTAAAATGGTATAAATCAAAATCATAAACCCTTTTTCTTAATCTTATACCTTTTTTTTAATCTTATGAAAACCGGAAAGGAATGGCCAATTTGAGCCGTCAAGTGAGGAACCGATGGTTCAAGTGGTTTAAACTAGAATGAGTGCACCGGCGAACCAGCGAACCAGCCATGTTTGAGAAGATCTCATTAAGGTTCAAGATGGTTGGACCTGATTAAATACTTATAAAATTTAATCCTTCTACTCGATAAAATAAACTCAATATTAGTTAATCTTAAAAAGACTAAAATTTATTTAATTTAGTTATTTGAAACCATGATTTTATCCAAACTCATATCGAAGATATTTTAAGAAAAAACTCCGAAATAAAAGTCAAATGGAATTACATCACATCCCAAATAAGTGTCCCCGTCAAGGTTTATGATGGTTCAACAAACTGTACCATCACTTCATACTTTATTTACAATATAATATAATATAATATAATATAATATAATATAATATAATAACTAGAATTTTTAAATTTATAATCTATATATAATAAAAAGGAAATCTATATATAATATATAATAAAAAGGAAAATGAATGAACAGTAGTTCATTTAGGGTATATTAGAATATAAGATATGGGGTGGGAGTTGTGGCGTGGGTTGGGTATAAACGTCCAAGTCATCATCCCGGGTGGGGGGTTTCGGCGTGGCCCCTTGGCCGGGGGTTTTAGCACGGGCGTTGGACGAGGCTATCAAGATGACATGGCGGGATCGTTGGGCTAACCGTTGGCCAACGACTATGTGTTTAAAAAAATTTATTTTTTCACTATAAATACTTACACTTCTATTCATTTTTTTACCACAACGACTATGGGGTGGGGGTTGTGGCGTGGGTTGGGTATAAACGCCCAAGTCACCATCCCGGGTGGGGGGTTTCGGCGTGGCCCCTTGGCCGGGGGTTTTAGCACGGGCGTTAGGCGGGGCTATCAAGATGACATGGCGGGATCGTTGGGCTAACCGTTGGCCAACGACTATGTGTTTAAAAAAATTTATTTTTTCACTATAAATACTCACACTTCTATTCATTTTTTTACCACAACGACTATGGGGTGGGGGTTGTGGCGTGGGTTGGGTATAAACGCCCAAGTCACCATCCCGGGTGGGGGGTTTCGGCGTGGCCCCTTGGCCGGGGGTTTTAGCACGGGCGTTGGGCGGGGCTATCAAGATGACATGGCGGGATCGTTGGGCTAACCGTTGGCCAACGACTATGTGTTTAAAAAAATTTATTTTTTCACTATAAATACTCACACTTCTATTCATTTTTTTACCACAACGACTATGGGGTGGGGGTTGTGGCGTGGGTTGGGTATAAACGCCCAAGTCACCATCCCGGGTGGGGGGTTTCGGCGTGGCCCCTTGGCCGGGGGTTTTAGCACGGGCGTTGGGCGGGGCTATCAAGATGACATGGCGGGATCGTTGGGCTAACCGTTGGCCAACGACTATGTGTTTAAAAAAATTTATTTTTTCACTATAAATACTCACACTTCTATTCATTTTTTTACCACAACGACTATGGGGTGGGGGTTGTGGCGTGGGTTGGGTATAAACGCCCAAGTCACCATCCCGGGTGGGGGGTTTCGGCGTGGCCCCTTGGCCGGGGGTTTTAGCACGGGCGTTGGGCGGGGCTATCAAGATGACATGGCGGGATCGTTGGGCTAACCGTTGGCCAACGACTATGTGTTTAAAAAAATTTATTTTTTCACTATAAATACTCACACTTCTATTCATTTTTTACCACAACTACTCCACCTCTTCTATAATCATCTCTATCTTATTTAAAAAAAAAAATCTCATCCAACCACAATACGAAAAATGAATCCTCATAATCGTGGTTTTGACCCGAACAATCCGTGGGCATTCCAAGAAACACCTAGCTCAGCATCCAATCGTCCAATTGCTCCCTTTTTAATACACTCCACGATGCCGGATATGGTTGGTTACGCATCGTTTATCTCAAATCGTTTGAAGAATGATGTCGGTCGAAAACACCAATGCCTTTCGCGCAACGTGCGTCATTGAAAAACACTAGTTTTAACTATGTTAAATATTATTCAATAGTAAAGTATTTTAAACGTAAAATACTTAAAACAAGGTTGATGGTATTAGATTTTACTATGAATTCTAGTAGACCATAAAGGCATGTTCATATACATTTAAGTGGAGGGCAATAGTATAAGTGGAGGGCAATAGTATTGTTTGGCTATTTGCCAAATAAGTGGAAGGCAATAGTATTGTTTGGCTATTGGTCAAAAATGGCGGCTATGTTTTTTTTTTTTTTAATTTATCATATGATAGCTATCTATAATTAAAAAAGGAAGATGGAGAAAAGTGTTAAGTAGCGGTTTACAACTTCTTCATTTGTTCTGTCAAATTATAATTTTATTCCTAGCATAAAATTTCGATTTTGCCCTCAACTAAAAATTAGGATTTTACTTCCAGTTCAAAATAAAATAATGCTTTTACCCCAGCTATAGTCCTGCCAAATTACGATATTATCTCTAGTTTAAAATTACAATTTCGTCGTCAGCTCAAAATATAATTATGTTTTTGCCCCCAGATAAAAATACGATTTTGCCTTAGTTAAAAATTACGATTTTACCCCCCCCCCCCATTACCTAAACACAACAAATACAAAGGTCGGCGGGAATAGTGCCTCTAAGTGATTGGAGGAAAGGAGCGGCAAGGGGAATAGTGCCAGGCACCTACCTGGCACTTCCCTATTGGCCCAATTAATTTATGATTTTATCCCCGTTTAAGAATTATGATTTTGCCCTCCGTTCAAAATTACGTTTTTGCCCCAAGTTAAAAATATATTTACCCTTTTGCCCCCAGCTCAAAATTACGATTTTGCCCTCGGTAGAAAAAATACGATTTGACCCTCAGCCAAAATTACGGTTTTGCCCCAGTTCAAAATAAAAATATGTTTTTCCCCTAGCTAAAAATTACGATTTTACACAAGTTTATTATTTTACACCCACTTTAAAATTACGTTTTTCGCCTCCAGTTTAAAATTACGTTTTGCCCCCCCCCCTAAAAATAAACATATGCTTTTGCCCCCCGCTAAAATTACAATTTTACCCTCATTTCAAAAATACGTTTTCGCCCCCAGTTCAAAATAAAAATATAGTTTTCCCCTGGTTCAAAATTACGATTTTACCATCAGTTTAAAGTTATGATTTTACCACCAGTTCAAAATAAAATATAGTACTATTTTTTTAATTGGTTGAGAATTATTCGGCGATCGCCCCGTAACGCAGGCGGCGGGCATCAATTAGTTTTTATACAAATGAGAGCATAACATATAAATGAGTTTTTATGTTCTATTTTTGTTCATCTGTAATTATATATTGTAGGATTATACATTGTAATGTTATAATACATAAATGGGCATTCAGCGACGTAGCACTCCGAATGTTTCGGTTAAAAGTGTAATATTTCTGGTTTTTCGTCCGAAAAATTTAAAGCTATATAGGTTCGCCCCCGTCAATTATTTTGCCTAAAAATCCCCTGCTTCTACTAAGTTTATTGTCCAAAATATTTATACATATTTTGTATTGAGCTAAATAAATGTGAAGAACGAGCAATTAGTAAGTTTTTATAATTGTTTATAAACTTTAAGTTAATTTTGTTACCACTTTATAAATAAATCAAAGTTGAGGATTCCTTTTTATCTTAAAGGTACTTACCATTTATCTTAAAGGTCGTCGGGTTGAGTTTTAATTCTTCGTCTAGGTACTTACCATTTATCTCGCGTCATTATAAATATTTTGGTCTTTATTTGTATTAAACAATATTCAACTTTTTTAATTTTATATGTAAGAATGCGTCATTTGAATGAATGAAGATTATGTAGTTTTATTTTTTGATTCGTAGTATATATATATATATAGGGGAAGTTCAAATGAAAACCACTAGTTATTGTAAAAACTCGAAAACTAACCAAAAAAGCCAAAAAAACATACTATTTTTTTTTTTTTGCATAATAATTTTCGCAGGTTTTTTATATATAAAAAAATTTTCAAAAAAAAAAAAAAACTTTTTTTTTGTGTAGTGCACATGTGTAATACTACACATGTGTATTATTACACATGTGTACTACAAGAAAAAAAATTTTTTGAAAAAAAGTTTTTTTTCATATATAAAAATCAGCGATTTTTATAAAAAAAAATGAAAAAAAAATTGGGTGTTTTTTAGACTTTTTTTAGTTAGTTTTCGAGTTTTCACAATAAAAGTGGTTTTTATTTGAACCATCCCTATATATATAGGGTTAGGATCATGTGAGAAGCACTAGGCTAAGTGAGAAACTTGAGAAGCAATCTGGACCATACATTTTCCCTAAGCTTTTCGTAATATACATATATGTATAGTTTAAAACTGACTATATACATATATGTATATTGGATTATACACATATGTATATAGTCAATTGTAAACTATACATATGTGTATATTACGAAAAGCTTAGGGAAAATGTGTGGTCTAGAATGCTTCTCAAGTTTCTCAAATAAGGTGGACTTCTCTTAGGATCCCTACCCTATATATATATATATATATAGGGGATGGTTCAT
The DNA here is from genome assembly GCF_002127325.2 of Helianthus annuus. NCBI lineage: Eukaryota > Viridiplantae > Streptophyta > Magnoliopsida > Asterales > Asteraceae > Helianthus > Helianthus annuus. Next base: position 109,098,643 of record NC_035440.2, read on the forward strand.
ATGAAAACCACTTTTATTGTGAAAACTCGAAAACTAACTAAAAAAAGCCTAAAAAACACACAAAATTTTCTTTTTTCAATTTTTTTTTATAAAAATCGCTATTTTTTATATATAAAAAAAACTTTTTTTTCAAAAAGAAATTTGTGTAGTGCACATGTGTAATAATACACATGTGTAGTATACATACACATGTGCAGTATTACACATGTGCACTACACAATTTTTTTTTTTTTTTGAAATTTTTTTTATATATTAAAAAAGCTGCGAAATTTGGTTTGTAAAAAAAATTAAAAAAGAAATTTTTGTATGTTCTTTTGGCTTTTTTTAATTAGTTTTCGAGTTTTCACAATAACTAGTGGTTTTCATTTGAACCTTCCCATATATATATATATATATATATATATATATATATATATATATATATATATATATATATATATATATGGGAAGGATAAATCGAAAACCCACTCCAGTTGACTAAACCCTGAAAACCCATTAATAACCATTGATTAACCATGATGGATGGCTGAGATTCATTTTGGGCCATTAATTGATTTTGAATCCCTTTATCTCTATTTTTTAATATATTTGATGTACTAGAGGGCAATATGGGAAATTACAAAGAGACAAAACTCTGCATGTGTAAGAGACTTTACATCACTACATCAGTCTTCAAAATTTCAAAAACCACAAAATAACTCTCTCTCTCTCCCTCTCATAATCTTCATCAACCCCTCTCAAATATACCCCCAAAATCACCAGACAAAATCGATGAACGCTGGAGATCTTCATCTCTCAAAATTCTTTTTATGTTGTGATTATTTTTTATTAACTCAATCTTGCTAACTACAATCACCACATTTATTGTCATTAATAACAGTCATTTATTGTTATTAATTTGTTGGTATAAAGAAAATTTCCGAAAATGCTCGTCAAAATGGTGAATTGTTTTTCTATATACTAATTTTCTTAATTAATATACAACATTGTCATAAAAAAAAGATATTCAAGCAACTATCAACAAAAGCACATGATCAAACACACATAGAGCAAAAATGTACAAAAATCTCAGTGAAAAAAAAATGTAACACGGATACAGCAAAAATGTACAAAAACCTGAGACAAAAATAAAATGTAACATGGTAAAAACAAAACCAAAAAATCCATAACGTATAAAATTCTCAGATTCAACACAGCAAAAAGTCTACATAAATCTCAGGGGAAAAAAATGTAACATGCAAACGTCTTTTGAATCATCTTCAACATCTGAAACATCATCTTCAACATCTGAAACATCTTCTTCAAAGTGTAGATTTGCAAAAATGCTGGAAAAAAAACATACTTATTCACCTTCTTGAACAAGATCTGAAACAAATTTTACACAAAAAATTGATGCAATCAATAATAAAAACAAGAGTCTAAAAAAGTGTAGCAACACACTTTATTTTCAGTAACGTGCATTATTTATGTAACACGAAAAAATGTAACATGCATTTTTTAATTATCAATTTATGCCAGAAACACAACACACTTTATTTTCAGTAACGTGCATTATTTATGTAACAAGAAAAAATGTAACATGCATTTTTTTAATAATCAAAAATTGCAGATCCACAAAACACAACAAAAAGTGTAGATTTGCAAACAAAGATGAAAAAAACCATACTTATTCACCTTCTTGAACAAGATCTGAAACAAATTTTACACAAAAAATTGATGCAATCAATAATAAAAACAACAAACTCATAAAACAAGAACTTAAAAACCTCCATTTTCTTGAACAAAAAAAATAGCAGATCCATAAACCACAACAAAAATGCAAACTAAAAAAGTGTAGACTTGCAAACAAAGCTGAAAAAACATACTTATTCACCTTCTTGAACAAGATTTTCGAACAAACCCTTTCAGCCTCCTCAAAAACGTAAAAAAATGTGTAATTTCACCGGATCTTTCCCTGGTTTTGAACAACAACTTCAGCCTTCTCTTCAATATCTGATTCATCATCTTCTTCGTGTATGATTTTCTTCAAAATAAACCAAAGAGGATCCGTCTTCATGGGGTTTGAAAAGAAACATGATGGATCCAGATCTAGATCTTGACGGGTTTAAAAGAAACATGATGGATCCAGGTCTAGATGACGGTACAGATCTAGATCTAGATCTAGATCTAGATGGCGTCTACATCGATCTAATGCTCATCAGTTTCTCCGATTTCATTTTTGTTCTTGTTTTCTCTATAATGGAACAAGAGAGAGAGAGAGAGGGGGGGGGGGGGGAAGTGTGCTAGAGAAGAGAGATGATGGAGGAAATGATCTGGTGAGTTTTGAAAAGGTTTGGTGAGATTTAAGATGTGAGAGAAGAAGAAAGTCTAACAAGTACTACAAGCATTAATTAAAAAAGATGACAAGAAGGAAGGTTGTAAAGGGATGAGAAAGTCTGCGTGTGCAGACATCACCAACCCATCACTACATGTCAAAAATGTAACATAGAAAATGACTATCATGCCCTTGCTCCTTTCAAATAACAATTTAAACGTGGATCAATCCTAGCCACATGTTAGAGTTTTTAGGGTTTAGTCAACTGGATTGAGTTTTCTCATTATAATTAGCCTATATATATATATATATATATATATGGAATAAACAATAAGTTTCGGTTACTAGCACGTTCTGTGATTTTAAATAATCGAAGATATCCACGCCGACATTTTGCACTCTGGAACACCACTTAATCAAATGTTAATTAGTTTATCGGTAATAAATCATTTAAAAAAATCATGGTAATTTAATTTAAGTTCATAGACGTCAATATATAAAAATCACATTGAGAGACTTTATCATATAACACTTTATCATAAGTGTTTAAGACCACACATATATTAGTTGATGTGATAAATGTAACAAAATAAATTATGAACCATATAATGTTACAAGTTAGGTAAGGACTGAAATATTCACGAACTCAAACAATGGATTTTAAAATAATGTTATTATATAAAAATATAAAGAGTTAAATGTCATTTTAGTCAACTGAGTTAACTTTATTCATTTTTTCGGTTAACAAGAAGGGCAATTCGGTCGTTTTATAAAATGACCGAATTGTCCTTCTCGTTAACAGAAAAAATGGATGAAGTTAACCCAACGGACTAAAATGACAACAGTGAAACCTTTTTGAACTCATAGGCAAAAATGAAACTTTTGTACTAAATTGGCAAAATAAAATGACCGAATAGCCCTTCTGGTTAACAGAAAAAATGGATGAAGTTAACCCAACGAACTAAAATGACAACAGTGAAATCTTTTTGAACTCATAGGCAAAAATAAAACTTTTGTACTAAATTGGCAAAATGGTCCAAAATACATGCACTAAAATCACATTTAACTCAAATATAAATTATAAAACAAGATTATTATAGTATTTACGAAATCAAACAACAGATTTAAATATAAACTAATCAATACTCACATTCAACTTTAGATTTATGCAATCAATTTATCATATGTGCCTTAAAACGACATATAAGTAAGGGGTTTAAAATTTTACATGATTAAAACAGGGACTTACTTTCTATGATTTGTTAGCTGAACACCAACAGAACAACAAAATTAAACAGAGACACAACACATTGACAACATAATACCTTCTCAATACATCAGTGAACAAAGGAAGAAATTTACCTGCATAAAAGATGACTGAAATCTTCCACAAGTAGCACCTCTTAAACATCAACAACACAATCAACAACAAAATCCAAAACCGACAATGAAGTGGAAAACCAATCAAACATATGCAAACCTCTGAAGATTTCTTCCTCTGAAGAAAGAAACAGAAAACAATAAGAGAAGCAACAGTCTCATGCAATCGAAGTCTTTGGAACTCTGATATAAGAGAAGCGTTAACAACAGGTGTCCTGAAATGAAAGCTCTGTAGAACACGTGTGCAACACTACGAAGGAAAAAAGTGTGAAAAAATATTAGGGCTCAGATCGAACCTGAGTGGATTTGGGATTTAAGGGAAAAAAAACCAGTCTACCATAGGCACTAATCAATTAAAGAAGGAGTAAGAAATGTATAAATACACTAAAAAAAACGTGTGAAAGAAGGGAAAAAGGGAAATGATGTGAAGCCTTGTGAATTACTATTCATAAGGTTTCCTAATTAATATATTTTATTTTAATTTAATTTTAATTTTAATTTAATTTAATTTTATTTAATTTAATTTTAATTTTAATTTTAATTTTAATTTTAATTTAATTTAATTTTAATTAATTTAATTTAATTTAATTTAATTTAATTTAATTTAATTTTAATTTAATTATAAATTATAAAACAAGATTAAATTGTGGCATACGGCTTTTTCATGCAACACTCATATAAAAATAATAGTAAAATAATTATACGAAAACGATGTATTATAAATATTGGATGACAGGCCAGAAGTGGGCCGAGGCCAGACAAGAAAAAGCATAGTAGATACACATCTCATGTGTTAGGCCCATTTAAATTAAACATTCTTTAATGCATTCCACACGTGCACTCGACCAGTAAAATACGAGATGACGTGGACACCCCCCTTCAACATATTTCAGGGGTCGTTTATTTCCGTTATATTTGGATCAACGACTTAACGGTGCTACTAACGGAACATCAAATCATCGACTTAGTTGTACCCTATTTAAATAAAGTTTTGATTTACATATAATATGGATAATTACAAAGTCACTTGAAAAATGCTATTATATAGGGGATACGTATATTGCATACCATTTTTTATTTTACGTCAAGAACCGTGAGAACCTGAGTAACACATATGTATCCGGTGTTTGGCATATTTGATGGGAGAGATAATGAAAGTTGGTAAATAACGTAACCACCTTATGTATTACCCTCATGAAAGTTATTATATAAGTGTTTATGTGTTTCTCGTTATTAACTTACAATTGTTTTTTATTGAAAGTCACTCGAGCTACATCAATTTAACAAATTATTTAGAAACTACTACAAAGTATTCATTGATAAAGTTTTAGAAGATATATTCTTAACACCTTTCATCTCAATTTTACAAATTTCATTTTAACATACATCTAAAGGATATATATAAGAAATATCGATTAGCCCAATCAGTTTTTCAATTTTCCATTATGTTAAATTTGACTAAATTTAGGTGGTGATGAGGGTGTGTGGGAGACTACTGTATAGGGCCTGTGATTTCGAGGGGTATGTTTTTTTTTATAAAAATCCGATATATATATATATATATATATATATATATATATATATATATATATATATATATATATATATATATACATAGAAAAAGTGTAACGTACAATAGGGCTTATCGTACGATACGTACGCGATCATTCCAGCCGTACGATCTGGCGCGTACGATCTGGTGCGAATTCAATCTTCGCATGTTATAAAAAGGCAAATGAAATGGCATGGCTTGAAAATGCAATGAAATCGCATGTTTTGAAATCCCATAGAAATGAAATCGCATGTGAAAAAATGGCTAGCATGTGGTAATGTGAAAAATGGCATGGGGTGTGTAGATGGACAAAATCGCATGTGGAAGATTAAATATCGCATGTGAAAAAATGGCTAGCATGGGGTAATGTGAAAAATGGTATGGGGTGTGTAGATGGACAAAATCGCATGGGGAAGATTGGATTCGCACCAGATCGTACGACTGGGATAATCGCGTACGTATCGTACGATAAGCCCTATTGTACGTTAACTGACGACCTATATATATATATATATATTAATTCTCTTTTTAAATAGTGTACTCATATGAACTCTAAGATATGCCCATTTGCAAAACAATTTTTATGCTTTAGAAGTTAAACCATTGGCATTAGGTTTAGTGAGCCAATACCCATTTGATTTTAAATAATAATAATAATAATAATAATAATAATAATAATAATAATAATAATAATAATAATAATAATAATAATAATAATAATAATAATAATAATACTAATAATAATAATAATAATAATAATAAAACATTACAGAAGTGCACATTTTTTCGAGCTCGAACAAGATACATGAATTTCTCAGAGACGCCCATTTACATTTTTCTTTGTTAAAAACCATATTTTTATTGCAATGAAACCTTGAATTATATTCAAAAACAATTCTAATGGCGATTATAATCTACTTCCATTAACTAGGGAATGCACTATAAGCAGCTGGTATTCATGAGCAACTAAGCTACTTGTGATGCTATTGAGCTTTTAGTGTACTTATTAGTAGATACATTATATGCAACTTTTGAACATACTCTACCGTATATACATTAATTTTGGATATTGATGTACATTATTGTAATCACTGAGAATACATACATTCAACGGTGAATACCATATAGTTTTGATTTTCGAATAATGTATTCACTTGTGTTTACTTGTGGTTATTGGCAAATACACTATTAGTGAAACTATCAGAAACTATAATTTGCTCACTAAGTGTATAAACTTGATTACTTGAACTCATTTGCGCAACTGTTATAATCAATCATCTTTAATAAGAGAAGAAGAATTTCCATATTTCAAAATGGTTCTCAAATTTTGAGTGATTTTATATTTGAACACAACAATATATATGAGATATATCCACTACTCTAATATCATGATTATAAGTACAATGTTAGGGGTGATTTGTATTAAAAGTGAGGGTGTGATTGATTTCCATGTTTCAAATGATTGAAGGGTGCACTTGAATGGTACGTAAGAGCATGCCACTTCCCATGAACTTCTTTTTACCCAAAAGGAGATGTTAGAAGTGACATTAGACACTAGTGCTTTAACTTTACTATATATCAAATCAAGAAAAGTAAATATATTAATTAATAACAAGTAAATAATAAAAATATTTAATTTCTATTATATTTAGATACGTATTTATCCAACACAAAATATTATTTAAAGATAATTACATAAATTGTTTTTGTGATATGTAAAAATTAATAAGGTTGTGGTCTAACTATGAATAGTTGCATAACATAAATTTGGAGTTGTCATTTTGTAGTTATTTTTGAAGCCTAGCACTAACTTATATTAAAAAGTCCATTAAATTTGTGTAAAATAACAATTTTACCCTTTTGACAGACCACAAATTGTTGCTGACTCCACCCTTAATCTCGAGATAAATTGAACACGACACAATGCCTCCCGAGAACAATTATTTTTATTTTGGTGGTATAATGTATTGTGGATATTACCCTAAGTATATCGTACATTACGGCTTAACGTAGTCCACGTACAACAACGTGTGTGATTTGTTCTATAACATGCATGATTAATGTTTTCAATATGCGTGATTATTGTGTTTCAACATGCGTGATTATTGTGTTTCAACATGCGTGATTTTGGATTTTTGAATTATAATGTGCGTGATTTTAAAATGAACGTGCGTAATTACCTGTCGTACGTGATGTACGTTAAGCCGTAATGTACGTTAACCTTCCTCATTACCCTAATAAGCCATATATTCTTTGTAATTGATCCTGCATTCGCCATATAACTCTTCTACATTTCATCCCTAATATCTTCTAAAGTCTTTAGTCCCATTGTCCCAATCATAAACCTCCTCTTCTTCTTGTTACCTCTATATGCATTAAACTTGTCAACATCTTAATCCAAACTTCAAAACCACCATCAACAAAAGAAATTTAACTAACTTGACTTCGCTTTGAAAGAACCCACATGGGTCGGCGATTATTGCGACACGAGATGTGAAGGTTGTTAGGATGAGAAACTATCGGCGACCGACAAATGGAAAATAATAGTAAAGGAAAAAGAATATGGTATTGTGGTCTATAACTTGTATTTGTGTGAGCTGCAGGTGTGGGGGTTAGCGTTACAAACATACAAATCGAGGAATAAGAAGAAAACTAAAGATATTTGTTTTTTTTTTATTTGTACAAAACTATTTAAGCTTTAGTGTTTATTAATAAAACAGGTAAATCAATTATTCTAAAGTTTCTAACATAATTTTTGGCGAATATTTGGTCTTAGTGTATAAGACTTAACAAATGTTACAAAACGACAATTATGGATCTTGAACATCTTACTTTTTAAAAGTTACATTTTTTAGAACGACAAGCTTACACATCCACAAAGTCTACTCCTAAATATTACATCAATGTCTATTATTAGAGTAGAATTCACATCACATTGAAAGACAACACCTTACTACACTCCTTTATACCATGGTTATAAAAATCCCGACTAGCATCCGATTAGTCGTCGTGCTAGTCGGAGATTTACCAATTATTTTTCCTCCAATTGACCATTTAATCATTTGTCAACGGCAAAAAATCAGCGGTTTAAGACAAATTCCAGTCATTTTCGGTCAAACCTTGTAAATTTCAGTGATTAATCTTGTTTACTTACAAAAATAAGCCGATGAGGGGTTAAAACTTGTCTTGCTAAAAGAATTACACATAAAAATGTGTGCGTGTATTTATACATATATGTATATACACACTGAAGATAACATATCAAAATCCAAATCCGATTAATCCCGATTAATCTCTCTTAATTCTGATTATGTACTCCGTCGACCGACTAGTGCCAAACAATTCTTGTAACACTGCTTGATACCATTAAGCTAGAGCAAAATGCCAAAATGGTCCTTGAGTTTAGGTCACTTTTGCCACTATAGTCCAAAAATGAAACCTTTTGTATCTGAGTCCATCAGGTTTCATTTTTGTTGCCTTTTTCATCCAATTGGCAAATTTTATAATTTTCTGTTAATTTATCCTTTTTTGTCGTTTTACTCATTTAATTAAAATATATTATGGCATAAAATGATGATTATGCTTTTCATCTAAATGAGGAAAACGACAAAAATGGGAGAAGCTAACGGAAAATTCTAACCCAGTTTGTCAATTAGATGAAAGTGGCAATAAAAATGAAACGCCAGAGACCCAGATATAAAAAAAGTTTCATTTTTACACTGAAGTGGAGTTCAAAAATGACTTAAATTCAGGGGCCATTTTAGCATTCTACTCCTTTAAGCTATTAGCAAATTTAAATTTACATGCCAAATGTGTTGAATTAAATCACATGAAAAGTAACAAAGTCTTTTATTAATATAACTATAAAAGAGTTAATTACATAGTTAGTTCCTGTGGTTTGCACAAAATAACATACTTAGGTACTAATAGTTTATAATCACCTTCTAGGGTATTAACTTTTCATTTTGTAACATTTAGAGGTATTAACTTTAAGGTATTAACATAGTTAGTCCCTGTGGTTTGCACAAAATAACATACTTAGGTACTAATAGAATGTGATTTTAAACCTACAAATAACGTTAATACCTCCAAACGTTACAAAATGAAAAGTTAATACCCTATAATGTGATTTTAAACTATTAGTATCTAAGTATGTTACTTTGTGCAAACCACAGGAACTAACTATGTAATTAACCCATAACATAAGCAAAAAGGTTTCATGTGTTAGCGAATTGTCCTAAAACTTCTACCCACTTGGTATTTATACAAAGTTTAGGCTCTCAAAATTAACATTATTAACCTATGTAAGAGTGATAGTAATGTAGGTAAATGAACTTTATAAAAGTTAATTAAGACTATTTGTAGAAAATGATAGATCTCAACACAACAGAGCCAATAGCGACAAAATCATGACAAAAATTTTATTATTTATCCTAACTAGAAAAACACCCTTAAAATCCTAGATCTTATCAGAAGTAAGGTCTATGAACAATACAAAGACAGAGGATCAATTGATAGTGTTTATTAGTGGATCTATCAAATGAAAAGTACCACAAATCAACAAGATCATACATGATCTAAACAAGATACAAACCCTAACGATTTACACAAGTGAGAAACTTTTTTCTTAAAATAAACTCAGAAACCCTAATGTGCTTTTATACCAGCTCCAACCAACATTTACCCACCAACCCTTGTTCTTTTATCTTATTTACACTCAGTCCCTTCATGTATTCAACCTGCACACTTAACACCCACATTAGTAATAACAAATAACAAACTTATTTAAGTTGTTATTAAGTTTGTTATAGCTTAATTTATATTTTGATATATCAATTATCAACATAGTATCCTTTTTAACATCCCCATAATTCGTATAACAAACATGTCAAACATGTCTAACTTTTCACACAGAATATTATGTTGCGCACTATGTAAACCCTTAGTAAACAAATATGCTATTTGTTTTTTAGAACTAACACTCTCAGGAACAATAACATCACTTGTAATTTTTTCTCTTATAAATGAAGATCAATCTCGAAATGTTTTGTTCTTTTATGGGACACATGTTTTAAAGCTATTGAGATTGCAACCTTACTATCACAATGCAACTTAATAGGTAAATATCAATCAACCCCTAACTATTTCAACAAGTTTAAAATCCATATTATTTCACATGCTGCAGAGCACATAGCTCTGTATTCAACCTCTGCAGTTGATCCTGAAACGACATATTGCCTTTTATTTTTCCAAGATACTAACCCAAAACTAGTAACTGATTTTCTAGTTACTAAACACTTATCCCAATCAGGAGACAGTTTTAGATAATTTAATATCAATGCAACTTGGGAATGTGATTAAGATGGAGAATGCATAAATTGACTCAAGTACCAAACAACATAACCAATATCAGGTCTTGCTATAGACAAATAGATCAATTTACCAATAAGTCTTTGAAAACCTGAAAATTCTTTTATCACTTGTTCTTTTGTTGATTTATTTGTAATTACACAACTTTGTTCAATAGGTATAGTCACAAGTTTACATCCTAGATAACCAAACCCACTTAAAAGTTCAAGACAATACTTTCTTTGTGAAAGACAAACATTATTCTCAGAATACAATACTATTATTTCTAGAAAATACTTTAAGACTCCTAAATCTTTCATTTGGAAACTATCACTAAGACATGTTTTAATTTTATTTATTTCAGTTTTATCATTACCAATGATGACTATGTCATCAACATAAACTAAGAGCACAACAAACAAACTTTTAACAGATAATATGAACATAGAATGATCACATGAACTTTGAACAAAACCTAAATTCAACAATCCATTTGTTAATTTCTCATTCCATTTTCTTGGGGCTTGTTTAAGACCATACAAGGATTTAACTAACTTACACACTTTTGCCTTATTTTAGAATAATAGCCTTGGGGCAAAGACATATAAACATCTTTTGTTATATAGAACCATAGAGAAAAGCATTATTATATCCAACTGATAAAATGTCCAATTATTATTAACAGTTATGCTTATTACAGTTCTAACAATCACCATTTTCACAACAGGTGAAAATGTTTCACCAAAGTCTATACCATCCCTTTGGTTATACCCCTTAGCTACCAGCCTAGCTTTGTATCTCTCAACCTTTATACTTGACTTTATAGACCCCTTTACAACCAATAGGCTTCCTACCTTTGGGCAGATCCACTAAAATCTAGGTATTATTTCTTTTTAAAGCTTCCATTTCCTTATTCATTGTCTTAACCACTATATTCTTTTACAACTTCATTATAAGTAATAAGTTCTATGGTTTTTTTTCAATACAACAACAAAACACATATTAACATATGCGAGATTTGCATAATTAACTACTTTTCCAATACCATATCTAACATTTTTCTCTACAACAAAGTCTCCAAATCTTCTTGGTAGAACACTTTCCCTAGAAGACTTTCTAACTTGAACCATATTCCCCTTGGACATGATGGTCTCAGAGTTGCGAGACATGTATCCTTAGCTGTGACACTCTAGGTTTTTCCGAACGAGCACCTTGTAATATTTTTGTATATATATATGTGTGTTTAAATGAAAACGTGATCTTTGTGCATGATATGTGTTGTATGTATGTATTATATATATATGTATGTGAGTCGAGACCATGACTCGCAACCACTCGGTTGCGAGTGGGCCGCTCGGTCTCGAGTGGGCCGTAACCGGCTTGGGCCGAAAACCCCCTTAGCCTATTTGATACTTGGTATATAATTCCCACTTTCCCCACTTCCCTTCATTTTACACAAACACATACACTTCTATTCTCTCTCACTAGAAAACCCCAAACAACACCCCAATCTCTTCCAACTTTCGGTTCAAGCAAGGATCTCGGTCAAGGAATCTCGGACAAGCTCTTCATCATTCGGACACTCTACTTTCTCGGTTCCTTTCCTTTGTTTCGGCTCCTTTTCATAACCGGTTAGTGTTATCTTTATGTGCATAAGATGTATGTGTGTTGAATGAACTAGAAAGTGCTTGTTTAGAGTGTTATGCATGATTTTAGGATAATTTGTGAAGTTTGACTATATGTGTAAACCCTTATGTATGAAAGCTTGATAACATGTTTAAGTGGCTAAAGAATAGTGGTTTAAGAATGATTAGGGCCAACCGAGTTATGCTTAAAGTCACAAAGTGTATGTTTTCTTGTTCTTGCATGATGATCTTGCTAAAATATGTGATTTTGGCTCATAGAAATGTATGATTATGTTAAGATAAAAACCCTAGAAAACTATGAACTTGTGATGAACTTGTTGAATAAGGTTTGAAGATTTCAAAAAGGGCAAAGTTTGATCTATTTTTATTAATGGTCAGATTAGGAAAAGTGTTAGTGAAACCTTACTGGCTATTACTCGATTTGGGCCTGATTACATAGTACAAATTGGACTGATGGATCTGAATCTACACGTGAACATGAAAGGGACAGCATTACGACTCGCAACCATACAGTTGCGACTCGCAACCATAGCATGACAACTCGAAACCACACGATTGCGACTCGAGACTACGACGGTTGCGACTCGCAACCACAGCATGACAACTCGAGACCACGCGGTTGCGACTCGCAACCACAGCGTGACAAGCCGAGACCTCCTGGTTGCGACTCGAGACCACCTGGTTGCGACTGGGCTGTCCACTTTAGTTATTGGGCCATAATGTGTAATATGGGCTACCTGTTAACTGGACTATGTGTTCTGTTTGAATGTGTGAGTGTTAGGGCCGGCCCAATAACCCCATGACTGTTTACTTGTATGCATGTTACGTGCCAGTTATGTGTATAGATTATACGTGAATGCTTGTACACCGAACCTGACCTATACCGGTAACCATGCTAGGACGTGGTGACCAACGTGTTTGACAAGTAACCTAATCTGCCGAGCAACTCAAGGTGAGTTCACACACTAAAAGCATGCGTCCCGCGGAGGGACACGGACCAACTACCAAACTTTGGGAAAACACTTTTGACCCATTACTCCGGGGGAAAACAGAATGGGTAATTACTATCTCCGGGGGAGATACGTTTGGATATTATTTATAAATCACAACTAGCCATGCTAAACGAAACTTTATCACTTTAAGTCCCTGCTTACAATACCGATTAATCGCCGGGGGCGAACGGGTTATTAGTTGATAGCGCTATTAGGTTTGACAACCTCACACCGTGACCGGGGGGATCGGGTGTGAACTAGTAGACCTTGCAACATGGTCAATGACGATAGACATTGACTCGGGGCACGAAAGCACAACAACTTTCCGTCAACAGTTTCGGTATCTACAGTTTAGTGAGCTTACAGATGGGGTAGCTCCCCAGGACGTGATTATAAATGCTTTATCTAAACAACTTAAGTTTTTGGTAAACTAAAACTGGACAACTAGTGAACTCACTCAGCATTATTGTTGACCCCTTACTGCATGCTTTGCAGGTAACCAGTGATTCAGGAGCTGCTGCTTGGGGATGTGTAGTGTTCGTCAAAACCCGTGTGTTGGGTTTAACTATCTTGAACTAAGGACTATCTTTAAAACTATTCGGTTTATGCTTCCGCTGTTTTGTTAAACTAATTATCGAACTTAAACTACGATGTTGCTAACTACTTTGGATATTAAATATTTCTTCTATTAATTCAATACTCAGTATAATTGGTGGCTGGATCCTGGTCAGTCACGCCCTCAAAGCGGGTGTTATCCGCAGGTGGATTTTGGGGGTGTGACAGATTGGTATCAGAGCCATTGGTTATAGTGAACTTGGTTTTAAAAAGGGAAAATCTTTTTGCGAAAAACCAGACTATAACCTGTGACTCGCGACGACACTACACTCCAAGTGCAAGGCTCAACACATTTGACCTCATAGCTCGGACCAGTGTTTACTTGGTTGCTTACCTTATGTTTCCTGTTTTACTATACGTACTAGTGTGCCTGATTAGATAGATACACCTCTCTCTTCTATCTCATTCTCGCTACATCACGACATCACACTCATACTGTGTTTTCTGGTTATGAAGACAATGAGTGGACGTGGAAGAGGAAACATCAACATGACTCAGGCTCAATTCACTAACCTGCTTAACACGGTGGCTGCAGCTTTCGCAGCTCACCCTGGAGGTAAACTCGTTACCCTAGGATGTTTAGATCCTACCGACACATCGCCTTTTATCCCTAAATCTGTACGCTTCGCTTCTCACGAACAGGTCAGCATGCACCTGCACAACCACCCGTGTGTACTTTCAAAACTTTCATGGATTGCAAGCCTCTCCCTTTCAACGGCACTGAGGGTGCCATAGGTCTTCTGCATTGGATTGAGAAAGTTGAAGCTGTCTTTGCTGTATGCGAGTGTCCCCCTGCGAATTGGGCAAAGTTTGCTACTGCTACACTTGAAGGTAACGCGCTCTCTTGGTGGAAGGCGCAAATTCAGATGTTTGGGTTAGAAACTGCTAATGCTACTGCGTGGGAGGATTTCAAGGACATGATTAAGGAGGAGTACTGTCACCGAGATGACATCCACAAACTTGAAAACGAGTACTATGCGCTTAAGATGGTTGGGTCAGAGATTGAAACCTACACCAAGTTGTCCAATGACTATGCTGCTCTTTGCCCAAACATGTCCCGACCTATGTATCGAAGGATCGAATTGTACGTCAAGGGTTTGGCCCCAGAAATTCGAAGCCATGTAACTTCAGCCAACCTCACTACCATTCAGCCGATCGTTCGACTTGCTCACAAACTTACTGATCAGGCCGTAGAAGAGGGCAGGTTGCCCAAAAGGATCAGTGCTACTGTCGGAACTTCTAGTGACAACAAGCGTAAGTGGGAAGGAAATCAAAGCAAGGATGCTAACCCCACTCAGGCCCCAGCCCAGCAAAGGAAAACTGAAAACAACAAGGGCACTCAACAACAGGGTGGCTATCGCGGTAACCACCCCAAGTGCAACAAGTGCAATCGACATCACAGTGGGCTTTGTGGGAAAGGTCAGTGCCAGCGATGTAACAAGATGGGGCATGAGGCCAAGGACTGTAGGAGCCCACGTCCCGTGGGGCAGAACCAGCAGCAACAACATCACGGGAATGCCAAGGGTTGTTTCCAGTGTGGAGCTGAGGGGCACTTTAAGAAGAATTGCCCTGAGCTGAACCAGAACCGCAACAACAATCAGGGAGCTGGAAATAACGATCAGAACAACAATGCTGGGAATGGTGCTAGAGGAAGGGCTTTTGTGATTGGAGCGGGTGAAGCGAGGAATGACCCCAATGTCGTGGCGGGTAAGTTCCTACTCGATGATCGTTATGTTTCTGTATTATTTGATTCTGGAGCCGATGCTAGTTATGTGTCCCTATGTATTAGTAAGAAGCTTAAGCGTCCGCTTTCGTTACTAAGTTCACATCATATCGTCGAGTTAGCTAATGGTAGAAACATCGAGGCCTCACATATTATCAAAGGCTGCAAACTAGAATTGTCTGGTCAGACATTTAGCATCGATCTTTTCCCTGTTACCCTTGGAAGCTTCGACGTCGTTATCGGTATGGATTGGTTATCCAAGCATCGCGCTGAGATCCTCTGTCAAGAGAAAGCAGTCCGTATTCCCCGCCGTTCTGGCAAACCTCTTATTGTACAAGGTGGCAAAGGTGGAGAAATCTCCGGCGTTATCTCGTTCTTGAAAGCCCAGAAGTGTTTACGAAAAGGGCACACCGCTATCTTAGCACTTGTCACCAACACGCAGGAAAAGGAAAAGAGGATTGAAGATTTTCCAGTAGTGCGTGACTACCCCGAGGTATTTCCTGAGGAATTACCTGGACTCCCTCCCCACCGTCAGGTCGAATTCCAAATCGAGCTAGCTCCCGGAGCAGCGCCAATAGCTCGTGCACCTTATCGACTAGCCCCCGCAGAATTGAAGGAACTCTCTACTCAACTACAGGAACTATTGGATAAAGGGTTTATCCGCCCTAGTTCATCACCCTGGGGAGTGCCGGTACTCTTTGTTAAGAAGAAGGATGGCACGTTCCGAATGTGCATTGACTATCGTGAACTGAACAAGGTTACCATCAAGAATCGTTACCCCCTCCCGCGAATCGACGACCTATTCGATCAGTTACAAGGATCGAGCTACTACTCTAAGATTGACCTGCGATCAGGCTATCATCAGTTAAGGGTCCGTAATGAAGACATCTCCAAAACTGCATTCAGAGCTCGTTATGGTCATTATGAATTCCTTGTTATGCCCTTTGGAATGACCAACGCGCCTGCGGTATTCATGGATCTCATGAACCGAGTATGCAAACCTTACCTCGACAAATTTGTGATCGTGTTTATAGACGACATCCTGATCTACTCAAAAAGTCAAGAAGAGCACGAACAGCACCTACGCCTTATCCTCGAACTCCTTCGCAAAGAGCAACTGTATGCCAAGTTCTTGAAATGCGACTTCTGGCTTCGAGAAGTCCATTTCCTGGGGCACGTGGTTAACAAGGACGGAATTCACGTCGACCCGGCTAAGATCGACTCTATAAAGAATTGGCCTACCCCTAGGACTCCGACCGAAGTCCGCCAATTCTTGGGACTAGCGGGATACTATCGAAGATTTATCATGGGATTCTCAAAGATCGCTCAGCCTCTCACGGCTCTTACTCAGAAGGGTATGGTTTATAAATGGGGTGAAGCTCAGGAAACCGCATTTCAGAAACTAAAGGATAACCTCTGTAGTGCTCCTATCCTCTCGTTGCCTGAAGGAACTGACGACTTTGTGGTTTACTGCGATGCATCCATCCATGGGCTCGGTTGTGTGTTAATGCAACGCGACAAAGTTATTGCTTACGCCTCTCGACAACTTAAGACGCACGAAAGGAACTATACTACGCACGACTTGGAACTAGGAGCAGTGATCTTTGTGCTTAAGATATGGAGACATTACCTGTACGGTACCAAGTGCACCATTTACACCGATCACAGGAGTCTCGAGCATATCTTCAAGCAAAAGGAATTAAACATGCGGCAACGTCGATGGGTCGAACTCCTGAATGATTATGAATGCGCCATCAAGTACCATCCGGGCAAGGCCAATGTCGTAGCAGACGCCCTCAGCCGAAAAGACACTACGCCCAAGCGCGTGCGAGCATTACAACTTACCATCCAGTCTAATCTCCCTACCCAGATTCGAAATGCTCAGACTGAAGCTCTGAAACCGGAAAACATCAGGGCTGAGTCCCTGCGAGGATCGAGACAACGACTAGAACAAAAAGAGGACGGCGCCTACTATGTGGCAGGGCGCATTTGGGTTCCACTTTACGGAGATCTACGGGAGCTTGTGATGGACGAAGCCCATAAGTCCCGTTATTCAGTACATCCTGGTTCAGATAAGATGTACTACGACATAAGGACCACTTACTGGTGGCCTGGCATGAAAGCCGACATAGCAGCTTACGTTAGCAAATGTTTGACCTGCGCAAGAGTCAAGACGGAGTACCAGAAACCAGCAGGCCTACTCCAGCAACCGGAAATCCCGAAGTGGAAATGGGAGCAAATTTCCATGGATTTTGTTACGGGGCTACCAAGATCCCAACGCGGGAATGATACTATTTGGGTGATAGTAGATCGATTGACTAAGTCTGCACACTTTCTGGCCATTAAGGAATCAGACAAGTTTTCTACCTTGGCAGAAATCTATTTAAAGGAAGTAGTCTCGAGACACGGGGTGCCAACTTCCATTATTTCCGACCGAGACGCTCGTTTTACTTCCGAGTTGTGGCAAGCTATGCACAAATCCTTTGGCTCACGCTTGGACATGAGCACCGCTTACCACCCACAAACGGATGGGCAGTCTGAACGCACCATCCAAACTCTGGAGGACATGCTTAGAGCATGTGTGATCGATTTTGGCAAGAACTGGGAGAAACATCTACCGCTGGTGGAATTCTCCTACAATAACAGCTACCACACTAGTATTCAGGCGGCACCTTTTGAGGCATTGTACGGTCGTAAATGCCGATCACCTCTTTGCTGGGCGGAAGTCGGTGACAGTCAACTCACAGGCCCAGAACTGGTGGTAGACACAACGGAAAAGATTGCCCAGATCAGGCAACGCATGGCGGCAGCTCGTGACCGTCAGAAAAGCTACGCTGATAAGCGTAGGAAACCGCTAGAATTCCAGGTCGGGGACCGGGTTCTACTTAAAGTCTCACCCTGGAAGGGTGTGGTTCGTTTCGGTAAACAGGGCAAGCTGAACCCGCGATATGTTGGACCATTCGAAATTACCGAGAAAATCGGTAAGGTTGCTTATAGATTGAACCTGCCTGCAGAGCTGAGTGCAGTGCACAATGTTTTTCACGTGTCTAATCTGAAGAAGTGTCTGTCAGATGAAACACTCATAATTCCTTTCAAGGAACTCACTATTGATGAACAGCTACGCTCTACTGAGGAACCGATTGAGATCACGGATCGAGAGATCAAAACCCTCAAACGTAGCCAGATACCTATCGTGCGAGTTCGTTGGAACTCATGACGTGGCCCAGAGTTTACCTGGGAGCGGGAAGACCAGATGAAGTCCAAGTATCCCCAGCTGTTCCCAAACGAAAACCCCAGCACTGAAGCTACAACCGAATTTCGGGACGAAATTCCAAACTAACGGGGGGATGATGTGACACCCCGTTGAAACACACTAGCTTGGCAGTGGCTGCCTTAACTTTCGGGACGAAAGTTCTTAAAACTTGGGGATAATGTGACACTCTAGGTTTTTCCGAACGAGCACCTTGTAATATTTTTGTATATATATATGTGTGTTTAAATGAAAACGTGATCTTTGTGCATGATATGTGTTGTATGTATGTATTATATATATATGTATGTGAGTCGAGACCATGACTCGCAACCACTCGGTTGCGAGTGGGCCGCTCGGTCTCGAGTGGGCCGTAACCGGCTTGGGCCGAAAACCCCCTTAGCCTATTTGATACTTGGTATATAATTCCCACTTTCCCCACTTCCCTTCATTTTACACAAACACATACACTTCTATTCTCTCTCACTAGAAAACCCCAAACAACACCCCAATCTCTTCCAACTTTCGGTTCAAGCAAGGATCTCGGTCAAGGAATCTCGGACAAGCTCTTCATCATTCGGACACTCTACTTTCTCGGTTCCTTTCCTTTGTTTCGGCTCCTTTTCATAACCGGTTAGTGTTATCTTTATGTGCATAAGATGTATGTGTGTTGAATGAACTAGAAAGTGCTTGTCTAGAGTGTTATGCATGATTTTAGGATAATTTGTGAAGTTTGACTATATGTGTAAACCCTTATGTATGAAAGCTTGATAACATGTTTAAGTGGCTAAAGAATAGTGGTTTAAGAATGATTAGGGCCAACCGAGTTATGCTTAAAGTCACAAAGTGTATGTTTTCTTGTTCTTGCATGATGATCTTGCTAAAATATGTGATTTTGGCTCATAGAAATGTATGATTATGTTAAGATAAAAACCCTAGAAAACTATGAACTTGTGATGAACTTGTTGAATAAGGTTTGAAGATTTCAAAAAGGGCAAAGTTTGATCTATTTTTATTAATGGTCAGATTAGGAAAAGTGTTAGTGAAACCTTACTGGCTATTACTCGATTTGGGCCTGATTACATAGTACAAATTGGACTGATGGATCTGAATCTACACGTGAACATGAAAGGGACAGCATTACGACTCGCAACCATACAGTTGCGACTCGCAACCATAGCATGACAACTCGAAACCACACGATTGCGACTCGAGACTACGACGGTTGCGACTCGCAACCACAGCATGACAACTCGAGACCACGCGGTTGCGACTCGCAACCACAGCGTGACAAGCCGAGACCTCCTGGTTGCGACTCGAGACCACCTGGTTGCGACTGGGCTGTCCACTTTGGTTATTGGGCCATAATGTGTAATATGGGCTACCTGTTAACTGGACTATGTGTTCTGTTTGAATGTGTGAGTGTTAGGGCCGGCCCAATAACCCCATGACTGTTTACTTGTATGCATGTTACGTGCCAGTTATGTGTATAGATTATACGTGAATGCTTGTACACCGAACCTGACCTATACCGGTAACCATGCTAGGACGTGGTGACCAACGTGTTTGACAAGTAACCTAATCTGCCGAGCAACTCAAGGTGAGTTCACACACTAAAAGCATGCGTCCCGCGGAGGGACACGGACCAACTACCAAACTTTGGGAAAACACTTTTGACCCATTACTCCGGGGGAAAACAGAATGGGTAATTACTATCTCCGGGGGAGATACGTTTGGATATTATTTATAAATCACAACTAGCCATGCTAAACGAAACTCTATCACTTTAAGTCCCTGCTTACAATACCGATTAATCGTCGGGGGCGAACGGGTTATTAGTTGATAGCGCTATTAGGTTTGACAACCTCACACCGTGACCGGGGGGATCGGGCGTGAACTAGTAGACCTTGCAGCATGGTCAATGACGATAGACATTGACTCGGGGCACGAAAGCACAACAACTTTCCGTCAACAGTTTCGGTATCTACAGTTTAGTGAGCTTACAGATGGGGTAGCTCCCCAGGACGTGATTATAAATGCTTTATCTAAACAACTTAAGTTTTTGGTAAACTAAAACTGGACAACTAGTGAACTCACTCAGCATTATTGTTGACCCCTTACTGCATGCTTTGCAGGTAACCAGTGATTCAGGAGCTGCTGCTTGGGGATGTGTAGTGTTCGTCAAAACCCGTGTGTTGGGTTTAACTATCTTGAACTAAGGACTATCTTTAAAACTATTCGGTTTATGCTTCCGCTATTTTGTTAAACTAATTATCGAACTTAAACTACGATGTTGCTAACTACTTTGGATATTAAATATTTCTTCTATTAATTCAATACTCAGTATAATTGGTGGCTGGATCCTGGTCAGTCACGCCCTCAAAGCGGGTGTTATCCGCAGGTGGATTTTGGGGGTGTGACATTAGCCATGCTAGAACTCTCACCTCTACTACTTTGACTTCTACTACCTATGTGTTGAACATTATCAACTGGACTGGTAGTCGCAGCTGTGGAAGAGTTAAATTGCTGCTGATCTGTGGAAGAGTTAAATTGCTGCTGATCATCACTAGGATTCTCATGATAACCTATTTCTCTCTTTTCATCATTGGGAGTAACAAAGTTTTCATTTTCAGAAACAGTGGATGTTAATGTTTCATAACAATAAAGTTTAAATGATTTAAGTTTGCATCAACAAAAGGTTATTTGGTATCCAAACACTTGACTTAAAAAGGTACACTGTTTCATACAATTTTACATCTCTAGAACAAAACTCTTTTTTCTCATCTAGATTCCATAATTTGTACCATTTCTTAACATTGAGTACCCCATTAAAACACATTTATCAGCTTTATTAGATAACTTATCAGTTTCATTTAAAATTGTACTGAAACATAAACATCCAAAATTTATTAGATGACTAAGAGAGGATTTAAAACCATGAACTAACTCATAAGGACTCTTTCCTAAAAGCACATAAGAGGAAATCCTACTGATCAAATACACAACAGTTAACAGACAATCTGTGGAACTTTAAAGGAAGACCACTCTGAAACAACAAAGATCTAGCCATGTTTAAAAGATGTTTATCCTTCCTTTCCACCACACCATTTTGTTGTGGTGTATAAAAACATGAAGTTTGGTGCAATATCCCTTTTGTATTACAAAAAAAAAAAAAAAAACTATTCATTTGAGAGTTCACAAACTCTGTTCCATTATCAATTCTAATAACTTTAATCCTTTTTTCAAATTGAGTTTGTAACAATTCACAAAAACACCTCAAATTATCAAAAACTTCATATTTACCTTTTAACATATAACACCAAACTATTCTAGAAAAGTCATCTATAACAGTTAAAAAATATTTAAAACCTTCTTTGTTTGTTGCTTTATAAGGACCCATAAATCTAAGTGTATAAACTCTCCTACAAACTTAGTTTTATGTTCACTTAATGGAAAAGGAACACTTACTTGTTTAGCCTTGTGACATATCTCACAGGGATGATTTTCAACTGAACCAATATCTAGACATGGTTAGAGGGATGACCAAGTCTATTATGCCATAAGTTTATCTTATTAACACTATTAAAACACAAATTAATAGAATAGAACATTTTCTCACAAAAATACGGACCATTATCCTGTCTACCAGTCACCAAGATTTTCTTTGATTTCAATCCTGAATAGAACATGTACTTTCGTCAAACACAACAGACAACTTGTTATCTCTAGGAAGTTTATGAACATACACCAAATTAACACTATATCCTAGCACATAGAACATATCACATAATATCACATCAGTGGCAAGTTTTATATCTCCTATTTTTGTAACTTTAGCACATGTTCCATCTGGATGACACGCTTTTAAATCAAACTCCGAAACATCAACACAATTATGCATATCTCTGTCTGCCATAACCATATGTTGATTTGCTCCCGAATCTATCACCCAAATATAGTTAAAACCATAGTTAACTGAACAAGAACAACTTATAAAATTTCCAGACACACCAAACAAATTAGATCTATTTTCTATGACAGAAGACTCACCTCCTAAATTGGAAGTTTGTTGATCCACACCAGGTTTATCACTAACAAGATTTAAAAATTTAGATATATGTTCAGAAGTAAAAGGTAAAGTAGAAAAGCTTGAAGCTATATATGATTTATTTATTGACATATTGTTACCAGTATTACCCTTCCCAGTCTAATTCCCAGATCTTCTTTTAAATCCTTGAGGGTAACCAATTAACTCAAAACGTCTATCCATATCTTGACCAATCATATTACAATGTGTACATTTAAGATTAGGCTTAGGACCCATATAACCTTTCCTTTGGGATCAAAAACTTGATTTGATTTAGAAACAGATGACACGTTCTGATTTTTTTTTTATAAACCACTAGAACCTCTATGATATTCTTCCCTAGCTATTATAGAAAAAAGCAACTTTTACTGTCGGCCGAGGGTTTCTAGTTAACAAATTAGTTTTAACAGTATGATAGGCATCATCAAGCCCTATAAGAGCTCTTAAAATCATTAAATTCCTAGAGGCTTGACAAGTACACGAAGGCAGTTGAAGAATAGCATCAAATTGCTTCCACATAGTACTCAATTTTTTTTATAATACTCAGAAACAAAACTTCCACTTTGTGTTAATGAATTAATTTTTCTTATGAATATAAACAACAATAGACCCATCTACTGTATCATACGTTTTCTTCAAATCGGTCCAAACTTCTGAGGCAAGTTTTAAAAAAAACTTGTCCCAAATATAGTTCACCAGACACAAAATTTAACAACCAAGATAACACCACATAATTGCATCTATCCCACTATTTTCCCACGGTTTCATCATCTTTAGATCTAGCATATGTACCATTGATGTGTGATTTTTGCAACTATTTTTATGACCAAGTTTTAAAAGTGGGACTCACTAACTACACACAACGACAAGTGAACTAGACGTAAAGGTATGAAAAGTAAGCCGGAATATTGAACCGTGGACTCTAGGATGACACCTATAATAATTAATCCTAATTACAATTCTAGCCCTAAGTTTATTTTAAGAATTTGATTTTTATTTTATAATTAATTAAATAATATTTTAACTAACTTAACTAACTCAAAGACAACTAAGATGGTGAACTCAACCAGGAGAGACGGACAAACCACTTAGGTAGGAATAACTAATGATACAAGATGACAACCACTTGACCAATGACTTAGGTTTCGGTTTCTAACTGACTACTCCCTTGTGAAAGAGAATAAATCCTATAGCGATTAGGTAACAAGGAAAGTGATCCACAATCTCAAGAACCTAAAAACCGATCAATGGAAACACCCAAAGCATGTGATGGAGTGCTATGAGGAAACAAGCCTAATTAAAGGTCCCAAATTCCACAACTATCATATTACAAAAGATTACCCTTAATCAACCCTATAAATGTGAAGCGAGCTACAAGATGGGTGCACACTAATGTCTAGTTGATTTATGTTATGAATTGTTACCAATGGCAAACAATTAGATTGAGAATCACGAATAAACAACCTAAAAGCAAATTCAACATAACTAGCAGTGACTTATTCTTACTAGAAACATCAAACTCATCAGCAATATTAATAAATTCAGCAAAACAAAGGCATCCACAATCAATTCTAGCAACAAATAATAACCAATTCACTCCAAAACATTATCAAACTCAAATAGTCAAGATAAATGTCAAACATGCATCAAAAGGTCATCCAAACCTAAGTAGTTTTAATGATTTAGCTACTCACCAGATTCAAAAAGATCTTAACATCAGTAACCAAAGCAAAGACAAACATGTTTCCAAGGTTTAAACTACGGAAACTCAACCGAAATACAAACCCGAGGCGCTCCTGCTTCAATCCTATGGTCAAGAACCTTCAAATCTTCAAATAGCTCTTCAAAATTGCCTCTAAACTGCTTTTGTTAGTCTAGTTGCGAGATATATCAAAACCCACGGCTTCTAGGGTTTTAATTTTTTTTAGTTTTTCTCTACCCTTGCATATCGTATGGCAAAAGCCTTGCGGTCCGCAAGGCTTCTCGCTTTTTTTCTCCATCGCCACAGCCTTACAGACAGTATGGAATTTGCCTTGCGATCCGCAAGGGGTCTAGCAAACATCATAGTTGGATTCTCTTCATCGAGCTACCCCAAATTCATATATTATACTTCTCGTAACTCTTTTTCTAACCCAAGATATGGCTGTTTTAACTTCAGACTCTTTTCTGTCGCACTGCTTCACACAGTTTTTTCTCGTGTGCTGGTTTCTTCATGAATTAGACTCGATCCACTCCATTTACACACGAACACCTACAAAACATCAATTTGTTAAGTATAAGCTATAAATGACCAAACACGACTCAAAAACTATCAGAACATATACAAAATACAAGGGAAAAATGGTGTGTTTTGCATCACATCAACCATCAATAAAACCATATTTAATTTTTTGCTTCTAAACCATTTTTATAGCACTAGACCATACTGAATAATTTTCTGTACCTTTAAGTTTGATACTGACTATAGTAAGACTACTTGAGTCACTGGGATGTAAGTATAAAGGGTCCCAAATGTCAAGTTTACTAATACGAGTTTGAGAAGTACTCACACCATCACCAATGATTCACAAACAACAAAAATTTACCAAATATACAAACATAAAACAATTTTAAAACACACAAAGACGAAGCTGTGTCAGGTTCAAGATAGTAGGTTCGCCACTCAATGGTGCATACCTATACTATACCCTTAACACAGGAGTCTAACCCTATAAATTCTACACCACTCACAGGAACAGTCAACAAAATATACACAATACCAATCAAAGAAGCACAAAACAACAATATTCAGCAGATTTACACATATAGATGCAACATAAAACATATGCACAACTAAATCAGAGTGTGGTTCTCTCTGATATTCAAGACTGGTCCATCTAGCCCAGTAACAACATGCCTATAATAGAGAAATCATGTGCTAGGAAAAATTAAAGATGAGTTAAGGAAGAACTAACAGTGTACTTCGAGTAGCATTTGGGGTTTAGCATACTTACAGTGGGAGCACAACACAACAAACAAAGAGATCAAAGAAAACCTTCACTTAGGGTTTTTTTATCAATGCCAGGATCCAGATGATTCAAACTTCAAAGCAGATACACGCAAGATTTCCAAGTACAGAAACCCTAAATCGCCCAAAATCGAACAATCAATAACGAAAACAACGGATTAATTGCTTTTCATCTCTGATAGCATGTAGAAAATGATAGATCTCAACACAACAAAGCTAATAGTGGCAAAATCATGAATTTTTTTTTTATTATTTACCAAAACCAGAAAAACACCCCCAAAACTCTAGATCTTACAAGAACTAAGATATGTGAACAATACCAATATAGAGGATAAACTAATAGTGTTTATTAGTTTATCTATCAAACGAAAAGTACCACAAATCAAGAATATCACACATGATCTAAACTAGATACAAACCCTTACGATTACACAAATGAGAGAAAATTTACCAAGGTGTTAAAATGAACTCAGAAACCCTAATGTGCTTTCATACCAGCTCTAACCAACATTTACCAGCCATCCCTTGTTCTTTTCTCTTATTTACACTCAGCCTCTTCACGTATTCAACAAACACACTTAACACCCACATTAGTAATAACAAATAACAAACGTATTTAAGTTGTTATTAACTTTGTTGTAACTTAATTTATATTTTGATATATGAATTATCAACATAGTATCTTTTTAATACTATTCTAGGTGCTTGAGACAAATTTTGGATACTATAATGTTTATCAATGACGAAGTTACATATTAAAGTTATATATATTATATTATGAGGGCCATACAAGAGACATTTGGCGTATGAAGTGTACGTGACATTGTTAATGCACTTTAGGTGATAAGTGCATGTCTCCCAAGTTATAGGGTCTTTATTGTACATCTAGTGAAAGTTAGTCCCAAGTTTATCCTAGGACACTTTGTCCAAGTTTTAGGATGGCCTTTGTCTGAGTTTTGTATAGGACTAAGGTCAGAGTTTGTTTGTGTAGAACCTTTGTCTGAGTTTTGTCTAGGTCAAAAGGTCTGAGCTTTGTGTTATATGTTTTGTCCGGGCTTTCTAGTTTGTCTTGAAAGTCCGGGTTTTGCCTTCTATATATACCTTTATGTGGAATAGACAAGGTAACGATTCTGTGTGAATTTCTGTGCACCTAACCCTAATCATTGTGTATGTTTTGTCTGGCGGCTGCTTTGTGTGAGTGACGTCATTCATCTTCATCTTCCTCATCAAGAATACTCAGTGTATTCTTGATTTCTCTCACAAATCTTTGCATACTAGTGTTTCATCTGCAGTGGTTGATCATCAGGTGGATTCCGCACACCTGTTGGTTGCTTTAGCTGAGTGAGATCTTGGATTAGGAGGCCTTACAAGTGGTATCAGAGCAGTGTGCTCATACTACTGTAGGTGTTCTTAGTTTGAAGGTTTTGGTGAGAAAAGTTCATACTTTGATAGGGTTTAGTGAGAGTTTAGTGAGTTTTTGTGTTTTATTCATGATTCTTCATTCATATCTAGTGATTTGATGATGGATTTTGAGTAGTTTGGTGATTTTTAGTGTTGTTCTTCATCTGGGTTTTACAGGGGTTTTTGGTTCTTGTTCATACAGAGTTTTGAAGGTGAAAAAGATTCTGAGTTTGATATTTGGAAGCTTTGTCCGTGGTTTAATTTTTGTGTTTGTGTCTCCGGGGTATTGTTGAACCAGTGTGTAGTCACATTGGGGAGATAGTCCGGAGATTGGTTCTTCTGAGTTTTGAGAAACTCATACCTGTTCCGAATTTTCACCTTAGTTTGCTATAGAGTCCGAAGTTTATTTTATATTGAGTCCGAATTTTAGAAGTGTTCTGTCCGAATTTTAGATTTTAAATTGAGTCCGAATTTTAGTAAAGTTGAAAAACAGATTGTTGTTTAGATCCTCTTGTCCGAATTCTATGCATTGTTTGTCACACCCCAACCGATGGCGGAAACATCAAGATGAGACGTACAAACTGTTCAAAGACATCATAACACTAAATGTGACAATAATTAAAATTCCATTTATTAATAATTCAAAGTTTCATACAAAGTTTCAAAAAGAAATAACATAACATTAAACAAGTTTATTTCGTAGGTGGGTTTCTAAGCCATCATATTTATTTCTTCACTTCTTGTATCATCACCCTGCAGTATGCATTTAAAATAAAGTCAACAAATAATGCTGGCGAGTATACAAGTTTGTACATAGCATAATAGAGTTAAAATAGTTTAACAGGATCTAGTCCACGTGAATACTTGAATTCATATTAACAGTTATACTCGTAACGATGAAACTATGTGTTCAAACCATAGTTTAACGCAATTAACATAGCCTAACCCTCGAAAGGGTGGTAACATAGAGTTAAAAATCCTAACAATACCCATAATATTACGGGAGGGGCGTTACAACCTACAGCGCTGCCATTGTTAGGGGAGGCTTGCAAAGTTAATGAACACACAGCCATAAATGTTTAACATTAGCATAACATGATTAACATGAGTCAAATAGATTCACAAGAAATGTGGATAGATAGTGCAAAAATGTTTAACATAGTGTTTTTGATATTGGAAATGCATACTACACCCAAAAGTGTAAAAAGGAAAATGGGTCAAGTATACTCACCTTAGAGTGCGTTGCGTATTTCTTGGAATAAGAAAATATAGATTTCCCCAAGAGGATGTGCACAAGAGAATTACCCTATTAATTTTGAGGTTTTATTAATTATTGGGAATTTTGAAGATTATATAACAAGGCATTCATGAAAATAAAATAAAGTTAACATTTCTAACTATTAATCGTATGCCTTATATTTTAATAAAATATGACAAGTAAATAGGTAAAATAAATATTGATTTTACCAAAGTATTATGAATAGAATTACCAAAATGTTGGATTAAATAAATAAAAATTCGAATATGTATATAATTATTTTAGATTAATAATCTTGAATAAATAATCTAATATAAATTAATAATTCTATAAATAATAAGTCTAGTTATAAAATTCTAGTTATATAAAATAAAATAATAAATCTGAAAATTAAAAAAATAAATTCTGAGATAATTAAATATGTGTAATATAAATTCTGTTTTTATAAAAATTCTGGTTTTTAAAATAATAAATCAGAACTATATAAATAACACAAATAATAATTCTGATTTAATTTATTAATAATTCTGAAATATATAATTCTGAAAATAATTAATAGAAATAAAATTCTGAAAAATAATTATTTCAGATTTAAATAAATCTGTTTTATATTAATAATAATTATATCAATATATCTGTTTAATAAAAATATTAAATATAATTATATAAATAAATCTGATTTTATAAATAATAATAATAATCATCTGTTTTATTATAATGATAATAATAATAATTGTAATAATAATAATAATAATAATAATAATAACAATAATAATATATATACAGTAACGAGAATGAGCGGAAAAACGAAAACGAGTCGGATACGTTACCGGACGACGACGAAGGTGGTGGCCGGAGATGGTGAAGACGATGGCAGGTGGTTCCGGCGATCCTCGGTTTCCCGGCGAAGACTCGTATCGGGTTTTGGTTCCGGTTTAGTTTTTGATTTCGGGAGCGAGAAAGGAACGAGAAAGATGAAGTTTGGATTGGGTTTTATAATGGACTGAGGGTGTTCGGTTACAGAAACAGAAGAGTCGTCGGTTTCCGGTAATAACTTGAAGGGACGAAGAAGACGAACCAGCTTTTGGCGGTTAATGTTTAAATTCGCGTAATTAATGCGTGTTTAAATACAAATCATGATCAAGTTGTTAACATGTTGAGTCACAGACCAGTTGGTTTGTGCGCGTCTTGTCTGAGTCGTTGGTCATGTGTTCGAGTCCCGGGTCACGCATAATTCCCTCTTTTTTTTTGTTAATTACTAAACCAACTAACTGGGTTAGCCACTAACTGAGTTTTCTAACTCAGTTAGTGCTGCCCTTTAATAAAACTAACCAGGTTAGGCTGATTTAACCTGGTTTTCACTAACGGGGTTAGATTCGCTAACGGAATTGCTTAAAAATCAATAACATTTAGAAAATAATTATTTATTTAATTATTTTATTTATCTAAAATATTAATAAAATAATATAAAAACCATTTTAACCCAAATTTCAATATTTTTACCGAATTAACGTATAAATTCCCAATTTTCGTACGGTTTAGGGTAATCTCTTGGCAACGATGAATTTAAGAGCTGAGATTAAGATGTAATTTCACTGTTTTTACGTGTTTAACATAGTTCAACGTGTTTCACTTGCTTCAACAATACATAGTATTTAAACACAAATATGGATAAAATCATGCATTTTCATTATGATTTCAAGTCTCGAGTACAATTTGGAATTTGAAACAAATACCACGAAGGTACAACTTACAAAAATAGAAAGTACAAGTAGACTTGCCAAAAATGGAAAGATTGAAAATACGAGATGTCACAGTCTCCCCTACTTTAGGAGATTTCGTCCTCGAAATCTAAGAGGAAACTTTTGAAAAGATTATATTTAAAGAATAAATGAGACTTTGATCATAATGTTTTTGTTTAGGAAAATTGGTTTCATGTATGCATCACATAGCAAATTGTTTTTCACATAATTTGTCAAATAGTTTCACATAGAATAACATAGTATTGCACATAGAATAACATAGTGTTACACATAGAATATCATGTATAATGAAAGCAAGATAAATTTAGTTTGTTCACGATAGAGTAATTATTTATTTGTTTTAGATTGCGATAATAACGTGATTCGTGTTCCCAAACTTGAAATGAAAATAACGCTCAAATGTAAATCACATAATAATTGAGATGACATAAAAAGAGATTTATCATAAAAACATGGATTGTCACGGAACGTCACATAAGACTATTCCAAAGTGAGTCGAAATCCTTTTCGAATTAAGGAGACGTGCTTTGGCCTAATAGACAAACATTCTCATCGAGGAGCGACTAACGATGTTTGTCCTTCCAGTTACTACACGTCCTTAATCGATTGGGAAAATCGAAACTTTGGCGAGATCGAAAATCAAGGAATGGGACTAGTTAAACAAGATGCGAGTTTCACCTCTAACTTGATAACATCGTACCCTAATGTGGTTGGTACTCATCCAAGGATGAGGGTCCACTAGAATATGAAAAGGAAAACTCCCAACAAGGTTTGGATATCACTCCTAACTTGAGGGTAGATTTCGTGCAAAAATCAAAGTATAGCTGAGTGAAAATCATCACCAAGTGTGGGAATCACCCCTATCTTGATGAATCATTTCGATTGTGTTGTAAGAGTGTCTTCAAAGCTTCCATGTGTGTATTGTGTTAGCCTTAGGAAAGGCTTGTATATTAGAAGTCCAAAGGAATAGAGGGAAGCAAAGAAGAGAGAAAGGAATAATGTCTTTAACAGCAAATAAATGAGAAAGCTCCTAAACTATAGACTAGGCAAAGCAAGACATTCCTAATTCCCTATAGTTATGGCTTTGATACTAACGGGGTTAGATTCGCTAACGGAATTGCTTAAAAATCAATAACATTTAGAAAATAATTATTTATTTAATTATTTTATTTATCTAAAATATTAATAAAATAATATAAAAACCATTTTAACCCAAATTTCAATATTTTTACCGAATTAACGTATAAATTCCCAATTTTCGTACGGTTTAGGGTAATCTCTTGGCAACGATGAATTTAAGAGCTGAGATTAAGATGTAATTTCACTGTTTTTACGTGTTTAACATAGTTCAACGTGTTTCACTTGCTTCAACAATACATAGTATTTAAACACAAATATGGATAAAATCATGCATTTTCATTATGATTTCAAGTCTCGAGTACAATTTGGAATTTGAAACAAATACCACGAAGGTACAACTTACAAAAATAGAAAGTACAAGTAGACTTGCCAAAAATGGAAAGATTGAAAATACGAGATGTCACAGTCTCCCCTACTTTAGGAGATTTCGTCCTCGAAATCTAAGAGGAAACTTTTGAAAAGATTATATTTAAAGAATAAATGAGACTTTGATCATAATGTTTTTGTTTAGGAAAATTGGTTTCATGTATGCATCACATAGCAAATTGTTTTTCACATAATTTGTCAAATAGTTTCACATAGAATAACATAGTATTGCACATAGAATAACATAGTGTTACACATAGAATATCATGTATAATGAAAGCAAGATAAATTTAGTTTGTTCACGATAGAGTAATTATTTATTTGTTTTAGATTGCGATAATAACGTGATTCGTGTTCCCAAACTTGAAATGAAAATAACGCTCAAATGTAAATCACATAATAATTGAGATGACATAAAAAGAGATTTATCATAAAAACATGGATTGTCACGGAACGTCACATAAGACTATTCCAAAGTGAGTCGAAATCCTTTTCGAATTAAGGAGACGTGCTTTGGCCTAATAGACAAACATTCTCATCGAGGAGCGACTAACGATGTTTGTCCTTCCAGTTACTACACGTCCTTAATCGATTGGGAAAATCGAAACTTTGGCGAGATCGAAAATCAAGGAATGGGACTAGTTAAACAAGATGCGAGTTTCACCTCTAACTTGATAACATCGTACCCTAATGTGGTTGGTACTCATCCAAGGATGAGGGTCCACTAGAATATGAAAAGGAAAACTCCCAACAAGGTTTGGATATCACTCCTAACTTGAGGGTAGATTTCGTGCAAAAATCAAAGTATAGCTGAGTGAAAATCATCACCAAGTGTGGGAATCACCCCTATCTTGATGAATCATTTCGATTGTGTTGTAAGAGTGTCTTCAAAGCTTCCATGTGTGTATTGTGTTAGCCTTAGGAAAGGCTTGTATATTAGAAGTCCAAAGGAATAGAGGGAAGCAAAGAAGAGAGAAAGGAATAATGTCTTTAACAGCAAATAAATGCAAAGCTCCTAAACTATAGACTATGCAAAGCAAGACATTCCTAATTCCCTATAGTTATGGCTTTGATACCAATCTGGTATCAGAGTACTCCTACTATAGACTAGGGTAAAGTATAGGAATTCTACCTAATTCCCTATAGTTATGGCTCTGATACCAATCTGTCACACCCCAACCGATGGCGGAAACATCGAGATGAGACGTACAAACTGTTCAAAGACATCATAACACTAAATGTGACAATAATTAAAATTCCATTTATTAATAATTCAAAGTTTCATACAAAGTTTCAAAAAGAAATAACATAACATTAAACAAGTTTATTTCGTAGGTGGGTTTCTAAGCCATCCTATTTATTTCTTCACTTCTTGTATCATCACCCTGCAGTATGCATTTAAAATAAAGTCAACAAATAATGCTGGCGAGTATACAAGTTTGTACATAGCATAATAGAGTTAAAATAGTTTAACAGGATCTAGTCCACGTGAATACTTGAATTCATATTAACAGTTATACTCGTAACGATGAAACTATGTGTTCAAACCATAGTTTAACGCAATTAACATAGCCTAACCCTCGAAAGGGTGGTAACATAGAGTTAAAAATCCTAACAATACCCATAATATTACGGGAGGGGCGTTACAACCTACAGCGCTGCCATTGTTAGGGGAGGCTTGCAAAGTTAATGAACACACAGCCATAAATGTTTAACATTAGCATAACATGATTAACATGAGTCAAATAGATTCACAAGAAATGTGGATAGATAGTGCAAAAATGTTTAACATAGTAAATAAATGTTTCACACGATCAAAATATATGATCAAAATAAATGTTTCTCGGTCTAGCATTAACGTATAACAAAATATATGTTTCACACGATCAAAGTAAATAAATGTTTGTGAAATAACTCAGCAAAGCAACCATGACCACTCGCGCCCTCCAGCCAGCAAGTTCCCGCGTTCCAAGTACCTAAGGACCTGCGAGCATGTAACACACGTATCAGACAAAGCTGGCGAGTTCACAGTTTTAGAAAATGTTTGTTACCCGTTGTATATAAAGCAGTTCAATAACCAATGCAAGTAATATTGTTAATATCTCATTTCCGAACAATGACGGCTCTTGAAATACACGACTGCCCTTCCCACGTACTCCTATCTAGTACTGGGCCAGACTGGGTCATTAGTTCACCTCCGTCCTCTACAGGAGCGGTGTGAGGGTGATGTGCGTGAAGTGTGTTATATTTTTAGATATATATTTAAGCCCTTTTTACACTTTTAGCCAAGTTTTAAATTTATAAAACACGATATTTACTAACACTAAACACACATATGGGCAAGTGCACCCATCGTGGACGTAGTATAGTGTTGGTAAGATACCGAGGTCGTCCAAGGACACAAGAGCTTTTAATACCGGTTTATCCTCAACGTCTAATCAAATCAAAAAGTTAGAAAAATGTTTTAAACTAAGAAAAATAAAAACTAACTAAATGCTGAAAAAGAAAATAAAATAAAAACAGATAGACAAGATGAATCACTTGGATCCGACACGTGTATTAGTATAACCTTTGATTATTTTCGCACTTTTGCACTTGTTTAAGAGATTATCTTAGTTATTGTAGTAGGCCCCTCTTTTGAAGGCGACGTTACCCTCAACCCAGTAGTTTGAGTCAGCAAGGATACAATCCTAAAGGGTCGGATTATTGAAAGATAATGAATTAAGTTATTAATGCAAATTATGGTAGGCCCCGCTTTTGGCGGTGACGTTACCCTCGGCTAAGTAGTCTGAGTCAGCAGGGATACAGTCCTAAATAGCCGGGTTATAGTATTAATAGTAGTTAGCTTATGAGGGGGTCAAAGAGTTTGGATCCCCGCCATCCAATACCTATGGGCATTGAAGGAGATCCTACTAAATTTGACCAAGGTCCCAAGCAGGACCTCTAAACGCTGAACAAGGGCAAGACCTTTACCAAACCGTTCCCTTAACCCCCGACCAGGTAGCCAACATACCTCCATATAGACCGTGGAGATATGAATGGTGAAAATCTTTTATTTTATATAGACAGTAAAATAATGCCAAGACACCACGGACAAACGATAAGGAAAGATCACCTTCAACATAAGTAACTAGTTATTAAAGTCATTAATACAAAACCAAATAAAAAGTGCAAAAGATTAAAAATAAAAAGTATTATACTAAACACTTGTCTTCACCAAGTGATGTAAGAGACTTAGGCAAACATGGCCTTGATTGTCAAGAACTCTTACGATCAATCTTGGATCCCGAGACGACTCACACACTCTATGATGGACAATGGATGATGGTGGTGGATGATGGTGTTATGGTGGTGGTGGGTGGTGGATGAAGTGTGAGAGAGGTGGTGTGCCAAGGGATGAGAGAGAATGAAGCCAAGCTTCTCTATTTATAGGCTGAACAGAACGCTGGACACGGCCCCGTGTTCGCTGAACACGGCCCCGTGCCCGTCTGACATTCTCTCTCTTCATTAATTGTAATTGCGAATTACAATTAATGCGCCTGCTGTACTTTCAACACGCCCCCGTGTCCGCTGGGCACGGCCCCGTGGTGAGCAATGGAAGCTTCTACTGGTTTGTCTTTTTTGCTGCTTCCTGGGCACGCCCCCGTGTTCACTGGACACGGGGCGTGTTCAGGCTCTGTTCTCTTCTCTTTGTCTTGGGAGGTGCCGTTGAGGGTCCGGGCAGTTTACTTTTGTTCCTTTTCTTGTATTTATGGTAGAATTAGTGGTCTTTTTGCTTCTTTTGTGATTTTGAGCTCATTTCATCCTGAAAATACAAAAGGAAGACAAAAACACTCTTTTTCCAACATTAGTACTTAAAAAGGGTTAGTTTTATGCCTTAATTGATGTGTTTTATATGTTGCATTTTACACACATCAAATACCCCCACACTTGAACTTTTGCTTGTCCTCAAGCAAAACTCTTTTAATGTGGCTTACACTCCCAAATGGAATAGGTAGAAGAGAAGTTTTTTTAACTTGTCCTAGAGTGTCGGGAATCCAAGGTTTGTATAGGTTCTATTTTTACCTTATTTACAATCTTATTCGTCATGGTTTATTTTGAACTTTTCATAAGATAAACTACTTAATTTGGCATAGCATGCCTTATTAAAATTCCATTTATATACAAGTTCACATACCTCACGGGAGATCACTCAATCACTCGGCCGAAGGTGTATATTTAAGTGAATCGCTCGAGAGCGGCACGGATTTACATTTTCCATATGCTTGCCAAGTGATCAATCCTCCTCCTTTTTAACTTTTTACCTTTGTAAATATCAAGAGGTCTTTTGGGGTGAAGGCTTGGGTTTAAAGGTGGGTGGTTGGTTAGTGGTTAGTAAAAAGGGCGAAAATTGTAACAAGTGTCGGTTTTTCGTGAAATACCTTATTTTTGGTGACATTTATTTTTGAAGTATTTCTCCAAACAAGCTTTTTGTAGCTTATGTTTGTTTTTGACTTCATTTTTTTTTTTTTTTTTTTTTTTTGTCACGTAAAGGTATGTTTATGAAAAACCGAGTTTGTCACTAAAATAAAGGTGAAAAAAATGAAAAAGGTTTTTGGTGGGTAGAAAATTGTTTTGGGGGTAATGAAATGAAAGGTTTAGGCTCAAAGGGGGTTTTCTAGGGGGGTTTTGGGTAGGTAAAAAAAAAAAAATAAAAAAATAATGGTTTTGAAAGAAAAATAGTTAGTCCTAATGCCTCCATCATTTACTTACTTGGGTTTAAGTTGGTAAGGACCGGGAATGTATCGTCGTGGCAAGTTCTAGATTTGTAAAGACCGAGCGGCTATTCACACAAGAAACGAAAAATGAGCATTTAATCTAAGTATGTGTATTTTTATGCTCAATAAAGGCTCAAAACTCACTTTTTTGTGGGAATGGGTTTTTAATGTGACCAAGCATATATAATCGAATTTTAGCTAGACTTGTTATACCGTTTCATAATTTTCTTATGTTAGTTCTTTTTATCACGACGCTATCGGTTGTAAGTTTGTAAAAATATAACCCTTTTATAACTTGTTATTCCCAACTTAAACTAAGACAAGTAAATAAAAAAAAATGAAAAAGTTTTTGAAAAAATTTGGGGTGTTTAGCGGTTCCAATAGAGTTTTGTGTAAGGCTTGTTTTAGGATTTTGCAAAATTCCAAGGTTTTAGCATCCCCCCCACACTTAAATTACACATTGTCCTCAATGTGTCCAAAAATAGAGTTTTTGGTTGATTAGAATATGTAAAAGTGTGTTTAAAAACAAAGATTTGTGTTACTGGCGCTCTGGACACGGCCCCGTGTTGACCGGGCACGGCCCCGTGGTCAAGTGCCAGTAACAAAAATTATAGAATTGAAACAGAAGCCTGGACACGGGGGCGTGTTCGCTGAACACGGCCCGTGTCCAGTTACCTGAACTGGGTGATTTCCTGCAGGGGGCTCAGCACGGGGCCGTGTTGGTTGGGCACGGCCCGTGTGGAGCCTTCTGTTTTGGAGATTTTTGTCGGTTTGTTCTGTTCTTCTGCATGGTTCCATTTTTTCTCGTTCCCTTTTTCATCCATTACCACCATGAGTCCATAAATCATAAAAACCATCATAACATTGCTAATAGAGAGATAATACATAAAGATAAAAGTTACATAGATAGTAAGCTTATGGAGTTCTAGCCCTATGTTTTATTTTAATTTTAGCAAAATTTCCAAGAATCTACTGATCCTGGTTAGACAAGGCTTTGTAGAGCTCCAACTTTCGGATGCGTTTCTCCTCATATGTCGGCAAGCCACTCCTCTACCTCCCTTGGAAGGAGGAAGGAAGGCTCGTTCGCATTTGTTTGAGGAGTTTCAACTTCCGCCGGAACTTCTTGTGGGATTTCCATAGGAGGTTCCGCGGGGATGTCTCCCCACCCGGTAGGGTT
Organism: Helianthus annuus; assembly: GCF_002127325.2. Lineage (NCBI taxonomy): Eukaryota > Viridiplantae > Streptophyta > Magnoliopsida > Asterales > Asteraceae > Helianthus > Helianthus annuus. The sequence goes on from NC_035440.2 coordinate 109,136,420, forward strand.
GTTAATACCGAGTGCTAAGTTCCAGTCTTGTTGTGGAAGGACTGGTTCCATAGGAGGTGCCACCAAAATGTTTAACCTTTGGTGCAAAAGGTTAATCTCTTGGAAGCTGCTTTCCAATCCCATTGTAAGATCGTTGATACGGTCAATGAGGACCTCCTCTACGGACGTCATTTCGTCGAGAGCCTCTCTTAGTGCTATCACGTAGTGCACAAGTGTGGCTTCAACGGAGGGTCTCCTTCCCCTTCGGCTGTTTGAGGAATGCACGGATGATGTTTCGCTGTTTTCACTCGCCATTCTACGAGAAATAAACCAAAAATAGTTTATAAGACGAAACAGTTTCTGGACACGGCCCCGTGCTCACTGAGCACGGCCCCGTGTTCATCTTTCTGCAGAATTTTGGAGCAAGGAACCTTGGGTTTTCGAGTTATTTTCTGAGTTTGTGCAAGCTTTTTGACAGTAAATAACTCTAAACAATGTTACATAACATGTTTTTACCAAGATTCCATGATCAAAACTCCTTGTTTCCTACCATAAAGATTGAAAATTCAAACTTTTCATGGTGGCTTTTGAAGAAAGATGAAGAAGAAGGAAATGTCTAGAAGAGGAAAGGACAAGATGAGTTGTTGGAAACTTCTTTTAGACTTACCTAGGATTGTTTGAGAGAAGATTCCTTCAAATCTCTGTCCCCAAGTTGGTCCAAATGTGCAGGATTTTTGGCTGCATTTATAGAAAATGACAGCCTGCTGGACACGGCCCCGTGTCCGCTGGACACGGCCCCGTGTGCAGAGAAAATTCTGACACAGTTTGTCCGTATTCTGACGTCATGATCAGAAGGGAATCTTTTGATGGACACGGGGGCGTGTTGGCCGAGCACGGCCCCGTGTCGGAAAGCTGATTTATGAAGTTTTGTCTTTATTAAGGAGCTAATTCTTATCGGGTGGCTCCTGACTTGTTGGAACAACCCCAAAGTGCCTAAGATACCTTAATTGTCCTATACTAAGGCGAGAACGCAAGAGGTTGTCGGTGAGGGTAATTCCTATTTTCATTCTAGGTGGACAAGTCCAACCCTTTCCCGGGCTCTCGTTAAAGAAGGTGTATGCCGAATCGCTCAGGTCTATGTATGCACCGAACGAGGTCGATGGGGAGTCCTTCACGGCACAATCGGCACAGGGACGACTATCGTCCACGTCTTGTCTAGGAAGAAAGGTATTTTCGGGAGCAACGAGGTTGTCAGAATGCGGTTCCAACATTTCCTCATGGTCATCATCTTGGGATGGATCTAAGAAATCCTTCCTAAGTTCTTTTGACCAATTTAGAAGTAGTTCTTCTAGTTGAAATAGCTCGTCAAGGAGCATATCTCCTAGAATATCCGGTTGGGCGCATTCGAGGGAGAAATAGTGTTTATTTTTACTTTCGCCCCTCTTAAGGCTACAAGGAATTGGTGGGTCTATATAGTGTGGCCTATAAGTGAGGAAGAAACATTTTAATTCCTCGTGTTCGCCTCCACATATTTGACACCACAAACCATAAGAGTGCCGAAAGTAAAAAGAATCACTATTACTCATGTTTGTATCAGAAGTTACCAACCGCCGGGATCAAACGGTTCTGTTTTCAGCAACTGAATCTTGGGCACGGGGGCGTGTTGAGTGGACACGGCCCCGTGTTCAGCCTACTGTCTGATATAAAACAGGATTGCCAGTTCCAATGATTGGGCACGGGGGCGTGTTCAGCGGGCACGGCCCCGTGCTGAGCTCTGCAGAAGCTGAAAAATCTAAAAAAAATCCTAAAAAATTAAAGAAAAATAAAAAGATGATTAGGCCGTTGATTCCTAACTTTCTTAAAATCCTTGTGTCCCCGGCAGCGGCGCCAAAAACTTGATGTGCGTGAAGTGTGTTATATTTTTAGATATATATTTAAGCCCTTTTTACACTTTTAGCCAAGTTTTAAATTTATAAAACACGATATTTACTAACACTAAACACACATATGGGCAAGTGCACCCATCGTGGACGTAGTATAGTGTTGGTAAGATACCGAGGTCGTCCAAGGACACAAGAGCTTTTAATACCGGTTTATCCTCAACGTCTAATCAAATCAAAAAGTTAGAAAAATGTTTTAAACTAAGAAAAATAAAAACTAACTAAATGCTGAAAAAGAAAATAAAATAAAAACAGATAGACAAGATGAATCACTTGGATCCGACACGTGTATTAGTATAACCTTTGATTATTTTCGCACTTTTGCACTTGTTTAAGAGATTATCTTAGTTATTGTAGTAGGCCCCTCTTTTGAAGGCGACGTTACCCTCAACCCAGTAGTTTGAGTCAGCAAGGATACAATCCTAAAGGGTCGGATTATTGAAAGATAATGAATTAAGTTATTAATGCAAATTATGGTAGGCCCCGCTTTTGGCGGTGACGTTACCCTCGGCTAAGTAGTCTGAGTCAGCAGGGATACAGTCCTAAATAGCCGGGTTATAGTATTAATAGTAGTTAGCTTATGAGGGGGTCAAAGAGTTTGGATCCCCGCCATCCAATACCTATGGGCATTGAAGGAGATCCTACTAAATTTGACCCAGGTCCCAAGCAGGACCTCTAAACGCTGAACAAGGGCAAGACCTTTACCAAACCGTTCCCTTAACCCCCGACCAGGTAGCCAACATACCTCCATATAGACCGTGGAGATATGAATGGTGAAAATCTTTTATTTTATATAGACAGTAAAATAATGCCAAGACACCACGGACAAACGATAAGGAAAGATCACCTTCAACATAAGTAACTAGTTATTAAAGTCATTAATACAAAACCAAATAAAAAGTGCAAAAGATTAAAAATAAAAAGTATTATACTAAACACTTGTCTTCACCAAGTGATGTAAGAGACTTAGGCAAACATGGCCTTGATTGTCAAGAACTCTTACGATCAATCTTGGATCCCGAGACGACTCACACACTCTATGATGGACAATGGATGATGGTGGTGGATGATGGTGTTATGGTGGTGGTGGGTGGTGGATGAAGTGTGAGAGAGGTGGTGTGCCAAGGGATGAGAGAGAATGAAGCCAAGCTCCTCTATTTATAGGCTGAACAGAACGCTGGACACGGCCCCGTGTTCGCTGAACACGGCCCCGTGCCCGTCTGACATTTTCTCTCTTCATTAATTGTAATTGCGAATTACAATTAATGCGCCTGCTGTACTTTCAACACGCCCCCGTGTCCGCTGGGCACGGCCCCGTGGTGAGCAATGGAAGCTTCTACTGGTTTGTCTTTTCTGCTGCTTCCTGGGCACGCCCCCGTGTTCACTGGACACGGGGCGTGTTCAGGCTCTGTTCTCTTCTCTTTGTCTTGGGAGGTGCCGTTGAGGGTCCGGGCAGTTTACTTTTGTTCCTTTTCTTGTATTTATGGTAGAATTAGTGGTCTTTTTGCTTCTTTTGTGATTTTGAGCTCATTTCATCCTGAAAATACAAAAGGAAGACAAAAACACTCTTTTTCCAACATTAGTACTTAAAAAGGGTTAGTTTTATGCCTTAATTGATGTGTTTTATATGTTGCATTTTACACACATCAGAGGGTGCCAAACCTAAGTAGCGCTACTAACTAATACCCGATGAGGGACTTACAAAAGATGATAGGTGAGATCATTAACCAATATACTCGTTTCTTTTACCCAAAACCCTATTCCCCCATGGAATACCCACTGACTGTCCCCAACCACTGGGACGCATGCTCGAATGTAGTGAACTCACCTTTGGTTGCCCGGTAGAACTTGTTACTTGTTATTCAATAATCAACACGTCCTATAAGGTTACCATTTATAGTCAGTTTACGTATACCCAGCGTACAACAATTTAAACGTATGCAAAACTCACATCAACATATTCTTGGTTCTTAAATTGCACACATGTGACTCATGTCATGACAGTTTATTCGTATATGCTAAGTATCACCCAACTTTACACACTTAAATAGTTCAAGATATTACATGAAATGACACAATAACTTAACACATTAAAGCATATACTGTCCAGCCGATCCATTCCTTATGCGGCCATCCTTTTGACTATTGATTCGGCCCAATAGTGTTGGCCCAATCACTTGTTTTACTTACTTATGAGTTATCAGGCCTAGGGTCCTTCTAAGTGTTCATGACATCCCAAGAAGAGTCCCACTCAAACCGGCCCAATACGTGAATGTATATGATCCCCTATTACCAACTATCTAACCCACAAGCCCAAACCAAGATTTATAAATGAAATAGTTAAACTTTTGTATCCATTCTACTAGCTGGGGTCTGCATACAAACTATCGGCCCTATGTCCCCTTCTTTTTGATTTGTTCCAGTTCACTGTTGTAATAATTCAACTAATGTATCAGCCCCATGATCATAAAGTTCAGCCGTGAACCCTTTCAATATTCCCAGCAGCTTTCATTACATCACAAACAATTCAACTACACAACAAGATACTTACAATTTCTCATATATACTCAGTTCATCATATCATACGCAACACAATTTAGATCAACCATACTCTACTTAACGAATGGCATGTGCATGTGTACAGAATTTATCACCCGTAAGCAACCCTAAAGGCACATAATTATTCAGTCAATTCATGAACAAGCAACCCCAAAGCATTCAATAGTCGTCAAGCACATTCTATATGAATCATGCAATTTACTTTACAAATAACCTGGTTTTCATCATACGTAATTTTACCAGCATGATCTCTATAAAAATTTATACATCAATCGGTTTCTAGTTACTGTTCGGCCCGTAACGTGTGTTCGAGTAATCATCAACAATAATCTCGGTTATCATACCAATCGTTTAATTTAGTTAATACGTAACAGGCTACACATCGGACGTTAAGCAAAACACAACTAAACTCTAACCCGCATATAACAAATCAGGCAATTAAACACTAGACAAACATGGCTGAGTTCACTAACCGTAAGCCTTGGTTGAGCAAGATGATGTTGCGACTGGGGAATGGGGTAACCTTCACAACTGCCGTGTACAACTAGGGTTTGGAATATGATTTATTCAACTCAAGAACGTGAATAATTTAGACTCAATGCAGATGTATATAAGCCCTATAGGCCGGTCTCAAATCAATACCCACATGGGCTCTACAAGGCCCAGCCGTACATCATCTTGCTGTTGGGCTCTACAATACCCAAATGGGCCAAGTGTGGGTTTTAGTTACTGTTGGGCTCAATTGATACTTTCTAAGATAATGCGTGTGTATGAGTCGTGTTTATGAAGTAAACGTGATCCACCTATAACTAAAAGTATACCAAGACGCGACCCAAACACGAAAGGTACGAAAAATAAATTATAATAGATCAGAATACTAGCATCACACGTTTAACCATAATTAAGAGGAACGAATAACGGGGAATTAGAATTTGATAAATCACATTACTGACCTCGGGAGTTCGGGTTGTCACATCATCCCCAACTTGAAAGAAATTTCGTCCCGAAATTTGACAAGTAGGCACGAACGAATGAAGTGAGGATTCAAGATTGTTGCGGATTTTGTTCAGGTGTGACATCATCCCCAACTTGAAAGGGAATCTCGCCCTGAGATTCGCCAGTTTTGCTTGACTCCGCTTTGTCTTTGGGGAAGAGGTGAGGGTATTTTAATTTCATCTGGTCCTCGCGCTCCCACGTGAACTCCGGTCCACGTCTTGAGTTCCAACGAACCCTCACAATAGGAATACGACTGTGTTTACGCACCTTGACTTCACGGTCCATAATCTCGATGGGTTCTTCTACAAACTGCAGCTTTTCATCGATCTTTAACTCTTGTAAAGGTACCGTTAACGGATCGTCAGCATAACACCTCTTCAGCTGCGACACATGAAATACATCGTGAACATTACCCAGCTCAGTAGGTAACTCCAATCTATAAGCCACTTTACCAATACGCTCCAGAACCTTAAACGGTCCAACATATCGTGGATTCAGCTTGCCACGTTTCCCAAAGCGCACAACCCCTTTCCACGGTGAGACTTTCAACATAACTCGGTCATTCACTTCAAACACTACCTCTTTGGCACGTTTGTCTGCATAGGCTTTCTGACGATCACGAGCAGCTGCCATACGCTCTCTGATTTTCACGATTTTCTCTGAAGTTTCGAGTACTATCTCAGGACCTGTAATCTGACTATCACCCACTTCAGCCCAGCAAAGAGGTGAACGACACTTCCGCCCGTACAGTGCCTCAAATGGTGCCGCCTTGATACTGGTATGGTAGCTGTTATTGTAAGAAAACTCGACCAACGGCAAGTGCTTCTCCCATCCTTTTCCAAAATCAATAACGCATGCCCGTAACATATCCTCTAGCGTCTGAATGGTGCGTTCACTCTGACCATCCGTTTGTGGGTGATAGGCCGTGCTCATATCGAGACGCGAGCCGAACGACTTATGCATAGCCTGCCATAACTCCGAAGTAAAACGAGGATCTCGATCAGAAATAATAGAAGTCGGCACTCCGTGCCTAGAAACCACCTCTTTAAGGTACACTGCTGCGAGTTGTGAATACTTATCTGTCTCCTTGATCGCTAAGAAGTGTGCTGACTTTGTGAGACGGTCGACAATCACCCATATAGTATCGTTCCCAGTCTGAGTTCTCGGTAACCCCGTAACAAAATCCATAGCGATCTGTTCCCATTTCCACATGGGTATCTCCGGCTGCTGGAGTAGGCCCGAAGGTTTCTGGTACTCTGCTTTGACCCTAGCGCAAGTCAAGCACTTACTCACGTATGTTGCGATGAGAGCTTTCATATTCGGCCACCAATACAAAACCTTGAGGTCCTGATACATCTTATCGGACCCTGGGTGAATAGAATATCGTGACTTGTGTGCTTCGTCCATCACAAGCTCTCGAAGATCACCAAATAAAGGAACCCATATTCGTTCCATGAAGTAGTAAATACCGTCAGACCGTTGCTCGAACTTCTTCTTGTGTAGACCCCGTAACCCTTCAGTCTCGATATTTTCGTCCTTCAGTGCCTCAATCTGAGCTGAACGGATCCGAGCAGGTAGGTCAGAGTGAATAGTAAGCTGTAGGGCACGAATACGCTTCGGTTTTGGTTCCTTGCGGCTAAGAGCATCCGCTACAACGTTAGCTTTACCCGGGTGATACTTGATGGCACACTCATAATCATTGAACAACTCTACCCAGCGACGCTGACGCATATTCAATTCTTTCTGGTCGAAGATGTGCTGAAGGCTCTTATGATCAGTATAGATGGTGCATTTCGTGCCGTAGAGATAATGCCTCCATATCTTCAGTGCAAAGACTACCGCTCCCAACTCCAAGTCATGTGTTGTGTAGTTTTTCTCGTGTACTTTCAACTGACGAGAAGCATAAGCTATCACCTTCTCGCGTTGCATCAACACGCAACCGAGACCCTGAATCGAAGCGTCACAATAAACCACAAAATCCTCGGTACCATCTGGTAGTGATAGAATCGGCGCGCTGCATAATTTTTGTTTCAAGAGTTGGAATGCATCCTCCTGTTTCGCTCCCCATGAATAAACTACCTTCTTCTGTGTTAATGAAGTGAGTGGCTGAGCGATCTTCGAGAAATTCTGAATAAAACGACGATAGTACCCTGCTAGACCGAGAAATTGCCGCACCTCCGAAGGATTCTTTGGTGCCGCCCAATTTCTGATGGCGTCGATCTTGGCAGGATCCACATGTATGCCTAGCTCATTAACTATATGCCCCAGAAAGTGCACCTCCCGTATCCAAAAATCACACTTCGAAAATTTTGCGTACAGTTGCTCCCTCCTCAGGAGTTCTAGGATGAGGCGCAGATGCCGCTCATGATCTTCCTTGCTCTTGGAATAAATCAAAATGTCGTCAATAAAAACGATAACGAAGTCATCAAGGTATGGCTTGCACACGCGGTTCATGAGATCCATGAAGACCGCTGGTGCGTTGGTCAACCCGAATGGCATAACCAAGAATTCGTAGTGACCGTACCGCGTCCGAAACGCTGTTTTGGGAACGTCTTCTTCTCTGACTCGCACCTGATGATAACCCGACCTTAAGTCGATCTTGGAGTAAAAACTTGACCCTTGCAGCTGGTCAAACAAGTCGTCAATACGAGGTAAAGGATAACGGTTTTTAACCGTCACCCTGTTGAGCTCGCGATAATCTACACACATCCGGAAGGACCCATCCTTCTTCTTCACAAATAGAACTGGGGCTCCCCAAGGGGAAGAGCTAGGTCGGATGAAACCCCTATCCAACAGCTCTTGGAGTTGGTTTGACAATTCCTGTAACTCCCCTGGCGCAAGACGATAAGGGGCACGAGCAACCGGGGCTGCCGCTGGGGCAAGGTCGATCTGGAATTCCACCTGACGATGTGGAGGTAGACCAGGGAGTTCCTCAGGGAATACATCAGGATATTCACGAACCACTGGAAGATCTTCAATCTTCCTTTCATCTGACTGTGAATCAGTGACAAGAGCGAAAATCGCTGGATAGCCCTTACGCAGATACTTCTGAGCCTTTATTGCTGAAACAATACTAACTGGAGTCCCATTGCGATGGCCCTGAACTGATAAAAATTCCCCACTGGAAAGGGGAACACGTATGATCTTCTCCTTACAGAGAATTTCCGCTTGATACTTGGACAACCAGTCCATACCAACAATCACGTCGAAGCTTCCAAGAGTAATAGGTATTAGATCGATGTCGAATACTTGACCCAGAAGATCGATTTTACACCCAAGTAGAACATGTGTAGCTTCGATTGTTTTACCATTTGCAATTTCTACTATGTGTTTCATTACGAGAAGCGTAGGACTTAACCCTAACCGAGAACTGAACCCCAAAGACACGTAACTCCAGTCGGCACCAGAATCAAATAAAATAGAAGCAATAACACCGTTCACTGAAAACGTACCAGTAACCACGTTGCCGTCGTTCCGCGCTTCACCAGCTCCCAACACAAACCCGCGCCCACGCGCGACATTACCCGCATTGTTGTTCCCGCTACTACCCCCTGTGTTCTGCTTCAGCTGAGGGCAGTCTCGCTTGAAGTGCCCCTCAGCCCCACACTGAAAACACCCCTTCTGAGTACCCTGGTTCTGCTGAATCTGTTGTCTACCCGACTGCTGTGATGACTGCTGCTGAGCTGGAAAAGTGGCCCTACAATCCCTAGCCATATGCCCTGGTCGATTACATCGATGACAAACACGAGCACACTGTCCCTTGTGATGATAGTTACACTTGCTGCACAAGGGTAGCTTCCCTGCGTATGATCCCTGCCCTGATTTGTTACCCGAGTTCTGATTCACTGATGCTGTCTGACTGGAACTGCGGGTGCTGCCAGTATCCGTCTTCTTCTGAGGCTGTGCTGAGTTGGACCCCTTGTCCGCATCGTTCCACTTACGTTTGCTGTCTATGGCAGAAGTAGTAGCTGTAGTAGCGGTAGTAGTAGCAGTGGTAGTAGAAATACGCGGTGGTAGATCCCCGCTCTCCACCTCCTGATCAGTGATTTTATGCGCCAAACGAACGATCTGGGTCAGGTTGTTGAGGTTTGCGGCAGTGACCAAACCCTTCACTCGTGGAGGTAACCCCTTAATAAACAACTCGATTCTTCGTGGCATGGGTCGGGACAAGTTCGGACACAAATCAGCTAACTCATACGACCGCTTCACATACGCCTCGATTTCAGACCCCACCATTGTCAGATGATAGTACTCATTCTCTAACTTCGCTATTTCATCTCGAGGACAGTATTCCTCTCTCATCAGTTCCTTAAAATCATCCCACGTAGTGGCGTTCGCCGCCTCAATACCTAGCAGTTGGACCTGGGCATTCCACCAGGTCAAGGCACCATCCTGAAGCGTGCCTGCTGCAAACTTCACTCTATCCCCAACTGGGCAGTTACATATCGCAAACACCGACTCCGCCTTTTCGAACCAGCGTATAAGTCCCACAGCCCCTTCAGTGCCACTGAAAGTCTGTGGCTTGCAATCCATGAAAGTTTTAAAAGTGCAGACCGGTGGGTGAGGCTGGTTTTGTGGCGCCGGCTGACCTATTAACGAGGGGAAAACAAACCAACAAATAAGACTCAAGTTTACAATTCAAAGGAAAAGAATGTCTGGTACATGTCATACCAGCCTGGTAAGCTGCCAAGGCTGCAGCCACCTGAGCGTTGAGTAATGCTTCTAGCTCAGCCTGGGTCATATGGATTTCGCCACGCCCACCACCGCGGCCTCCATTACGACCACCACGACGACCTCCACCACGTCCGTTCATGATTCTACAAGTATGGGAAGAAGGAACGAATTAACAGATCATTTCAAGCGGATGTCAAGTATTGTTATAGTATTCACAGTTTTCGAAGTTCTAATATAAGATTGACTAACAATGTGGGATTCCTTTTCACACTAGTCGAGATTTACTGGGACTCACATGCACCTCACGTTGTTATTATGTGTGCACCCATAATAATAACCCGATTTGCATGATCATCTCAGTTCATCCCTACTCATGTTAAAAGGTTTCCCCCAAATTCAGGCAGTACCACTGACGACACCACAACATAGAGCATGTATGTTCAAGTAGAGTCCTACCCTAAAAACACGTAGCATAAACAGATAGCATAGTAATTCGTATTGTAATATCAAATGTGCGTTCGAGTGTGATGCTAATCATAAGTATGTACTAGCTATACTATGTAATAGTAACAAGAGACGAACCTTGCTGTCTGGAGCTGAGTGTCATGGTCAATGTCGTATCAGTTCAGTTATAGTCTGGTTTTATAAATCAGTTTTAAAACCAAATTCACTATAACCAGCGGCTCTGATACCAAACTGTCACACCCCCAAAATTACCACCTAGGGAGTGTCCCTGTTAGGCGTGTGACGACTAGCAATGAGCCACCAATTACATTGAATCACAAGTTTGAAATAAAGTTTCATCATTTAATAAATACGAAATCCCAAACATAAGTTGTTCAAAAACCATAAGTTCAGCGGAAGCATTAACGTATAACAAAATATATGTTTCACACGATCAAAGTAAATAAATGTTTGTGAAATAACTCAGCAAAGCAACCATGACCACTCGCGCCCTCCAGCCAGCAAGTTCCCGCGTTCCAAGTACCTAAGGACCTGCGAGCATGTAACACACGTATCAGACAAAGCTGGCGAGTTCACAGTTTTAGAAAATGTTTGTTACCCGTTGTATATAAAGCAGTTCAATAACCAATGCAAGTAATATTGTTAATATCTCATTTCCGAACAATGACGGCTCTTGAAATACACGACTGCCCTTCCCACGTACTCCTATCTAGTACTGGGCCAGACTGGGTCATTAGTTCACCTCCGTCCTCTACAGGAGCGGTGTGAGGGTGCCAAACCTAAGTAGCGCTACTAACTAATACCCGATGAGGGACTTACAAAAGATGATAGGTGAGATCATTAACCAATATACTCGTTTCTTTTACCCAAAACCCTATTCCCCCATGGAATACCCACTGACTGTCCCCAACCACTGGGACGCATGCTCGAATGTAGTGAACTCACCTTTGGTTGCCCGGTAGAACTTGTTACTTGTTATTCAATAATCAACACGTCCTATAAGGTTACCATTTATAGTCAGTTTACGTATACCCAGCGTACAACAATTTAAACGTATGCAAAACTCACATCAACATATTCTTGGTTCTTAAATTGCACACATGTGACTCATGTCATGACAGTTTATTCGTATATGCTAAGTATCACCCAACTTTACACACTTAAATAGTTCAAGATATTACATGAAATGACACAATAACTTAACACATTAAAGCATATACTGTCCAGCCGATCCATTCCTTATGCGGCCATCCTTTTGACTATTGATTCGGCCCAATAGTGTTGGCCCAATCACTTGTTTTACTTACTTATGAGTTATCAGGCCTAGGGTCCTTCTAAGTGTTCATGACATCCCAAGAAGAGTCCCACTCAAACCGGCCCAATACGTGAATGTATATGATCCCCTATTACCAACTATCTAACCCACAAGCCCAAACCAAGATTTATAAATGAAATAGTTAAACTTTTGTATCCATTCTACTAGCTGGGGTCTGCATACAAACTATCGGCCCTATGTCCCCTTCTTTTTGATTTGTTCCAGTTCACTGTTGTAATAATTCAACTAATGTATCAGCCCCATGATCATAAAGTTCAGCCGTGAACCCTTTCAATATTCCCAGCAGCTTTCATTACATCACAAACAATTCAACTACACAACAAGATACTTACAATTTCTCATATATACTCAGTTCATCATATCATACGCAACACAATTTAGATCAACCATACTCTACTTAACGAATGGCATGTGCATGTGTACAGAATTTATCACCCGTAAGCAACCCTAAAGGCACATAATTATTCAGTCAATTCATGAACAAGCAACCCCAAAGCATTCAATAGTCGTCAAGCACATTCTATATGAATCATGCAATTTACTTTACAAATAACCTGGTTTTCATCATACGTAATTTTACCAGCATGATCTCTATAAAAATTTATACATCAATCGGTTTCTAGTTACTGTTCGGCCCGTAACGTGTGTTCGAGTAATCATCAACAATAATCTCGGTTATCATACCAATCGTTTAATTTAGTTAATACGTAACAGGCTACACATCGGACGTTAAGCAAAACACAACTAAACTCTAACCCGCATATAACAAATCAGGCAATTAAACACTAGACAAACATGGCTGAGTTCACTAACCGTAAGCCTTGGTTGAGCAAGATGATGTTGCGACTGGGGAATGGGGTAACCTTCACAACTGCCGTGTACAACTAGGGTTTGGAATATGATTTATTCAACTCAAGAACGTGAATAATTTAGACTCAATGCAGATGTATATAAGCCCTATAGGCCGGTCTCAAATCAATACCCACATGGGCTCTACAAGGCCCAGCCGTACATCATCTTGCTGTTGGGCTCTACAATACCCAAATGGGCCAAGTGTGGGTTTTAGTTACTGTTGGGCTCAATTGATACTTTCTAAGATAATGCGTGTGTATGAGTCGTGTTTATGAAGTAAACGTGATCCACCTATAACTAAAAGTATACCAAGACGCGACCCAAACACGAAAGGTACGAAAAATAAATTATAATAGATCAGAATACTAGCATCACACGTTTAACCATAATTAAGAGGAACGAATAACGGGGAATTAGAATTTGATAAATCACATTACTGACCTCGGGAGTTCGGGTTGTCACATCATCCCCAACTTGAAAGAAATTTCGTCCCGAAATTTGACAAGTAGGCACGAACGAATGAAGTGAGGATTCAAGATTGTTGCGGATTTTGTTCAGGTGTGACATCATCCCCAACTTGAAAGGGAATCTCGCCCCGAGATTCGCCAGTTTTGCTTGACTCCGCTTTGTCTTTGGGGAAGAGGTGAGGGTATTTTAATTTCATCTGGTCCTCGCGCTCCCACGTGAACTCCGGTCCACGTCTTGAGTTCCAACGAACCCTCACAATAGGAATACGACTGTGTTTACGCACCTTGACTTCACGGTCCATAATCTCGATGGGTTCTTCTACAAACTGCAGCTTTTCATCGATCTTTAACTCTTGTAAAGGTACCGTTAACGGATCGTCAGCATAACACCTCTTCAGCTGCGACACATGAAATACATCGTGAACATTACCCAGCTCAGTAGGTAACTCCAATCTATAAGCCACTTTACCAATACGCTCCAGAACCTTAAACGGTCCAACATATCGTGGATTCAGCTTGCCACGTTTCCCAAAGCGCACAACCCCTTTCCACGGTGAGACTTTCAACATAACTCGGTCATTCACTTCAAACACTACCTCTTTGGCACGTTTGTCTGCATAGGCTTTCTGACGATCACGAGCAGCTGCCATACGCTCTCTGATTTTCACGATTTTCTCTGAAGTTTCGAGTACTATCTCAGGACCTGTAATCTGACTATCACCCACTTCAGCCCAGCAAAGAGGTGAACGACACTTCCGCCCGTACAGTGCCTCAAATGGTGCCGCCTTGATACTGGTATGGTAGCTGTTATTGTAAGAAAACTCGACCAACGGCAAGTGCTTCTCCCATCCTTTTCCAAAATCAATAACGCATGCCCGTAACATATCCTCTAGCGTCTGAATGGTGCGTTCACTCTGACCATCCGTTTGTGGGTGATAGGCCGTGCTCATATCGAGACGCGAGCCGAACGACTTATGCATAGCCTGCCATAACTCCGAAGTAAAACGAGGATCTCGATCAGAAATAATAGAAGTCGGCACTCCGTGCCTAGAAACCACCTCTTTAAGGTACACTGCTGCGAGTTGTGAATACTTATCTGTCTCCTTGATCGCTAAGAAGTGTGCTGACTTTGTGAGACGGTCGACAATCACCCATATAGTATCGTTCCCAGTCTGAGTTCTCGGTAACCCCGTAACAAAATCCATAGCGATCTGTTCCCATTTCCACATGGGTATCTCCGGCTGCTGGAGTAGGCCCGAAGGTTTCTGGTACTCTGCTTTGACCCTAGCGCAAGTCAAGCACTTACTCACGTATGTTGCGATGAGAGCTTTCATATTCGGCCACCAATACAAAACCTTGAGGTCCTGATACATCTTATCGGACCCTGGGTGAATAGAATATCGTGACTTGTGTGCTTCGTCCATCACAAGCTCTCGAAGATCACCAAATAAAGGAACCCATATTCGTTCCATGAAGTAGTAAATACCGTCAGACCGTTGCTCGAACTTCTTCTTGTGTAGACCCCGTAACCCTTCAGTCTCGATATTTTCGTCCTTCAGTGCCTCAATCTGAGCTGAACGGATCCGAGCAGGTAGGTCAGAGTGAATAGTAAGCTGTAGGGCACGAATACGCTTCGGTTTTGGTTCCTTGCGGCTAAGAGCATCCGCTACAACGTTAGCTTTACCCGGGTGATACTTGATGGCACACTCATAATCATTGAACAACTCTACCCAGCGACGCTGACGCATATTCAATTCTTTCTGGTCGAAGATGTGCTGAAGGCTCTTATGATCAGTATAGATGGTGCATTTCGTGCCGTAGAGATAATGCCTCCATATCTTCAGTGCAAAGACTACCGCTCCCAACTCCAAGTCATGTGTTGTGTAGTTTTTCTCGTGTACTTTCAACTGACGAGAAGCATAAGCTATCACCTTCTCGCGTTGCATCAACACGCAACCGAGACCCTGAATCGAAGCGTCACAATAAACCACAAAATCCTCGGTACCATCTGGTAGTGATAGAATCGGCGCGCTGCATAATTTTTGTTTCAAGAGTTGGAATGCATCCTCCTGTTTCGCTCCCCATGAATAAACTACCTTCTTCTGTGTTAATGAAGTGAGTGGCTGAGCGATCTTCGAGAAATTCTGAATAAAACGACGATAGTACCCTGCTAGACCGAGAAATTGCCGCACCTCCGAAGGATTCTTTGGTGCCGCCCAATTTCTGATGGCGTCGATCTTGGCAGGATCCACATGTATGCCTAGCTCATTAACTATATGCCCCAGAAAGTGCACCTCCCGTATCCAAAAATCACACTTCGAAAATTTTGCGTACAGTTGCTCCCTCCTCAGGAGTTCTAGGATGAGGCGCAGATGCCGCTCATGATCTTCCTTGCTCTTGGAATAAATCAAAATGTCGTCAATAAAAACGATAACGAAGTCATCAAGGTATGGCTTGCACACGTGGTTCATGAGATCCATGAAGACCGCTGGTGCGTTGGTCAACCCGAATGGCATAACCAAGAATTCGTAGTGACCGTACCGCGTCCGAAACGCTGTTTTGGGAACGTCTTCTTCTCTGACTCGCACCTGATGATAACCCGACCTTAAGTCGATCTTGGAGTAAAAACTTGACCCTTGCAGCTGGTCAAACAAGTCGTCAATACGAGGTAAAGGATAACGGTTTTTAACCGTCACCCTGTTGAGCTCGCGATAATCTACACACATCCGGAAGGACCCATCCTTCTTCTTCACAAATAGAACTGGGGCTCCCCAAGGGGAAGAGCTAGGTCGGATGAAACCCCTATCCAACAGCTCTTGGAGTTGGTTTGACAATTCCTGTAACTCCCCTGGCGCAAGACGATAAGGGGCACGAGCAACCGGGGCTGCCGCTGGGGCAAGGTCGATCTGGAATTCCACCTGACGATGTGGAGGTAGACCAGGGAGTTCCTCAGGGAATACATCAGGATATTCACGAACCACTGGAAGATCTTCAATCTTCCTTTCATCTGACTGTGAATCAGTGACAAGAGCGAAAATCGCTGGATAGCCCTTACGCAGATACTTCTGAGCCTTTATTGCTGAAACAATACTAACTGGAGTCCCACTGCGATGGCCCTGAACTGATAAAAATTCCCCACTGGAAAGGGGAACACGTATGATCTTCTCCTTACAGAGAATTTCCGCTTGATACTTGGACAACCAGTCCATACCAACAATCACGTCGAAGCTTCCAAGAGTAATAGGTATTAGATCGATGTCGAATACTTGACCCAGAAGATCGATTTTACACCCAAGTAGAACATGTGTAGCTTCGATTGTTTTACCATTTGCAATTTCTACTATGTGTTTCATTACGAGAAGCGTAGGACTTAACCCTAACCGAGAACTGAACCCCAAAGACACGTAACTCCAGTCGGCACCAGAATCAAATAAAATAGAAGCAATAACACCGTTCACTGAAAACGTACCAGTAACCACGTTGCCGTCGTTCCGCGCTTCACCAGCTCCCAACACAAACCCGCGCCCACGCGCGACATTACCCGCATTGTTGTTCCCGCTACTACCCCCTGTGTTCTGCTTCAGCTGAGGGCAGTCTCGCTTGAAGTGCCCCTCAGCCCCACACTGAAAACACCCCTTCTGAGTACCCTGGTTCTGCTGAATCTGTTGTCTACCCGACTGCTGTGATGACTGCTGCTGAGCTGGAAAAGTGGCCCTACAATCCCTAGCCATATGCCCTGGTCGATTACATCGATGACAAACACGAGCACACTGTCCCTTGTGATGATAGTTACACTTGTTGCACAAGGGTAGCTTCCCTGCGTATGATCCCTGCCCTGATTTGTTACCCGAGTTCTGATTCACTGATGCTGTCTGACTGGAACTGCGGGTGCTGCCAGTATCCGTCTTCTTCTGAGGCTGTGCTGAGTTGGACCCCTTGTCCGCATCGTTCCACTTACGTTTGCTGTCTATGGCAGAAGTAGTAGCTGTAGTAGCGGTAGTAGTAGCAGTGGTAGTAGAAATACGCGGTGGTAGATCCCCGCTCTCCACCTCCTGATCAGTGATTTTATGCGCCAAACGAACGATCTGGGTCAGGTTGTTGAGGTTTGCGGCAGTGACCAAACCCTTCACTCGTGGAGGTAACCCCTTAATAAACAACTCGATTCTTCGTGGCATGGGTCGGGACAAGTTCGGACACAAATCAGCTAACTCATACGACCGCTTCACATACGCCTCGATTTCAGACCCCACCATTGTCAGATGATAGTACTCATTCTCTAACTTCGCTATTTCATCTCGAGGACAGTATTCCTCTCTCATCAGTTCCTTAAAATCATCCCACGTAGTGGCGTTCGCCGCCTCAATACCTAGCAGTTGGACCTGGGCATTCCACCAGGTCAAGGCACCATCCTGAAGCGTGCCTGCTGCAAACTTCACTCTATCCCCAACTGGGCAGTTACATATCGCAAACACCGACTCCGCCTTTTCGAACCAGCGTATAAGTCCCACAGCCCCTTCAGTGCCACTGAAAGTCTGTGGCTTGCAATCCATGAAAGTTTTAAAAGTGCAGACCGGTGGGTGAGGCTGGTTTTGTGGCGCCGGCTGACCTATTAACGAGGGGAAAACAAACCAACAAATAAGACTCAAGTTTACAATTCAAAGGAAAAGAATGTCTGGTACATGTCATACCAGCCTGGTAAGCTGCCAAGGCTGCAGCCACCTGAGCGTTGAGTAATGCTTCTAGCTCAGCCTGGGTCATATGGATTTCGCCACGCCCACCACCGCGGCCTCCATTACGACCACCACGACGACCTCCACCACGTCCGTTCATGATTCTACAAGTATGGGAAGAAGGAACGAATTAACAGATCATTTCAAGCGGATGTCAAGTATTGTTATAGTATTCACAGTTTTCGAAGTTCTAATATAAGATTGACTAACAATGTGGGATTCCTTTTCACACTAGTCGAGATTTACTGGGACTCACATGCACCTCACGTTGTTATTATGTGTGCACCCATAATAATAACCCGATTTGCATGATCATCTCAGTTCATCCCTACTCATGTTAAAAGGTTTCCCCCAAATTCAGGCAGTACCACTGACGACACCACAACATAGAGCATGTATGTTCAAGTAGAGTCCTACCCTAAAAACACGTAGCATAAACAGATAGCATAGTAATTCGTATTGTAATATCAAATGTGCGTTCGAGTGTGATGCTAATCATAAGTATGTACTAGCTATACTATGTAATAGTAACAAGAGACGAACCTTGCTGTCTGGAGCTGAGTGTCATGGTCAATGTCGTATCAGTTCAGTTATAGTCTGGTTTTATAAATCAGTTTTAAAACCAAATTCACTATAACCAGCGGCTCTGATACCAAACTGTCACACCCCCAAAATTACCACCTAGGGAGTGTCCCTGTTAGGCGTGTGACGACTAGCAATGAGCCACCAATTACATTGAATCACAAGTTTGAAATAAAGTTTCATTATTTAATAAATACGAAATCCCAAACATAAGTTGTTCAAAAACCATAAGTTCAGCGGAAGCATTAACGTATAACAAAATATATGTTTCACACGATCAAAGTAAATAAATGTTTGTGAAATAACTCAGCAAAGCAACCATGACCACTCGCGCCCTCCAGCCAGCAAGTTCCCGCGTTCCAAGTACCTAAGGACCTGCGAGCATGTAACACACGTATCAGACAAAGCTGGCGAGTTCACAGTTTTAGAAAATGTTTGTTACCCGTTGTATATAAAGCAGTTCAATAACCAATGCAAGTAATATTGTTAATATCTCATTTCCGAACAATGACGGCTCTTGAAATACACGACTGCCCTTCCCACGTACTCCTATCTAGTACTGGGCCAGACTGGGTCATTAGTTCACCTCCGTCCTCTACAGGAGCGGTGTGAGGGTGCCAAACCTAAGTAGCGCTACTAACTAATACCCGATGAGGGACTTACAAAAGATGATAGGTGAGATCATTAACCAATATACTCGTTTCTTTTACCCAAAACCCTATTCCCCCATGGAATACCCACTGACTGTCCCCAACCACTGGGACGCATGCTCGAATGTAGTGAACTCACCTTTGGTTGCACGGTAGAACTTGTTACTTGTTATTCAATAATCAACACGTCCTATAAGGTTACCATTTATAGTTAGTTTACGTATACCCAGCGTACAACAATTTAAACGTATGCAAAACTCACATCAACATATTCTTGGTTCTTAAATTGCACACATGTGACTCATGTCATGACAGTTTATTCGTATATGCTAAGTATCACCCAACTTTACACACTTAAATAGTTCAAGATATTACATGAAATGACACAATAACTTAACACATTAAAGCATATACTGTCCAGCCGATCCATTCCTTATGCGGCCATCCTTTTGACTATTGATTCGGCCCAATAGTGTTGGCCCAATCACTTGTTTTACTTACTTATGAGTTATCAGGCCTAGGGTCCTTCTAAGTGTTCATGACATCCCAAGAAGAGTCCCACTCAAACCGGCCCAATACGTGAATGTATATGATCCCCTATTACCAACTATCTAACCCACAAGCCCAAACCAAGATTTATAAATGAAATAGTTAAACTTTTGTATCCATTCTACTAGCTGGGGTCTGCATACAAACTATCGGCCCTATGTCCCCTTCTTTTTGATTTGTTCCAGTTCACTGTTGTAATAATTCAACTAATGTATCAGCCCCATGATCATAAAGTTCAGCCGTGAACCCTTTCAATATTCCCAGCAGCTTTCATTACATCACAAACAATTCAACTACACAACAAGATACTTACAATTTCTCATATATACTCAGTTCATCATATCATACGCAACACAATTTAGATCAACCATACTCTACTTAACGAATGGCATGTGCATGTGTACAGAATTTATCACCCGTAAGCAACCCTAAAGGCACATAATTATTCAGTCAATTCATGAACAAGCAACCCCAAAGCATTCAATAGTCGTCAAGCACATTCTATATGAATCATGCAATTTACTTTACAAATAACCTGGTTTTCATCATACGTAATTTTACCAGCATGATCTCTATAAAAATTTATACATCAATCGGTTTCTAGTTACTGTTCGGCCCGTAACGTGTGTTCGAGTAATCATCAACAATAATCTCGGTTATCATACCAATCGTTTAATTTAGTTAATACGTAACAGGCTACACATCGGACGTTAAGCAAAACACAACTAAACTCTAACCCGCATATAACAAATCAGGCAATTAAACACTAGACAAACATGGCTGAGTTCACTAACCGTAAGCCTTGGTTGAGCAAGATGATGTTGCGACTGGGGAATGGGGTAACCTTCACAACTGCCGTGTACAACTAGGGTTTGGAATATGATTTATTCAACTCAAGAACGTGAATAATTTAGACTCAATGCAGATGTATATAAGCCCTATAGGCCGGTCTCAAATCAATACCCACATGGGCTCTACAAGGCCCAGCCGTACATCATCTTGCTGTTGGGCTCTACAATACCCAAATGGGCCAAGTGTGGGTTTTAGTTACTGTTGGGCTCAATTGATACTTTCTAAGATAATGCGTGTGTATGAGTCGTGTTTATGAAGTAAACGTGATCCACCTATAACTAAAAGTATACCAAGACGCGACCCAAACACGAAAGGTACGAAAAATAAATTATAATAGATCAGAATACTAGCATCACACGTTTAACCATAATTAAGAGGAACGAATAACGGGGAATTAGAATTTGATAAATCACATTACTGACCTCGGGAGTTCGGGTTGTCACATTTTTGATATTGGAAATGCATACTACACCCAAAAGTGTAAAAAGGAAAATGCGTCAAGTATACTCACCTTAGAGTGCGTTGCGTATTTCTTGGAATAAGAAAATATAGATTTCCCCAAGAGGATGTGCACAAGAGAATTACCCTATTAATTTTGAGGTTTTATTAATTATTGGGAATTTTGAAGATTATATAACAAGGCATTCATGAAAATAAAATAAAGTTAACATTTCTAACTATTAATCGTATGCCTTATATTTTAATAAAATATGACAAGTAAATAGGTAAAATAAATATTGATTTTACCAAAGTATTATGAATAGAATTACCAAAATGTTGGATTAAATAAATAAAAATTCGAATATGTATATAATTATTTTAGATTAATAATCTTGAATAAATAATCTAATATAAATTAATAATTCTATAAATAATAAGTCTAGTTATAAAATTCTAGTTATATAAAATAAAATAATAAATCTGAAAATTAAAAAAATAAATTCTGAGATAATTAAATATGTGTAATATAAATTCTGTTTTTATAAAAATTCTGGTTTTTAAAATAATAAATCAGAACTATATAAATAACACAAATAATAATTCTGATTTAATTTATTAATAATTCTGAAATATATAATTCTGAAAATAATTAATAGAAATAAAATTCTGAAAAATAATTATTTCAGATTTAAATAAATCTGTTTTATATTAATAATAATTATATCAATATATCTGTTTAATAAAAATATTAAATATAATTATATAAATAAATCTGATTTTATAAATAATAATAATAATCATCTGTTTTATTATAATGATAATAATAATAATTGTAATAATAATAATAATAATAATATTAATAATAATAATAATAATATATATACAGTAACGAGAATGATCGGAAAAACGAAAACGAGTCGGATACGTTACCGGACGACGACGAAGGTGGTGGCCGGAGATGGTGAAGACGATGGCAGGTGGTTCCGGCGATCCTCGGTTTCCCGGCGAAGACTCGTATCGGGTTTTGGTTCCGGTTTAGTTTTTGATTTCGGGAGCGAGAAAGGAACGAGAAAGATGAAGTTTGGATTGGGTTTTATAATGGACTGAGGGTGTTCGGTTACAGAAACAGAAGAGTCGTCGGTTTCCGGTAATAACTTGAAGGGACGAAGAAGACGAACCAGCTTTTGGCGGTTAATGTTTAAATTCGCGTAATTAATGCGTGTTTAAATACAAATCATGATCAAGTTGTTAACATGTTGAGTCACAGACCAGTTGGTTTGTGCGCGTCTTGTCTGAGTCGTTGGTCATGTGTTCGAGTCCCGGGTCACGCATAATTCCCCCTTTTTTTTTGTTAATTACTAAACCAACTAACTGGGTTAGCCACTAACTGAGTTTTCTAACTCAGTTAGTGCTGCCCTTTAATAAAACTAACCAGGTTAGGCTGATTTAACCTGGTTTTCACTAACGGGGTTAGATTCGCTAACGGAATTGCTTAAAAATCAATAACATTTAGAAAATAATTATTTATTTAATTATTTTATTTATCTAAAATATTAATAAAATAATATAAAAACCATTTTAACCCAAATTTCAATATTTTTACCGAATTAACGTATAAATTCCCAATTTTCGTACGGTTTAGGGTAATCTCTTGGCAACGATGAATTTAAGAGCTGAGATTAAGATGTAATTTCACTGTTTTTACGTGTTTAACATAGTTCAACGTGTTTCACTTGCTTCAACAATACATAGTATTTAAACACAAATATGGATAAAATCATGCATTTTCATTATGATTTCAAGTCTCGAGTACAATTTGGAATTTGAAACAAATACCACGAAGGTACAACTTACAAAAATAGAAAGTACAAGTAGACTTGCCAAAAATGGAAAGATTGAAAATACGAGATGTCACATTGTTAGTAGTCTGGGTTTCATTATTATTAGCTTTAGAATATTATTATTAGTCCGAGGTTCCTTGTGTTCTATAGGTCCGAGATTTGTCTTTTAGTTTATTATTTTAGTAGTTCGCCTTTAACGTCCGAAGTTTAATTATTTTCTTTATTTTCTTTGTATACACACATCTTGTGAACAAAGATGAAGTGGATGCGAGCTGGAGAGCAAGTATTCCTACTAATGTGTCTTCGAATGTTCCAGTCGCTGATTTTTCGACCAGAAATGATGTTGTTGCTGAGCAGATCCCCAATGCAGCTGCTCAAACTACAAGTGGAGATCTATACGTTGACTTTTCAGCATATCCAAATGTTGATGCGTCTTCTGGAAATGATCAAGCTTCCAGTAGTAATGCAAATGCTGAGGGGGAGATTCAATCGAATTTGGGAAACAATCTTCAAGCTTCGGCAATCCCAGTTCCAAGAACAAATATTCATCATCCTGTTGATAATATTATTGGGAATCCAAATGCGGGAGTGCAAACGCGAAGGAGTATTTCAGAGATGCAATGTCTGTTCTCTGCTATCAAGAAAGAAGAAATCTACAATCTTAGCCTGCATGAATGTTTTATCTCTCAGATAGAGCCAAAGAACTATCAAATGGCTCTGAAGGATAATTCTTGGTGTGAGGCGATGCAAGAAGAGTTAGCTCAGTTCGACAAGTTAAAAGTGTGGAATTTGGTCGATCTTCCAAAGGGCCAACATACAATCAACACGAAATGGGTTTTCAAGTGCAAGAAAGACGATAAGGGTGTCGTTGTCAGAAACAAAGCACGGTTGGTTGTTCAAGGCTTCAATCAAGAGGAAGGGATTGATTATACTGAAGTTTATGCACCGGTGGCAAGACTGGAAGCTATTTGTTTGTTTCTAGCCTTTGCTGCACACATGCGTATCAAAGTCTATCAGTTGGATGTGAAAAGCGCCTTCCTTTACGGGAAATTGCATGAAACTGTGTATGTGTCCCAACCACCGGGTTTCGAAGCTCCAGGGTTAGACAACAAGGTTTATTTGTTGGAAAAGGCTCTCTACGGTCTCCATCAGGCCCCTCGAGCATGGTACGAGACGTTGTCAAAGCATCTATTGGAGCATGGGTTCTCGCGTGGTGCAATTGACTCCACACTGTTCATTTTGAAGAAAGGGGGAGATTTTCTGATTGTGCAAATTTACGTTCATGACATAATTTTTGGTTCTTCAAATGAAGAATTGTGTCGTGAGTTTGAGGCGGTGATGAAGTCAAAATTTGAAATGAGTGCGATGGACGAGTTATCATTCTTTTTAGGTCTTCAAGTGAGTCAAGAAAAAACTGGGACGTACGTGCATCAGACTAAGTATGTCCACGAGATTCTCAAAAGATTTGGATTGGAAGATAGCTTACCCTATGACACGCCTCTCCCGACAAATCTCAAGCTTTCACCCGATAATGTGAAAGATCCTGAAGTGGATCCGACTCTATATCGAGCAATGATAGGTTCACTGATGTATCTTACTGCTTCACGACCAGATATTATGTTCTCTGTTTGTTTGTGTGCTAGGTACCAATCAACTCCGAAGGAGTCTCACTTGAAAGCAGTCAAGCGTATTTTCAGATATCTGAAAGGGACGCCTAAGCTTGGATTGTGGTATCCAGCTGAAGGTGGTCTGGATTTGATGGCGTATGCTGACGCAGATTTTGGAGGGTGCCGGATGAACAGAAAGTCAACCTCTGGCGGCGCACAACTTCTTGGGAATCGTCTTGTCTCTTGGCAATGCTAAAAGCAAGTTGCCGTTTCTCTATCCACGTGCGAGGCCGAGTACATTGCTGCTTCAAGCTGTTGTGCTCAGGTTTTGTGGATTCAGCAGCAAATGAGGGACTACGGTTTGAATTTTACTCGAACCCCTATCCTTGTCGATAACAACTCTGCCATTTCCATAACAAACAATCCAGTAAATCACTCACGCACTAAGCACATAGATGTTAGGCATCATTTTATTCGCGACTGTGCTGAGAAGGGTTTAATAGAAGTGGTTAGGGTAGACACCTTGGATAATCTTGCCGACTTGTTTACGAAAACATTCGATCGGGCTAGATTTGAAAATCTGGTCCGAATGATTGGCATGATCAACCCAGAGTAAAATGCTTTCTAAACTCGCATAGAAACCTTATTTTATCTTTTGTACAGTTCTTACCGCTTTCGAAAAATTGAAAAACTCCAAAAATATTTTACTTAGTTGTAGGATAAATTTCAGAAAAAGTACAAAAACATATGAAAAATTTAAAATGAAGTCGTGTTGAGATATAAGAGAAATGATAGTACATCGGTTAGTCGTATCTGGTGCAGGACTATGGCTATATGCATAAAATTAACCGTTAACTTTGACAGCTTCATTATACGTTGCTTCGGTAGGTTTTACGCGTAAATAAGAACCTGTCTTTGGTATATAAACATAATGAACTGCGTAACTTGTGTGGCACATCTCTCGGATATATGGTCTTGGTACCGTAATTTCGTTTGATAGATTGCCGAGGTTCTGAGATACATGGTCTTTATGCTGTTTATCATCTGGGTATCATGGTTGCTTCTTTTACCGGAAAATAACGGGGACGCAAGTCTAGATCTTCCATGATACCATACATACGTGTAAATATCCTTAATACATGATGCATTCGACCCAAATAAGTGATAAACAATCACATGTCCCACAAAATCATGCGGGAGTCAAGTTCGTCTCTTTGTCTGTACGATGGTACTAACCTGTTCACGGACTTGCTCCTGTGCCCTTTGCATCTGAAATTCAAGTTCCTCCTCAATAAGTGATTCTATCACAAAGGACTTGTTTTCAATCCCAAATAAGTGAGTATCTCACATTAGCTTATACGTCAAAAAACAGATGATAAATGGTATACTCACCAGTAAGATGATCCCTCGTGCATACCTTGATAC
Source organism: Helianthus annuus (assembly GCF_002127325.2). Lineage (NCBI taxonomy): Eukaryota > Viridiplantae > Streptophyta > Magnoliopsida > Asterales > Asteraceae > Helianthus > Helianthus annuus. Next base: position 109,162,365 of record NC_035440.2, read on the forward strand.
GGGAGTATATTCTGAGGTGGGTAAACATGGTTACTGTTAGCTATTAATACACTTAATTCCATGTCTCGAAAACAGTGTTCGAAAGCATGCTAAAACTTAAGTGGACAACAATACTGTTGAACGTCTTGAACTGTCAATATTATTCTAAAAGATTAAAGCTAAATGCTATGGCTCTTGTGTCGGATACTGACAAGTAAAACCGATATGATTCCTTTGCTCTGACTTCACAAAAATATAATTAGTGTAAATATGTTCTTAGGTTTAACCTATTTAATTTAGCTCAAATTGAAAAACCACAAAAAGATTTTGCTTTCTTGTTTCTATGTGCGAGTTATCTTATTAAGAATACTCTAGGGTTGTGAACTTTGTTTAAATAAGTTATTAAATGTTGGTTGTTTAATATTTCAATTGTTTATTCTGGGGTATTGGAATTTATTTTTGGGGTCCAGGTTTGGGCCGATGTCTCCGGGGTCAAGTTTCTTAATCCGGGGTTAAGTGTTTCAGGTCTGGATCGTTCATCTCAAGATGGAAGATTTGGAGAAGCTGTGTGCGTCTGGATCGTGCATCTCAAGACTGGGGAAGCAGTGTTTTCTGAAAGAAAGTGACGGTTGAGATTGCTAAAGTGTTGGATCCGATTTGGCTTGCCAACTTAAGGGAAGCACATCTGAAGAAGCTTCGGCGCCTACCTCTGAAATACCTTGAAGAAGATCGTGTGCTATCTGATCAGTTCATCAAGGTAGTTAAATTCTGTGTGAAGAACAAGGTATGGGCAGGAAGCGAGTTCCCAATGAAAGGATGAAGATCTCAAGACCAGTGAAAACCATGCACTGATCAAGGGGGAGTTTGTTAATGCACTTTAGGTGATAAGTGCATGTCTCCCAAGTTATAGGGTCTTTATTGTACATCTAGTGAAAGTTAGTCCCAAGTTTATCCTAGGACACTTTGTCCAAGTTTTAGGATGGCCTTTGTCTGAGTTTTGTATAGGACTAAGGTCAGAGTTTGTTTGTGTAGACCTTTTTTCTGAGTTTTGTCTAGGTCAAAAGGTCTGAGCTTTGTGTTATATGTTTTGTCCGGGCTTTCTAGTTTGTCTTGAAAGTCCGGGATTTGCCTTGTATATATACCTTTATGTGGAATAGACAAGGTAACGATTCTGTGTGAATTTCTGTGCACCTAACCCTAATCATTGTGTATGTTTTGTCTGGCGGCTGCTTTGTGTGAGTGACGTCATTCATCTTCATCTTCCTCATCAAGAATACTCAGTGTATTCTTGATTTCTCTCACAAATCTTTGCATACTAGTGTTTCATCTGTAGTGGTTGATCATCAGGTGGATTCCGCACACCAGTTGGTTGCTTTAGCTGAGTGAGATCTTGGATTAGGAGGCCTTACAGACATTCGCGAATAAAGCCTTTTGTATAATATGTATTTTGATGAAATTGAATGAATAAATAAATAGTGATGATGTTGGCTAGAAATCCAGTGTTAATGCAAGACTTTGAGATTTTGATAGGATGGAATGAGATCCTAAAGGAATTATAATGTCCAGGGACTCGAGAGGTGCATTGTGGGTATGTGGTGAGGAGTTCGCACACCTTACATGGGTATGCATTCTATGTATGCCAATTTAATGAATAAACACCCGAAAAGGAACAATAGAGTTGGTCTAGAAGTAATGAAAGAGGTTTCGGGGACACAACCTTCTTTAGAGGGGGGGGGGGGGTTAGACTTGTAACGCCCTAAACCTGAAAGTTTGATAATGTATGGTGTTTACTAGTTCCATTGCTTGAAATAAATTAACTAGGATGATTAACCTAGTTAGAGGTGTATGTTAGTAGGAAGGAATAAAGTATTAGACATAAATGGGTGGAAACTAAACATGAGGGACTAAATTTGTAAGTTCAGATTAAAAGCCCCCATGTCTAGCAAATGGGATAGAAATCCCTGGTTTTCATTTTGGGATGTTGATATTTTGGAGAGAGCAAGAGAGGAACCCATGAAAGCCTCTAAAATTCATAAATTTGAGATAAGGTGGAAGCCAAAATGCTTGCATGATGAAGGGATTGTAATCATCTCTTGATGGTAACTATGAGTTAAGTTGTAGTTTTAAATTTGATGGTTAATTTTGCTAGAGATGATTTATATGATGAAAGGATTAGGGTTCTTCTTGATTGTTGTAAGAATCCATGTTGGAATTTTGTGAAAATTGAGTAAATTGAAGGAAATCTCATAGGATTGGAAGTGTGTGTTGATTTTGGGTATAACCCATGATTATCCTTGGATAATGTAACGAATGATTGAAAGAATTTGATGTTTTGTTATGTTTAATGCCCACTGAATGAATGATACTGGAGCTTAGTAGGAAAACATGGTGTTATGAGCTAGGAAGTTAAGCATGAAATACTTGTACATTGTGCCTTATATATAACACGCACGCCAAGTGTTTGATGAAATGCCTATGTGAGAATAATAGGCGAAATTGTGTGCAAGTAATGGATGAATATGTATAGAATGAGATAATGATGAAATTGATAGCAAACAAACATGAGGGGTATGTTTTAGATGGAGTCCATGTGAAAATTGAATTTGTTAGTATGATGTGGTAGAAGTATGATTTAGGAGTTGTAATATATGCTTGAATGGTGTGATGCACAACATGCATTGGTTAACTGCTAAATGGAGATTAAGAAATGAATGTGTACTAAATGTATAGCATGTGGACTTACCAGTAAGGGATAATGTTGGAAATTATGTAATATTAGCTAAATATGGGTTATGGTATAAATTGTAGAATCATGGAAAATACTAGCATGCGTGGAATTAAATATATACATATGTATGTATGTAACTAGGTAATCTTATGGTTGTATGTGACCAATAACATGAGTATGAAATGCATATAATGCAATAGTTATGTTATAAAATGCCAATTTGATCATATGTTTCTAAATTGGAAGTTAGTATGCTTGATAGTTGACTTTCTGAAAAGTCAATGAATGTGGGAATGATACGGTTAGGCTATCTAACACTATTGTAAGATTAGGGAAATCATGTGATGCATGCTAGATCATTATGTGTTATACATGATGTTATGTTGAATTGTTTGGATTTGGTATGATGTGAATGTTAATTTATGACTTGTGTTTGTTAGAACTTGACTAATGAAAGTCAATGTAAGATATGAGTTGGAAACAAATGTTATTATGAATGTGCGCGTATGCTAATAACGTGGTAACCATGATGACATGAACGAATATGGATCATGTCAAGATGGATGAAAACAAGGAAGGTTGAGGTGTCAAAAGGAGGCAAGGAGGTTAGCATGGACTTGGCGGGATCGAGGTAAGTGATTCTGGACTTTAACTCCATATATGTTAATGAACGTATATATAAATATATGCAAGATGTATTGGAATCATGGAAGGATGAGTACATAATAATGGAAGCAATGTATGGAATGTAGTAACTGATCAAGTGTAGTATAACTATATTTGAATCCAAATGGTGGGAAAAAAAATAAGGAAGTTGAGGGCCAACACTGTTGACTAGCATTGTGGTAGTTCATATGATGGGTCAACGACTCAGGGTTTTGACTTAAAGAGCTAGCTGACTCGTTAGGGATAATCAAATGAGTCATCTATATGTATGTAGGCGTGTATGTCTAAAATTTGCATGTTTGTGTGTGGATAGAATGGTATGTATGAACGTATTAGGATTCAATATATATGTGTGGATGAACGAAACAAGTATATGTGTATGCATTTGATATAATTATATGGATGCAAGATAACAAAGCTAAGCATGCTGTCATTAAGAATAGAAATGGAAGTGCATGTATATTAATACGGGACTCTCGAAGGTTCGACACTGGGATCCGAAGATCGAATCTAGGAATACAACTAGATAGATCAGTATATGTAGCAAGAATGCGATGTGGTCGTTTAAGTCATATAAGTTTAATTTGCGTATGATGTCACCACTTATCTAATGATATGGATGTATGGTGACTCCAGCCTACAGGTTACACGGGTCATCTATATGAAATGCAAAACGACTGAAGATCGAGTCAGGACTCAAATTGGACGGGAGTATGGTCATGTGGCTTTATAAACACGTGTCATATTAAATATGATTATGAACAAGTGAAGAATGTAATGTTCATAAATGAGTCGCTTAATTGGTCCCCAAGTATCATATAACGTTTAGTAAGCGAAAATTTTATGGTTTGTATTTCCGTTGTGTGTTTTTCTGTTAAAGCAATTTAGAGTCTTACAGAATCCATTATAATTTCATAAGAATTTACCTTTTATGTAGAAAGCCAACCCAACCTTGATTTTTCTAAACATTTGAGATTCTATAAAGAATTTGGCATATGTTAAAAAAAAAAAAGAATTATACAGTCAGTCAATTAACTAATAAATAAACATATTTGTTATTTTTCATTTAGATATTCTTATTATAAAATAACTATCTTTAGGATAACCCTATAATTGCTTAAAGTAATTCCACACTTTGTAAGGTGTGAACAAGAGTTTGACTCGTAGACTTGAATTGCACTTCTTATAGCTTACTTTGCTTTCTATGATTGCAAATATGCTACTTTTATTGAATGTAGTATACTCTACTCACTTAGAGCATTCTCATTCAAACCACCAAAATCTGTCTGGGAGGTTTTTAAAATATAAGATGTATAAAAAGTGGTTGTGAGTGGAGGAGAGAGAAAAATCTTACTGTTCATCTGTATATTTGGGGGGACACTGTTCACCCCCTATACTTTTTTTAATATATATTGAAAGTAGTTGTGAGTGGAGGAGAGAAAATGTAATATATATTGAAAAGGAGAGAGAAAAAATATTTGTTTTTAATGGAAATATATTGATATATGAGTTGTTTTTTAGTGGAATGTATGTATATTTTTACTGGATTGGATGTGAATGCTCTTAGATTTTTAAAAGTCAACTTGGTTTCCCTAATTATTTTTTTTTCTATAACATTGGTGGTTTTTATCAAAGAATAATATCTTGTCAATGTGAAGAAGATACACAAAAAAATTAAACAATGAAATACCCTATGATTGATAATAATAGATTGACCATTAGATCTATAACATGCAACTAGTGTATTAAAACTGTTTTTGTTAAAATATTATTGACTATGAATGTAGAATACATTTGTAGTACCTTTGCTTCTTTGTTATGCTTATGCATAAAATAAATACAACATTGCATATGAAATAAATGTTAGAACTATTTTTACTTTTCCAAGATATAAATTTTATAAAGTGTTACTCAATAATAAGATGGAGCTCACACATTGATATGAAGTGATATGCATTAGGACATATTTGTCTCTTCGAGTAAATGTGGTATATATGTATGAATAGTAAAGGCAAATTGGATTTTAGTAATTCGAACTGTTTCTTTTTTGCCGATAATAATCTCAACTCAGTTAATTACTCACAATAATCCTAACTCTTTTATTTTGTTTGTAAAATAGTCTGTCGTTAAAAAAACACAACGGAGTTAAGTTTTTTTTTTCCAAATTACAAACCGATGTTTTCGGGCTTTTGATCAAAACGAGGATACAAGTCTATTGATGTAAAACTTACCTTGAAACAGTGCTCTAAATGACGAAAATGGTGCTTCAATTCGGGTTTTTGAACTTCTTATTAACAAAAATCAAGTCGTTTAGAGCACTGTTTCGAGTTAAGTTTTACATCAATCGACTCGTATCCTTGTTCTGATCAAAAGCCCGAAAACATCAGTTTGTAACTTGGAAAAAAAAAAACTTAACCCCGTTATGCTTTTTAACAGCGGACTATTTTACAAGCAAAATAGAAGAATTCGGATTAATGTGAGTAACTAACCGAGTTGAGATTATTATCGGTCAAAAAGAACCAGTTCAGCTCATTATCGGTCAGGTCAAAAAGAGGCAATCCAATTTGCCGATAGTAAATTACGCACATGGTTACTAGATTTAATGGAGTCACATCTCTTTATGATAAATTGTAACATTTTATCAAATTAACTAATTATTTCATCGACTTTAATGAATGTATGATGTGTCAATATCAATATAAGCCATATAAGCCAATTCTAAAACACGAAATGATTAACATTCACTATTCACAAATTGCTTTTGTACATACCCTACTCGAAAATACCATTAAAATTTAAAAGCACCAAACACCATAACATTTGGAGATCTAAACAAAGATTTTCTTAACTTCCTACCTAAATCCAGACTCAACTCTTGTTGTTCCACTGCTTGTGCCCCGGAAACCATTTCGGGCACTTGGGGCTAAAATAACTCGATACCACCCTCGCGTTTAACAACTCCAAGATCGGCTTGTACTTAATGCACCTAGGAGTCTTATACTGATTAATTGAAGCGCCTAAACTTATCGCATAATCCATTAACTTATCAAACGTCCCATTTTCAACAATCTTGATCTCCAAAGCTCCTATCGACTTATCCGAAGCGCGGCCCTGCCTATAAACGCTGTTCAACGACTCTTCAATCGTAAGGCAACAGTCCTCAAACACCGAAGCGGGAATCGGGGTTGACCCGTTTTCACTAACCTCCCAAAAGATGACATAGTGACCAGGGATGGTGGTGGTATCTGCATGGCTCGTGTACTCGGTCAAGGTCGCGTTAAATGGGACCAAATGGTTAACCGCTTTCTCGACTGCTTTATGTAGCTCGAGTTCGTCGGTCTTGTCTGCATCGATGCTTAACGCCACGTTCTTTCGACAAATGAAACTGAACTGGGGAGCTTTGTTCTTGAATCCAACAACTCTTAGAAGATCACCAACTCTATATCTGTAAAGACCTACAAAAAAAATATTATTATTATTATTTTTTTGTAAAGCATATGTAATCTTTAACAGTATCGTATATTAAATACTTTTGGACCTAATTTTGCACATTTTCTAGATCTGTTACAATACACATGCATATGTAGGTCCCCATAATCAAGTTAGGATGAAGATTCATGAAAATCAAATTTTATTATATTATATTACAGAAACCTAAACGAAAAGCTAACTAGGTTGGGTTATTAGTGATTGACTCGTTTAATTTAAATCTGAAAAAAAAATATGTTTTTAACTCATAACTTAAAATGCTTAGTTATTTATTGATTTTAAAAACCAAAAGAGAAATTTCCATTTCCATCAACTTTTATAAATAAAAATGTAACTGTTTTAGATTATATATTAGTATTCCTTTGTTATAAATTTTTAATTCTAGGATGTAAAATAAAATAAAGTTAAACATGCAGTATTCATGCCAACCCGGGAATACTAGTGTCGTGTTCGGGTTCATGATACGATTCGGGTTCAACCCGTAGCACGTAAAGATTAAAAACTTTGAATGGGTGCAAACCTGCATATGTAGTGACAACGAGCTCGTATTCTTGACCGAGTTTAACATCCGCAAGATCAACCAACTGTTGATTTTCTTTGTCGCTTTTCGCCACACCCGTGCACACAACACCATCAGTTCGATGAACCGGAAGGAACTCAAAGTAAGCCATGGTAGGTATAAGTGTGTAAGCAACCTCACTAGGGTCACAAAGTGGGTTCAAGTTTACCCCAAAATAACACTCAGAAGATGCATACATTGTACACACTAAAGGTAGCCAGCCCATTACTATAATAATCAAGAGTTGGTATATACTGAGCCATTGACCCGGTAACAATAACATCAACATACTTTGTGTTGGGCCATAATCTTGTAATGATCCCTTGCCACGAGTTCCTCGAGCACTCGCGCTCGATAAAATCCGCTAAATCCGGGTCGGGTTTTAAAATCCTCATCACCGATCCCCGCACTAACGGGTCAGTAATAACCGGGTTCAAACTACCGGTTCGGATATCATGGGTCAAAAGACTCCAATGGTTTTCCAAAAACCGGATAGCCCGAATGAACCCGGAAGCGAAAACCGCCCCGACCCGAAGAACTTCCTTGTTGAGGTACAACCCACAAAGCATTTGGGAATACATGCTTTGATATGAATCCGGGCAGAGAATGGTTTCATTGGGGCTGGTGTAATTGGTATACGGGTCGTAGGGTCGGTCTTTAAAATGGGGACTTTTATAGTAACTGGTTAAAACGGGTCTGGCCAGAAGCCCACCTGGGGTTTGGGCTTCGGATTTTATGAATAAAAAGTACATCCCTTTGCCTTTATTTAAACCGGGTACAAACTGGCTCATAACCGGCATTAAAAGACTGTATAGTGAGGATCTTCTTTCGAGTTCTTCTTCAATAGTGGGCATCAGTTTTCTCTCTCCTCCAGATGTACCAGAACTGTCATTAAGTCAACAAAAAACCACATCAATACCCGTAAATTTTAGACCGAACTGTTAACTATAGAAAGGAAAACCAAATAGGTCGAGTTGGTTGGATCTAGCGAACCGGCCGTTTTCATGACTTTACTATTTGGTTTCGACAGTTAAACTTTTAAGAAAAAATATATATCTTTTCAAAAGGATAACATTGTTAAAGTATAGCTTTCCCAAAAAATTAAATTATAAGTTTAAATTCCTAAAAAAAATTAAATGTTAAACTTTTAAAAAGGATAACATTGTTACACTATAGCTTTAAATTCCTATTCCTAAAAGAATTAAATGTTAAACAACAGGTATGGTTTACATGTGAGTTTCCAAGCGTCTGACCCTTAAAACTGAATTGTGAACCGGTGACGGTTTTCGGGAATTTTTTTTTTTTTTCAAAAGCATAATTATTCTATTAATTTATAATAAAAGAGCCAATGATCTTTAGATCAAGTCAGGGGCGGACCTAGCTCTTTATGAGCCATGGCACGGGACAGGGCTCAACTTCGTGTCGGTAGTGTATATTTATATATATATATATATATATATATATATATATATATATATATATATATATATATTTTTCGGTTTTATAGAAAGGAATGAGGATACCCCTAAGTGTAAGTGAAGATAAGATAAATGATATTTTCCGGTGACGAAAACGAAAAGTCCGGTTGAGTAAAAGTTGCAGCGGCAACTTGTTTGAAGAAGATGAAGTTTTTGTTATTATATTAATATAAGCAATTATGCATTGGGAAAATAATGAAAAGGCATCAAGTACGTTCAGATACATAGTGTTTCCCAATGAAAAGTAGTTGCCACTTGTTACTTTTACTTTTGACCATATGCAACTTTTGTTTTCTATTTACTTTAAAGATACAAAATAATAATCAATGATTTTCTTATCAAATACAACGTTCAAACTTCTATTTACAAGTTTAGTAAAAATTTTAAGTAGCTTTATTTCATATTTTAAATGTTGATTACCAATTTTAGTTACAATATAAAAAAAGTTAAACAAATGAGGTTTATAGATTTATAAAAATAAACACAATTAGTTTTTTTGTCTTTTTCCTCCCTTTTAATGAAGGGCAAAATTGTGATATCTTTTAATTTGTTATAATAAAACATTAAAATACCATTTTGCCCTTCATTAAAAGGGAGGAAAAAGACAAAAAAGTTGGATGTTAACTGAAAAATCTAACCAGATTTTGATTTTGGATGAAAATAGCAACAAAATTGAAACCACAGGGACACGGATTCAAAAGGTTTAAGTTTTGAACAAAAGTGACCAAATCTCAGGGACCATTTTGGTAGTTTACTCACAATTTTACTTCTAAAAATAGTTTCACAACACGCGTATCTATAACTAATTAATATATAATTTTAATTATACCTTATCTTAAAATATTATATTATAATTTCTAAATCTTATTACCAAGTGTTTAATAAGCTTTATTCAATTCGTGGGTCTGTAACCTAGTATATGCATTTACACACATGGCGCAATGAAATGACTAGATACAAGAAAATTTTAAGTGCCTATTTTACTAACTGTACAGGGCCCTCGAATCCTCATGGACTGACCTAGGTAAAAAAATTGGGATACCCCTGATTTTTTCTTCTAGGTCCGCCACTGGATCAAGTTGTGGAAGATTTGCATTTCTCTTAGGAGATGCAAGTTCAACTACCACTTGGTACAGAGTGAGACACTGGTGGGCAATGATAGGAGACCCAGGGAAACCTAGGTTGGATCCTTGAGCCAAACGGGTTTTACCGTTAACTTCATCGTCGTGCCTACGGGCGGGTGGGTTATCGGGTTTTCCCCAGAATTGGTGGTGGATCCGGGTACTCTCGGAGTACTCCGTTTGGTCTAGTGGGTGCCCCAAGAATGTTTGGGATTGATTCTGTTGGTCGTTAAAAAAAATTTATAATAAAAGAGGTATTCTTCATTTAAATAATACATAACTTATATTCTTTATATAAAAAATAAACAAATAATAAGTGTTAAATGACCGGTTAGTTTATACTTTTATACACATGGTTTCAAGTCCCTGAGCAATAAACCGTAAAACCGGACCGTCATTGGGGGACCTACCCTTTGGGCAAGGTGGACGGCCGCACCCCTTGAAGAAAAAATTTAGTGTATATTTTAGGCAAAAAAACCCGACCGCACCCCTTGAAAATATGGTGGAACACCTCATCCGCACCCCTAGTAAATAATTTCTGAGTCCGCCAGTGTATATTTTAAACCAGCTGGACCGGCTGATCTTTATGGTTTGGACAGTTCAATCGGTTTCAACAGTTCATAAACACCTTTTTATGAATTTTGTGAGGTCTTGTTCTTAACTATGAGACGTCAAACCATTTTTATTTTGATTGGGACTGAGTGATTAATCATATAAAAAAAATGGTACCTTGTTAAAAATTCAGAAATAGGGCGGGATGAAAAAATGGGAGATTTATCACCATTAGCAATACGAATAATATCATTATGAAGATCTTCATAGGTGACAACCGGAATCAGTTTCTTAAAACTTTCGCGGTCGGTCCGGCTGGAGAGACCGTGGCGGTGGAGGTACTCAACGGTAGCATTTTGGGTAAGGATTTCGGTTAGGATACGTTGCTGGACTTCATCAGGGTTAGAGGTGACGTCTTCAATGAATTGAAGAGTTTTCTTGTTTTTCTCGACGATGCCACCGTCATTAGGGGCTTCGGGCATGATGGCGTACGACGGTGATGTAGAGAGAGAAAGTGAGGTTTTAGAGAGAGAGAGAGGAGGAATGGTGGTTGTGGGGAGTGAAGAGATGAGAAGGTGGTGTTTATATAGAGAAAATTGGAGGTAAGGTGGTGTATATATGTTTGTCAAAGGTAGTGGCATGGATGTAAATATGTAGGTTCTTGAGGGTGTAAGTTTTGTGTGACACTTAAATTCTGTTATTTCACCATATATTATATGACTCTTAAAATGAAAGGTCGGCGGCACAAGATGACAAGTAATTATGTGGTTGGGCCACGTGTTGCCTGGCCGTGGTCTGAAGGTTTGTTTCTCTCTATAATCATCGCCTCTGCTTTGGTTTCTCTTCAATCACCGCCACAACACAACAACAAAACCATCAACATCATCGTTTCCGTTCTCTTTCTAAAAAACATAAAACTCCGACGAACCCCTAGGGTGACGACGGTTGTTGTGACGAAGAACCAGGCGCCAACAAAAATAGAAACATATTACGGCAAAGGCTAGGGTTATGGCAAAGATCCGGTAAGTTTGCATGTTACTGTTCAGTTAGATCCGCAGTCAATAATGCCTGATCGGTTGATTTTTGTTAAACCGCCGAATATTCAACTTGCTGTTAAATTCAGGTGAACTCCAGTGAGAAATTTAGAGGCAATGGCCTCCCCTGTCGATTGCCTCTTTCCGACGAAGATGTGGTAGCCGACAGAACAGCCAGCGGCAAATATGGGATGGTGGTTCCATAATACATCCTAATGCTTGAGAAGCGGTGTCAACGAGGTTTGAAGGCTAGCCGCAACGTTTGATGGCATGAAAATTGTGGCTTTAATTGATGAATCTTATTGTTGTGTTGACTGATTTGAAAATTCTTTGTTTCCTGTTGGCTTTGTGGTTTATTATACCTGTGTGGTAAGTGTAATTTTTTTTTGCCTTTCATGCGTGATTCGAATTATTTGATGACTGCTACAAAAAGAGTTTTCCAAGTTTATGACCACCCTCATATAATATGCACATGTTTTGTTCTTCTTATATCTAGAAAACCCCTTAAATTCTTCCCAGGTATATTGCACTGCAACACGCGGATAATCGTGAGTAACAGTAATCGTCTCAATTGTCAGAAAAAACTAATCAGAAAAGGACATCAAATAAGGCTTTGGATTTTTTTTTTTATTGATTTGGGTATACAAATACATAACATTTCCCTTTGTTAAGCATCTTATTGTGATAATTTAAAGTTCCTTGTCTGGAATACATCAACACTTAAACTCGTAGAATCCGGAAAATAAAGCAATGTGTGCATGTTGGTTTATTGGATATACAATGGTGATAGTAGTATATTTTATTTTAATTAAATATTAATAATGCATATCTAAAAATGGATTTAATATGTTTTCAAATATAACTAGTGTGATCAATCATAATTTCGCATGCTAGGTTGTTTGTTTATCTCTTAATAAGACTCTTAATAGTTCAGACCCCTTACTGGTTTAACACTTAATAGTTCAGACTGTTTGTTTCACGAGTAGATGTCTGAATGGTTCAGACATTTGCCTTTGAATGGTTAAGATTTATATAGAGTCTGAATGGTTAAGACCTCTAATCTGAATTGGTTAGACATTTGGCTCTTAACGGTTAAGCATTATACAAGCTCTTAATGGTTCAGACCTCTTACTGTTTCAGCACTTAATGGTTCAGACTCCTTCCTGGTTCAGCACTTAACCATTCAGATGTTGTCAAACAGCCTCTTAATCGGTTTCAATACATTCACTTGTTACTAAAAAAAACCGTATGGGCTGGGCTAAATACACCCTTCTCCCCCTTTATACTTTTTTAATTCAATGGCGGATAGGGCTGTAAATGAACCGAACGTTCAGCGAACAGTTCGTGAACTGTTCGGCGGAAGTTCGTTTACGTTCGATTAGTTAAATGAACGAACATGAACAAAGGTCTCATTCGTTCAATTGTGTTCGTGAACGTTCGGTAATGTGTTCGTGAACATACGTTCATGTTCGTTTGTTTGTATTGTTCATGAGTTTTTTTGTGCTTTTACTTATTTTATCTAAAATTTTTATATTCTTTAACTTTTATTTATTTTATCATCCTAAAAATTAAAATAGAAAACCCGATTCCCACCGTGCTTATGCATCGTTCCTCTATCTTTTCTCAATATTCACATTGACGAACACTATCATCCTCCGTTCTACTATTATTGCTTCAAGTTCCAGCATTCATTCATCCTCCATCCACCTGCTAGACTATGTCGCTTTCGTCGATTTATTTGTGTTCTGTTCGTGAACCGTTCGTGAACATGTTCATTTCCTTAATGAACGAACACGAACATAAAATCCCGTTCGGTAAGTGTTCATGAACGTTCGTGAACAAATTTATTTCCTTAACGAACGAACATGAACAAGGGCTTGTTCGTGTTCGTTCGGTTCGTTTACAGCCCTAATGGCGGATTTAGAAAAACAGTTCAGAGGTATCCTAAAAAATTTGGACTTAGAGGTATCCTAATATATGCTCAGGGTGTATACGATACATAAAAGGGAGAAGGATTTTTGTTTTTTACACTAAAATTGTACTTCGCCGACAAAATTGAGTGGTAGCCCGGGCTACCCCTAATTACATGCTACCTCCGCCACTGCTTCCCCCTCCTCTAAAAAGAAGTTTATAACTTGGCAAATTTCAACCCTCTAGAAAACTTTATTTTTTTAAAAAACTTGAGAAAAGAGAATACATTTAGGGTATGTTTGGCTAAGTTTATTTAAGTGAAAAAGGACTTATTGACTTATGACTTTTTGAAGAGGAGCTTTTAGAAAATTGTGTGGATTAGCTTATGAGGTGGGAAAAGCCAATAGATTAATAAGTTGTTTTTTAAAAAGTATTTGGCTTACTTATTGATGTAAAATGACTAAAATTGACAAACAAATAATATAAGGAGTGTTAAATCAGGGGTAATCTGGTAATTTGGTGTTTAAAAAGTTATAAGCTGATTACAAAGTCACAACATGTTAACTTCTTAAAAACTCTTTTTTTTTCTTTTCAAAAAGTCATTTTGAAAAGGACTATTAGGTTTGCCAAACACTAAAACTCCTTTTTAGCTTTTTGATTAAGTCAATAAGTCAATAAGTTTGTTGGAAAAGCTTAGCCAAACATGCCCTTAGCAACATCCTTGATAAGAAAAGGTTTAAAAATACTTCAAACAAGTTAAATGTATATTGTAAAAGAACAAAACAAAAAACGTTTTATAACAGATTAAAATTAAAGTTTTTTAATATTGTTACAGCAATACAGTGGATGCCTTAGCTTTGGAGATTCGCACTCGTTCTTGTTGTGCTCATAGAGACTAAATAAGGCTAACAAAATTAATTTTCAAATTCTTGTTTTAGCGATTTAAGAGGAAGCATATAATCAACATTACAAGTCTTTTGTTTCTAAACCTTTTGTGGTGACAGAGGATGTTTATCAATCTTTTCATAGTCAAATCCATATTGATCATTATTTGACTCATTAAAGTCAAACTTAATTCAAATGAATTTATGTTCATAGCGATAAAAAAAATAGAAACGATCGGTGCAGCCAAGAACTTGGACCCGCAAAACGCCATTGAAATAATAAGAGGAGATACTAAGCGAAAAATAGTTGGTGGTAATATGTTAATAAAAAGGCAAATTGGATTTAAATAATCCCAACTCACTGTTATTGGCCAATAATAATTCCAACTCATTTAATCACCAATAATAATCCGAACTATTCACTTTTGTTTGTAAAATACTCCCAGTTAAAAAAACACTAACTAGGTTAAAAAAATTGCTGATGTGGCTTGCCACGTGGCATATTTTGATGATGTGGCAGCTGATGTGGCAGTCTACGTGGCATATTTTGATGACGTGGCAGCTGATGTGGAAGTCTAAGTGGCATATTTTGATGACGTGGCAGCTGATTTGGCAGGTGACGTGGCAAGCCACATCATCAATTTTTTAGCCTAGTTAGTGTTTTTTTAACTGGGAGTATTTTACAAACAAAAGTGAATAGTTCGGATTATTATTGATGATTAAATGAGTTGGGATTATTACTGGCCAATAACAGTGAGTTGGGATTATTTAAATCCAATTTGCCTAATAAAAAAGATGGGGAAGAGGGTACATTTAGCATCCCCACCTATATTAGTGATATGCTCAAAACTTGTTCTGGATTTTGTTGAATTTTAGTTACTAAAACTGTTTAAAACTTAAGCTTAATAATAGAAGAAAAACAAAGAAAAATACATGACGAAAAGGTAAATAAGAAAAGAATTAAATTTTCAATGAATGAAAAAAACTTTAAAACTAAAATGGGTAAAAAAAAAAACATTTCGAATAAAAAGAAATTTCTGGTGGTCGGCGTTCATACCGAACACCACTATTGTTATTTATATAATGTGAAATTACAATATTTTTATGCATTGTGAGTTTTACTTTGTGCTTTGTTAGTTTTACTTACTTTGGGTGTTTGTCTGTCTTGCTTTATTGGTTGTACATTTTGGGTTTTGGGGGGGGGGGGGGGGGGGGTGTTTAAAAGGTTGCCCCCCATCATGTCTTATCCTTTATGACTTTCTCTCTCTTCCTCTACACGGCTCTCTCTCTCTCTCTGTACACTCGGGCTACTTGAATCGACTTTCTCCGGTGACTTTCAGGCTACTTTAGGTAAGTTCTTTGTTCATTTGTTAACGTATGTTGTTCGCTCAACTTGCTTATTAGGTCTTAATGTTTGAACGGTTTGTTTTAGTGAGTTTGTGTTACTTATATATGTTTTTCGGCCAACTTCGCTGAGTGTTTGCTTCCTTTGTTGACATATATTGTTTCGTCGTATTTGATTTTTTGTTTACGTCTTTTTGACTTTTGGTTTGTTGGGTTTGTTTGTTACCGATATTACCCGAGGTTTTACATCATGGTATGCTTATTGTTACGTTGGGTCTATCCATTGTTTTTGACGATTCGTATCTGTTGACTTTGATGATGTTTTGTTGGGTTTTATGTGTTTTAACGCGTGAGGACATACTTGCATATTTTCAAAAGTAGTTGGATTTTGTGTGTTTGATGTTGGTTTGACGATGATGCTTATTGTTTAGTATTCAAAGACTGCTTAGACTATTTGGTTTGTTCTATGATGCTTTGTAAGGCATTGTTTGTTGGCTCTTGTTGTGTTAGTGTGTAATCGGTCTGTAAGGATGACTGTTTAGTTGTCCGAGACTATTTTAATTTTACGTGTGGCTATATGATGGTATGCTTTTGAGATTGGTTTTGGAAGGCTGTGTATTGAAGGGTATTCGGTCGGTGAGGGTGGCTCTTCATCCGTCTCAGACTATTTATGCTCTTTGGTTAGGTCCGTGATGCTTTACTGAGACGATGGTTACTTACAATCTGTGAGTTTTTGGTTATTTTGCCAGTGTGGATGACTCGGTTGTCGTACGATAATGCTTGGATTGAGTCTGTGCATCTGTGACGCTATGCTGAGACACACACACTTGGAGGTAAAAGTAACAATACATATAAATCTTTGAATTGGTTCTTGTGAAAGGATTATGGTGTGCCTCGGACATGTGATGGTTTGTTTTTCTAATGACGAGGCCATGATGTTGGTTGGTTGTAGTATTTGGACTTTTAGACCCAATCTATATCTTGGCTGGGCAATGTAGATGACAATTTTGTTGTATAGAGATTTTCTCTACACCTTTTGCAACTACGATTGCAATTATGGTATTTGGGCAAAGGCGAATTCCGTTACTACGATTCCGAGCCTTTATTCATACTTTTTTTCTAGCTTTCATTTTTTCTTTTGATTTGTTAAAGAAATTTGTTGTTTGAGTTCATCATATGCAGTTTGTACGTAGATTGGAATTTGAAAAAACTTGTCGACAATCATTGATGGATGTTTGTAAGTACTCTTTTGCTTTGTTTTGGTTTATCTAGTCGGTGATGGTGAGGGCAACCTCATCTGAGACTTTTTCCTTATTTGTTATGATAGCTTTGTTGTTGGCTTTTGGGTTTCGATGAGGTAAGTGGCTTGCATGCTTTGTCTATTTTATATATGGTTACGTATTTACGGTTTATGTTTACTTTCTTATTGCTATGAAGATTTTTTTTTATCTAGGCATGACAATGAAAGTGGATTTAATGCAGCCACCACTTGCAGCTGATAGTCATGCGTTTCTTTGTTTACTTTTGATTTTTAGGATTAAAAGAGCTTAAACAGACAAAAGAAATTAACGACAAAAACCAACATAAATACGAAGAAAAGAAGTTGGTGCACTATACCAACCCTCCAAGCTTCACCCCAAAGACAAAATAACAAGACCAGAACCCAAGCACGTGGCCGTGCCAGCCGGGCATGGGCCGTGCTCCCATTCAAGGTTCCCAGAGAATAAAGACAAACAAAAAACGACAAGGGACACGAGGCCGTGGTTAACTCTCAGATTCGCAAATTTGGGTTGGTACAACAAGTACAGAAGACACGGGGTCGTGCCGTTAACACACAGGGTCGTGTGTGTAAAAGAGCAGACACCAGTATTAAATGAAGACAGAGAAGGGAAGGACACGAGGCCGTTCGAAACTACTGCTTTTAGCTATAAAAGGAGATGCTTGGCTCATTTGCAAACCATCCCTTGGCAAACCACTTCTCTCACACTTGCTATCACTCCACCACCACAATACCACCATCATCCACCACTTTTATCCATCATCCATCCTTAGAGTTTGTGTAGTATCGGGATCCAAGATCGATAGTAAGAGTTTTTGTCAAACAAAGGCTATGCTTGGCTAAATTCTAACATCACTTGGTGAAGACAAAATCATTTATGTATTACTTTAGATTTCCTAGCTTTGGTAACTTTTATTACGGTTTGTATTAATGACTTTAATAACTAGTTTTTTATATTGAAGGTGAACTTTACTTAATCATTTCTTCATGTTTTGTTGATTCACTCATTCGTGTCTTTACGGTCTATATAAAGCACGTTAACTGCCTGGAAGGGGGTTAGAAGGCTGGTTGGGTAAAGTTCTTGCCTCGTTCAGTGTATAGATCCTGCGAGGACTTGATTCAAGCTTATTAGGACTTTCCTTGAGGCAAATAGCATCAAATCGGGGGAAGTAAGAACGGCTTGTAATCCCTTATAAATTAACTACTTATTAAAAATTTAAACCGGCCTTGCGGGACTGTATCCTTGCTGACTCAGACCAATATGGCTGAGGGTAGCGTTGTGTCACACCCCGATATTTCCACGTATTACCGGTGGGCCCGGTGGGGAGTATCGTGACGTAGTTGATATCATCATAGTCAAACAACACAAATTTAAATGCACAGCGGAAGCAAAAGATAGATTCATTTCAACCAAATAAATTGTAATATTAAGTATCACAAGATAGTTGAAAATGATCCACAGGTGGATCGAATAAAAAAAGAAACTTTGTTCAACAGACTTTAACATCTAGAGCTTGCGAGACTTGATTACTGATGCCTGGAGTAGCCAGCCTATTACGTATAGTACCTGCACTTAGCCTTTTTGGAAAATACGTCAGTTTACACTAGTAAATACAATTTAACTGACTCATTTTGAAAATGTTTAAAAAATTGATTTGAGCGCGCATGGCACAAAACTTTTTATAACTTGGGATAATTATTTGTATATAATACTTGTAAAAGAATTACATGTTTCTTATACGTTCAGTAGCCCGGCCTGTATACCGGGTTAAAGATTAATAGACACACCACAGGTATAATGCCCACAAGGTTGATTCCTCTAAGTGGATTACTAGTTTTTACATAGGCACTGTCAGGTGTACGCCTACACCCCGTGCTTAGGTCGTGGCTATTTCATGAATGATGCCAAGGATATCCGAGACATGGTCATTAACCCCCCAAAGGTTTTAAGCAAACAAAACAATTTAAACGTGACATCTCAAAGCATTAACCTTATTATGACTAATGATTCAATGCCCGACCAAGCGGTATTTTTATATACCGTACCCCAAGCCCGTATAGGGAAAATAAGTTAAAAGTATTTGCCTGAACAATGTATAAATCAAATACAGCAAGTGCACGTATCTTTTACTGGGCTCCTAATCTGGAACGAAGGTTTTTAATAATCTATTAGAATCCTAACGGGTCTTTAATTAAGCCTAGACTTAGACCGGTTAGTTTTCAAAAGCAAGATACGGTTCAAACGCATGATAAAGCGAAGACCGGTTTAGAATGTGGTTTTGACCCGACAAGCTTCTATGCTTGTTTAATATGGGTAACTTAAACACATTCTAGATTTTGAGACAAAAATGATAAGGTTTGACCCGTTTCGGCTATTTTATGCAAACTAGATACATAAGCCGATCCGAACGCGAAAATGCGTAACGGGTAACCATAAGAGTCATACACAGGTTTCCTAAGTTAATATGCCTTAAATATGTTGTGACATCAGTAAGATATCTTCTATTATGCCCAAAACGGATTTAAACTCAAATTACGCCCCGTAAGGGCATTTTGGTCATTTAAAAGGTTATAAAAGGGTTTAAATATTATTCTGAGTTTCGGGTTTGATATAATCAATAAAAATACTTAATTTACTAAGTTATATCAGTAGGGTATTACCTATATGTGAAATTTATCTTTTCTAACCATACTATGCACCGAAGGGGCATTTTGGTAATTTCACCTAAGGTTTAAAGGTCAAATCTGGAAATCTGAGTTTAAAACTTTTGCTTACTGCTAAAGTATAAAAATTTACTTAAAACATCAGTAGGTATCAAGTCTTATATATCTAAAATGGTTTTAATACATACTATGCGCTTAAAACGCGTAAAAAGGCGATTTGGAGTCATTTCCGGGTTTTCATAGGAAAACTGATATTTTTATTATTCCAAAAGGCTCAAAATATTTTATTTATCATATTAGATCAGTAGAAAAAGGTTTGGTATCAAAAAGATTTGTAAAACTCATTTTATAAGCCAAAAGGGCAAAACCGGCAATAACCGAATCAATGCTTAGATCTCTATGTTATGCTCAGCCTAAAATTAAATAAAAATCTTTAAAAATCCCAAAATATCATATTACATCAGTGGGTAAAATGTTTGATATCAAAAATTGGGTTTAGATAGGCTATACGCTAATTACGCCATTTAACTAATAAAAGCTTCTCATTTACGCTAATGAGCATAACTCCTAATCTAGACCTCAAACTGATGTCAAATTTTAGGGATAAGTTTATAGATCAGTAGTGAAGGTTTCTGTTCTTTCACTTTTTCAAAAATCACATTTTAATGTGAAAAGGGCATAATAGTCAACATTTAAGCATTTAACGGAAACATGCATATGAATCGGATAACTAATGAACCAAGTTGTATAATCTCAGAGGGTTATACTTATAGGTAACTTGGTCCCAATAAAGCTCTAATATATTACTAAACTATGCTCTAATGGGTCAGAAATGAAAGTCAAAGTAAAAGTCTACTTTTGCGACTTTCGGTTCCGAACCGAGCTTAAACTGAAAATTGTCGAGTTGAACATGTTTAGACATGTTCTTACATCAATTACCAAGTTATATTAATGACAAAACAGGTTGCATAGCTTCTACATTGCTAATTATGCATTAAAGCTTTCTGTTGACTTTTTAAGATTAAATTTGACCCGACAATTGACCTAGTTAGAGTGGGAATCAGAGGGTGCCCTTTTAAGGGTTTATTGCCCACATAATTACCAACTCATAGGTACTTTAAATTTGAAATTTGACTGGACAATTTAAGATTAATGACGAAGTCAAATCTTAATTATGACGGTTTGACTTTAGGCTAATTAACTAAGCAAAACTGAATTAAGGAAGGTTAATGACACTTACCAAGGTCCTAAGCACGACTAATGATCACTAGGAAGAGGTCTTGAGCTCCAGAAATCTTCAGAATCGAAGTTGTGAAAGTTTTCAAGTGGGTGTCAAAATGTTGCAACAAGGATGCTCTTATATAGGACCTTAGAACTCACAAGATCAATCCACCAAAGCCTATAGATGTTCCTTGATCATTTACAAGTGTCCCTATGCTTGAAAAACCATCAAACAAGTCCCTAGAATTGAATATAAGGCTTCTAAGGCGGTGCAACCTGCTGAAACCCGCATCTGTACATGAATCTGTCCAGCTCAGGTCATCGCGTAGCGTGACGGCAGAAGGGGGAGGTGGTGGCGCTACGCCAGCAAGTGGCTTACCAGTCAAACAAGTTTCAAACAATTGCATTTCACCCCCTAGACCTTCTAAACATGGTTTTCACTTCATTTCTTGCATTTTAACCCCCTTAACTTAACTTTTAAGGGCCCCATGACATAACCAAACATTGTTAAGTCCTCGGTTAACTTTGTGATCACCCGTAAGGCCTTAAATTTCAACGTCGACGCTTTTATCCCCTCGTATACGAATATTGTCATAACTTTCTCATACTTTATCAAAACCTTGTGAAATTTTTATCACTTATTCTCGTGAGTATAATTTATCGTTACAAAGCTTCGGGTTCGCTAAAAGGTCACTCAGAGGTATACTTTAAACATGTTGACACATTTAACCCCTATAGTTTGTAATTTCTCACTTTCTTCCACAATTAGCTTCGTATGATCCATGATTTATTCTTTTAAGGGTATAAACATCATGTAGGGCCATTGAGAAGTATATTTATCCATTGTTGACACTTCGAACCCTTTTATTCACACACTTTCTCTGTTTGTCAACTTTAGTCCTTCATAAGTAATCTTTTACACGTTTAAAGCTCATGACACGTGTCGATACGTTATTGGACGTGATTTTACGAGGTGTTACATCCTCACCCCCTTAAAAGAAATCTCGACCTCGAGATTTGCTTAAATGCTGGAAGTTCTTTTTGTCGCATAATGGACTTGACTTCTATAGCATATCTGGAGCCTCTCCAAGCTCGCAAGTTGACCTCTATAATAGGTGCATGTATCCTTTTTGGAGCTTCTTAACCCGTCGATCCTCAATCGATACAGGTTTCTCATCATATCACAAGTCTGCATATCATTATGTAATAATGCCTCTCGACTTATTGGTGAAACATATCCTTAAATCATTAGTGTGTAACGCATTGCGAGCTCCGCCAAGTTCCTTAAATAGGTTTTAACTTATAAGCTATTTGATCTTGATACATTTGGTTCCCTCGAATGATTCTATATATTCAGAGCTTAACTAGCCTGATAATTAACAAATGGCACACCCTTCCAAGGTGATATCTTTTGTTGAACCTTATTCCTTAACAAGAACTTAGGAAGGTTGCTACATTCATTAATTCTTGATTTTCTGCCGAATACTGGCAACTTACAGATGATTATGGATTTGTTTGATCTTATTCGTTGTTTCCAAGGCAATTTTCAGATCCTGATAATTGGACTTACCAATCTTTTGTCTAACAATATTTGTTTAATATTCCATTTATACAAGGTCTCCAAAGGAGCAGCCTTGACACTTATATTACAACTATTATAGAAAAGCTTATTTTAAGGTGAGATGGTTATTCCAACCACTGCTTAAAACTAATCTTAAGGAACAGCTAATCCTCGCTGTTAGTCGAACGATCGACGATCTTGGGCAGCTGATGGCAATTCTTAATTGTTGCCTAATTAGGATTGCGGTAATCATTGCATAAGCAAAATAAACCGTCTTTCTTAATTACTATACTGAATCCTCGGAGTATTGAGTTAGGCTATATGAATCCTCTATTTTAAAACTTACTTAATCAGGGTTTTGATTCTTCCAATGATGGTACTAACCATCTTGGAGATTTCATAATAATACAGCCCTAAATGGGATATAAATCTTAACTCTACTTGCCTCTTAGGAGGTAAACAGGGTAATCTTAGGAGAAGATAATCAAGATACAAGGAGGTTACATAGATTTTCCAAATCTCAGGATCCAGTTCATTCATCATTGTTTGTGTCAAATAAGTGACACATTTATGTTACAAGTCCACGAATTCCTTAATCGGAGACATTTACTTGGAAACTTCCATTCTGGATATCTTCTTTGAATACCATTAGCTGACTTTAGTACCATATGACCATCAGAATATCTTTGTGGTCCCATGCATTAAACCTCCATACTGATCAGGCATGGAAGCAATCTATGGAACATATCAAGATACACCAATCCTCATACGGCGCTTTTTGTCATACCATCTGGTATTCGTAATCGATAGAGATCAAAGAGATATCAATTATATGCTGACGCACTTCTTCTAGAGAGAGGATACTTCTAGAATTCTTACGATTGGAGGTTTCTGATAGGAACAGAAGAAATGATTCTTATGATTTCGCTTGTAAATTTTATCTTACACTTAACATCTGGGGTTCTTACGGAAAAATTTCTAAAAGTTTGCTAAGCTTATGGTCTTATGAGAGACTTAGCGGCATTCGAAACCACACGTAACTAATAAAATTACAATAAGGGATTTATCTGGTGTTATTATTAACGTGTACTGCCTCTGATCATTCATCAGGAGGGTTAAACGCCTCCATTCTTAATCCTTTTAAACTTAGCTGCATAATCTTTGACAAATTCTAGGGCAGCCTCAGCCTTGACTTGTTATTTCTTAATCTATAAAACGTAAGCAACTGAGGTAGATCCATAGTGGATTTATAATGAGCAGGCTTTGGAACCTTAATGTGCCCTCTTATTGCCGTTGCTAACCACCAATAATTATTGCATTAAGCTTAGATTTTGGGTAAATGGAATAGGGCACTATCTCAGCCAATGAATTAAAATTTGCAACATACTGTCGACAGTCTAGAACTTTTATCGTGGGAGTCAGGAAATTCTTATTCCACCTTTTTCCATTTTGTGATGCTGATAATAGGTTTTTCTAATAAGGTCCTTAGAACTTGGACCATCCCATAATGTATAAGAAGATCTTTCTTGTGGACTTCATTAATGTCCTCACTAATCAAGGGTATTGCCATCGAATGACTGTGATGCATACCTCAGCGTGTCCGTTCCAGCATAACCGCTGATACACCTAATGGTTTCTACTTTATCCAACAATTTCCCGCAATCGATGGCCCCTTTTTACTATTGAAGTCTCTTGACTTCCAAGAGACGAAGTACTTTTAAGTACATCCTAAATGAATGGAGCTCCTTGCCATGTATGATTTTGTTTGGGTTATTCTTGGCATTTGAAGTATGAATAAAGCTCTTCTTATGAGCAGCGACATGTGTTTTAGAGCGAGCTGCATTTGGCTCCTTGAACCTTTTCATGACTTTTCTCATAGCCTTCCTAACAGTTGCGTTAGTTACAGTTTTGGAGTTAAACTCCATTAACATTGAGGTTCACATTTGATGCACCATTAATATTTGTCGCATTTCTAGCATCGCGACTGTTGTTTGTCTCTTCTGAGTTTTCCATACTCGAAGCTTTGGTGTTAAATACCAAATTCAACAAGTGCTTAGCTTGTGAATCTAAAGTGCCTTTCCCCTTAGTCACCTTCTTTGGGCAGCGGGTCTTTATGTGCCCCTTCTCGCCACAGCCATAGCATGTGGCGTCCTTCAAGTCCTTGCATTCATGGGTCTTGTGATCTATCTCTTTACATATGACACATCCCCTGGTCTGTTCATAGAAACACTTTCCAAAGGTTTTACCCTTTTTGTAACCCTTATTTGGGGTATTTTCGCACTTTTGCTTATGATCCTTTAATATACGATCAACGGCTTTGTTGACAGCTGTATCCAACATAGCCTGTAACTCGGTGCCCGTTAAGTTCAGTCTTGCATCATTGTTCTGATCAACTGGATGATTGTGAGTTTCAGATGAGTCAGCCATGGTGAAGCTTTAAAGGTTACAAACCAAGTAATATTAATTTGTTTAATTATATAGGGAATCGTCGAGTTTGATGATTAAATAGCCATGGTGCAAATAAACCATATAGGCCAATTGATAGTATTAAATTTATTTGATTATGTTTTGCCTAGGTTTTTAAATAAACCATCTTTGACGTTTAAACGGAATATAATCCTTCATACTTATTAGACAGGGGACATAAGTCACGACTGTCAATGTCGTACCGACATTTTATATAGCACAAGGGCTTGTTCCAAAGGACTTTTCGATGGCACAGATGCCTTGTCACTAGGGAAATTTTAAAACATAATCAATGATTCCTTTGGATCGGAAAATTTCATAGTTCATTGTCTTGACAAGAAGTTATGAAATAAAATAATCTTTTTCATGTATACATCTTTGCCCGAAGGTATTCATCCCAATGGATGTTTTGATGTGTTCATCATGTTCGACGTTTATTAGCCATGATTCCTCTTGATCATTTACGCTAAATAAGGGGTTTGGAAAATTCCTAATATAAAGATGACAAGTGTGATTTCGTCGCATCATTGTTGTCGAGAGTGTTAACACGTTTTCAGGTGTTAACAAGGATCTGAATCTCTTTTTAAACAGGTTTTGCCATCATAGCTAGGTTCTTAAGGACATTCAAGCTAGGTTATACCTTTTAAGATTCTTTTTAATATATATACTGGCAGAAAAGGAATGATACTTATTTTATTCAGGATTTTCATTATAATTATCCTAGATTTAATTAAAATATAACTATGGCACAAAAAGTCCGAGTCATAAGGGCAACTTTAAATTATAAACCATGATTTTGTAGAATCAAGGTATTTAGGCTTGAACGTTGTTCATTGCCTTTTCTTGACAGGGAGTTGTAGGCTACCACTGTCTTTAGTCTCAAAGGACGTTAATTATAGCCCGTAGGCACTTCATCTATAAAGGGATGATTATTTTAATAAGGAAATTGGAGTAATCCAATTTAAAAATGACTTATGTGATTTTATCGAATCACAATCTGTCAAGCATGTTAATTATGCTTTCAGATGTTAACAAGGTTTTGAATCTTTTGGATAGGTTTTACCATCTTGGCCATGTCTGAAATGACATTTAGGCTAGGTTTTACCTTTAAGATTCTTTTTAATATTTAAACGCAGAACAATCCTAATTTGAGATGTTAATATGGATCTGAATCTAATTGTGGAACTACCATCTTGGCCCTGTCTTAAGGTGACACATGGCTAGGTCTTGTCCTTTTTAGATTTTGCCATTTTATTATAATGGTAGATCTTATAATAGGAATGTTATTTTAAATCTAACCATTCCATTAAAATTTAAACAAGTACATGGTTGCCCTAAACGGGACTTCTAACAGAAATGACTCGCCCATGCAGGGGCTAATCAGAAAAATAACAAAGGAAACAAATACAGGACAAAAACGAATCAGGAGTAGTCCTAAGTTCTTTGTCTAGACTCAAGAATGTGTAACTGTGTAACTGAGATTAAACACAAAAGGCTACTGTTTAATTCACTCAGTGTTGGCTCTGATACCAACCTGTCACACCCTGATATTTCCACATATTACCGGTGGGCCCGGTGGGGAGTATCGTGACATAGTTGATATCATCATAGTCAAACAACACAAATTTAAATGCACAGCGGAAGCAAAAGATAGATTCATTTCAACCAAATAAATTTTAATATTAAGTATCACAAGATAGTTGAAAATGATCCACATGCGGATCGAATAAAAAAAGAAACTTTGTTCAATAGACTTTAACATCTAGAGCTTGCGAGACTTGATTACTGATGCCTGGAGTAGCCAGCCTATTACGTATAGTACCTGCACTTAGCCTTTTTGGAAAATACGTCAGTTTACACTAGTAAATACAATTTAACTGACTCATTTTGAAAATGTTTAAAAAATTGATTTGAGCGCGCATGGCACAAAACTTTTTATAACTTGGGATAATTATTTGTATATAATACTTGTAAAAGAATTACATGTTTCTTATACGTTCAGTAGCCCGGGCTGTATACCGGGTTAAAGATTAATAGACACACCACATGTATAATGCCCACAAGGTTGATTCCTCTAAGTAGATTACCAGTTTTTACATAGGCACTGTCAGGTGTACGCCTACACCCCGTGCTTAGGTCGTGGCCATTTCATGAATGATGCCAAGGATATCCGGGACATGGTCATTAACCCCCCAAAGGTTTTAAGCAAACAAAACAATTTAAACGTGACATCTCAAAGCATTAACCTTATTATGACTAATGATTCAATGCCCGACCAAGCGGTATTTTTATATACCGTACCCCAAGCCCGTATAGGGAAAATAAGTTAAAAGTATTTACCTGAGCAATACATAAATCAAATACAGCAAGTGCACGTATCTTTTACTGGGCTCCTAATCTGGAACGAAGGTTTTTAATAACCTATTAGAATCCTAACGGGTCTTTAATTAAGCCTAGACTTAGACCGGTTAGTTTTCAAAAGGAAGATACGGTTCAAACGCATGATAAAGCGAAGACCGGTTTAGAATGTGGTTTTGACCCGACAAGCTTGTATGCTTGTTTAATATGGGTAACTTAAACACATTCTAGATTTTGAGACAAAAATGATAAGGTTTGACCCGTTTCGGCTATTTTATGCAAACTAGTTACATAAGCCGATCCGAACGCGAAAATGCGTAACGGGTAACCATAAGAGTCATACACAGGTTTCCTAAGTTAATATGCCTTAAATATGTTGTGACATCAGGAAGATATCTTCTATTATGCCCAAAACGGATTTAAACTCAAATTACGCCCCGTAAGGGCATTTTGGTCATTTAAAAGGTTATAAAAGGGTTTAAATATAATTCTGAGTTTCGGGTCTGATATAATCAGTAAAAATACTTAATTTACTAAGTTATATCAGTAGGGTATTACCTATATGTGAAATTTATCATTTCTAACCATACTATGCACCGAAGGGGCATTTTGGTAATTTCACCTAAGGTTTAAAGGTCAAATCTGGAAATCTGAGTTTAAAACTTTTGCTTACTGCTAAAGTATAAAAATTTACTTAAAACATCAGTAGGTATCAAGTCTTATATATCTAAAATGGTTTTAATACATACTATGCGCTTAAAACGCGTAAAAAGGCGATTTAGAGCCATTTCCGGGTTTTCATAGGAAAGCTGATATTTTTATTATTCCAGAAGGCTCAAAATATTTTATTTATCATATTAGATTTGTAGAAAAAGGTTTGGTATCAAAAGGATTTGTAAAACTCATTTTATAAGCCAAAAGGGCAAAACCGGCAATAACCGAATTAATGCTTAGATCTCTATGTTATGCTCAGCCTAAAAATAAATAAAAATCTTCAAAAATCCCAAAATATTATATTACATCAGTGGTTAAAAAGTTTGATATCAAAAATTGGGTTTAGATAGGCTATACGCTAATTACGCCATTTAATTAATAAAAGCTTCTCATTTACACTAATGAGCATAACTCCTAATCTAGACCTCAAACTGATGTCAAATTTTAGGGACAAGTTTATAGATCAGTAGTGAAGGTTTCTATTTTTCACTTTAAAAAAAAACATTTTAAGGTGAAAAGGGCGTAATAGTCAACATTTAAGCATTTAACGGAAATATGCATATGAATCGGATAACTAATGAACCAAGTTGTATAATATCAGAGGGTTATACTTATAGGTAACTTGGTCCTAATAAAGCTCTAAGACATTACTAAACTATGCTCTAATGGGTCAGAACTGAAAGTCAAAGCAAAAGTCTACTTTTGCGACTTTCGGTTCCGAACCGAGCTTAAACTGAAAATTGTCGAGTTGAACATGTTTAGACATGTTCTTACATCAATTGCCAAGTTATATTAATGACAAAACAGGTTGCATAGCTTCTACATTGCTAATTATGCATTAAAGCTTTCTGTTGACTTTTTAAGATTAACTTTGACCCGACAATTGACCTAGTTAGAATGGGAATCAGAGGGTGCCCTTTTAAGGGTTTATTGCCCACATAATTACCAACTCATAGGTACTTTAAATTTGAAATTTGACTGGACAATTTAAGATTAATGACGAAGTCAAATCTTAATTATGACGGTTTGACTTTAGGCTAATTAACTAAGCAAAACTGAATTAAGGAAGGTTAATGACACTTATCAAGGTCCTAAGCAGGACTAATGATCACTAGGAAGAGGTCTTGAGCTCCAGAAATCTTCAGAATTGAAGTTGTGAAAGTTTTCAAGTGGGTGTCAAAATGTTGCAACAAGCATGCTCTTATATAGGACCTTAGAACTCACAAGAAAAAAATCCACCAAAGCCTATAGATGTTCCTTGATTATTTACAAGTGTCCCTATGCTTGAAAAACCATCAAACAAGTCCCTAGAATTGAATACAAGGCTTCTAAGGCGGTGCAACCTGCTGAAACCCGCATCTGTACATGAATCTGTCCAGCTCAGGCCGTCGCGTAGCACGACGGCAGAAGGGGGAGGTGGTGGCGCTACGCCAGCAAGTGGCTTACCAGTCAAACAAGTTTCAAACAATTGCATTTCACCCCCTGGACCTTCTAAACATGGTTTTCACTTCATTTCTTGCATTTTCACCCCATTAACTTGACTTTTAAGGGCCCCATGACATAACCAAACATTGTTAAGTCCTCGGTTAACTTTGTGATCACCCGTAAGGCCTTAAATTTCAACGTTGATGCTTTTAACCCCTCGTATACGAATATTGTCATAACTTTCTCATACTTTATCGAAACCTTGTGAAATTTTTATCACTTATTCTCGTGAGCATAATTTATGGTTACAAAGCTTCGGGTTCACTAAAAGGTCACTCAGAGGTATACTTTAAACATGTTGACACATTTAACCCTTGTAGTTTGTAATTTCTCACTTTCTTCAACAATTAGCTTCATATGATTCATGATTTATTCGTTTCAGGGTATAAACATCATGTAGGGCTATTGAGAAGTATATTTATCCATTGTTGACACTTCGAACCCTTTTATTCACATACTTTCTCTGTTTGTCAACTTTAATCCTTCATAAGTAATCTTTTACACGTTTAAAGCTCATGACACGTATCGATACGTTATTGGACGTGATTTTACGAGGTGTTACACGTTGCCTCCAAAAAAGGGACATGCCACTTTTTGCATTAATAACTTACTTAATTATCTTTCAATAATCCGGCCTTGCGGGACTGTATCCTTGCTGACTCAAACCAATATGGCTGAGGATAGCGTTGCCTCCAAAAGAGGGACATGCCACAATAACTAAAATAGTCTCTTAAAAAAACCTAAACCGAGGAAATCATCAAAGGATATATAAATGACAAGTCGGATCCAAGTGATTTTATCTTGTCTATCTGTTTTATTTATTTTATCTCTTTATTTTTTTATTTACTCTAAAAGGAAAACAAAAATTTTCTCTATATTTGTTTAGATTAGACATCGATGTTATTCCGGTATTAAAAGCTCTTGTGTCCTTGGACGACCTCTGTATCTTACCATCACTATACTACGCCAACCATGGGTGCACTTGCCCTAGCGTGTTGTAGAGAGTGATAGTTTTATATCGTGTTTTATAAATTTAAAGCTTGATTAAAGGGTAAAAAGGTACTAAAAGCATATTAAAAAATCTGTACACGCTCCGACACGTCATATTTTCACTAACATATCGCCACGTATTGGCACCTTCCGTAAGGTCTTATTTTTTGTTGTTGATAGGAGATAGTTGTCATCCACTCGACCTATGAAATCTGCTAAAACATTGGTAAGTCTTTGTTAAACAGTTAATCAGTATGGTATGATATATTTCTGGTTTATATACGTACCTGTCAAGAGTTTGTAGCTTTTCACTCTGTCAATCAACATCTCGTACGTTGAAAACTTAAAGAATACATCAGGTATGTACAGATCTGGTACTGGAGTAAAACTATCTTTCCTACCAAGGACGAGTGAGGCAACATGATCTATAGTAGCCATGTAATCCCTGGGCTTGCTGCATATGTAGGTTGTCACCCTATACGATGAACGTAATCATATAACTTAGTCAAAGTGTTCCACCTCCTTGGCTTCTGCAACTGCCTCAATTCCATCACCCTGTATGACCGTTTTATACGAAGCGTAAACATTTTTAAATATAGTCGTAGGCAAAAAAGTACATATTAAATCATACAGAGTATTATAACGTATGTTATGGCACTCACATGTATATCAAAAAACTGGTAGTATAGCTCATCATTTTTGTTGTCACCAAACTTCTTATCCATTTCTTTATCACACGAATTTCAATTGGTTGTACCTTCTCTTTCAGCCTAATGGCTCTTAACGATCGACAAGACATGTTTGATTTGGCTTTAACAACTTCATGTCAGTAAGAGTTATTAGTTGTATATAAAAGCATATTTATCAATCATAAGAAACAAAATCTTATTACATGTAATGTCTTAGCATCAGATCATAGACCGTAAGCAATATTGTAAACAAATCCGCACAACAACAGAACCATCCTCAATAACCAAGTAAAATATTCTTCCAACCACAACATGACATAAGCAAATGCAAAGCGTAAACAGTCTATGACAACTGAAGAGTCATTTTCACCGACCAAAAAGCCATGGATATATAAAAACCAAGGGACCTTCAAACACTTGGCAAGATCCAAATAATAAATAAATGTCTCAGGTGAGATAAAAGTCACCACCATAGACCAAAACTCTGCGAATGTCAGCAAAACACAAAAAATAACATTACATGATCTAAAACACCTATGACATAGCATCATAAACGTAACCGAATACCCATCAATACATAGACAACCAACATCAAATGTCTAAGCAAAGTATGATAGACCAAAAACATTAACCAAAAACAAAACAGTCTTCGATGACAATATTGTCATCATCACCAACCGAAAAAAACACGAAACAACCAAAAACAAAAGTCTTAGCAAATCATCATAGACCAAAAACACAAACTCTTAATTAAACAATATCCAATGACATTATAGTCATCATCATCGACCCAAAATGTAAACCAAGGAAAAACAAACAACAACCACCAACAAAAGTTTGAGACAAAAGTCCTAGAACAAAAACAAAAACGTTCTCCAGTGACACTATAATCATCATCACCAAACCAGATTTTAAACCCCAAACAAAATATAACAAACGTGTTAGCAAATCATCATAGACCAAAATGTAAAACCAAAACAAAACAGTCTCCAATGATATTATAGTCATCATCACCGACCAAACACGACATGCAAGGAAGTTACAAATGGAAAGAAATAACAAAGCACGTATTGTAACGTAAACAATAAGGTAAACATATACGTCGGACAAATCAGACTGCCGCAGTATCCAAAGACAACTTGAAAAATAACGTAACAACCTTGATCAACGTAATTCTCTGTCAATGC
The DNA here is from genome assembly GCF_002127325.2 of Helianthus annuus. Classification (NCBI taxonomy): domain Eukaryota; kingdom Viridiplantae; phylum Streptophyta; class Magnoliopsida; order Asterales; family Asteraceae; genus Helianthus; species Helianthus annuus. The sequence continues at coordinate 109,194,724 of NC_035440.2, forward strand.
TGTTGCAAAACAAAGACAAACAAATGGAAAACAAAAAAAAACGTAGGAAACAACTAACTGGAAAAGCCATAGACGGTAAGTCGTTGATTTCTCCCGCTCAGACCACAATGAATACAACCTTACAATGAACGTAATTCTCACCCAATGTTGTTGCAAAATAAATACAAACAAACATAAGACAAAAAATTAAAGAAATCACTAACCGGAAAACGCTAGAGACGGTGGCCGCAAGTTTCTCCGACGAAACCTTGAGAAAAAGCGGTAAAGTAAAAGTGATCACAAAAGGTAAATGTTATGTATTCAGTCCGGGACACACGTCGTCTACCCAAGAAAACAACAAACCAACACTAAATAAACCATAAGGTACAACCAACAATGCATAGAAACCAACAAAACATAAGGTACAACAAACAATACATAGAAATCTTGTAAATTAACATTATATAAATATTAGGGGTGAGGTGGTGATAAGACTACCACATAAGCAGCCACCTCATCAAATAACAAAGATTTATGCCTCGTCAGTGTCTACATCACCGAAAACCTAACTGGGTTAGACCCTAGTTAGAAAATGTTCGTTGGTTAAAAGGTAGGACCATTAGTGGTTATTTTTATAGTTGGGATCATTGTCGGCCGAAAGCAAATAATTGAGATTATTAAAATCCACTATTCCTTTTTTCTATACTTGCATAAGACCCCAAGGATCACCGAGGGGCCGTACAACCCTATAACAAAGTATTCTATATATGCAAGGAAAATAGATACCGTAAAACCTTTATAAATTAATAATGTTGGGACCGAGATATTTTATTAATTTAACGAGATATTATTATATCGATAAATTAATAAATTATTAATTTAAATGATGTGAATGAGAACTTGATTACGAGAATGCATTATTGGCACAAAATGGATATGAATGAGTTGTTAGATTATCCAGGTGAAAATAATGAATGTTACGAGGTTTAAAGCATTGAAGAAATTATGGCGTATACCGTTCAAAATTCGGTTGATGATGAAGTTGATGATGATTCAGTACCTATGGAACTGGTCACTCGGAAAGAAGCATTGCAAGTGGCAACAACTCTTCACAACTTTTTGTTGCAATACGAGAATAAAGTGCCTCAACTCTTAAGTGCAATTGAGAGATTTAAAGATGAACTCAATATAGATTTGAAGTTCACAAAAACAAGTGACATAGATTCATTTTTTACTAGACAATCCTAGAATTTTAGAATATTTTAGTAATTATTAATTTATAGTTTCGCTGATACCAATATATTTACATTGGGATTTCAAAAAAATTATTATCTTATTATTTTATCGATTAAGGTCCAATTTTGTACTGGACCCAAATTGGTACAAGACAAATTATTAATTTTGTCAAGGTTATTAATTTATCGAGTATTAAATTATAGAGGTTCTACTGTACGTAAGTGTGTATAAACAAATTAATATAGTCTATCATATAAAATATTTATATTAATTTTTATTTGTGTTCCCTGGTTTAGGTATTAGTCTAATAATAACTAGGAAGAACACTCCGCGCTACGCGACAGGTTTTCATTTGGTTAACCCCTGTCTTGCGCTAAGTAGTAAGCAAACATCGACAAAAAATGGTAAAAAAATCATAAAGAAAAAAATGTGAATTTATACTGCTACGTGATGTAAAGTGCTAATAAAAGACATACAAACTGGCATAAAACATACAAACTTGAATTTATACTGACATGACTGATTATACCGGTAGATCATAGATATAGTTTTAAAAGTGATAAATACACCTTATTTAATGAACTGATATGATATTTTATTTTAAAATATAAAAAGTATTTGATATTTAATAATAATTTTCCAAAACACTACATAAAGTCATTTTGATACCCATGGAACCCATCATCCCTTTCTATAAAAAAACACATGACATCAGCCCAATTAAAAAGTAAAAAAGTGGTAGTTTTGTGATTAAGCATCAAATCATTAGTAGACTTTGCCCTGTAGATAACATCCTACAGAAATTGTTATTATTGTATATGTATACTAGTCTAATAATAATAAATAGTAAAATAACGTCGCGTTTACGGTGGGTATTCGGTCGATATCAATTCAGTTTATTAGACATTGATGCTTGTTATAATAACAGAAAAAAAAACTAAAAAATAAAGTTATGATATGCCAAAAAGATATCAACCCATGTTTACATTGATCGAAAACTATAAAAGTGAATATCGTGTTTGATCGAAATCTACGTGGTACGAATGTTGTTTGGATGGTATCAGTTTGATTCGTCACCGATACCAACACTCGCTACAACTTACGATATAGAAAAAGATACTCTATAGCTCTACCGAAGTTATAAAAAAAATGATATTTATCCCGTTCGATTTTGAAATTAGTTTTTATCAAAACATAGATAAAAAGAATCATGTTGCAATGCGAGACGAGGAGACGACTAAACTACACTCTTTTCGAGGTGGCTAAGACGGTTGACAAGGCTATAACTACTTTTGAAACGACTGAAAAGTGATGTTTATATTAGAAAGTTTTTTGTTAACAATGTTTTCTTTTTAATTTTCTCTAATTATAACTTATTTTAACATCTATTGATTTTGAATTTTTTAAAAATACAAATAACTTAGGAGTTTTAATATCATATAAATGGTAATGGTCGGATAAAATAATGTAAAGAATTGGATAATTTTCATGTGATTTTGACGCAGTACACACCATTTTCATTTCAATAACTTATGGTTAAATTCTATGTAGTCAAACTTTTCCATTTTTTTTAACGGCCAACAGAATCAATCTCGAGCATTTTCGGGGCACTTACTGGACAAACGGAGTACTCCGAGAGTAACCCGAGTCCACCACCAATTCCGGGGAAAACCCGGTAACCCACCTGCCCGTAGGCTCGACAGTGAAATTACCGATAACACCCGTTTGGCTCAAGGATCCAACCCAGGTTTCCCTGGGTCTTCTATCATTGCCCACTAGAGCCTCACTCTGCACCAAATGAGAGTCGAACCTGCATCTCACAAGAGAACAAACTTTTCCATTTTACTATTTAGCTTTCAAATTCTCAAAGCTTCCATTTTGACGTTTATTTAAAAAGCAAAAGTGAAAATCTTTTGTGGCCAAAACCTAAAACAATGAAACTATATTATTATTTATCATGTTAGAAATTAATTAATTAATATATTTATATAGGAAGAGGTTCCTGTAAAAAAATGGTTTTTTTGTGAGAAAGGTAAGAAATAATCTACACTATTAGATCTTTGATCTAATGGTTGAGATCATAATGGCAAAATTGTAAATAATGTTTACTATTAAACATATTAATTTTCTAGATTAAGTGTATATAGGTAAATTTAACATTTTTAAATTAAGAAACTAACATTAATGCACATGTAACTTCCCCCAGTCTTTTTAAACGCCAATAACTTTTTATACGTAACTTTTAAAAAAAATTACACCATAATAACGAGCGTTTTTTTATCTTTAATATGAGTACCATATTGCTATACTTATATAGAGAAAAAATATGTTTCGATCAGATGTTTAGTCCATGAATGGTGTTATATACTTACTGAATGGTCTTATATACTTGCTGAATGGTGTTACTGAATAGTGTTATATACTTACTGAATGGTGTTATATACTTGTTGAATGGTGTTATATACTTGCTAAATGGTGTTATATACTAGCTGAATGGTGTTATATACTTGCTGAATGGTGTTTATAGAGATCTTTAAAAAAAATCTAGTTCCTATAATTAAGGTGGCGGTTATGGGAAGTTTTTAATTAATTGAATTAATGATAAAATTACTTGTTTACCCTTTTAAATTAATTTAAATTTAGGACATATGTCATCTCCACAATATTTCTCACATTTTTCACACTTTTAACCTTTTTTATAATAACCTTACCCTATATATATAAATAATGAGTGGTTTGTATGAAAACCAATTCTAATATGATGATTAGAATTTAAATGTTTAACAAACATTCAAAATATTCGGTTTTATAAAGTAAACCGCTTCTAATGCGCTCGTTAGAAATAAAACGAATACAATTATTCACTTTTGGTTTATTTAAATGAACGTTTTCTAACACGCTCATTAGAAATGAACACAAATCTTTTCTAACACGCTCGTTAGAAAATATATATAAACGATTACAAATCATCTTAATAGTTTATCATAGTTAACCCGATTTTAACCCGCTCGTTAGAAATTAACGATTGCAAATCGTTAAAATAGTTGGTTATAAGATAAACTAATTCTAATACGCCCATTAGAAAATTAGACGATTATTTATTGCCATAAGCCGTTTTTGGTTTATATAAAATAAACGTTTTCTAAACCGCTTGTTAGAAATAAACAATTGACAAAGTTGTTAAATCGTTTCTAACACGCTCGTTAGAAAATAAAAAAACTATCAAACTCTTTAAATCGTTTCTAACACGCTCGTTAGAAATAATCGATTAGAAAATTTGTTTCGAAGTTTATAAAAAAAATTATAAACTATTTATAATACGCTCATTAGAAATAAACAAATAAAAATCGTTTAAACATAGGGGGAAAAAATCCGTTTCTAACTCGCTCGTTAGAAATTTAATAGTTTAGACGAAACCGTTACAATGTTTATTATCCAAAATAATTGTCTCCAACACGCTCGTCGGTAATTATTTGAAATAATAATATTTTCTAACATGCTCGTTAGAAAATCTAAACGTATATTTTCTAGCACGCTTGTTAGAAAATCTAATCATCTTTTAACAAGTTAGTTTTACACAATCATCGTATCTAACACGCTCATTAGATATAAAAGATTATATTAAAACTTATCATTCTATTCAATTCTAACACGCTCGTTAGAGATATAAAAAGTTTTAATGTCGTTATTCTTTCAACAACGTTTCTAACACGCTCGTTAGAAGATATTAAAACTAGTTTATTTTATAAAATAATTACTTTATAAAATGCTCATTAGAATATAAATATATTTCAAGACTTTTAAAAACCAACATTAATCTCTCAATTATGGTTACTAAAAGCTTATAATAAATAAATTAAACGTTACAAACATTTAATTTGAAAGGGGTTACAAAATAAATTTTTCTAATACGCTCATTAGAAAATTTAGTATTTCAAAACATATTGAAATACATATTATTTTGTATATGGTTCGGTTTATCTAAACACGAACAAAACCCATCAACTCCAAACTTGAATAAAAAAGATCGTTTTGTAACACGGTATTCGGATTAAAGACTACACATATAATTCCTCAAAAAATCTTCACGAAAGTCTGTTTTAAGATTGTAGGGATTTAAGATTGTAGCAACAATCTTCACGAAAGTCTGTTTTAAGACTGTAGGAACTAGGTTCACTTTTTATTAAATATATTACAAAATAAATAATAAATAATAACGAGACTCTCGTTATTAGTGGGAAATTCGACTAGTACAATACCGGTTACAAAACTAAATAAACGAATATAAAAATAATACAATTGTACCAATCTTGATTCAAGCCAGCGTCTTTGGAAGAACTTCAACCGCGTCGTCTTGTACGAACCTCCGCTGCAAGAATGAACAAACTGTTGTTGACGGTTTTGGTTGAGGATCGTGTTAGACACGGGGCCCTTAAAACAGATTCCGCGCCTCCTTTCAGACGGTCTGTTTCCAGGATACAACAACCGAAGCAGTAGTTGTACTGTCACACCCCCAAAATCCACCCGCGGAGTATCACCGCTTGGGAGCGTGACTGACCAGGATCAAGCCACCAATCATATAGAACAACGTAAATAGTAAAAGTAAATGTAATTTAACCAAACCAATCCATATGAAAGGTGTTCAAAACATAAGTATAAATTCAACGTTTAGCGGAAGCATATGAGTAAAAGCCCAACATAAGTAAAGTATGAAATGTCAAAATGTTTAATCAAAGCATTCACGATCCTTGTCCACAACGACCACGCCTCCCAGTGCAAGCTCCATGTATACCTAACGACCTGCAAGGCATGTAACAGAGGGTCAACAACTAGTTGAGCGAGTTCAAGTGGATTGTTTAGTAACAGTGTTCATTTCATAAAAACGTTTGTTTGTTTAGAAATCCATATATCGTATATAATTACATCGCGGCCCTCCAGGCATGTTTGCGAAGATTAGTGGGAGTTTCCCATGTATTGTAGACTAGTTTTATTTGTATCGCGGCCCTCCAGGCATGTGTGCGAAGTTTAGTATCAGTATCGCGGCCATTCCAGGCATATGTGCGAAGATCAGTTTCAGTATCCCGGCCATTACAAGCATGTGTGCGAAGAGTAGTGGGGGCTTCCCCATGTATCACTAGTCTAGCAGTATCTATATGTGACCTTTCCCAACTGAGGTCAGTATATCATAATTCCCAACAACAACCGTAAATACAGATAATCATCCAATCCCGTTCCCTACCACGGGAATCCCATGCCTTGGTAAGAGTGTGAACTCACCTTGGTTTGCTCGGTATGCTAAGTTAAGTGCTCACAAATAATCAATCAAGTCCTATAGTATGCACGTATACTAAATCAGTTCAAGTTTATAAAGTTCCACATGAAACCGAAATCTCTAAGTGTGCGGGATAGTTAACATCAAGTAACACGTAAACAAATAGTCACTTTCATATCATTCATGCTTCACATAATTGTCTTTCATAGTTTGTGCTAATGTGGTTATTAAATAACAAAATTATGAGTTATCAGTCATAACGAAGTTAATAACTCAACAGGGTTTATAAACATGCAGGAACAATAAACTAACAGTGTAGTTAACTAATAGAGTTAACCAACAAATAGAGTTAACCACTTAACAACTTAACATGCTTAGCAAAGTTTGTATATTTAACAGAGTTGACACTAACTGAACCAACAACAAGCTCGGACTATACATTCCCTTATAAAACTCGGACATGCATTTCAATCTAAAACTCGGATCATGTCCCTTATCATAAATTCGGACCTTGCTTCCTTATAAACAAACTCAGGCAAAGCAATAATCCACAAAAATTCGGACCACCCATCACTCACAATATTCGGACCAAACATTTCCACAAAAATTCGGACCAAACCACTACCAATAAAACTCGGACCAAACTCCCTCTAGGAGAAACTCGGACCAAACACCCCTAGAAAAGTCGGACCATATGCATCCCCTCATAAAATTCGGACCCCATACATTCTTTTAAAAAATTCGGACCATACAATACTTACAAAACTCAGACCATGTTTCATTCACAAAAACTCAGATCAAGCAATCCACTAATGCTCGGACTTTGTGACTTCACAAAACCCTGACACTTAGCTCCGAGGTATCAACATGCGTGATTTCCAAGAACAATATACAGTTTTCAATGGAACAGCTACGTTTACGATCAAAAACCCTAATTTTCATACATTGGCAATGCTGTAATCTAATCAACAATCACACAATTCTAACATATCAGGCATCTTAACATCAGGCAAGTGATTACACAACTGTTCATAAACTATTTCACAACAATCAGAAGGATCAATAAACACAGAACCATTATTTGGAGAACTAGGGTTTGCAAGAATCAAATAACCAATGATTAACAACAAATAATCATTAAACATTTACCTTGGATTGATTCTAGATGGATTGGAAGATCAAGATTGATGCAAGAGAACTTGTGTAGCCAAGAATGATGAGAGAAATGATTGTAGAGAGAATGATTTGAAGTGACGTATGATTGAAATTGGTGAGAATGATTAGGGTTAAGGGGTTTTGTTTTATTTTCATTATTACCACTAAACACCCCTAAGTATCATCCTTTACACAAAACATCCACACCACATATAATTTACAGTTTTCATCACCAAGTTCATGTATTTGTCAAATCATTCGTAAAATAACACATAACCATGCAACAATCACAATACACTTTATCAAATCACAACGTATACAGTTACAAAGCAAACAAATTGTGTAAGTAAGCAACTAAACAAACAGTGAACGTGCAATAAATGCGAAAGTGGAATCTCGAAAACTCGAGTTGTCACATTATCCCCAACTTGAAAGAAATTTCGTCCCGAAATTTAGCATGCGGTTACTGAGGAAGCTAGTTAAGTTGTATCGTTTACTGGATTTCCTGGGGTGTCACATCATCCCCCCGTTGGTTTGGAATTTCGTCCCGAAATTCTGTAGTAGCTTCGACATCAGTAGTAGTTGCATTGTTCTGAAATAACTGGGGATATTTGAGTTCCAATTGGTCTTCTCGTTCCCAGGTATACTCTGGGCCACGACGGGAGTTCCAACGAACTCGTACAAGAGGTATTCTGGTGTTCTTGAGGACCTTAACATCCCGGTCCGTGATTTCAACAGGTTCCTCGACGAAATGCAACTGTTCGTCGACAGTGAGTTCCTTCAAAGGAACTATAAGGGTCTCATCTGACAGACACTTCTTCAGATTCGACACGTGGAAAACGTTATGAACTGCACCGAGTTCAGCTGGTAGGTTTAGTTTGTAGGCCACTTTGCCTATTCTTTCTATGATTTCGAACGGTCCAACATACCGCGGATTGAGCTTGCCTCGTTTACCAAAACGAACCACAAACTCGAGCGGTTTTCTGCGTTTATCAGCGTAGCTTTTCTGACGGTCACGAGCTGCCGCCATGCGTTGTCGTATCTGTGCAATCCGTTCAGTAGCATTAACTACCATTTCTGGACCTGTTATTTGACTATCCCCCACCTCTGCCCAACAGAGAGGTGACCGGCATTTACGTCCGTATAATGCCTCGAATGGAGCGGCTTGAATGCTGGTGTGGTAACTGTTATTGTACGAAAACTCCACTAACGGGAGATGTTTTTCCCAGCTGTTGCCGAAGTCGATAACACACGCCCGAAGCATGTCTTCTAGCGTTTGAATAGTGAGCTCCGACTGCCCATCCGTCTGAGGGTGATATGTTGTGCTCATGTCTAGCCGTGAGCCAAAAGCTTTGTGCATTGCTTGCCATAGTTCCGAAGTGAATCGTGCATCACGATCTGAGATAATAGAGATTGGCACTCCGTGCCTCGAAACAACTTCTTTCAAGTATACGTCTGCTAATGTAGAGAACTTGTCAGTTTCCTTGATAGCCAAGAAGTGAGCAGACTTTGTGAGTCGATCCACGATTACCCAAATAGTATCGTTCCCACGCTGGGATCTAGGCAGACCAGTAACAAAATCCATGGAAATTTCTTCCCATTTCCACTGCGGTATCTTGGGTTGCTGAAGGAGGCCTGATGGTTTTTGGTATTCCGTCTTGACCCTCGCACAGGTCAAACACTTGCCAACGTAAGTTGCTATGTGGGCCTTCATGCTAGGCCACCAGTACGTAGTTCTAAGATCGTGGTACATTTTATCCGAACCTGGATGTACCGAGTAGCGGGACTTATGAGCTTCACCCATTACCAGCTCGCGTAAGTTGCCATAATGTGGAACCTAAATGCATCCTGTTACGTAGTAGGCGCCGTCTTCCCTTTGTTCTAATCGTTGCCTTGAGCTGTGCAGGGCTTCAGCCCTGACGTTTTCTGGTTTCAATGCTTCTATCTAAGCATCCTGTATCTGTGCAGGAAGACTAGACTGAATAGTAAGCTGTAATGCTCGCACGTGTCTAGGCGTAGTGTCTTTCCGACTGAGGGCGTCAGCCACAACATTGGCTTTGCCTGGATGGTACTTGATGGCGCATTCGTAATCGTTCAGTAGTTCAACCCATCGACGTTGCCGCATGTTCAATTCCTTCTGCTTGAAGATATGCTCGAGACTCCTGTGATCGGTGTAGATAGTGCACTTGGTACCGTACAGGTAGTGTCGCCATATCTTAAGCACGAGAACAACAGCTCCAAGTTCTAAATCGTGTGTAGTATAGTTCCGTTCGTGAACTTTAAGTTGCCGCAAAGCGTAAGCAATGACTTTATCTCTTTGCATCAATACACAACCAAGACCCTGAATTGACGCGTCGCAATAGACCACAAAATCGTTTATGCCCTCTGGCAATGAAAGAATAGGTGCGCTGCATAATCTATCCTTTAAGTGTTGGAAAGCTGTTTCCTGCGTATTACCCCAACGATAAGTAACACCTTTCTGTGTCAGCAGTGTAAGCGGCTGTGCAATCTTTGAGAAGTCTTTGATGAACCGTTTGTAATAACCCGCCAAACCCAAGAATTGTCGTATTTCCCTTGGTGTACGCGGTGCAGGCCAGTTCCTGATCGAGTCTACCTTGGATGGATCGACATGAATCCCATCCTTGTTAACCACATGGCCCAAAAAGTGAACTTCACGAAGCCAGAAGTCGCATTTTGAAAACTTGGCGTACAGTTGTTCTTTTCGAAGAAGTTCCAAGATAAATCGTAGATGCTGCTCGTGTTCCTCCTAACTCTTGGAATAGATCAGGATGTCGTCGATGAAAACAATGACGAACTTGTCTAGATAAGGCTTGCACACTCTGTTCATAAGATCCATGAAGACTGCCGGTGCGTTTGTTAACCCGAATGGCATGACTAGAAACTCGTAGTGGCCGTAGCGAGTTCTGAATGCTGTCTTAGAGACGTCCTCATCCCGGACTCTCAGCTGATGGTAACCCGACCTCAGGTCAATCTTGGAGTAGTAGCTCGACCCTTGAAGCTGGTCGAACATGTCGTCAATACGTGGCAGAGGATAGCGGTTCTTCACTGTCACCTTGTTTAGTTCGCGGTAATCTATGCACATCCTGAAGGTACCGTCCTTCTTTTTCACGAATAACACTGGAGCTCCCCAAGGCGAAGAGCTAGGACGAATAAAACCCTTATCCAAGAGTTCTTGCAGTTGCTTAGACAGTTCTTCCAGTTCGGTTGGAGCTAATCGATATGGTGTGCGAGCTATAGGTGCTGCTCCAGGAGCTAGTTCAATATGGAATTCGACCTGGCGATGAGGCGGTAGCCCAGGCAAATCTTCAGGAAACACTTGAGGAAAATCGCGTACAACTGGGATATCCTCTATTCTTCTCCCTTTCGTTGATGCATCAGTAACTAGTGCCAAAATGGCAGTGTGCCCCTTTCGTAAACACTTTTGGGCCTTCAGGAAGGAGATGATGCCAAGCACAGCACCACTCTTGTCGCCTTGAACTTGGAGAGGTTCTTTGCCAGAACGGGGAATATGAACTATCTTCTCCTTGCATAGGATCTCTGCTTGCTGCTGGGATAACCAATCCATCCCAATAACGATTTCGAAACTACCCAAAACTATAGGAATGAGGTCGATGGAGAAGGTCTGACCCGCTTAGACAATGTTACAACCCTTGACTACGTGTGTGGCCTCTAAACTTTTACCATTGGCTATCTCTACGACATGTTTGGTGTTTAAGGGTGTTGGTGTACGTTTTAACATTTGACTAACTTTTAGAGACACATAACTGGTATCCGCACCCGAATCAAACAATACAGAAACATAAAAGTCGTCGAGAAGAAACTTACCCATAACCACGTTAGGATCATTCCTTGCGTCACCTTGCCCCAGCACGAACACACGACCCCTAGCATCGTTCCCATTATTGTTTCCCCCGTTGTTGTTGTTGCCATTGCCCTGATTGTTGTTATTGTTGTTGTTCTGGTTCTGGTTTAACTGGGGGCAGTCACGTTTGAAGTGGCCTTCAACACCACATTGAAAGCATCCTCTGTTGCCTCGCTGCTGTTGTTGCTGCTGGTTTCGTGGAGCAGGTGGCTGTTGTTGCGGATTCTGGTTCGCAGGTCCGCAATCTTTAGCCTCATGACCCATCTTGAGGCACCGCTGACAACGACCCTTGTTGCACTGGCCGTTGTGGTGCTTGTTGCAAGTATTGCACCTTGGGAGATTTCCTCGATATCCACCCTGTCTTTGATTGCCCGAAGATTGCTGACCAGGGCTCTGGTAGTTATCTGTCTTGCGCTAATGAACCTGAGACTGAGTTGTGGCTGAACCTTTGCTGGAATCCCCATCCCATTTCCGTTTGTTATCACTGAGAGTAGCAGAAGTAGTAGCACCAGTAGCACTGATACGTTTAGGCAGCCTGTTCTGTTCCACTGCCTGATCTGTGAGGCGATGAGCAAGACGCTGGATATCCTGAATGTTAGCAAGGTTGGCCGATGTCACGTGGCTTTGAATTTTTGGTGCCAACCCTTTGAGATACAACTCAATACGTCTGATAGGAGGGTCCACCATAGTTGGACACAGAACGGCCAGCTCATTTGACCTTTTAGTATAAGCTTCGATCTCCGACCCCGTCATTTTCAAATGAAAGAACTCCACTTCTAACTTGTGGATGTCGTCACGTGTGCAGTATTCCCGTTTAATCAACTCCTTGAAATCGTTCCAAGGAGTAGCGTTAGCAGCTGCCAATCCTAAAAGTTGGACTTGCGCATTCCACCAAGTCAGCGCGATTCCTTCCAGTGTGCCAGTGGCGTACTTCACCCTGCGAGCCTCAGCGCATTCACACATTTCAAACACAGACTCGAGCTTTTCAAACCAATGGAGGAGTCCCACTGCTCCCCCCGTGCCACTGAACGTGCTAGGACGACAGTCCATGAAATTCTTGAAAGTGCAAACAGGTGGCTGAGCGTGTTGGCCTGTTGTGTATATAAGAACAGGACAAGGTTAAACACAAGAGTTGGTTTAGAAGTGTAGGATCTAAAGATCCTAGTGTGAGTTTCGACTGCAGGGTATACCTCCTGCTTGTGCGGTTGCAAGTGCCGCAGCAACTTGTTCGTTGATGAGGGCCGTCAACTGGGCTTGTGTCAAGTTAATGCGTCCAGCCATGATCTTCATAGCAAAGGTAACATACATGAGAGAGTGTTCGCAAATAGTGCGATGACAGAAGAGAGTAAGCACACAAGTGTTCTCAAGCAATAACAAATAGTAGGCAATGTAATCTAAGCATACCACGAGCAAAGTTCTATGTAATTCTAGCAAGTAGGTAAAGTAACATGAATAGTAGTACCTATGATGTTGAGCCTTGCACGTGGAGCGAAGCGTCGTTGTGGATCATTGAGCACTGTACTGGTTATAGTCTGGTTTTAATAAAAACGTTTTCCCCATATTAAAACCAAGTTCTCTATAACCAATGGCTCTCATACCAATCTGTCACACCCCTAAAATCCACCCGCGGAGTATCACCGCTTGGGAGCGTGACTGACCAGGATCAAGCCACCAATCATATAGAACAACGTAAATAGTAAAAGTAAATGTAATTTAACCAAACCAATCCATATGAAAGGTGTTCAAAACATAAGTATAAATTCAACGTTTAGCGGAAGCATATGAGTAAAAGCCCAACATAAGTAAAGTATGAAATGTCAAAATGTTTAATCAAAGCATTCACGATCCTTGTCCACAACGACCACGCATCCTAGTGCAAGCTCCATGTATACCTAACGACCTGCAAGGCATGTAACAGAGGGTCAACAACTAGTTGAGCGAGTTCACAGTGGATTGTTTAGTAACAATGTTCATTTCGTAAAAACGTTTGTTTGTTTAGAAATCCATATATCGTATATAATTACATCGCGGCCTTCCAGGCATGTTTGCGAAGATTAGTGGGAGTTTCCCATGTATTGTAGACTAGTTTTATTTGTATCGCGGCCCTCCAGGCATGTGTGCGAAGTTTAGTATCAGTATCGCGGCCATTCCAGGCATGTGTGCGAAGATCAGTTTCAGTATCGCGGCCATTACAGGCATGTGTGCGAAGAGTAGTGGGGCTTCCCCATGTATCACTAGTCTAGCAGTATCTATATGTGACCTTTCCCAACCGAGGTCTGTATATCATAATTCCCAACAACAACCGTAAATACAGATAATCATCCAATCCCGTTCCCTACCCCGGGAATCCCATGCCTTGGTAAGAGTGTGAACTCACCTTGGTTTGCTCGGTATGCTAAGTTAAGTGCTCACAAATAATCAATCAAGTCCTATAGTATGCACGTATACTAAATCAGTTCAAGTTTATAAAGTCCACATGAAACCGAAATCTCTAAGTGTGCGGGATAGTTAACATCAAGTAACACGTAAACAAATAGTCACCTTCATATCATTCATGCTTCACATAATTGTCTTTCACAGTTTGTGCTAATGTGGTTATTAAATAACACAATTATGAGTTATCAGTCATAACGAAGTTAATAACTCAACAGGGTTTATAAACATGCAGGAACAATAAACTAACAGTGTAGTTAACTAACAGAGTTAACCAACAAATAGAGTTAACCACTTAACAACTTAACATGCTTAGCAAAGTTTGTATATTTAACAGAGTTGACACTAACTGAACCAACAACAAGCTCGGACTATACATTCCCTTATAAAACTCGGACATGCATTTCAATCTAAAACTCGGATCATGTCCCTTATCATAAATTCAGACCTTGCTTCCTTATAAACAAACTCAGACAAAGCAATCATCCACAAAAATTCGGACCACCCATCACTCACAATATTCGGACCAAACATTTCCACAAAAATTCGGACCAAACCACTACCAATAAAACTCGGACCAAACTCCCTCTAGGAGAAACTCGGACCAAACACCCCTAGAAAAGTCGGACCATATGCATCCCCTCATAAAATTCGGACCCCATACATTCTTTTAAAAAATTCGGACCATACAATACTTACAAAACTCAGACCATGTTTCATTCACAAAAACTCAGATCAAGCAATCCACTAATGCTCGGACTTTGTGACTTCACAAAACCCTGACACTTAGCTCCGAGGTATCAACATGCGTGATTTCCAAGACCAATATACAGTTTTCAATGGAACAGCTACGTTTACGATCAAAAACCCTAATTTTCATACATTGGCAATGCTGTAATCTAATCAACAATCACATAATTCTAACATATCAGGCATCTTAACATCAGGCAAGTGATTACACAACTGTTCATAAACTATTTCACAACAATCAGAAGGATCAATAAACACTGAACCATTATTTGGAGAACTAGGGTTTGCAAGAATCAAATAACCAATGATTAACAACAAATAATCATTAAACATTTACCTTGGATTGATTCTAGATGGATTGGAAGATCAAGATTGATGCAAGAGAACTTGTGTAGCCAAGAATGATGAGAGAAATGATTGTAGAGAGGATGATTTGAAGTGACGTATGATTGAAATTGGTGAGAATGATTAGGGTTAAGGGGTTTTGTTTTATTTTCATTATTACCACTAAACACCCCTAAGTATCATCCTTTACACAAAACACCCACACCACATATAATTTACAGTTTTCATCACCAAGTTCATGTATTTGTCAAATCATTCGTAAAATAACACATAACCATGCAACAATCACAATACACTTTATCAAATCACAACGTATACAGTTACAAAGCAAACAAATTGTGCAAGTAAGCAACTAAACAAACAGTGAACGTGCAATAAATGCGAAAATGGAATCTCGGAAACTCGAGTTGTCACATTATCCCCAACTTGAAAGAAATTTCGTCCCGAAATTTAGCATGCGGTTACTGAGGAAGCTAGTTAAGTTGTATCGTTTACTGGTTTTCCTGTGGTGTCACATGTACTGCCGGAGATGACACTCGCGCCCGAGATTACACCGGGTATAATTTGGTGTTATGGAAAATAATGAAAAGAAGTTGTATATATTTTAGAGTACTCCTCTAAAATATGTTGTGAATGTTTCTAATAGTTTTATGAGATCCTCTCATCTCATATCTTTCATATATCAAAATATGAACCCAACGTTCATATATATACACATTCACAAAAAGTTGAAACATTCTTTGCCTTTAATTCTATAATTAACAAGGCAATAAATCTTGTAATAAACAAGATTTAATTATATTAAAATGGAATTCATGTGGTCAACAAAACTGTCATATTCATTCATGACAGAATTAAACGAGTTGAAACAACTAGTTTGACCAAGTCCAACCAGCTGTTTTGTTTCCCCTGCAAACCTGTGCGCACGCTAGAGCTGATCCGCCAGTCCGCGTGCCATGCTTCAAGGATCTCATGCCACGCCATATGGAGTCGCGCACCACACTGATGCGACTACGCATACCAGGATGCCACCTGGTCATGCGCCATCCATACTCGCGCGCCACACGGATGCCACTATGTATACCATGACGCCACCTGGTCATGCACCATCCAACCTTGTGTGCCACTTGTATTCTTCACTATAGCCAATGACATGTGCCATGCCATGGCATCCGCCTACTCCACCCAAGGGTGCGCCATAAGCGGACCCGCCATGTATCTGACCACGCGCTCATGGACAAAAATACAAAGGCGGTGTGCGAAGTGCAAAGTGCAAAGTGCACTACATAGGGCCTATAGCCCACGACACGCGCGCATATGTGCACGAGTAAGGGTGCCCCGCACCCTTTAGAGTCCCCACTAGTGTTTTCCTTTAAGGAAACAATATACAAGGAGTGCTCTGTTACATTCTGGCTTTTGCGAAAGCGTGGATTATTTTGGTGTGACTTCTTAATACCATAGCAGCATTCATAACAATGCTATATGAATAAAAACACAAGATGTTCATCTATTCATTAAGTTTAAAAATACCATAACATCGATGTTTAAAAATGCCGACACTTAAGATAAGTTACAAACCATACTTGTTTTAAACGTGTTCATAAGACACCACAAAAGACTTTAAATAAAACGAGGTTTGGAGACATGTGAGCCGTCCAGGAAAGGGTTACACCTCCCAAACCTTACGACCCTGGATAACATCTTTATTAGTACGCAGCTTGACACATATGCAGACACCTGCCAGATCCGATCAGTTCCCTGAAATACATGTAGATTGAAAAATCAACAAAAGTTGAGCGAGTTCATGTGTATGTGAGTATGTATAAACCTTTGAAATATATCCATATGTATGAAAGTCCCTGGTGTGTAGCAATAAGGAAAACGAGATCACCAATGGTTGCAAGGCCACTGGTATGTGTGACGTGATGCAGGAAAACTCAAACCTAGCGGAGTTGCACCGGGCTTCTGGCTGTAAGACACAGTCACCTCTATGGGCCGCCCCGGCCTCACGGGTGTGGGCTCGCTACACCCAAATAGATCTATCACTCATGTCCTTCGGTCCTACGACGAGGATTAATGGCCTTAAGTGTAGCGCCTGTCACTCACATGATCTAAGTAGTATACCCTCCTTAAGCTAACCATACCATATATAAAATGTCCATATAATTGTAACATGTATTTCACCCCCGAAGTTATAAAACTGAAAACAGTTAAGAGGAAAAGGGGGACAGAACTCACAGTAGTGCGTCTCCCGAATCGTATCGTCAACTCAAACTTGGTCCGCTACACGACAACCTACAACGTACTGATGTCTATTAGACAAACGGGTCGTGCCTTGCTTTCGTATTACGGGTTTGAGTTACGTTACTTTGTTATTATTCCAAGTCATAACTTCTTGTTAAAATAATAATAATTATTTTAGCTTAAGTTTTATTTTTAGGGTTTTGGAATAATAGTTAGGCAACTATTTCGTATTCATACTTCTCAAGTATTTTATATGCGTATTTCCTTCCCAAGGATGGGGGTATTTATACATGTATTTTGGTGGTTCCGAAAATAATATATTTTTAGTACCATTTAGGAAAAATATATTTAACTTATTTGTCCAAAATAATGTATTCCCAAAACATATATATTTTTCCCAAAAATAATATATTTTCATTCTTTGTATTAACATAATATTTACCCAAGATATATTCGTAAAAGTATTTTCCGGAATTATAAATGTGATGGTATTTTGCTAAGTTACATTATTTTGCCCTAAATAATATAACTAGTTCACAAAATAAACAAATAATCACACAAGCGTTTTAGTATAAAATATATATTCTAAATATATATTTATCCATTTTTATTTAGGAAAATCAACCTCTGACACTTGTATTTTGTTTATGGCGAAGTTTATATTCGAAACACAAGTTATAAAATATACTTGTAACACTTGTTTGGAAAAATATTTTCTAAGTGTTGGAATTTTTAGAAAAATTCGCCAGAGTTTCCTTTGTAAACGGAGGTGTCCATGCTTATTAGCATATCATTTTCTTTTCAAAAATTCATAATTCAATCAATCACAACAAATTATTAAACAACATTACACTAACCAAGTGCAAAAACAATGCACTTTACATAATAACATGAACTTGGTTTTTAGTAAGAATGTGTAGTAACTTAGTGGGGTGTTTAGTGGGTTTAGTTACCTTCCAAAGTGTAATTATTTCTTTAAAAACCATTTTCTTACAAAAGTTTAGTGTTTACAACTTGTAAACAATTTTTACAAAAATAAAACTTTTGAACTCTTCTTGTAAATAAAAGGTTTTTACACTTATTTCCTTTCCAAAAGTGTGTAAGTGTATTTAAAGTCATAATCTTTTAAAAATCGATTTTTAAACTTGGTTTATTTAGAAAAGTCTTTTGTAGAACTCGGATCTACATGATCATCACTTACTTTGTTCACTAATATTTCAAGAAAAATCATTTTCTTCCAAGTTCATGCTTAGACTTAGAAGATGATTATTCCATATACCACATAATCACCTTCTAGTCTTGTTAATTCATATTTCTAAACATCATCTAACAAGATCCATACGGTGATTAACATCACACAACCAAGAATCATCATACAATCAACAACATGTTCACTACAACATCCTACTAACAACATTTAATCTTCATGTTTCATCTTTATGTAAACTTTATGTAAAGCTTCATGTTTATGTTTTTAGTTCTTGTTCTTAGTGTTCTTGTAATATTCAACATAACATAACTTTTAACTACTCAAAATGGAAGTAAACTAAGGTAGATCAAAGACTTACAACTAGCACAAGGCTAGGGAAGAATCTCTAGTGAATAGATGGAGAAAATGGATGATGAAAAGCAAGAAATAAAGCTCCTTGAAGTTCTACAAGTTGCAAGCTCCCTTGAATCACCTTCTAGTCTTGAATGAAGCTCAAAAATGGATGAAGATGGTGTTGATATGGTGGAGGTGGTGGCGGGTATGGTGAGCTGAGAGGGAGGGGGAGGAAAGTGAGGGAGTGGTGTGAAGATTTGAAGAGATGATGAAGAATGGTGCAGTAATCTTACACCATACTTATAATCATCCTCCTCATATTTTGTTCACCTCAATAAGCAAACAATCAAAAAAAAAATATAAGATAAAATCTTGGAGGCATGGGGTGGGGTCCCTTGGGTGACCGAAATCGGGTATGGGGGGGGGGGTTGGATGTAAATTTTGTAACAAGTTTGGTAAGTGCAAGTTCAATTCTAAGTATATAATTCCATATGTTAATTGATATTTAGGGGGTGTTATGGTGTACGGGGATCATGACTAGCCAAGAAATATTTAAACAATGTGTTTGGCAAAATTTTAGTGTCCCGGGTAATGTCCGGTTGTTCGGTTGGATACCGTCCCGTTAAAGTGTTTAATTATACCATAAAGTGTCTTTTATATATATTTTTGTAATACTTTTAATTCCCGACACTTAGGAAAACATACAGGATCATTCTGCCATATTTTTGCGCCCTACTAGCATGTTACAATGCTGAATTTTATTAATACATGCAGAATTCTGCACTTAAAGCGTGTTTTTGGCACTTCCCGACACTTTAACTATCACCTAGTGACGCAGTTTTATGGTCCTTACTTCCCTACACTCCATACTAGTGTAATATCCTGTCTCTGGCTCATACCGGCCTCAAAAACATGGTCTGCCTATGTGCTAGCATTGTCAGCATGTTTCTGAATTATCCGTTCAGTGTGCTAACTGTGCTTTGTGCATCAAGTATGTCACTAAAGTTTGTGTGTAATAAATTGAGTGACAGTATGAGATATGATGCATATGTATGTATGATACAAAAATCATAAAGCAGTTTAAATTGTCAGTTGTAATCAAGTACAGTCATTAAGCACATAATTAAGATTAATTAATTGTACGGTACCTGTAATTGTGAGGGTGTCACATTCTCCCCCCGTTAAGAAAACTTCATCCCAAAATTTTAGGTTCTGCTTCTAGTTGCAGGGGTGTTGGGGAACAAATGTGGGTATTTTTCCTTCATTCGATCCTCACGTTCCCATGTGAATTCTGGGCCATGTCTTGCGTTCCATCGAACCTTGACGAGTTTGATACTACTCTTGCGTGTCTTGTTAACCTTCCAATCCGTAACCTCAACAGGTTCTTCAATAAAGTGGAGTGTGTCGTCAACATGAACTTCGTCGGCAGGAATGACCACTGTTTCTTGAGTTGGACTCTTTTTCAAGTTTGATACATGGAATGTAACATGGACGCCATTTAATTCGGCAGGTAAATACAACTTGTAGGCTACGAGACCAATCCTTTCCAGGATTTTAAATGGACCAATGTATCTGGGATTCAATTTCCCACGCTTTCCGAAGCGTGCCACACCCTTCCAGGTTGAAACTTTCAACAAAATCATGTCTCCCACCTCAAACTCCAGAGGTTTCCTTCTTCGGTCCGCATAACACTTCTGACGATCACGAGCCACTTTGATGCGTTCTCGGATCTGGAAAATCTTGTCCGTTGTTTCTTGAACCACACCCGGACCAACTAACTGTCTATCTCCCGCGTCTGCCCAACAAACCGGTGATCGACACTTACGCCCGTAGAGAGCTTCGAACGGTGCGACTTGAATGCTTGCATGATAACTGTTATTGTATGAAAATTCAACCAACGGTAGGCGAGTGTCCCAACTCCCACCTAAATCCATTACGCAAGCTCGCAACATGTCTTCTAACGTTTGAATCGTTCGTTCGCTCTGCCCATCTGTTTGCGGGTGAAAAAAAGTACTCAGATTCAACTGAGAACCAAAGGCTTCTTGAAAGGATTGCCAAATCCTTGACACGAATCTTCCATCTCTATCAGAGATGATTGAGAGAGGCACTCCATGACGTGCAACAATCTCTCTCAGGTATATCTCAGCAAGTTTGCTTGTGTTGTCTTTCTCCTTGATTGGCAAAAAGTGTGCAGATTTCGTTAAACGGTCTACAATTACCCAAATTGTATCGTGACCTTTGGGCGTCCTTGGCAATTTCGTTATGAAGTCCATCGAAATCTGTTCCCATTTCCATTGGGGTATTTCGGGTTGTTGTAAGAGACCTGAAGGTTTCTGGTATATATATTTTTGTAGCATTTTTAATTCCCGGCACTTAGGAAAACATACAGGACCATTCTGCCATATTTTTGCGCCCTACTAGCATGTTACAATGCTGAATTTTATTAATACATGTAGAATTCTGCACTTAAAGTGTGTTTTTGGCACTTCCCGACACTTTAACTATCACCTAGTGACGCAGTTTTATGGTACTTACTTCCCTACACTCCATACTAGTGTAATATCCTGTCTCTGGCTCATACTGGCCTCAAAAACATGGTTTGTCTATGTGCTGGCATTGTCAACATGTTTCTGAATTATCCGTTCAGTGTGCTAACTGTGCTTTGTGCATCAAGTATGTCACTAAAGTTTGTGTGTAATAAATGGAGTGACAGTATAAGATATGATGCATATCTATGTATGATACAAAAATCATAAAGCAGTTTAAATTGTCAGTTGTAATCAAGCACAGTCATTAAGCACATAATTAAGATTAATTAATTGTACGGTACCTGTAATTGTGAGGGTTGTCACATGCTCCTCCTTATAAACCACTTTAAGTTTTGTCATCCCACCTATGTGGGACAAGTTGACAAAACTAATCCATTTTATTCATCTTTGTTTGTTCCAAACATACAACTTCAAGCTTCGATATCTCATTCATCTTAGCTCTATTTGGACATAGTTTGAACACAAACCATAAATAATTATTTATACAACACATATATAAATATTATTGATGTCCAAAATATTTAGTGAAAAACTCATTTTCACTAAAATTTCCAACAGGTTTTTCTGTATCTATTTCTAAAATGGTATATTAAAGATTTTGTGAGTGAAAAATTGATATTCTTTTTGTGCCTGCAAAAGCCGAGCTTCAACAAAGAGATGTGCCATTAACGAATGTTTACTATGACCGGTATGATGACTCTAACCATACCTTTGTAGTTTGTATTCGGGTGAGAGTGATTTGGTGGAGCATCTTTGTTTGGGTTGGAGTCCCAATGCTGAACAATGTTAATTCGGTTCCGGCCCTCTTGCATGTTTTTGAGAAGACTCTAGGATCGGAAGACCGGAAGAAATTGATGAACACTGTGATAAAGGCGACTTTTTGGATAATCCGGCATGCGAGGAACCAAAAGGTTTTTGAAGGGAATTTCATCCAGGTCCAAAAGATACAGTGGCTCAAATCAAGGAAGACTCTTATTTGTGGATTAAACATCGTTCTAAACTTCCTAGCTTGGCATGGAATAGTTGGCTTGTTTTGATGTTTTGAGTCTATTGTAAATCGTATTGATTTTTCCTGGGTGTAATGCTTTTCAGTGGAGTACTGGTTCTTTGTATATAGATGGAAAGTGGTCTCCTGTTAAAAAAAACTCGGAAGTTAAATGTAACATTACTAATTATTGTCTTTTCCCAAAAAAGTCCTTTTTATCTATTTTACATTCTTCATAATTTAATATTATGTCTTCACAAAAATATATAATGTGTTGGAAATTTTGTTAGGAAAATGGTTTCTTCTTATTTTTGGACTAAAAATAAATATAATAAAATGAGCGGGTTTTATATATTTATTTGTGGGTTTGTGTTCTACGTTGGAAGGGCTTCGCAACGAACTAAACCACGTCCAAAACGGAGCTAAGATGAATGAGATATCAATGCTCAAAGTTTGGTGTTTGAAACTTGAATGCTGAAAATGTGGGAAAGTGGCACCTTGTCCCACATCGGATGAGAGATGGAACTTAAAGGGGTATTTAAGTAGGATCTCTTCATCCTTATTGTTTCATGGAAGCACTCACTAGTGTACTCGCGAAGGGTGCGGAGCACCCTAATTCGCACTCGCACTCACATGCGCGCGTGGCGTGGGCGATGAGGCGCAATGTGGCGCTTTGATGGCGCACTTTGCACTTCGCATCGCCGCGAGCCGCCTTTGTATTTTTGACCGCGCGCGCGTGGTGAAGCACAAGGGTTGCAAGGACCAAGTGGTTGGTGATGTGGGATGCATGCGCATGACCCTGGTGGGTCCGCACGCAGTGACGTGGCAGTCATGCGCGCGTGTACACATGGCGCGCGGTTGCGCGCATGGTGCATGCGCACTGAGGTGACGTGCGCGGCGCACCTAAGTGAGCCAAAACGGCGTGCTCGTAGAGGCTCACAGGTGACGTGGCACACGCGCGCGGGCGCGCATGGACCTGAGTGAGTATGGCGCACGCGCGCATGGTAGTGAGCCAAGTGAACGCACCGCGCGTGAGGGTGCAGACCTGCGCGCGCGCGCGCGCACTAGCTTCCAGCAGCAGTTAATGCCAGTGCAGTTACACTGGCAGTTACGTTTCAGCATTCGAAACTGACGAAGTTAATGCGTTTGACTGAGAATTAAGTGACGAATTAAACTGCATTAAAGACGTCTAATGCAGTCTAATTCTCCATTTAATTCGTTTTTTAGTTTCACCTAGACCTGCAACTATAAATAGGGTGCTACCCTATTGCAGAAGTACACACCGAAACACACAAGTTATCTTCTTTCTCTCTCATAGCAATCTTCATCTTCTTCAAGTGTTCGAGGTACACCTTCGGGTTGGAGTCAAGACCGGCAGTGCAACTGCTTGCGGCTGTTGTATCCTGGAAACAAACGTGTTCTCCTGGGAGACACGAAATTTGTTTTAAGGGACCCGTGTCTAACACGATCCTCAGCCAAGAACAGTTTCGTCTGTTCGAGGTTTTAGTTCTTGTATTTTCATTTTTCAGTTGTAATTGTATTGCACTTCTATTTCATTCTGTAAATTGTTTCAGTAATTCAAGTTAATAAAAGATTTTTATTTATTTTACACGAACGGATTCCTACAATCTTAAAACAAATTTTAAAACACCGCTCGTGTAGAATCACAAACTTCTCTGCTGTGAATTGAATTTTTTTTTTTCTCACAGCAGGTTGTGTTTTAAAAAGATTTTTCTCTGTTTTGATTCAAAGGAACGACTTTGTCAAAACAGAACTCTGCTTCTACTCCATTCGTTATTGAGTTCTAAAAACCTACTGTTGTAGTCTTCAAAGTTGGACTTAGAAGCTGCGCAGTGGTTTCAAAACTCTTGCTTCTGTTTAGTTTGGGACAATAATAAATTCGCACATTTTTTATTTCTAAACAGAATTTTAACTTGTTTCATTGGACTTTTTCAGAATGACGACTGAAAACGTGAATACCAGCAACACCAATGTTGTCGTTGGAACCATTGCCAACACTGTGGGAGCGTCCACAGTGGCAAATCATGCTGAACGACCCGAGAAGTTTTCGGGTCTCCACTTCAAAAAGGTGGCAACAGAAGATGTTCTTCTACTTGACCACCATGAACCTTGCGAGGTTCTTGACGGAGACCGTTCCCCAACCTGCGGAAGGGGAGACCGATGCTCAGGCTCTGAGCGCGGTAGAGGCGTGGAAGCACTCGGACTTTATATGTCGAGGCTATGTTCTCAACGGTCTCTCGGATGCATTGTATAATGTGTACTATAATATCAAGACTTCCAAAGAATTATGGGAGTCCTTGGATAAGAAGTACAAAACGGAGGATGCGGGAACAAAGAAATTTGTTGTCGCCCGTTTCTTGGACTTTAAAATGGTTGATAACAAGACTGTTACGAACCAAGTCCAAGAGTTACAAATTATACTTCATGACAACCACGCTGAGGGTATGGTACTCAGCGAGACGTTTCAAGTGGCAGCCATGATTGAGAAATTACCTCCTGCTTGGTTGGATTTTAAGAATTATCTTAAACACAAGCGGAAGGAAATGACGATTGAGGAAATTGTCGTCCGTCTAAGTATAGAAGAGGACAACAGGGTGGCCCAAAAAGGCACCATTTTGCAAGCTGCGACTAAGGCGAACATGGTGGAAGTCGGGACGTCCTCAAAGGGCAAGAAGGGCAAGGGTAAAAAGGATAACAAAGGGAAAGCAAAGGTTAACAACCTTGGACCGAAAAAGGGGGCTGTGAAAAAGAAGCCTGCGCCTTTCCAAGGTACTTGTTACAATTGTAACGAGACGGGGCACCGTGCTAACCAATGCAAGAAACCTAAGCGTGAGCGTGAGCACATGGTTGATGAGGATGGTATGCCTCTAATCGCAATGATAACCGAGGAAGCGGCTATGAATGAAGAAGTAAGCGCGATGGGTGAAAACCCAAAAGGATGGTTCGTTGACACGGGTGCAACCCGCCATGTTTGTGGAGATAAGGCTCTTTTCTCTACCTTCAAGGAAGCGTCGGGTGAAGAAAAGCTTTATATGGGAAATAAAGCTACCGCAAGCATCAAAGGGGAAGGCACAGTCATCCTGAAGATGACTTCTGGCAAGGAGTTGACCTTGACCAAAGTGCTTTATGTTCCAGAGATACGGAAGAATCTCGTATCAGGATGGATGCTCAAAAAGTTCGGATTTCGTCTAGTGTTTGAATCGGACAATTTTGTCTTGTCTAGACATGGAACTTTTATTGGAAAGGGCTATGCTCTTAATGGAATGTTTAAAATGAATGTTTCTGTTGTAAACGAAAACAAGAAAATGAATGAAAATTCTATTTTTACTTACATGGCTGAGTCTTCTTATGTTTGGCATGGTAGACTAGGACATGTAAATTTTAATTCATTACGACGTTTAATTAAATTAAACTTTATTCCAACATTCCATATCGAGTCCAATCACAAATGCGAGACATGTGTTGAATCCAAACTTACGAGATCATCGTTTAAATCGGTTGAACGAATAACCGAACCCCTTGATTTAATTCATACCAATGTGTGTGATTTAAAAGCGGTTCCCACGAGTGGAGGAAATAAGTAATACATCACGTTTATTGATGATTGTACGAAATATTGCTACGTGTATTTACTTAAGAGTAAAGACGAAGCAATAGAGAAGTTTATCTTGTACAAAAACGAAGTTGAGAATCAACTTAAAAAGAAGATAAAAGCTTTGAGAAGCAATCAAGGAGGTGAATATGTTGCACCTTTTGCGGATTTATGCGCAAAAAGTGGCATTGTACATGAGTGTACACCTCCTTATTCTCCACAATCAAATGGCGTTGCGGAACGAAAGAACCGCACATTGAAAGAAATGATGAACGCCATGTTGATAAGCTCGGGAGTGAACCGAGAAATGTGGGGGGACGCCATTCTCTCAGCAAACTATCTTTTGAACAAGATACCTTTGAAAAATAGGGACGAAACTCCATATGAGTTATGGAGAAAAAGGAAGCCATCGTACAAATACTTGAAAGTGTGGGGGTGCCTAGCTAAGGTGATTGTACCACCTCCTAAGGCTCTTAGGATAGGACCCAAAACTGTTGATTGCATTTTCATTGGATATGCACATCAAAGTAGTGCGCATCGTTTTCTTGTACATGAGTCCAAGAATCCCGATGTATACAAACACACTATCATGGAGGCAAATCCTAACGTCATCTCGTACTTTGAAAATGTGTTTCCTATGTTAGGTCAAACACAAGCGACTTCATCAACAGCGGCTGATGAAGCGGGTCCAAGTTCGTCTACATGGTTAGATGAACCAGGTCCAAGTTCATCTACATGGTTAGATGAGGCAGGTCCGAGTTCGTCTACAAGGTTAGATGAAACTGATGAACGACCTGAGGTCGAGGAGGGTGAGCTTAGACGAAGTAAACGACAAAGGGTTGAAAAATCTTTTGGTCCAGACTTCATGAGCTATATGGTTGAGGGTGAGCCCAATACTTACCGCGAGGCGGTTACCTCCGCAGAAGGACCTCAATGGCAAGAAGCAATTAAGAATGAAATTGATTCTATAATGCAAAATCATACTTGGGAGTTAGTAGATCTTCCACCTGGTTGTAAACCACTTGGATATCGGTTGATATTCAAAAGGAAGATGAAAGCTGACGGAAGTATTGATAAATACAAGGCAAGGTTAGTGATCAAAGGATTTAGACAAAAGGAGGGGCTAGACTACTTTGATACTTACTCGCCTGTAACGCGAATAACCTCTATACGATTGGTTCTTGCAATTGCGGCTCTAAGAAATTTGGAAGTTCACCAAATGGATGTAAAGACCGCATTTCTAAATGCGATTTAGAAGAAGAAATTTACATGGAACAACCTGAGGGGTTTTCCGCCCCTAGAAACAAGGGTAAAGTATGTAAATTGGTCAAGTCTTTGTATGGCTTGAAGCAAGCTCCAAAACAATGGCACCAAAAGTTTGATCACGTCATGATTGACAATGGTTTCAAAATAAATGAGTGCGACAAGTGTGTTTATTTTAAAGACACACCAAGAGGTTATGTGATTTTATGTCTTTATGTAGATGATATGCTTATCATTGGGAGTAATGATAACATGGTCAACTCAACGAAAGACATGTTGAAAGCGAGGTTTGACATGAAAGACATGGGTCTCGCGGATGTGATTCTTGGTGTAAAAATCACTAGAACCCAAAATGGTCTTGTGTTGAGTCAATCTCACTACGTGGACAACATCCTTGGGAAATTCAATTCCGACGATACGAGTATAGCTCGAAGTATAATTGATAATACCCAACGCCTAAGGAAGAATAGAGGCGAGAGTGTTTCTCAGTTAGAGTACTCAAGGATCATTGGTAGTCTAATGTATCTAATGACATGTACTAGACCCGACTTAGCGTATGCTGTGAGCAGGCTAAGTAGATACACCAGTAATCCGAGCGAGGATCATTGGAAAGCTATCACGAGGGTGCTCAGATACATAAGGTACACGAGAGACTATGGATTGCATTATACCCGTGATCCAGCAGTGATCGAAGGATACACTGACGCGAACTGGATATCGGATATAAAAGATCATAGATCGACAAGTGGATATGTGTTTACACTTGCTGGGCAGCTATAGCTTGGAAGTCTTCCAAGCAAACAGTTATAGCTAGATCTACGATGGAATCCGAATTCGTCGCTTTAGATAAAAGCGGGGAAGAGGCGGAGTGGCTACGTCAATTTGTGGAAGATATTCCAAGATGGCCAAAGCCGTTGACGGCGATCTGCATACATTGTGACAATCAGTCTGCTCTTGCTAGAGCACAAAGCATGATGTACAATGGCAGATCAAGGCACATTCGACGTAGACACAACACGGTATGACAACTTATCTCAACGGGTGTTATCTCAGTTGACTATGTGAGGTCAAATGAGAACATTGCGGACCCGTTAACAAAAGGCTTAAGCACAGATAAGGTGTATAGGTTGTGAAGAGGAATGGGACTAAAGCCCATGGATGAAGGGAATATGAGGGAAACCTAACCTAGTTGACTGGAGATCCCAAGATCTAGGTTCAATAGGCAAACTTAATCATAAACCCAAAGGGAGTCACTATGGGGGGTGCTCCAAAATTAATGAAGGGAGTTTGTATACTTCCTAGTCCATTCCAATCAGTGACATGAAGGAAAGGTTAAGCATGTTGAGGTTAAGGATTTTGAGGAAATCCAAATTAACCATGATGCTTTTAATGATTCAGAGGAATCACCTATGTTAGAGAGAAGTGGGGTCGCTTCGAATGGATTTGTGGGGAGGCGCAAATCCTAGAGCTCTCGCAGAACTAGGAACGTGTTCCATGACCATAAACGGACACAACCATGAGGTCTTGACTCGACTAGGGAGAGTATTGTATGAATGTATATTGTCGCCTACGTAAATGGGGGACTGTTCAAGGACACCGCGTCTACAAGACCCTAGGAGGCTAAGTATGCTTCACAAAAGAAGGTTCAAAGGTTACACCTACCTATCTTGCAATGCTCAACTGTTGAACGTGTATCGTTGGAACTTGATAGATCGATTTCTATTCATGTGGGGGATTGTTGGAAATTTTGTTAGGAAAATGATTTTTTCTTATTTTTGGACTAAAAATAAATATAATAAAATGAGCAGGTTTTATATATTTATTTGTGGGTTTGTGTTCTACGTTGGAAGGGCTTCACAACGTACTAAACCACGTCCAAAACGGAGCTAAGATGAATGAGATATCGATGCTCAAAATTTGGTGTTTGAAACTTGAATGCTGAAAATGTGGGAAAGTGGCACCTTGTCCCACATCGGATGAGAGATGGAACTTAAAGGGGTATTTAAGTAGGATCTCTTCATCCTTATTGTTTCATGGAAGCACTCACTAGTGTACTCGCGAAGGGTGCGGAGCACCCTAACTCACACTCGCACACGCACTCGCACACGCGCGTGCGCGTGGCGTGGGCGATGAGGCGCAATGTGGCGCTTTGATGGCTGATGTGTGTAAAATGCAACATGTAAATTACATCAAATGAGACATAAAACTAACCCTTTTTAAGTACTAATGTTGGAAAAAGTGTGCTTTTGTCTTCCTTTTGTATTTTCAGGGTTAAAAGAGCTTAAATGAACAAAAGAAGCAAAAATGCAGCCAAATCCAACATAAATACAAAGAAAAGGAAGAAACGTGGCATGCCCGACTCCTCGACAGCATCTCCCAAAGTAAAAACAAGAAGAAAGCTGAGCATGGGGCTGTGCCCAGCTGAGCATGGGGCTGTGCACAGCTGAACACGGGGCAGTGTCCAGCGGACACGGGGCGTGTCCAGCTCAACACGGGGCCGTGCTCAGCGAGCACGGGGCAGTGTCCAGGATGGTCAGCCCTGGCACAATGGACAAAGTGGTAGAAGCTTCTATTGCCCACCACGGGGCCGTGCCCAGCGGACACGGGGGCGTGGTCAGAGTGCTGCAGGTGCATTTATTGTAATTGCGAATTACAATTAATGAAGCCCCGTGTCCCAGGCTTCTGTTCAGCCTATAAATAGGAGTGCTTGGCTTCATTTCAACTCATCCCTTGGCACACCACCTCTCTCACACCTCATCCACCACCCACCACCACCATAACACCATCATCCACCACCATCATCCATTGTCCATCGTAGAGTGTGTGAGTCGTCTCGGGATCCAAGATTGATCGTAAGAGTTCTTGACAATCAAGGCCATGTTTGCCTAAGTCTCTTACATCACTTGGTGAAGACAAGTGTTTAGTATAATACTTTTTATTTTTAATCTTTTGCACTTTTTATTTGGTTTTGTATTAATGACTTTAATAACTAGTTACTTATGTTGAAGGTGATCTTTCCTTATCGTTTGTCCGTGGTGTCTTGGCATTATTTTACTGTCTATATAAAATAAAAGATTTTCACCATTCATATCTCCACGGTCTATATGGAGGTATGTTGGCTACCTGGTCGGGGGTTAAGGGAACGGTTTGGTAAAGGTCTTGCCCTTGTTCAGCGTTTAGAGGTCCTGCTTGGGACCTGGGTCAAATTTAGTAGGATCTCCTTCAATGCCCATAGGTATTGGATGGCGGGGATCCAAACTCTTTGACCCCCTCATAAGCTAACTACTATTAATACTATAACCCGGCTATTTAGGACTGTATCCCTGCTGACTCAGACTACTTAGCCGAGGGTAACGTCACCGCCAAAAGCGGGGCCTACCATAATTTGCATTAATAACTTAATTCATTATCTTTCAATAATCCGACCCTTTAGGATTGTATCCTTGCTGACTCAAACTACTGGGTTGAGGGTAACGTCGCCTTCAAAAGAGGGGCCTACTACAATAACTAAGATAATCTCTTAAACAAGTGCAAAAGTGCGAAAATAATCAAAGGTTATACTAATACACGTGTCGGATCCAAGTGATTCATCTTGTCTATCTGTTTTTATTTTATTTTATTTTTCAGCATTTAGTTAGTTTTTATTTTTCTTAGTTTAAAACATTTTGCTAACTTTTTGATTTGGTTAGACGTTGAGGATAAACCGGTATTAAAAGCTCTTGTGTCCTTGGACGACCTCGGTATCTTACCAACACTATACTACGTCCACGATGGGTGCACTTGCCCATATGTGTGTTTAGTGTTAGTGAATATCGTGTTTTATAAATTTAAAACTTGGTTAAAAGTGTAAAAAGGGCTTAAATACTCATCAAAATAATATTACACTACACACGCATCAAGTTTTTGGCGCCGTTGCCGGGGACACAAGGATTTTAAGAAAGCTTAAAATCAACGGCCTAATCAGTTTTTCAAAACCTTTTTAAAACGCGCGCATATTTTTCTGCATTTTAGTTTAGTTTGCATTTACAGTAGCCTGAACACGGGGTCGTGCTCGCTGAACACGCCCCCGTGCTGCATATTTTTAGAGTAGATACCCAGATACAGAGTCTGAACACGGGGCCGTGCTCACTGAACACGCCCCCGTGCTCAACGTGACCAGTAACTTTAATTAAAACGCCCAGATACAGACCCTGAACACGGGGCCGTGTTCACCCAACACGGGGCCGTGTCCAGCCTCTGTTTCCGTCTTATTTTTTTGTTTTCTGGTCCCGAGACTCAGTTGTGGTCTGTTGAGTGATTCTTATGGATCAATACTCAAGAGGTTACAACTACACCTATGATGAGGATGATTATAGGGGTAACTATTGCACTAATTGTCGTAACACACGCTCGGTTCAATATAATAACTCATATCAACCATCCAATTCATACAACCATTATGAGGAGCCCAGGTACGAGCCATCAACTTCATACACATCCTATGAAGACCAAAGGTATGAACCTCCTCCCTCATACTCATATTTTGAGGAACCAAGGTATGAGCCTTCATACTCATACTTTGAAGACTCAAGATATGAGCCACCACCTTCATACACTTATTATGAGGAACCATGGCGTGAACAACCCACCTCATATGAGTACTATGAAGAACAAAGTTTCGACCCTTATCCATCATATACTTATAATGAAGAACAATGGTGTGAACCATCTACTTCATATGAGAATTATGAGGAGCCAAGGATCGAACAACCGGATTCAAGCTTTGAGGATCCAAATTCTTTCAATCTCACCGAAGTGACCAATAGGATATTAGAACACATTAAAACTATCGAACGTTGCATAAAAGAATCTCGCGCAAGGGAAGAGGAATCCCGCGCAAGAGAAGAGCTAAAAAATGATAATAACGTAGAGATAGTTGAAAGTGTAAAAATGGAAGAACAAGAAAGTGAAAAACCGACACATGAGTTAAACAACGAAAATGGTGAGTCCGATAATGTTAAAATTCAAGAAGAGTCTAATTTTGAAGAAATTAACCTCTTGTCACCTACTTTCGAAAATCATTGTTTAGTAATCCCTCATGCCAAGTTTTTAAAAGAGTTAAACACTAGTGCTAAAATCAAAGACTTAGTAAGTGTTAAGTTAACTAATGATCAAACCTCGCTAATAAAAGAAGATCCTTTTGAAATTAACATTACACCGGTTCCATGTTTCTTTCAAAATTCATTTATTAGTAATATCACCATTGATAAAGATCTTTGTGTTAACATAATGCCTAACTACATTTTTGAAAAATTAAGTATTAGTGATTTTGCTCCACTTCAAATACCCATTTTTCTATCCGATCGGAAAGTGCTAAAATCAATCGGTGTAGTTGAAGATGTTTTGGTTCAAACAAATCAAATGGTAATCCCAACCGACTTTGTCATCCTCAATGACGCTCCTCTAGTCTTGGGAAAACCTTTTGTGAAAACTCATGAAGCTTTGAAAAACCGGAAATTTAACAATCTACCTCTTCAATTAGGGGCATTCAAAAGGAGCATAGATCTTGAGCGCTCAATGAAATATCCTTTTGGCAATGATGACCCCCTAATTGAAGATGAGCCAGAGCCACCTGATAAGGTGGGTCTAGCCAAGGACCCTTATAAACGTGGCGCACCACGGAGGCATTCCGCGGAACTATCCGTAGTTTAGTTTAGATTAACCTTTATGTTTTCTAGTTTAATTTTTAATTTTCAGGAATAAAACACACTCGGGATGGTGAAGGACACTAAGGGAAGCTTGAACCAACACCCCAAGCACAAAAACAGAGCCTCTTGACATTTTTTCTTCATTACAGCAAGTTTAGCATGGGGCCGTGCTCACCCAACACGCCCCCGTGCCCAAAAATTTGCAGAAATGCCCAGTTCAGGTACCTGGACACGGGGCCGTGCTCATTGAACACGCCCCCGTGCCCGGCCTTCTGTTTACTTTTGGTACTGGCAATCTGGACACGGGGCCGTGCTCAGCCAACACCACCCCGTGTTCAGCTACCCAGTACCATAAAATCTTGTTTTTAACCCACTTTTACACATTTTAATCAACCGAAAAAACTTATTTTTGGAACACATTGAGGACAATGTGTAATTTAAGTGTGGGGGGATGCTAAAACCTTGAATTTTGCAAGTCCTAATTACAAGTCTTACACAAAACTCTATTGGAACCGCTAAACACCCCAAATTTTTTCAAAAACTTTTCATTTTTTTTTTACTTGTCTTGGTTTAATTTGAGAATAACAAGTTCTAAAAAGGTTATATTTTTACAAATTTACAATCGATAGCGTCGTGATAAAAAGAACCAACATAAGAAAATTATGAAAAGGCATGACAAATCTAATTAAAATTTAATTATATATACTTGATCACATTAAAAACCCATTCCCACAAAAGTGAGTTTTGAGCCTTTATTGAGCATACAAATACATATCTTTAAACTAAATGCTCATTTTTCGTTTCTTGTGTGAATAGCCGCTTGGTTTCTTACGACTCTAGAACTTGCCACGACGATACATTCCCGGTCCTTACCAACTTAAACCCGAGTAAGTAAATGACGGAGGCATTAGGACTAACCCCTTTTTATTTCTACACCATTATTTTTCTTTTTCTTTTTACCACCTACCCAAAATCCCCCTAGTTAATCCCTTTGAGCCTAAACCTTTTCATTTCTAAACCCAAACCAAACACCTTTTACCCACATAAACCCTTTTTTCATTTTAAATCCTTTATTTTAGTAACAAAGCTCGGTTTTTTTATGACACAAAAAAAAAAAAAAAAAAAAGAGATGAAGTTAGCAATAAACAAACAAGCTCATCAAAAGAAACCTTGTTTGAAAAATGCTTCATTAGAATAAAAAAAAGTGAAAAAAAAAGAAGAAAAAAGAAAAAAAAAACAAAGTGTTTTACGAAAACCGACGCTTTTTACGCTTTTCGCCCTTTTACTAACCACTAACCCAACCACCCACCTTTAGCCCAAGCCTAACCCTTCACCCAAAAAGTCCTCTTGATATTTACAATGGTATAAAGTTAAAAAGGAGGAGGATTGATTGCTTGGCAAGCTTATGGTAGGAATAAGTTCCATGCCGCTCTCGAGTGATTCACTAAAAATACACCTTCGGCCGAGTGTTGAGTGATCCCCCGTGAGGTATGTGAACTTGTATATAAATGAAATTTTAAAAAGGCATGTTATGCCCAAATAAGTAATTTCTCTTATGAAACGTTCTAAATAAATCATAACGAATAGGATTGTAAATAGTATAAAAATAAAACCCAATAAAGATCTTGGATTCCCGACACTCAAGACAAGCCCAAAACCTTCTCTTCTACCCATTCCATTTGGGAGTGTAAGCCACATATTAAAGAGTTTTGCTTGAGGACAAGCAAAGATTCAAGTGTGGGGGTATTTGATGTGTGTAAAATGCAACATGTAAATTACATCAAATGAGACATAAAACTAACCCTTTTTAAGTACTAATGTTGGAAAAAGTGTGCTTTTGTCTTCCTTTTGTATTTTCAGGGTTAAAAGAGCTTAAATGAACAAAAGAAGCAAAAATGCAGCCAAATCCAACATAAATACAAAGAAAAGGAAGAAACGTGGCATGCCCGACTCCTCGACAGCATCTCCCAAAGTAAAAACAAGAAGAAAGCTGAGCATGGGGCTGTGCCCAGCTGAGCATGGGGCTGTGCCCAGCTGAACACGGGGCAGTGTCCAGCGGACACGGGGCGTGTCCAGCTCAACACGAGGCCGTGCTCAGCGAGCACGGGGCAGTGTCCAGGATGGTCAGCCCTGGCACAAAGGACAAAGTGGTAGAAGCTTCTATTGCCCACCACGGGGCCGTGCCCAGCGGACACGGGGGCGTGGTCAGAGTGCTGCAGGTGCATTTATTGTAATTGCGAATTACAATTAATGAAGAGAGAGAGTGTCAGACGGGCACGGGGCCGTGTCCAGCGGACACGGGGCCGTGCCCAGGCTTCTGTTCAGCCTATAAATAGGAGTGCTTGGCTTCATTTCAACTCATCCCTTGGCACACCACCTCTCTCACACCTCATCCACCACCCACCACCACCATAACACCATCATCCACCACCATCATCCATTGTCCATCGTAGAGTGTGTGAGTCGTCTCGGGATCCAAGATTGATCGTAAGAGTTCTTGACAATCAAGGCCATGTTTGCCTAAGTCTCTTACATCACTTGGTGAAGACAAGTGTTTAGTATAATACTTTTTATTTTTAATCTTTTGCACTTTTTATTTGGTTTTGTATTAATGACTTTAATAACTAGTTACTTATGTTGAAGGTGATCTTTCCTTATCGTTTGTCCGTGGTGTCTTGGCATTATTTTACTGTCTATATAAAATAAAAGATTTTCACCATTCATATCTCCACGGTCTATATGGAGGTATGTTGGCTACCTGGTCGGGGGTTAAGGGAACGGTTTGGTAAAGGTCTTGCCCTTGTTCAGCGTTTAGAGGTCCTGCTTGGGACCTGGGTCAAATTTAGTAGGATCTCCTTCAATGCCCATAGGTATTGGATGGCGGGGATTCAAACTCTTTGACCCCCTCATAAGCTAACTACTATTAATACTATAACCCGGCTATTTAGGACTGTATCCCTGCTGACTCAGACTACTTAGCCGAGGGTAACGTCACCGCCAAAAGCGGGGCCTACCATAATTTGCATTAATAACTTAATTCATTATCTTTCAATAATCCGACCCTTTAGGATTGTATCCTTGCTGACTCAAACTACTGGGTTGAGGGTAACGTCGCCTTCAAAAGAGGGGCCTACTACAATAACTAAGATAATCTCTTAAACAAGTGCAAAAGTGCGAAAATAATCAAAGGTTATACTAATACACGTGTCGGATCCAAGTGATTCATCTTGTCTATCTGTTTTTATTTTATTTTATTTTTCAGCATTTAGTTAGTTTTTATTTTTCTTAGTTTAAAACATTTTGCTAACTTTTTGATTTGGTTAGACGTTGAGGATAAACCGGTATTAAAAGCTCTTGTGTCCTTGGACGACCTCGGTATCTTACCAACACTATACTACGTCCACGATGGGTGCACTTGCCCATATGTGTGTTTAGTGTTAGTGAATATCGTGTTTTATAAATTTAAAACTTGGTTAAAAGTGTAAAAAGGGCTTAAATACTCATCAAAATAATATTACACTACACACGCATCAATGGCGCACTTTGCACTTCGCACGCTCGCATCGCCGCGAGCCGCTTGAGAGCCGCCTTTGTATTTTTGACCGCGCGCGCGTCGTGAAGCACAAGGGTTGCAAGGACCAAGTGGTTGGTGATGTGGGATGCATGCGCATGACCCTGGTGGGTCCGCGCGCGGTGACGCATGACGTGGCAGTCATGCGCGCGAGTACACATGGCGCGCGGTTGCGCGCATGGTGCATGCGCACTGAGGTGACGTGCGCGGCGCACCTAAGTGAGCCAAAACGGCGCGACTGTGTGGCGTGCTCGTAGAGGCTCACAGGTGACGTGGCACACGCGCGCGGGTGCGCATGGACCTGAGTGAGTATGGCGCACGCGCGCATGGCAGTGAGCCAAGTGAACGCACTGCGCGTGAGGGTGCAGACCTGCGCGCGCGCCAGTGTGTCTTGCGCGCGCGCGCGCAGTAGCTTCCAGCAGCAGTTAATGCCAGTGCAGTTACACTGGCAGTTACGTTTCAGCATTCGAAACTGATGAAGTTAATGCGTTTGACTGAGAATTAAGTGACGAATTAAAGTGCATTAAAGACGTCTAATGCAGTCTAATTCTCCATTTAATTCGTTTTTCTGTTTCACCTAGACCTGCAACTATAAATAGGGTGCTACCCTATTGCAGAAGTACACACCGAAACACACAAGTTATCTTCTTCCTCTCTCACAGAAATCTTCTTTACACCTTCGGGTTGGAGTCAAGACCGGCAGTGCAACTGCTTGCGGCTGTTGTATCCTGGAAACAAACGTGTTCTCCTGGGAGACACGAAATTTGTTTTAAGGGACCCGTGTCTAACACGATCCTCAGCCAAGAACAGTTTCGTCTGTTCGAGTTTTTAGTTCTTGTATTTTCATTTTTCAGTTGTAATTGTATTGCACTTCTATTTCATTCTGTAAATTGTTTCAGTAATTCAAGTTAATAAAAGATTTTTATTTATTTTACACGAACGGATTCCTACAATCATAAAACAAATTTTAAAACACCGTTCGTGTAGAATCACAAACTTCTCTGCTGTGAATTGAAATTTTTTTTTTCTCACAGCAGGTTGTGTTTTAAAAAGATTTTTCTCTGTTTTGATTCAAAGGAGCGACTTTGTCAAAACAGAACTCTGCTTCTACTCCATTCTTTATTAAGTTCTAAAAACCTACTGTTGTAGTCTTCAAAGTTGGACTTAGAAGCTGCGCAGTGGTTTAAAACTCTTGCTTCTGTTTAGTTTGGGACAATAATAAATTTGCACATTTTTTATTTCTAAACAGAATTTTAACTTGTTTCATTGGACTTTTTCAGAATGACGACTGAAAACGTGAATACTAGCAACACCAATGTTGTCGTTGGAACCATTGCCAACACTGTGGGAGCGTCCACAGTGGCAAATCATGCTGGATGACCCGAGAAGTTCTCGGGTCTCCACTTCAAAAGGTGGCAACAGAAGATGTTCTTATACTTGACCACCATGAACCTTGCGAGGTTCTTGACGGAGACCGTTCCCCAACCTGCGGAAGGGGAGACCGATGCTCAGGCTCTGAGCGCGGTAGAGGCGTGGAAGCACTCGGACTTTATATGTCGAGGCTATGTTCTCAACGGTTTCTCGGGTGCATTGTATAATGTGTACTATAATATCAAGACTTCCAAAGAGTTATGGGAGTCCTTGGATAAGAAGTACAAAACGGAGGATGCGGGAACAAAGAAATTTGTTGTCGCCCGTTTCTTGGACTTTAAAATGGTTGATAACAAGACTGTTATGAACCAAGTCCAAGAGTTACAAATTATACTTCATGACATCCACGCTGAGGGTATGGTACTCAGCGAGACGTTTCAAGTGGCAGCCATGATTGAGAAATTACCTCCTGCTTGGTTGGATTTTAAGAATTATCTTAAACACAAGCGGAAGGAAATGACGATTGAGGAACTTGTCGTCCGTCTTCGTACAGAAGAGGACAACAGGGTGGCCCAAAAAGGCACCATTTTGCAAGCTGCGGCTAAAGCGAACATGGTGGAAGTTGGGGAGTCTTCAAAGGGCAAGAAGGGCAAGGGTAAAAAGGACAACAAAGGGAAAGCAAAGGTTAACAACCTTGGACCGAAAAAGGGGGCTGTGAAAAAGAAGCCTGCGCCTTTCCAAGGTACTTGTTACAATTGTAACGAGACGGGGCACCGTGCTAACCAATGCAAGAAACCTAAGCGTGAGCGTGCGCACATGGTTGATGAGGATGGTATGCCTCTAATCGCAATGATAACCGAGGAAGCGGCTATGATTGAAGAAGTCAACGCGATGGGTGAAAACCCAAAAGGATGGTTCGTTGACACGGGTGCAACCCGCCATGTCTGTGGAGATAAGGCTCTTTTCTCTACCTTCAAGGAAGCGTCGGGTGAAGAAAAGCTTTATATGGGAAATAAAGCTACCGCAAGCACCAAAGGGGAAGGCACAGTCATCCTGAAGATGACTTCTGGCAAGGAGTTGACCTTGACCAAAGTGCTTTATGTTCCAGAGATACGGAAGAATCTCGTATCAGGATGGATGCTCAACGAGTTTGGATTTCGTCTAGTGTTTGAATCGGACAATTTTGTCTTGTCTAGACGTGGAACTTTTATTGGAAAGGGCTATGCCCTTAATGGAATGTTTAAAACGAATGTTTCTGTTGTAAACGAAAACAAGAAAATGAATGAAAATTCTATTTTTACTTACATGGCTGAGTCTTCTTATGTTTGGCATGGTAGACTAGGACATGTAAATTTTAATTCATTACGACGTTTAATTAAATTAAACTTTATTCCAACATTCCATATCGAGTCCAATCACAAATGCGAGACATGTGTTGAATCCAAACTTACAAGATCATCATTTAAATCGGTTGAACGAATAACCGAACCCCTTGATTTAATTCATACCGATGTGTGTGATTTAAAAGCGGTTCCCACGAGTGGAGGAAAGAAGTACTTCATCACGTTTATTGATGATTGTACGAAATATTGCTACGTGTATTTACTTAAGAGTAAAGACGAAGCAATAGAGAAGTTTATCTTGTACAAAAACGAAGTTGAGAATCAACTTAAAAAGAAGATAAAAGCTTTGAGAAGCGATCGAGGAGGTGAATATGTTGCACCTTTTGCGGATTTATGCGCAAAAAGTGGCATTGTACATGAGTGTACACCTCCTTATTCTCCACAATCAAATGGCGTTGCGGAACGAAAGAACCGCACATTGAAAGAAATGATGAACGCCATGTTGATAAGCTCGGGAGTGAACCGAGAAATGTGGGGGGACGCCATTCTCTCAGCAAACTATCTTTTGAACAAGATACCTTTGAAAAATAGGGACGAAACTCCATATGAGTTATGGAGAAAAAGGAAGCCATCGTACAAATACTTGAAAGTGTGGGGGTGCCTAGCTAAGGTGATTGTACCACCTCCTAAGGCTCTCAGGATAGGACCCAAAACTGTTGATTGCATTTTCATTGGATATGCACATCAAAGTAGTGCGCATCGTTTTCTTGTACATGAGTCCAAGAATCCCGATGTACACAAACACACTATCATGGAGGCAAATCCTAACGTCGTCTCGTACTTTGAAAATGTGTTTCCTATGTTAGGTCAAACACAAGCGACTTCATCAACAGCGGCTGATGAAGCGGGTCCAAGTTCGTCTACATGATTAGATGAACCAGGTCCAAGTTCATCTACATGGTTAGATGAGGCAGGTCCGAGTTCGTCTACAAGGTTAGATGAAACTCATGAACGACCTGAGGTCGAGGAGGGTGAGCTTAGACGAAGTAAATGACAACGGGTTGAAAAATCTTTTGGTCCGGACTTCATGAGCTATATGGTTTAGGGTGAGCCCAATACTTACCGCGAGGCGGTTACCTCTGCAGAAGGACCTCAATGGCAAGAAGCAATTAAGAATGAAATTGATTCTATATTGCAAAATCATACTTGGGAGTTAGTAGATCTTCCACCTGGTTGTAAACCACTTGGATATCGTTGGATATTCAAAAGGAAGATGAAAGCTGACGGAAGTATTGATAAATACAAGGCCAGGTTAGTGATCAAAGGATTTAGACAAAAGGAGGGTCTAGACTACTTTGATACTTACTCGCCTGTAACGCGAATAACCTCTATACGATTGGTTCTTGCAATTGCGGCTCTAAGAAATTTGGAAGTTCACCAAATGGATGTAAAGACCGCATTTCTAAATGGCGATTTAGAAGAAGAAATTTACATGGAACAACCTGAGGGGTTTTCCGCCCCTGGAAACAAGGGTAAAGTATGTAAATTGGTCAAGTCTTTGTATGGCTTGAAGCAAGCTCCAAAACAATGGCACCAAAAGTTTGATCATGTCATGATTAACAATGGTTTCAAAATAAATGAATGCGACAAGTGTGTTTATTTTAAAGACACACCAAGAGGTTATGTGATTTTATGTCTTTATGTAGATGATATGCTTATCATTGGGAGTAATGATAACATGGTTAACTCAACGAAAGACATGTTGAAAGCGAGGTTTGACATGAAAGACATGGGTCTCGCGGATGTGATTCTTGGAGTAAAAATCACTAGAACCCAAAATGGTCTTGTGTTGAGTCAATCTCACTACGTGGACAAGATCCTTGGGAAATTCAATTCGGACGATACGAGTATAGCTCGAAGTCTAATTGATAATACCCAACGCCTAAGGAAGAATAGAGACGAGAGTGTTTCTCAGTTAGAGTACTCAAGGATCATTGGTAGTCTAATGTATCTAATGACATGTACTAGACCCGACTTAGCGTATGCTGTGAGCAGGCTAAGTAGATACACCAGTAATCCGAGCGAGGATCATTGGAAAGCTATCACGAGGGTGCTCAGATACATAAGATACACGAGAGACTATGGATTGCATTATACCCGTGATCCAGCAGTGATCGAAGGATACACTGACGCGAACTGGATATCGGATATAAAAGATCATAGATCGACAAGTGGGTATGTGTTTACACTTGCTGGCGCAGCTATAGCTTGGAAGTCTTCCAAGCAAACGGTTATAGCTAGATCTACGATGGAATCCGAATTCGTCGCTTTAGATAAAAGCGGGGAAGAGGCAGAGTGGCTACGTCAATTTGTGGAAGATATTCCAAGATGGCCAAAGCCGTTGACGGAGATCTGCATACATTGTGACAACCAGTCTGCTCTTGCTAGAGCACAAAGCATGATGTACAATGGCAGATCAAGGCACATTCGACGTAGACACAACACGGTACGACAACTTATCTCAACGGGTGTTATCTCAGTTGACTATGTGAGGTCAAATGAGAACACTGCGGACCCGTTAACAAAAGGCTTAAGCACAGATAAGGTGTATAGGTTATCAAGAGGAATGGGACTAAAGCCCATGGATGAAAGGAATATGAGGGAAACCTAACCTAGTTGACTGGAGATCCCAAGATCTAGGTTCAATAGGCAAACTTAATCATAAACCCAAAGGGAGTCACTGTGGGGGGTGCCCCAAAATTAATAAAGGGAGTTTGTATACTTCCTAGTCCATTCCAATCAGTGACATGAAGGAAAGGTTAAGCATGTTGAGGTTAAGGATTTTGAGGAAATCCAAATTAACCATGATGATTTTAATGATTCAGAGGAATCACCTATGTTAGAGAGAAGTGG
The DNA here is from genome assembly GCF_002127325.2 of Helianthus annuus. Taxonomy (NCBI): domain Eukaryota; kingdom Viridiplantae; phylum Streptophyta; class Magnoliopsida; order Asterales; family Asteraceae; genus Helianthus; species Helianthus annuus. Next base: position 109,236,859 of record NC_035440.2, read on the forward strand.
GGTCGCTTTGAATGGATTTGTGGGGAGGCGCAAATCCTAGAGCTCTCGCAGAACCAGAAACGTGTTCCATGACCATAAACGGACACAACCATGAGGTCTTGACTCGACTAGGGAGAGTATTGTGTGAATGTATATTGTCGCCTACGTAAATGGGGGATTGTTCAAGGACACCGCGTCTACAAGACCCTAGGAGGCTAAGTATGCTTCACAAAAGAAGCTTCAAAGGTTACACCTACCTATCTTGCAATGCTCAACTGTTGAACGTGTATCGTTGGAACTTGATAGATCGATTTCTATTCATGTGGGGGATTGTTGGAAATTTTGTTAGGAAAATGATTTTTTTTTTATTTTTAGACTAAAAATAAATATAATAAAATGAGCGGGTCTTATATATTTATTTGTTGGTTTGTGTTCTACGTTGGAAGGGCTTCGCAACGAACTAAACCACGTCCAAAACGGAGCTAAGATGAATGAGATATCGATGCTCAAAGTTTGGTGTTTGAAACTTGAATGCTGAAAATGTCGGAAAGTGGCACCTTGTCCCACATCGGATGAGAGATGGAACTTAAAGGGGTATTTAAGTAGGATCTCTTCATCCTTATTGTTTCATGGAAGCACTCACTAGTGTACTCGCGAAGGGTGCGGAGCACCCTAACTCGCACTCACACTCGCACACGCGCGCGCGCGTGGCGTGGGCGATGAGGCGCAATGTGGCGCTTTGATGGCGTACTTTGCACTTCGCACGCTCGCATCGCCGCGAGCCGCCTTTGTATTTTTGACCGCGCGCGCGTGGTGAAGCACAAGGGTTGCAAGGACCAAGTGGTTGGTGATGTGGGATGCATGCGCATGACCCTGGTAGGTCTGCGCACAGTGACGCATGACGTGGCAGTCATGCGCGCGAGTACACATGGCGCGCGGTTGCGCGCATGGTGCATGCGCACTGAGGTGACGTGCGCGGCGCACCTAAGTGAGCCAAAAACGGCGCGACTGTGTGGCGTGCTCGTAGAGGCTCACAGGTGACGTGGCACACGCGCGCGAGCGCGCATGGACCTGAGTGAGTATGGCGCACGCGTGCATGGCAGTGAGCCAAGTGGACGCACCGCGCGTGAGGGTGCAGACCTGCGCGCGCGCCAGCGTGTCTTGCACGGGCGCGCGCAGTAGCTTCCAGCAGCAATTAATGCCAGTGCAGTTACACTGGCAGTTACGTTTCAGCATTCGAAACTGACGAAGTTAATGCATTTGAGTGAGAATTAAGTGATGAATTAAAGTGCATTAAAGACGTCTAATGCAGTCTAATTCTCCATTTAATTCGTTTTTCAGTTTCACCTGGACCTGCAACTATAAATAGGGTGCTACCCTATTGCAGAAGTACACACCGAAACACACAAGTTATCTTCTTCCTCTCTCACAGAAATCTTCATCTTTTTCAAGTGTTCGAGGTACACCTTCGGGTTGGAGTCAAGACCGGCAGTGCAACTGCTTGCGGCTGTTGTATCCTGGAGACAAACGTGTTCTCCTGGGAGACACGAAATTTGTTTTAAGGGACCCGTGTCTAACACGATCCTCAGCCAAGAACAGTTTCGTCTGTTCGAGTTTTTAGTTCTTGTATTTTCATTTTTCAGTTGTAATTGTATCGCACTTCTATTTCATTCTGTAAATTGTTTCAGTAATTCAAGTTAATAAAAGATTTTTATTTATTTTACACGAACGGATTCCTACATAAACATAATAAATTTAATATTTTTTGTTACACAATATTTAAAGATTTAAACAATAAATAATTAATATCAAAAGATGTGAAAGTGTTGTGTAAAATTGAAGGAGACGAAGATTGGCCACAGAACTCAAGTAAAACAAACGCAAAAATCCCTACTTTACAAATTTTGGTTCCTTTCAAAATTTTTACTATGAATAATCCAATTTTATACAAAAAAAATAGTGTAGATATAGATAAATACGCGATGGTATATACGCTGCAGAAACGATATGGAACATAGTATCAAAACAAGTATCGTTCTACCCACAAACTTTGTTTTATTTATGTTGTTATGAACAAATATTGTAATAGATATGTTTGATTATATTATTATAACGATAATATATATTTTTAATAAAATAATAACGATAATATCTTCCTATACTAATAAACGAAAATTTTTTTGGACAAATGTCACTCTCTGGTGCTTTCTTACCTTATTTTCCTATTTATCTCCCATATTAAATAATAATAATTTCAAACAAAATATTAGATAATAATAAATATTTAGATAAGGATAAACATTTGTTTTATTATGATCATATTAAATAATAATAATATTAATTTTAAACAAAACAATATATAAGAATATAAACATTTGTTTTTATTATAATCATAGTAAATAATAATAATTTTTTTAAATGATTGAAATTAAGGTAAATTAGGAATTAAAGGTTCCTGTTTGATATATACTTAATAATTGTATTATTGTTTATTTTTCACTAGAATTAAATAATTATTCTAGGTCGGGCATATGCTTCTATGAAATTGTAAGTGTTTTTTACGCATCGCTATAATGGTAGGCGTACTGTTATAATTGATATAAACCTATCATTTATTGCACATTGCATCAACATATAGAAAGAACACCGTTTTTTAAATATAACAATTCTATACTCCATTCAAAGAAAATTTAATTCTCGATTTTACAGTATAATTCATAAAAAGGAATAAACGTATAACAACTTGGGGATCGATCTCCACCTTTTTGTACCGTAAACTCTCTTGAACACAAATTTAAGACGAGTGTTTTATGAATGAAACAAACAAATAAGCATGAAGGTGCATACAACGAACTAAAATAATTGTATCTTATAATTTGAATGTATCATAAAAATGGGATTCAACCCCATATAATACATGTGTTTTTAATCCAATAATAAATAAAAAAACAAAGTAAAATGTTATAATAAGTAAATAGTACATCAAAGTTCATTTTTAGAAGATAAATCTTGATGATTGTATGTGTTAACATATGACATTATATTTTATTCAACACGTGCAATATATGAGTTTTTTTAAACATATATCTTTTTTATTATTTATTATATAGAATTACATTTATGTAAAATAAAAAAAAAACAATGTAAAATGTTATAATAAGTAAATAGTACATCAATGTTCATTTTTAAAAGATAAATCTTGATGACTATTTATCTTAACATATGACATTATATTTTATTCAACGCGTGCAATATACGAGTTTTTTTAAAGATATATCTTTTTTATTATTTATTATATAAAATTACATTTATGCAACCCGTGTAATACACGGGGTTCTAACATAGTATTTTTAATAAAAGAATATGAGGTTCGTGATGGAAAACAATTTATGTGATTTTCAAAATTTTGTAGTTCGTTTCTTTAGCTTATTATTTTATCCGTTCATTATAATGGAAAATTCGACTCAGTTTGTTGATAAGTAAATAATTTGAATGAAAATTTTGACGCTCAAAAGAATATTATGGTACCATATTGTATGATATACTAAATATAATAATTCTAATTTCTCTAGAGCAACATTCTTTTACAAAATTACAGCTTATTTGAACTTTTCATGTGTTAATAAGTTATCCATCTTAAACTTGTTTAACTTGTTCCTGAAAAGAGCCGCCATGTGAAAAGAATTGGGAACATGGATATCAAAGCGATTTTTTTTAACAGAGAACGAATCCTTAAAATGGACTACTGACGAAATTCACCATATCGGGATACACTCGCATCCAAACCGGGGAAAACCCTCACCTAGGACCGAAGCACGTGAACACTCGCCCGAAGGCACGACAGTGCGGTGAGGTAAAACCCGCTCAGTTCAAGGATCGAACTAGCGATCTCCAGTTCCACATATTCACCTAGTCTCCCATCATCACCAGGTGCCGCAGAAAATAATAGGGAGGGCGGGAATCAAACTTGGGTCCCTTAGAACATCAAGTCTCTTCCTTAGCATTCAACGACCACCTCATTGGCGATATCAAAGCGATTTAATAGTGGAAGACACAAACGTGGGAGTTAATTTTATTTTTTGACTGTATATTAATATAGCTGCCAGCAAGAAGCTGAATTACAAAAGGTTCAGATGAATGACACGACAATCATACAAAGGTATCAAAATCTAACCAATTTTTCCAATTCAAAACAACCCCCGCAGCTCTACTATTCACCCAAATAAAAGTCTCCTCCTTGATAAGATTCGCATGTTAGAAATAACCCGTTCATGTGGCCTAACGGATCATTTGAGTAACGTTGCCAATATGACACAATTACAAGTTCCTAACATTTACTTGATGGAAGTAATTGTTATAAGTTAACGGGACTTTACGATTTCCCTTTAGATGCCTTTAATAGAGAGAATACCAAGAGTTTATAACCAACCATGATTTATGATCATAATTATAGATCATTAGTGATAGTAGTCATGGTTTATAAATAGTTATATAAAGAACTCTTTTAAGAACACTAATACGAATAAAAAAAATACTAAAATTCTCTCTAAGGTGATCCATCAACCCAAGGCATCATAACGGGAATCATGGTTTCATCATCATCGTCTGCGAAGATAATCATTCCCACAAGTAAGTGCCTATAATTTCATGTTCATAATTATGTAAGACTTGAATAAACATGATTAGGGTTCTATGTTTTTAACCCATGTTTAAAGATATAATCAACATGTGGTATCAGAGCAATGTTGATTATATCAGGTTGATCATATAAATCGATTTGTTGCCATGTTTTATGTTTCGTGATCTTCTGACCTGCAAGTTGATTTAGAAGTTAAATCATGTAAGTCAATTTGTTAATAATATCACGAGCATTTTTGGACAATTCAAATAACTGGCAATCATGATGTAATGGCTTTCTTATGGAAGTAAAATATATTCATTTTCAAATGATTCATTTTGACACTCTTGATAACCGAAAATATATGGCATACAATCCAAAACAAAGAATTGTCATTTTACTATATTTACATCATCTTGAATTGCAATTGATGGTGATTTTAATTAGTGGCATATTTTTAATTGTGTTTTGTCTATTTGGTTTTACAATACTCTATTGCAATTCTTTATTCAATGTGATTAATTAGTGAATTAATGGTATATTAATTTTATATTAATGGTATATTAATTTTTAACTTTACGTAAATTTCCATGCCAACAAGAATCCATCAGTTGGATTATTTCTTTGATTGGATTTAGTTTTGCAAAAAGGATTTAATCAATTGAGATATTTTATTTTACAATCGATATAATTTTTTTTTGCATATCGTTTATATGCCAATCGGTTTTCATGAATATTAAAAAGGCATAATTTGCAAATCACTAAATTAGCATTATTTTTTATAAATCTATTGATGATCGATTAAATCAATTTATTCTAAATGTTGGTGACTTATTTCAATCACACACCAACAAACCTATTAATGGTGATTTAATTTGGTATAGATGAAAAGTATTGAAATCGGCTAATTAGTTAATTATTTTGGCAAAATTATCTTGCAAATTATGAAATCATTTTGCAAAGATGTCAAAATCGGTTTGCAAGCCTTATTTATTTATTTACTTATTTTGCTCTAATATGGGACAAACTTGTGAATGGTCCAACGTAAGTATGCAAGTTAAATGGCGAACTTCAATGATCGATGATTGAACCAACGGGATATCATTTGATTAAACATTGAAGCTTTAGTTATGCCATCTTATGTAATTATCTGTATTAGCATAATTTACATAAATATTTCATTTCTGGCCCAAAGGTGTTATGTTATATTTATGTGCTTTACCTTATTGTGTGTGTATGTTCATTATGATACATGAATTTTGGTCAAAGCCAAAGCGAAGCTAGAGTTCATGTAGAACATTGAGACAGTCTATATTTATGTGTGTTCATAATATGTGAATTTTGGTCAAAGCCAAAGCGAAGCCAAAGTTCGTGTAGAACATTAAAGACGGTCTATTATTTATATCGTTCATAATGCTGAATTTTGGTCAAAGCCAAAGCGAAACCAAAATTTAGGTAGAACATTAAGCCGAGATTTATTATTTTATATGGTTCATAATGCGTGAATTTTGGTCAAAGCCAAAGCGAAGCCAAAATTCATGCAGAACATTAAGTTGGTTTTATTTATTTATGTTCATAATACATGTAATTTGGTCAAAGCCAAAGCGAAGCCAAATTTCATGTAGAACAATAAGTCGGTCTATTATGTATGTTCATAATGCATAAATTTTGGTCAAAGCCAAAGCGAAGCCAAATTTATTTAGAACACAAGACAATCTGTTATTTATGTACGTTCATAATGTCTGAATTTTGGTCAAAACCAAAGCGAAGCCAAAATTCAGGTAGAACCTTAAATTAGTCTGTTATTTTGGTGTTATAGTAGACTATATATTCAATATAATAATTTGTGTCTGCCTTACTTGATTACCCCATAATGTAAATCACTCCAAACTTTTTCTTAAGTTTGTATCTCATCTATTTTATCCACTCTAATTTCAAAACCTAAAATGTTTTGCTTACTAAAGAGTTTCTACAAAATTTTCTCTTGTTGGATTGTTGATTATTTCTTAAGATATGATAATCCTATTGCTCTTTTCTGATAAAAAGTATTACAGAAGAAAACTAGAGCATGACTAGTGGGATAAGTCAAACATTATATCTCTTATGATAATCAAGAACCCACTTAATTATTGCTATCATGTGAGTCATTCTAGATTCTAAATTTCCTATGACTAATTTATTTTCTTTGGAAGAATCAAAATAACTCCTAAGACGCATGCATTACTCTATATTCTTACTATAAAGATTAGTGGCATATGTGAATACATCATGATGTACAATACAATGACCCATAATTTAAAGGTTTACACATGAAAATCAGTACACTTTTCTGGTGCATTACATATAACTTTTCCACTAATATCATAAGTTGCCTTAAGAATCAACTATTACACTCAAGAGTACCAAAGGAAAATGAGTGTGTTGATTAGCAGCATATGTACAGGAAAAGGAATGCATGAAACTGGAAAATTAGATGTTGTTCATCTCATCGCCACTAAACCTGAAAGGAGGATACTTTTAAGATTCAGAGATAGTGTACAAGTACTACTTCCAGCTATAAGTTTCTTCAAAGGAAAGTCTCACTACAGCTTTATGCCATTAAACTAGGCATGAGCATCGAGACTATCCATAATTCAATGGAACAGCTGGCTAAGATAAGTAGTAAGATATTTATGATATTTAAGTCTGCTAATGGTAATATTCAAACCAACACATGACCGGTTGACTCTAGTTCTATGTGTTTCCTTACTAGAAATCAACAAATAATTAATATGAGAGTTAGTGGCAAAATTTTATGTTAAGACTATAAGAACCATAATAAGCTGTTTTATAATCTGCCTTATGATACCTTATATATTCTGTAAATTATTCAAAATTTAGTATCAATACGAAAGCTACATTATGACAGTTGTGAGGTTTGCATGGTCATGACAAAGTCACTCTTACCTTAAACTCTCATATTGTTTGTCATCACAATCTGGATAAGAAACCTTATAAGATAGAACTAGATGATACTACATTTTCCACAACTTTTGTTATCATGAAAATGAAAATTTAACAAAGGAAAAATGAGATCTACAAACTTCATCCATTAAGACCAAATTGCATGCGAAATTTGGACTAGGTTAATAAAGGATGAAATATTATCAAATCTCATTTTTAGTGACTTATGAGCATGTGTTAAAAGCCTTAATATTTAAATGGCTAAGGGAATAAATCAAGTTCCATCAGAAATTATATTTCATTGGAACTTATCCCAAAATGGAATATTCAGACATAAGTCATTTATCATTTCAAATAATATTTACTTGTATCTAATATGTCTCATATGGATCAATTTATTAAAGAAATTAATTCATATATACTATGATTCCTTCTAAATATGTCCCTCAAAATTTTTTATAACATCTGGACATTAAGGAAATCAAGTCTACATATATGACATGTTCCCACAACACGTACATTATTGAAACTTATCTTGTAGCATTCCTAGAGATCTAAAAGGTTAGTGGGAGCATTAAGTGTCTTAATCTTAATTTGTGAGAATTGCAAGAGGTAGGGGAGTGAAAACTTGTTGTTACCTCAATTTGTACCTCCTGTACAAGACACTGCTTCTTCACAACTTTTCTCTTTAAGAATATACTGCTACTTTAACAAAAGTTTCATTGTTGCTTAGACGTGAGCACACTCAGATTTCTTGCCAAACTTGTAATCCTCAAACAGAGAAACTACAAGAAGTAAATTCATTAATTTGTTTCTCTATTAGAATTTATTGGTCTTTTAATGTTGACCATAAGCATGCTAAATTGTTAAAGACTTCTAGGTCAGTGGGAGCAGTAAAAGTCCTTATCAGGACTTGCCAGAAGTGCAAGAGGCGGGGGGAAGAGACCTATTAAATTTTACTCCGATTACACCTCTTGCACACCATACTGCACCAACTCTTACACACTTAGAATTTTGAAAGTGATAACAACTTAATCAAGAGTTAATCCATAAAACTGAAACTCATAATACAACCCAATAATCAACTACGGAGGTCATCTAGGTTTAACTTTGATGATTATGTATCATCCTTAACTTAACTTGAAATGGATATTGGAAAGTTTACTGGTCCTATTTCCTCTAATTAAGCCATTAGCATCAATCAATTTTCTAAATGGAATAAGAATTGTTATTAGCAAATTTGATTTTAACGTTTGAGATTTGGTTGAATTACCTAAGGGTGTTCATCACTAAACAAAATCTGAATGCAAACGTTAAGACGCTAAAAGTATGATTGATTGTTAAAGGTTAAGCTTATAGAAGAGAATTATTTATCAAAGAATCATTTTACCTTTCTTACAAAATGTTTCTTTGAGGATCATTGTTTTTCTAGTGGCGTATAATCATTTAGAGCTACATTATATGAACATTAAAACAACTTTCCTTAAACAAAGACTTACATGTTCATAAAACAACCTGAAAGTTCTAAACTGAAGGTCAAGAACACTTCCTTTGTAAGTCAATTAATTCCATGTATGGGTTTTAAGGCAAACATCAAAATGTGATGAAATTTAATGCATTTTTTCATCAAGAATTAAGTGGATTTATGTACCTACCTCAAGATGAGTGAGAGCAACTAATGTAAACTTGTCCTTATATAGATAGCACTTTTTGGATAAGTATATGTTACACAAGTCAAATAATTTCTCACACATATTTTGATATAATGAATCTCGGAGATATCACTTACGCGAGAGATATTAAAATATACCGAGATAAACTCAACAGGACATTAGTTTCGTCCCATAAGCTTTACTCTAAAGCGGGCTCTTACATGTGTAACAAACAATATAGCTCTCCTTTAGAGGCTAAAATGATAAATGAGATTACTTCCTTATGCTTCATTAATTAGAAGCCTTACGAAGGTTCAAGTCTATACTCGTTTAGATATTGCTCACATTGATGAACATTAGACCACTCTAGATTATTGTGAAGCATCTTACAATATCTTTAAGAAATGAGAAAGACTATAAGAAGAGGTTGATTATTCTTACCTTGATTTTGTAATATTCAAAAGAAACTAAAAGTCAATTTGGGGTAATCCTTATGTCTGCGGACAAATCTATCTCATGGAGGAGTCATAAGAAACTGTTAACAACAACCTAAATTATAGTGACATAATATGTTGTTAATTAACAACGCAATTGTCACTAAACGTTGTTAAAATTTTATCAGTAGGCTCATAAACTTATTAACTCCATATAAATACTATATTGAAGACTTACTGTGAAAAGTCAGCTACCTTATTTCCTCGAATAGTAACAGTTCGAGAGGTGCTGCATTAAACTTTGATACAAAATTGTTGTTCGTTTATGAACAAGAAGAGGAAACTAAATATTTGTATCGAATGCATTTACATTCATGATATGTTTGCGGATCCGATAACTAAGGTCTACACCCAAAGTCTTTTTAAGAGCTCATAATAAAGATGGGTTTTACTAAAGGCCTTACATAATAACATATCGTACATATGAATGATTAGTTATTTTTCCTCAATTATACAATTTGTTTGTCTATAAATACGTATGTGCACCTAATGAGCTATAGACAATAATTATACAAATTAATTTCAAAGGGCTTACCTCAGTCATTTTGGTTTAAATTTACGTATGTTTTGATTTGGGGTTGTAACATGATTAATGGGGGTCTTGAGTTGAAAATAACTCAATGACTGTATTTTTCTGTTACAGTTTCAATCTGAAACATTAATTAATGTTGTAACTTGGCCAAACTTATGCTTATCACAAATGATCACTCGGCCAAGTGGGAGAATGTTAGAAATAACCCGTTCATGTGGCCTAACGGATCATTTGAGTAACGTTGCCAATATGACACAATTACAAGTTCCTAACATTTACTTGATGGAAGTAATTGTTATAAGTTAACGGGACTTTACGATTTCCCTTTAGATGCCTTTAATAGAGAGAATACCAAGAGTTTATAACCAACCATGATTTATGATCATAATTATAGATCATTAGTGATAGTAGTCATGGTTTATAAATAGTTATATAAAGAACTCTTTTAAGAACACTAATACGAATAAAAAAAATACTAAAATTCTCTCTAAGGTGATCCATCAACCCAAGGCATCATAACGGGAATCATGGTTTCATCATCATCGTCTGCGAAGATAATCATTCCCACAAGTAAGTGCCTATAATTTCATGTTCATAATTATGTAAGACTTGAATAAACATGATTAGGGTTCTATGTTTTTAACCCATGTTTAAAGATATAATCAACATCGCAATCTACTATACCGACATCATGTTTCCATTGAATTCCTTTTTATTTCAAGCAAACCAAAGTCTCCATAAACATCTGAACGTCGCCGTTTGAGCCATCTTTTCCATCTTTTTGAACCTAACTTAGCATACACATGCTCTAGCAAACTATTAATTGATGTGTCGTCATATGTTGTCGGGATTTTTAGCCACCTAAAAACGTTCCACCTACACGTAGAAGAAAAAAAGGATGAAAAATACCATAACTTATTTAGGACTTAAAAGAAAAAAGAAAAGAAAAAAATATAGATGATATAAATCTGTTTTAAACTATACAATATACTATTAGAATTAAATCAATGCCGGTTCACTTTATTATGGTATTGATACGTTTATGACGTTCGTTATATCAACTAAAAGAAAAACAAGAAATATAAAGTCGTAATCTGTCTACTAAAAAAATTAAATATTTTTTATTATTATAATTAATTTTAAGCATATTTTGTTTTTCTTTTATAACTTTTAAGATATACATTTATAAAATTTCGAGTGTCATTGTGACATGCTTATTTTTATCTATGTGTCGATATAAATTAATTTGACAGCGTTAAGCAATCGATGTACATACGTACATGTCATCAAAGTTGCATCGTGGTTTAGTTTTTGTATATAAAAATGTCATCATTAACTTTTTTGATTTTTTAGTAATATAATACAATTTTAAAATTCTAAAAAATACCGTTTCGACATCTTTATTTTCTATTTTTACGATTCAATAAATGTTTTATTTAATTTTTTTCTTTATAGTGAGAAACGGACCGATACAAAATAAAAGTATATAAGGTGACGCCGCTCAACTTTTTCGTTATTTTAGAAATGTAATGCGAAAAGGTATCACTACTATCTGAATAACATTGGTAGTGTATTTGTTTTTATGGTTTTCTTGACGTGACAGTGTAAAGTTCGTTAAAAACGTAGTTGAATACGGTGTAGACATGATAATGATAACATCACCAATATCATGCTTTCCGATGATAGGACATCGAATGTCTATTCATAGCTAATTGAGCAGTATATGTCCAGTGGCGAACCCATAAATTTTTTTCATGGGGTGCGAAAAATTTATAGGATTTTAGGCCCCTAGCTATATAATAATTTTTCCGGTTCGTAGCGGATCAGGTCGGGTTATGTAAAAAAATCAAACTCAAATTGATATAATCATTAAAAGCACGTCAAACGTAATTACTAACATATTTTCTCAAATGTCAACGTATTCGGAAGTTTTGGAAGAGGATTCTCCACCTTTCTGTCACAACCCAACCGATGGCGGAATCATCGGGACATTAGCAAATGGATTATTGCTCAAAGCATCATAACAATTGAAAATGATAATATATAAATAAACCCTTTTTTATTTCATAAACTCAAATTCGTACATTTTCAGAAGAAACGGAATTACATCAATTCAAAGATTCAAACAAAAGAAAACTAATTTATTCATGCGTTTCTAAATCCACCTAGTAGATTTCTTGAACATTATCATCTATTCCCTGCAATATATGAATAATAAAGGTTAACAAAATAGTTGGTGAGCATACAAGTTTGGTCTACATAATATGGAATAAAAGGTCTCAATCTAACATGGCAATTTGTATACTACTAGCATGTGTAACTATCAATCAAACAAAGTGTCCACTAGCATATCCTTTCCACATAAGGGAACATGTCGTATAAGATTGAATACTTAACAATACCATATAAGGGCGGTGTGCTACTCCTATAGCGCTATAATCGTTAAGGTATGCGATTGAGTACACAAGATTGACTTCTAGCATGTATGTATGACAAATAGCATGTATTCATAGAATGAGTGTTTGAATAATGTGATTGATTGTGTGTAGGTAAGTTTTTATAATTTCATATATTGCAACCCAAAGTATGTTTAAAGGAAAAAGGGTTCGATTATACTCAAAGTTTGCAAGTGGTTTCCACAAACGTAAGATGATCGTCTTGAGAGGTTGAAGCACCAAATCATACTAACAAGGATGAACAAGGTGTGTAAGTACAAGGATTTAGAAGTTGGAATGTAAATGGGATTTGAATAATAATAATAATAATAATAATAATAATAATAATAATAATAATAATAATAATAATAATAATAATAATAATAATATGAAAATACATAAAATATTATCTTAACTAAACACTCACTTTGAACACTATTAATTTATGTGTATTTCGTGGGTACTCTTTCACCCACCAGAAGCCCAAGTGTGAGAAATTTAGTCTAAGATAAATGTTTACTTAGAAACAAAATTAAAGAGGTTAATGGTTAGTAGCATGAATAAAATGTTTTTTTTTATGTTAGTGATTATTAGCACGGTTAAAGAAGTTAGCATGGTTAGTAATGTTAGACATATAATAACAATTGATCATGGTTAGTAATGTAAGATAGAAATGATATAATTAAAGGTTAAAAAATGTAAAAATAAAACCCAAGATTGGTCCTTGTTTTGGTGATACACCATCTTTGTTTACCATGGCAAACATTTGGTGACATTCCATAAGGATTTCTCCAAGATGGGGAACTATGAAAACACAAAGAAAAGCAAGAAGAAGAGAAGAAGGTGAAAGGAGATGGAACTCACTTTCAAGAGGGAAGAATTCTTTGAGAAATGACAAAGAAAAGTGGTGGAATGAGTGTGGTATTCATAGGTGATGGATTAGGGTTAGAGGTGGTGAAAAAATATGGAAAGTTGAAAATTGGCCCATTAATATATATATATATATATATATATATATATATATATATATATATATATATATATGTATATATATATATTTGTTTTTGGGCCCTAATGTCATGGGTTTGTTCGTTTTATGCAATTCTCTTTTATTATTTGTATAAATTTGAGTTTCTAACATAATTTATAAACATAGTATGATACAATAGTTGATTGATTAGTTCTCGAATATCGAATTTACACAACATAAGTCGGTTTTTGAATGATTTAAATGTGTCTTGATGATTATATGAATAACACCTATGTTTGATTGAACAAGTATTAAAAGAGAAAAATATAAATAAATAAATAAATAAATAAAATGAATTCCATCACAATCATAAGTATCGGATTACAATGGTTGAATAAGAAAAACACAGAAATAAATAATACAGTAATTGTGGAATGTTACACTATCAATTTGAGAAACCGTTCCATAACAGAATTACACATAGTTCCTATTTATCAAAATCAAATAAATCATTCTAATCTAAATTATAAACAATTAGTAACTTTTTACGAACAATTTTGTGTTTTTATTTTGTAACATACTTTATGGTTTTCGATTAATGTAAAACACATGTCGTTATTCTTTTGTGCATACTACTTTAATAATTGGGTGATCTCTTTCGGTTGTTATACCGAATGTCGATATCATACCGATACGGTAATAAATCAAACATATATCAATCGAATATAGGGTGATTCCACTAGTTAAGATATCAAATTGTAGATTTATTATATATAAAAGAGTTAAATGCATTGATAGTCGCTGTGGTTTGGTAAAGTTTCATCTTTAGTCTCCACCTTTTTAAAATTACATGTATTTTCTATGTGGTTTGTTCATTTGTTACTCGGATAGTCCCTGGAATGGATGGAGGTTAGTTTTCTTAGTTAAATGGATATGAAATGATAAAACTACCCTTCTCATTAAAAAACAATATATTAAACATTAAAAAACCTAAAACCAAGAATTAAAAAAATAGTATATAATATATTAAAGTTATCTTTTTTAGGTCCACCCCTCTCCCTCTTGACCTTTCCAACATTGGTAAGATTTCTGAAAAAATTATTCTCTTGTTTTGGAACACCTAAAGCATTAATAAGTGATAGAGGTACCCATTTTTGTAACCATCAACTCGAAAAAATCTTAACAAGATATGGGGTCTATCACCGGGTCTCAACAGCATATCACCCTCAAACAAACGGACAAGCCGAAGTGACTAATAGAGGTTTAAAACGAATACTTGAAAAAACCGTAGGTTTAAATAAAAAGGAATGGGCCGAGAAATTAGATGATGCTTTATGGGCTTTTCGAACTGCTTATAAAATCACTATAGGTACAACCCCATATAAGCTCGTCTATGGAAAAAGTTGTCATTTGCCAGTAGAAATAGCTCACAAAGCCTACTGGGCAATAAAAAATGTGAACTTAGATTTAGAAATTGCAGGTAAAAATCGATTTTGTCAAATAAATGAATTAGACGAACTAAGGAATTATGCATACTCTAACTCGGAAATTTATAAGGAAAGAATGAAAATTTTACACGACAGATACAGTAAACCTAATGAATTTCGAGTGGGAGATCTATTTCTATTATTTAATTCACGACTTCGATTATTTCCGGGTAAACTAAAATTTAGGTGGTCAGGACCTTTTTCCATCACCCATATTTTTCCTCACGGTGCAGTAGAAATTAAATCTCGGAATGGAATTTCATTCAAAGTCAACGGCCAACAGCTAAAACTCTATCGAGGATCCATTGAGGATGAAGAGGAAGAGATCTCGCTTCAGACGGTCAACGAATAAATGCATCCACATCATACCTGGTATGTTACGAACAAGTAGGTAAACATCGAGATCGGTAAGTCTTCTAACCAAGTTTTTGGGAAAACAGGGCACTCACACGAGCACTAAAAAAATTAACTTTGCTCGGCACGGGGCCGTGTCCACACAACTGTCGGGATAAAACCCTCTTTTCACAACAGTTACACCATTCCACACGCCCCGTTTCCCCGAAAAACGCTCTGGTCCGGGCGATTTTCCGCAGACTTTCGACGTCTCCTCTCATTCTAACAACATCAAGGTATGATTCTATCATCATTAGTAGTTAGATTAGTTACTTGCATTTAGTTAAAACATCAAAAATTTGGGGAAAATCTAGGGTTCTTAAAGTTCATCCGGATCAAACCTCAAATTTTTGCAATAATCTGTTAGTTTAGTTTAGATTAGTATAATGGGAAGTAAATACACTTGTATTGTTGATAGATTTGCCCGATTTCTCATGAAAACCCCAAACCCTTGTTTTTGAACCGAAAAAGATAAAATCGAAAGGGTAAACGGTTTGTTTTGGGGAAACGGCACTTGGGGTTTCATTTCCGAGGGAAACCGCACCTACATGGCCAAAAATGTTCAGATTTTCGGGACCGGGTCGAAAAATGCAATTTTTGAGTAACAGACACCTGGACCCGGGGTCGTGCCCGCTGAGCACGGGGCCGTGTCCAACTCACTGTTTGCAGTTTTTTCTGAAAATTTCACTGTTTCATGCTACCTTTTTGGTGTATTCTTTCAGATGTCGCAGAAGTTCACAAGATTCAACGCAAATGAGCTCGATGCTAGGGCCAGATATGACATACTTCAAACAAGACCCGAAGAATACCCAAGGCAAGCATGCACGGACCTCTTAGCCATGGTGAACCAACTAGACCGGTTCAACAACCTCGTTACCGGACCACTAAGGGTTGCCCTAACCACTCGACTTAGATCGGTACACGAGTGCACTATGGAGTTCTACAGTACCTTCATTTTCAGTTCAAGATGTGACCCTTTCGACAATGAGGGTGTTGCATTTCGGTGTGGTGGAACTAGGTACTCGATCTCTATGGCGCAATTCGGGGCAATAGTGGGGTTGTATACGGAGGAGGATTCGGGAAGTGAAGAAAACACCGGGGGAATGCGAGAGTTGGATGAAAATGAACGCCAAGCCGCATAGGCTCAGATTGGTGATGGGTTCTACAATCCGAGCAGCACTAAGAGTACTAAGCTGAGGGATCCGCTTTATCGCTACATTCATAGGCTCCTCACTTACTCTCTTAGTCAAAGACATGACAGCAGCGACATTGTTGGGTTAAGAGATTTGGTAGTCCTTCACTGCATTCACAACCGAAGACCCCTCGATGTTCCATTCCTCCTACTCCGGAACATGCATCTGAATCGGCTTGCTCATGCACCAACCCCTATCTTCTACGGGGGATGGGTGTACCGCCTCTTCAAGCACTTCACGCGCATACCTAGGTCTTTCGAAAGGAGCCCATGGTCAGGAAGGGTTGATGTGCACATTTGTCATGCCATGAACCTAATCTATGAGGCGGAAGACGGGTCGGTAAGCTTTCAGAGGATGCAAGGTCATGCATGGAACCCGCAAGAGGCGCTAGTCCTTCACGCTCCACCTCCGCACTACCAGTACCAACCCCACGGTGAACCGGGCCAATCCTCCTCACAAGGAGGTGGTTTTCCTAACTTTCAGAGTTTACATGATCTTTTGCAGGAAAACCTTATGTGCACCAGGAACACCTACAACCTCGCCAACAACACATACCACCGGGTCGGAGCCATTGAAAGAAACATCACCGATATCCAAGACGACATCGGAAGCATCCGGGAGTACATGGCGGGGTATGGGGGAGGAGGTGACGACAGTGATGAAGACTTGGACTAGGCGGGTGGAGTAGGAGTAGGAGCGGCTGGTTGGTGATCCCACAGGTTAATTTCCCTTTCTATCGAACAATTTCCGGCCTGCGTGCCGAAGTGTTGAACAATTTACTTTTCCTAACTTATTTTTATTTTCTGCTTTTGTTTTTATTTTTAACTTGATGGTTTGGATGTTTAACTTGGTAATTTAGGACGTTTGGTATTGTTTGGTGTGGTATTTACTGATAAAACAGGTACGAACGAGGCTTAGAGTGCTAAACATTAGTACTACTAAAGCCAGGACAGGAAAACCGGAGAAAGAAACCTGTTTTTCAGCCTTGCAGACTGTCCACACAGGGTCGTGTCCGGCGGACACGCCCCCGTGCCCACCTCCCAGACCTGCTGTTTGTTTAATTTCTGCAGATTTTTGGCCAGACACGGGGTCGTGCCCAGCCAACACGCCCCCGTGTCCATCTTCTGTAAGTTTTCGTTACTGGCAGTTGAACACGGGGTCGTGTCCAACAGACACGGGGCCGTATCCAGGATGCCAGTAACATAAAATTTTGCTTTTAACACCATTTTACACATTCAATCAACCTAAAAACTTATTTTTGGGACACATTGAGGACAATGTGTAATTTAAGTGTGGGGGGATGCTAAAACCTTGAATTTTGCAAGTCCTAATAACAAGCCTTACACAAAACTCTATTGGAACCGCTAATCACCCTAAATTTTTTCAAAAAATCTCATTTTTTTTACTTGTCTAAGTTTAAGTTGGAAATTCAAGTTCTAACAAGGTTATATTTTTACAAGTTTACAGCCGATAGCGTCGTGATAAAAAGAACCAACATAAGAAAATTACGAAAAGGCATGACAAACTTAGTTAAAATTTGATTATATATACTTGATCACATAAAAAACCCTTTCCCACAAAAGTGAGTTTTGAGCCTTTAACGAGCATACAAATATATATATTTACACTAAATGCTCATTTTTCGTTTCTTGTGTGAATAGCCGCTTGGTTCGTACGACTCTAGAACTTGCCACAACAATGCATTCCCGGTCCTTACCAACTTAAACCCGAGTAAGTAAATGATAGAGGCATTAGGACTACTCCTTTTTATTTCTACACTATTATTTTTTCTTTTTTTTACCACCTACCCAAAATCCCCCTAGTTAACCCCTTTGAGCCTAAACCTTTTCATTTCTTAACCCAAAATAATCACCCTTTTTACCCACCTAAACCTTTTTATTTTTAACCATTTCTTTTAGTAACAACGTTCGGTTTTCTTATGACTTATACTAAAAAAAAAAATTATCTTGATGAAACCAAACAAACAAACAAGTTCATCAAAAATAACTTTGTTTGAAGAAAAATTGGTTCATCAAAATAAAATAAAAATGTGAAAAATAAAAAGTCTTTCAGAAAACCAACGTTTGTTACGCTTTTCGCTCTTTTACTAACCACTAACCCAACCACCCACCTTTAGCCCGAGCCTAACCCTTCATCCAAAAAGTTCTCTTGATATTTAAAAAGGTATATAGTTAAAAAGGAGGAGGATTGATTGCTTGGCAAGCTTATGGTAGGTGTAAGTTCCATGCCGCTCTCGAGTGATTCACTAAAAATACACCTTCGGCCGAGTGTTGAGTGATTCCCCAGTGAGGTATGTAAACTTGTATATAAATGGAATTTTAAAAAGGTATGTTATGCCCTAATAAATAATTTATCTTATGAAACGTTTTTAATAAATCATGACGAATAGGATTGTAAATAAATAAAAATAAACCTAAATAATCTTGGAATTCCCGACACTCTATGACAAGCCCAAAAACCTTCTCTTCTACCCATTCAATTTGGGAGTGAATAAAGCCACATTATAAAGAGTTTTGCTTGAGGACAAGCAAAGATTCAAGTGTGGGGGTATTTGATGTGTACAAAATGCAACATATAAATTACATCAATTATGGCTTAAAACTAACACTTTTTTAGTACTAATGTTGGAAAAAGTGTGCTTTTGTCTTCCTTTTGTATTTTCAGGATTAAATGAGCTCAAAATAACAAAAGAAGCAAAAAGACAGCCAAATCTAACATAAATACAAGAAAAGGAACAAAAGTGATATGCCCGACCCCCCGACAGCATCTTCCCAAGCAAAACAAAGAAGACAGAAGACTGAACACGCCCCATGCTCAGCAAGCACGGGGCCGTGCCCAAGAAACAGCAGAAAAGACAAACCCATAGAAGCTTCTACTGCCCACCACGGGGCCGTGCCCAGCGAACACGGGGGCGTGGTCAACTTGCTGCAGGCGCATTTATTGTAATTGCGAATTACAATTAATGAAGAAAGAAAGTGTCAGATGGACACGGGGCCGTGCCCGAGCTTCTATTCAGCCTATAAATAGGAGTGTTTGGAGCTCTTGCAACTCATCCCTTGGCACATCACCTCTCTCACACTTCACCCACCACCATCACAACACCATCATCCACCACCATCATCCATTGTCCATCATAGAGTGTGTGAGTCGTCTCGGGATCCAAGATTGATCGTAATAGTTCTTGACAATCAAACATGTTTGCCTAAGTCTCTTACATCACTTGGTGAAGACAAGTGTTTAGTGTAATACTTTTTATTTTTAATCTTTTGCACTTTTTAATTGGTTTTGTATTAATGACTTTAATTACTAGTTTCTTATGTTGAAGGTGATTCTTCCTTATCGTTTGTCCATGGTGTCTTGGTATTATTTTACTATCTATATAAAATAAAAGATTTTCACCATTCATATCTCCACGGTCTATATGCAGGTATGTTGGCTACCTGGTCGGGGGTTAAGGGAACGGTTTGGTAAGAGTCTTGCCATTGTTCAGTGTATAGATCCTGCAAAGGACCTGGGTCAAATTTAGTAGGACCTCCTTCAATGCCCAAAGGTATTGAATGGCGGGGGTCCAAACTCTTTGACCCCCTCATAAGTTAAACTACTATTAAAACTTTAACCCGGCTACTTAGGACTGTATCCCTGCTGACTCAGACTACTTAGCCGAGGGTAACGTCGCCTTCAAAAGAGGGGCCTACCACATTATGCATTAATAACTTAATTAATTATCTTTCAATAATCCAACCCTTTAGGATTGTATCCTTGCTGACTCAAACTACTGGGTTGAGGGTAACGTTGCCTTCAAAAGAGGGGCCTACTACAATAACTAAGATAATCTCTTAAACAAGTGCAAAAGTGCGAAAATAATCAAAGGTTACACTACACACAAGTCGGATCCAAGGGATTCATCTTGTCTATCTGTTTTTGTTTTTATTTTTATTTTGTTTTTCAGCATTTTAATTAGTTTTATTTTCTTAGTTTAAAAACCTTTTTGTAACATTTTGATTTGATTAGACGTTGAGGATAAACCGGTACTAAAAGCTCTTGTGTCCTTGGACGACCTTGGTATCTTACCAACACTATACTACGTCCACGGTGGGTGCACTTGCCCATATGTGTGTTTAGTGTTAGTAAATATCGTGTTTTATAAATTTAAAACTTGGCTAAAAAGTGTAAAAAGGGCTTAAAATATATACCTAAAACATATACACACTGACACGCATCATTGCTGCAACTTGCAACCGTCGAAAAAGTATTCAATGAAACACTTCTCATATTTTTTTCTTTTTAGTTCAAACATTCTTTGCTTCCACCTTTTGCTATTTCATGGGGTACAACTCGGGATTTATACGAATGTATAACAATAAAACATTTTTTTCAAGGTGGGCGCGCGCATCCTCACGGCTGGCACTAGGTCCTCCCCTGCACATGTCCAAATTGATGATTAATAGGTGATAACATCACCAATATCATGCTTTCATAAATAGTTTAGTGTGTATATGTATTGTATGTTAAATTAAATATTTAAAAACTTTATATTTCGTTTTGATTAGTAACTGGCATTAAACCTCCTCGTGTTGTGAAGGGGTCGGCGTAAAACCGTGTTAAATTGTAAGACACTTACGAAACCTTTGATATTTTATATTATATTTTATGCCTTTTTATGATAAAATGCATTTATAATTAAGTTCAAAACCTTTGAGGTAATAACGTAACATAAAGTTCAAACTATTTTTAACAATATTTACAAAAGTTTTAAACCTTCACAAGATGGTTATAAGTTACTACATAAAATTTTACAAACAACACCAGAGGATTTAATTAACAAAACGTAGTTTCATTACGGAAGCTCCTTTTAAGTGCGTGTTCGGTCCTCGCATTAGCTTGATCTTCATTCGCAAGTTCGTGCAGTAACCTATAACCGAAATTCATCAAAACATTAGTTATTAGAGTTTATAATGTGGTTTAACAAGTTTATAAAGTCAACTCACATTAAATAAAAATTTTTGCACCTCTGAGAAGCTGTCGAGGGCCGCGACCGAGCAGGTAACAGCTCTCACGGGCTGCGAGAGTCTGTCGCGTGTCGCGCGGGAAAGAAGGTCCTTCGTCGCGTGGCGCGAGGATCACCTTTTTCCAGCGAATTTGGTTAAAAATCCTGCATTTTCCCAGCTATGCTATTCTTTACGAAAATGGACATAACATGTCCGATATTGATCCGAATTGGGTCACGTTTCTTCCTACGTGATCGTAATTCGACCCTCTATAACATAGAATCAAAATCCATTATCATGATTTACAAATTTCTTAACTTTAGGCTATCGTAGTTATAATTATTTACAAATTATTTGACCCGTTCAAAACTATGAATCATAAACTTGATTTATGACGTCAAAACTTTTGTAAGAATGATACACGTCATCATATCTATAACTACGGCGCATTATATGTAAAGTTTATGCGCCGTTATTAAAGTGCATATCACCTATTTGGCCCGTTTAACTATAGATAGTCAAACGAACATAACTAGAGTTTATTCTAAAGAATTTCACATCTTTTAGTCATACTCACTTCTGAGTTTTGACTTAAAATTAGCGTTTCCATTTCTCGGTCAACGCTTATAATGAATGTAAATTCATAACCCGGCATCATCTCGAAGTATTTAATTATGCAGCCTTTCCGGTTTACATAAGAACATCGATTTGACCCGTTTAGCTTACTTAGCGACATACATCGCCTTATTTCACCAAAGTTCATTACTTTAGTGGTTTTGACCCGTTTGGTTTCGTTAGCGAAATCCATCACTTTCTTATAACCAAACAAGTGTTATTCAAGTCATTTTGACTCATTTGATCGTTATAGTGGAATCCACCATTTTTACTTTTGTAATTATCGCTATTCTCTATTTATTCCATTCGGTTAATACATACGGAATCCTCCGTATTGGTAACAACCCAATTTTCATAACAATTCAATTATCATTCAAGTAACTAAACATAAAATACTAGCGAAGTATTACAAAGCATATAGCCGCGTACCTTTAAGACTTTCCTTTCAACCGATTATCAGCTCCTCCTTGATTACTAGACGATCCACCCAAATTGCCTATAAAATCCAATTCGGACATATCGCTTAGAATTCATATTTCTATATTCAACATCCAACACTTCCAACTAGTCAAATAAGTGATTCTTTCATAATTCTCACTTATTTCCAGTTCATTCAAGCATTTTATCAAACATATGGTGTGCAAAATCATTACAATAACATTACCATGTTCATAAGTAACTAGTTAACCATATCAAAGCATCCTTTTCAGATTCATATGACAAGAATACCATGACCAACACTTGAACTTGCATCATAACAATCAAATAACATCAATTATCCTAATGATTCAAGTGTTTATGACAAAACCCTTATAACCCACATATTATAACTCATCAATTCAATAGGTTATGACACAATTTCACTGAATTCTCATCTAGGGCTTGTTCCTAGACTTGTGTTCATCTTAATTTAGTCATAATATCAATCATTCTTTCAAGAATTTCATTCATGAGAATTCATAACATATCAAAGTTTCACCAAAGATCAAAATTGAGCATACCTTTTGATCTCCTAAGGTTGGTGATCAAGATTTTAGCTTAGGATTGATTCCTCATCGAATTCCTTCTTTGATTTTTGAAAGGATTTGAGTGAATTTAGGGTTTAAGATGAAGAACTCTGTTTCTTCTGTGTTTTGGTCGACTAGGATAAACACACACACAAAGTGTGTTTGAACTTATCCATGTTTAAGAAAACAACTTTCAAAAATGTCTAAGTTAGTCCCTCTAGTTTGTAAATTATGTAAAATGGTTAGAACCCTTTGATTCCCCCTCTTTTTATAACAAGATTTTAACTAGGTTAGTTACTCCTAGTTTTAATCTCACTATTTTATTTTCGATATATATATATATATACACATGTATACACGCATATATAATTTAATATTTTAGGGGTGTTACACAAATAGCAACAATACCACACCACTATCGCGACCATCAACAATGAAGTTGCGGCGTGTTAACGCGAAGAAATAGACCGAAACATAAAACACAAAAAAATAACCAAGTCGATCTAGGACATGTGCGTTGCGACGAACATGTCAAACAAGAAGAAGTAGTTGTAAACATGTTTAACCAAACATGCACATTGCTCCGTGTTAGCTCACAAAATTTAATACGAAACGTAAAAACATTAAACCACACATATATGTTGTGTCGTGTTAACCCGCAAAATTTAAAATGAAACGCAAAACGAAAAATTTACGAAAGATGGAAAGTATAGAGGAGCAGAGTTGAAAGTAAAAAAGTTGTGAGGTTATATTACAAAGGATGAAAAGTTATGGGTTAAACGTAAAAAAAAAAAAAGCAAACTTTTTGAGGTTAAATTGCAAAAGATAAAATATTTTGGGTTTAAAATAAAAAATTATTTCTTAAACATTCTAAACATTACAAATTAATACTATGTAAATTTTATTACCGGCATATTCATGATCTCATATTACCATTTGATATGACATAAATATTTTAAATATAGTTATAACAATTGATCTAAACTAGTGGATTTTCAGCCGCGCGTTGCGGCGGCGGTGATGAAGGAAACATAGTTTTTTAAATTGTATAGTAGTTTTAAACAAAATTTACAATCAACAGCGATAGCGTACATAAAACTGATATTACACAACCACATCGAATCTATTTCTACGAGTTGTTGGTTTGCTTCATAACGTGTATACAACCCGTCAATTGTGACATGTAACCGCAATTGGATTTGACAAATGCTTTAAACCTTTTCAATCAGTTGTGCAATTTTTTCATTGAACACCCAACATATCGAGTTTATAATTGAGGCTCAACCATGTATAACAGTCTCTTGATTTTCAAAAAATGAATTCATATGTTACTCTTTCAGAAAGGCAAACATCACCATCACCGGCTTATAAGTCTATTTTGGTCAAAAATTACCGAAGCAACTTTGTGATCAAATTAGTACGTGAGGTAGTGTGCTTTATGAGATAACAGTGGTAATCAGCTCAAATAGTAGTGAAAATGTTGAAGATAACGTAAGACAATACACAAGAAGTTTATGAGGAAAACTTTTGATCAACTGTGATCTCCGGGATAAAACCTCGGGAGCCACTAATTGTCGAGTTGCCTGTGTTCTTCTTTTTAAATTGATAAAAATGAATAGAATGAGCTGAAATGGAATGAAAGATTTGTGATATAAGTGCTAGGAGAGTGTGTGTGTTCCTCCAATCTGGTCCATTCAACTTAAGTACCATGGAAAAAATAACAAACAACGTGATATCTTTGGAATAACGACTTCCTCCTTGTTACCGTTGTGGACTCATTCAATCATTATTCCACGTGCTGAACAACTTCATAAGCGAATTTTCTTGTCATGACTTAGTCAAATAATTAATCCTGCAAGCACAAATAAATCGCGGTGATAGATTCGTAACAGATAGATTCTAGATACCGAACCTAATATAAATCCAGGACTCCTAACTAATTTTGGGGATTCAGAACAGAAAAATTCACCCACAACAAAATCGATCACAAACCAACACACATCACCATCAATGACCATCAGGTGAACAACCTTCACCATACAGACCAAGATAACAACGAATACACATATGAAAATCTGTAAAAGGAAACAACAAAACACCAACCATCCTAGTTTGAAAAGTGCCTTTGACGCATTTCATCATACATATAGCATGCACAATTTACAAACTAACACACCGTATCAAATTAAGGACCCTGATGACTATCATTGCCCTTGAGGCTCAGCATCGCATCATTGTCTCATATATTTCAAAAAACCAAAGCAGATGCAACCATTTGATGTATAAAAACAAATATAGTGCCTTTGAAGCATTTCATTGAACATCTGGTGTGCACACTTTACAAACTAATGCCCACATCAAATTAAGGGCTCAAACGACTATCATTACTCTTATGGCTTTGCAATGCATCACTGTCTCATGTGTTTCGAAAAAACAATGTAAGTGCAATCATTTGATGTATAAAAATGAAGTTAGTGCCTTTGAAGCATTTCATCGAACATCTGGTGTGCGCAGTTTACATACTAACATCCTTATCAAATTAAGGGCTCAGACGACTATCACTGCTCTTGAGGCTCAATGACGCATCATTGCCTCATGTGTTTCGAAAAACAAATCAGATGCAACCATTTGACATATAAAAACAAAGATATCACCGTCAACGGCTCATAACTCCAAAACAGAGCAACACACATCACCACTAAGGACCCTTAAGTGAACAAATATCACCATCATCACTTAAGAAAACCGTTGAGAATCTGATGACAACCGATGCAGAAGAAAATGAGACAGGTAAATCAGGGTAGAGTGAGAACATGAAAGGGTTCTAAAAACCCTTGTGATAAACAAAGCATGTGACACAGAAGATAAAAGAAATCAACACTTGGCCCCTTAAGCTAACGTACAGGCAACACGTGTGCTGACCCACAAACTTAACGGAGGTTAAAAAATAATAAGCACAAAACACCAATCCAACATTATTTGGTAAAAAAAATTACCGAAGCAACTTTGTGATCAAATTAGAATGTGAGGTATTATTGCTTTTTGAAAAAAAATAGTAAAAACAATCGAAATAATGCATTAGATAATCGTGATAATGCAATGTGACACACATGATTTTAACAAGGAAAGCCCTTGATTAGTGCTGATCTCCGGCATAAAACCTCGAACGCCGACTTGAAGTGTGTAAACCCCGTCAAAATTGACCCGTTTCAAAATCCGACCCGTTTAAAAAAATGGTTATTTATTTCTTTTTATTTTATTTAACCTTATAATCTAAAAGTTTTATTCTTTTTATAAAAATAATAATCCAGTTAGTCTCGTTAGATTTTAAGTTGGAATTAAGGTTATGTAGTAACATAGTTAGTTAAATTAATTAAAAGATTT
Organism: Helianthus annuus; assembly: GCF_002127325.2. Classification (NCBI taxonomy): domain Eukaryota; kingdom Viridiplantae; phylum Streptophyta; class Magnoliopsida; order Asterales; family Asteraceae; genus Helianthus; species Helianthus annuus. The sequence goes on from NC_035440.2 coordinate 109,263,570, forward strand.
AGATTAATATTTATAGTTTAAATCCAAATTAACAAAGTTAGTAAAATAAATATATTAGTTTAAAAAGTATAATAATAATATTGATTAATTTAAGTTAAAGATTAATATATTTTAGTTAAACAAATTAACTATGTTGAAGGAACTCAGTTAGCTCAATTAGTGCAGTTAGTGAAACTGCAGGGGCTAAAGTGAAACTATTAAAACTTAAAAAGAATTAAAACATCAAAAAGGGCTATGCCCGGGATCGAACACGCGACCTTCAGTTCAAACACAGGAGACTTAACCGGTTTATCCTCCAAATTGGAGCTGGTAGAGCACTTACCTTAATTAACTTTATACACGTTTTGAGATTTGAACCAGATCCTAGTTTGCCGCCCAAAACTCTTACGCGTACAGCTTCCTTTCCAAACTTGCCTCCACTGATTTCGGGACTGAAGAACAATTCCGCATTTCCATTCTCGGCTCCAATCAATTCCGCGTTTCCTTTAATATGTCAATCAAGCACCTATTTTACCACAATTACAAATCAATTAGAGATCATTGCCAAACTTACGAGGATTTTAAACAACTATATTAATCGAACCATGGTCACAGTTTTCACCCGCAATCGATCCTCTCGACACCAACTTTGCAAGCCTCCCCTAACAATGGTAGCGCTATAGGTTGAGAAACGCCCCTCCCGTTATTCTCGTGGGTATTGTTAGGTTAATCTATGTTAAAACCTCCCGTTATACTTTTGGGGTTGGCACTTTAATTGCGTTAAACTTTGGTTTGGACACATAGAGTAACATCGTTTCGAGTATATACTGTTGATGTGTAATCATGTTATTCACGTTGGATATGAGCAACTTCAATCATTTTATTATGCTATGTATCAAACTTGTATACTCGCCAACATATTTTGTTGATTTTATTTTAATACATATTGCAGGTTGATTAGTACAAGACTTAAGAAACAAGCTAGGATGGCTTTAGATACCCATTGTAGCAATTAAACAATGTTTGAATTTATGTTTACTATTTGAAACAATGTATTATTCTTTAGTTTTAATATAATGACTTAATTCATATTGTCACATTTAGTGTTATGTTGTTTTGAGCAATTTGTTCGTCTCATCCCGATGTTTCCACCATCGGTTGGGGTGTGACAGATTGGTATCAGAGCCATAACTATAGGGAATTAGGTAGAATTGCTATACTTTTCCCTAGTCTATAGTAGGAGTACTCTGATACCAGATTGGTATCAGAGCCATAACTATAGGGAATTAGGAAAAGTAGGAATGCTTTTAACTAGTCTATAGTTTAGGAGCTTTATCTTTATGTGCTGTTTAAAACAACTTTCCTTCTATCTTATTTGCTTCTCTCTACTCTCTTTGGTCTTTAAACATACATGCCTTTCCTAAGGCTAACACAATACACACGTGGAGGCTTTGAAGACACTTTTATAACACAATCGAAACAATTCATCAAAATAGGGGTGATTCCCACATTTGGTGATGACTTTCACTCAGCTATACTTTGAATTTTGCATGAAATCTACCCTCAAGTTAGGAGTGATATCCAAATCTTGAAGGGAGTTTCCATTTCATATTCTAGTGGACCCTTATCTTTTGATAAGTACCAACCACGTTAGGGTTCGATGTTATCAAGTTAGAGGTGAAACTCGCATCTTGTTAACTAGTCCCGCTCCTCAATTTTCAATCTCGCCAAAGTTTCAATTTTCCTATCGATTAAGGACGTGTAGTAACTGGAAGGACAAATATCGTTAGTCGCTTCTCGATGAGAGTATTTGTCTAGTAGGCCAAAGCACGTTTCCTTAATTCGAAAAGGACTTCGAGTTACTTTGGAATAGTCTTATGTTACGTTCCGTGACAATCCATGTTTTATGTTTTATCTCTTTTATGCTATCTCTCTTTTATATTATCTCAATTTTCATGTGTTTTACATTTGTACGATTTATCATTTCAATCTAATACATGCATGCTAGTATGTTATACTGGATTCGTGTTACTGGGTTATTCTTATGTGATGAACTTGTCCTTTAACCCATGCCTTAACATGTATAGCACTATGCGTAGTGCTATAGGAGTAGCGCCCGCCTGTATTCTAGTGGTCATGTTAAGTTAACAACATTACACCCTCCTCGTTGTGACGATGTTGGGTAGTCAACATTGCGGTACACGATGGGTTGACCTGTTTATTCACATGCCAGTGATACGTTAATCTTGTTAACTAAGTGTGTCTTGTGGATTGTTCTAAATTTTTATGCTAATACTCATATTTCCCAAAAATGGAAGCTTATCATCAAGATAGGAGTGATTTCCTTACCTTGACGATTAGCTTCGCTCAATTTTCAACTTCATCAATGAGCTAGGGGTGATTTCCTTACCTCAGAGGTAGTTGCCAACTCTTTTTCGTTATCAATGAAACTTTATATTTGAACGTTACTTTCATTTCAAGTTGGAGACACGAATCGCACTATCTTCGCAATCTAAAACAAATGATAATAATCTCTTGTGAACGAACTAAATTTACGATGCTTTCATTATTCTTGTTACATTACGTGAATTTCTTATTATGCTATGTGAAACTAATTGAACCTTTTATATGCTATGTGAAACTATATGCTATGTGATGTATTCATGAAAACAATTCCTCTCAAAACAATATGATCAAAACTCATCTATTCCTTCTTTTGAATCTTTAGAAGTCTTTCTCTTAGATTTCGAGGACGAAATCTCCTAAAGTAGGGGAGACTGTAAACCCCGTCAAAATTGACCCGTTTCAAAATCCGACCCGTTTAAAAAAATGGTTATTTATTTCTTCTTATTTTATTTAACCTTATAATCTAAAAGTTTTATTCTTTTTATAAAAATAATAATCCAGTTAGTCTCGTTAGATTTCAAGTTGGAATTAAGGTTTAGTAACATAGTTAGTTAAATTAATTAAAAGATTTAGATTAATATTTATAGTTTAAATCTAAATTAACAAAGTTAGTAAAATAAATATATAATTTTAAAAAGTATAATAATAATAATATTGATTAATTTAAGTTAAAGATTAATATATTTTAGTTAAACAAATTAACTATGTTGAAGGAACTCAGTTAGCTCAATTAATGCAGTTAGTGAAATTGCAGGGGCTAAAGTGAAACTATTAAAACTTAAAAAGAATTAAAACATCAAAAAGGGCTATGCCCGGGATCGAACTCGCGACCTTCAGTTCAAACACAGGAGACTTAACCGGTTTATCCTCCAAATAGGAGCTGGTAGAGCACTTACCTTAATTAACTTTATACACGTTTTGAGATTTGAACCAGATCCCAGTTTGCCGCCCAAAACTCTTACGCGTACAGCTTCCTTTCCAAACTTGCCTCCACTGATTTCGGGACTGAAGAACAATTCCGCATTTCCATCCTCGGCTCCAATCAATTCCGCGTTTCCTTTAATATCCCAATCAAGCACCTATTTTACCACAATTACAAATCAATTAGAGATCATTGCCAAACTTACGAGGATTTTAAACAACTATATTAACCGAACCATGGTCACCGTTTTCACCCGCAATCGATCCTCTCGACACCAACACAACCTCTTTCGGAACCCTGCACATCACTCGAATACCCTCACCACTCCCAACACTCTTTCTGTTCACAACTCGCCGGAGATCAGAGAACGAACCGGAGAATCCAGATGTCACCGGAGAACCGCAAGTGGCCGGAACTTCGGAATCTCGCCGCGTCCTCGGTTCAGGTAATCACTTGAAATCTCGTGGGTAATCTCTACACACTAATCTTTCTTCCAAGAAACGCAACGCAATCTAAGGTGAGTATACATGACCCATTTTCCATTGTAACACTTTTGGGTGCAATATGTATTCTATATCAATCACATTATTCACTTCAAATAGCTTTGTGCACACTCTATCCAAATTGCACGTGATACATTTGATTCATGTTATACATGTTAAGTTATTGTAAACTCTCATGACTATGTGTTCATTAACTTTGCAAGCCTCCCCTAACAATGGTAGCGCTATAGGTTGAGAAACGCCCCTCCCGTCATTCTCGCGGGTATTGTTAGGTTAATCTATGTTAAAACCTCCCGTTATACTTTTGGGATTGGCACTTTAATTGCGTTAAACTTTGGTTTGGACACATAGAGTAACATCGTTTCGAGTATATACTGTTAATGTGTAATCATGTTATTCACGTTGGATATGAGCAACTTCAATCATTTTATTATGCTATGTATCAAACTTGTATACTCGCCAACATATTTTGTTGATTTTATTTTAATACATATTGCAGGTTGATTAGTACAAGACTCAAGAAACAAGCTAGGATGGCTTTAGATACCCATTGTAGCAATTAAACAATGTTTGAATTTATGTTTACTATTTGAAACAATGTATTATTCTTTAGTTTTAATAAAATGACTTAATTCATAGTGTCACATTTAGTGTTATGTTGTTTTGAGCAATTTGTTCATCTCATCCCGATGTTTCCGCCATCGGTTAGGGTGTGACAAAGTGGATCCAAAGCTAAGTGTTACAAGTATTACAAGAGTGTGAGTTGTGTTTTCTATCTGATCCACTTTGTTTAAATACAATAAAGATCTAGTTAACTATCCGATATCTCCGAATAAACTCGGTCTTCCTTTGGTGATCGTTGTAGACTCATTTAGCAGCTTTCCACGTGTTTTTCAACTTCATGAATGATTCTTTAGGTTTTGACTTAGTCAAGTAATTAGTCCTGCAAACGTAAGAGAAATAAAGCAAGGAGATACATTAGTATAATATTTCGAACAGACTCGGGATACCGAACCTATTCAAATTCTAGGATCCCTAACTAAAACTCGGGATATCAGGTTAAGATTTCACCCACAACACAACCTAGAGTACAACATATAGCCTATAAATGTTACTAATTGAAAATATATAAATATTTATATTATTATTTAATATTAATAATTTTTATTTAACTGTTTAAGTTTTGCTTTTATTTAACTACAAATTCTTTCCATGTAACGCGACAAAAATTCAGTATATGTACAAAACATAAAATAATTCTTATAACAGTAACATACCAATAAAATAAAAGTTACAAACATAAAGTTGTGAGATACAAATGCTAAAAAATACAAAAATCGTCTTGTTTCAAAACCAAAAACCATAAAAATAAAATAAAAAGTTTACTATGGTTATTTGTACAAAAGTTGTGTAATGCAAAAAAAGGACATCAACACATGTTTTATGTTTTCGAAAATTAAAAAAATTTGGAACAAGGAATACTAATACCTATTTCGATATATAGATGCTGGTACCGATGCTGTTCGGTTTAAAAATAGTTTATCATACAAAAATACTTTATTTTGAGTACAACTTTGTTTTCAATTAATTTATATATGAATGCTGAAAGAAACAAACTAACCACAACTACGTTGTTAATGAACACAAATTATTTTAGAAGAATTAAAATAAAGTTAAAAAAGAAATTTTAATAAAGAAATTTAAAAAGGGATATTAGGGTTAAATAACCCCAACTGTCACCAATTAGCCGATAACACTCCAAACTTTCGAATTGTACCACACCACTTCCAACTTTTAACTTTCACCAATCAGCTTGACCCCAGCCAGGGGCTCTGCCCCTTGGATCCTGCTCCTAGGGGCGCTACCCACGAAACCTCGCGAAGGGGGAGTTGCCCCCCTTAGAACCCCCATTCAGGGCTCCGTCCGAATACTCGTAATTATAACAATTCGAATAAGCATGTACTCTGCACCTTCTAAATTATTCGATGTGTATTATTATATTGCACTTCAATTTGATCACCAAATCAATACCGATTATACTAAAATATCTAGATAGAAACTATGGTTGGGCTTTTTGAGAAATGACCAAATGTTTTATGAAAGAAACAAAGACTCGTCCTTTCTAAGATGGAAAGATGACTTTCATTTTTAGCATGTCACCCTCCACATGTGGTTAGTTATCTGAGTGGTTGATTTCATTCAATATTTTCGATCTGGAAATAAGACTCAACATAGTTTTTTTACATTTTTTAACGATAAGTTTCTTTTAATTCTTCTTGTTTGTGGAACTTTAATCCAAGATCTTCTTATCTTAAACTCAAGTGTTTAAAAGTTTTATCTTTGTCAATAAATCACCATCTCATTTGCAAAATAGTTTTATACTTACTACAACAAATAAGTCACAATCCAACCGTAGATCAATCACCCGACCTCTAATGAATTTTTGATTATCTCTCATATTTATACTATATAATAAAAGAAATCACTTTGGGGACACATGTCGCTTTATAAAGTGGTCTCAATTAAAATTTGTAGAAGAGATTTGATGATAAAGATAAAGATAAGTGATAACCATATATTAATTATTAAAACTAAAAGATTTTGATGATAAAAATAAAAATAACCGATAACCATATATTAATTAATAAAATTAAAAACTATATATTAACTTTTTTATTATTTATAAAGATAAAGATAGTTTTAATTGTTTATATAAAAGTTTATAATCTTTATCTTTGTTTACTATTTAATAACCGACGGGTAATGAAAATTACAAAAATAACATTTTTTTTCTTTTAACGTTTTCTTTTACTTTTTCTGCTTATTAATAACTATTTAATTTAAAATTTCATCAATTTAACCATGCGTAATACTTAAGTTTCTAACCTATTAATAAATAAAGTAAAATGTTAACTTGTGTAATACACAAGTTTCTAACCTAATAATAAATAAATAAAAAACAAAGTAAAATGTTATAATAAATCAAAGTTCATTTTTTTCAAAAACATATATTGACGACCATATGTGTTAACCGATTATATTATATTTAATCAATCCGTGTAATACACGTGTTTATTCAACCCATGCAATACACGTTTTTAAAGATGTAACTTTTTTATTATCTATAACTGGGAAAATGTCACGTAATAATAACCAAGTTTTAAAAGTGTTCTAATTAGGTCATTCGTATCGATTTTGTCCCAATTAGACAACTTAACATTCAAATCGAGCCATGTCCTTTTTTCCATATGTCAAGAAAAAAATGGAGCATAAGATGTTGGGCTCGGATTATTTTAATATATGAAATTATATTTACTAAAAATAAAAACACTTTAATTACATTAAAAATTAAAAAAAAAAACAAGTTACAATCCACGTCACTCGAGTTAGCATCAAATAAAAGGGAAAAAGAAATAAAAATCCACATCACCACGGTTTACTTTGAAATAGATGAAAAACCCTTAATTTTAATGAAAAAATGAATATTGAGTAATCTGATTGGAACACTTTTGAAACTTGAGTGACCTAACTGGAACACTTTTAAAACTTGATTACTATTCTACAAAGTTACCCTATAATATATAAAGTTATATTTATTCAACCCATGTAATACACGGGGTTATAACCTAGTATATCTATAAAACTTTGCTTCTAGCACGTTTACTCACCTTTTGCATACTTAAAACGCTAAAATAGAAAAACACGTTATTGAGGTACTTATTTATAAATCTGAATCTAAAGAAGAAAGCTTGAAAAGATTATATTCTACACTACTTTTTTTAGGTGATCATTTTGAGCATGAGATCGAAGATAATACACATCCCTATCATTGTTGTCTAGGGAGACAAATGTGAATTCTACATTTATTGCGAACATATACGTATATACTGATCACTATCAATCTGAGTGGACGAAAACTGTAAGTTTTGTGCCGTTGGCATAGAGTCTGTGGACCACATTTTCACGTCATGTATTGTAGTGACTACGGTTTGGAATCATGTTAGCAGGTGGTGTATGGTGGCACCGATGTTTTTCTTCGAATTCAAGGATTTACTTCATATACATGAGTATGTTGGCTTCAAGGGCACTAAAAAGGAATTCATAAAGGGGTTGATTTGAATTGGCTGTTGGTGTATGTAGAAGGCGAGGAATGAAGTGGTCTTCAACAACAAAGAGGCAAAGATCGAAGACGTTATTAGTCATATAAAAGCTTTGGGTTTTCTTTAGGGTAATAGTAGGGTAAAAGGATTTTCGTGTTCTTGGCAAGATTGGTGTAAATTTGTAATTATGTAGTGCTTTTGTTGGGTTGGCTGCCTTGGTTTTGAGGCGTGCTGGTGTTTTAATGAAATTTTCCTTTAAAAAAATCAATCTTAGTGAGATAAGAAATAAATAATCACTATCTTATTTGTTAAACACTTGTAAATTCGTGCTCTTCGGTATTTAGAGAGGTATTAAAGGAAGACAATCTCATGCAAAAGATCAATTAGTAAAGGTAATCTGGATTCGTTGATATTCATTTGAACCACTATATATCATTATATATCTTTTATTTATGTGGTGATAATGGGGTAGTGGTCCATTGACAAAGGCAAGGCCTTTAAAACACCTAGATTGGGAAGGGGAATGTCTTGGGTTCAAGTCCCATAAACGACAAGGATTAAAGAAATTAACGGTTAAAAAAAAATTTATGTGGTGATAATTACCCATATATTTACTCAATAAATATAATTGAGTAAACTGCCATTTGGTCCCTGAGGTTTGATCATTTTTACCACTTTAATTCAAAACTCAAACATTTTGCATCTGGGTCCCTGTGGTTTCAATTTTATTGCCATTTTAGTCTAAAAGTAAAGTCAGCTCAGATTTCTCTAAAAAATCCTGATTTTTGTCTTTTTCTTCAAGGATAAAATGATCATTTTTTATTTTATTTTATTTTATTTAAAGACCCCTCTATCTCTCTTTCTCTTTCCTCCAAACCTAAAATTGGTATTCCACATTAACAGTCGGTAATCGATAGTTCAATTCCAATCTAAATTTCCTTGTGTTTAATGAATGCTTACACAACTAACTGTTTGAACAAAAGAGCTTTAATTCCGCGACAATCTCTCACCTCCAAACTGTGACAACCCTCAAAATTACATGTATTCCGTACGATTCATTAATATTAATTAAAGTACTTGATGACTGTGCTGAATTACTTAACTGCTTTCTGATTACTGTGTCATACTTACATGTGCTTGTTAACATACTAGTCTTGTGCAGAAAAGTTACTAAATAGTCCCGTATGCTTTCCTGGGTGTTGGGAATTAAAAATGTTACAAAAAGATATATATAGGACACTATATGGAATAACTTAGCACTTTAACGAAACGGTATCTAACCGAACACCGGGAAATTACCCGGAACACTAAAATATTACCAGAGGCATTATTTTTATTTTTCTGAGCTAGTCATGGTTCCCGAGCACACTAACACACTACATAATACATGGTACACACTAAACACAAGACTTAACACTTAACACCCCACTAAATCACCTACTTACTATTTAAATTTACAAATACCCCCCCTATTGTAAATCTCGGTTACTAGCATGGCCCCACTACAAGATTCCTAAATCTTCACTAAATATCACCATAATCTTATCTTGGTTCTAGTGAGATTTTGATTAGATTTGAATGTACTAGGGGGAACACATTGTCCATTGGATAACCACACTTAGTAGGATTATATGAACTCATCTCCCATCATCTTCCACACAACAAGCTCACTTCTTCCTTCCCCCATTAAACTCGGCCGAACTACCCCCCTCACACCCTTACCATTTTCGGTTTTCATTCATTCAATCCAAGCTCCATACAAGGTGTAAGAAGGTGAATAACGAAGCTTGGTGTTCACGGATCTTGAAGGACCACCTTCGTTTGCTATTATCCTCTACATTTTCACTTGTTTCTTCCCTAGTTTAAAAGCTAGTAGTAAGCTTCTTGATCCTCATTTACTTCATATTTATGGTGGTTAATAGTTTTCTTATGATGAAAATACAAGAACACTAAAAGATCATGAACAAAAGTCTTACACATAAAGCTAAACATGATGATGAAATAAGATGAGCTCTTGATAAAATAAAGTTGTTTTGATTATGTTGTTGATACTTGATGGTTGCTTGTTAATATTGATGTTGGTCATAACATAGAACTTGTTAAATCATGATTAAAAACATGAGTTAACAAGTTAGGAGGTGATTAGGGGTTTACATAAAAGAATCATCTCCATATTTAGACATGAACTTGGTGACAAAATGATTTCTTGTAAAAATAATAAACCAAGTGAACTAGTGATCTTGTAGATCTAAAACTTGTGAATGGTTTTTCCTAAATAAACCAAGTCTAAGAGACGGTTTTGAGAGATCATGATCCTTACACTATTTTGGAAGTAAAGAAGTATATGGATACTAGTGACACATGAAAATATTGTAAATAAATATTTTTGTAAAATATGTTCACAAGTTGTGAACATCCAAAAATCCCGAGAATGAGATTTTAAATAAAGTAAACACACTTTGGAGGGTAACTAAACCCACTAAACACCCTACAAAATTACTACGCGTTTTTATGAAAAACCAAGTTCATGTTGTTATGTAAAGTGTATTGTTTTTGCACTTGACTAGTATAATGTTGTTTAGTAAATTGTTGTTGATTGTTTGAATGATTTTCGGAAAAGAAAATGATATGCTTATTAGCATGGACACCTCCATTTACAAAGGAAACCCTGGCGAAATTTTATAAAAATTCCAACACTTAGAAATTATTTTTCTAACAAGTGTTCACAAATGCGTTTTAACTTTATTTTTCAAAATAAACTTCGCCATGAGTTTTGTTACAAAAATACAAAGTATCGGAGGTCGATCTTTACAAGTAAAATGGTTAAATATATATATTTAGAATATATATATATATATATATATATATATATTATACTAGAACACTTGTGTGGATACTTGTTTATTTTGTGAAATAGTTATATTATATTAGGGTAAAATAATACAACTTAACAAAGTACCTTGACGTTAAAATTGTGTGGTATGTGATACAAGTAATGAGTAAATAAACCGTACGTAGGATACTGTTATGCATACACTAGAAACTGATTGTTATATGTACCTTATTAGGACGTGCTTGATTTCCTGATTATTAGAGTAATTAATCTAACCGAGCAAACCAAGGTGAGTTCACACACTTTCTAAGGCATGGGATTCCCGGTGGTAGGGAATGGGTAAAAAAATTAAAATGAAACCTACATATCCTCCTTGGGTAGGATATGTACCGCCATCCTCCTTGGGTAGGATGCCAATATTAATCCTGCGTATTCTCCGTGGGTAGAATACGTACGTTCGTCCTCCTTGGGTAGGACAACAACCTTAAAACTTACTAGACAAAACTCTATCATTAAGTCCCTCATTTTATATCGACTTAATCGCCGAGGCCAATGGCGAGCGGGTCATTAGTTAATAGTGCTATCAGGTTTAACAAACCTCACACCGTGCCAGTCGGACGGGCGTGTACTAATGGACTATGGCAAACTGTCAATGATGATAGACATTGACGTAGGGCACACCTATTGTTCGTCAGTTGTCGATATGTATGGTCTAGTGGTTCACATGGGGAAGCCCCCACTGATTATGGGTATGGTTTGGGTAATAAAGAAGGAACTGGTTAATTATACTTTCAACTAAGGGGTAACCCCCACGGCAAGTAAGCCAACGAAAGATAAACCACGTTTTCAGAAACAACTTAAAACTAAACAACTAACCGTGAACTCACCCAACTTTGTTGTTGACTCGTTGTTACATGCCTTACAGGTCGCTAGATGCTTATGGAGCTTGCACGAGGAGGAGGTTGTTGTGGGATATGGATTGTTATGTCCCGTGCTTAATGTTTAATCCTTATGAACCTATTAAACTTACATTTTGAACTTTAAACTTATGAACTTTGGAACTTATGTTTTGGACTTACGATTATGCTTCCACTGTTTAAGTTAAAATTGGTTAACTAGCTTTTGGTCACCAATTGTATTGTGGTTGGTTTTATTTACTTAATTACGTTGTTCAATATGATTGGTGGCTCGATCCTGGTCATGTCACGCCTCCAAGCGGCGATACTCCGCATGGTGGATTTTGGGGGTGTGACACAAACCCTAGCGCCGATATGTTGACGCCGGAGGAATTGAACCTTGAGATTATACAATCTGTATGTATTTCTTGCAACTGGGTTTTAACATCTGAGGAAGAGATAATGGTTGTCACACCCCGACCACGTAGAACATACAAAACGTGGCGGAAACGTCGGGGAGTGTTGTAACAGAATCAATTGTTTCAAATCCATGGCAAATGAAGTTTCGTTTTATAAATCAAACATTAAAGTTTACATTGTCTAAACAAGAATCAAAGTGTACATAACATAAATTAACTAGTTCTTGTCTCGTTTTAAGTCACTAAGGCACAGGTCCGCCTAAGTATATCTTGATAAGTCCTATGCATCATCTCCTGAAAACACATGTGAAAATAGGTACGCCAGCATAAAAATGCCTGTGAGATACATTGGTTTTGTGAAAACGGAATTCATGACTTGAGTTTGAGAAAATGTTTAGTCATGAACCTTGTATTTTGCTTTGTCTTGTAAATCATTTGAAAAACGGTAAGATCAAATGATATGTATAAATAAGAGAACAATGCATGGTTAACTGAATAACCATGTAAAAAGAGTTTGTATAAGATTTGTTGTTTGTAAATCAATGTCTTGTGAAAAGCATGTTATTTGTATAAAATGTTCTATGTCTCAAATTGAAATGATTCAAATAACGCTACGATATGTAATACCATACAAACACTTATATATAGGAAGTACCAGCGGCGTATCCACCATGCTTGTATCATATTACACATGCCTCGTTACTTAAATCACTTACTCAAACCAAACCATCAAGATGAAATGTTTAACAACGGTAGAAATGTTTATGTATAGTCAAATGGTTACAACGGTTCAAAATGTAGTATAATGTGTTCATATGCTGGATGAGCATATGTAACAGAAATGCAATGTGAAACAATGTACTACGTATGCACACAATGGGCGTACGTAGCATGAAATGTGATGTAAAGCAATGTACTAAGTACGCACACAATGGGCATACATAGCATGTAATGTATTGTAAAGTGATGTACTAAGTATGCACACAACGGGCATACGTAGCATAAACACAATGAAATCATGTACTATATATGTACTATCGAACATAGCAGTATATGATGTAAAAACCGGAAAGCATGAAAGTAGCAAGTAGGCACATGTGTTTCACCCCAAAACAGTTTGGAAAATAGTAAAAGAGGGGTTCAATGTACTCACCTGAGATTGCTTTGGAGTTCTTGTATAATAACCAGATAATGCTAAAGATCACGGGATATCATACGGCACCTAATAGGTAGCTATGTTAATATACCGGACCAAAATCGGAAGGATCGGATAGTACGCGGGTTCGTAAACCAAACGAGTATGGAGACTCGTGTAATATGGTTTAACAAAGCCTACATACTAAAATGAAACTTAACCTAAGTGCTTACGGTCCATCACGACCTGTTTAGGTAGCTTATGCTACCTTACGCGTCATTCGCGTAGAACGCGTCTGGAACGCCTAACATCGTGACCACAAGGTATAACCTCGGAAGGTTATAGCTATGGTCACCTAATGTGTTTGGTCGGATCCTAATGATCGACCAAATAGGTCGGGTTCGAAAGTATAAGCGATGGTTTAGATCGCTTACCTTACGACCCTATATAAGCACTAAACTAAAAGTGACGAGCTAAGCATGTTAGAACATGCTTAACTAAGTTTAGAAAACAGGTTTGGCATCAAAACAAACGGCTTTGATGCTCACGAGTAGTTTGGTTACAAAATACGCAAGAATGCGCATTTTGGCCAAAACTACGACTCGTCACTGAGCCTAGATAACGTGGTAATCAGTAGGTATGGTCACTACGGACCATAACCATCGTGATCACGCTCACGTTATGAAGTTCCATGAACTTTGCATCGACCATAAGCTGGTCAATGCAGAAAGTCAACAAAACGTTGACTTTCGGACTCGAAAAGCGAATAAAAGAGCGAAAGAAGACTTACGGAGGGTCCCCGAGTGCTAATCTAGATCAAATAGCTCAGGTATGAAACAATGGTTCCAACTTAGAGCCTTAAGATCAGATTGTGTGGGTTTTTGGAACAAAGGGGGGGTATTTATAGGAAAAGTGGAACCGTTAGGATCGTTTATCGAATATCGTGCCGCGATCTCGAGCGTACACTTGTCAAAATATTGTGGTAAGTCAGATATTGGCTCTTGGCTCCTGATTGGGTGAAAGGGCATTGCCCCTTGATCGAACGAAAGGCCAAACTGCATTAAATGCAATATATTTTATGTCTGACAGTCTCACGCGCCCCGCGTAAGGATTTGGGCAATCTTTACGCGGGCCGCCTGAAGTCCTCTGATCTGCACCACTTGCAGAATTTACACTTTTGGTCCCTGTTGCGTATTTAAGCCATTTTCAGCCCTTCCAAGGCCTGTAAAGCCAACTTTAAGGCCCTAAAATGATGTCTAAACATTGTGGACATGAAACATGCCCAAACATATGTCGGATGTTGGTTCGTTTGGTCGTACGAACGCGATGTTCGCTTAATTACGACGGAATGCGCATAAGCGCGAAAAACGATCCAAATGACGTGACGAACGGATTTTTCTCATGCCAAACACTAAGGCATAATATAAGGATGCTTACATAAATTTTTGGATGTCCGGATGTATTCAGAACGTAAGTTATGCGCGAAAGTGCAAACTTGTGCACTTTTTGACACTTTTAGTCCCTGAATGATCCAAAAGTTTGTTTTAGCATGCCAAACACCTCAAAGCTTATTTCTAAGTTATGTAAAGGTTATTTAAGGTATGTTGAGTATATGTTGATGTTCCGGAGTATTTGTTGCATTAAACCGAGTACATTTACGCACCAGTTTGCGTATAATTCTCCAGAAAGCGATATAAAGTTTGAAATTGAACAAGAATTGATATGTGCAAAAGATACACATATTTGTACAAGATCCCAAGTATGAAATACAATATTTCATTGGCTTGGTATTTGTTTGATGGTCGCGGTGACACAGGTGTCACAGTCTCCCCTACTTTAGGAAATTTCGTCCCGAAATTTATTCGTAGGAGTCTATTTGTGACTTTGCCAAATACCCACCAGCGATATGCAAGGCAATATCCTGTCATTTCCTTAACGGTCATTCTTCAGAAACGAAAATGAACAGACGGAGTCATTTTCCTCAACGAGTATTCTTCAGAAATGGAAATGAAGGATTACACAATGGATATTCATTTCCCCAACGGATAAATCATCAGAAACGAAAATGAACTAACAGAGTCATTTTCAACGGTTGCTTCATCAGAGTTGGAAATGAAGGATTTCACAACGGATATTCATTTCCCCAACGGATAAATCGTCAGAAACGAAAATGAACTAACGGAGTCATTTTCAACGGTTGCTTCATCAGAGTTGGAAATGAAGGATTTCACAACAGATATTCATTTCCCCAACGGATAAATCGTCAGAAACGAAAATGAACTAACGGAGTCATTTTCAACGGTTGCTTCATCAGAGTTGGAAATGAAGGATTTCACAACGGATATTCATTTCCCCAACGGATAAATCGTCAGAAACGAAAATGAACTAACGGAGTCATTTTCAACGGTTGCTTCATCAGAGTTGGAAATGAAGGATTACACAACGGATATTCATCTCCTCAACGGATAAGTCTTCAGAAACGAAAATGAACTAAACGGAATCATTTTCAACGGTTGTTTCATCAGAGTTGGAAATGAAGGATTACACAATGGATATTCATGAAGGATTACACAACGGATATTCATTCCCTCAACGGATAAATCTTCAGAAACGAAAATGAACTAAACGGAATCATTTTCAACGGTTGCTTCATCAGAGTTGGAAATGAAGGATTACACAACGGATATTCATTCCCTCAACGGATAAATCTTCAGAAACGAAAATGAACTAAACGGAATCATTTTCAACGGTTGATTCATCAGAGTTGGAAATGAAGGATTACACAACGGATATTCATTCCCTCAACGGATAAATCTTCAGAAATGAAAATGAACTAAACGGAATCATTTTCAACGGTTGTTTCAACGGAGTTGGAAATGAATAGGGTTAACTTTAGACACATGACAGAACTTGCTGTGATTTCTGTGCACTAAATTCCATAATTATGTATGCATCCATAATTACGTAATCCCTTGCACAGTCCGCACAGTTTGTTTTGTAATGTTTTGGGGAAGGATATTAAACTTGTGATGAGGGTGACTAGACTTCCATCGGTTCCTTTTAATTAGATCGACAGGGGATCTTCTTAGTTAGGCCACCAAGGAGTCCTTTCAGCTATATCATCACATGATATCCCTAACCAGATTTTTGGATGAATCTGTTTAACTAGACCACTCAAGGGTCTAATTATGAAGTAGTACTTTAAAATCCGAGGGACTTAACTATAACATAGAAGTCCATTGAGGATTTTAAGTAATACCCCTGGGTATCCTACAATGAATCTCTTGTACAAGGATATGTAAGATTCTACGAGGATTTGGATAGCATAATTTGGATCACACAACAACACATAAGGGAACATATAAGCACAAAGTCACATACTTGTTTAACTTGATCATAATTTGTTTTTAACTTGTTATTGATTGAATACGGATATGGAAACCAATCGACGGGTCTCAATGTTCACTGGAATCTATCTGAGAAGATAGGAAGATCTCCCAAAATTTGATTTTTGATTACAAGGAATCACCACATTCGAATTAAGGTATACAACGATTAAGGACTTACATGAAATCCTTAGGTACCCTATTAAGGATTTATAGTGGTACTTTGGGTATTCGTCATGTGTTGTAACTTGCGCCTTGTACTTCGTTTCCTTAGAATAAACGGGTACTTAGGAATTTCGTGGAAGACGCAAGAGATCATAGGATGGGAGAATTTTGGGGGTAGCTTGTTTTTTTTTAAGGAATACGGTTCCTTGATTGTTGGTATTGTAAGGGGGTATGTCGTTTATGTATGTAACCACACAAATACATTGCAATGTAAATAAAAATTTATTTATAAACAACGATAACAACGGTTTCTTGGACCTTGACAACAAAAGAAAATAATACATAAGACGTGATTATTTCTAAACGATGTTGTCTTCTTGTCAGTCAGATGCTTATCCCTGTGCTGGATTTGCATTAGCAAGCTTTGGGCAATTTCTTCGGAAATGACCCATCTCGCCACAGTTGAAACAAGAGCCTGGTAGAAAACGACCTTGAGCAGGATTGTTGCCAGCTTGGTTTGGCGCAGCTGCAGCTGGGCAGACTCTTGCTGTGTGGCCTATAAGTCCACAAGTTTGGCATTTGCGGCATTGTACATTGGCGTGATGATGGAGGCCACATTGGTTGCACAAAGGTGCAGTTCCATTGTATGGTTTTCTAGCAGGGGGTTGAGCTGGTTGGTTGGGGATGGCTTGACCATTGTGAGCGACCATGGCGAAGCTCTGAGAAGCCTTTCGCTTCTTTGACTTCTTAGGAGATTCAGTCTGTTCATCCATGGTCTTTGATTCCTCGATTGGCTTCTTGTCACCCTTTCGAAAAAGTTTATGCTTTCTGATCTGCGATTCAGTCAAGGTTGCAGATAGCTCAATGGCCTGACGGAGTGTGGTAGGGTTGCTACCAGTGACAATGTCTTGTACCGAGTCAGGCAGGCCGTCGATGTACCTTTCGATAGCCTTGTCGAGTGGGGCGACCATAGTCGGGCAAAGTAGACTCAACTCCTCAAACCTATCAGTATATGCCCTGTGTTCGCCACTATCTTGTTTCAAATCATCAAACTCCTTCTCCAACGCCCGTTGTTCATGACGAGGACAAAACTCTCTCATCATAAGAGCTCTCAGTTCAGCCCATGTTTATGCTAGAGCAACATCTGCACCACGATCTCTCATTACCCCGTTCCACCATGTAAGAGCCCTTTTCTGAAACACACTCGAAGAAAACTCGACCTTGCGATTATCCGGACACTGCACGTGGCGAAAGGTATTCTCGATGCTCTCGAACCATTGAAGAAGCCCAGTTGCTCCCTCAGAACTACTAAACTTGAGTGGTTTAGCAGAGTTAAAGTTCTTGAAATTGCATGTACCATTGTTGTTGTTGGCTTGGTTCCATTGAGCAAAGAGGTTTGGGAATTGAGCAGCCATCTGCTGCGCAATGATTTCTGCCAGCTCGGCAGTTGCTATCTGGTGTTCGCGTCGAGGAGGCATTCTAAAAGAGGAAAACATGAAAGGAAACAAATAAAATGGTATTGGGTAAGAATAGGATGTTACAATCACCGACCATAATCACGGTTGATGGTCATTTGTTTGAATCATGAAGCAAACAAACAACACCAAGGCTGAATCAAAGCAAATAGATCCTCATAGTGTATCGCGAAGACATGCTCACCTATAAGTGGACACTCACCCCAAGAGTTCCCAGGTAAGAGTGACTGGTCCGATTATGTGGATTTGTACGAACACTCTAACCTTAGACAGAAAACCCAGGGTACAGGCATTCACTCTTCCAGTTCGCACGTGTTCACACTATTTAGGACCCAAAACTTTGACGAGAGTTTTGAAAATTCAAAGGGGTTCAAAACCTTATAACAAAGGGTTCAAAACCTTACAATAGAGGGTTCAAAACCTAGTAATCAATCATCCTAGAACAGATGATTAGTTTTCAAGGCGGTTTTGAAATTTATGTTCTTGTTGTGGTCGTCGCCTAAGGATAGGTGACGGTATTGTTTTATGACTAAACGCAAGTGAACTCGCGTTAGGGTCCTAGGAAGGTTATAGACTAGGTCAAAGTATTACTAATAACCTAATTCCCTATAACCATTGGCTCTGATACCATCTTTTCTGTCACACCCCGACCACGTAGAACATACAAAACGTGGCGGAAACGTCGGGGAGTGTTGTAACAGAATCAATTGTTTCAAATCCATGGCAAATGAAGTTTCGTTTTATAAATCAAACATTAAAGTTTACATTGTCTAAACAAGAATCAAAGTGTACATAACATAAATTAACTAGTTCTTGTCTCGTTTTAAGTCACTAAGGCACAGGTCCGCCTAAGTATATCTTGATAAGTCCTATGCATCATCTCCTGAAAACACATGTGAAAATAGGTACGTCAGCATAAAAATGCCTGTGAGATACATTGGTTTTGTGAAAACGGAATTCATGACTTGAGTTTGAGAAAATGTTTAGTCATGAACCTCGTATTTTGCTTTGTCTTGTAAATCATTTGAAAAACGGTAAGATCAAATGATATGTATAAATAAGAGAACAATGCATGGTTAACTGAATAACCATGTAAAAAGAGTTTGTATAAGATTTGTTGTTTGTAAATCAATGTCTTGTGAAAAGCATGTTATTTGTATAAAATGTTCTATGTCTCAAATTGAAATGATTCAAATAACGCTACGATATGTAATACCATACAAACACTTATATATAGGAAGTACCAGCGGCGTATCCACCATGCTTTACTTAAATCACTTACTCAAACCAAACCATCAAGATGAAATGTTTAACAACGGTAGAAATGTTTATGTATAGTCAAATGGTTACAACGGTTCAAAATGTAGTATAATGTGTTCATATGCTGGATGAGCATATGCAACAGAAATGCAATGTGAAACAATGTACTACGTATGCACACAATGGGCGTACGTAGCATGAAATGTGATGTAAAGCAATGTACTAAGTACGCACACAATGGGCATACAAAGCATGTAATGTATTGTAAAGTGATGTACTAAGTATGCACACAACGGGCATACGTAGCATAAACACAATGAAATCATGTACTATATATGTACTATCGAACATAGCAGTATATGATGTGAAAACCGGAAAGCATGAAAGTAGCAAGTAGGCACATGTGTTTCACCCCAAAACAGTTTGGAAAATAGTAAAAGAGGGGTTCAATGTACTCACCTGAGATTGCTTTGGAGTTCTTGTATAATAACCAGATAATGCTAAAGATCACGGGATATCATACGGCACCTAATAGGTAGCTATGTTAATATACCGGACCAAAATCGGAAGGATCGGATAGTACGCGGGTTCGTAAACCAAACGAGTATGGAGACTCGTGTAATATGGTTTAACAAAGCCTACATACTAAAATGAAACTTAACCTAAGTGCTTACGGTCCATCACAACCTGTTTAGGTAGCTTATGCTACCTTACGCGTCATTCGCGTAGAACGCGTCTGGAACGCCTAACATCGTGACCACAAGGTATAACCTCGGAAGGTTATAGCTATGGTCACCTAATGTGTTTGGTTGGATCCTAATGATCGACCAAATAGGTCGGGTTCGAAAGTATAAGCGATGGTTTAGATCGCTTACCTTACGACCCTATATAAGCACTAAACTAAAAGTGACGAGCTAAGCATGTTAGAACATGCTTAACTAAGTTTAGAAAACAGGTTTGGCATCAAAACAAACGGCTTTGATGCTCACGAGTAGTTTGGTTTCAAAATACGCAAGAATGCGCATTTTGGCCAAAACTACGACTCGTCACTGAGCCTAGATAACGTGGTAATCAGTAGGTATGGTCACTACGGACCATAACCATCATGATCACGCTCACGTTATGAAGTTCCATGAACTTTGCATCGACCATAAGCTGGTCAATGCAGAAAGTCAACAAAACGTTGACTTTCGGACTCGAAAAGCGAATAAAAGAGCGAAAGAAGACTTACGGAGGGTCCCCGAGTGCTAATCTAGATCAAATAGCTCAGGTATGAAACAATGGTTCCAACTTAGAGCCTTAAGATCAGATTGTGTGGGTTTTTGGAACAAAGGGGGGGGGGTATTTATAGGAAAAGTTGAACCGTTAGGATCGTTTATCGAACATCGTGCCGCGATCTCGAGCGTACACTTGTCAAAATATTGTGGTAAGTCAGATATTGGCTCTTGGCTCCTGATTGGGTGAAAGGGCATTGCCCCTTGATCGAACGAAAGGCCAAACTGCATTAAATGCAATATATTTTCTGTCTGACAGTCTCACGCGCCCCGCGTAAGGATTTGGGCAATCTTTACGTGGGCCGCCTGAAGTCCTCTGATCTGCACCACTTGCAGAATTTACACTTTTGGTCCCTGTTGCGTATTTAAGCCATTTTCAGCCCTTCCAAGGCCTGTAAAGCCAACTTTAAGGCCCTAAAATGATGTCTAAACATTGTGGACATGAAACATGCCCAAAAATATGTCGGATGTTGGTTCGTTTGGTCGTACGAACGCGATGTTCGCTTAATTACGACGGAATGCGCATAAGCGCGAAAAACGATCCAAATGACGTGACGAACGGATTTTTCTCATGCCAAACACTAAGGCATAATATAAGGATGCTTACATAAATTTTTGGATGTCCGGATGTATTCAGAACGTAAGTTATGCGCGAAAGTGCAAACTTGTGCACTTTTTGACACTTTTAGTCCCTGAATGATCCAAAAGTTTGTTTTAGCATGCCAAACACCTCAAAGCCTATTTTTAAGCTATGTAAAGGATATTTAAGGTATGTTTAACTTATGGACGTGTTCCGGAATGTTCGTTACAGTTCAAATTGGCATACTTTTGCAGTTTGTCCAGTTTAGTCCCTGTAAGCGAATTAACTTGTTTTTGCTATACCAAAGCCTTCAAAACTTATTTCTAAGTTATGTAAAGGTTATTTAAGGTATGTTGAGTATATGTTGATGTTCCGGAGTATTTGTTGCATTAAACCGAGTACATTTACGCACCAGTTTGCGTATAATTCTCCAGAAAGCGATATAAAGTTTGAAATTGAACAAGAATTGATATGTGCAAAAGATACACATATTTGTACAAGATCCCAAGTATGAAATACAATATTTCATTGGCTTGGTATTTGTTTGATGGTCGCGGTAACACAGGTGTCACAATGGTGGAGTTGGGTGTAACTAGTTTATAATAATAACAATAAAACAAAGTTTAAAAGAATGGAAAACAAAAAGTACATGTAAAATGACCATTTTGCCCTTGAGGAAAAGGATAAAATAGTAGAATTTTATAAGACAAATATGACCTGATTTCACTTTTGGACCAAAATGGCAATAAAACTGAAACCATAGGGACCTAGATGCAAAAAGTTTGAGTTTTGGACTAAAACGACAAAAGTGACCAAACTTCAGGGACCAAAATAGCAGTTTACTCAATATAATTAGAAGTTGTTACTCAAACGGATCACAAGTTTTGTTAGATCGTTTTTGTAAGTTTTATACAAATTAACAATTATTTGTTCGGCCTCAGTTTAGGTTCTTATAGAATGCACTAGAAAATCCTTTAAAAAATATATAATTTTTTCTTAACAGAAGATCCTTTAAAAAATACTAGTGGGAAAGCCCGTGCGTTGCGGCGGGTATCCCGACTGATATCATATTCATTTATGATATGTATTATAAATGTTGACTTTTAAGCATGAAGTTTGTTAGTTACAAAACCCAACATGTCACTCTTATCTTACAAAACGAAACATGTGAGTTATGATAGATTAACTTGAAATGCGTAACAATGGTTGGATGAAAGAACAAATATAGTATGTCACCTATGACTGAATAAAATTAACTGTAAATCAGTATCATAAATGAAACCTAAAGTTAAGGTGTAATCGTTGTTGGCCTGTAGTTTGCATGGTTTATTTCACCTGGTTTATCTTTTAAAGTATTGTGGTAGTATGATTAATATATCAATTCATTAATTGCATAATTGAAATAAAAACCAAAAATACAATAGTTAGTAAACGAGATAATGGAAGTGGAAATCATTATCAAACTGGACCTCATGTTTCTTTTTTCATTTAGTTATTTGTTTGTTTTTACTACTTTAGTAGTAGGCTTGTTTATTTATTTAATTTTTGATATGGACTTCCCAGTTTGTTTGTATAAAAAAGCGATCATTTGATTTCTGGCCAAATGTCCCAAAAATGTACTAAAATGCTTAAAGGTAAGAACAAAAGGTCGTCTGAAAGTCATTGACAAATTATTTTAAATCGGGGACCATAGTAACCACGTCGAACGAGATAGTATGATCAATTTAAATAAGGTTTGAATGTCTCCTTGATTTCATCCATACTGGTTGTCCACCGTTCATCATCCTCCCAATCGTCTTGTTTGTTAATTTGCTGGTGAGTTGGGGTGTTTAGTGGGTGGACGCCGTACCAATATATCCATGGGTCTTCTCTATGTCTTTGATTATGTTGTATGTGTGTGTGGACGTTGCTAAGAAACCATTTTTTTTTGTTAATACAAATAACGTGGACTGTGTATACGCCGTAAACTATATGAATCGTGAAAGTTGTTGTGGGTGTACCGGGTGGGTTGTTTTTCTTTTGATTTGTTGGTGATCCCTTTGATTAATGACAATCATTTAAGGATGGTTCAGTGGAAGCCCTACTTTTCCTTTTGTTATCATCCTTGACTTGTGGGGTTATTATTTCAGTGGTACCTGCGTATTATGAATGTTAACGCATGCAATACAAATTATTTGTGTACCTATTTGTTTTGAAGTGTAGTGGGTGCTGTTGATGTACCTGACTTCTCTGAAATGGAACTAAGTTATCGGCTACAAAAAACAAAATCTGTCTAACCCATTGATGATTCTAAAAGGTCTGTGTAATATCTTTTATGTGATCGGAAAAAGGATGGGCATTCAGAAGACGAGATAGACAAAGGCTTGAGGTGGCGGTTGCGTTTGGTTGTCGTGTTGTTTTTTCCGGCTTAACTAAGATGAGAGCACTTCTGATTGGTCTTGGACCACTGCAATTGAACTACTGAATGGAAGATGGTGGCCGTTGAATCCCGAAAATGGGAACACGATAATGCTAGCGGTTGTGTTAAACTGGCGAGCAAAGATGAAGGTTATGGTTGGATCCGATGTGATAGCTCAGATGACTTCACACAATTGCGGCGGTGCTCCAATTTGAAGATGTCGTGATTAGACGTCGTTGAGTTAACAAGATGGTGATGTTATCCGGTCATGGAGGTTACTTTTGCAAGAAGATACAACATTTGCAGGTTTGGTTCGATGATAATTTTAGAACCATTTCAAACTGAATTGATTCACATGACGGTGTGTTTCTTTTTTATATATAAAAAAAACTTTCATCAAAGTGATTATAACGATTTATTTGATTCTCAATGATAGCCATTTAAGCAAGATTGGTTACGACACTTGATAAAATGAAACGGATTATTTAAGTTACACTGCATTCAACAAAAAGAGTTAATTCCAATTATATGTTTATTTATTGATTTATTTGAGTTTTCAACTCCACGAGGAGTTTGGTTTTGATCACTTGTTATATAAATATATGTTTGAAATATTATTAATTTTATACATTTATCTGATAATCATAAAATATTGATGAGTAGTACTGATGAAAAATTTTATACATTTATCTTAATTATAGGTTACAAACGTGCCGAAATCACTAAATTGCCCCTTAAGTGTCTTAAATTTTTGGAAAATGCGTAAGTTTACCCACTCTAAAATAGTTTGGCTCTCTTGTACATGTTGCTTCAAAACGTGTACACAATGTAAAATTACCAAAAAGGTAAATATCCTAGTTCTCTTAATAAGGTAATAATATTATTAATTTTATACATTTATCTGATAATCATAAAATATTGATGAGTAGTATTGATGAATAATTTTATACATTTATCTTAATTATAGGTTACAAAGGTGCTGAAATCACTAAAATGCCCCTTAAGTGTTGTAAATTTTTGGGAAATGCGTAAGTTTACCCACTCTAGAAAAAGTTTGGCTCTTTTGTACATGTTGCTTCAAACACAATGTAAAATTACTAAAAGGGTAAATATCCTGGTTCTCTTAATAAAAAAAAGGGTAGTTGCACGGTACCCCTGATCGCGGAAGGGATCTCCTTTCCCAGTTCACCACCCGACAAGGATCCCTGGCGGCAAATACCCATAGCCATCAAAGAGGGGTAAGAAACATGTTTCAAACCCGAGACCTCGAGTGTCCTCGGTCCGGCTTTAAAGCGGGTGTCGGTGGCCACCAAAGTGGCACTAATGGGAATTGAACTTGGGTCTCCATTGGAGAACCCAAGTCACTCCACCACTAGGCCACTTGTGGTGGTTGGTTCTCTTAATAAGGTAATAATATTATTAATTTTATACATTTATCTGATAATCATAAAATATTGATGAGTAGTACTGATGAATAATATTATACATTTATCTTAATTATAGGTTACAAATGTGCCGAAATCATTAAAATGTCCCTAAAGTGTCTTTTTTTTTTTTTTTGGAAATGCGCAAGTTTACCCCCCTCTAAAATAGTTTGGCTCTCTTGTACATGTTGCTTCAAAATGTGTACACAATGTAAAATTACCAAACGGGTAAAATCCTAGTTCTCTTAATAAGGTAGTATAGAAGTATAGATTGTTTATATTTATATATACTATTAAATCATGAAAATCCCAAAGGTTGCATGTGTAACCTTTAATTTAATAAATTAATTCCTTTAATTATTATAAAACTTTTATTTAATTTCTTAATTTAATTCAATTAATGAAAGACATAATTGAGCATGGATTCCATGGATGAAATATGTAGATTGCCTTCAAAGTGTCTTAAAACTTTGGATAATGTCTAAGTTTTCCCCCTCTAAAATGGTTTGCTTCATTTATACATGGTGCTACAAGATTTGTATCTAGGTAAAATTACGAAAAGGGTAGAAAACCCGGTTCTCTTAATATAGTATTATAGATATAGCTTTTTTTTAACAAACACATTATATTTTTTAAATTTTATTTTGAAACATAAAAATATACATATGACGTGTATATATAGGTTTATGTGATATTTTATTTTCTTTTTTGATTTATAAGAGTAGAGATCCAAAAGATCTTTAATCGACAGGGGGCAAGTGAACGAGATGTTTTTATATTAAAATCACTTTTAAAAACTAATCATTTAATTGCATGGAAAATGAATTAAAGTAACACGTGTACAAGATCTAATTTAATGAGTATTGCTATTCAAAAAGAGGTAGCGGCACAGCTTGTAGCCCGTTTACCAACTATCTCTTTGAGAAATATATAATATCTTAATTAAAAAAAAAATGAGTATTAGAGCATGCATTTTGGCCATAAAATCGTAATCATTATAAAGATATAACCTAATACTTGTATTAAACTACTTAAATTCAGTTTAATAGATGTTCTGATTATGTTAAAGGCTTTGCTTTAAGATGTCTAAACCACCCTTCAAAGGAAACCCAATACACGATTTAGAAGATTTAATTCTCTAATTTTGTTAGAACAATATTTTTTTTAACCTATAAATACTACTTAACATTATAGTTGCAAGGATTTAGGCGCATAACTTTTTGGAGGGTAAATACTTTTTTTTTTAACGGCCAATATAATAAACGCCGGGTACTTCGTATGCGGCACCCAATGGCTGAAGGTTACCCACGACGGCCTCTATTCCGCACGCACGAAGCCCCTAGCCCACCAAGCCACCAGTTCCGGGGAAAACCCGACCCTACACCCGCCCGAAGGCACGACAGTGCAGGACTGGTAAAACCAGGTCAGGGTCAGGATCAGGAATCGAACCGATGACCTTTCAGCCAACGGTCTTCCATCACTTCTCATGACCGCTGAGCTATAAGCCCGGGTCAGAGGGTAAATACTATATCACCAGACCATTAAGTGATAGGTATTAATTAATCCTTTAATTGAAGGCGAGAAATATTTGCTACTTTGCATTGGACATCAACTTAAAATCACACGAGTGTGATATAGTTGATTGGTGGTGGTCAAATTCATTAAAGAGTTTAGGATCTATTGCCGTGTTACTTATGGAAGTAACTATTGAATAACTCAAGATTTGAAGTACAGAAAAGAGCAAGGTTGCTAGCGGATTTGGCTCATGAGATAGCCTTGGGATGCGGATATAACACGAAGTGCTTGACACGTTTGTCACTATTGATTTACGTTATACATTTACTTAGAACATGCGTAGTGGGCAAAATTCACCCTTATTTGTTTTGCGTCATGTGGCAGCCCAGTCAGCAAGTAGCATTATTGGGCGTTTTTACAAAAGGAATGTACTAGGGATGTGGGGATTGTGGGGCTTTATATTTTGTAATAAAATAAAATTAAAAAAAACATTTAAAAATCTTATTGGCCACCAAATGGAAGCTTAAATGTGATTGGCCAAGAATCCCCCCATTCAGCGTTTTTCAACCCACGCCAAAGGGGCTTTTTTCGCAAATAACGCCGGATAACGCCCAGGGGGCGGACCTGGGGCGTTATTGGGCGTGTTTGGTCAATTTTTTTTTTTCAAATAACGCTCGAATACGGGTGTTCTTATATGTTTGATTGATTGTACATATATTATGGTAAAAGGGTTAAACAACCTATGCATTCTCTCTACGTTGCCTAACAATAATAGCATAATAAAATGACATGACAGGCTTGGCTACTATGTCAGAACATAAAGTGTAAAAAGAGTGTGTTTATTATTTATACAAGCATCACTTACATGAAATAACGCACATGAAAACTTAGTACATTGAAATGTAAATTTGGAGTACATATACACAATAACAATTTCTGAAATCGCATATATTTTCATAAAATTAAACCGAGTAAACTGCCATTTTGGTCCTTGTGGTTTGGTCACTTTTGCCACTTTAGTCCAAAACTCAAACCTTTTGCATCTGTCTCCCTGTGGTTTCAGTTTTATTGTCATTTTGGTCCAAAAATGAAATCAGGTCATATATGTTTTACAAAATCCTGCTATTTTGTTCTTTTCCGCAGGGGCAAAATAGTCATTTCTTTTTTATAAATAAATAACAGATTTTATAAGACAAATATGACATGATTTGCCCCTGAGGAAAAGGACAAAATTGCAGGATTTTATAAGACAAATATGACCTGATTTCATTTTTAGACCAAAATGGCAATAAAACTGGAACCACAGGGACCCAGATGCAAAAGGTTTGAGTTTTGGACTAAAATGACAAAAGTGACCAAAACACAGGGACTAAAATGGCAGTTTACTCAATTAAACCCTATGAAAAAAAACCCAAAAAATTTTATTCATTGGTGCTTACCCTCGTAAAAGACAGATCAAGAACTAAATCTCCTTAACATTCATTTTGTTTCATGTGGGTAAAAGTCTACAAGAACTTATGATGTGTGTTCACATACACACGCACGTGCACACAATTATTTGTATATTTGAAGGTTTAATTAAACTTTATCTAGTAAAGTATATATGAAATCATATAAAATGAACTATTTAATATTTCCTTTTACTTATATATTATTTTAAAATATTTCTTAACAAATTTAAAATCTTTATTGTTAACTATTTAATATTTATTGTATTCATCCGTGTAACATAATGGTTTCTAATCTAAGTACACGGGTGATTTTTATAAATTCATGCATACTACATTTTAATAGAAAGTATAGATAGGTGTATGCATATTTTAATTTTTAGTTTAGTTTTTCTTTCAATTAATTAATATTAAATTAGTCATGAGTTATTGTTACAAATCTTGCATGTTGATGCATTTGAACTCTGATTTACAATTAAACAAATAATCAGTCTAAACAAATAATCAAAAGTACTCACTACCTTTCATCATAAAAATCGAGAACTACTATTTTAAATAGTGATATCTGCTTGAAAGTATCCGCAAACACAGGTTGTTTTTAGAAAACCGTTCATACCACATTTTATTAAATAACGAATCACTATATATTTTTTAGATGGGAATTACTTTCCCGAATGTTCATATTTGTTAGAAATGTGCTTATCAAACTTCGATACAGAAGTTGTAAAACATCAAACCAAGATACTAACAAACTTAAAATCTTTACTTTGAAAAAAATCAATACGATTTGAATACAACTTGAGTTTCAACAAACATTAACTACCATTACACGATCACCTGCCTCAACAACTTTCACCAAAGCCCAATCAAGAGTCTCTTACCTAGCAACATCTCCTTTGCTACATGTTGTGTCCTGGCTACATATGCTGCTGGAAACAATGTCGCAGCTGCTGATCCAACAATCTCCCTCTAGAACAGATGATGCCAAAACCTTTGTTATTGCTGATCTTTATTCCTCGTCAACAACTCCCTGATTTGCCCTTTGAATTATAGTTCAAAGTTTTGGGAGTACATGTCTTCAAAATCCCATTCAAGTTCAAGGTTCAACAGATCTTGGAGATCATATGCATCCAGACCATATGCACTCAACATATTATGCTCTTGAACACTACCATCTGATCTAAACAGAGTCAATTCGTGGGTTTCTGAGAATGACTTCCCCTTTACAATTTTTGGATCAGTTGGTTTTCTGGGTTGAAGTTTTAATGATTATTAGTTTGGTGATTGTGGCCTGCTGACAAGCTTTTCAACTGTTTCTCTTAGTTTGGCAGCTAGTTTGTCAGCAGCAACATCTGTGTGAAAACCAAGCTGGCATCTAATTCCCTCTTTTCTGATTCTTTCAAACTTCTGCTCATCCTCCTCATCAGTCTGTTTTTGCCTTTTTACTTGTCTTAAGGCAGCTATTGATAAAGTAGATACTGAGGGTAGCTTTTTGGAAGTTTAGGTCTGTTGAGGGAGGACATATGTTGGAGGATATGCTTGCTGTTGGGGAACTAAAGTATCTTTGGCTCTGAGTTCTTCCAGCCTTTTGTAGATCTCAACTATCTTGAGTTCAAACCATCTGGCAATAGATCTAGCAGTACCATAACTTGCAACCACAAGCTCTGCTCTCATTCTTTTAAGCTTCAACGCCTTATCTGGATTAACTTGCTTGCCTTTCTTCTAATCAGGTGGACTAGGCTTCACTGAAGGATCAATGAGCATTTTGGTGATTCTTTCAATTTCTTCTATAAGAGCATCTGATAACTAGTCTTTAAATTGAGCTCTGGTTGCCTTGTATGATTTGTAACATATGATGTGTTCAATGTAATCAACCCTTAGTTCATTGTCTAGCTCACTAGAGATTGCCTTCTCTGACATGGATTTGCTCAGGTCCTTAGCATAGTCTTCAAGTTTGCTAACTTTGCTAAGCTAATGTGACAAGAGACCCTGAAACTTCCTGTCATCCATCCCTTTGTTGTTCTCTTTGCAATGTACTCAACCTGTTTTACTTTCATCTTTAGATAATTATCTAAATTTCTAGGCTGTTTTTAACCACATAGAGATGGGAAGGATCTTTGTGATGCATCCTCTATTGTGAAAAATGATTCAATTTCACCTTTAGCAGTTTCAACTTCCAGAGGATACTGAGTAGCCAAGGGAATGATTGATGGTAGTGTAGCAGCTGGTAGAGGTGCAGTGGATTTTGATGGAAATGATGAAAGTGGTGTGGTTTTAATGGGGACAAATGATAAGGGGATTGGTGATTTAATCTCCTCATCATCATCTTGCATTACAAAAGTTTTTCTTTTGCATGTTCCCCTGAATTTTGGTGATGGTATACGTCTTGGTGGTGAAGATGGATGTGTGGGAAATCTTTATGGTGTGGGAGGTGGTTGACTGATTGGTGGTGTAAATAAACTGACCATGGTAGAGGTTTGGCTAACAGTTGCTGAAACAACTAGTGTATCAGCAGTGGTTTGCCTAACATCTGCTGATACATTTGTTGTACCAACATATGTTTGGTGGATTGATGATGGAGGTGGTTGAGTGATTGGTGGTGTAGAGAAAATGACCATGGCAGAAGTTTGGCTAACAACTGTTGAAACAATTGGTGTATCAGCAGTGGTTTGGCTAACATCTGCTGATACATTTGTTGTACCAACATTTGTTGGGTGGATTGGTGATGGTAGTGGTGAAGCTTTCTTTTGCTTCTTTAGTGGTGGTTGTTGTGGTAAGGGTTTTTGTGGTGAAAGTTTGGCTTTAGGTTCAGATGTTTTGGGTTCAGCAGTGGTTTTGCGTTTAACAAAGGATACAATTTTAGCAGTTTCAACAGAGCTTTTAGGAGGGATGGTTCTTGGCTTTCTTACATTTCTTGAAGACTTCCTCCTTTGTGAAGTGTCAATATTCTCCTTTTTCTTCTGATCATCCTATTCTTTCTTTATCAAACTGGAAGCTTTAGATTCCTCTGTATCTTACTTTTATGCTTTTCTAAAGCGATCTCTTCAGCTTTCTTGTTAAGGGTCTCATCAATCCTTTTTTGTTTTCCAGCCTCTGATGCTTTTGCAGAAGATTTTTGTTGAGCAGACTCTAGTTTTTGTTGCACCTTTGGTCTTGATTTTGTGTTTGAATCAGGCTACAACTTTCTCAATGAATCTTTATCCCCCTTATTGCCATCATCCACTTCATCATCATGAAGGACTGTTGCAAAGGCAGAGCCAGTAAATTTGACCAAATGTTCTCTAATGGCCTTAATTTCTGCTTGTGTTACCTTGTACCTAGCATCAAACATATTCCTTATGAGTTCCATACGAGTGTTGTGGTTGATTTCAGCCAAATTCCTTTGAGCTTGGAGGATTGGTTGCACAGAATTCCACAACTCATTGGCAATTTGCTGAGTGTTAGGCTGACTTTGAGAATGTTCCAACATCTGCTTCATCATTTCTTTCATTTCAGTCATAGATGTTTCCATGGAAGTCATTCTGTCCGTTAATTCTTTGTATCTCAATTCATCACCTAATTTAATAGGATCATCTAAATCCCTACCTGTGGTAGTTTTATTTGTTTTGATAATAGGATAAGTCTCCAAATCATCATAAACACATGTCCCTTTGTCTTGGTACTGGGGACTTCCAACTGCAATAGAGGATACAATTGTAGCCTCAACAGTTGTTGCCTTCAAGGGAGTCTTAAGAATGTAACCACTGTCCAACTGTAAACCAATTGATTCAACAGTTGTAGTGGCTGCTCCACTTGAACTACCACCAAGAGTTTCTTGAAACTCAGGGGGTGTAGCCTCCTTAGCTGTTTGTGGGATAGCAGATTGAATTTGTTCAGACTCGGTCATTTATGGAAGTGTACTCTCAATAATGGGTGAGTTAGAGGGACGGATTCATGTCTGAATTTCAATTGTATCAAACAGAGGTATAATGGTGAGTGGAATTTGAGGAGAAGGTTGTGGAGTGGAAAGCGGCATTGCCCTTGGAGAGGGGCTTTTAAGCATCCTTTCAAATGAAAGTTCTGCTTCTTGTTGTGGTGTCCCTGTGCTTACAACATGATCCTTTTGTGAGGATTCATGAGGAGTTTGTTTGGTTGGAGATCCTACCAACTATTATGAGGAAGTAGCAACAATGGTTTCAGGTGACTTTTGTGTTGTCACTGGATTAACCTCTGGGATCTCATCTTCCAGAGGACCCTTTTTAGCTTTTTGGGTTTTGGTGGGCGTTTTGGAGATGTAAATTTTCTTTTTGGGTTTGGCTGGTGTAGGTTTTACAACACTGGTTGTGGTGTCTTGATCACCAGGAGCAGTAGGCTCAACAACAGAGGTTTGAGCAACAGATGTGGACGCATCTAAAACAGGCTCATCCCCCTTTGTTTGTGTTTTTGAAACTTTTGACTCTTTATCCATAAGTCTGGTAATAGGTTCACTTGTAAGACTATTTATTTGAAAAGCTACACCTTGTTTAAAATCTGTTTGTAACACCTGTTTTCATAGGTAGTAGCTTAGAAGTCATAAATACAACAGAAAAACATTATTAGCACCTTTTTTTCACATTTTTCACATTTGCCACCAAATTAGAAAACAGTGCTTGGGATAAATTGTAATAAGATTTTGTTAAAATAGCATATCCTAAATACTGAATTTTTAAAGGTATCTCATTAAATGCGGTGGTCTTGGCTGAGAGACAAGTTAAAAGAGTATGGAAAAAAATTCCATTGGCGGAGGGAAGTTTGTTTTGAAAATAGTAACTCCCTTTAATTGTGCATCATACCCTCTTTCAATGAACTCTGTATGAAGTTCATGTTTTTCAAAGATGGTCTTACCTGCCAAGTCGTCCAATGCAAATGTAGTGGAACTTGTAGATCGGGAAATTCGAACCAGACTTTTTCCGACTTTAGATGTGATGGCAAACAGTTGTTTATTTTCAGACTGTATTTCAGCATTAGCCCAAAATTGTCGGAGTGTTTCCGTATGAACTGGATCATCAGCAGTAAGGATTGCTTTATGTTTTGATGGTGTTAAAACGTCAATTATTGAATGAAAGTTGGCATTTTTGCTGATTTTCTCGAAGATGGGAGGTAGTTGTGAGGGTTTTTGATGTTTAGAGCCATGATTGGAGAAGAAGGTGATAATGGAAACCGTTTTTGAGAATTTTAATTCGAGACGACAGTGAAAGCTCTGTTTGGGGATGAAGCAGGGTTTATATAGAGTGAAAAAGTGTAGACTGACATGGCAGAAGTTACAAAGATCTGATGGCTAACATCTGTCCATGTTGGAACCTCTATTGTGATGATGGATGACAATTGGTTGGAAACTTCTGTTGGGCAACAACAGAGGTCAGGAATAGTGGTAAGTCAACAGTCGTTAGGATAAACAGAGGTTATGAGAACAGACGATACCTTTCAGCAGTGGATGAATTTTTAGCAAAGCAGAGGTTTCAAAAACAGTTGTTTTGAACAGACTTTTAAGGATTTTTGAAATTTTTTTCAAAAATAGCTATTTTTTAAGAATGGATTTTAGATTTTCAGAAGACATTTTAATACTTTTGATTAACCAATTCAGCAGGATTTGCTGGGATCGAATTTGATTGACCAAGCTCTGCTACCAATTGTTAGGATCTGATTTTGATTGTTGTGACAGTTAAGATGATAACAATGAAAGAAGATAAAACAGAAATGGAAATATGCAGCAGAATAATAAACTTTTTTCTCATAACAATGAGAAGAATGCTTTCATCATCATGCTTTTATAAAGATTGCAATTACAATGTTTACATGCGCATGAGAATTATAGGAATCTAAGCGGACGTCACCTAGACAGCAACATCTAATAGCCTAACAAACTCCCAACATCTGCTATTAGCCTAAGCACTGTTACATTGAAAACCTCTGTTGAGCAGCATTTGTTGAATATCATTTGTTGTTCCTTAACATCTGTTGACCCATAGCAGACCTTTGCATCTTTAGATTTTCTTGAGACTTTGTCTTCATTAGCAGAGGATTACTTTAAGCGGATGTCCTCTTTTGGCGGACTTTAGCTTTGACAAACCTTTAGAGTAGCAGGTGTTGAGTCTTTGTAATTGGGAGGAGCAAATTCTTCAAAAAACTGTTATTCATTATCAGATATTCTAGACTATTTTGGCTTTGCAATCATCCGTTCAGCCTCAAACCAACTTGAGCGATTTAAACCTCTGTTGACTTACCAAACATCTATTCAGGCACAACTCAACATCAACATAAACTAAATCAAACTCAGACACAATTTCACATCAACATCAATATCGATCTGCAATCCTTAGATTCTGTATCTATACTATATAATAATACTTATGCTTGCTAAAATAAGTAAAAGTAAAATGCGACAAGAAAGATTATTAGGATTAAAATTTATGACACTAAAAGATTAACAACTACATCGAGTATTGAACTAAGAAACTTTCAAATCTAACAATAACACTCAGAAATTTAAGAATCCAACAGCAAGAATTAAGAAATTTTAGCTTCAACTCCATTGAGTGTTGAACCTCTCGATGTATATCCTTGAGCATCGCTATGAACTCCACGTCTCTATCACCGCACTCTATAATACTGACAACACAAAGTTCACGAACGGAAGTCGAAGGCATCGCCATCAGGTTTCAAGAAACATGGTCTCTCGTGAACAGACCAAGGTGCAGTCCATCAAAACATCTCTTCAGTTCTTAAAGAGTAACCCTATCCGCATATACTTGATCCTCAACTTGCTTGATAAAGCGTTGCTTTAAATCATCAGACTCTGCAGAAGTGTATGACACCATTTTAAGTTATATATTACTCAACTGATGTGAAAGAAGGGTATCTTGGTAGTAAAACGTGATGAAAAACATGTGAATTGGCAATGATATTATATTGTGAAATATCTAACAGCCCAAAGGTCAGATTTAAATTCAATGTACATTTAATAATCTAGGAGGGAAAACGTGTACATTTAATATAAACATGCAAAGTTATTTTTAAAAATAATGGGTTTTTAATACAAAACCTTTGAAAAATAAATTTTCATAGGAAAACTATAAAATTAAATATCAAGAAACCCAAAGGACAAATTTTAAACCTTAAAAAAAGGTTATCATAATTACGATTAATCTCTTCATTTACCACAAGACCCATTTTAAACACTATAAAAGACTGATGATTAGTTTGATTGAAAACATCAACAATTGTCTTTTAAAAAACTGTCTGTCAAAAAACAAATGAAAACCAACAACACCAACAATACTCTATGTTTTGGTCAAAAATTACCTAAGCAATTAAGTGATCAAATTAGTTTTGTGAGGTAGTGTGCTAAGAATGTGTATCGAAAATATCCTGGTTAGGTTGTTTGCAAAAAACAGTTTTCAGGATATAGCTCAGGATATCGAGCTATATCTATAATCAAACAATGAGAAAAAAGTAAAGGGTGACACGAGATGTACGAGGAAAGCCCTTGATCAATCTAGAACGCCGGCACAAAACCTCGGGAGCTGACAATCGCAGCTGCCTTGTTCTTCTTATTACTTCAAATATCAGGATACAGTGCAGGATATTGACCAGATCGTTGCTAAGTGTTACAATGTTTTTCAGAAAGTGTGTAAATTGCGAGAGAGAGTATGATAGCTCGAGAGTAGTGAGTGTGATGTCTTATTTGATCTAGTTTATCCGTATATTTATAGCTACAAAAAGAAAACAAAATCTCCTAAAATAGGGGATGCCAGCGAATATTCCCATGTGAACATTGAAGACCAAGTAATACGGCTTCAACATTCTTCTTCGAACAACTTAGATCGAGTCTTTAGGGGAAAAGGTCTTCATGAACGTTGTGAACTTGTACTCGTACTCCTGCACACAATCTGTTAGTAATCCTCAGGATACAGTATCAGGATGTTACCAATATCCTGATTCAGCATCCTGGTTATGAACATATATTATGTAATCAAGATATAATTCAAGATACTATCCAGGATATGGGCTCAGAATTTCACCCATAACACTATCCAGGACATGGGCTCAGAATTTCACCCATAACACTCTAGATGACAAACAGATGCTTCTACCACTAGTCAGACACCAGCGATGTTAAAACGTAATTCTCTAGATGGTCGCTCGAAGAAAAGAGAGCAGATGAAGAACTAAATAAAAAAGTCGGCATCATCAGTGATAATAATTACAAGAAAACCTGGAGGAGCATCGGATTGCTTGATGAAGTCCTCCACTCTCCTCCATCATATTTCAAGAACAACGCAGAAGAGTTTATCACACAACTGGTAAAACAAGATCAGAAAATTTGCGACATGCTAGCCGATCTGCAAAACAAAAGAAAGAATGAAATCGCATGGAAGAAGGCGAGAGTCGTCAAAATCCTAGCAAGTGTTAATTGTAGCGTGTAATATTTTATGAATATTTCAGTGTTTAATATTTCTTTGTATTTAATTTAATTTAATACTATCAATATCCATATTAACATATTCTTAAATCTGAGTGTTAATAAAAATTATCAACAGTTGTTTCTTCATAATCAAGTTAAATAAGTATAACTACAGTAAAAAAAATAAGTCACAAACCTAACATGAAACCCTCCCATCAAAGAAGCTAGCACCTGGTCAACCGCAGACGGTGGTTTTTGTGGTTATCTTTGACGGTTAGGTCTATTAGAGTTACGTAGTTCCAACAGAGAATACAGGCTGAAATATAAAGGGAGAGTTAGAGTAGATCAATTCAAAATTCAAAATTACAAAAAAACCATACTTTCAACAAATTAAAAGCTTGTTTGGAACGATACTGGAACAATGATTTGTAATCAGAGATTAGCTGGCGACTTTAGGGATTCATTGGAACAATGATGATGGAACGATGAAGTGTGATTGGAAGCTTCGTTGGAACGACGATGTTTGAACAATGATGTTGGAACGATGATGTGTAAATAGAATCAATAAATGTTCGAAAGAAGATCTGTAATCGGAGATTAACAGGCTGAATCATGGGAGCTCTACATTTGAGAGAGAGAGAGAGATATGGATTGAAAGTATGGTTTGAATTTTTAATGTGGAGCCCGAATCATGTATATTATATATATATATAGGTAGAGGATCCTGTAAAAAGTGCTCAAAGTGTAAGAAGTGTATTATAACACTATATATAATACTATATAACACCATATAAACATCGTATAACAATATGTAACACCATATAATACCATATAACACTATGTAACACTATATATCATTATATAACAAATATAACACTATAGGTTGTCTGATAGCATGTCTATGATAGATGTATAGTGTTATATTTGTTATATAATGATATATAGTGTTACATAGTGTTATATAATATTATATGGTGTTACATATTGTTATACGGTGTTTATATGGTGCTATATAGGATTATATAGAGTGTTATAATACACTTCTTACACTTCTCACACTTTAGGCCCTTTTTACACTATCCTTACTCTATATATATATATATATATATATATATGTAGCCAGAATTTTGAATTTTGAATGTGACCTCAACAGTTTTTGAATTTTGAATGGTGGGCAGAGGTTTGAATATTGTATAGATAATAAAATGTATTTTAAATGTATTTTAAAAGATTGTAAATTAAGATTTATGATGCAATAATGACATAAGAAAGACATTGTTGGCTAGCCTGGATGGCTGCCACCTAAGCTTTTCTTATGTCATGCTCATTTGCCATTTTATAGAAAGTACAGATGAGAAAAGTGTCCGGATAGTCCTTGTGGTTTGCTCTGATTTCACCTTTAGTCCCTACATTTTTAAAATTATAGCTATAGTCCCCAATTTTGGAAAATTCATTCTTGGATAGTCTGTGACGTGAATGGGGGTTAGTTTTCTCAGTTAAGTGACTGTGAAATGACTATAATGCCCTTTCTATAAAAAAACCCTAAAAATCCCTCCTTTCTCTCTTCTTCATTGTACCTACCAACATCAACTACAACCACCACCACCCTCTATTAAAGAACCACCACCACCCTCGCCGTACATCCACCATCCTCCATCTCCGCCATTAACACCACTCCACCCCTTCAACCACCGTCTCCACCATTAACACCACCCGCCCACACTCACCACCATTTACTATACCCCTTCAATCCAAAACATGTACCGTTTAACCAAATTCCATTCAATTGACTGTCCTAATGCGAATCTTCGAGCGACACTTGCATCATAACTATGATTATGTATTTTCCTAAAATAGAGTTAGATCCAATTGCAATATTAATCCATCACCAATTTACACCAACTTTATCACACGTACAACAACAATTCATATGCATTAAGGCGCAGTCGAATTCATGGACCGAGAAGTCAAGCAATTAAGGCGCAATCGAATTCCTATCATTAAGGTTCGATGGGAAGGAAAATGTGGCGCTGAGGTTACGTGGGAACTCGAAAGTGATATGAAGACTAAGTATCCGCATCTGTTCGTTGCATCTTCCTAAATTTCCGGACGAAATTTCCTAAAGTAGGGGAGACTGTAACGCTTCGCTTTTTCGTAACTTTACTTGTTTAGTAAGCTTGTGATGTATTTCCATTTTCGGAAAAACTTGTTCCTCTTTTAATCGTATTTCGTTCGAATCATTGTAAACCTAAGGCTTCGATCATAATAAAAATTCTTATTTAATGAGAATTATACATTGTGTTTACTTATACGTCTTATACTTGATACACATTTGTGAATTGTTGTAAATGTGTGATTAACTTGCAATCAACTATCATGGATACATAGCTTCAAACATTCCATACATGCAAAACACTTGGTTATTCGATTAAGAGACTTATTCTTATTTGACACTTAATTATATGTTATACATACTTGTTAGTCACATGTTTCTCTTACTTAAAGCATGTTTAATGCACATATTATACTTAGAATATGATAAGCATATCTTAAAAACATCATACCACATTTTGAATTAGGTTAATTATACAATAAATGTGCCAAGTACCTAACTTAAGTTGAACAAAAAAATAAAAGAACACAGCTTGCGGCCGCAAGCTGTCTTGTGGCTTTAACTTCTTTTTTTTATTGTTTAACTCTCAACTAATCCTATTTATTACACAACTAACTAAACCCTAATAACCCCAACTATAAATACATCACTTCCCCATTCAGTTTTCACTTTCTAATCACTCTAAACACTCCAAAACACTCCCTAAAACGTCTAAGATTTCCAGCAGTTTGAGCAGAAAGTTTCTGAGATTCTAAGTGAGTTCCAACTCACTTCTTCATCTATTTCCTTCTTGTTTATACTTCTAAAACACTTGGATAACCTCTAGGAAAGTTTTCACAAGTTTGCTTAGGCAAACTAAGGTGAAACCTCACCATATTTGAGGTCCAAAGTGCACTCTATTTTTTGCTTGTTTTTATCTTCTTGTATGTTCATATTTTTGCTAATAACTTGGTGGAATCTTGTACCCACCAAGCTCACAATCAAGTTTATGGTTGTGGGTTTGTGTTGAGGTGAATACCATCAAAGTTATGAGTTCAGACACTCATTTTATTTCTGTTTATACATGGTAATCGAATGATGAAAGCAAGCACAAATCATCATCTTCCATATGATGAACTTGTGACTTGTGAAGTGTGAACAAATGGAAGCTTTGGCTTTCCAAACTAAGTTCCACTCCTTTATTTTGAACCTTGTGTATGATCACTCAAAGTGACTTACTAGAATCAAAGTACCTTAGCCCCGTCTAGCCCTCCTCACTTAGTTAATTCTTTTCATGATGTGTTGGCACACCCGGGTTGTAGAGTACTTGGTCACTTGAGCTTATGTTAGATAGGTTTATTTCTTGTTATTCATGACCCTCCGAACCATCATTTTGATGGTTTGTGTAGTGGTGAATCATATAATGAGGTTTTAACCTCCATGCTTGACATACAAGATGCTACATGATAATCTATGATTGGACTTAGTTTTAGGATGTTATTATCACTATATAAACTATAAGTATCTATGTAAAACATGGTTGTATTTGTGATGATAATCAAGTCATGCTTGTTCGTCATAAACCTAGGCTAATATATCTAAGATTCTAAGTTACTTGTTATGATTCTAATGGGCAATTTGGGACCCATGAAACCACATAAACATAGTGTCGTAAACAAGAACTTAGAATTAGATATTACTTTGATATACATACTTTTGATACTTTAAATTCCAATTCCGAGTCTTCCATTTTAAATCCATAAACTTACATACCTTCGTTTCCCCATGTAGGGTGACTTGGTGATTCCATCCTCAAACCTACAACTCTTCACGGGATTATAAAGTTTGAAGCTTTGCAAAACCGTGAGTACACTTGACCCATTTTTCGTTTTACACATTTTTTGGTGCAACAAGTTAGTCTACAAAAATCACAAGCACAACATACTTTATGCAATGCACAAAACAATCCTAATACATGCAAACTTACTTGTTATACTTGATTCATATTCTTGGGTGATTCTTATGTGATTATCATGTCATTAACTTTGTACAAGCCTCCATTTAACATGTATAGAGCTATAGGAGTAACGCACCACCCGTGAACGAGAGGTCATGTTAAATTTAATTCTCGCGGTAATCAGAGGGTTGACTTGAATATTGCATGCCATTGATATGTTAATCTTGATAACTTAGGTTGCCATATGGATTCGTTTAAACATTTTTTATACTTATGCTATATACTTAAAACTTGTGTACTCGCCAATGTTTTTGTGTTGAACTATACTTTTAATATATTGCAGGTTGATGATGATGAATCTAGTAGGGACGACTTAGAAACGTATATTGAATTAATAGATTAGCTTACTTTATTTTGTTGAACTTGTTGTATTGTCTTTCAGTGTTGTATTTGACAATTATTAATATGATATGAAATAGGTTTTGAATTAAATCATTGTCACATAGTGTTATGAAGTCTTTGAAAAATCTCGTTTTCGTCTCACTTCGATTTTTCCGCCATCGGTTGGGAGTGACAAAAGTGGGTTCACTACTTAAAACTAACTTTTTTAAACACACATATTTATAATACTAACATGTGTTGGTGCACTAAATGTCTGTTTACTTCGTCTTTATCGAGTCTTAGGTCTAGATAGGTTAGATTGGAGTTTGGTAATTAAAAGAGGTTTTAGAGTGTAATTTCGCTCGAAATGACATTTATGTTGTCATTTCAAGCGAAATCAGGATTATGATGTAATTCCACTCCAAGATGTTAGTTAGGTGATTCCGCTCCAAACTTAACTTGGTGATTCCGCTCGAGTGATCGCATGGGGTTCCGCTTGAACCATTTCAAGCGGAATCAGCCCGACTATATATATGTGTTGTGTGATCTCATTCAGTAACTTTTGGAGCGGAATTAGAGTCGAGGTGCTGCCGGATTTTTGTCAGGATTATTGTATTCGACTCAGAAAGCGTTAATAGAAAAGGAAATTAAAAGGAAAAAGCTGTTGTGACTTTGATTACTTTGATTCCGCCCCTGTATTCAAAGATGAACTGCCTTATACTGACTATTTAGGGTCACACACGGTTATGAGGGGGAGTAGATATATTCTGAAAATACAAAAACAGTAAAAAATTCAAAAAATACAAAAACATGATAAAATCTCAAAATCCAAAAACATTAGAAAACTGAAAAAGAGTTTGTGTAAAAAGGGAAAATGATAGTACATCAGCTTGACAGTTACAGTACGCTAAAGATTTGTAAAGTTTAAAAGAGTTAAACAGTCTCGCTGATGTTGTGTCGATTAGAGTTGTTCGGGATATAAACCTAAAATTTCAAACTTGCGTAATTCGTGGGGAACACTACTTGGATATATAGGTAACCCCTGAAATCTCGTTTGAAAGGTCCCTCTCTCTGAAATATTAGGTCTTTATACTCAGTGATATCTGGGGTATTATTCCGGGACTTCTGCTAAATGGAAGTTCTGACCTAGTCCCCGAATAATACTTTCCGCATTGCTTGAAATATAGCACCACCCTCAGCATAAAAAACGATGAAACATTGCAAAATGATAATCGTGTGCTGTTATAACAAAAGATCCTCTAAAGGGGACACACCGAAAAGACGAAGCCGTCATCTCTTTGCGTATACGGAAGTATCGACCTGAGCTCTCACGGACCTCGCATTTAACCCCTTACATATATCATCTGTGGTATACTCACCTGTAAGACTGAATATTGGGATTCTGGATACGGGAGTATATTCAAGAGGTGGGACACATGAATGAGTTAAGTTCCTAAAACACTTAAATCGTATCCTGAATAAATTGAAATTTGTGTGAAAATTTAAAGTGGATCAGTATATCGATAATCTACGTGAATTGATTAATTCTGAATATGAAATTGAAGCTTAACGGTACTAGTTACTTGTCTGATAGCTGATATGATTCCCTGACACGTTCACAAAAAAAATATGTTTGTAAATAGTTTACTTTCTTTACATTCTACAATTTAAGTTTTTGTATTTCATTTCCTAGTTTAGAAACTTTATTAAAATTCAAAAAGATTTTTCATTTCTGCTTTTATTTTCTGACAAACCAAAGTGGAGAGTTGATCGTTGGATTCTCGAAGATTGAAGCAGATGCAGGAAAAGTTCTGGACTAGAGAATGAGGAGAGCTTATCTTGATGAAGATTTAATTGGTGAAAAGTCAAAAACAAGTTCATTAACTTGATGCTTGTTATTTTCAGAAAATGTTTGAAGATGTTTAACAAAAGTCAGTTTGTTTGTCAAAAGATCAACCAAGGTCATTAAGTTGAACTTGGTAGATTAATTGTGTCACACCCTGGCTTTTGCGGAAGCGTGGCTTATTTGGTGTGACTTCTTAATATCATAGCAACAATCACAACAATGCTATATGATAAAAACGTACGATGTTCATCCATTAAAATAATTTAGAAAATGCATAACATATTGTCTTTAAAAATATCAACCACTGAATACGTTACAAACCATGATTTGTTTAAAAGGAGTCCATAAGACTCGACGAAAGGCTATTAACAAAACGAGGATTTGAGACATGCAACCCGTCCAGGAAGGAGTTACACCCCCCAAACCTATGACCCTGGATGACATCCCTATTTAGTACGCAGCTAACATGCATCACTTGCCAGATCCAATATATTCCCTGAAATACATGTAGTTTGAAAAGTCAACAAAAAGTTGAGCGAGTTCATGTGTATGTGAGTCTGTATAAATCGTTAAAGAGTGTCTGTATAAATTGTTAAAATGTGTCTGTATAAATGTAGGTCTTTGGTATGTAGCAATAAGGAAAAACAGATCAATTAATGTGTAGCTACTACATTAATAAGTGACATGGCCTAGGAAGCACTCAAACCTGTATGCGTATTTCGTACCGGCCCCTCCGGCGGAACGACATAGTCACCACATGCAGCCACTCGCAGGCCCATGGATGGGGCTCACAACACCCAATAGATCTATCACTCATGCCCCTCGGTCCTTATACAAGGATTAATGGTCTTATGATAATAGCCTACCCATTCACGTGATCTAGCAGTAAATTCCCTAGCTAATCATACCATGTATAAAAAGGTCTGTAAATGTCTGTAAATGTCTGTAAATGTCTGTAAAAGTCTGTAAGTGTCTGTAAATGTCTGTAATAATTGTAACATGTATTTCACCCCCGAAGTATAAAACTGAAAACAGTTAAGAGAAAAGGGGGACATGAACTCACATTATTGCATCTTCGGTACTTGTAACCCAAATCTCTTCAGCAAACACGACTCCCTACAATGTACTAGGGTCTATTAGATGAACGGGCCGTGCCTTGCCTTTGTATTTATGTTTTTGAGTTACGTTTCTGGTATTATTCCAAGTTATAATAATTATGTTTTAGCTTTGGAATAATTGTTTATACAATAATTCTGTATTAATACTTCTCAAGTATTTTAGCTTCGTGCTTCCGTCCTAATGGTGGGGTTATTTATACATGTATTTTGTGATTAAGGTATTGACATTATACATTCCTAAGTCCCACTTTAGAAAAATATACAATAGCTTATTTGTCCGAAAATAACACATACATAATGTATATTTCCCTGTCTTCTAGAAAAATATATCATAACTTTCAAACTAATACATTTCGACGTTATATGTTGTGATAAATTTCATTTATCAAAATGTTATCCATCCAAAATATCCTAGTAACGGTATTTTGTTACAAAAATTATGGCGAGTTTTATGTTTGCAAAAGATAGTCGAAAATATACTAGTAAACTCTTGTCTAGAAAATATTTACTAAGTGTTAGGATTTTCGGAAAATTTCGCCATGGTCTCCTTTGTAAATGGAGGTGTCCATGCTTTAATAGCATATCATTTTCTTTTAGATATACCCCGTAGATCATTTTCAACAATCAAACCGACATATAGACATACAAAGCA
Organism: Helianthus annuus; assembly: GCF_002127325.2. Classification (NCBI taxonomy): domain Eukaryota; kingdom Viridiplantae; phylum Streptophyta; class Magnoliopsida; order Asterales; family Asteraceae; genus Helianthus; species Helianthus annuus. Next base: position 109,308,156 of record NC_035440.2, read on the forward strand.
TTACTTACTTTATTTCAGCTTCATCACCCAAAGCTGGACTGTTTTCGAGGATTTTTATAAAATAGTTAACCTTTTCCAAAAATTACCAAATTTTTACAGAATGACTCATACGATCCAAATTTTATTGTGTAAAAATATCAGGGTCCAGTTCGTCACCAATATTTTATAGAAATTCATTTACCAAACTGCAATCAGATTTGTTACTTTCTGATTGCAGTTTACGGAATAATTCACTAAAAATTAACCATAAGTCCGATTGACGAAATTCCAGTTGCAAGGTCATCCTGACAACGGTGACCATCTGCTGTAAAAATTCCATGAGTCGGTTTCACTCAGGTTTCAAGTTATGACTCCGAATACAACACACTTTTTCTGCAATAAAAATGCAGCTTAAGCTGCTGTCCAAAAACAGTCCCTTAAAAATAGTGAACGACCTCGAAAAATTACGATTCCAGTGCATTTGTTCGGTTATTCAAAAATGCATATTTAGGCTTCAGAAAGTCAGTTTTTCGATTTGTAAAGACCCAGTTACAGCCTGTTTAAGTTGGCTGAAAATACCAATCAACATGTTTATTTATTGTTTTCATTCATTCACTGTTCTTGTAAATAGCATTATACTACACTTTAAACTACAAAGCAAGATGATCATAGATTTATCAAGGACTTACTACTAGTTTAAAGCTAGGGATGAACCTTAAGTGTAAAGGTGGTGAAGAAATGATGAAGACAAAGCAAGAAGCAAGTCCCTTGAAGCTCCACAAGCTTGCAACTTCCTTGAATCACCCTTGAAGCTTGAATGGATCTTAGAAATGGATGAAGATGGTGATTTTAGGGGCGATGATGGTGGTGGCGGTTATGGAGCCGAGAAAGAGAGAGAGAGAGAAGTGAGAGAGTGAATGATCTTGAGTGGCTAATGTAGAGATTTTGGGGGATATGTCATGATTGCAAGAATTTCTTGGACAAGGCAACAAGCAAACTATCACTTTGGAAATCACCACAAATCCTTAGTAATGATTATGAAGATGTGGTGGGTCCACCTAGGGCTGCAAATTCGGTTGGGGGGGGGGGGGTAAAATGGAAAATTTTGGTAATTAGTGGGTAATTAATTAGAAGGTTAAGGGTATTTACTAGAATAGTGGGTGTATGTCATGTTTACATAGTGTGTGGGGACTTTTATGACCATAATTATTTAAGAATAATAAAATAATGTTTCTGACAAAATTTTGGTGTCCCGGTTAATGTCTGGTTGTTCGGTTACATATCGTTCCGATAAAACGTTTAATTGTACCGCATAGTGTCTTTTATGCATCTTTTTGTAACGAATTTTAATTCCAACACTTAGGAAAGCGTTCAGGACCATTTAGTCAATTCTATGTATAATACGAGTATGTTGAAAGCTGAATTGCTGCTGAAAATGCAGAATTTTGTACTTAAAATGAGTTTTAGGCACTTTCCGGCTCTCAAACTTTCACCTAGTGACACAGTCTTATGGTCCTCACTTCCCTACACCCATACTAGTGTAACACTTTGTCCCTGGCTCATACTGGCCTCAATATAGTGTCTGTCTGTGTGCTGGCATTGTCAGCATGTGTCTGAGTTATCCGCTCATTATGCTAATTGTGCTTTGTGCATCAGGTTTGTCACAAAGAGTCTGTATGAAATAAATGGAGCAACTGTATGTAAAGTGATGCACATGTATGTATGTAACATAAATCAGTAAGCAGTTTAAGGTGTCAGTTGTAATCAAGCACAGTCATTAAGCACATAATCGAAATTAATTAATTTGTACAGTACCTGAAATTTTGAGGGTTGTCACATTCTCCCCCCGTTAAGAAAATTTCGTCCTCAAAATTTGTACTACCTTAATTCCTTAGGGTTTCGTTATGCATGTATGTATATGAATAATATTGAGGTAGATAATCACCAAACCGAATCAAACCTTACTCACCTCAGGTGAGTCCAAGAATATATATATATATATATATATATATATCACGAATCCAATGTTTAAAAGGTATGTGCTTTTAGCATTCAATGTCAAGGGCACAAGTCGTATTGACGTGTAGTCTAGTGTAATCCAGTTTACAGGGGTTCCACAAAAGAGGAGTTTTGTCCAATAGGATTTTCAAACAATCGGTCACGATATGCAGACGAGTTTTCACAAACCATAGCCTCCGCTATATGAACTCAAAATCAACAACTTGGAGATGAAAATGACTTGTCAACTTTCGAATAAGTAAATGGTAAGGATTTGTGTGTTGACATTCTCAATTTGCGAATATACACTGAATGAAATACAGGCGAATCTGGTGTATCATTGTCTTGATTCGTAGTTGCATCAGGAATGTTTAAATGACTTAGTTCAAACAAAAGTATATGTAATTTTGTGTAAAACGATCGACCATGATTAGCACAAGCTGCAAATTTGCAATGACACCACAAGGTGTCGAAATGACGAGAAATAATAATGGTGACTGAACAAGTTCACCGTGCCTGAAATCAATGAAAGTGTACTGAGACAACCTGAAGATTTGATTTACACAATGTCGTAAAGTTTCCAGTTGAACATGAAATATCAAAGAGCCACTATTTTTAATCGAAAGTGAAAGGTATTAAGTACCGCAAGGTATTCGATTGACAGTAAAAGTATCGTTAGGAGGTACATCGTGCTACAAAATGAATCCATGTACCATTGCCTTAACACACAACTGTGTTGAGACTGCTTTAATTGTGATAAACGAGACGGATTTAGAGCAAATAAATAATTTAATTCCGTATATGAAGTGAGTAACCCAATTAGCACAAGCTTCAATTTTGTGAAAATATCACCTCAAGGTGTCGAAGTCAATCAGACGATTTAGTGGAGTCATAGATCAACCGAATCTACTACGACTCGTAATGAAAGAGTCTTTGCAAAAATGTTTGAATATGATGCTCTCAATACATCATATGACGTCTTAAACCAAATATGCGAAATGGAGAAGTTCAAGCAATTGAACTTATTTTCAGCGTAACCCGACAATAAACGTATGTGTCAACAAGGGAAATCTCAGCATGGTTACAAAAATAACCATGAATGTATCTTGAAACAAAAGAAGTTTTCAAGAAAGTATGTTGACTTGATAGCAAAGAGTCAACCGTTACAATAATGTAGGCCATTCGAATCACGAACCAGTAGTTAGATTTAGCAACATCATATTTGAATTTTAATGAAGCGTTCGAAATGAAACCGTATACGTAGCAGATGGTGCATGCGTAACATGTGAGTTTTAAGTGATGAGACAATGAGTATGAGGTAATGACCTAGTATCGAAGCAAATGTATGTTCGCTCTCAGCGAAGAAAATCAAAGCGATGCAACTACTTTAAGGGGAGTAGAGATGCAAACATCTACTCGGCTAGAAGCAAAAGTGAAGATTTAAACGAAAGAATTTCAAGTACTTTCTGTTCTGTTAACTGAAATGGCATATATGTCAGGTTAATGGTGTTCGATTGAGTTAACAGATATGGTGTCTAAGTAACAACCTTTACATGTTTGGACCTGGGTTCCCAAGGGTCCTAATCATATGTTTTCTAGATCCTCAAGGTTTCGTATTCTGTGTAACTCGGTTTTGTGCATTGTGTAGGAAACACCATCTTGTGTGCGTCTAAAGACAAGCTATCGTCCCACGATTTCCCTGGTACTTTCTTCCTGAATTCATCGCTAACGACACTTGATCATCAATCAGTCGTGTAATAGTAGTTGGATCCTCACAGTTAGTTAAATACGTAATTCGTTAATCCTTAGCGAGAGTCACCGACTCTCGTGGGTTAGCTCGTTCGGCTCCTAGTAATTGATGCTCATTTGAAAGTCACATCCTTCTTCTTGATGAGCAGAGCTGGGGTTACCCAAAATGGGAAACTTGGTCTGTTATCTTCCTTCTCTATCAGCTACTGAAGCTACACTGTCGATCCTTGCATGTCTGAAGGTGTAAATTGCAAGGTGTATTGGCTGCAAGCGCGGCGCCTGGAAATCAAAGCGATGCAAAATTCGACTTGTCATTGAGTAGATAATTCTGGCAAGTTTTCGGGGATGGCCTCAGGATATTCTTTTATCACAGGGATATCTTTGAGTTTTAGTTCTTCGGCTCCCTTGTCCACGACATGAGCCCAGAGGGCAACACACCCATTGTGCGAAAGCTTTCGTATCTTCAATGCCTAATAATCCGTAGGAGCGTATCCTGCTCCATGAATCACGATCGTTTCTCCGTTCGTCGTCTGGATGCGGATAACCTTCTTCGCTTGGTTGTTCGACCACCAGTCCATCCCAAGCATCACATCGAAGCTTCCCTTAAGCTAGTTTGATCGAATATTGGATATCTATCTTACTTACTATTAAAACAAGTATATTCTGAAGCTAAAATTTGACAACAATATCAAATTGCACAGGCGCATAACATTGACTACTATGAGGTGTACCGATGACCATGTTTGGATCCTGGCGTGCTTCCCTAGCTCCGATGTTAGACATTTTTCCCACGATCTTGTTTAATCTCCCTTGGGCAATCTTTCCTAAAGTGCCTCGTGTCACCGCAGTTATAACACCCTTTACCTTTCTTTCCACGCCTCGTCTCATGCCAACACGTTTCCTTGTTGTGTCCCACTTTGCCACAGTTGTCACACTTTCCATTTTTACATCGCCCGGTATGATGTCGTCGACACTTGTCGCATTGAGGTAGTTTACCCATGTGTTCTTTTCTCTTTTTGGCCTTGTTGTTGTTATTCGCCTGAGTACCCTGTTTGAAGTTTGCGAACTTTCTCTTGTTGTCTCTAGATGACTCTACATGAGTCTCCTTTTTCTCCTCAGAGGTTGAAAATTTGTTCAACCTGATTGCCTCTTCAGTCAAGGCCACACTTAGATTAATGGCTTCAGCAATCGTTGTAGGCTTCGATGTCGTCGCCATGCTCATGATTTGGGGTGCCAATCCCCAAAAGAAACGCTCAATCTTCTTAAACTCTGGATCTACCATGTAGGGGACAACACGCGACAGAACGTGGAACTTCTCCACGTACTCAGCTATTTTTGGACCTTCCATCTTCAAGTTCCAGAACTCAGTTTCCACTTTCTGGCTTTCTGTTCTCGAACAGTACTTTTGATGCATTAGCTCTTTCAGTTCGTCCCATGATAAAGCATATGCAGCAGCCTCTCCCATCGTCTGAACCTAGAGTTTCCACCATGACAGTGCCCCATCTTGGAACAGTCCGGAAATGTACGTGACCTGATGCTCTGGGGCGCACTTGCTCACACGCAAAACAGAATCCGTTTTCTCAACCCAGCACACGAAGGCTACGGCACCCCCAGTGCCGTCGAAATGCAGGGGCTGGCAGCCCAAGAACTGCTTGTAGGTGCAGCCGTTGGGTGGGTTACTTCCTGAGGTACCTCCGTTGCACTCGGAGCAGAGGGCCTCGTATTGTGCGATGACCTGTATGAGGCGTTCTTGAAATTCCGCCTCTGTAGTCGGCAGAGGGTTGCTGGTATCGGTGTTTCCTTGAATTGACATCTTCTAAAAGGAAGATCGGATAGGTCAGGTTTCTTTAAGAACATAAGCACAAAAGCATCTACTTAACGACTGAAACCCAGGGGGTGTATTACATATATGTACATACGTAGTTGTTATAACAATCAATCACATATCGTCACAATTATAGCACATCTTGTAGATAGGCACGTAGCAAGTAAGCATGTAGTATTATAGTTATAGCACAAATATGCAGGTCAACACGTATTTAGTAAGAACATAGCGACTGAGCTTTCATCATTTACACCCATAATCACAGTGTCTACAAAGCGTATTACATCAAATGGGACACAGGGTCACCCTACCCTTGCCCAATAAATCTATCAGTGTATCCAAATCACGTGGTCAAAAGTAGTCTTTAAAAGTCTCCACAATCCCGACTTATCATTAGTGTCTTTACCCAAATGTAATGCAGTCCACATAATCCAGAAACCAATTATACTGGTGACTGAGGTGGGGGAGGAAAGAAAATTAAATCGTTATCATGCGTGAACCCCTCTGCGAGCTTGTATATACGTTGAAGTAATTAACTGAGTTGTCGCTCGACAGTAAAGAAACGAGCCGTAATAACCAAGAAGGCGTAATAGCAGCAGGTGAGTGTGCCAAAGGAGACAGAGATGAATGTGGAGGATCAAAGTATACTGGCAATAGACAGGGTGGAGGGCGTGGTGTCTTACATAAACTTTTCAGGCAATATGCTGTCTTGTGATGTAAATACTTAAATCATGTTTTCAATTATGCAATATTTTTGCATTTGAAGTTACCAAATGTGGTGTCAGCTCAAGCTCCAACACTTTGCGACTCATATCCTCAAACTGTAGCTGATGTTACAGGAGCAACTTATCCCGTGTGTAGCCTCCATTATGTAAGGGTCTAATTTCCGCATGGTGTAAGATGGGAACCATCGAAATGGCTCGTCCGGCGATGTAGAGGTGAAAGTAGCAAGCGGTGCAGCCTGTGAGGTCGTAGCAAATGCTGCAGCAACAATAGGGATCGTTACGCGAGTGCTGTCCTGGAGTACCTTTCTGGGGTGTGGGTAAGTCCTAAGAGAAAGCGATAGGCATGCCAGTGCAATGGACGTCGGTCTCAAATAGGAGAGAAAGAGCCACATCAGCGGTCACGGGTGCAAGAACAAACGTCTCAACTGTTAGGAAGATCATTAGGTGCAGGTACTGGGTCGGGTATAAGGGATGCAATGTCTGGTAGACCAAAAGGAACATGGTCATGGTCAAGTAAAGGTGTGGGTTCAGCAGGTACAACATCAAATGTCTCACAAAGGTGCAGAAGCTAAGTCAGGGGCAGTTAATGGTGTGGTGCCTCGAGCAAGTGACAGTGCAGCAGTCATAACAGCGTCGTCGTCTGCGTCAGAAGTAGAAAGTTGTAATCCGGCCATCTATAAGGCTGTAAATGTCACAGACTCAAAGGAGTCTGAAATCGAGTGTATTCTAGGCGCAGAGGATAGCCTGATAACAGGGGTCTCAGATGTGATATTTATAATAACGTTCTCGTCTAACTTTCCCTCACCATGGATGTCGTCAGGAGGACCATCAATAGTCATGTCAACGTCATCGACTATTCATCGAGTAGCCACCCTTTGGAAGAAAAGGTCCACATGATGCGTATTGTCAAGGATTGGAGCCATGGTGTGTTCACTATCAGAATGTCCAGTGATGAAGTGGTCATGGACAGAAACAAGAGTGACAGGAGAATTCTTGTTAGAGAAGCCTTCAGCAAGGATAAATCATCCCCAAATTCTGGTAGCGCGGACTGTTGTAAGTCGTCCTTGCCCTTGGTCAGCATATCGGGATCACTCTCAGTGTCCGACGTAAATATCTCCGGCGCAAGTGCAGTCTCATTATTTGTGGCGGCGGCCATAGGGTCGTCAATGTTTGACAACCCGCTTTTTGATCAAGGCGACAGGTGTATCGGTGCATGGTAGTCATAGTATGTATCTCCATAGTAATCACTATCAGTTAGCGTATGCAAACAGTTTCCACATATGCACGTTTATCAATAATCAACAATTAAGCATGTATGTGATAACAATGTAAGCAAGTAATCATCCTAGTCTTCCCCAGACTATCCCATCCAGTCTCTTAGACCGAACTCCCTAGTCTCTCAGACTAACTCCCTGGTCTCTAAGACCAACTCCCTGGTCTCTAAGACCAACTTCCCCAGTCTCTAGGACTAAATCCCTGGTCTCTAAGACCAAACCTCCCAGTCTCTAAGACTAAATCCCTGGTCTCTAAGACCAAACCTCCCAGTCTCTAAGACTAAATTTTTCCCCAGCCTCTAAGACTGAACCTCCCCAATCTCTAAGATTGAACCCCTCAGTCTCTAAGACTAAACCTCCAGCCTCTGAGGCTGAACCTCCCTCAATCTCTAAGATTGAATCCCTCAGTCTTTGAGACTGAACCTCCCTCGGCCTCTAAGGCTGAATTATAAACATATATTTTGGAATGTGTATTTGTGCCTTTTGTTTGTAAAAATGTTTGTTCCCTGGATCTGGGCGTTTTGTGTATGCAATGAAAACATGTTTGTAAAAGCGTTTTTGTGAGAGCCCTATTGATCGTAGTCTAGACTCGAGAATGAATCCTAGTTCGCTACGATCGAAGCTCTGATACCAAGCTGTCACACCCTGGCTTTTGCGGAAGCGTGGTTTATTTGGTGTGACTTCTTAATATCATAGCAACAATCACAACAATGTTATATGATAAAAACGTAAGATGTTCATCCATTAAAATAATTTAGAAAATGCATAACATATTGTCTTTAAAAATATCAACCACTGAATACGTTACAAACCATGATTTGTTTAAAAGGAGTCCATAAGACTCGACGAAAGGCTACTAACAAAACGAGGATTTGAGACATGCAACCCGTCCAGGAAGGAGTTACACCCCCAACCTATGACCCTGGATGACATCCCTATTTAGTACGCAGCTAACATGCATCACTTGCCAGATCCAATTAATTCCCTGAAATACATGTAGTTTGAAAAGTCAACAAAAAGTTGAGCGAGTTCATGTGTATGTGAGTCTGTATAAATCGTTAAAGTGTGTCTGTATAAATTGTTAAAATGTGTCTGTATAAATGTAGGTCTTTGGTATGTAGCAATAAGGAAAAACAGATCAATTAATGTGTAGCTAATACATTAATAAGTGACATGGCCTAGGAAGCACTCAAACCTGTATGCGTATTTCGTACCGGCCCCTCCGGCGGAACGACATAGTCACCACATGCAGCCACTCGCAGGCCCATGGATGGGGCTCGCAACACCCAATAGATCTATCACTCATGCCCCTCGGTCCTTATACAAGGATTAATGGTCTTATGATAATAGCCTACCCATTCACGTGATCTAGCAGTAAATTCCCTAGCTAATCATACCATGTATAAAAAGGTCTGGAAATGTCTGTAAATGTCTGTAAAAGTCTGTAAGTGTCTGTAAATGTCTGTAATAATTGTAACATGTATTTCACCCCCAAAGTATAAAACTGAAAACAGTTAAGAGAAAAGGGGGACATGAACTCACAGTATTGCATCTTCGGTACTTGTAACCCAAATCTCTTCACCAAACACGACTCCCTACAATGTACTAGGGTCTATTAGATGAACGGGCCGTGCCTTGCCTTTGTATTTATGTTTTTGAGTTACGTTTCTGGTATTATTCCAAGTTATAATAATTATGTTTTAGCTTTGGAATAATTGTTTATACAATAATTCTGTATTAATACTTCTCAAGTATTTTAGCTTCGTGCTTCCGTCCCAAAGGTGGGGGTATTTATACATGTATTTTGTGATTAAGGTATTGACATTATACATTCCTAAGTCCCACTTTAGAAAAATATACAATAGCTTATTTGTCCGAAAATAACACATACAAAATGTATATTTCCCTGTCTTCTAGAAAAATATATCATAACTTTCAAACTAATATATTTCTACTTGTTTCATAAATACGTTATATGTTGTGATTAATTTCATTTATCAAAATGTTATCCATCCAAAATATCCAAGTAACGGTATTTTGTTACAAAAATTATGGCGAGTTTTATGTTTGCAAAACATAGTCGAAAATATACTAGTAAACTCTTGTCTAGAAAATATTTACTAAGTGTTAGGATTTTCGGAAAATTTCGCCATGGTCTCCTTTGTAAATGGAGGTATCCATGCTTTAATAGCATATCATTTTCTTTTAGATATACCCCGTAGATCATTTTCAACAATCAAACCGACATATAGACATACAAAGCATTACTTACTTTATTTCAGCTTCATCACCCAAAACTGGACTGTTTTCGAGGATTTTTATAAAATAGTTAAACTTTTCCAAAAATTCACAAATTTTTACAGAATGACTCATACGATCCAAGTTTTATTGTGTAAAAATATCAGGGTCCAGTTCGTTACCAATATTTTATAGAAATTCATTTACCCAACTGCAATCAGATTTGTTACTTTCTGATTGCAGTTTACAGAATAATTCACAAAAAATTAACCGTAAGTCCGATTGACGAAATTCCAGTTGGAGGGTCATCCTGACAACGGTGACCATCTGCTGTAAAAATTCCATGAGTCGGTTTCACTCAGGTTTCAAGTTATGACTCCGAATACAACACACTTTTTCTGCAGTAAAAATGCAGCTTAAGCTGCTGTCCAAAAACAGTCCCTTAAAAATAGTGAACGACCTCGAAAAATTACGATTCCAGTGCCATTTGTTCGATTATTCAAAAATGCATATTTTAGGCTTCAGAAAATCAGTTTTTCGATTTGTAAAGACCCAGTTACAGCCTGTTTAAATTGGCTGAAAATACCAATCAGCATGTTTATTTATTGTTTTCATTCATTCACTGTTCTTGTAAATAGCATTATATCACACTTTAAACTACAAAGCAAGATGATCATAGATTTATCAAGGACTTATTACTAGTTTAAAGCTAGGGATGAACCTTAAGTGTAAAGGTGGTGAAGAAATGATGAAGACAAAGCAAGAAGCAAGTCCCTTGAAGCTCCACAAGCTTGCAACTTCCTTGAATCACCCTTGAAGCTTGAATGGATCTTAGAAATGGATGAAGATGGTGATTTTAGGGGTGATGATGGTGGTGGCGGTTATGGAGCCGAGAAAGAGAAAGAGAGAAGTGAGGTGAGAGAGTGAATGATCTTGAGTGGCTAATGTAGAGATTTTGGGGGATATGTCATGATTGCAAGAATTTCTTCGACAAGGCAACAAGCAAACTATCACTTTGGAAATCACCACAAATCCTTAGTAATGATTATGAAGATGTGGTGGGTCCACCTAGGGCTGCAAATTCGGTTGGGGGGGGGGTTAAAATGGAAAATTTTGGTAATTAGTGGGTAATTAATTAGAAGGTTAAGGGTATTTACTAGAATAGTGGGTGTATGTCATGTTTACATAGTGTGTGGGGACTTTTATGACCATAATTATTTAAGAATAATAAAAAAATGTTTCTGACAAAATTTTGGTGTCCCGGTTAATGTCTGGTTGTTCGGTTACGTATCGTTCCGATAAATCGTTTAATTGTACCGCATAGTGTCTTTTATGCATCTTTTTGTAACGAATTTTAATTCCAACACTTAGGAAAGCGTTCAGGAACGTTTAGTCAATTCTATGTATAATACGAGTATGTTGAAAGCTGAATTGCTGCTGAAAATGCAGAATTCTGTACTTAAAATGAGTTTTAGGCACTTTCCGGCACTCAAACTTTCACCTAGTGACACAGTCTTATGGTCCTCACTTCCCTACACCCATACTAGTGTAACACTTTGTCCCTGGCTCATACTGGCCTCAATATAGTGTCTGTCTGTGTGCTGGCATCGTCAGCATGTGTCTGAGTTATCCGCTCATTATGCTAACTGTGCTTTGTGCATCAGGTTTGTCACTAAGAGTCCGTATGAAATAAATGGAGCAACTGTATGTAAAGTGATGCACATGTATGTATGTAACATAAATCAGTAATCAGTTTAAGGTGTCAGTTGTAATCAAGCACAGTCATTAAGCACATAATCGAAATTAATTAATTTGTACAGTACCTGAAATTTTGAGGGTTGTCACAAATTGAGTAATCAGGGTCATTAACTTGGACCTGAATACTTGAGTGGATTTCTAGAACTGATAGATTATTGAGTTTTTGTTATTGAAAAAAAAATAGATTGTAATGTTATTGTTTGAGTAACAGGTTGTGGATTTTTATCCCCATGGCTAAAAAAGTCAAAGTTTGAACCAGACAAAGACCCTAGATCCCAGCTTACCGAGAGGGGGAGTTTATGAAAGGGGGAGTCTAGAGTTCTGAATCAACAGTCAAAGGGGAGATTGAAGATAGAGCCAGGAAGAGATTTTGAACCTGTGTGAAGAAAAAGTTTTTACATAAAAAGACAGAGTTGGAGAAGAGACCAAGACTGAAGACTCGAGGCCAAAGACTTCGTCAACATCCAAGAGGGAGTCTGTTGGTGCACTAAATGTTTGTTTACTTCGTCTTTATCGAGTCTTAGGTCTAGATAGGTTAGATTGGAGTTTGGTAATGAAAAGAGGTTTTAGAGTGTAATTTCGCTCGAAATGACATTTATGTCATTTCAAGCGAAATCAGGATTATGATGTTATTCCGCTCCAAGATGTTAGTTAGGTGATTCCGCTCCAAACTTAACTTGGTGATTCCGCTCGAGTGATCGCATGGGGTTCCGCTTGAACCATTTCAAGCGGAATCAGCCCGACTATATATATGTGTTGTGTGATCTCATTCAGTAACTATTGGAGCGGAATTAGAGTCGAGGTGCTGCCGGATTTTTGTCAGGATTATTGTATTCGACTCAGAAAGCGTTAATAGAAAAGGAAATTAAAAGGAAAAAGATGTTGTGACTTTGATTACTTTGATTCCGCCTTTGTATTCAAAGATGAACTGCCTTATACTGACTATTTAGGGTCACACACGGTCCAACAAGTGGTATCAGAGCTCAAGACGAGGAGTTCATACCGTAGCAGCTTGATTCTACCGGATTTTCTCATTTTTACTCTCTTCTTCTCATACTTTTCTGATTTGAACTTGTTCTAGCGGTTGAAATGGACTGAATTTCGAGTATATTGTGTAAAACATAGTATTAACAAACCCTAGAAAGAATCAGGTTAAAATTCGGATTAAAATTGGTAAAAATGGCTTAAAAACCTGATTCCACTCGAAAAGATCTTCGCAGATTTCGCTCTAAAAAGTTAATTCCGCTCGAAAACTCATTGGTCATTTGAAGCGAAATAGCTGATTCCGCTTGTAATAACATCAAATTCAGATTCCGCTCGAAAGATAATTTCTGATTCCGCTCAAAATCAGAACTTTTCTGATTTCGCTTGAAGCTTATCATTTGATTCCGCTCGAAATCAGATTAATTCTGATTTCGCTTGAAACGAAAAGTCTGTATCCACTCAAAATCAGATTAATTTTGATTTCGCTCGAACAGTTCCTGATTGATTTCACTCGAAAGCTGATTTCGCTCGAAATTAGTTGTTTTTCAAAAATTCGGAAAATTTTCTAAGTGTTTGCTGATTTTTCAGGAACGTGCAAGATGGATGATATTTTCATGAACCCGTTTAGCGACATGTATGCTTTTGCTGGAAATTCTGGGGATGATACTTCTTCTAGCAACACAAATGAGAACACGCCAAATCCAAAGAAAAAATTATCGGATGCTTTGGAGGTTGAAAGCGCATTTGGAACATATAACAAACCCCCGAAGTTGATGGCTATCGAAGAGTACAGTCGGTGGGCCAAGAAGTTTGAAGATTGGTTGAGAGCCTTTGCTTTTCTTAGCTGGAAGAGTTTAAAGAACGGATACAATGATGGGGGCAAAGATGGTGAAACCTTAACATCACCTGAAGAAATAGAGGCATTTGTCGCTGAGCAAGAATGCATTGCACTCTATTTCAGTCTGTTCGTGAAGATATAATATCTTTGATCGAGTACAGCAGTTCTAAAGATCTCTGGAAAAAGTTAGAAACCAAATGTTTAGGAAGTACAGAAATAGTGTTAAACAAAAAGAAACTTCTTAGAAAAGAGTTTGATTTGTTTGGGTGTTTAAAGAATGAATCAGTTTGTAAAATGATTGAGAGGTTTGGGCACCTGAAGCTGGAACTGGCGAGACATGGAATTTCCTATACTCAAGATGAGCTAGTTGACAAATTGTTTGATTCGTTGCCAGATGAGATGGATTGGCAATATTATGCGTTGATGCTGAAAAATACTATCAAGCCACCAGAAGTGTTGACTGTAGATTTGCTAATTGAGAGAATAGAGAGTCACGAATTGGAATTAAAGAAGACACACAAAGTCAATGATTCGTCTTACCAGCAGAACTTGGATTTGTATTATCCAAAGAGCATGATGCCAAAGAACACTTCTCCTAAGACTGCATTTTCTGCTGAGAGTTCCAGCATTTCAAACAAAGAAAGTCAAAGCAGTGGATTTCACAGTGGTTCTTCATCACATTCAAGCCAATCCGATGCAAAGAATCTATTTCAATGCAACATTGCTGTAGACTTAAAGAACGCTTAGAATTTCAGTGAGGAATCTGCTGAACAACAGATGGTTTTCCTAGCGTCAGTACTGGAATCATATGAAAGTCTTGTGGCGGGGAAGATTGGCAACACCAACTTGACAAAAGAAGATTATGATCAGATAGATCCTGAGGAGATGGAACTGATCGACATAAGATGGTGTATGGCCAGTGCAGTTCATCGGGCACAGCGTTTCATGGAGATAACCGGAAGAAAGTCTATTGGTGGTCCATCTACCAAGTTGGGCTTTGACAAGTCTAAAGTGACGTGTTTCAAATGCAAACAGAAAGGTCACTTTAAGCGTGAATGCCGAAATGCGTATACCGATGAGTCTGAGAACCCATTCAGAGAAGATTACTACAAGAAGACGATTTATCATCAGAATAAATCGGAGCCGCCAAGAATGAAGCAGCTTGAAGATAACAAAGAGAAATCTAGAGCTCTTGCTGTAATTCACGACGATGAAGGTTATGACTGGAGTGAGTTGTTACCTGAGGAGGATGCGGTTGGATATGCACTCATGGCAAAATCTGAACCTGTTCCTTGGAAAGATAACAGAACTGAAGAACAGAAGTATAATCACAGAAAGCTGTTGGCCACAAACAGATTGATCAGAATAGCTGGTATATTTTCTGAGGCAAAAAGAGCAAAAAGATGGGATCCAGACAGAGAATGTTATCTTGACCCCCAGGGAAACATTGCTATTGATCATAACACTCTTGATTTGGAAACCATAATTAAAGAGTTTAAAGATGAAGATAATTATTGGCAAAGGAAATGGTGGGGAAGCGGAGAAGAAAAAGAAGAGGATAAGAAAGTGAAAGAGAAGCCAAAGAAGGTTGATACTGAGATCATTGACACGACACAGGAGTTGAATGCTGAAAACATGGGAAAGATGGCTGACAAGGTGTTGGCTGCTAAGGCACTTGAGGTAGATTCTAAATCCGTCTCTGAGTCTAAAAGCCAGGTCAGTTCAAATGAGTCAACAACTGAGTCAGGTATGAAAGTCAATGGTGATGTTGACTGCAAAAATTGCATCAAGGAGTGCAAGGTTTGTAGCACAGTCACTTATCTCAACGGTAAGAAAATTGAGGATCTGACTGCTAGAGTCAGAAGTGTTGAAGATCAAATTCTTGATCGTGATAAAAGGGTGAAAGCTTCAACTAACAGATTAAGAGAATTAACTAACAAAATTGAAAATGATAAAACTGACCAAGAAAAGGTTAGGAATGAAAATGAAAGGTTAGTTCTTGAAAATCACCAGATCACTGAAAAGTTTGAGAAGCTTAAGAGCACAATGAAAGATAATGATGACAACAATGGTAAAACATATAAAGAAAATGTTCAACTAACAACAGTGCTTCAATTAAAAGAAGAATTAATCAATCAACAACTGGATGAAATCTCAAAATTAAAGCTTAAATTTCAAGAGGCTGAAATTGAAAATGAGCGAATCCAGTTGAAGCTAAAGAGTTACAACTCCGCAAGCTTTGTTTTGCAACACATATTTCCAAACCAATAGGCAAAAACAAAGCTGGCGAAGATGTTTACTCTGATGGAACCGGGGTGGGTTTTCATCAAGTTCCACCACCAGTTCTTGACAATTATTCGAAAAAGCATTCTGGGTTGGTTGAAACTGAAGAAGGGAATGAAGTTAAACTTCCTGATTCAATTGATGTTACATTTTCTTCTACATCATCTGATGATAGTGTTTAGACAGAGATTGTTAAAAGCACAGCTGAAAGTGTTTTGATGTCTGATTCAGCTGAAGATGATGGATGTTTCTTGGACAAATACATTCCGAAACAAAAGTCCAAAAACAACTTAAATGATGAACCTACTCTTGTCATGTACAAGATGTCGGGATCTGATAAGCTGTTTTCGGATTCTGAGTTTCCCATTGAGAATGTTAATGTGAACAAGTTAACAAATGTTTTCAAATTGGTTGAAGTTGAGTTGCCAGAAGTAAACAGTTTGAGTCAAACAAAGAGACAAATGAATTTTGAAAAAGATAATACTTACTATAGGAAACCTGTTGTTTCACCATGTTTTTACAACAACAACCGAAACAGATGGTCGGGTGGTTATCAGGGTGGTAAGTCTCAGGGTGGTAAGTCTTATCAGAAAAAGAATGTTCAAAACAAAAGGTTTGTCGAAAAGAAAGTGTTTGTGAACAGTTCAAGTTCATTGTCTGATGAAGAGTGGAAAATCTTTTCGAAATCAAATGAAGAGTTCTTTGAGAAGAAAGCTTCACAGTATCAGTCTGAAGGCACATGTTGAGTAACTGACACTCGAACTTGCTTTAGATGCAATCAAGTTGGACATATTGCACGAAAGTGTACCAATGTGAAGCCAAAGAGTGAAGCTGTGAAGACTCAAAAGAAGAAAGATGATGTGAAGGGAAAAGCACCAATGTTTGTTGAGAAAAAGATTTTGAAAAATCAAATCACCAAGATCAAAACTGAACCCGTAAAGAAGTTGGTAACTAAAAATGACAAATTTTACAAACGGGTTGCATCATCTCAACAAATTTGGAAGCCTAAAATAGAGAAACAAATTTCAACTTCACAAGAGAAAAAGGTGGTGAATTCTGTTCCAATTGTAGATGATACAAATTTTCCACCACTCCAAGCTAAAAATTTTAAGAAACAAAATGGAAAAGCTAAAGACAACAAGGTAACACCCAAGGCTGGTCAGGCTTGGGTAGATATATTCTTTGTTGAATGAAATCCTGACTTGCCGGAGCTTCCTTGATCGCGAAGCATGAATCGGCATCTTTATTGAAATGTATTTTTAAATCAATTTGTGATATGTGCAGGAACTTCCGAGATTAGTTTCACGATGGATTATAGATAGTGGAGCATCTCGACATATGACAGGGAAGATTGCATTGTTGTATGATGTGAAGAATATCAATGGAGGTTATGTAGGATTCGCGGGAAATCAAGGTGGTAGGATTATTGGTGAAGGAACGTTATCCAATGGGATTGTGACGTTTGAAAGAGTTAACTATATTGCTGAGCTGGAGAATAATCTGCTGAGTATCTCGCAGATTTGTGACAGGATGTATACCACTCACTTCACTGACAAAGAATGTTTGATCTTGAAGCCAGGATTTGTTATCCATGAGGAATGGATTATCATGAGGGCACCAAGAGTTAATGATCTGTACGTGTTGGATATGAGCGTAGCTACTACAACCACAGGTCAGGCTCATTGTTTTGTGTCTAGAGCAACTGAGAAAGAATCGAGATTGTGGCATAGGAAAATGGGTCACATTCACCTACGGAAGATGAATCACTTGGTGCATAAAGATTTAGTGTTGGGTGTTCATGTGAAAGGCTTTCATCTGGAAGGGGAGTGCATTAGTTGTGTTAAAGGCAAGCAGAAGAAAAAGTCACACCCTACAAAACAAGTCAATTCAGTTTCAAGACCTCTGGAAAGACTTCACATGGATTTGTTTGGTCCTGCGAATGTCAAAAGTATTACAGGAGACTACTACTGTTTGGTCGTTACTGATGATTATTCCAGATTTTCGTGGGTATCATTTTTGAAGTCAAAAGATGAAACGTTTGACAGTTTGATGGCGTTGTTCAAAAAGATTGAAAATCTGTACCAAAGGCGTATCAAAAGAATCAGAAGTGATAATGGTACCGAATTCAAGAACAACAAGATGGAAGAATTTTGTGATGAAAGAGGTATATTGCATGAGTTTAGTGCTCCGTACACTCCGCAGCAGAATGGAGTTGCAGAACGCAAAAACCGGACACTAATCGAGACGGCTAGAATAATGCTCGCAGATTCAAAGTTACCGATAAATTTTTGGGCTGAAGC
The DNA here is from genome assembly GCF_002127325.2 of Helianthus annuus. Taxonomy (NCBI): domain Eukaryota; kingdom Viridiplantae; phylum Streptophyta; class Magnoliopsida; order Asterales; family Asteraceae; genus Helianthus; species Helianthus annuus. The sequence goes on from NC_035440.2 coordinate 109,326,107, forward strand.
TGTTTCCGCCGCATGCTATGCGCTTAACAGAGTTCTCACTGTCAAGAAGTTCAACAAAACATGCTTTGAGTTGATCAATAACCGCAAACCGAATCTAAAGTATCTTGAACCGTTCGGGTCACCCTGTACTGTTCTAGAGCCTTATGGAAAGTTTGGTCCGAATTGCATTGAGGGTATATTTGTTGGTTATGCAAGTCCTATGCGACGTGTCTTCGTTACAAGTGAGAAGCGGATTATTGAAGCTCCAAATGTTGAATGTCAAGGTCATACAATGCCGCCGCAGAATCCAGGAGATTCATGGCGTTATCACTATGACAAATTGTGGGATTCGTTTGACATGAGGGAAGAATCAGAGGAAGAAGAAGATTTCTTTGATGAGTTGGATATTTTGCGAGAGTACGAGTCGCAGCAAAGGTTTCTAGCTGAGTATTCTAGACGACCACAACAAACTTCAAATGACGATGAAGCAGGTCCTAGCAATGCTGGTGAACATGATGATGTCCAACAGAATGAAGTTACTCAAGATAATCAGTTGGATCAGAATGATAATCAAGAATCTGAGAATATGCCGATATTTGATCATGGTGATTCGGATTCTGAGGGGGAGCAGATTCAGGATTCAAGTCAAAAAAACCAAATTAGTGAACAAGGTGCAAATCAGAATGTTACTAATCTGGAAGGCGATGTAGATGTTCCAAGCGAAGTAATGCCACGAACTCTTTCATACCATCCAGAGGAGTTGATCATTGGAGAGTTGCAATCGGGTGTTCGCACGAGACGTCAAATTGACCAGGGCCTTACATGTTTTTACTCTACAGTAGCACCTTTACAAACTGATTTTTCATTAAGTTGTTTTATTTCGCAGATCGAACCGCGAACTTATAAAGAGGCGCTTACTGAAGATTCTTGGGTCAATGCGATGCAAGAAGAATTTAGTCAGTTTGAAAAGTTGGGAGTGTGGAAGCTAGTGGATTTGTCGGATGGTCACAGGAAAATCAATACGAAATGGGTATTTAAATGTAAGAGAGACGACAGAGGAGTTGTTGTACGAAAAAAAGCTCGACTCGTTGTTCAGGGCTTTAGTCAACAGGAGGGGATTGATTTTACTGAAGTCTATGCTCCTGTGGCACGATTAGAAGCAATCAGAATTTTCCTGGCATTTGCATCTTGGAAGAACTTCAAAGTATATCAGCTAGATGTAAAATCGGCGTTTTTTTATGGGAAGGTCAAAGAGGAGGTATATGTCGGACAGCCACCGGGCTTCACCGACCCAATCCACAAAAACAAGGTTTATCTGCTGGACAAAGCGTTGTATGGTTTACACCAGGCCTCGAGAGCTTGGTACGAGACTTTGTCTCAACACATACTAGCTAACAATTTCATTCGAGGGAAAGTGGATGCCACTCTCTTCACTAAAGAGGTCGACGGACATCTTCTGATAGTTCAGATTTATGTGGGACGACATAATATTTGGGTCTACAAATGAGAATCTATGCAAAGATTTCGAATCAGTGATGAAGCAAAAATTCGAAATGTCATCAACGGGGGAGATGAAATTCTTTTTGGGACTTCAAGTTGAACAACTACCTGAGGGAATTTTCATTCACCAGACAAAGTACGTGCATGATATTCTAGAGAAATTTGGAATGTCAAGTTCTACTCCAGCTGCGACCCCTTTAGCAACAAATCATGGGATTCACCCAGATCTCACTGGAGACAGGGCTGATGAGACGTTCTATCGTTCCAAGATCGGTTCATTGATGTACTTAACTGCTTCGAGACCTGATATAATGTACCCAACGTGCCTCGCAGCAAGATATCAATCTAACCCGAGAGCTTCGCACATGATTATTGTGAAGAGGATATTACGCTACCTGAAAGGAACTCCTACATTGGGGTTATGGTATCCCAGAAAAGGCGACTTTACGCTCGAAGGGTATTCCGACTCGGATTTCGGATGCTGCATAGTCAATGCAAAATCAACAACTGCAGGATGCCAGTTCTTTGGACCTCGCTTGGTTACATGGCAGTGTAAGAAACAAACGTCTGTGGCGCTATCCACATGTGAAGCGGAGTACGTGTCTGCTAGCAGTTGCTGCTCTCAGATCCTGTGGATACAGCAACAGATGCGCGACTACCGTTTGCAGTTTCTTAACACACCTCTTTTTGTTGATAATGAGGCTGCTATAAATATAACAAAAAATCCAGTGCATCACGCTAAAACTAAACATATAGAAATTCGACATCACTTCATTCGAGATTGCTTCGAGAAGAAGTTGATTCGAATTGAGAAAATCCACACTGACGAACAGAAAGCTGATTTACATACCAAAGCTTTTGACAAAACACGTTTTAAATATCTTTTAAAACTGAATAGTATGAAGCTTCTTTCGGTGTCGGATGGCATTATTGGCGTTGATGAAGATACTGTTGCGGATGAAGATGAGAAACAATCTGCAATGGTTTGTCGATTTTTTATTTGTTTTGGTATTTAGGGGGAGTAGATATATTCTGAAAATACAAAAACAGTAAAAAATTCAAAAAATACAAAAACATGATAAAATCTCAAAATCCAAAAAACAATAGAAAACTGAAAAAGAGTTTGTGTAAAAAGGGAAAATGATAGTACATCAGCTTGACAGTTACAGTATGCTAAAGATTTGTAAAGTTTAAAAGAGTTAAACAGTCTCGCTGATGATGTGTCGATAGGTTTTTTCACATTTAGTAGAGTTGTTCGGGATATAAACCTAAAATTTCAAACTTGCGTAATTCGTGGGGAACACTACATGGATATATAGGTAACCCCTGAAATCTCGTTTGAAAGGTCCCTCTTTCTGAAATATTAGGTCTTTATACTCAGTGATATATGGGGTATTATTCCGGGACTTCTGCTGAATGGAAGTTCTGACCTAGTCCCCGAATAATACTTTCCGCATTGCTTGAAATATAGCACCACCCTCAGCATAAAAAACGATGAAACATTGCAAAATGATAATCGTGTGCTGTTATAACAAAAGATCCTCTAAAGGGGACACACCGAAAAGACGAAGCCGTCATCTCTTTGCGTATACGGAAGTATCGACCTGAGCTCTCACGGCCCTCGCATTTAAACCCTTACATATATCATCTGTGGTATACTCACCTGTAAGACTGAATATTGGGATTCTGGATACGGGAGTATATTCAAGAGGTGGGACACATGAATGAGTTAAGTTCCTAAAACACTTAAATCGTATCCTGAATAAATTGAAATTTGTGTGAAAATTTAAAGTGGATCAGTATATCGACAATCTACGTGAATTGTTTAATTCTGAGTATGAAATTGAAGCTTAACGGTACTAGTTACTTGTCTGATAGCTGATATGATTCCCTGACACGCTCACAAAAAATATGTTTGTAAATAGTTTAATTTCTTTACATTCTGCAATTTATGTTTCTGTATTTCATTTCCTAGTTTAGAAACTTTATTAAAATTCAAAAAGATTTTTCATTTCTGCTTTTATTTTCTGACAAACCAAAGTGGAGAGTTGATCGTTGGATTCTCGAAGATTGAAGCAGATGCAGGAAAAGTTCTGGACTAGAGAATGAGGAGAGCTTATCTTGATGAAGATTTAATTGGTGAAAAGTCAAAAACAAGTTCATTAACTTGATGCTTGTTATTTTCAGAAAATGTTTGAAGATGTTTAACAAAAGTCAGTTTGTTTGTCAAAAGATCAACCAAGGTCATTAAGTTGAACTTGATAGATTAATTGAGTAATCAGGGTCATTAACTTGGACCTGAATACTTGAGTGGATTTCTAGAACTGATAGATTATTGAGTTTTTGTTATTGAAAAAAAATAGATTGTAATATTATTGTTTGAGTAACAGGTTGTGGATTTTTATCCCCATGGCTCATAAAGTCAAAGTTTGAACCAGACAAAGACCCTAGATCCCAGCTTACTGAGAGGGGGAGTTTGTGAAAGGGGGAGTCTAGAGTTCTGGATCAACAGTCAAAGGGGAGATTGAAGATAGAGCCAGAAAGAGATTTTGAACCTGTGTGAAGAAAAAGTTTTTACATAAGAAGACAGAGTTGGAGAAGAGACCAAGACTGAAGACTCGACGCCAAAGACTTCGTCAACATCCAAGGGGGAGTCTGTTGGTGCACTAAATGTCTGTTTACTTCGTCTTTATCGAGTCTTAGGTCTAGATAGGTTAGATTGGAGTTTGGTAATGAAAAGAGGATTTTGAGTGTAATTTCGCTCGAAATGACATTTATGTCATTTGTCATTTCAAGCGAAATCAGGATTATGATGTAATTCCGCTCCAAGATGTTAGTTAGGTGATTCCGCTCCAAGCTTAACTTGGTGATTCCGCTCGAGTGATCGCATGGGGTTCCGCTTGAACCATTTAAAGCGGAATCAGCCCGACTATATATATGTGTTGTGTGATCTCATTCAGTAACTTTTGGAGCGGAATTAGAGTCGAGGTGCTGCCGGATTTTTGTCAGGATTATTGTATTCGACTCAGAAAACGTTAATAGAAAAGGAAATTAAAAGGAAAAAGCTGTTGTGACTTTGATTACTTTGATTTCGCCTCTGTATTCAAAGATGAACTGCCTTATACTGACTATTTAGGGTCACACACAGTCCAACAACATGTGTACACACTCTGTATTAAATCTAACTTTTCTAACGACTAACTAATACCCGATCACCCAGGTAAACTCAATGGCAAAAGGTTATTTACACCCACGAACGCAAACGTTGCGGGTGACCCAACCCGTCACCATTTTAGAGGAAACCTAGCACTTAAAAGTTCACAGTGGTAAAATCTCTAGCTCAACTCAAAGCAAGTTTGCTACAGGAAAGACAAGAACGCGTGATCTCCACTTTAGAAGATCATGAGGTTGTCAGTGCACTAGAAGATCATAGGCCGTTAAAACTAATTTACTGCTTAAAAATAGTCTTTTAACACCTTAAAAGTGCAGTATAAATAAAACCATAAATACAATTATCCTATTAGTTTTATATAAATTTATGGATTATTCAATCCGTGTTATGCATTATAAAATGTTTCAAAACCGCTATCAACCTTTGAATCTTGATTTGTATAATATCTCATCACCATGCTCTTTATTTGGAGACCGGTTGATTCCACATATTGAATATGGATTTTATGACATGCTTAGGTGGGTGTATAATTGTGCATCAAGGGGTATCCCCTTTTGACCCCTATAGTGAAAAAGTTAGTAGATACACTTGCACTAAATAATGAGTGCTACACGTTGAAACTACCTACATTTTTTTCTTTTGCATCTTCAATTATATCATGTTCCTGTTGTTTTAATGCCGGTTTACAAATAAGCTATACAATTTATCAAAAAATATATACAAAAGAATATTTACTTTACACAATATCAAAAGGATTCACACTTTTGAATCATGTTTATCTACTCGGGTAACAGCATTCTATTTATTATCTTTATCTTTATAATTTAACTAAAAATCATTCTTTCATAATGTTATCTCACATGTATTAAGACTTTCCCTCAATTCCTTATCCATAATAATATAAGAATTTACTTTAAATTTCCTAAAATATAAGAACGTATTTTTGTTTTGAAATATTGGATTTTAATAATCCCAACTATTCGCTGTTAGCCGCCAACAGTCCCAACTTAAAAAGTAACCACTGACAGTCCCAACTATTAACATGCCACCAATGAACCCTAACTAACAGAACCCTAATGCCATTAGTCTCCGGTCGCCGGAAAACCGTTTTTGTCAAGAAAAAGGTTGCTAAAGGTCCGAGCTAAGGTTAAAAAGAAGTTTGGGACGAAAATGTTGAGTTTTCCGGCAAAAAGTTGAGTTTTCTGACGAAAAAGAAGTTTTCCGACGGAAAAGGAGTTTTCCGGCGACTTTAATAACTGAGGCTTTTACTAGAAAAAGGTTCCCAAAGGTTCATAATAAGGTTACAAAGAGGTTCGGGACAAAAATGTTGAGTTTTCCGGCCAAAAATGAGTTTTCCTGCTAAAAATTAGGACTGCTAATGGTTATTTTTTAAAGTTGGGACTGTTGGTGGCCAACGACAAATAGTTGGGATTATTAAAATCCAATATTCCTTTTGTTTTCCTTAAAAATACATGGACATGATATATAAGGAATCAGATTGAGTAGTGTTTTACATCAATCGACTCGTATTCTCGTTCTGACCAAAAGCCCTAAAACATTAGTGGACAAACCACAGGGACGTTAATGGCACTTAACTCAAAATTTCAAATAAAATAAGTGTTCGTGAAATAGAGATACATATAGAGATTCAGATGTGAGACAATTTTTTTTAAAAAGACAAATTGGATTTAAATAATCTCAGTTTTCTCAATTGGGCCGATAATAATCCCAACTCAGTTATTGGCCGATAATAATCTGAACTGGTCCACTTTTGGCCGATAATAGTCCACCGTTGATAATAGCTTAACGGAGTTAAGCTTTTTTCTGAATTACAAACTGATGTTTTATGGATTTTGATCAGAACGAGGGTACAAGTCGATTTATGTAAAACTTACCTCGAAACGATGCTTCAAATGACTTGATTTTTGTTAATTGGAAGTTTAAACACCTGAATTGAAGCACCATTTCCGTCGTTTGGGCAGTATTTCGTGGTAAATTTTACATCAATCAACTCGTATCCGCGTTCTAATCAAAATCCCTAAAACATCAGTTTGTACTTCGGAAAAAAAACTTAACTCCGTTAAGCTATATTTAACGCAGCCTATTATCGGCCAAAAGTGGACCGGTTCGATTAAGATTATTATCGACCAAATTGAGAAAGCTATGATTATTTAAATCTAATTTGTCTTTTAAAAATAAACCAAGTTTAGAGAAAATTGTTTTTTTGGTTACATTATACAGGCGAAGATAATGACTCTAATGTGAATGCCCTGAGGTATAAGGATGAGTAATGAGACAGAATGATGTTTTTAGATGTTTTTTCGCATTCTAAAGTTAAAATAAATATAAGAACATCTCCAATGCTATGCTGAACCATGTCTAGAATCAAGATCTGTCACATTATTCTATATCTCTACCTTTAAAGTTACTTTGTTTCTCCAACATTAAACCAATCTAAACCTCTAACTTATCATCCATTTTCCTTTTATTTAATTCGTTATTTTTAATAGTTCATTATATTACATATAATAATCAAAATAATGGACAATTAAAAACATTAAATTTAAATAATAAAATAATATATTTTTCCGAAGACTAGTTTTCAACAATTATTTTTCCAAAGGCTATTGTTTTCTTTGGTTATAAATTAAATTCGTCTTTTAATCCACATTTGCATTTCTTAATCCACATTTTACTCCATAAGTCATATTAATTTAGAGATATGAATGTCAATTATCTAAGTCTGATCGAACCAGCCAAACCTTCAAACCGTCAATGATCATCCCGTCGATGCTCAAACCCTCCACCTTCAAACCTTCCAACTACAAACCCTAAATGATCACCCCGCCGATGCTCAAACCCTCGAACTTCAAACCTTCCACTTATAAAAGTCTACCGTCTTTAACACTGTACCGATTTGACTGTGGTTGAACTGGGTATATGATTATACATTTAGTCAAATAAATTTTTTTGGAACTAGAATTGGGTAAGGGCATCACCCTCTAGTAGCAAATACTCTAATAGTGACAAACCTCATTCCAACTCAAGAAGTTCAAAGTTGGGCTAAAGGTTACGAAACCAACGATGGGGAATAGGTACCAAGATCGATAAAGAAATGGCTTGTCCATCCGACAACTTTGGTTATTGATACGAGATGTTGGACGAGCATGATAGTGAACAGGACTGCTCATCGCCTGATTCTCTCTTTGGTTATTAAATAATGTTATATGTGGTTTAAGTAATATTTTTTTCTAGGCAAATTGGAAAATAATAATCCCATCTTTCTGAAATTGGCCGATAATAATCCCAACTCAGTTATTAGCCAATAATAATTCGATCTCGTCCAATTTTTTTGTAAAATAGTCCGCCGTTAAAATAACTTAACGGAGCTAAGTGTTTTTTCGAATTACAAACCGATGTTTTAGGGCTTTTGATCAGAACGAGGATACGAGTCGATTGATGTAAAACTTACCTCGAAACACTCGTGTATTATAATCATGATATATATGTTTTAAGATATGACTAAGGTGTTTGGGATTACGTTTTGAAGTGATTATTTGATTATTGTCTTTAATAAACATAAATAATCTAAAAAGGTATTTGGATGAAAAAGTGATTATCTACCTCTAAAACGCAGTTTTAGTTTTGGAGAAGCATGTACTTACATGCTTTTTTAAACGTATTTTTGAAAACGCAAAATCTATTTTGAAAACGCATAATCTATTTTGAAAACGGAACACTAAACACCCATAAAGATAAACCTAAGATTGTTTCATATACCTTGGGTTAGTGTGGGAAGATTCGTTAGTTTCTAAAACCTACGTAAATACTTCATATTAGAAGTTCAATCAGAGGTTGGTTTTTTTTTTTTTTTTTTTTTTTTAGATCATTTCTTTAAGCTAATTCACAGTTGTTAAACTAAATCCGTTAGCCAGACACGATTATCGTCATCGCAAAGACTGATCTTTAATTATACATATATTTGTAATTTCTTAAAGAAAGGAATCCAAATTTAAAGGTAAATAATTTGAAAATGGACATGATACCAATAAAAAGCATAGGCATTATTGCCAATGGAGTGGTACCATTGGAGTACTCTAATGGTCCGGAAACATGTCCTTTCTTGAGATGAAGTTTTCCACTCACTTTTGACGCAAAAACAACAATAAAGTTAGGGTTCAAATTAATGTTTTTTGGGATAAAAAAAGTATTGAGGTGATATATTTTAGTTCCCATGAAAACATATTACTTACATGTCCTAGTGGCTAGTGCCTAGTGCCAAGCAATTCACTTGACATGCTATGTTTTTACCTTGTTTTAAATAATGTCATATGTTTCGATCAACTTTATATACTTAAGCTCACACTAACACTCACCTCCATCAATCATTCAATTGAATCTTCATGGACCATCGCCACCGCCCACCCGTCACCAACTTAGTCCATTGTTGTCATCGTCCACCACCATCCATCTCCAGCAATGCCACACACCGGCACCCTTGGCTAGAGTATACTTATTTATATTTTATTTTGTCCTTCGAAAACATTTTTAAAGTTTGTACTAGTTTCTAAAAACACATAACTTATAAAGAATGGTGATGAAATTAGTTAGAGGCAGCTAACCACGATTTAAAAAAAAAAACAAGTTAATTGCCCGGATAGTTCCTGTGGTTTCACGTTTAGTTCCCAACTTTTCGAAATAACATGTTTTTTCTCTGTGGTTTGCTTACTTGTTTACTCGGATAGTCTCCGAATTAGATGACAGTTAGCTTGCTCAGTTAAGTTTGTATGAAATGTCTAAACAACCTTTTTATAAATAGTGTGGGGCCCCACACTATTTATTAATTACTTTTTTGTTCTTTTAATATATGTATAAAGGTTTGTTTAGACATTTTACACAAACTTAACTGAGCAAACTAACTGTTATACAATCCGGGGACTATCCGAGTAACAAGTGAGCAAACCACAGCGACAAACATGCTATTTTGAAAAGTTAGGGACTAAACGCGAAATCACAAAAACTATCCGGACAATTAGGTGAAAAATATTCTATATGAAAAAAAAAACTAGGTATCTTGAAATTATGTTGTAGCCGATATAAACGGCTTTAAGGAACAGAAAAAGTAACCATAACAAAAAACAGTACACACCACTCCTGTCCATTTATCCACTCTATATTTTAAATTATTCACATAAAATCCATGTAAAATGGAAATCAGAACTTTAGGGTGTGTTTGGTTCGTCGAAATTCAATGAAATTTAAGAGAATTTAAGGGAATTTAAGAGAATTGGAATCTGAAATTCCAACTAAAGGAATTGGAATCTCAATTCCAATCTTCATGCATTTGGTTAACAATAGAATTCGAATTCGGCATGAATTCCTTCAAATTCCTTTAACTAAAGAAATTCAAAATCATTTCTATATGTGAAAGAATTCAAGTAAATTTATTTGAATCTCCGATCGTTCGACCCGTATCGTTTCAACCCAAATCGACTGTTTCTACCCGAATCAATCGTATCGACCTTTACCATTTCGACACGAACTGTTTCCACCCGAATCAGGGGTGGCGGGGGCCGGGGTGATAGATTCCAATTCATTTGACAACCAAACACATAAAAAATGAAATTGAGATTCCAATTCCAACAATTTTCAATTCCTATTGGAATGTTTAAATTCCAAATCCAACTCCTTCAAATTCTAATTCTTATACAAATTAAAATTCCAATTCATATACAAATTAAAATTCCAATTCTAAAACATTTCGCGAACCAAACGCACCCTAGGGTTAACACTTTATGGATATATTTTAGTTACAAATGAAAATCTTGAAAGTATTATATAATTATAATCCAAAATTTAAAATTTTTCTCAAAATGTCAGAATTGTAAACTAAACTAGTTTTTGCCCCGCCCGCGTTATGGGGAACTAAACAGAGTATTTCTCTCTCATGACATGTACGTACGTACGTACGTATTTCGATTATTTGTACATGCTACTCGTAACATGATCTCAAAAAATTACATCGAGTCAACAAATTATAACAAAACACTACCATACTTTTGCTAAAAAACTAAAACGATGGAAAAACTATCGCTTGGCACGAATAAAAATTACATCGAGTCAAACAATCAAAACAAAACACTAACATTGTTTTGTCAAAAAAAAAAAACACGAATTTTACACTGGGGGCAAAATCGTAATTTGACAGGAAAAAAAGTAAAAACAATGGCAAAACTATAAATTTGAGCTGAGGGTGAAATCGTAATTTGACTAGGAGAAGAAAAAACAAAACCAATGGTAAAACGGTAAATTTAAACAAAGCAAAATCATAATTTGGCTGGACTAAAGGGGATGTGCCACACAATTGCACATTATTCCCCTCAATATAAATTGTAGTATATATAAATATAAATATAAATATAATTTAAAATATGTATTTTTTTTTATTTTCCCTTAAAAGGACCCCAAATAAATATTGATTTGTACCTACTGTTTTGTTGCATAGTTTGTCGGTCTAGTGCTCCAAATATTATGCACTATGTTGTCTTCAACCCCATTTATTTGTTTCATGGGCATTGGGAAATAAACGTGGTAGTATCCTATGTAAGAGATAATGTTATTGGAAACTAGAAAATGTTTTGTTTGTTGATTATATGATGTAGAAACGTTTATTGTGTTCTTTATCTTGTTCCAACATAAGTGATTTTAACTTGTAACTTGGTATTTATAAGACCATACAAGTGATATATTACTTGATGATCTAGGATATAGTAGTGATAGCAATTACCATATGTTTTCTGTAGATGACTATGAAGAGAGTGACATTTCTTATGGATTGATGAATTTGAAGATGAAGTTTGAGACATGAACAAATCATTGTTGACCCTTTTCTGAACCTTCGACGTGATTGGTACGTGTTAGGAAATATATTAGCTAATAAGTTATAACTATGATGATAATGTTGACGCGGTTGATGTAAGATGTAATGGATTTGAATGAATATAGGTTATATATTGATGTGAAATATATGTACTGTGACATTTGTGCTCTTGTAAATACTGTACGATGTAGAATAATTTCAAATATCAATGAAACATGGTGTTTTGATCTCAATATTTGTTTATTTATGTTTGACAATTTCACGTTTTAATTCTTATTCGATTTCGAGCTCTTAAACACTTTCTGGAAAGTTATACGCAAATTGTTACGCAAACGTAATCAGTTTAACGCGACAAACACTCCGGAACAGTGTTATAAGCTAAACATACCCTAAATATCCTTTACATAGCTTATAAATAAGTTTTGAATGATTCGATATGGCAAAAACAAGTTTATTCGATCACATGGACTATTTGCGACAAACTGCAAAAGTCTGCCGATTCTCGTAGCGACGTACACCTGGAACAAGGTCATAAGCTAAACATACCTTAAATACCCTTTACATATCTTAGAAATAAGTTTTGAGAGGTTCGGTATGCGAAAATACGCTTATTTGATCATAGGGACTAAAAGCGTCAAAACTGCGAAAGTATGCAAATTCGTGCATATCTTGCGTTCTGACCATATCCGGACATCCAAAAATTTTTGTAATCATTAAAATATTTTATTTTAGTGATGGGAATGCAAAAATACCATTCGTTGCGTAATTTGGATCGTTTTCGCGTCCGTTCGAGTTTCGTCGTAATTAACCAAAAAGTGCGATCGTACGACCAAACTCACCGACATCCACAATATTTCCAAGCATATTTCAAGTCCCCTATGCTTTAACATCCTTATAAAGCCTTGAAATTGGGTTAACAGGGGTTAAACGCGTCGAAAAACAAGTTTCGGGCTGCAGGGACCATTTCTGCCAAAGTTTGAAACGTCTGAGCTGCAGCTGGCTCGTGGGGCGTGACCCCTGAGGCCATCTGGGTCGCGGGTGCGACAGTTGATGCTGGGCAGAAGCTGTTTTGCTTAAAATCAGCTGAATTGAATGGTTTTTGTTGCTTGTTTTCTTGTTTGGGGACCAAGTAATGTGTTCTACAAGCCTCATAATCAGGTCCTAACACTTGTATGGTGGAGATCATTCCTTGGAGAACAATAAACACATGTAATGATCCTACAATTCCATGAACACTATAAATACCCTTCACCATTCACCTTCAAACTTGCTCATTTTCTTCATTCTTCTCTATAAGCTCTAAGTGGAGGCTACCACATTTGTTGGAGGCTTCCTACATGAGTTTTCTAGTCATCTTTCCATCCTAGAACACTTGTAAGTGTTCTTCCTAGTCTTGTTTATTTATTTCAAGCTAAAAGTCAAACAGTGTTTGACTTTCGGCTTTGACCATGAATTGTTCAAGACAAAGTTCAATTGAACTTTGCAACGTGATCGTAATCACGATGGTTATAGTCCCTTGCGATTATACCTACTGATTACCACGTTGACTAGTCGAAGTGACGAGTCAAAGTTTCGGTCAAAATGCACGATTATGTGCATTTTGCGACGGAACTATTTTCGGGTATCAAAACACTTTGTTTTGATATCAAATCAGTTTTCTAACTTAGTTAAACAAGTTTTAACATGTTTAACTCGTCACTTCTAGTTTAGTGCTTATTTAGGGTCGTAAGTCAACCGGTCTCGACAACCGCTTAGACTTTCGAACCTGGCCCGTTTGGTCGATCATTAGGATCCGACCAAACATATATTGTGACCATAGTTGTATAGGGAATAACCTTCCGAGGTTATACCTTATGGTCATTTCGTTTGGTTAATTGTATGATAGGTAGTTTATATGCCTTAGGAAAATGACCAAAATGCCATTTTTGCTCATAAATTCAATTTAAGCATATGTAACCTAAATTTTGACACTTAAACTGATTGTGCAACATTATTAAACATGTCTAGGCATATCAGACTTTTCATAGGACTAGTTAGACCATCCGAACGCGCATTTGCGCAAATGACACGTTAAAGTAGCGTAAACTACCTTAACAGGTCAAAAGCACTTAGGATTGCTATCAAATCAGAATGTAGACTTTGTTAAACCATATCACATGAGTTCCAACACTCATTTGGTTTACAAGACCTCATTCTATCCGATTTCCCGGTTTAGGTCCCGATTTATTAACATAGTGATTCCATACTAGGTGCCACTTGATTCCTTGATTTCCCGAGCTTTGTTAGTTCACTTAATCGAGGATACTTTGCAATCTTATGTGAGTACATAGTTCCCCTATTTTATGCTTTCAATTGTTTTGGGGTGATTCATATGTGCTAAAACGATTTCAAGTTTTCAAAAACAAGTACTATGGTTTATATTAAACATGAAGATTTCAATAATGTGAACGAAACTTGTTGGTGCGTTGATTCATAACACGAATGACATTCATTAGCTTTGGCTGAGCCGACCAGTAGTATGTTATGGTACCATAGGATTTGACAAATCCCGTTATCGGACTATCCCATGGATTTGGTGGATAATTGGGGGGTAACGACATAATCTGTTATTTTAACAAACCCTTTGGTGGTTTGTTAGTCGATTTAAAGATACCCTTTGGTGGTATAGTCGAGCCACACAGGTTTGAATCTATTCAAATAGAACGACCAAAAGTTAGTTTTCACAATTAAAACACAGACGATTGAACGATGGTTTATAGTATGGACGATTGAACGATGGTTTAAGATACAGACAAATTGAACGATTTGGACGATTGGTTTTTATAACACGGACGATTGATAACACGGACGAATTGAACGATTGGTTTATGATAAGTGATTAGATAACGGGACGGGTGTAATGTGATAAAAGCATGGTGGATACACCGCCGGTACTTCCTATATATAAGTGCTTTTATCATATTACATTCCGTGGCATTATTTAGTTCACTTGGACGAATATTTGCAAACGATGTCACGTAATGATGTTTACTAAATGACATAAACCATATAAGTTTTCTTACGAGACGATTTACTACTTGGTCTACAAAAGCAAATGTTTTAGTCAAGATTCATGGCAACGAGGTTTTCATAAACTATTAACCAACTTGTTTAGTTGGTTAATTATATTGCAATACCAAACACTTTTTGATACAAGGTTTTCAATTATTGACTCTGTCGTACGGGGTATTGCAATATGTATACAAGCCATGAATTTGACACACTCATAAAACCTATGTACTCGCCGGCATTTTTATGCTGACTTTCTTTTCATATATGTTTCAGGTGCTGTTGTTTGATGATTATGATGATTCACGTAGGATCGGGCACGGGCCTTAGTGACATAAAACATGAAAGACAATATGTTTGAACACATTTATTTTTACTTCAAAACAATGTTAAACACTTTTTAATTCAATAAAACATAACTTCAATACCATGTGTTGTGAAACAATTTATCCTGTGACGTGACTCCATGACGTTTCCGCCGCGATTTGTTGTTTTACGCGATCGGGGTGTTACAGAGAAGTTGGTATCAGAGCTCATGGTTATAGGGAATTAGGTTATTAGTAATGCTTTGACCTAGACTATAACCTTTCTTGGACCCTAACACAAGTTATCTTATGTTTAGATCTTAAAACAGTACCGTCACCTATCTTTAGGTGACTACCACAACAACAACACAAATTTCAAATCCATTTTGAAAATCAATCATCTATTCTTAGATGATTTGTTTTAGGCTTTATGCCTTCAAAGTTTTCAAAATCTCGTCAAAGTTTGGGTCTTATTAATGTGAACACGTGCAATCTGGAAGGGTGGGTGCCTGTATCCCGAGTTTTCTGTCTAAGGCTAGAGTGTTCGTACAAATCCGCAGTATCGGACCAGTCACTCTTACCTGAGAATTCATGGGATGAGTGTCCACTTATAGGCTAAAGCATGTCTTCGCGATACATTATAAAGACCCATTTACTTTGATTAGTCACTATGTGTCGTTTGTTTGTTCGAGGTAACGAACAAATGATCACCTTCCTTATGTCTCGTCGATATTTTCAATACCTCTTTTGTTTATCCAAATGTCAATCTCACTCTTTTCTCATGTTCCCTTGTTCTTTTTAGAATGCCTCCTAGACGTGATCAAACTCAGGATGCTGCAATGGCAGCCTTAGTCGCTCAGCAAATTGCTGTTGTGCTCCCGAACCTTATTACTCAGATAAATCAAGCAAATAACAGTAATAACAATAACAATGCTCAGCCTTCGTCTTCCGCTTATTGTTGTGTTGTTTCTGAGTATTAAGGTTTTCGATCTTGGAAACCGGTTGAGATTATTGGTTTGTATTATTCCTGGAGCTGTAACCCTAGATCTAGGGTTTGAGGAGTCCTTGGCATTTCTGAAGGATCTTGTAGTTGATGTGAAGATCTGTGCTGGTCTTTACAGTCATTGTTGATTATTAGTCAAACTGACCAAATTGATCTATGTTCTTCTTGATCTGTGACTAGTAACCTTTGAAGGTTACAGTCCAAATAAGCTTGGAGTTATACGCTTTTATGAGATCGTTCTTATCCCTTTCTATTTCTGTTTTATTGTTCATATTATTGTGAGTCTAGGCATATTTGTTACTAGGCTAGTCGGACTGGCACTTGATCGAGTCTAAAGTGCTTATGTGTTGCATGTTGTTATTTGTTGCATCTTGTAGTTGATTGTTTTGATCTACTTAGTAGTTTTAGTAGTATAGTTTCTGTGTTAAGACTTGTCCAGGCACCTATTGAGTGATGAACCTGGAATCTGGCCCCTAACACAGTTAGCTCTGTATTGTTTTTGTTTGTTATTCTTGATTGGTTGTGTTAGTTGTTTACTGTTCTTGTTGTTCGTTGTTGTTATTCACTATTTGTGAAAATGAGTGGTGGTGATATTGCTAGCTTTTCTGTGACTCTTATTAGCAAACTTGATATTGGTGACCCTCTTTACTTGCATCCTAGTGACTTGAGTGCCCTGACTATTGTGAGTATTAAACTGAAGGGAACATAGAATTATTCTGTCTGGTCTAGTGCTATGAAATTGGCTTTAGTGTCTAAAATAAATATGGTTTCATAGATGGTAAATGTGTTAAGTCTGAGGATGATGCTATGTTAGGTAATCAGTGGGATAGGCATAATTCTGTGGTTCTCACATGGTTGTTGAATTCTGTGTTTGAAGACTTGTTTTTAGGACAAGTCTTTTCAAATTGGCTTCTGAAGTATAGACTGATTTAAAAGAAACGTATGATAAGGTGGATGGCTCTGTTGTTTATGATTTATAGAAGAAAATAAACTGTATTTCTCAAAATGGTAGTTCTGTTGCTAAGTATTACAACAAATTGACAACAATGTGGAAGCAATTTGATGCTATGCTTCATTTGCGTTCATGTTCTTGTCAAGAAGCAAAGGACTACAATGATTTCACTACTTTAAGAAAGTTAATGTAGTTTCTTATGGGTCTTGATGATGTTTATCAGCCTTTAAGAGCTAACGTTTTAACAAGAGAGCCATTTCCATCTGTTAAAGTTTTTTCTATTGTATCAGGGAAGAATCACACAGAAATGTTGGTAATAATTCAAAAGGAAAAAAATGTATCTTATGTGTCTAAACCAAATCAGTCATTTAATAGTAGAAAAAGATTTCCTAGAGGCCCTAATCCAACTTAAAATGCACTCATTGTAATATGCTAGGACACATTATTGATAGATGTTTTGAAATAATTGGATATCCTCCTGGAATGAAGAAAATGTCAGGAGGACAGTTTGTGAAAAATAACGTGTCAAATAAATCTAATGTTGTTGTTGGGTCTTCTAGTTCTGGTGATTCTTCTATGCCTTTTACATCTGAGCAGATATCCAAATTGCTGAGTCTTGTTGATGGAAAAGCTGAATCTGATCATTCAAGGGTGAATGTAGGAGGTCAGTCTAGTTTTGTCAGTTGTTTTATTGTTAGTTCATTTTGTTGTAGTTATAGTTCGATAGTTGATTTAGGAGCTACACAACATATGGTTAAAACTGATAAAGATTTGTTTAATTGTCTAGATATGTCTGAGTTTGATTTAAAGGTTTGTCACCCAAATGGATTAAGTGTTAAAGTTGTTAAAGTTGGAGAGTTAAAATTTTTAAATAATGTTATCTTGAAAGATGTTTTTTATGTACTTGATTACAGTGTGAACTTGTTATTTGTTCATAGACTAGGAAAGGATAATGGGATTACTGTTTTGTTTAATGAAGAAACCTTTGTTTTGTAGGATTCCAAATTAAGGAAAACCCTGGTGACTGGTAGACAAGAAAATGATCTGTATTTTTTAGGATTAAATGGTAATAATATGAATTCATGTTTTAATAGTAGTGTTACGTCTGATATGTGGCATAATAGGCTAGGTCATCCTTCTAGTCAAGTCTTGGCTATATTAAAAGATAGTCTTGGTATTAAATCTGCTGAACTTGGTCCATGTGAAATTTGTCATAAAGCCAAACAGGTTATAGTCCCTTTCCTATTAACTGAACATAAATCTAAGTGTGTAGGTGATTTAATACATTTAGATGTGTGGGGTCCATATAAGTTACTAGTTATGAAGGGTATAAGTATTTTCTTACAGTTGTAGATGACTATTCTAGAATTGTTTGGTGTTATTTTCTTAAAAGTAAAATGGAAGTGTTTGAAAATATATTAAGTTTTTATGAGTTAGTGTTAACACAGTTTAAAATTAAAATAAAAGTTTTTAGAAGTGACAATGGCACAGAATTCGCGAATAGTAAAAGGAATGTTTTCCGTAAAAACAAAGGTATATTACATCAAAACTAGTTGTTCTTATACACCACAGCAGAATGGTGTGGTGGAAAGAAAACATAGACATCTACTAAATGCCAGGGCTTTGATGTATCAAGGAGGCCTACTATTACAATTTTGCCAGACTGTGTGCTAACTGTTGTTTACATTATTAACATGATTCCTTCATCTACGTTAGTTGGTAAGAGTCCATATGAGGTTATGTTTAGTTTTAAGCCTACCCTTTCACATTTAAGAAATTTTGGGTGTTTGTGTTTTAGTACAGTCTTAAATAAGACTGATAAATTTGCTTATCATGCTGGTAAGTGTGTTTTAATTGGTTATTCGGACGTTAAGAAAGGCTATAAACTGTGGCACCTTGATGAAAAAAAAGGTGTTTTATTCAAGGGATGTAAAGTTTTATAAAAGTGTATACCCCTTTAAAACTAAAAATTGGAATGATACAGATGTCACACCCCAACCGATGGAGGAAACATGAGAGTGAGACAAAGATAGATTGCTCATCGCACATAACGCTATTTGCGACAAATATTAATTCAAAACCGATTTCATATCATAACAAAATTGTCAATTACAACATGAAATTCAAAGTACAACATGAAAGACAATACAAGTTTTAACAAAATAAGTAACTAATCTAGTAATTTTGATATGCGTTTCTAGTGTCGTCCTTACTAGATTTCGTCATAATAAACCTCATCAACC
This sequence comes from Helianthus annuus, assembly GCF_002127325.2. NCBI lineage: Eukaryota > Viridiplantae > Streptophyta > Magnoliopsida > Asterales > Asteraceae > Helianthus > Helianthus annuus. The sequence goes on from NC_035440.2 coordinate 109,345,189, forward strand.
CGTAACATGTTAACAGAGCATAGTTCAACACAAAAATTCATTGGCGTGTACACAAGTTTAAGTATATAAGTATAAGTAGAAAAGAGTTTAAACGAATCCACATGGCAACCTAAGTTATTCAAGATCAACATATCATGGCATGCAATATTCTAGTCAACCCTCTGTTTACGCAATAAAATATGAAATTTAACATGACCTCTCGTTCACGGGTGGTGCGTTAATCCTATAGCGCTATACATGTTAAATGGAGGCTCGTACGAAGCTAATGACTATAGTACCACATAAGAATCACCCAAGAATATGCATCAAGTATAACAAGTAGTTTACATGTATTTGGATTGTTTTGTGTATTTGCGTAAAGAATATTGTGTCGTGATATTGATAAGGTTAACATATTGCATCCAAAAGTGTTAAAAAGAAAATGGGTCAAGTGTACTCATAGTTTTGCAAGCTTCCACTTGTTAATTCGTGAAGGGTTGTTGGTTTGGAGGTATAACACCGAGTCCTTCTACACGAGGAAACATAGGTGTGTGAGTAATTCGGATGATGCCGGAGGATTAGGAATTTAAATACACCAAAGTATGTATACAAGGAAAATAATCATCAAGGCTTAATACTCGTTTTTGACACTATAAAACCCATAGGGGTTAGAATGATTTCATGGCTTAAAATACCCATTAGAATCGTAATGAGAATTTAAGTACTTAGATGATGTAACTTAGTACCATGACGAATAATCATTTGATTATCATCAAGGGTTTGGTTGTTATGTGTCTTATATATTCTATATAATATTTAGTATAAGTTTAGTCCAACATGTATTACAAGAATCTCATATAAGTCATGCAAGGAGGTAGGAGGATAACCTTCCATTTTAAAACCTCTTTTGTATATTCACCAATGCACAAGTTGTCACAAAGACAACAAGGATGGTCATGAATGAACTAGAAAGGAAATAAAAAGAATACAATGTACATACTACTCAAAGGGACAAATCATCAAGTGAGGTGGTGGATTGAAGGTAGGATAGCCCAAGCTTCCAAATAATCACACACTTCCATCACAAGTCTTGTTACAAGAACAAGCTTGGAGGATACAACACTTGTGGGTTAAAACCCTTACAAAACAGAAAGTTTGGAGTGACTAAACACCTCCGATTTGTATGTAACAACCTTGTTTTTAAGCTTACTAATCATAGACTTGAATAGGAGCATAAGGACATAGGCTTGTTTGAATAAAACATAAGATTAAAGAAGATAAAAATGAGCAGAATTTTATATGCACTTTGGACCTAAAAAATGGTGAGGTTTCACCTTAGTTTGCCCAAGTGTTGTAGAAGAAAGAACAAGAAGAAATTAGAAGGAGAAGTGAGCTAGCACTCACTTATAAGAGTTGGAACTTTTCTGATGTTGCTGAAAACTCAGCCGTGTTTAAGTGGGTTTTTGAGAGTGTTTGAGAGTGGTAGAGGTGGGATAAAGGATGGGGAAGTGCTTATTATATAAGGAAGGGATTAGGGTTTCAATGGGTTGGACTTTAGAAGTGATTAGGAGGGTTAAACACTGAAACAAGTCCACCAAGAGCAGCCCAAAGCTACGATCAGCCCTATAATCAGCTTTTAATTTTTTTTTTATTTTTTTTTGTAACATATTAACATATATAATTGCTGAATATGATAAGTGTTGATGATGTACCAATGTTTGTTTATCATGTAATAAGGTCTAAATGCCTAATATACATGTTTTTAATCACTAAAATGGGTGATACATAAGTATGTAAACATGGTTGCAAGTAACAAGTGTATGTAACATATTAGAGGATTAATTGTTTTGTATTGTATGTATTTAAGGTGTATCAATTGTATATATAACATGTCCTATATAACAAACATTAAACAAGGGTTTAATCAAATAATTAAACATGAATTTGGTGTTGTAAAAATGAAAGAAGTGTTGCATGGATTTAAACAAGTATAGGCACTGTATAATGAAGTGTCAAATAATTATAAGCCTTGTATTCGAATAATCAAGTGTCTTGTATGTATGTAATGTTTAAAAATTACGAATCCACGATCATTGTTTACAAGTTAAACTTATGTTTATGCGAATTACGAATCATGTATCAAACGAATGCACGTATTAATGTATAAACATGTATAAACGATGTATAAAAGATTCATTTCATTACGATCAAAGTCTCGGATTTACACTGGCTCGAAACGAAATACGATTATAAGGGAAACAAGTTTCCGAAAATAGAATTACAAGTTAAACTTTCTAAAAACGGAAAGCTGCAAAAAGCGAGGCGTTACAGTCTCCCCTCTCTTAGGAAATTTTGTCCCGAAATTTAGGAAGATGCAACGAACAGTTGTGGATTGATGCGTGCTAGTGTGTATATGTTTTAGGTATATATTTTAAGCCCTTTTTACACTTTTTAGCCAAGTTTTAAATTTATAAAACACGATATTTACTAACACTACACACACACATGGGCAAGTGCACCCATCGTGGACGTAGTATAGTGTTGGTAAGATACCGAGGTCGTCCAAGGACACAAGAGCTTTTAGTACCGGTTTATCCTCAACGTCTAATCAAATCAAAATGTTAGAAAAGACTTTTAAAACTAAGAAAATAAAACTAACTAAATGCTGAAAAATAAAAATAAAAATAAAAACAGATAGACAAGATGAATCACTTGGATCCGACTCGTGTATAGTGTAACCTTTGATTATTTTCGCACTTTTGCACTTGTTTAAGAGATTATCTTAGTTATTGTAGTAGGCCCCTCTTTTGAAGGTGACGTTACCCTCAACCCAGTAGTTTGAGTCAGCAAGGATACAATCCTAAAGGGTCGGATTATTGAAAGATAATTAATTAAGTTATTAATGCAAATTATGGTAGGCCCCTCTTTTGAAGGTGACGTTACCCTCGACTAAGTAGTCTGAGTCAGCAGGGATACAGTCCTAAATAGCCGGGTTATAGTACTAATAGTAGTTTAACTTATGAGGGGGTCAAAGAGTTTGGATCCCCGCCATCCAATACCTTTGGGTATTGAAGGAGATCCTACTAAATTTAACCCAGGTCCCTTGTAGGACCTCTAAACGCTGAACAAGGGCAAGACTCTTACCAAACCGTTCCCTTAACCCCGACCAGGTAGCCAACATACCTCCATATAGGCCGTGGAGATATGAATGGTGAAAATCTTTTATTTTATATAGACAGTAAAATAATGTCAAGACACCACGGACAAACGATAAGGAAGAATCACCTTCAACATAAGAAACTAGTTATTAAAGTCATTAATACAAAACCAAATAAAAAGTGCAAAAGATTAAAAATAAAAAGTATTACACTAGACACTTGTCTTCACCAAGTGATGTAAGAGACTTAGGCAAACATGGCCTTTGATTGTCAAGAACTCTTACGATCAATCTTGGATCCCGAGATGACTCACACACTCTATGATGGACAATGGATGATGGTGGTGGATGATGGTGTTATGGTGGTGGTGGGTGGTGGGTGAAGTGTGAGAGAGGTGGTGTGCCAAGGGATGAGTTGAAATAGCTCCAAGCACTCCTATTTATAGGCTAAACAGAAGCCTGGGCACGGCCCCGTGTCCGTCTGACACTCTCTCTCTTCATTAATTGTAATTCGCAATTACAATAAATGCGCCTGTAGTACTCTGACCACGCCCCCGTGTCCGCTGGGCACGGCCCCGTGGTGGGCAATAGAAGCTTCTATTAGTTTGTCTTTTCTGCTGCTTCTTGGGTACGGCCCCATGCTCGCTGAGCACGGGGCGTGTTCAATCTTCTGTTTTCTTTGTTTTGCTTGGGAGGATGCTGTCGAGGGGTCGGGCAATCCACTTTTGTCCCTTTTCTGGTATTTATGTTAGATTTTGCTGTCTTTTTGCTTCTTTTGTTAATTTGAGCTCATTTAATCCTGAAAATATAAAAGGAAGACAAAAGCACACTTTTTCCAACATTCGTACTAAAAAAGGGTTAGTTTTATGCCATATTTGATATAATTTATATGTTGCATTTTACGCATATCAAATACCCCCACACTTGAATCTTTGCTTGTCCTCAAGCAAAACTCTTTATAATGTGTCTTTATTCACTCCCAAATGGAATGGGTAGAAGAGAACGTTTTTGGGCTTGTCATAGAGTGTCGGGATTTTCCAAGATCGTCTTGTTTTATTTTTATTTATTTACAATCCTATTCGTCATGATTTATTAAAAACATTTCATAAGATAAATTATTTATTTAGGCATAACATACCTTTTTAAAATTCCATTTATATACAAGTTCACATACCTCACGGTGGAAATCACTCACGCTCGGCCGAAGGTGTATTTTTAGTGAATCACTCGAGAGCGGCGTGGAACTTATTTCTACCATAAGCTTGCCAAGCAATCAATCCTCCTCCTTTTTAACTTTATTCCTTTGTAAATATCAAGAGGACTTTTTGGGTGAAGGGTTAGGCTTGGGTTAAATGTGGGTGGTTGGGTTGGTGGTTAGTTGAAAAGGGCGAAAGGTGTAAAAAGCGTTGGTTTTCGTAAAACATTTTGTTTTTGTGACTTTTTATTAATGAAGTATTTATTCAAACAAGCTTTTGTTTGAGGAGCTTTGTTTTTTTATTTCCAACTTCATCATCATTTTTTTTTTTCAAGAGTCACATGAAAACCAAGCTTTGTTACTAAAATAAGGGGTAAAAAAAATGAAAAAGGGATTTTGGTGGGTAAAAGGGTTTTGGGTTAAGAAATGAAAAGGTTTAGGCTCAAAGGGGTTAACTAGGGGGAATTTTTGGGTAGGTGAAAAGAAAAATGAAAATAATGGTGTTGAAAGAAAAAAAGGTTAGTCCTAATGCCTCCATCATTTAGTTACTTGGGTTTAAGTTGGTAAGGACCGGGAATGAATTATCGTGGCAAGTTCTAGAGTCGTAAGAACCAAGCGGCTATTCACACAAGAAACGAAAAATGAGCATTTAGTGTAAAGATATGTATTTGTATGCTCTGTAAAGGCTCAAAACTCACTTTTGTGGGAATGAGTTTTTACGTGATCAAGTATATATAATCAAATTTTAACTAAGCTTGTCATGCCGTTTCATAATTTTCTTATGTTGGTTCTTTTTATCACGACGCTATCGGTTGTAAATTTGTAAAAATATAACCTTGTTAGAGTTAGAATTCCCAACTTAAACTTACACAAGTAAAAAAAATTGCAAATTTTTGAAAAAAAAAATTTGGGGTGATTAGCGATTCCAAATAGAGTTTTGTGTAAGTCTTGTTATTAGGACTTGCAAAATTCAAGGTTTTAGCATCCCCCCCCCCACTTAAATTAAACATTGTCCTCAATGTGTCCCAAAAATAAGTTTTTAGGTTGATTGAATGTGTAAAATTGTGTTAAAAGCATAATTTTATGTTACTAGCAGTCTGGACATGGCCCCGTGGTGACCGGGCACGGCCCCGTGTTCAAGTGCCAGTAACAAAAATTAAAAAAAAAAAGAAACAGAAGCCTGGACACGGGGGCGTGTTCAGTGAACACGGCCCGTGTCCAGTTACCTGAATTGGGCAATTTTCTGCAGGATGTTTAGCACGGGGCCGTGTTGGCTGGACACGGCTCGTGCTGAGCTTACTGTAATGAAGAAATTGTTGTCGGATGGCCCTGCTTTCGTGCATGGGCCATGTTTCTCGTTTCCCTTGTTATCCTTCACCATCCAGAGTGTGTTTCATTTCTTATAACACCATTCAAACCTTAAAACCATCCATTCATTCATAGAGAGAATTACATAGTCCTAAATATTACTAAGTTAGATAAGAAAACACAAGAAGCATAAACCATGGAGTTCTAGCCTACAAGTTATTTTAATTAGCAAAATTTCCAAGAAGCAACTAGTCTTGGTTGGTTGTGGCTTTATAGAACTCCTTTTTCCGGACATGGTCTCTTCATATGTCGGCGAGCCACTCCTCTATCTCCCTTGGGAGGAGAAAAGAGGGCTCGTTAGCGTTAGTTTGAGGAGTTGCGACTTCCACCGGGATTTCTTGTAGATGCTCAAGGGGAGGTTCCGCCGGAATGTCGTCCCACCCGGTAGGGTTGTTAACTTCAAGCTTTAGGTTCCAATCCTCTTGAGGGAGGACGGGTTCCATCGGAGGTGTTACAAGAATATTTAACCTCTGGTGCAAGAGGTTAATTTCTTGAAAGCTATTCTCCAGCCCTACCGTAAGATAGTTGATACGGTCAATTAGGACCTCCTCTACTGAAGTCATTTCATCGAGAGCCTCTCTTAATGCTATGATATAGTGTACAATGTAGCCTCAATGGAAGGCCTTCTCCCTTTTCGACTGTTTGATGAATGCACGGAAGATGTCTCGCTGTTTTCACTCGACATTCTACGAAAACAAACTGAAAACAACTTATTTTGCTGAAACAGTGGTCTGGACACGGCCCCGTGCTCAATGAGCACGGCCCCGTGTTCATCTTTCTGCAGAGTTTTGAAACAAGGAATCTTGAAGTTCTAAGTTATTTTCTGAACTTGTGAGGTCTTTTGATCATTAGTAAAAACAATGTTATACAACTTATTTTTAACAAGATTCTTTGAACAAAACTCAATAATCCTTTCCTCAAAGCTTGAAATTTCAAACTTTAATGGAGGTTTTTGGAGAAAGATGAAGAAGAAGGAAATGGATAAAAGAGGAAAGGACAAGATGGTTTGTTGGAACCTTCTTTTAGAACATACCTAGGATAGCTGAGAGAAGATTCCTTCAAATCCCTGTCCTTAGATGGTCCAAATGTGCAGAATTCTTGGCTGCATTTATAGAAAACGACAGCGTGCTGGACACGGCCCCATGTCGGCTGGACACGGCCCCGTGTGCAGGTAGGATCCTGACACAGTTTGTCCGTATTCTGACGTAAAAGTCAGAAGGGAATCTTTTGGTGGACACGGGGGCGTGTTGGCTGGACACGACCCCGTGTCGAAGGGCTGTTTATGAAGTTTGTCTATTTCTAAGGAACTTATCCGGATCGGGTGGTTCCTTACTGGATGGAACAACCCCAAAGTGCCTAAGATACCTAAATTGACTTTGGTTAAGACGAGAACACAAGAGGTTGTCGGTGAGGGTGATTCCTATGCTATATGTAGGTGGACAAGTCCAACCCTTTTCCGGGCTCTTGTTAAAGAAGGTATATGCCGAATCGCTCAGGTCTATGTATGCATCGAACGAAGTCGATGGAGAGTCCTTCACGGCACAATCGACACAGGGACGACTATCGTCCACGTCTTTGCTAGAGTCGAAGGTATATTCGGGAACAACGAGGTTGTTTGAATGCGATCCCAACACTTCTTCTTGGTTATTGTCTTGAGATGAATTTAGAAAATCCATCCTAAGTTCTTTTAACCAATTTAGAATCAGATCTTCTAGTTGAAATAGTTCATCAAGAAGCATTTCTCCTAAAATATCTGGTTGGGCGCTTTCGAGGGAGAGATAAGGATTATTTTTACTTTCGCCCTTCTTAAGGATACAGGGAAACGATGGGTCTATATAGTGGGGCTTATAGTTTAGAAAATAACATTCTAACTCTTTATGTCCGCCTCCACATAATTGACACCATGTACCATAAGAGTGCCGAAAGTAAAAAAAATCGTCATCAATCATGTTTGTGTCAGAATTTACCAACCGTCGGGATCTTACGGTTCTGTTTTCTGCAACTGAATCTTGGGCACGGGGGCGTGTTGAATGGACACGGCCCCGTGTTCAGCTTACTGTCTGACTTAAAACAGGATTGCCAGTTCCAAAGATTGAGCACGGGGCGTGTTCAGCGGGCACGGCCTGTGCTGAACTCTGCAGAAGCTGAAAAATTAAGAAAATCCTAAAAAAATAAAAAGAAAATAAAAAAAATGATTAGGCCGTTTATTCCTAACTTTCTTAAAATCCTTGTGTCCCCTGCAACGGCGCCAAAAACTTGATGTGTGCTAGTGTGTATATGTTTTAGGTATATATTTTAAGCCCTTTTTTACACTTTTTAGCCAAGTTTTAGATTTATAAAACACGATATTTACTAACACTACACACACATATGGGCAAGTGCACCCATCGTGGACGTAGTATAGTGTTGGTAAGATACCGAGATCGTCCAAGGACATAAGAGCTTTTAGTACCAGTTTATCCTCAACGTCTAATCAAATCAAAATGTTAGAAAAGATTTTTAAAACTAAGAAAATAAAACTAACTAAATGCTGAAATATAAAAATAAAAATAAAAACAGATAGACAAGATGAATCACTTGGATCCGACTCGTGTATAGTGTAACATTTGATTATTTTCGCACTTTTGCACTTGTTTAAGAGATTATCTTAGTTATTGTAGTAGGCCCCTCTTTTGAAGGTGACGTTACCCTCAACCCAGTAGTTTGAGTCAGCAAGGATACAATCCTAAAGGGTAGGATTATTGAAAGATAATTAATTAAGTTATTAATGCAAATTATGGTAGGCCCCTCTTTTGAAGGTGACGTTACCCTCGACTAAGTAGTCTGAGTCAGCAGGGATACAGTCCTAAATAGCCGGGTTATAGTATTAATAGTAGTTTAACTTATGAGGGGGTCAAAGAGTTTGGATCCCCGCCATCCAATAACTTTTGGTATTGAAGGAGATCCTACTAAATTTGACCCAGGTCCCTTGCAGGACCTCTAAACGCTGAACAAGGGCAAGACTCTTACCAAACCGTTCCCTTAACCCCCGACCAGGTAGCCAACATACCTCCATATAGGCCGTGGAGATATGAATGGTGAAAATCTTTTATTTTATATAGACAGTAAAATAATGTCAAGACACCACGGACAAACGATAAGGAAGAATCACCTTCAACATAAGAAACTAGTTATTAAAGTCATTAATACAAAACCAAATAAAAAATGCAAAAGATTAAGAATAAAAAGTATTACACTAGACACTTGTCTTCACCAAGTGATGTAAGAGACTTAGGCAAACATGGCCTTTGATTGTCAAGAACTCTTACGATCAATCTTGGATCCCGAGATGACTCACACACTCTATGATGGACAATGGATGATGGTGGTGGATGATGGTGTTATGGTGGTGGTGGGTGGTGGGTGAAGTGTGAGAGAGGTGGTGTGCCAAGGGATGAGTTGAAATGGCTCCAAGCACTCCTATTTATAGGCTAAACAGAAGCCTGGGCACGGCCCCGTGCCCGCTGGGCACGTCCCCGTGTCCGTCTGACAATCTCTCTCTTCATTAATTGTAATTCGCAATTACAATAAATGCGCCTGCAGTACTCTGACCACGCCCCCGTGTCCGCTGGGCACGGCCCCGTGGTGGGCAATAGAAGCTTCTGTTAGTTTGTCTTTTCTGCTGCTTCTTGGGCACGGCCCCGTGCTCGCTGAGCACGGGGCGTGTTCAGTCTTCTGTTTTCTTTGTTTTGCTTGGGAGGATGCTGTCGAGGGGTCGGGCAATCCACTTTTGTCCCTTTTCTTGTATTTATGTTAGATTTTGCTGTCTTTTTGCTTCTTTTGTTAATTTGAGCTCATTTAATCCTGAAAATACAAAAGGAAGACAAAAGCACACTTTTTCCAACATTAGTACTAAAAAAGGGTTAGTTTTATGCCATATTTGATATAATTTATATGTTGCATTTTGCGCATATCATGGATACTTAGTCTTCATATCACTTTCGAGTTCCCAAGTAAACTCAGCACCACGTTTTCCTTCCCATCGAACCTTAACGATAGGAATTTGACTGCTCCTCAATTGCTTGACTCCTTGATCCATGATCGAGACAGGTTTTTCCACGAAGTATAACATCTCGTTGATTTGAAGATCTTCGAGTGGAAGTTGAAGTCCTTCTTAAGCTAGACATTTCTTTAAGTTGGAGATGTGGAAGACAGGATGAACGTTGTTGAGTTCTCAGGTAGGTCCAGTCGATACGCACCTTTGCCAATCCTCTTGAGAATCTTGAAAGGACCTACGTAGCAAGGAGTGAGTTTGCCTTTCTTACCAAAACGAACTACACCCTTCCAAGGGGATACCTTGAGAAGTGCAAAGTCACCTATCTCGAATTCCAAGAGTTTGCGTCGCTTGTCGGCGTAACTCTTTTGTCAGCTTCTGGCTTTCAGCAAGTTGTCTCGAACCTGTAAAATCTTGTCCGTTGTTTCTTGTATAAGCTCAGGACCAGTGATTTGCGCTTCTCCGATCTTGTGCCAACAATTAGGCGAACGATCCTTACGACCATACAATGCCTCGAAAGGTGTCATTTGAATACTCGCGTGATAACTGTTGTTGTACTAGAATTCGATCAAAGGCAAGTGCATATCCCAGTTGCCACCAAAATCGATTACGCATGAACGAAGCATATCCTCTAGAGTTTGGATAGTACGTTCGGTTTGTCCATCAGATTGAGGATGAAAAGCGGTGCTAAGGTTAAGATGAGTACCCATAGCGGATTGAAAAGTTTGGTAAAGACAGGACGTAAAGCGACCATCACGATCAGAAATGATGTCAATTGGGATACCATGACGACAGATGATTTCATCCGTGTAGATACAAGCCAATCTCTCGACTTTGTAATCTTCACGAATGGGGAGAAAGTGAGTGGAATTAGTCAATCGGTCAATGATTACCCAAATACTGTCATGACTAGAAGAAGTAAGAGGAAGTTTGGTGATAAAGTCCATTGCAATGCTCTCCCATTTCCAGACAGGAATTTCTAGTTGTTTGAGCAAGCCAGAGGGATGTTGATGTTCAGCATTAACCTTGGAACAAGTGAGACATTTTGAAACAAAGGTGGCGATATCTTTCTTCATTCCAGGCGACTGATGTGCGTGAAGTGTGTTATATTTTTAGATATATATTTAAGCCCTTTTTACACTTTTAGCCAAGTTTTAAATTTATAAAACACGATATTTACTAACACTAAACACACATATGGGCAAGTGCACCCATCGTGGACGTAGTATAGTGTTGGTAAGATACCGAGGTCGTCCAAGGACACAAGAGCTTTTAATACCGGTTTATCCTCAACGTCTAATCAAATCAAAAAGTTAGAAAAATGTTTTAAACTAAGAAAAATAAAAACTAACTAAATGCTGAAAAAGAAAATAAAATAAAAACAGATAGACAAGATGAATCACTTGGATCCGACACGTGTATTAGTATAACCTTTGATTATTTTCGCACTTTTGCACTTGTTTAAGAGATTATCTTAGTTATTGTAGTAGGCCCCTCTTTTGAAGGCGACGTTACCCTCAACCCAGTAGTTTGAGTCAGCAAGGATACAATCCTAAAGGGTCGGATTATTGAAAGATAATGAATTAAGTTATTAATGCAAATTATGGTAGGCCCCGCTTTTGGCGGTGACGTTACCCTCGGCTAAGTAGTCTGAGTCAGCAGGGATACAGTCCTAAATAGCCGGGTTATAGTATTAATAGTAGTTAGCTTATGAGGGGGTCAAAGAGTTTGGATCCCCGCCATCCAATACCTATGGGCATTGAAGGAGATCCTACTAAATTTGACCCAGGTCCCAAGCAGGACCTCTAAACGCTGAACAAGGGCAAGACCTTTACCAAACCGTTCCCTTAACCCCCGACCAGGTAGCCAACATACCTCCATATAGACCGTGGAGATATGAATGGTGAAAATCTTTTATTTTATATAGACAGTAAAATAATGCCAAGACACCACGGACAAACGATAAGGAAAGATCACCTTCAACATAAGTAACTAGTTATTAAAGTCATTAATACAAAACCAAATAAAAAGTGCAAAAGATTAAAAATAAAAAGTATTATACTAAACACTTGTCTTCACCAAGTGATGTAAGAGACTTAGGCAAACATGGCCTTGATTGTCAAGAACTCTTACGATCAATCTTGGATCCCGAGACGACTCACACACTCTATGATGGACAATGGATGATGGTGGTGGATGATGGTGTTATGGTGGTGGTGGGTGGTGGATGAAGTGTGAGAGAGGTGGTGTGCCAAGGGATGAGAGAGAATGAAGCCAAGCTCCTCTATTTATAGGCTGAACAGAACGCTGGACACGGCCCCGTGTTCGCTGGACACGGCCCCGTGCCCGTCTGATATTCTCTCTCTTCATTAATTGTAATTGCGAATTACAATTAATGCGCCTGCTGTACTTTCAACACGCCCCCGTGTCCGCTGGGCACGGCCCCGTGGTGAGCAATGGAAGCTTCTACTGGTTTGTCTTTTCTGCTGCTTCCTGGGCACGCCCCCGTGTTCACTGGACACGGGGCGTGTTCAGGCTCTGTTCTCTTCTCTTTGTCTTGGGAGGTGCCGTTGAGGGTCCGGGCAGTTTACTTTTGTTCCTTTTCTTGTATTTATGGTAGAATTAGTGGTCTTTTTGCTTCTTTTGTGATTTTGAGCTCATTTCATCCTGAAAATACAAAAGGAAGACAAAAACACTCTTTTTCCAACATTAGTACTTAAAAAGGGTTAGTTTTATGCCTTAATTGATGTGTTTTATATGTTGCATTTTACACACATCAAATACCCCCACACTTGAACTTTTGCTTGTCCTCAAGCAAAACTCTTTTAATGTGGCTTACACTCCCAAATGGAATAGGTAGAAGAGAAGTTTTTTTAACTTGTCCTAGAGTGTCGGGAATCCAAGGTTTGTATAGGTTCTATTTTTACCTTATTTACAATCTTATTCGTCATGGTTTATTTTGAACTTTTCATAAGATAAACTACTTAATTTGGCATAGCATGCCTTATTAAAATTCCATTTATATACAAGTTCACATACCTCACGGGAGATCACTCAATCACTCGGCCGAAGGTGTATATTTAAGTGAATCGCTCGAGAGCGGCACGGATTTACATTTTCCATATGCTTGCCAAGTGATCAATCCTCCTCCTTTTTAACTTTTTACCTTTGTAAATATCAAGAGGTCTTTTGGGGTGAAGGTTTGGGTTTAAAGGTGGGTGGTTGGTTAGTGGTTAAAAAGGGCGAAAATCGTAACAAATGTCGGTTTTCGTGAAATACCTTATTTTTTTGGTGACATTTATTTTTGAAGTATTTCTCCAAACAAGCTTTTTGTAGCTTATGTTTGTTTTTGACTTCATATATATATATATATATATATATATTTTTTTTTTGTCACGTAAAGGTATGTTTATGAAAAACCGAGTTTGTCACTAAAATAAAGGTGAAAAAAATGAAAAAGGTTTTTGGTGGGTAGAAAATTGTTTTGGGGGTAATGAAATGAAAGGTTTAGGCTCAAAGGGGGTTTTCTAGGGGGGTTTTGGGTAGGTAAAAAAAAAATAAAAAAATAATGGTTTTGAAAGAAAAATAGTTAGTCCTAATGCCTCCATCATTTACTTACTTGGGTTTAAGTTGGTAAGGACCGGGAATGTATCGTCGTGGCAAGTTCTAGATTTGTAAAGACCGAGCGGCTATTCACACAAGAAACGAAAAATGAGCATTTAATCTAAGTATGTGTATTTTTATGCTCAATAAAGGCTCAAAACTCACTTTTTTGTGGGAATGGGTTTTTAATGTGACCAAGCATATATAATCGAATTTTAGCTAGACTTGTTATACCGTTTCATAATTTTCTTATGTTAGTTCTTTTTATCACGACGCTATCGGTTGTAAGTTTGTAAAAATATAACCCTTTTATAACTTGTTATTCCCAACTTAAACTAAGACAAGTAAATAAAAAAAAATGAAAAAGTTTTTGAAAAAATTTGGGGTGTTTAGCGGTTCCAATAGAGTTTTGTGTAAGGCTTGTTTTAGGATTTTGCAAAATTCCAAGGTTTTAGCATCCCCCCCACACTTAAATTACACATTGTCCTCAATGTGTCCAAAAATAGAGTTTTTGGTTGATTAGAATATGTAAAAGTGTGTTTAAAAACAAAGATTTGTGTTACTGGCGCTCTGGACACGGCCCCGTGTTGACCGGGCACGGCCCCGTGGTCAAGTGCCAGTAACAAAAATTATAGAATTGAAACAGAAGCCTGGACACGGGGGCGTGTTCGCTGAACACGGCCCGTGTCCAGTTACCTGAACTGGGTGATTTCCTGCAGGGGGCTCAGCACGGGGCCGTGTTGGTTGGGCACGGCCCGTGTGGAGCCTTCTGTTTTGGAGATTTTTGTCGGTTTGTTCTGTTCTTCTGCATGGTTCCATTTTTTCTCGTTCCCTTTTTCATCCATTACCACCATGAGTCCATAAATCGTAAAAACCATCATGACATTGCTAATAGAGAGATTACATAAATATAGTTAATTAACTAAGGGGTACATAAGGTTATCATAAAGGTTCTACTTATTTAGGAAAATTTCGGGAATAGCTTCCCGATGTAGAAACATTCTTCAGCCCATGGCTCCTAGGTTCTCACTCAAAGCCATTCTTCTATTTCCCTTGGGAGGTAGAAGGTAGCTTCATTCTCGTCGGTATCTTGAGGAGGAGCGCTTACCGGGACTCCTTGCACTACCCTTGGTTGCGATACTTGGTGCAAGGCGTGCCATTCTGCTGGGATGATAACCTCGGGTACCACATTCCACGCCCTGTGTGTAATCACCGGAACCAAAGGCGGGGAAGCAAGAAGGTTTATCCTTTGGTGCAGAAGGTTTACTTCTTGCAGGCAGCCCTCCAAACTTATCGTCAGATGATTAACGCGATCCACCAAAGCTTCTTCTACACTTGTCAATTCGTCCACGGCTTCCCTTAAAGCGTAAACGTAGTTTACTAGGGAATCCTCTGCGGTGGACGATCTCCTTCCATTTCGGTTATTCCTTGAAGATGCTCCGCTGTTCCGGCTGGCCATTTTCTGCGAAATAAGCCGAGGAACTAAATTTTTGCAAAACAGTACCTCGAACACGGCCCCGTGCTCAGTGAGCACGGCCCCGTGTTCACTGTCTGCAGGAATTTTTGTCTAATGGTTCTAGGTTTTTAAATTATTTCTATATACTTTCGTCGTGTTATGAGCTTAGATAATTTAAAAACACAGTTATGGAACTAACCTTAGACAAGAATCCATAGCGAAAATTCCTACAAACCTTGCATAGAAGGTTGGAATCATGGGTTTCCAAGCTTCCATGGAGGTAGGGTTTGAAAAATTTTTGGAAGAAGAGGAAATGAACAAAAGTGGAAAAGATAAGATGGTCCTTAGGAACCTTCTTTTGGTACTTACCTAGGATGGTATATGTGAAGATTCCAGGGATCTCTGCTTGGTGGAGTGGTAAAAAATGAGCAGGATTCAGGCTGCATTTAAAGAAAACGACAGCACACTGAACACGGCCCCGTGTTCGCCGGACACGGCCCCGTGTGCAGAGAAAATCCTGACACATTTTGTCCGTATTCTGACAGAATCAGCAGAAAATCTTCTGAGCGAACACGGGGTCGTGGTGACCGGACACGGCCCCGTGTCGGAGGGCTGTCTCGTGGAGTTTTGTCTTTTCTAAGGCGCTTACTTATATCGGGTGGCTCCTGACTTGTTGGAACAACCCCAAAGTGCCTAAGATACCTTAATTGTCCTATACTAAGGCGAGAACGCAAGAGGTTGTCGGTGAGGGTAATTCCTATTTTCATTCTAGGTGGACAAGTCCAACCCTTTCCCGGGCTCTCGTTAAAGAAGGTGTATGCCGAATCGCTCAGGTCTATGTATGCACCGAACGAGGTCGATGGGGAGTCCTTCACGGCACAATCGGCACAGGGACGACTATCGTCCACGTCTTGTCTAGGAAGAAAGGTATTTTCGGGAGCAACGAGGTTGTCAGAATGCGGTTCCAACATTTCCTCATGGTCATCATCTTGGGATGGATCTAAGAAATCCTTCCTAAGTTCTTTTGACCAATTTAGAAGTAGTTCTTCTAGTTGAAATAGCTCGTCAAGGAGCATATCTCCTAGAATATCCGGTTGGGCGCATTCGAGGGAGAAATAGTGTTTATTTTTACTTTCGCCCCTCTTAAGGCTACAAGGAATTGGTGGGTCTATATAGTGTGGCCTATAAGTGAGGAAGAAACATTTTAATTCCTCGTGTTCGCCTCCACATATTTGACACCACAAACCATAAGAGTGCCGAAAGTAAAAAGAATCACTATTACTCATGTTTGTATCAGAAGTTACCAACCGCCGGGATCAAACGGTTCTGTTTTCAGCAACTGAATCTTGGGCACGGGGGCGTGTTGAGTGGACACGGCCCCGTGTTCAGCCTACTGTCTGATATAAAACAGGATTGCCAGTTCCAATGATTGGGCACGGGGGCGTGTTCAGCGGGCACGGCCCCGTGCTGAGCTCTGCAGAAGCTGAAAAATCTAAAAAAAAATCCTAAAAAAATTAAAGAATAATAAAAAGATGATTAGGCCGTTGATTCCTAACTTTCTTAAAATCCTTCTGTCCCCGGCAACGGCGCCAAAAACTTGATGTGCGTGAAGTGTGTTATATTTTTAGATATATATTTAAGCCCTTTTTACACTTTTAGCCAAGTTTTAAATTTATAAAACACGATATTTACTAACACTAAACACACATATGGGCAAGTGCACCCATCGTGGACGTAGTATAGTGTTGGTAAGATACCGAGGTCGTCCAAGGACACAAGAGCTTTTAATACCGGTTTATCCTCAACGTCTAATCAAATCAAAAAGTTAGAAAAATGTTTTAAACTAAGAAAAATAAAAACTAACTAAATGCTGAAAAAGAAAATAAAATAAAAACAGATAGACAAGATGAATCACTTGGATCCGACACGTGTATTAGTATAACCTTTGATTATTTTCGCACTTTTGCACTTGTTTAAGAGATTATCTTAGTTATTGTAGTAGGCCCCTCTTTTGAAGGCGACGTTACCCTCAACCCAGTAGTTTGAGTCAGCAAGGATACAATCCTAAAGGGTCGGATTATTGAAAGATAATGAATTAAGTTATTAATGCAAATTATGGTAGGCCCCGCTTTTGGCGGTGACGTTACCCTCGGCTAAGTAGTCTGAGTCAGCAGGGATACAGTCCTAAATAGCCGGGTTATAGTATTAATAGTAGTTAGCTTATGAGGGGGTCAAAGAGTTTGGATCCCCGCCATCCAATACCTATGGGCATTGAAGGAGATCCTACTAAATTTGACCCAGGTCCCAAGCAGGACCTCTAAACGCTGAACAAGGGCAAGACCTTTACCAAACCGTTCCCTTAACCCCCGACCAGGTAGCCAACATACCTCCATATAGACCGTGGAGATATGAATGGTGAAAATCTTTTATTTTATATAGACAGTAAAATAATGCCAAGACACCACGGACAAACGATAAGGAAAGATCACCTTCAACATAAGTAACTAGTTATTAAAGTCATTAATACAAAACCAAATAAAAAGTGCAAAAGATTAAAAATAAAAAGTATTATACTAAACACTTGTCTTCACCAAGTGATGTAAGAGACTTAGGCAAACATGGCCTTGATTGTCAAGAACTCTTACGATCAATCTTGGATCCCGAGACGACTCACACACTCTATGATGGACAATGGATGATGGTGGTGGATGATGGTGTTATGGTGGTGGTGGGTGGTGGATGAAGTGTGAGAGAGGTGGTGTGCCAAGGGATGAGAGAGAATGAAGCCAAGCTCCTCTATTTATAGGCTGAACAGAACGCTGGACACGGCCCCGTGTTCGCTGGACACGGCCCCGTGCCCGTCTGACATTCTCTCTCTTCATTAATTGTAATTGCGAATTACAATTAATGCGCCTGCTGTACTTTCAACACGCCCCCGTGTCCGCTGGGCACGGCCCCGTGGTGAGCAATGGAAGCTTCTACTGGTTTGTCTTTTCTGCTGCTTCCTGGGCACGCCCCCGTGTTCACTGGACACGGGGCGTGTTCAGGCTCTGTTCTCTTCTCTTTGTCTTGGGAGGTGCCGTTGAGGGTCCGGGCAGTTTACTTTTGTTCCTTTTCTTGTATTTATGGTAGAATTAGTGGTCTTTTTGCTTCTTTTGTGATTTTGAGCTCATTTCATCCTGAAAATACAAAAGGAAGACAAAAACACTCTTTTTCCAACATTAGTACTTAAAAAGGGTTAGTTTTATGCCTTAATTGATGTGTTTTATATGTTGCATTTTACACACATCAAATACCCCCACACTTGAACTTTTGCTTGTCCTCAAGCAAAACTCTTTTAATGTGGCTTACACTCCCAAATGGAATAGGTAGAAGAGAAGTTTTTTTAACTTGTCCTAGAGTGTCGGGAATCCAAGGTTTGTATAGGTTCTATTTTTACCTTATTTACAATCTTATTCGTCATGGTTTATTTTGAACTTTTCATAAGATAAACTACTTAATTTGGCATAGCATGCCTTATTAAAATTCCATTTATATACAAGTTCACATACCTCACGGGAGATCACTCAATCACTCGGCCGAAGGTGTATATTTAAGTGAATCGCTCGAGAGCGGCACGGATTTACATTTTCCATATGCTTGCCAAGTGATCAATCCTCCTCCTTTTTAACTTTTTACCTTTGTAAATATCAAGAGGTCTTTTGGGGTGAAGGCTTGGGTTTAAAGGTGGGTGGTTGGTTAGTGGTTAAAAAGGGCGAAAATCGTAACAAATGTCGGTTTTCGTGAAATACCTTATTTTTTTGGTGACATTTATTTTTGAAGTATTTCTCCAAACAAGCTTTTTGTAGCTTATGTTTGTTTTTGACTTCATATATATATATATATATATATATTTTTTTTGTCACGTAAAGGTATGTTTATGAAAAACCGAGTTTGTCACTAAAATAAAGGTGAAAAAAATGAAAAAGGTTTTTGGTGGGTAGAAAATTGTTTTGGGGGTAATGAAATGAAAGGTTTAGGCTCAAAGGGGGTTTTCTAGGGGGGTTTTGGGTAGGTAAAAAAAAAATAAAAAAATAATGGTTTTGAAAGAAAAATAGTTAGTCCTAATGCCTCCATCATTTACTTACTTGGGTTTAAGTTGGTAAGGACCGGGAATGTATCGTCGTGGCAAGTTCTAGATTTGTAAAGACCGAGCGGCTATTCACACAAGAAACGAAAAATGAGCATTTAATCTAAGTATGTGTATTTTTATGCTCAATAAAGGCTCAAAACTCACTTTTTTGTGGGAATGGGTTTTTAATGTGACCAAGCATATATAATCGAATTTTAGCTAGACTTGTTATACCGTTTCATAATTTTCTTATGTTAGTTCTTTTTATCACGACGCTATCGGTTGTAAGTTTGTAAAAATATAACCCTTTTATAACTTGTTATTCCCAACTTAAACTAAGACAAGTAAATAAAAAAAAATGAAAAAGTTTTTGAAAAAATTTGGGGTGTTTAGCGGTTCCAATAGAGTTTTGTGTAAGGCTTGTTTTAGGATTTTGCAAAATTCCAAGGTTTTAGCATCCCCCCCACACTTAAATTACACATTGTCCTCAATGTGTCCAAAAATAGAGTTTTTGGTTGATTAGAATATGTAAAAGTGTGTTTAAAAACAAAGATTTGTGTTACTGGCGCTCTGGACACGGCCCCGTGTTGACCGGGCACGGCCCCGTGGTCAAGTGCCAGTAACAAAAATTATAGAATTGAAACAGAAGCCTGGACACGGGGGCGTGTTCGCTGAACACGGCCCGTGTCCAGTTACCTGAACTGGGTGATTTCCTGCAGGGGGCTCAGCACGGGGCCGTGTTGGTTGGGCACGGCCCGTGTGGAGCCTTCTGTTTTGGAGATTTTTGTCGGTTTGTTCTGTTCTTCTACATGGTTCCATTTTTTCTCGTTCCCTTTTTCATCCATTACCACCATGAGTCCATAAATCGTAAAAACCATCATGACATTGCTAATAGAGAGATTACATAAATATAGTTAATTAACTAAGGGGTACATAAGGTTATCATAAAGGTTCTACTTATTTAGGAAAATTTCGGGAATAGCTTCCCGATGTAGAAACATTCTTCAGCCCATGGCTCCTAGGTTCTCACTCAAAGCCATTCTTCTATTTCCCTTGGGAGGTAGAAGGTAGCTTCATTCTCGTCGGTATCTTGAGGAGGAGCGCTTACCGGGACTCCTTGCACTACCCTTGGTTGCGATACTTGGTGCAAGGCGTGCCATTCTGCTGGGATGATAACCTCGGGTACCACATTCCACGCCCTGTGTGTAATCACCGGAACCAAAGGCGGGGAAGCAAGAAGGTTTATCCTTTGGTGCAGAAGGTTTACTTCTTGCAGGCAGCCCTCCAAACTTATCGTCAGATGATTAACGCGATCCACCAAAGCTTCTTCTACACTTGTCAATTCGTCCACGGCTTCCCTTAAAGCGTAAACGTAGTTTACTAGGGAATCCTCTGCGGTGGACGATCTCCTTCCATTTCGGTTATTCCTTGAAGATGCTCCGCTGTTCCGGCTGGCCATTTTCTGCGAAATAAGCCGAGGAACTAAATTTTTGCAAAACAGTACCTCGAACACGGCCCCGTGCTCAGTGAGCACGGCCCCGTGTTCACTGTCTGCAGGAATTTTTGTCTAATGGTTCTAGGTTTTTAAATTATTTCTATATACTTTCGTCGTGTTATGAGCTTAGATAATTTAAAAACACAGTTATGGAACTAACCTTAGACAAGAATCCATAGCGAAAATTCCTACAAACCTTGCATAGAAGGTTGGAATCATGGGTTTCCAAGCTTCCATGGAGGTAGGGTTTGAAAAATTTTTGGAAGAAGAGGAAATGAACAAAAGTGGAAAAGATAAGATGGTCCTTAGGAACCTTCTTTTGGTACTTACCTAGGATGGTATATGTGAAGATTCCAGGGATCTCTGCTTGGTGGAGTGGTAAAAAATGAGCAGGATTCAGGCTGCATTTAAAGAAAACGACAGCACACTGAACACGGCCCCGTGTTCGCCGGACACGGCCCCGTGTGCAGAGAAAATCCTGACACATTTTGTCCGTATTCTGACAGAATCAGCAGAAAATCTTCTGAGCGAACACGGGGTCGTGGTGACCGGACACGGCCCCGTGTCGGAGGGCTGTCTCGTGGAGTTTTGTCTTTTCTAAGGCGCTTACTTATATCGGGTGGCTCCTGACTTGTTGGAACAACCCCAAAGTGCCTAAGATACCTTAATTGTCCTATACTAAGGCGAGAACGCAAGAGGTTGTCGGTGAGGGTAATTCCTATTTTCATTCTAGGTGGACAAGTCCAACCCTTTCCCGGGCTCTCGTTAAAGAAGGTGTATGCCGAATCGCTCAGGTCTATGTATGCACCGAACGAGGTCGATGGGGAGTCCTTCACGGCACAAACGCATATTGAGCTTCACGAATGCGGTTTTGAAGATCGTTGACGAGTTGGAGACAATGAATACCCTTGACATGAGTTTTACGACTAAGTGCGTGGGCCACTACATTCGCCTTACCTGGATGGTAGCGAATTTCGCAATCGTAGTTGTTTAACGACTCTACCCACCGACGTTGACGCATGTTCAGTTCTTTTTGGTTGTAGATGTGCTGAAGGCTCTTATGGTCGGTGAAGACCACACACTTAGTACCATAAAGGTAGTGTCGCCATATCTTCAAGGCAGAAAAAATTGCACCAAGTTCAAGGTAGTGTATAGTATAGTTTTTCTCATGTATTTTGAGTTGCCTCGATGCATATGCGATAACCTTGTCTCGTTGCATGAGAACAAAACCAAGACCAAGGTTCTAGGCATCGCAATACACGACGAAGTCGTCGTTACCATCAGGAAGAGCGAGGATAGGAGCATTACAGAGCATGTTCTTGAGTATTTGGAAAGATTCCTCTTGTTCAGAAACCCAAACAAAAGGTTTATCTTTTTGAGTCAAAGAGGTAAGAGGAACGACAATTTTGGAAAAGTTGGAAATGAAACGACGATAATAACCAGCTAAACCAAGAAACGAATGAATTTCAGACGGAGACTTAGGAGCAATCCAGTTCTTCACAGCTTCGATTTTAGCAGGGTCAACATGAATACCAAGTTCGTTGACGGTATGACCAAGGAATTGAACCTCTTTTAACCAAAATTCACACTTGGAGAATTTGGCGTAAAGACATTCAGCGCGTAGAAGCTTGAAGGATAAGACGCAAGTGTCGCTCGTGCTCTTCTTGTGTCTTGGAATAGATGAGGATATCGTCGATGAAGACGATCACGAAACGGTCTAAGTATGCTTTACACACGTGGTTCATCAAGTCCATGAAAACTGCAGGTGCATTGGCCAAACCAAAGGGCATGACCACGAACTCATAATGACCATAACGCGTTCGAAAGGCGGTTTTGGGTATATCTTCTTCGAGGACTCGAAGTTGATGATAACCAGAACAGAGATCAATCTTAGAAAAGCAAGTTTCACTTTGTAATTAATCGAAGATATCGTCAATACGAGGAAGAGGATATCGGTTTTTGACAGTAAGCTTGTTGAGCTCACGATAGTCAATGCACATCCGAAAGGATCCATCTTTCTTCTTGACGAATAAAACGAGAGCGCCCCAAGGAGAAGTACTGGGGCATATAAAGCCTTTATCAAAAAGTTCTTGATGTTGGCTCAAAAGCTCTTGCATCTCAGAGGGGGCTAGACGATAGGGAGACTTAGCGACAGGCGTAGTGCCAGGCACTAAATCGATTCGAAAATCAACAGAACGAGCAGGAGTCGGACCAGGAAGATCGTCAGGAAAAACATCGGGGAAATCACGAACAACAGGAACGTCACTTATGCTTGGGCCTTTGTCCTTCTTTTCCACAATGTGGGCGAGAAAGGCGGAGGTACCCTTGCGCAAGTATTTGTTTGCTCAAGTACGCGACATAAGCTTGAGACCTTGAGAAGGTTTCTTGCCATAGACGTGTAGAGAGTCACCATTGGGAAGAGGAAGACGAACGAACTTGTCAGAACAAACAACCTCAGCACGAACTCGCCTAAGCCAGTCCAAACTTACTATGACGTCGAAACTACCCATTTGCATAGGTATGAGGTCAATGTGAAACGTATGGTCGTTGAGATTCAAGGAACATTTAGAAAGAATGGAATCGACAGTGACGGATTTACCATTTGTGACTTCGACAACGAATGATCTTGGTAACTTAGAGCGTTTACACTTAAGCAAAGGTTCGAAATCTATAAATACAAAACCCTTATCTGCGCCATTATCAAATAAACACGAAGCATAAACATGGTTGACAAGAAACGTACCAGTAATGACGTCATTAGCGTTTTGAGCCTGAGTGGCAGTGATGACAAATGCTCGGCCTCGAGCTTGTTGTTGAGGCTGTTGTTGTTGTTGTTGCTGCTGCTGTGGTGGTTGGTTATGTTGAGGACAAACGTTGGCGAGATGATTAAGGTCGCCACACTTGAAACATGCTCGCATAGGAGCGGCTTGGGGTTGAATCTGGTTAGGGGCAGGGTTTGCAACGATATCTTGGTTTTGATTTCCTTATGGTGGTGGACCATTTCGGCATCAGTCAGCAAAATGCCCAAACCTATGACAAGTAGCGCACTTGCGGCATGGTGCAGTGGGAGGGTGATGGTAAGAACAGGTAACACACTGGGGATGAGACCAAGTGTAGGCTCGTCGTTGTGGTTCGTTGGTGGTGACGACAGCTACTGATTGTATAGGTTAAGAGTTTGGCGGAGTGATGACTGCACAGTTTTGGCTTGAAGCCTTCCGCTTCTTGCCTTTGTTCTTCTTCGTTGGCTGAGAGGGTGAGGGTTCAACAGTTGTGGTGGTGTTGGTGGTTGCTTGGTGTACGCTCTTCGATAGTTTCTTTCCAGAATTCCTACGAATGGCGTAGTTGTTGTTAAGGCGGGCGGCTAAACGGAAGGTATCCTCGAGAGTCTTTGGAGAAGCGGACTCCACGAGGCTCATGAAGGAGGTAGGAAGGCAGTGGATGTATTTGGTAATGGCCTTTTCGGTAGTATCAACCAGACCAGGGCAAAGGATGCTTAGTTGCTTAAAGCGAATGGTGAGACCATCGTTGTCATCCCGACTTGCTTAAGATACCAAAACTCGTGTTCCAACTTCCTAAGTTCGTGGGGAGGACAAAATTCTTCCCTCATGAGTTTCTTCAGTTTATCCCATGGTAAAGCGTGGGTTGCATCATTTCCTCTCGTATTTCGCTCAGAGGTCCACCACTTAAGAGCTCTCGAGCGGAACACCCCTGTAGTGTTCAGGGTGCGCAAGTTGTCAGGACAACCACTTTGAAGGAACGTAAGCTCCATAGCATCAAACCAGGTTAGTAACGCGGTGGCACCATCCTTGCCAGTAAACTCCAGAGGTTTACAGGCCATAAATTGTTTAAACAAAAACGATGCCTTAGGTGGTTCCACCTTTGAGTCGACGGAACCTTGTTCAACAGAGGGGTGGATCTTGCTTACAATGTAAGGTATGACTCGGGCCATTTGCTCGGCCATTTATTCAGTGATGAGACCCACTAACTCTTGTTTGGAGATGGAGTCGGTGTTATTGGAGTTCTTCTTTGAGCCTGAGCACGACTTCTTCGACTTCTTGCTAGAGTTTGGAGAAGACATCTAGAGATTTGAAAGAGGAAGAAAGGATGAGACTTGATCATAATTTAAAATAAAGTTTTGCATGTATAAGCATGTAATGTTCATGTATAACGTATAATTCAAACAAAGTGTAAGTTTTCAACATGTATTCACAAGTATAATCACGTAAGAATGCGTATAAAGAGTATAAATTTAGTTTGTTCACGAGTATTATTATTATTGTTTTTGATTGCGAGAGACGTGCGAATCGCGTAACAGTTTTGAAACAAATGAGGTAACAAGTATAATATCACATATAAATTGAGACAACATAAAAGAGAGGCTCATAAAACATAGGATTGTTTCGGGTTTAGAAACGTCGACTATTCCAAAGTGAATCGAAAGTCCTTTCAAATTTGGGAAACATGCTTTGGCCTATAGGTAATGTAGGATCGTTTTTGGACCCGAACGAGTCGATCAGAAGAGTTTTTCTCCAAAACAAGAGGCGGAAACAAATGTTTTGGTGCTATCTCATCCGTATTCACTATAATCTGTTGTTTTATTGATCAACAATCCGTTTACAAGCTTGACAACACTTCGGCAGCACTTCGTGGCTCACCGGAAGAACAGACTTGTGATTTCGCTCTAACACTCACCTATTTATAGTAGTCCCTATTCCGCTTGAACATGACCTGAATGGTTCAAGCGGAATCACACAATGATAACTCAAGCGAAATCAGACTCTAGACAACTTCGAGCGGAATCAGCATGTTGTGGTTTCGCTTGAAATGATAAAATGTCATTTCAAGCGGGATCACCTTCAAATACAGATTTCTTGGATTCCGAGCCCTAAACTGACTAATCCTAATCAAGACTCGATACAAGACGTAGGCGACAGACGGATGCACCAACAGGTAAGATACTCTTGTCAAGAAGCGATTAACCGTATCTTACCCTTCCAGTTACTACACATCCCTAATCGATTGAAACAATCAAAACTTTGGTGGGATCGAAAATCAAGGAATGGGACTTAATCGACAAGATGCGGGTTTCACCCCTAACTTGACCATTTCGTATGGTTGGTACTCGTCGGGTCAAAATAAAATTCGACACTTTGACGAGGGTCCACTAGAGTTTGAATTGGAAAGTTACCATTAAGATGTGGATTTCACTCCTAACTTAATGGTGTAATTTTGTGCAAATAGAATTAAGCGGAATGAGAGTCGTTTACCAAATTGTGGGTTTCATGCCAATTTTGGTAAACTCGTCTAGTTTATATCACGAGTGTTGTCAAGTCTTCAAAAGTGTATTTGTGTAGAAATGTCTTAGGAAAGACATATTGTAAGTATTAAGACCAAAAAGAAAGAGAAAGAAGCAAGTAGGAAGAATAATATTTTAAGCAAGTAACAAGAATGGTCGAATATGGTACCTAATAGAAAAGGTCGAATCATGGCAATTCTACCTAATTCCCTATAGTTATGGCTCTGATACTAATCTGTCACACCCCAACCAATGGCGGAAACATCGGGCTGAGACGAAGATAGATTGCTCATCACACATAACGCTATTTGCGACAAATATTAATTCAAAACAAATGTAATATCATAACAAAATTGTCAATTACAACATGAAATTCAAAGTACAACATGAAAGACAATACAAAAAGTTTTAACAAAATAAGTAACTAATCTAGTAATTTTGATATGCGTTTCTAGTGTCGTCCTTACTAGATTTCGCCATAATCAACCTTATCAACCTGCAACATGTTAACAAAGTATAGTTCAACACAAAAATGCATCGGCGAGTACACAAGTTTAAGTATATAAGTATAAGTATAAAAGACTTTAAACGAATCCACATGGCAACCTAAGTTATTCAAGATCTACATATCATGGCATGCAATATTCTAGTCAACCCTCTGTTTACGCAATAAAGTATGAAATTTAACATGACCTCTCGTTCACGGGTGGTGCGTTAATCCTATAGCGCTATACATGTTAAATGGAGGCTCGTACGAAGCTAACGACTAAGTATCACATAAGAATCACCCAAGAATATGCATCAAGTATAACAAGTAGTTTACATGTATTTAGATTGTTTTGTGTATTTGCATAAAGAATATTGTGTTATGATTTTGATAAGGTTAACATATTGCACCCAAAAGTGTTAAAAAGAAAATGGGTCAAGTGTACTCACGGTTTTGCAAGCTTCCACTTGTTCATCCGTGAAGGGTTGTTGGTTTGGAGGTAGAACACCGAGTCCTTCTACACGAGGAAACATAGGTGTGTGAGTAATTCGGATGATGACGGAGGATTAGGAATTTAAATACACCAAAGTATGTATACAAGGAAAATAATCATCAAGGCTTAATACTCGTTTTTTAGACTATAAAACCCATAGAGGTTAGAATGATTTCATGGGTTAAAATACCCATTAGAATCGTAACGAAAATTTAAGTACTTAGATGATGTAACTTAGTACCATGACGAATAATCATTTGATTATCATCAAGGGTTTGGTTGTTATGTGTCTTATATATTCTATATAGTATTTATTATAAGTTTAGTCCAACATGTATTACAAGAATCTGATATAAGTCATGCAAAGAGGTAGGAGGATAACCTTCCATTTTAAAACCTCTTTTGTATATTCACCAATGCACAAGTTGTCACAAAGACAACAAGGATGGTCATGAATGAACTAGAAGGGAAATAAAAAGAAAACAATGTACATGCTACTCAAAGGGACAAATCATCAAGTGAGGTGGTGGATTGAAGGTAGGATAGCCCAAGCTTCCAAATAATCACACACTTCCATCACAAGTCTTGTTACAAGAACAATCTTGGAGGATACAACACTTGTGGGTTAAAACCCCTACAAAACAGAAAGTTTGGAGTGACTAAACACCTTCGATTTGTATGTAACAAACATTTTTTTAAGCTTACTAATTATAGACTTGATTAGGAGAATAAGGACACAGGCTTGTTTGAATAAAACATATGATTAAAGAAGATAAAAATGAGTAGAATTTTATATGCACTTTGGACCTCAAAAATGGTGAGGTTTCACCTTAGTTTGCCCAAGGAGAAGTGAGCTAGAACTCATTTATAAGAGCTGGAACTTTTTTGATGTTGCTGAAAACTCAGTTGTGTTTAAGTGTGTTTTTGAGAGTGTTTGAGAGTGGTAAAAGTGGGATAAAGGATGGGGAAGTGCTGATTATATAGGGAAGGGATTAGGGTTTCAATAGGTTGGGCTTTGGAAGTGATTGGAAGGGTTAAACATTGAAACAAGTCCACCAAGAGCAGTCCAAAGTGCGATCAGCCCTATAATCAGCTTTTAACCTTTTTTTGTAACATATTAACATGTATAATTGTTGAATATGATAAGTGTTGATGATGTACCAATGTTTGTTTATCATGTAATGAGGTCTAAATGCATAATATACATGTTTTTAATCACTAAAATGGGTGACACATAAATATGTAAACATGGTTGCAAGTAACAAGTGTATGTAACATATTAGAGGATTAATTGTTGTGTATTGTATGTATTTAAGGTGTATCAATTGTAATGTAACATGTCCTATATAACAAACATGAAACAAGGGTTTAATCAAATAATTAAGGAACAATTGCACATTTCTCCTTAAAAAACTGCTTAATTGCGTATTTACCCAACTTAAAATTAAAATTGCATATATCCCCTTCCTTAACTAATATAATTGCAAATTTACCCATTTTGATTTATTTTATTAAAAATAAGTTATATAATGACTTTTTTACCCTTATTTTTACTAAAACTTAAAAAAAAAATTTATTCATTTTTACTAGTCTTTGTGAATTTTTCACAATTCTTTTAAAAGTTTCATATTTATTCATTTTTACTAAAACTTAAACACTAAAATAAATCGCTAAACTAGTAAAAATCTACAAAAATTAGTAAAAATGAATAAATATGTATTGATGTTTTTGACCGGTATAATAAGAATAATAGTATTATTTTTAATATACCTGAAAATATCTTCTTTTTTAACAACAAACTACACTATTTTTTCTTTTATTGTTTACTAATTACTGTATTTTACAGGATTTTAACCCTTCACCTTTAGGATAAAGGAAATACACCTTAACACCATAACATATAAAAAAACGTACTTTAATTTTATATATCATAGTAAGCCTTTCTCATGTTGAGTTTAACAATTGTAAAGTAGCTTCTCATTTCTAAGAAGATCAAGGAGAAAGGTATAATAAGGTTTGACTTGGATCATAAACATGAACAAGTTTTTGCCATAGACGTGGGCCACGTCTACTTTATTTTTGTTTTTTTTTAGATTAGAGGAATTTATGCTTATTTCTTTGTTTAAATTTTATATTTCCTTGCTGTACATATTTATTTTCGTTTTTAATATTTTTTAACTCTTAAAATATTCAGATTTGTCTAATGCTGATCAATGTAATAGATGTCTTAATATAATTTATATTTTTTAAGTTTTAGTAAAAATAAAGGTAAAAAATTATTATATAACTTTTTTTAATAAAATAAATCAAAATGGGTAAATTTGCAATTATATTAGTTAAGGAAGGAGATATATGCAATTTTAATAGTTAAGGAAGGGGATATATGCAATATTAATTTTAATTTGGGTAAATATGCAATTAAGCAGTTTTTTAAGAGGAAATATGCAATTGTCCCAATAATTAAACATGAATTTGGTGTTGTAAGAATGAAAGAAGTGTTGCAAGGATTTAAACAAGTGTAGGCACTGTATAATGAAGTATCAAATAATTATAAGTCTCGTATTCGAATAATCAAATGTCTTTTATGTATGTAACGTTTACGAATTACGAATCCACGATCATTGTTTACGATTTAAACTTATGTTTATGTGAATTATGAATCATGTATCAAACGAATGCACGTATCAATGTATAAACATGTATAAAAGATTCATTTCATTACGATCAAAGTCTCAGATTTACAATGGCTCGAAACGAAATACGATTACAAGGGAAACAAGTTTCCGAAAATAGAACTACAAGTCAAACTTTCTAAGAACGGAAAGCTGCGAAAAGCGAGGCGTTACAACAGATCTTGGTGGTAACAATGAATAGAATCATACAAACTTTTTTGACTGTTATGAAACATTTACACCCAGTATTTCACAAAGTCCCTTGATGAAGAAAGGGAATCTGGTTCTCATGACATCCTTAATGATGATCAGCAACCAGTTGACTCATCTACATCTGCCACTACTAGTCAAGTTGATCAAAGTGATCCAACTTTAAATAGGGGGTTGAGTAGCAGTAGTGTGAATCCTGGTATGGTTGAGGACACTGGAATATCAAATGTTGAGACCAACCCATCTAAGGGAAATGTTCCTATTGTTAGGAGGTCAAGTAGAAATGTAACTTTACCAAAAAGGTTAGATGGATTTGTGTTAGATGGTTGAGTTAAATATAGGATAGATAGAGTTGTTAATTATTCATGTTTGTCTGCTGATAACTTCTGTTTTGTTAATAGTTTAAATAAAATTGTGGAACCAAACTCATATTATGAAGCTTTCAAAGACCAAAGATAGGTTGAAGCTATGAATTCTGAAATGGAAGCGTTATTTAACAATAATACTCGGGTTTTAACTAATTTACCTGCTGATAGAAAGGCTATAGGGTGCAAATGGGTATATAAGGTTAAATATAAGTCAAATGGGGATGTTGAAAGGTTTAAAGCTAGGTTGGTTACTAAAGGTTATAACCAAAGGGAAGGCATAGACTTTGGTGAAACTTTTTCACCTGTTGTCAAGATGGTAACTGTTATAATTGTTATAAATCTTCCTGTAAAAAATAATTGGAAACTGTTCCAACTTGACATTAATAATGCCTTTCTGTATGGTTATATAACTGAAGATGTGTATATGCAATTACCCCAAGGTTATTATTCAAAAGATGAAACTAAAGTTTGTAAACTCGTAAAGTCATCATATGGCTTGAAGCAAGCCCCTAGAAAATGGAATGAGAAACTTGTTAAAGTTTTGTTTAATATTGGTTTTAAACAAAGTTTATGTGATTATTCACTGTTTGTTATGAATAAATCTGCTATGTTTATTGTTTTGCTTGTTTATGTGGATGACATAGTCATCACGGGTAGTAATGAAAGTGAGATAAATAAAGTGAAACAAATTCTAAGTGAAAGCTTTAAAATTAAAGACTTAGGTGTTTTGAAGTACTTACTTGGTATAGAGGTGTTATTTGATAAGGAAGGTGTATGTTTGAATCAAAGAAAGTATTGTTTGGAGTTGTTAAATGAATTTGGGTACTTAGGGTGTAAACCAGTTACTACACCTATAGAGTTGAGTCATATTTTGAACACTAAAGATAGTAATAATCAAGTTGAATTAAAAGATGTTACTGGATATCAAAAACTTATGGGAAAGTTGATTTACTTGTCATTAACCAGGTCTGATATTAGTTACACTATTCAATATCTTAGTCAATTTATGCACAAACCTTTAGAATTGCATTCAAAGGTTGCATTAAGACTGCTTAGATATCTAAAGTTGTCACTTGGTGATGTGCTCTAAAATATACATATTTTTATATAAATATTCCTACACTTCTGAGTAACTTTAGGGTCATTTTTATTAAATTCTACTCGTTCTTGGTTCATATGTGAATTTTATTGGCTTCAAATAAAAAACGAGCTGAACTGGAGTATTTTGACTAATTTTAAGACTCACGAATGAATAGGTTTTTTATAATTATTATTACCCATCTTTTAACTTAAAGTTGATAATAAATAATTATATTAAAATTCTATTTGGTCAAATTTGAATCAATATGTAAACGTGTGGAATTGGGTTGTACTCTAATTTTACTTGTGTCTTGTAAGAATTAAATTGGCAGGGTGAATTTTAATATTAATTAATACAATACAAAACCACACGTATCATCGCAAAGCTGAAGGATTTGTGTGGGAGTTTGCACAAGATTTTTTTTTGTTGGGTTCGATTCCCATAAGGGGGGTTTCCCATATTTATTGGTTTTCCTCCTGAATTGGTGTATAGGCATTATGCCTGGTGGAGATGGATATGATTGGGTGGTTCCGCTGGTGGCGCGATGATACTCCATGATCCAAATTTGCCGTTCAAAAAATTGAAAGAAAGAAGGTCACAACCACAAGGGATACATATAATTAATTTAGTTTCTGGACTGAATCTTGGGCCGCAAGAGATAAAAGGTCGGTGAGGAACATACTTAAAAAAAGAATACATACGAAGGAGATATAACAGATACAGAACAGAAGATTAGAAGGGACGAACTTGGAGGAGCAAGAGTTTACATGAACCAAGTTTCAGGGTTCAAGATACGAGTCCGGGTTTGCAACGAGTTAGTGTTCAGTTTCGAATTACTTTGTGTTTATTGACTTCATGACTATGGTTTGCTATTTATTTGAGACTTGTTTGTTTTTCTTGACTATGGTTCTTAGCTAGACTTCTTACACAGGTTATGATGAACACCATGTTATGATTATGTTTTCATTCGGTTTTGGACTTATTATGTGGATTTAATATTAAAGTAAAAGACTTTGGTTTGAATGCTAGTCGTATATGCGTATTTAATCTTATTTAAATTTCATTACATGTTTCACTTGCGTTTTTTGTGGATGTCTTCCATGTATGGATGCTAGTTAGGTCATAGACTATGTGTTAGTGACTAGTTTACGGTTAATAGGCCAATTTACCATAGAAACTGTGATTAAGTTTTGAATAGGGTTCAGTATTCTACCAATCTCGATAACTGTGAGGTGAGAGGTTGTTAGTCTGTCTTTAGTGTTAGATTGCTAGGGTTAGATACTTTGTGAGTAGATCGCCTTAGTTTCCATTTCACTATTTGCTTATCGAGTCTAATCAGGAATCCTTAGTTACCTGTGACTTTCGCGCTGTGAGGTAGATTGTCTAGAGGGTACTTTATTATTACAATAGGAAAGCCCGTGAGGGAATCCTTTAAACCGGTAGTTAAACAGCTTATTAGGTTTCCATAGGTGTCTTCTCGAGAAGGGTCGAGGGTCCTGTTTGGTTATCCTATAGGTTTATTATCTTAAGATCCCGGTTTCACATTAGGATTCTAGCCTAGGTAGTGTGTTCACCATCATCTGAGTAAACCCAAGTTTGTTTGTGTCTTGTTAACTTAGTTAATTAATTTAGTTAATTCACATTTTTAGGATATTTAGAACCCCCCCCCCCTCAAAACATAAAAACAAATAAGTCGAGTCAGTCTTAGATAAGTAAGTCGAGTCTAGTAAACATAATCAGAGAGTCTCGTTGGTTCGATACTCGGACTTACTTTAGTTATACTGCATTGATCGGTACACTTGCCGGCTGTGTGGTCTAGGCTTTAGAGAGTCTGATTAAATTTAAAACTTAGCGTGTCTAGTTTAGGTTAATATTAGTTAGTTTTTATTTGACCACTTTTAGCACATCACCTAGTAAAGGGTTGTATTTTTGGAAAAGTGATAACTTAGAATTGATCAGCTATGCTGATTCTGATTGGGCAAAAAACATAAATAATAGGAAGTCAATAACCGTGTTTAGCATTTTTTTAGGGAATTCTCTAATTTCATTGAAAAGTAAAATGCAAAGTGTTGTGTCCAGATCTATAGCTGAAGCTGAGTATAGATCTATGTGTTCCACTGTTTGTGAAATATTGTGGATTAGAAATGTGTTAAATGAACTTAATGTGATATGTGAATTGCCGTTGAAGTTGTATTCTGATAGCAAGTCTGCAATTTCAATATATTTAAACCCTGTGTTTCACGAAATAACTAAACATTTTGAGATCGACTTGCATTTTTTGAGGGAAAAATTGCTGATGGCTTGTTGATACCAGAAAAGGTAGATACTGAGCAATAAGTTGCTGATGTTTTTACAAAGGGGCTGAACTCAGTTCACCATGAGTACTTTTGTAAAATACTGGGCATGAAAGATTTGTATAACATATGAATGAAGGGGGAGTGTTAATAACTATAACAAAGGTTATATTTGTCATTCATATGTTATATTTATAAATTGTGTCATATTTAATATATTGGTTAAGAAGTGTTGCAGGATATAATCTGAGGGACTATTTTAGCTTATTTGCGATATTGGAAGGTTGTGGTTGTTGAACATGTTGATAAGAAGGACTGGCTGTGTAATATATAAGGGACTGCGATATTCACCGTCCATAGTTGAGGGTGCAAACTGTAAGTTGGAAAGATGCCAGTATATATAGCTTAGAGAATCATTGTTCATTCAGTCTCTCTCATTTCTCTGTATTAGGGTTTGTTATTGTTTTAGTTGTTTTCTGTTGATCTCTCACTTGTGTTTGAGAGATTTTATATTGTATTAGTCTTGATGATCATTAGTGGATGATCATCAGTAGATCTGTTATTGATCTTGTATTGTTGTGATCTTACTTTCTATAAGATCAAGGGTTCTGGGGGGGTTTTCTTGGATTGGGTTAAATAAGATTTTCTCCATCGTTTTGTCGCTATTTCTATTGTTGTGGTTTGATTCGTTATAGTTTACACTTTGGTTAATAAAAGATTTAGTAGTCGTTGAACACAAACACTTGTTAGTTGTTATGGCATCTTAACTATACAATTATACTTATATATCAATAATAAACCCAAGATCCAAACAACAAATACATAGACAAAAGAAGAACATTTAAGTTACGGGTAAAATATATTATTCTTCAAGCCCAATTAGTTTTATATCATTTTGTCCTTCATTAAAAAGAAGAAAAAAACTGGATGTTAACTGAAAAATCTAACCAGATTTTGATTTTGAATGAAAATGGCAACAAAATTAAAACCACATGGATCCAGATTTAAAAAGTTTGAGTTTTAGACTAAAATGACCAAACCTCAAGGACCATTTTAGCAATTTACTCTTATTAAAATCCAATTTCCCTTTTTTAACACTATAAAAAGTAATTTATAGATTTTTAACACTATCAAAATCAAAAGTAATTTATAGATAAAAACACAAAATGTCTATTTTTTTTTGTTAGTCATATCTTAAAAGTTTTTAGCTCTACAGTTATGGATCAAAAATCTACTATATTTTCACGAATCCGTAGTCCCTTTGCAAGTACAATCGGCCCACCTTTTTTTTCTCTAGTAAGCGTAATTTTTGTTATGTAATACTTTCGTATCTACTTTGTTTTCTTTGATTACCAACTTTATTTTTCCTGTAGCCACATTATTTTTTGTTTACATAACTATAATATACTTTGATTTGTACATTAGAAGACGTATACATATGATACTTTGATTGTGTACGGTTTCTGGTGGTTCCAGTGAGGTAAAAGATGGAGAAGGGTGTGGTGTTTCTGGTGGTTCCGGCTAATGGGGGGGGGGGGGGGGGGAGGGGGTTGACAGAGAATCTAGGCGGTGGTGATAGCTCTGCTGGAGTGTGGTGGTGGTGGTTCTGGTGGTTCCGGCTAATGGTTGGTTAGGTTGTTCCGGCCAGATGAATAGGTGGTGGTTACGGCTCTGCTGGAGTGTCGCCAGAAAAATGATTTCGATTACCATAATATGAAGAAGAAGAAGACATGGGACTGGATTTTTATCAAAGTGTATTTTAGTCATCACACATTCACACACTTAAGTTTTTAAATAAAAATGGTGGGGCCCATTATAAATATTAAAAGACAAACATATTTCTTTAACTAAATTTTTAACAGTAAGGGTATTTTAGTCATTACACACTTACTTAACTGATAAAACTAACCTTTATTTACTTTAGGGACTATTCGAGTAATAACTGAGCAAACCACAGGGACCAAAG
Organism: Helianthus annuus; assembly: GCF_002127325.2. Lineage (NCBI taxonomy): Eukaryota > Viridiplantae > Streptophyta > Magnoliopsida > Asterales > Asteraceae > Helianthus > Helianthus annuus. The sequence continues at coordinate 109,380,453 of NC_035440.2, forward strand.
GTGTAATTTTAAAAAGTTGAGGACTAAAGATGAAATTTAGGCAAACCACAAGAAGAGTAAACTGCTAAAATCGTCCCTGTGGTTTGACTCAAATTGCTAGATCAGTCCAAAATCAACTTTTTTTTGCTAAAACAGTCTCTGAGCCTAGTTTCTGTTGCTATTTCAGTCCAATAAATTAACACCGTTAGAACCTCCGTTAATGAATGGGTAAAACTGCTAAATTCGTCCCTGAGGTTTGATTCAAGTTTCTAGATCAGTCCAAAATCAAGTTTTTTGAATTTGTTAATTATAAACTTATTTAGGTATATAATTTTTCTAGACTTGCATTAATTTTTTGAATTTGTTAATTATAAACTTATTTAGATTATAAACTTATTTAGGTATTGTAGGTCCCTTGTCGGAGGATGACGAACCTAAACCTTGTTATACTAACCCACTAGCGAGTGCGGAATCCAAGCTAGCAAGCAAACCGGGATGAGACAAGTATAAAGCACAACACACAAAGATTCACCGATTAACACCACTGTATTAATACGTATGAAAGGTTTCGGTTACAAGCACTATGTTCACAAATCTAACTTGCAAACTCTCACTATGTGTGTGTGTGTTTCGGACAGAATGCTCTCTAACTCTCTATCTTTCTATCTGTGTGCATCTGTCTAAACTCAACACACTGCATGGGTATTTATACCCAGCCCATGATGTCTGGTCCGAAGAATCCGATAGATGGTCCGAAGGATCATCTATCGATGACAAAGTATTCGAAGGATCAGCAGGGACCTCGAAAGATCACCTTTCGAGATCTATCATTCGAAACATATCTTTCGATGAGATCGAAGGATCCACATTATCCTTCGATCTCTTATCCTACGACACAGAACATCTTTCAACATTTTACAAACTGTTGTCCAAGTCAAACCGGAGGATGGTTGACTTTGTCAACTTACAACACTAATCAGGACATCGTTTACATCGTGACCGAATACAGACAAAGTACAGACACAAGTGCACCAACAAACTCCCCCTTGGCTGTAGCTTTGTCTTTATCTTCTATAGTTGTAGACTCGTCTCGAACTTCGATGGTCTTTGGTCTTCGAGTTCTCAAAACTCTGATGTCCTTTCAAGTCTTCAAAGTCGGAGGATCTTCAAAGTCTTCATGTATTAAAAGCAGAGAGTGTATCAACAAACTACCCGTATCATGTAGGAAGTGTGTTGACAAACTCCCCCTTGGCATAAGCTCCCCCTTGAGTTATGCTCGTGAATGACTTGATCTTTATGAAGTGAGATCCTTGTGGTGTTGATGATGGCCAGCGGCAACTCGATCATCTTCATCTTTTGAGCGCCTTCTCGTCGTGTCTTCATTCCAAAGCTTGTCATCGACCATGTTCTCCTAGCCTTTAGAATCTGCACATGCAAGAAATCTAAACGCGTAATGAGAACAACTGCTTGGAATAGTTAGTATAACCAAATGACACACGAATGACCATGTCATAATCAAACACCGTCCGACAGTTTGAAAGTTTAATAAATTTGTCAATTTTAGTTTTAACTTTCAAAACTTGCAAATTTTGACCGTTTATGAAGATTTAGTCAGTTCGGTTTTCATTTAGGTTTCAGGTAACGAAGACTCGAGCTCCAACACCGTACGATCGAAAATAAAGTAGAAATAAAATCTTTTTGGCTTTTACAAAGTTTATATTAAAACACGCCTAAAATCTTTTTGGTATTTTTGAAATTAAAAGACAACAATTTAAAATCCTTTGAGTGTTATCAAACGACATCACCGCTAATGTCGTGCTGATATGCACCAAACGACGAAACTGTTTAAAAGAAAGCAATAAAAGTTAAGCAGTAAATAAATATTTACAGACATTCTTTTTGTGAGTTTCGAGGGTAAGAGAATCATATCAGTGTACGGTCATGCCAAAACACTCTTGTTGTTCAGTTAGTTAACATTAAGATAAGCATCCTATAACAATTATCGGTATTGTTGTCCACTTAAGCTCAACTTATCAGATGTAATCATGACAAGAGGATACGTTAATGTATGATTTATACTTACCGACCGGTGTTCATCCACATCACGACACATTCCCGTATCAAGGTATGCACAAGAGTTCATCTTACCGGTGAGTATACCGATTATCATCTGTTTGACCGTATAAAATGCGAGGTACTCACTTATTTTGATTTGAAAACAAGCCCTATGTGATATAATCACTTATTGATGAGGAACTTGTCACACCCCCAAAATCCACACGCGGAGTATCACCGCTTGGGAGCGTGACTGACCAGGATCAAGCCACCAATCATATTGAACATGTAATTAATATTAAGTAAAATAAATGTAAACCATCCATTCAATACGATAGGTGTTCAAAACATAACCATAGTTTCAAAGTGTAGCGGAAGCATAGTAAATAAACCAACAATAGTTAATAGTTTTAAATGTCATAATAGTTCAACGTAGAAACCACGATCCTTGCCCACAACGACCCGCTTCTCCAGTGCAAGCTCCAAGTACCTAACGATCTGCAAGGCATGTAACAGAATGATCAACAAACTAGTTGAGCGAGTTCACAGTAAGTAAATGCGTAACAGTAAGTAACGGGTGGCTCTACAGGCCAATAGTAAGTTATACAGGTGGGGGCTTCCCATGTTATGTGACCACTAGACTATTCGTATTATCCCTGTTCTTCGTCCGAGAACAGTAGCGCGTATGGGGTGTGCGTAGGTTTTACGCACGTATCCTTCATAACCGAGGATAGAAGTAAGTAATGCGTACACGTAGGTTTTACGTGCGTGCCTGACATCCGAGGCAGTAATTGGCATGTGACCACGTAGGTGTTATCCTAACCTACGGAACCGTCCTGACATCCGAGGACCATGATAGGTGATAGTCTAGGAAAAGCATATATACGTTCTTAGTCAATGATAACCTTTAACCCATTCCCACGACCTGGGAATCCCATGCCTTAGTAGGAGTGTGAACTCACCTTGGTTTGCTCGGTATGCTAGGTTATGCACTCACAAGTAATTAATCACGTCCTATTGTATGCACGTATAACAAATCAGTTCATGTTCGCAATGATACGCATGCAATCTAATGTCACATAGTGCTTGATAGCCAATATCATGCATCAATCATGTATCACATAACAGTCAGTTTGCATATCGGCACAACACGTATCATTTCACATTTAATCATCAGCTAGTGTACACGAATACAAATGTTAACATTCATCACCAAGCATGGCATGCCAAATAAATCAAGCATACATTCCATCATTCAAAGTATGTTTATAACCCCCCCATTATCTTTCGACCCAACTGTTATCTTTCGACACAACAGTTATCTTTCGACATATTAGTTATCACAGTTATCTTTCGGACCAATTGTTATGTTTCGAACCAAATGTCATCTTTCGACCAAATGTCATCTTTCGGTCAACATAACTATGTTTCGGTCAATGCTATCCTTCGGTCAACACTACTATGGTTCGGTCAATGCTATCCTTCGGTCAACACTACTATGGTTCGAATGACAAGTATCTTTCGGTCACAACAACTATGTTTCGACTAACAAGTATCTTTCGGTCACAACTATGTTTCGACTAACAAGTATCTTTCGGTCACAACTATGTTTCGAATAACTAATATCTTTCGGTCAATATCAGTTACGTTTACCCAAAGTTTCCAAGTTTATCTGTGATTATCAATTAACACAAATTCAAGTATTCGGTTACCTCAGAATCGATCAAACAGGGAGTTTCATATTAAACCTCATGAACCCTAATTTAACCACATGAACAATAATAACACTTAATCATATTATATTCCGGTTCCATGAACAATAAAAATTCCGAATTGCATAATATCACAGCCGACCCACAAAACATTATCATTAAACATCATCACCACAGATCCGATTAACATACACATCCGATTAACATCCATATCCGATTAACATACATATCCGATTAACATCCATATCCGATTAACATACATATCCGGTTAACATACAAACAACATATTGCAAGACAATTGATAAATCATGAAATCATATACACTCAAAGCATCATCTATTAACATAACAACATCACACACTAACCGGAAAATCTGGGTTACGGAACGAGATCTTCGAACAGAGAATGGGTCTGCTATGCCGTCACACACACACAATGGAACTAGGGTTTTTTTGAAATAACTGTCGACTTACATGCATTCACGTATATAAAACGTATCACAGGAATGGGCCAAGCCCATTAGAAAGACTGGGCCGAAAGATGTCGAAGGATCCTATCTTTGTTCGAAGGATAGAGTCCTTGGTCGAAGGATATGTTTCGTGATCCTTCGAACCGAAAGTTGATCCTTCGAATCGAAGGTTATCTTTCGTGATCCTTCGATCTGTAGGTCATGTTTCGTGATCTAGACTAAGCGTTTTAATAATAATTCTAATATTATTTTCTACCACAGCAAGTAATCACATATAGGCAAAACGACAATACGTTTCATTAAAACACAACGCGTACAATTTCAAGTCCACAATCCAAACAACTAAACAGTCAAAGTCAACGCGCATCTAATGCGAAAGTGAATCTAATGCGAAAGTGAAAGTCAGAAACTCGAGTTGTCACATTATCCCCAACTTAAAAGAAATTTCGTCCCGAAATTTGGTACGCACTCACTGAGGAAGCTGGGTAAGTTACATCGTTCACTGGTTTTCCTGGGGTGTCACATCATCCCCCCGTTGATTTGGAATTTCGTCCCGAAATTCAGTAGTAGTAGCTTCAGCCTCAGAAGTGGATGCATTGGTTTCGAATAGCTGGGGGTACTTTTCTTTCATCTGGTCTTCGCGTTCCCAGGTATACTCTGGACCACGCTGGGAGTTCCAACGAACTCGAACAAGAGGGATTCTCTTGTGTTTGAGGACCTTAACATCCCGGTCCGTGATTTCAACTGGTTCCTCGACGAACTGCAACCGCTCGTCGATAGTGAGTTCCTTAAAAGGAACTATAAGGGTCTCATCTGATAGGCATTTCTTCAGATTCGACACGTGAAATACATTGTGAACTGCACCGAGTTCAGCTGGTAGGTTTAATCTGTAGGCTACTTTGCCAATCTTTTCTAAGATTTCGAATGGTCCGACGTACCGCGGATTCAGTTTGCCTCGTTTACCAAATCGAACCACACCCTTCCAGGGTGAAACTTTCAATAAAACCCGGTCCCCGACCTCAAATTCCAATGGCTTTCTACGCTTGTCCGCGTAGGCTTTCTGACGGTCGCGTGCTGCCGCCATGCGTTGTCGTATCTGCGCAATCTTTTCTGTGGCGTCCACTACAATCTCTGGACCCGTAATTTGACTATCCCCCACCTCTGCCCAACAGAGAGGTGACCGGCATTTACGTCCGTATAATGCCTCAAATGGAGCGGCTTGAATGCTGGTATGATAGCTGTTATTGTATGAAAACTCCACTAAAGGGAGGTGTCTTTCCCAGCCGTTGCCGAAATCGATAACACACGCTCGAAGCATGTCTTCTAGAGTTTGGATAGTTCGCTCAGACTGCCCATCCGTCTGAGGATGATATGCTGTGCTCATGTCTAATCGTGAGCCGAAGGATTTGTGCATCGCTTGCCAAAGCTCTGACGTGAATCGTGCATCGCGATCCGAAATAATAGAGGTGGGCACTCCGTGCCTCGAAACAACTTCTTTAAGATAGACGTCTGCGAGAGTGGAGAACTTGTCCGTTTCCTTGATCGGCAGGAAGTGTGCAGACTTGGTGAGTCGATCAACTATGACCCATATTGTATCGTTCCCACGCTGAGATCTAGGTAGACCTGTAACAAAATCCATGGAAATTTCTTCCCATTTCCATTGCGGTATCTTAGGCTGCTGAAGTAGACCAGCTGGTTTCTGATATTCAACCTTGACTCTCGCACAGGTTAAGCATTTTCCAACGTACGTAGCGATGTGAGCCTTCATACTAGGCCACCAATAAGTAGTGCTGATGTCGTGGTACATTTTATCCGACCCTGGATGTACCGAATAGCGAGACTTGTGAGCTTCATCCATTACAAGTTCGCGTAAACCGCCATAAAGTGGGACCCAAATACGCCCCGTTACATAGTAGGCGCCGTCTTCCTTTTGTTCCATGCGTTGCCTTGAGCCGCGTAAGGCTTCAGCTTTGACGTTTTCGGGTTTCAGTGCTTCTAACTGAGCAGCTCGTATCTGTGCAGGAAGACTGGACTGAATAGTAAGCTGTAGCGCTCGCACGCGCTTAGGTAGAGTGTCTTTCCGACTGAGGGCATCAGCCACAACATTGGCCTTGCCTGGATGATACTTGATGGCGCATTCATAGTCGTTTAGAAGTTCAACCCATCTCCGTTGACGCATATTCAAATCCTTTTGCTTAAGAATATGCTCGAGACTCCTGTGATCGGTGTAAATCGTGCACTTGGTACCGTACAGGTAGTGTCGCCATATCTTAAGCGCGAAAACAACAGCTCCCAGCTCTAAATCGTGCGTCGTGTAGTTCCGTTCATGAACCTTGAGTTGCCGCGAAGCGTAGGCAATAACTTTATCCCGCTGCATCAATACACAACCAAGCCCCTGTATCGATGCATCACAATAAACCACGAAGTCATCCGTGCCCTCTGGCAATGAGAGAATAGGTGCGCTGCAAAGCCTATCCTTTAAGTACTGAAAAGCGGTCTCTTGCGTATTACCCCATCTGTAAACGACACCTTTCTGTGTTAGCATAGTAAGTGGTTGCGCGATCTTTGAGAAGTCTTTAATAAATCGCCTGTAGTAACCCGCCAAACCCAAGAATTGGCGTATTTCTGTCGGTGTACGTGGTGCTGGCCAGTTTCTGATCGAATCAACCTTGGATGGATCGACATGAATCCCATCCTTGTTCACCACATGGCCTAAGAAGTGGACTTCACGAAGCCAGAAGTCGCATTTTGAAAACTTTGCGTACAGCTGTTCCTTCCGAAGGAGTTCCAAGATAAGACGTAAGTGCTGCTCGTGCTCCTCCTGACTCTTGGAGTAAATCAAAATGTCGTCGATGAAAACGATAACAAACTTATCAAGATAAGGTTTGCACACCCTGTTCATAAGATCCATGAAGACGGCAGGCGCGTTCGTAAGCCCGAATGGCATGACAAGAAACTCGTAATGACCGTAGCGAGTTCTGAAAGCGGTTTTGGAGACGTCCTCATCCCGGACTCTCAGCTGATGATACCCTGACCTTAAATCGATCTTGGAATAGTAACACGACCCTTGCAACTGGTCGAATAGGTCATCTATGCGCGGAAGAGGATAACGGTTCTTCACCGTCACCTTATTGAGTTCGCGGTAGTCGATGCACATCCTGAACGTACCGTCTTTCTTCTTCACAAATAACACTGGAGCTCCCCAAGGCGAAGAGCTTGGACGAATAAAGCCCTTTTCCAAGAGCTCTTGTAGCTGCTTCGACAGTTCTTCCAGTTCGGTTGGAGCTAAACGATACGGTGCGCGGGCTATTGGTGCTGCTCCAGGAGCTAACTCAATCTGAAACTCGACTTGACGATGAGGAGGTAAACCAGGTAAATCTTCAGGAAACACTTGAGGAAAATCACGCACAACTGGTATATCCTCCAGCTTCTTTTCCTTTGCTGATGCGTCAGTGACAAGTGCCAGAATGGCAGTATGTCCCTTTCGTAAACATTTCTGCGCCTTTAAGTAAGAGATGATGCCAACCACAGCACCACTCTTGTCACCTTGTACTTCGAGAGGTTCTTGACTGGAGCGAGGGATACGAATAACTTTTTCCTTGCATAAGATCTCCGCGTGATGTTGGGATAACCAATCCATACCGATGACGACGTCGAAACTACCCAAAACTATGGGTATGAGATCAATCGAGAAAGTCTGACCCGCTAGAACAATACTACAACCCTTGACTACCTGTGCGGCTTCTACACTTTTACCATTGGCTAGTTCTACGACGTGTTTGGTGTCTAGGGGTGTTGGTGTACGTTTTAATAATTTACTCATTTTCAATGACATATAGCTTGTATCAGCACCCGAATCAAATAAGACAGTAACATAAATATCGTCGAGAAGAAACTTACCCATAACCACATTGGGATCATTCACTGCGTCACCCCGACCTAGCACAAAAGCACGACCCCGAGCTTCGTTGCCATTGTTGTTGTTGTTTCCCCCGTTATTGTTGTTATTGTTCCCGTTGCCCTGATTGTTATTGTTGTTGTTCTGGTTCCTGTTTAGCTGAGGGCAGTGTCTCTTGATGTGACCTTCAGCACCACAATTATAACACCCCTTGTTGCCCTGTTGCTGATTCTGCTGTGCCGGTGGCTGCTGCTGATTCTGATTCGCGGGACGAGGGCTTCTACAGTCTTTGGCCTCGTGACCCATCTTGAGGCATCTTTGACAACGACCCTTGTTACACTGACCGTTGTGATGCTTGTTGCAGTTGTTGCACTTTGGAAGATTTCCGCGATATCCACCCTGCCTGTGGCTACCTGATGACTGCTGGTTAGGGCTTTGATAGTTGTCAGTCTTTCGCTGCTGATTCTGAGACTGAACCGAAACTGATGCTTTGCTTGAATCCCCCTCCCATTTCCTCTTGTTGTCACTGAGGGTAACGGGAGTAGCTGAAGGAGTGACTGTAGCAGTAGCGCTGACGCGCTTAGGCAGTTTATTCTGATCCACTGCCTGATCGGTGATGCGATGAGCGAGACGCTGGATTTCCTGGATGTTGTTGAGGTTAGCCGAGGTAACGTGGCTCTGTATTTCTGGTGCCAAACCTTTGAGATACAACTCAATACGCTTGTATGGAGGGTCCACCATAGTTGGACATAACACAGCCAACTCATTTGATCTCTTGGTGTAAGCTTCGATTTCCGAACCAACCATTTTCAAGTTATACAACTCGTCCTCCAACTTGTGAATGTCTTCTCTAGTGCAGTATTCCCTCTTGATCAGTTCTTTGAAATCATTCCAGGGTGTGGCGTTAGCAGCTGCCAACCCTAAGATCTGCACTTGTGCGTTCCACCAAGTGAGCGCAATACCTTCAAGTGTGCCAGTGGCGAACTTCACCCTGCGAGCCTCAGGGCATTCACACATTTCGAAAACCGACTCGAGCTTTTCAAACCAGTGGAGGAGTCCAACTGCTCCCTCCGTGCCACTGAACGAGCTAGGACGACAATCCATGAAATTCTTGAAGGTGCACCCAGGTTGTTGCTGAGCGGGTTGACCTATTGTGTACGGATAGGGCAAAGTTAAGTACGAGAATTAATGTAGGATCTATAGATCCTAGTGTCTATACTGCAGGGTATACTACCTGCTTGGGCGGCTGCAACTGCCGCAGCAACGAGAGCCTCTAGCTGGGCTTGAGTCATGTTAATTCGTGCGGCCATTGATCTTCACATCAAAGGCAACATAAGTGAGAAAGGTTCGCGAATAGTGCGATGACAGAAGAGTGTAAGCACATAAGTATTCTCATGCAATGACATGTTGTGAGCAAGGTAATGTAAGCATACTACGAGCAAAGTTCTATGCAAATTCTAGCATGTAGGCAATAAACATAAACCTTAGTACCTAGGAAGTTGAGTCTTGCACGTGGAGCGAAGCGTCGTTGTGGATCGTTGAGAGCACTGTTCTGGTTATAGTCTGGTTTTAATAAAAACGTTTTTCCATATTAAAACCAAGTTCTCTATAACCAATGGCTCTGATACCAATCTGTCACACCCCCAAAATCCACACGCGGAGTATCACCGCTTGGGAGCGTGACTGACCAGGATCAAGCCACCAATCATATTGAACATGTAATTAATATTAAGTAAAATAAATGTAAACCATCCATTCAATACGATAGGTGTTCAAAACATAACCATAGTTTCAAAGTGTAGCGGAAGCATAGTAAATAAACCAACAATAGTTAATAGTTTTAAATGTCATAATAGTTCAACGTAGAAACCACGATCCTTGCCCACAACGACCCGCTTCTCCAGTGCAAGCTCCAAGTACCTAACGATCTGCAAGGCATGTAACAGAATGATCAACAAACTAGTTGAGCGAGTTCACAGTAAGTAAATGCGTAACAGTAAGTAACGGGTGGCTCTACAGGGCCAATAGTAAGTTATACAGGTGGGGGCTTCCCATGTTATGTGACCACTAGACTATTCGTATTATCCCTGTTCTTCGTCCGAGAACAGTAGCGCGTATGGGGTGTGCGTAGGTTTTACGCACGTATCCTTCATAACCGAGGATAGAAGTAAGTAATGCGTACACGTAGGTTTTACGTGCGTGCCTGACATTCGAGGCAGTAATTGGCATGTGACCACGTAGGTGTTATCCCAACCTACGGAACCGTCCTGACATCCGAGGACCATGATAGGTGATAGTCTAGGAAAAGCATATATACGTTCTTAGTCAATGATAACCTTTAACCCATTCCCACGACCCGGGAATCCCATGCCTTAGTAGGAGTGTGAACTCACCTTGGTTTGCTCGGTATGCTAGGTTATGCACTCACAAGTAATTAATCACGTCCTATTGTATGCACGTATAACAAATCAGTTCATGTTCGCAATGATACGCATGCAATCTAATGTCACATAGTGCTTGATAGCCAATATCATGCATCAATCATGTATCACATAACAGTCAGTTTGCATATCGGCACAACACGTATCATTTCACATTTAATCATCAGCTAGTGTACACGAATACAAATGTTAACATTCATCACCAAGCATGGCATGCCAAATAAATCAAGCATACATTCCATCATTCAAAGTATGTTTATAACCCCCCCATTATCTTTCGACCCAACTGTTATCTTTCGACACAACAGTTATCTTTCGACATATTAGTTATCACAGTTATCTTTCGGACCAATTGTTATGTTTCGAACCAAATGTCATCTTTCGACCAAATGTCATCTTTCGGTCAACATAACTATGTTTCGGTCAATGCTATCCTTCGGTCAACACTACTATGGTTCGGTCAATGCTATCCTTCGGTCAACACTACTATGGTTCGAATGACAAGTATCTTTCGGTCACAACAACTATGTTTCGACTAACAAGTATCTTTCGGTCACAACTATGTTTCGACTAACAAGTATCTTTCGGTCACAACTATGTTTCGAATAACTAATATCTTTCGGTCAATATCAGTTACGTTTACCCAAAGTTTCCAAGTTTATCCGTGATTATCAATTAACACAAATTCAAGTATTCGGTTACCTCAGAATCGATCAAACAGGGAGTTTCATATTAAACCTCATGAACCCTAATTTAACCACATGAACAATAATAACACTTAATCATATTATATTCCGGTTCCATGAACAATAAAAATTCCGAATTGCATAATATCACAGCCGACCCACAAAACATTATCATTAAACATCATCACCACAGATCCGATTAACATACACATCCGATTAACATCCATATCCGATTAACATACATATCCGATTAACATCCATATCCGATTAACATACATATCCGGTTAACATACAAACAACATATTGCAAGACAATTGATAAATCATGAAATCATATACACTCAAAGCATCATCTATTAACATAACAACATCACACACTAACCGGAAAATCTGGGTTACGGAACGAGATCTTCGAACAGAGAATGGGTCTGCTATGCCGTCACACACACACAATGGAACTAGGGTTTTTTTGAAATAACTGTCGACTTACATGCATTCACGTATATAAAACGTATCACAGGAATGGGCCAAGCCCATTAGAAAGACTGGGCCGAAAGATGTCGAAGGATCCTATCTTTGTTCGAAGGATAGAGTCCTTGGTCGAAGGATATGTTTCGTGATCCTTCGAACCGAAAGTTGATCCTTCGAATCGAAGGTTATCTTTCGTGATCCTTCGATCTGTAGGTCATGTTTCGTGATCTAGACTAAGCGTTTTAATAATAATTCTAATATTATTTTCTACCACAGCAAGTAATCACATATAGGCAAAACGACAATACGTTTCATTAAAACACAACGCGTACAATTTCAAGTCCACAATCCAAACAACTAAACAGTCAAAGTCAACGCGCATCTAATGCGAAAGTGAATCTAATGCGAAAGTGAAAGTCAGAAACTCGAGTTGTCACAGAACTTGATTTTCATATGCATGAGGGCACAGGTGCAAGTCCGTGAACAGGTCAGTACTTCCGTACAGCAGAGAGACGAACTTGACACCCGGATAGATGTGATATTTTATCACTTATTTGTTTTGGACATGTGATTGTTTATCACTTATTGAGGTCGAATGCAGTATGTAATATGTACACGTATGTATAGTATCATGGAAGATCTAGACTTGCGTCCCCGTTATTTTTCGGTAAAAGATACAACCATGATACCCAGATGATAAGCAGCATAAAGACCGAATATCTCAGAACCTCGGCAATCTATCAAACGAAATTTCGGTACTAAGACCATATGCCAATGAATGGTTCCCACCTGATCTTCAGTCGATTTAAGATTTATATCACCCTGCACACTTTAAAATGATTGTGAGCCTACCGATACATCTTATATAGAGCTGCTTATCGTTTTTCATTTAAGGTTTAAAGAGGTTTGGATAGACCACTGATGTACTATCATTCTCTCTTTTGCTCGCCAGGAAACTCATTTTTGATTTTCTATTGTTTTTGTGTTTTTGAAATTTTTCGATGTTTTTGGATTTTCCGATTTTTGGATTTACTCCCCATAAAATCAATAAACTAAGAGAAATTTAAAACACAAAGATATTTACAAAAATGATTTTCCGATGTTGGTTTTACTCGTATTTTACCTCAATGCCGTCTACTAAAATTAATTTTAATCAGAAATGATTTTATTGAATTTTGGAAAAATCAGTTGGCATGTCGGTAAGCGGTGCGGACCATGACACCATTGACGAGTTTCATAGAGAAACAATCACGTGTGAGGTGATATTCGAGATCAATGTGTCAGGTCAAAGAGTGCTGTATGAGATGATAATAATTCATAAAGCAGCTTAAAAATCAACAAGTATAGGAGAGATTAGAAATTTTAAAAACCGTATCCTGCAATTGTTTCGAGCATTGCAAGGAATTTGAGCACTCTCCCAAACTGGATATCCACCCGGTGTGGACTTCAAAGTCGATTTTGTAGCTACTGGAGAATCTCTTCACAGCAACATGATCAAAAACCTTTGGTTCCGGCTGGTCTTCCACATTGCACCAGCGAAGGTATTTGTCTTCCTCTTGAGAAGTAGTGTGTGGTTGTTCAATCCACCCAAGACATTTGCACATCCGGTGTAGTTCGTTCAACAAACACATTTTCTTCAATCACACCGCGAAGAAATGTACACTGCACGTTTATCTTGCTGATTGTGAACTTCAGATGTGCTTCTAGTGCGTACATTTTATTCGAATCTTTCCTGAGTACCCGATCAAGAACCATAACAACCAAATTTTGGCACGTTCTTCATTTGGTCGAATTTTGCAGCTTCATTTAACCACATTCTTTCATCAGACATTTTTGTCTTCTTTTCCTTTTCCTTCCTCTCCTTCAATGACAACAACATTTTCCTAGATATAACAATATTTCGGAGCCTTATGTCGCCAATCTTGTGCATGGACGCTCCACTATCAACAATCCTAAGACTATCAATAGTTCCTCCTGGAACATCCTGCACACTCATTCAGAGATTAGTTGGAGAGGGGGACCCAAGCCTTCACAGACTTGGGTCGTCCGTCATCATCGAGAATTGTAACATCCATTTCCCGATGATTCGGAATTGATGCAGCTCCCCCTGAAACAGTTACCGGTTTTGGTATCCAAATCTGTTTCTGTTTTTCATGTTTAACATCCGATTTAACAGATTTTATTTGGATGACCTCCGGTTTTAAGACCTTTTCAACTTCTTTTCTTTGTTTCTTTTTCTGTTTCTTTTCTCGTTGTTTAACAAGACGAGGATCCTGTTTTAGTGAAACAGATCTTTTATGGTAATTGTTACCATGGGGGGCATCAATTTTTGACTTTCTCTTGGTGAGATATGGACAATTCTTAATGATGTGTCCATACTCACAGCATTCAAAGCATGATCTCCGCTCAACAAACCTCGGAGTATCATAACTGCAATAGCCGGATGATGAACTTCGTGATCTTGAGGTACTTGGTCCTACATCACAACCGTTTGTGTGTTGTGTATAGTTGTTTTGACTGTTTCTTTTCAAAATTTTACTTTGTTTAACAAAATCCTTATTGGATTTGTTTTTGGAAGTATCAATTTTATCAGTCCCTCTTGATTTCACGAGGTTTATCTTCCGAACCTTTTTCTTGTTTTCGCCCTGTTTGCCTTTTCTATTCTCTTGGGCGGCATGATTTTGTTCACGGGGATCATCAACCTTTGCTTTCAACTTATGAAGATATGGACAATTTCGAATGATATGTCCAATTGTTCCACACTCAAAACAATATCTTCGTTCAACAATCCCCGAAGCATCATGTGATCGTCTTGCCGACGATGATGAACTTTGTGATCCCGAGGTACTAGGTTTTGAACAGTTTGGATCATTTCTTTTCAACACTGTTGCTTGTTTAACAAAATCTAAGTTAGATTTGTTCTCATAAGTCTCGATTTTGTCCGTTCCCTTAGATTTCACAAAGTTCACATTCTTGTTTTTCTTTTGGGTCTGTTGCTTCTGACCCTGAGTCGGTGTTTTTCCTTTAGGTTTGGCATGATTTTGCTGTTTTTGTACTGTTGGTAATTTCTTATTCCCAAATTGTTTTCGAATTTCGGCCTTTGGAATAGGAGGACACTGTGTAACTGTAACACGTGGTCCTGTCTTTCCCAAAAACTTACTTGTCGAATCTTCAAAGACTTTACTTATTAAAGATTGATTAACATTTTTAATAGGAAAATCTTTGTCAGAGTAGATTTTATCATCACCAACGAGAGTGTACAGCAAGTTCACACCCTCCGACTCTTTTGCAGACGAGGACTCGATTGCAACAGTCTTAGCGGGTTTTGCAGGAGGATCACATAGAATGTAATTCTCGAGAGGTATGTCCCCATCTTTGACCTCCGCATCAGACTTTGCTGGGATGGTATCATCAGATTCATCATCAGAAGAATCAGCATCCTCAATGATGACTGGAGGATCCTGATTCTGTTCAGCAGAAGACACACATGTATCTGCTGAAGTATCTGAATCTGGTGATACATCTTTCTTGTATCCGAGTCCTGCTGCAAACTCCTTTACATCTAGAGGAACAGATGGTTCAAAGAACACTCTATCCTCCTCGTCAGGCATCGCATCATAATTGTGTCTCACAGGTGGTGGACATTTCTTGTATCCTATGCATGTGACATCCCGTTTTTCTTTCTGAACGTCAATGATGTGATCCAACACATAGCTAGAGCTCAAATAACTATCTAGCTTAAGTTGGATCGCATCACTTTCGGTTTTCACACAAGCCATTTCCTTTTGCATTATCTCAAGGCGAGATATATACAAGTTAATATCAGTTTGTTTTCTGGAAACCATTTTTGTTAATTCGGTTTTATCTTTCTTCAGGTTCTCAATTACCGATTTAAACTCTTTTTCATGGTTCTCATAAAACATGTTGGCTTCAGTGCACTTTGAAAGATCCACGGTCAACTTCTGGTTGTGAATAAATGTCACATCATACTTTTCTTGCAAAGCCTCGTGCTTACTTTGCAATTCACACCACTTGGCATTCAATGAAACATGTTTGTCTTGCAAGTCAAACAAACTAGCTTGTAAAGCATCATGTTTGCCTTGCAACTCAGACATGTTTGCTTCTAGATCAGCACACTTAACTCTTAATCTAGCACAATTATCACAATCTACAGCAGTGGGTTTATCGACACATACCTGACTTGAATCACTCTCAGGTGTTGGCCTTTCTGCATCAGAATTAATAACCTCCATTGATGATTCACATTTAGATCCATCCTCGCTCGAACTTGAAGTTGTATCACCCTCAACTGAAGTTGAAACATCTTCATCTGAACTTCTATCACGTTCAGAACTGCTATCATTTCCCGAGGATTCACCATTGCTTACATCTTTGACAATTTCAGCATACAACGCCGATTTTGTCTGACTACTGTTCTTTGGATCAAGAGATGCTGGTTCTACAGTAGAACGATGGTGTTGTAAACCAACTTGGGGTAATGGATTTCCATACAAGTCTGTGGTTGGAGCCGGCTTTACAGGAACTTGTATTGGATTGCCAAACCAATCTGTGGTTATTTTCGGTTCACTTTGCCTTTGATTGGTAACTGATGCCCACATTTCTGCAGTAATTCGAGGTGGTGTGGGAGATTCGGCCCATGATGGAGATAAACTTGTATTCGTGTATTTTCCATCGTCTGGAGCCGGTGTACCCCACCATGAGGGAGTGACACCTGAACTGGTATATTTTCCACTGTCTGGGGCAGGATTCCACCAATTCGGATTCATGATTGATAAGCAAAATAAATGCTAAGTGAATATTCCGAAAGATCACACACAGCCGAAGGATCCTGTTCGAAAGATCTGAAATCACAGAAACTTGTTAACAATAAACAGACCACAATCGAAAGATCAAATCTTGTTCGAAGGATCAACAGTGCTCGAAAGATCACTGTTGAATCTCGAACAATGATTTCGAAAGATTCAAGAACTCGAAGGATTCACACTTTGAAAGATCCTTATCTTTCGAGTTAAATCCTTATCTTTCGGACACCTGTCTTTCAAATAGATTCCTTGATCGAAAGATATGTTTCAGACTTCGAAGGATGGGTCGAAGGATGACAATCTTTCGAGCCTTCCTTGATCGAAAGATGGTCTTTCGATGTCGAAAGATATCTTTCGAGAGATTCTGACACACTGACGCTGATGTGACAGGTTGGTGAAAAGGTGATGGGTTGGTAAGTCAACTTTCGGCAAGACGGTATGTGCAGGCCTAACTTTCCCACCAACTTTGAAAAAGGTTGCCCAAAAAGGATAACCTTATCCTAAAACCAGTCACCGGAACTTTAACCGGAATTTTCGCCGGAAAACACAAAGACACTTAAAAACAACTTTTTAAGTTACCCAACCCAACCTTGAACACTCCCGAAGGTTTAGAAACCGTTTTTCAGTTTAAAAGTGCAATAAAAACTCCAAAAACGGGTGCAAAACCAAATGTCCAAACACACCAAGAACTTGAATAAAACCCGGTTTTAAACAAGGTAAAGAGCCTTAGCTCTGATACCACTTGTAGGTCCCTTGTCGGAGGATGACGAACCTAAACCTTGTTATACTAACCCACTAGCGATGCGGAATCCAAGCTAGCAAGCAAACCGGGATGAGACAAGTATAAAGCACAACACACAAAGATTCACCGATTAACACCACTGTATTAATACGTATGAAAGGTTTCGGTTACAAGCACTATGTTCACAAATCTAACTTGCAAACTCTCACTATGTGTGTGTGTGTTTCGGACAGAATGCTCTCTAACTCTCTATCTTTCTATCTGTGTGCATCTGTCTAAACTCAACACACTGCATGGGTATTTATACCCAGCCCATGATGTCTGGTCCGAAGAATCCGATAGATGGTCCGAAGGATCATCTATCGATGACAAAGTATTCGAAGGATCAGCAGGGACCTCGAAAGATCACCTTTCGAGATCTATCATTCGAAACATATCTTTCGATGAGATCGAAGGATCCACATTATCCTTCGATCTCTTATCCTACGACACAGAACATCTTTCAACATTTTACAAACTGTTGTCCAAGTCAAACCGGAGGATGGTTGACTTTGTCAACTTACAACACTAATCAGGACATCGTTTACATCGTGACCGAATACAGACAAAGTACAGACACAAGTGCACCAACAGGTATATAATTTTTCTAGACTTGCATTAATTTTTTGAATTTGTTAATTATAAACTTATTTAGATTATAAACTTATTTAGGTATATAAATCATTAATATCACAAGAGAAAAAAAATCCTTTTTTTAGTTATTTTAAAAAATTATTTGTTAGTTATTTTGATTATTATTATTATTATTATTATTATCATTAAATGTTTACTAATTATATACTTAAGTATTTAAATAAGATAATACTTAATTTAATTTAAATAAAATTAGTTTTAAAAATATAAATGTAGCTTTTTTGAAGAGCGTAATTTAACCGGCCCAGCCTTAAATAATGATTTTATTTTGTTGTTGTTGTTGTTGTTACCATGTAAATATTTAGTATTTATTTAATGATTTAAATAAGACAACAGTTAGTTTAAACAATATTTAGTTATGAAAAATACAAACATTATATGTAAATTTAAATATTAAGAAATTAACATAATTTTTATTTGTTTTTATTTAAATCGTAATATTTAATGTTTAATATTTATCAATTATTTTAATTTAATATTTGTATTATAAAGTTCTTTTATTCATTTTTTCTACTTAATTAAGTGGTTTCTTATTTAATAATACTTATCATTCAGGTGAGGTCGGACAACATGTCGTGCCAGAACAAGTCTCATAAAAAGGATTATTTTGGTTTGAGTCAAAACGGACTCGGGTCAAACCAGTGTTTAAGACAGGTCAAATAAAATTGCGCTCTCCAAAAGAGCTACATTCTGTTTATATTTTTATAACTAAACACAAATTTAAATTATATATTTAGGGTAGACTTGTAATTTATCTTAAATTTTAAGACATTTAAGAAAATATATAATGCATTTGGTACAAGTATTGATGCATTAAGAACCTGTCATTTACCATTTTTTTTCTCTTGTGATATTAATGATTTATTCAACGAACATAAATATAACTAGACCCGCCTTAAATAAGTTTATAATCTTGTGATATTAATGATTTATATACCTAAATAAGTTTATAATCTACATAAGTTTATAATTAACAAATTCAAAAAATTAATGCAAGTCTAGAAAATTTATATACCTAAATAAGTTTATAATCTACATAAGTTTATAATTAACAAATTCAAAAAATTAATGCAAGTCTAGAAAAATTATATACCTAAATAAGTTTATAATTAACAAATTCAAAAAACTTGATTTTGGACTGATCTAGCAACTTGAATCAAACCTCAGGGACGAATTTAGTAGTTTTACCCATTCATTAACGGAGGTTCTAACGGTGTTAATTTATTGGACTGAAATAGCAACAGAAACTAGGCTCAGGGACTGTTTTAGCAAAAAAAGTTGATTTTGGACTGATCTAGCAATTTGAGTCAAACCTTAGGGATGATTTTAGCAGTTTACTCCCACAAGAACTATTCAAGTTTTTTACTCCTTACAAAAAGTGTTTAATATTATAACTTATAAGCTATAATCATCTCTCAATAGACTCATGATTTATATAAAAGTTGAAAAAATATTAAGTGGTGATGGTGAATAACTTTTAGGCTATCGTATCATGTTGGGGGTGTGCAGCTAGCAAACGGGGCCCAATTTGGCCTAAAGGTCATATTGACCACTAACTAGTCTTCGTCTATTCATATCACACCCCTTTCTCCTAAAGTTGAAATCTTGTAGTTTTGAAAGAAGATATGGAATATGGAAAAAGAAATATAAGAGCAAGATTATGTGTC
Source organism: Helianthus annuus (assembly GCF_002127325.2). Taxonomy (NCBI): domain Eukaryota; kingdom Viridiplantae; phylum Streptophyta; class Magnoliopsida; order Asterales; family Asteraceae; genus Helianthus; species Helianthus annuus. The sequence goes on from NC_035440.2 coordinate 109,400,088, forward strand.
TAAAAAGGATTTATTAAGAAAGAAAGTCTTAGCTTAGTAAAGATTACACAAAATTATTCTAATAGTGTGTTAAGATATGTAAAGTTTTTAAGTTTAAAATTTTTATAAGAAGACTAGTTACAAACCCATCTTAATCATTGCTAGTATAAGTGATAAGTAATCACTTAGTATAAGTGATAAGTAATCACTTTGAAGGTGTTTTCTTAACATTTTACTCTCTCCCCCTGAGTAGGGGTACACCTAAGTTATGGGCACCCTGGTTAAGTGACGCAGAAGTTTGGCCTATGGTCTTAATATATATTTGATTGATCAAAGTATTAAGTGGGTTAGCGATGAGCCTACCCTTATTTGGTTATACATGGAGTAAAATATTCAAGTAAGAACAATTAAATAGTGGCAAGATCATATACAAACTTCCTTTTGTGTAAACACATTAAGAACCATTCACAACATGTCACGTATCATTTCTAATTCATGTATAACGGACATTTTTTGTATTTTATTTTAAAGTTGGTTTTTAAAAATTCCTAAAATTATGGAATAGTTTCAAATTCATGCGCTGATTATACAAATTCATGTGAAACTTGTATATATGTGTTGGTTATAATTATATACCTACGTGCTGGTTATAAATTCATGCGTTGCTTATATAAAGTATGTGTTGGTTATTATCATGTGCCTATATGTTGGTTATAATTATGGGCAAATTCCATAAAAAATCAAAATACTTTCTATTTTCCTCGTAAAAGTCCTTCCACTTATTTTTGCACTTAAAAACCCAACATACTTTCTTTTTTCTTTCATAAAATTCCCACAACTTTTTTTCACATAAAAAATCAAGATACTTTTTTTTTATCTCAAAAAATTCCCTTAATCGCTTTTTATACATAAAAAACAACATACTTTCTACTCTTATATCATACAAGTCCCTTAAAATGTTAAAGTTTAACAAAAAAAATCTCTTAATTATGATCGGAAAAAATCAAGAAAACATTATTTTTCAAATTATGTTATACTTTTTAATGATTTAAATATACATACCATTTTATATTTTATTTTATTTTAAGTTATGTCATCCATGTTCGTTAATTTTATTATACTGTTTTCCAAATAATATTTATTGTTATCAATTTATTGAATTTTAAATGCAAAAGAAATGACAAACATTGAATATACTTTGGGTTGTCATATATCCAACTTAAAACATTAATTCATCTCAATTCTTTTCTAACGTGATATCAATAACTAAAAAAATATTCACTTGTTCAAATTCAACATTTGGAGGGACTTTCATATACAAAAAGTTGTTAAGGATTTTTATGAGACAAAAAAGAAAGTATGTTGGTTTTTTAAGTGCAAAAAAAGTGGAAGGACTTTTTTGAGAAAAAAAAGTATGTTGGTTTTTTATAGCATTTGCCTTATAATTATATATGTATGTGTTGATTATAGCAATTCATGTATTGCTTATATATGTGTTGGTTATACTTATTAGCATAACTATAAAACACTATTTTGCAACTTTTTTAAAAAATGTCATTTTTTAAAAGTATAGCAATATTATTCTCATATTAAAAATAAAAAATGTTTGATTTTATGGTATTGTTTTTTTAATAAATACTAAAGTATATAAAAATTATTTTAGTTTTAAATACCGAGTAGAATTAGTAGCTAATGAAAATGAGAAAATGACTAAAACACCCTTGAATCTCATTAAATAGTATAGTTATTGTTAGTAATGATGTGCAATAAATCTTAGCCCTTAATTCACTTAATCAACGTTGAATATTTGTTCTTATTATTTTTAAATAAGAGAAGATTTGTATGGAATCTTAACTCCAATTAAATAAGTATGAATCAAATAAATCACTTTTATATTTTTGGGATATATTTTAATAATGGTTGAGGCTTGTAACAATTATCTTTTCCCCTTCGTGGATGATGATCATCCCCTCTATTTTTACTTTTGCTTTTGATAAAATAACAAGTTTGTTCATTACATCACTAAGTACAATAATTGGAATGAAGTACATTAACAATGAGGATTGCTCCTCTTGGTTCTTGGCATCTTCTTCCCATCTCCTACTATGTGAACTCTAAGTTTCTCATCTCCTTCTCAATTAGATCTTGTATTACTTTCGGTCCTTCTTTGTAATCGTTCAGACAATTAATAGACCCCTGTCAGATTTCATACCTTGTTTGTATTACCTGTTGAGTTTTGAAATAACGATTCTCAACATTGGTGCTTTCATTGATTAGTCTACATCGATGCAGATGAAACACTAATCCTTGATATCATGGATAACATCAGAATCATTGATTAGATGCAGCGTGCTCTGAAGCCAATCTCTACTTCCCTTGATAAAACACAATTAATTTTCCCCAATTGAGGGATTCTTCACTTTGTTCTAATTCACAACCTAATAATAATTTTGCTCTGATTAAAGAGATGGATGACCACATCCATCCGACTACAGTTGCAAAGAAGGCCAATTTCACGTGCAACAACAATTCACATCCATCCTACTACAGTGGCGGTATAGAGTTGTTTGATGAGCATCGCAAGGCATCAGTGCACCTCACCCAATTTGCTGAAACCAGCATAACTACTGCCTGTATGTTTTCTAGCTCGATTGAATCCTGGATTGAGGATGTTAATCATCAATTGGGTATTGTGATTCAACCGAATCTACCAGCAATTGATTTCTTAGGGCTCATGTGGTACTTTTGTCTGGTGTGATTAGTTCAGCAGTGAACGTTGCTACTTTACATCCATTAGAATTGATAGGGTCCATTAATACATCCATGTTGAAGAGTTCGAATGGATCTATTGCACCTCCTGTTGGATATATTGGGTTATCAAAGTTGAGCAAGGGTCGATTCAACACAGCTAAAGATGTACACCAAAACCGTACTCTTCTTTGTTATCATTTTTCTCAATAGAGCCCTGCTCGGGTCCAATTAAAGAGTAATACAACCCTGGTCATGGTCAATGATGCACCACCACTTGAGGTACTTGTTATTGCTCCTATTTGGGCTATTTTGTTGGTAGTTGCGGTGCCATGTTCACCACTTATGTTCCACTTATGGAACATAAACTTTTTGAAAGAATTGTTTAGTGGGTTAAGCTAGCTACAATTGCTTACTTAGTTTTTGAGTTTCAGGTGGGTGATAATTACACTTCTGAAAACAGGGGGTCATTAACCACAAATATTGTTCAGAATACACTCGATGATGTGCTTGATGTTTGGGAGTATATGCCATACCGGGTGGTTATGCTCATTTGGGACCTAGGAGCACAACACTTGGTTTATTTGAGGAAATAAATTGTGGGAAAGTGAATCTTCGTTATGTTCAGTTTCTGGTCATGTCCAGTGTTGTGAAAATAGAGATGCAAAAAGTAGAAATTGCTAAGGGCGCATGGTATAGTGGGCTCTACATGATGCATTCATACCACACTATTTAAACACCAAACGCATGCCTTCAGAGGAATTATCACCAAGAGCAACCGATTCCAATCACCAAAGTTTTTGTGTTACTTACTTTTGCAAACAATGCTTCAATCTCTGATATGGTAGCCACCGGGCCTAACAACCATGCACCAGAAAACTCAAATCTGAGGGTAAGAGACTTAAGATGGTTATCAACTTGCTTTTGTGAATCTGATTGAACAAAATGTTAGTCAAAGTAACATGATAGCCATATGGCCCAAAAACCACACACAAGATACTAGGGATGAGTTCGGTACCGACTGGTACCGAACCGGTACCGGAACCGAAAGTACCGGTACCGAAAATCCCCAAAAGTAGGCACCGGTACCAAATATACTCGGTATTGTACGGTTCGGTACCGGTACGATACCGGTATTTGAGGGTAAAAACTGGTACCGAACCGGTACCGAAAATGTCAAAAGTCGGTATCGAAAATGTACCCGGTTTGGTAAATTCGATACCGGTACCAGTACCAGTTCGGTACCGGTACCGGTTACCATTTGGTCATCCCTACCAGATACTACCATTTCATTAGTTTCTTATCAATTAAGTCATCGAATTGGTTTTGGAAATTTACTAAACATGCAAGGTCATGCACATGACATAAATAGTAGCTCGGTTATGTCTTTTGTTGACGAAAAAAGAAAAACCATTGCCAGGTGTTACCTACAATCAACTTAAATAAGAGAGGTAAGTTAGCTCACCTGGGTTTTGATGGTAATCAACATTTATATACCATACAACGGGTCCCGCAATAGTTTGAACCAACTTAATTGAACCAACGAGTTTTACAAGTTACAAGATCCATTTTCCATATCGCTCGCTGGAACAACATGAGCCCATATTATTAAAATAATACTACATGGATTGACCTTGAATTGTCTAGCGTGGCGCGAGACTGATGAGCAATACCCCTCGCGCGACATTATCTTTGACAAAAAGAAGCTAAACGAGGATGAATTTGGAGTTTCTAAGGGTGATTTTGAGCATACGGAAGCAAAAGGTTGAAGCTTTGGAGCATTCGTATCGAAGATTCTCGGGTTTCATCCTCTGGTTTCTTTGTTTCATTAATTTAACTATGTTTTGTGAACTTGAACTAGATATTTATCTTGTTTATACTATGATACTTGGCTAGTTTCCTAAACACTACCTAGGTTGTCGATGATTACCATGTTTTGACTTGTTTTTCTTAATAATAAAGTAAAGACTTAGTTTTTATAATCTAATGTGTACGCGTATCTTTACTTGCTTAATGAATGATTATTAACTTCACTTGTTTCCTTATTGAATGTCTTCTAGTTATAGGTTCATGTTAGATCAATTACTATGTGTTTTTTATATTAATTTATGGTTTGCTTGGCATAGTATCCATAGGAGTTATAATCGTTAATTGAGTTGGTCTAGATATGCAACTAACCTTAATAACCGTGAGTTGCAAGATTGTCAGTTCGTCTAGGTTGTTAGATTGCTAGGGTTAGAGCCTTTCTGAGAATCTCTGGTTTCCCTATCTTCCTTGCATATCGACTCAGATCAGGATTCCATAGTTATCGTTGACTTTTGTGTTGTGAGGTAGGTACTTTATTATTAGAGTTGGAAACCCCTGAGGGAATCCACGAAAACCGGTAAATTAACAGCTTTTATGGTTCTTTTAGGTTTCACCTTGAGAAGGGTCGATGGTCCTTTAGATTACCTTTGAGTTTAGCATCTTAAGATCCCAGTTCCACAATAGTTTCAATTCCGATAGAAAATTCGCCATACATGTGTATGATTCTAACCTAGGTAGTGCTTCTCATCATCTGAATTAATCTGAAGTCATAGTTAGTGTTAGATATTATTTTAATTAATTGCATTAGGTCATTAGAAACCCCCCCCCCCTCAAAATATAAAAACAATTAAGTCGAGTCAGTTTAGATAAGTTATTGAGTCTAGTTAACGTAATTAGTAGAGTCTCTTGGGTTCGATAATCGGAGTTCTTAGGCTATACTACATTTATCAGTACACTTGCCGATTGTGTGATTTACGTTAGAGAGTCTTAGTTTATAAATTTAGAACTTAGAATGTCCAGGTTAGGGTTAATTTAGTTAAATCGCTTTGTGCACATCGACCACCACAACCCACCACACACCACCACTATCCACCACCATGATTGTATAAGCAACACTAATAACACCCATGTAAAGTTATCTCCCCTCTACTTCTTCTTGATGTATTCACTTTTTTTTGCTTTAGTTTAGATTATTTTCAATGCCATGTTATGCTATTTGGTAAAGACAACATCTTTTTCACTTTTTATAAAAACTTTCCATGATTATATGTACATTTATTTTATAACTCTACAACAGAGTTTTAACCAAATACAAGTCCAATACCTTTTTTTTAAATAAAACTTCATTAATACACCTTCGACCCAAACAGGCAAAAGACCAAACAAAACAACACCCCCGACCCAAATGGGCAAAGGGCCAAATTACAACATATACATAAGATATTTACACCACTCCTTCCACATAATATATTTACATGAAGATCTATTTTTAACCCACCCAAAACCTCTATACTTAATTTCTACGATAATATCTTGCGGACTTCTCCTGTTCTGATTGAAGACCAACTCGTTCCTACTTTTCCAAATACACGAGCAAGAAATAATAACCAAACCAAGAATAATCTTTTTTGCTTTCTTCCCTACCTGAAGGGAATTATGGATATCCATTAAACTTTAAATTCGAAAGCGAATATAAGGGGAATGTTGCACCACACGTTGACATCCGCCCAAACCAAATAGCCACCGAACATGCAGTGAATAAATGATCCACCGATTCCTCATACTCGTCATAGAAGGGACACATAACCGAATTAATATCCACATTTCTTCTTCTCAAATTAACTCTAGTTGCAAGCCCATCCAAATTACCTTTCCACGCCATTATATTGCATTTGAGAGGCACCCATTTGCACCAATCGAAATTAGGAAGATTGTTATTTCCCATGTCGGAAATTTACGCCTTTTTCACCGATTTCACCGAGAAGCCTCCTGATTGTCAACGTTCCATAGCCATGAATCTTTATCATTGGACAATCTCACCATGTTGATAACATCTTGACATTCCTGCCATTCCTTTAGCTCTGTATCAGACTTTGGTTGTCTAGCCCAATTCCAAGAGTAACCACCATTTCCGTGTCTCGTAACAATTCTATCCATAACCCTGCAACTTTTACACGAATCCAAAACAAACAAATGTGGCCATCTTTCCATGAAAGGAAGATCGCCCACCCAGGTGTCTATCCAAAACGAATATCAACCCCGTTCCCAACCTTACCTAAAATCATCCGATTTAATCCGTTACCATTTAATTTCATTTTGGAAATCAAATTCACTATGTTATTCCAGCAACCCGTATACGTACCATTAAGCGGCAGAAAACTTCTTTGGTTGTTTTTACTATGACATGCTTCTACCACTTTCCTCCATAAGTTTTGATTTTCGACCCTATATCTCCATCCCCATTTATAAAGGGGAGCCTCATTAACCTCTTTAAGTCTGTTTATACCCAACCCCCTTTATTATTGGGCCAAGTGACTCAGTCCCAGGCCACCCAGAGAAACTTTCTCATTTTCGCTTCGAGAATCTTAATTATACTAACCGGGGCTTTATATAGAGAGAAAAGTAATAAATAGTAAGACTCTCCATAACAGAATTAATCAAGGTAAGCCTCCCTCTATAGACATAGTTTTAGCTTTCCAAACCGACAACCTTTTGTCGAAAATCTCAAGAATTTGGTCCCAGTTGCTAATTCTATTCATATTGGCCCCCACCTTGATACCCAAATAGGAAAGTGGGATGTTATCCGTGTTACACCCAATCACCTTAGCCATTTCCTTGATATCACAGTTTTCCAAACTCAACCCGTATAAGTTTGATTTGTGAAGGTTAATCTTTAAGCCAGAAACCAGGTAAAAAACCCTAAGACATCTAGCCACATTCGTCACATTACCCCTATCCTAATCCCCCAAAATGAGAGCGTCATCAGCGTATAAAAGATGAGAGATGATCGGACCATTATTAGGAGTTTGAATAACTTTGAAAATCCATTCAAGCCCTGCTTTGTAGAAAATGCTAGACAAGTCTTCCATAACCAAAAGGAATAGAAACAGAGATAACGGATCTCCCTGTCTGATCCCTTTGGAACAACTGAATTCGAAAGTGGGAGATCCATTCACTAAAACCGCGGATCTAGCCGAAACTAAAACCTGATACGCGCAAAATGCAACATATAAATTATATCAATTGTGGCATAAAACTAACCCTTTTTTAGTACTAATGTTGGAAAAGTATGCTTTTGTCTTCCTTTTGTATTTTCAGGATTAAATAAGCTCAAATTAACAAAAGGAGCAAAAAGACAGCAAAATCTAACATAAATACAAGAAAAGGGACAAAAGTGGATTGCCCGACCCCTCGACAGCATCCTCCCAAGCAAAACAAAGAAGGCAGAAGACTGAACACGCCCCGTGCTCAGCGAGCACGGGGCCGTGCCCAAGAAGCAGCAGAAAAGACAAACTAATAGAAGCTTCTATTGCCCACCACGGGGCCGTGCCCAGCGAACACGGGGGCATGGTCAGAGTACTGCAGGCGTATTTATTGTAATTGCGAATTACAATTAATGAAGAGAGAGAGTGTCAGACGGACACAGGGTCGTGCCCAGCGGGCACGGGGCCGTGCCCAGGCTTCTGTTCAGCCTATAAATAGGAGTGCTTGGAGCCATTTCAACTCATCCCTTGGCACACCACCTCTCTCACACTTCACCCACCACCCACCACCATCACAACACCATCATCCACCACCATCATCCATTGTCCATCATAGAGTGTGTGAGTCGTCTCGGGATCCAAGATTGATCGTAAGAGTTCTTGACAATCAAAGGCCATGTTTGCCTAAGTCTCTTACATCACTTGGTGAAGACAAGTGTCTAGTGTAATACTTTTTATTTTTAATCTTTTGCACTTTTTATTTGGTTTTGTATTAATGACTTTAATAACTAGTTTCTTATGTTGAAGGTGATTCTTCCTTATCGTTTGTCCGTGGTGTCTTGACATTATTTTACTGTCTATATAAAATAAAAGATTTTCACCGTTCATATCTCCATGGTCTATATGGAGGTATGTTGGCTACCTGGTCGGGGGTTAAGGGAACGGTTTGGTAAGAGTCTTGCCCTTGTTCAGCGTTTAGAGGTCCTGCAAGGGACCTAGGTCAAATTTAGTAGGATCTCCTTCAATACCCAAGGTATTGGATGGCGGGGATCCAAACTCTTTGGCCCCCTCATAAGTTAAACTACTATTAATACTATAACCCGGCTACTTAGGACTGTATCCCTGCTGACTCAGACTACTTAGTCGAGGGTAACGTCACCTTCAAAAGAGGGGCCTACCATAATTTGCATTAAAACTTAATTAATTATCTTTCAATAATCCGACCGTTTAGGATTGTATCCTTGCTGACTCAAACTACTGGGTTGAGGGTAACGTCACCTTCAAAAGAGGGGCCTACTACAATAACTAAGATAATCTCTTAAACAAGTGCAAAAGTGCGAAAATAATCAAAGGTGACACTATACACGAGTTGGATCCAAGTGATTCATCTTGTCTATCTGTTTTTATTTTTATTTTTCAGCATTTAGTTAGTTTTATTTTCTTAGTTTTAAAATCTTTTCTAACATTTTGATTTGATTAGACGTTGAGGATAAACCGGTACTAAAAGCTCTTGTGTCCTTGGACGACCTCGGTATCTTACCAATACTATACTACGTCCACGATGGGTGCACTTGCCCATATGTGTGTGTGATGTTAGTAAATATCGTGTTTTATAAATTTAAAACTTGGCTAAAAAGTGTAAAAAGGGCTTAAAATATATACCTAAAACATATACACACTAGCACGCATCAAGTTTTTGGCGCTGTTGCCGGGGACACAAGGATTTTAAGAAAGTTAGGAATCAACGGCCTAATCATTTTTTTATTTTTTTAGGATTTTTCTAGTTTTTCAGCTTCTGCAGAGCTCAGCACGGGCCGTGCCCGCTGAACACGCCCCGTGCCCAATCATTGGAACTGGCAATCTTGTTTTAAGTCAGACAGTAAGCTGAACACAGGGCCGTGCTCACTCAACACGCCCCCGTGCCCAAGATTCAGTTACTGAAAACAAAACCGTTAGATCCCGGCGGTTGGTAATTTCTGACACAAACATGAGTGATGGTAATTCTTTTTACTTTCGGCACTCTTATGGTACGTGGTGTCGATTATGTGGTGGCAACCATAAAGAATTAGAATGTTATTTTCTAAATTATAAGCCCCACTATTTAGACCCATCGTCTCCCTATAACCTTAAGAGGGGCGAAAGTAAAAATAATCACTATCTCTCCCTCGAATGCGCCCAACCGGATATTCTAGGAGAAATGCTCCTTGACGAGTTAATTCAATTAAAAAATCTAATTCTTAATAGGTTAAAAGAGCTTAGGAAGAATTTCATTGATTCATCCCAAGACGATAACCAAGAAGAAGTGTTGGGATCGCATGAAAACAACCTCGTTGTTTCCAATCTTACCTTCATTTATAGCAAAGACGTGGACGATAGTCGTCCCTGTGCCGATTGTGCCGTGAAGGACTCTCCATCGACTTCGTTCGGTGCATACATAGACCTGAGCGATTCGGCATATACCTTCTTTAACGAGAGCCCGGAAAAGGGTTGGACTTGTCCACCTAAAATAAACATAGGAATTACCCTCACCGACAATCTTTTGCGTTCTCGTCTTAGTCTAGAGCAATTAAAGTATCTTAGACACTTTGGGGTTGTTCCAACCAGTAAGGAACCACCCGATACAGATAAGTTCCTTAAGAAATAGACAAACTTCATAATCAGCCCCTCGACACGGGGCTGTGTCCAGCCAACACGCCCCCGTGTCTACCAAAAGATTCCCTTCTGACTCTTACGTCAGAATACGGACAAACTGCGTCAGAATTCTGTTTGCACACGGGGCCGTGTCCAGCCGACACGGGGCCGTGTCCAGCACGCTGTCGTTTTCTATAAATGCAGCCAAGAATTCTGCACATTTGGACCATCTTGGGACATAGATTTGAAGGAATCTTCTCTCAACTATCCTAGGTATGTTCTAAAAGAAGGTTCCAACAAACCATCTTGTCCTTTCCTCTTTTATCCATTTCCTTCTTCTTCATCTTTCTCGAAAAAACCTCCATTAAAGTTTGAAATTTCAAGCTTTGTGGTAAGGATTATTGAGTTTTGTTCAAAGAATCTTGTTAAAAATAAGTTGTATAACATTGTTTTAAGTTACTAATGTTCAAAAGGGCCTCACAAGTTCAGAAAATAACTTAGAACTTCAAGATTCCTTGTTTCAAAACTCTGCAGAAAGATGAACACGGGGTCGTGCTCATTGAGCATGGGGCCGTATCCAGACCACTGTTTCAGCAAAATAAGCTATTTTCAGTTTGTTTTCGTAGAATGTCGAGTGAAAACAGCGAGACATCTTCTGTGCATTCATCAAACAGTCGAAGAGGGAGAAGGCCTTCCATTGAGGCTACACTTGTACACTATGTCATAGCATTAAGGGAGGCTCTAGATGAAATGACTTCAGTGGAGGAGGTCCTAATTGACCATATCAACTATCTTACGGTAGGGCTGGAGAATAGCTTTCAAGAAATTAACCTCTTGCACCAGAGGTTAAATATTCTTGTAACACCTCCAATGGAACCCGTCCTCCCTCAAGAGGATTGGAACCTAGCGCTTGAAGTTAACAACCATACCGGGTGGGACGACATTCCGGCGGAACCACCCCTTGAGCATCTACAAGAAATTCCGGTGGAAGTCGCAACTCCTCAAACTAACGCTAACGAGCCCTCTTTTCTCCTCCCAAGGGAGATAGAGGAGTGGCTCGCCGACATATGAGGAGACCATGCCTGAAAAAAGGAGTTCTATAAAGCCACAACCAACCAAGACTATTAGCTTCTTGGAAATTTTGCTAATTAAAATAACTTGTAGGCTAGAACTCCATGGTTTATGCTTCTTGTGCTTTCTTATCTAACTTAGGACTATGTATCTCTCTATGGTTTTTAATGAAATGATGGTTTTAAGGTTTGGATGGTGTTGTAATAAATAAAACACACTCGGGATGGTCAAGAATAACAAGGGAAACGAGAAACATGGCCCCATGCACGAAAACAGGGCCATCCGACAACAATTTCTTCATTACAGTAAGCTCAGCACGGGCCGTGTCCAGCCAACACGGCCCCGTGCTGAACATCCTGCAGAAAATTGCCCAGTTCAGGTAACTGGACACGGGCCGTATTCACTGAACACACCCCCGTGTCCAGGCTTCTGTTTCTTTTCTTTAATTTTTGTTACTGGCACCTGAACACGGGGCCGTGCCCGGTCACCACGGAGCCGTGTCCAGACTGCCAGTAACATAAAATTTTGCTTTTAACACCATTTTACACATTCAATCAACCTAAAAACTTATTTTCGGGACACATTGAGGACAATGTGTAATTTAAGTGTTGGGGGATGCTAAATCCTTGAATTTTGCAAGTCCTAATAACAAGCCTTACACAAAACTCTATTGGAACCGCTAATCACCCCAATTTTTTTCAAAAATTTTCAATTTTTTTACTTGTCTAAGTATAAGTTGGGAATTCTAGTTCTAACAAGGTTATATTTTTACAAATTTACAACCGATAGCGTCGTGATAAAAAGAACAACATAAGAAAATTATGAAACGACATGACAAGCTTAGTTAAAATTTGATTATATATACTTGATCACGTAAAAACCCATTCCCACAAAAGTGAGTTTTGAGCCTTTATAGAGGAACGAAGGCCTTTAGCTCGCCCTATTAGATTAATGAAATGAATCCGTAACCAAGATTGAAGCGAGTGAAAAAAACTGGATGCTCATTTTTCGTTTCTTGTGTGAATAGCCGCCTGGTTCTTACGACACTAGAACTTGCCACGATAATTCATTCCTGGGCCTTACCAACTTAAACCCAAGTAAGTAAATGATGGAGGCATTAGGACTAACCTTTTTTTCTTTCAACACCATTATTTTCATTTTTCTTTCACCTACCCAAAAATTCCCCCTAGTTAACCCCTTTGAGCCTAAACATTTTCATTTCTTAACCCAAAACCCTTTTACCCACCAAAATCCCTTTTTCATTTTTAACCCCTTATTTTAGTAACAAAGCTTGGTTTTCATGTGACTCTTGAAAAAAAAAATGAATGATGATGAAGTTGGAAATAAACAAACAAAGCTCCTCAAACAAAAGCTGGTTTGAATAAATACTTCATTAAAATAAAAAGTCACAAAAACAAAATGTTTTACGAAAACCAACGCTTTTTACGCCTTTCGCCCTTTTCAACTAACCACTAACCCTGTTGGGATTGAACCCTACCAAAGGAACAGATAATAAAAGCCAAAACTGGATCACAACAGTAGATTCAAAATAAGCAGATGTTTGGTTGCAAGTCTCTCCCCTTGAAAGTGGTTTCAACATCTGCTGGCCTCCTATCCGCTGATCATGCAATCTGCTGACCTACAACTACTGACCAAGACAAAGTCTGATAGAAGAACTAAAGCTCTGCTGCTCAATCTACTGCCTTGGATCAAGCACTGCTGATCATGACAACATCTGCTGGGCTCACAGCAGTGGAAGGATGCAACAGCAGTTTATATTTGGTTTATGCATTGTAATGTAATATCAGTAGTTAGCATAAGCAGTATTTGTATAGATCAGTTGTTAGAGTTTGTTAGGAGGTTAGATGTCACTTTCATGGTGACGTCAGCTTAGATGCTCAGAGGTTTGCAAGTGCCTATAAATAGAACAGTACTCTGTACTGTTCTGTTTAGCTCATTCACCATCTTCTTTCTGCACGAACAAACACTGAGCTCGGGCTGAGGGGGAGTTTGCATATCATACTTGCATTGTAATCAAAGTTTAAAAATAAATTTAATCATTTGATTCATTGTTGAAAATGTATGATTGAAAGCATTTCTTCTGTTTGATTGTGAAAAGTTTGTTCCATATAAATTCCGATGCACCACTCTTTCACTTGTTCATTTAATTTCAAACGCAAATCACAATCAATCCAAACTCAGATCCTAACAAACCCAACCACCCACCTTTAGCCCAAGCCTAACCATTCACCCAAAAAGTCCTCTTGATATTTACAAAGGTATAAAGTTAAAAAGGAGGAGGATTGATTGCTTGGCAAGCTTATGGAAGAAATAAGTTCCATGCCGCTCTCGAGTGATTCACTAAAAATACACCTTCGGCCGAGTGTGAGTGATTTCCCCCGTGAGGTACGTGAACTTGTATATAAATGGAATTTTAAAAAGGTATGTTATGCCTTAATAAATAATTTATCTTATTAAATGTTTTTAATAAATCATGACGAATAGGATTGTAAATAAATAAAAATAAAACCTAAACGATCTTGGAAAATCCCGACACTCAATGACAAGCCCAAAAACCTTCTCTTCTACCCATTCCATTTGGGAGTGAATAAAGCCACATTATAAAGAGTTTTGCTTGAGGACAAGCAAAGATTCAAGTGTGGGGGTATTTGATACGCGCAAAATGCAACATATAAATTATATCAATTGTGGCATAAAACTAACTCTTTTTTAGTACTAATGTTGGAAAAAGTATGCTTTTGTCTTCCTTTTGTATTTTCAGGATTAAATGAGCTCAAATTAACAAAAGGAGCAAAAAGACAGCAAAATCTAACATAAATACAAGAAAAGGGACAAAAATGGATTGCCCGACCCCTCGACAGCATCCTCCCAAGCAAACTAAAGAAGGCAGAAGACTGAACACGCCCCGTGCTCAGCGAGCACGGGGCCGTGCCCAAGAAGTAGCAGAAAAGACAAACTAATAGAAGCTTCTATTGCCCACCACGGGGCCGTGCCCACACGGGGGAGTGGTCAGAGTACTGCAGGCGCATTTATTGTAATTGTGAATTACAATTAATGAAGAGAGAGAGTGTCAGACGGACACGGGGCCGTGCCCAGCGGGCACGGGGCCGTGCCCAGGCTTCTGTTCAGCCTATAAATAGGAGTGCTTGGAGCCATTTCAACTCATCCCTTGGCACACCAGCTCTCTCACACTTCACCCACCACCCACCACCATCACAACACCATCATCCACCACCATCATCCATTGTCCATCATAGAGTGTGTGAGTCGTCTCGGGATCCAAGATTGATCGTAAGAGTTCTTGACAATCAAAGGCCATGTTTGCCTAAGTCTCTTACATCACTTGGTGAAGACAAGTGTCTAGTGTAATACTTTTTATTTTTAATCTTTTGCACTTTTTATTTGGTTTTGTATTAATGACTTTAATAACTAGTTTCATATGTTGAAGGTGATTCTTCCTTATCGTTTGTCCGTGGTGTCTTGACATTATTTTACTGTCTATATAAAATAAAAGATTTTCACCATTCATATCTCCACGGTCTATATGGAGGTATGTTGGCTACCTGGTCGGGGGTTAAGGGAACAGTTTGGTAAGAGTCTTGCCCTTGTTCAGCGTTGAGAGGTCCTGCAAGGGACCTGGGTCAAATTTAGTAGGATCTCCTTCAATACCCAAAGGTATTGGATGGCGGGGATCCAAACTCTTTGACCCCCTCATAAGTTAAACTACTATTAATACTATAACCCGGCTACTTAGGACTGTATCCCTGCTGACTCAGACTACTTAGTCGAGGGTAACGTCACCTTCAAAAGAGGGGCCTACCATAATTTGCATTAAAACTTAATTAATTATCTTTTAATAATCCGACCCTTTAGGATTGTATCCTTGCTAACTCAAACTACTGGGTTGAGGGTAACGTCACCTTCAAAAGAGGGGCCTACTACAATAACTAAGATAATCTCTTAAACAAGTGCAAAAGTGCGAAAATAATCAAAGGTTACACTATACACGAGTCGGATCCAAGTGATTCATCTTGTCTATCTGCTTTTATTTTTATTATTCAGCATTTAGTTAGTTTTATTTTCTTAGTTTTAAAATCTTTTCTAACATTTTGATTTGATTAGACGTTGAGGATAAACCGGTACTAAAAGCTTTTGTGTCCTTGGACGACCTCGGTATCTTACCAACACTATACTACGTCCACGATGGGTGCACTTGCCCATATGTGTGTGTAGTGTTAGTAAATATCATGTTTTATAAATTTAAAACTTGGCTAAAAAGTGTAAAAAGGGCTTAAAATATATACCTAAAACATATACACACTAGCACGCATCAAACCCCTTCAACCCATTTACACCAAATATTAGGAAAACCCATCTGACCTATGATCTCCAAGAGAAAACTCCAATAAACATTGTCATAAGCCTTTTCAAAATCAATTTTTAAAAGAAAAGCCTTTTTTTATCTTTTTTAATCCAGGTTATGAGCTCATTTAACATTAAAGGACTGTCAAGAATGTACCTGTCTTTAAGGAACGTCGTTTGATTCTCCAAGATGATGGATCCTATATCCTTTTTTAGACGATTAGCCAGTACCATAGAAATAGTTTTACTAATCACCTCAATCAGGTTGATCGGACGATAATCTCTCATCCCCACCGGATCCTTGTTTTTTGGGATAAGAGTTATGAATGATGAGTTGCATCCCTTCACGATAGAACCTTTGCTGTAAAAGGCAGCCTACATGTTATAAAAGTCATTCTCAAATAAATTATAGTATCTTTTTATGAAATTGAGTTTAAAACCGTCTGGCCCAAGGGCTTTGTCGGCCCCACACTCGAACACTGCGCTTTTGATCTCATCATTCCTATAAAAGGAACTGTCAGGGACGCCGCGTCCTCTTCTGAAAGGTTCCTGATATTGTGACACATAAGTTTTGGTCTATTATAGGATTTTTCCTTGAAAGCCAATTTGAAGAAACCCATAATCTCTTTTTTGACTAAAGAAGGTTTAGTAGTCCAAACTCCATCAATCATGAGGCCGAGGATATTGTTGGTTGCCCGTTTACTGCTTATGTACCCGTGAAAAAAGGCCGATTTTTCATCTCCATCCAAATCCCATTTAATTCTGGCTCTTGGTTTGAGATCTTTATTTTTATAATCTTCCAGCTCCTTTAAATCTTTCATACATTCCGCTTTGGTCCACTCCTCCTCTTCTGATAATTCCGTAACTTCCGACCATTCGTCCAGATTATCAAGCTCCTCCTTTAAAATCCTTTCCTTTTCCCCTTCCTTGGATAAAACCTCATTTTTCCATTTTATAATACCCTCCCTAATCTTTTTTAAAATTTTCCATTAAAATAACGCCCGGTGGCTAGTTATCTTACCCATTTTCCTTTACAAAAATAATTTAATAAAAGGGTGAGATTACCATTTTGACCTCGATCAAACAGTCAAAGTTAACATAATGGGCGGAAAATAAACCATAGGGTGTTAAATTGCAAGAAAATACGAGTCTATGTATGCATCACAAAAGGTTTTTTTGCTGAAGAAAAGTAATGTGAAAAGTGACACAAACTAGAGGGACAAATTGCAGTTAACTCTTCGATCCCACGTTTTTTTCTCCCTCAAAATTAGGTTTTTCTCTCCTATCTTTCACACGTATATACACATCCCGATTCAAATCATCAATAATAAATATTCACAGCTTGATTCGAATCACGTTATCGATTATCAACTCACATGTTCAAATCCTACATGTTCATCGTTCTATATCTAAAAAATTAATGCTTTCGCTCTTGCTTGGGTTGTCTTGGATGGCGGCTTCCATGGTTGGTTGGAAATTACATGTTAGGTGCCGTTCTACATTGTCTTCTTTCCAAGATTTGGGTCAATATGGTTTTGATCGAGAGGTTTTCGATTTAGCGATGTGGATCAATATGGTTTCGAACCAAGTTATTTGTCAAAATCTTAATTGAAGATGGATCATAGATTGATGTGAATCGTGTAAATGAAGAAGATGATGAAAATGAGGAATGGCTAGTTACATATATTTTTTTAGCGACACATATAACAACGACACATATTTATATAATCTTAAAGATAAAGGTCGGTGGTGTTTTAGTTGTCCAGCATACACCCTTCAAGTTTTCTCAATCACCATCTTTACATCTCATATGCCATGATCGCTGGTTCTCCTTCGCTCTCTCTCTATCCTTATTCTAGCTCTCTATTGGCGATTGCTTCACATGAGCAGCGGCCTGTGATTTCTGACGACAGGGAGGAAGTTGGCCTGAGGTAGTTTCGTCGTTTTCCTGGCATCCCCAATCGAGCGTGATGAGGAATCAACGGTGACTTGGGAGAAGAATCTAATCGAGCGATGATGAGGTGTTGCATAGGTAGATCGAGCAACCTGAGGGTTTAGTAAAGCGAGGAATCAACGGTGACTTGGGAGCTAGGATTCAATGGATTTCGGCGATGGGTCAAGCTTTCTATATCTTCTCTTATTCATAGGGGAACAGAGATAAATAGGTATGGATTTTTTCTTTATTTTGGTCAAGAAATTAGAAGATACGTTGATTAAGGGTCTAGGGTTTTGAAGGTAGGTTGGTGTCTGCTGTTGCAAAATGCCTATTTTTGTTGCTGATGTTTGTATGTTTGTTGTACAGTTAATACACCCAGCAATATGGCTCAATTTTGGCTCCTAAAATGTTATTTTCCTGTGTAATTGTTGTGCAGGCCAGGTGTTTGTATAATTGCTTTCCCCAATTCATGTTTGTTAGGGTTTAGGCTAATGTATTAATGAAGATTTTGCGCCTATAAGAGATTATCATTAGGTATGAACAACAATTTGCTGGATTGTTTTATAATATTTGCATTATTATGTGTAAGTCTGTTTAGGAATTTCGACGACTGTTGTTTGATTAAAACCATATTTGTAATCTGATCTTCAATGTATTATCCATGGTAAAGTAAAGTGTGTAGTCTAAATGCATGACTGATGATATATTTTTTGAAAAATAAATAGATTATATGTCTGGATATGCGTGTTCTCACTGAAATTAATTCATCGTTAAAAATCTCTAATTTGCTTTCTAAAATAGGGATAGGCAAATCCCATGTGCTCGACATTGAGCCGAAAGTTTGACTTTTAAAGATAACAGTCCACTCCATTGACCTTAAACAACTCAAAGTCCGCTATAAACTACTTACACTTATCTTTTTTTCATCTGATGTGCTTAGATGTACATAATATTTCTGTTCTTAAGACACTTCCAATCAATATATGTTATGCGTTTAAAGAAACGGGAGGCACGTTTATGTTTTTTTTTCTCCTATTCGATATGCTTAAGCGTGAGGTGTGTTTGCTTACATTTACTTACAATTATCTTTTTTTTTCTCCTATTTGATATGCTTAAAAGAGGATATAGTATTGAAACCTATAATATACACTTGCTTCCAAAATCTTCTATTCTTAGGACATTTCCAATCCACACATATGTTGGATTAAAAAGGCGTGAGCCGCTCTAAGGTATTTAGCTCTCAAAAGCTGAGGCGTGTTTATCTTTTTTTTTCTCCTACTTGATAAGCTTATACGTGAGGCGCGTTTATTTACATTCATCTTTAAAAAAAAAAAACAAATGCGCTTTGATGAGCACATAATATTGAAACCTCTAATAGACAACCTTCCACCCCAAAGCGCTACGTATTCACACTTACCTTTATCTTTTTTTTATTTAATGTGCTTAAATGTACACATGATTTTGAAACCTATAACATTAACCCGCTAGGACATTTCCGATCAATAGATGCGTTCTTGGTTTAAAAAGGCATGAGAGGAGGAAGGTTCACGTATGCGAGGAAGCTTCACTTTTTATAATTAAAGGTCATGATATCATGCATACGTTTTTAACTTAACTAAAGATGAGGCTGTTTGACGAGATAGGCAAACAAATCCCTTCAGGCTGACACCATAATCACACCTTAAGTTGGTCGACTATAACATATGTGATATATTGTTTTTGTAGTTGATTTTCTTTATATGATATTTGCTTTTGTGGACTTATTTTTATTTTTTTCGCTTGATGTTGTTAGTTAGGGTCTGCAAATCAGGGGCATCTTTTTCACTTATGTTTTACCTACATTTTTTTTCCATTTTATAGGTAATGATGTTTAAGTATTGGGTTTGGTCGCGTGCCTATTTTTACTTCCTAAATGTTATATATTTTTCATTTTGTATGCGAATAATAGAGCATAGACAAACTGTTGGGATTTGTGGCGACTTTGGTCTATAGGGGCAGCTTTTTTTTCGAATAAACGCTAAACTATTTAGTATATATAGGTTATTTAGTTGAATCTGTAAATACATTTCTGGTTTGATTTTGTTTCAACATTAGTTTCAGATCCACGTTTTGGTCTTGAATAAAATTTACTTTTTTCATGATATTTAGTTTTAGTAATTGGAATTTTTTTTGCCGGTTTGTGTGTTGTTAGTTAGGGTCTGCTACTCAAGAATAACTTTTTAATTTTTTTCCTTTTTTTCAAGCAGCTAGGATTGTCTGAAGATTGTCTAAAGTCCATTACATTATTTCTGAGGTTAGATTCTGAATGAGTTATTTTGTTAACATACTCTTTGTGAAACTTTACCGTATGTTCTTGACAAACGGTGCAACCTAAAGTGTACTTGGGTCTGCCTGAATTGAATTTGGCCGTAAACCTAAAAAAGGAAAAAGAGGGTTGTGTAAAACTAACTGATAAGATTTTCAACTACCATGAGTGTAACCCATCAATAGAGCGATATTGTTGTTTCAAGCAAAGCACCCAACATATCACATGTAAGAAGACAACAACCTTCTTTTGGAAAACTGCAAAACATTTTGGAGTGCTACAACAATCTTTAGGAATATTGCAAAGCCTAGGTCACCTGTGGATAAAAGGAGGAGCAACAAATGGAAGTTGTTGAAGTACAAGAATACATACAGGTCTTGGCTCATATGGAGAAAACAAGACAAGAAGATGGCTTTTTGTGACAACTTTAGTGCCGAACTAAGGAATGTACACAAAACATGAAATTTGTAGCATTCTCGCCTATAAATATGCAATGTATGTATTAATGCTTATAATTCCGCCAGCTATAAACAACTTAGTTGACGCCGCCGCAACGCGCGGCATCGGGCAACAACCTAGTATAACAACAAAAGAGAATGCACAAGACTCCAACGTGAGGTTGGAAATCGAAAAAAAAAACATAAAACTCTAAGGCATACAACCTAAGGGTCTGTTTGGTATGGGGTAATGGAATGGACGAATGAATGAAATGGACGAGAGAATGGAATGGACGAGAGAATGCAATGGATCATTACCATTCCATGTCTTGTTTGGTTACCATGTGTGAATGGAATAAATTATTATTGTGTATTGTTTGGTAGGCAAGAAAAATGAATGAATAAAATCAGCGGTGAGTGGTGGTGGTCGGTGGTAGTGATTGTGGGCGGTTATAGGTGGCGGTGGTGGGTGGCGGCGGCGTGGATGGATGGTGGTAGCGGCGGCGAGTGGCGGTACGGCGGCGACGGCGGCCGTTGGTGGTGGGTGGCGGCGGAGGTGGCGGCGGTGGTTGGTGGTGGCGTCGACGATGGTGGTGGGTGGCGGTGGCGAGTGGCGTTGACGGTTGGTCACGGCGGTGGGTGGTAACGATGGCGGGTGGTTGGCGGCGACGGTGGTGGTGGCTGTCGGGGTGATGACGGAGGCGGTGTCGGGTTGCGGCGATGGCGTTGGTGGTTGGTGATGTTGGTGGTGGTGGGTTGTGCCGAAGGTGGTGGGTTGTTGTGTTGTTGATGAATAGTGCAAGAGGGGATGGAATGAAAAAAAAACATGGGGGGTTGATGGAATCATTTTGATGGAAAGAAATGCATTTTGGAATGGGTGATTTCATACCATTGACCAATCAAACACTCTTTTCTTCATTTTTTCATAATCATCCATTCTATTTCGGCTCTCATTCTTGCATACCAAACACTACCTAATAGAAAGAAAACAAGACGGACATTGTATCAAATTAGCTCTCACTGTTCTCTTTTAATCTCACTTTAAAGATGAGATAAAATGAGAACTCATATTATTTATAATTAGAAAAATACTCACAAAACATACTAAAAGCAAATTTGACTTTCTAGCATTGCATGGGGGTGTTGAGAGAGAGGCACTTGATGTATGTTGGCCCACAAACAAGTGAAACTAAAAAAAGAATTGTAGGTGGGGGATAATAGGTCATTTCTCCCCTACAATTAAGATCACGCTCCATATATCCATTTTTTCAATCCATTATTTTTCTATCCATCATCCATCCCTTTTGCCCATAACAATTATATGGGTACTACCAATAATATCCAAATTCCAAAAGGGTTCATCATTCTCCAACAAACTCTTAAAAATACCATTTTCTTGACTCCCACAATCTTAGTATTGTAAGCAACCACCTATGACTACCTTTTACAACGCCCTCAACCCTAGACAAAACTGATTTAAAAATTTACGAGATAGTCAATCAATATACATAAGAAGAAAATCGAATAACATGCCAGATAGACTTTAATAAAAAACAAAACATGTCAAATGGGTTGAAAGTCGCTCAAAGCTCTTGAGCAACATGACCCGTTTCGACCTTTCCTAAAAAAGACCCATAAAAGATTATATAAACAAGAATCTGTTTCCAAACTAGCGGAAGCTGACCTGTTTTGATCTTTCTGACAAATGACTCGTTACCTAACCTACCCACTGTACCAACTCTATCTACTTGTTTTTGGCATTGTATAACTAGTGATACAAATAAATTTGACTCAATCAACTCAACACTAGCGATGGGTCATCATGGCCCATGAGGTGTTTGGAGCATTAAACCTAGTCAACCACAAATCCGGCCATGTTTTCTGCTAAGTGTCAAATATTTCAGATAGGACCAACACACAAGTATGTTCAATCAAGAATAATGCAACGTATTAAAACTAATAATACTAATAATATCAATAACAATAATAATACATGTGGGGTATTAGGCTTCGAATGCGACCTACCAAATCTCGAATACTCCAGAAACATGAATATATCCACACTTCATTGATGTCAAACGAGCCCGCATTCAAATCACCATTTATTATTTGTCAAAATCATCCCAACAATCATGAAATATAACTGAGATCTCTTCATTCCAACTGCACAAAGCAATTATGTGTGTTTGTTCACACATTTTCTTAATGACGTGGCTTGTTTTGGTATCCATCTGATGACCCAATGCCATCCAGGCTGAAACTAGTATTGCTTGATTTCTCGAGCTTAAACGGCTGCCATGTAATAATTTCAATGTGATTGGGCCACATGGTGTGGGTTGAATGGATGATGTTGCTTGCATGTGCACTTAAATCTGGAAAAACAACAAAAATAATTTGTAAAGGTTGCAAAACAGATAGTTTTATGTGCAAGTCAAAATGGGTTGGTCGAGATGCGCCTCTTGGGCGCATATAAGGAGTCTCAAGCATGGGCGAGCACCCGGCCCTGGCCTTGGGTCGGCTCACATGTTTTTTACTTGGTAGAAAATTAAGTTTAATTTTAGCCGGCCCTAATTAATCAGTTAACCCTAGATTATGTTCAGTAAATATTAATGTGTAATTCTTTAAGCACTTGAAAAAGAATTATAACCGCTAGTTGCAAACGTGGACGTAGGTCGGTAGGTCACACTAGCTGAACATTTGCCTTTTACTCTTTTAGTCAAATTCTTTAGCTTAACCCAGTTTACGCGTTAAAAGATCAAACAAAAGAACCCATATCGACAAGTTTACTTTTGTTTTTCTTTTTCTTTTTTTTTTTTTTTTGTAAAAGAGGACGGGCAGAATGTATTAATAGAAAAATGAAAGAATACAATACAAAACTTTAGAAACTAGCCTATCCGAACTGGGCCTAACAGATGGTCTTTTTTATTTGGCCCAGTATTATCTAGCTTGGGCCTTATACGTTTGGTGATGAAAACCCTGCCCAACCCTACGTTCTTTCTAGACCACAAACAGAAACAGTGCATAAAGAAAAGCCACATTATACCAATTCTGAATTTGGGCCCACTTATGACCCAAAACAAAATACAAATACAACAATTACAATTACAATTACAAACATACACATAGAAAAATGGGTAAAATAAATACATAAAACATTATATTAAAGACAATTACAAACATACACATAGTAAAATGGGTAAAATAAATACATAAAACATTATATTAAAGACAATGGCGACAAGTAAGAGATAATTGTTAGGGTTATTTGTTTGTTATAGGATTTTTAATCAAATTATTAGTTTTGGTTAGCAAGTTGAGGGTTATTGTATTGAGTTTGTTTAGGGTTTTCATTATTAATTAATATCAAGCGTCGTGGGGGTTTCCACAAAACATCGTCGTGATTCCGTGTGGTTGATATCGATCTGGGCCAACAGTTGAAAAAAAAATAGTTTTCACTTATCACAATTAATTTTGTTTTTTATAGAAATATAATTTCGTTCTAACTAGACAGTGCATATACATAACTACACACATAGAGAGACACATCCTAACACATGAATTTGAACGTGTTATATTGTACTAGGTTAATGGCATAAAAAGAAATCATCTTCGGTCCAATTTCTATTTTGGAAAAATATAAAATTGTTCCCTTATTAAAAGTGTAAACTTATAAAAATACTTCAAAGGTTTTTATGAGTGAAAACATCACTTTTGACCTGGTAGCATGAACGGGATACCTTAACGGCTTAACCCCATAAAAAGTGGATCAAGTTTGTTACTGGATATTGTCCATGTATTATAAATATAAGATCATCACACATTTAAAACGTTTTTTTTTTAATTTTTTTAATCAGGAACTATAAACAAAAAAAAGGTCAGTATATATTGAGTTCTAGCCATTCTTCCACTTATATGTTTTAGCATGAAAGTAGAATTCTAATGCATGCACAAAAAATATATTATTGACTTTAAATTTGATAACGAGAGCCACATATTCACCATATTCATCTCTTAACTTCTTCTGAATTAGTAAAACTCACAAACCTACCCCCCCCCCCCCCCACACACACACACACTGGTTTCATCTTCTAACACTAATTTGTTGAGTTTTTCAACTTCTTATCATTTTACACTTTGATGGATTTGTTTTTTGATGCGGACAAAGGCATGTCATTCACAGTTGAAGTTGGCTACTTTGATACCATTCAAGAAATCAAAGAAAAGGTGACAAAGTACAATGGCATTCCTATTCACCAACAAACCCTAATATTCAATGGAAAAACCCTACCCGATGATCTCAACATTCACACGTCCGACATCTTAGATGGCTCGCGTCTTAAGCTTATCACAACGACTAGCGATCCTCAAGAGCCACCGCAAACCATCACCAATGTCAAAACCGAAGAAACTCCTTCACCATCTTCGCCCCACAAGATCAAAATATTATTGAAACCATTTGATGTATCAATGGAGGTGGACATGACCGATTCTGTTTTAAAGATCAAAGAGAAGATGAACGAAATGGAAGGGATCCCATTGAGCAGAATGGTTGTTTATGCGAATGGGGTCGAGTTGCATGATCAAAAGAGTTTGCATGAGTGCCAGCTTGTGGATGGTTCGAAAGTTGAGATGACGCTCAAGCCGCCAACGCCTCCACCGTCTTGTATGGGATTGTTGTCGAAGAAAATGAAGGTGTATGTGATGTCGAAAAGTGGGGAAAAGATTGGGTTGGAGGTGAATCCGTCGAGCAATGTGGGGGAGCTAAGAAAGGAGTTGGAGAAGGTAAGGCATCAAGGGGTGGGATTTAGGGTACCAGATGAAGGATATTTCTTCATATACAAACAAAATGTGATGGAAGAAGATCACTCTTTTAGATGGCATCGAGTCGGACAAGGTGAAACCATTGAGATCTTCAATGGATGTGTCACCCGCGGATCCTAAAAAAACATTATTCATTTTCATTCATTCATCATTTCTAATAATTCTTTATAGTTATGTTTCTTTGATATTGTGGTTAAAATATGAATGATATAACTTACACTACAAATGGCAAACAAGTGCTATTTGAGTTGCTAGACTAGATTTAAATAAGAAACGAAAAAGGTTCAATATAAGGTAACATTTAGGTGCAGGCATAACGGTTTATGAAGAGTAGGATCCATTGTCGCAAGCGCTGAATACATGTTGAATATTTCCTTTGCAAAGTACGATTTTTCCTGCGGTCTCTTCACCTGCAACACCCCATCTCCTTAATTTCATCAATCAAATATTATTTAAAACGGAAATAATGGGTGCCCAAAGTGCAGTTTTAAAGAATTAAGATTGATGTGGTAATAATACAGTTTTTGTAGCAAACTAGATATAATATATAAACTGGGTCAACCAGCAAATTTCACTCATTGACCCGTTACTCAACCCACCCAATTTGACACCTTTTTTGTTCGGAAGATCTTGAATGAACACTAAGAACGGGTACCTTGAAGGTTGGAGTAAGAACTAAGAAGGCCTTTTTTCACAGTGAATGGTTCTGCAGGAACAAGTGCAGGCATGTTTCAGAAGTGATGAAAATATACAAAACTCGAAAGTGTAATCGTCATAATAAACAAATCACCTGAGCTTCCAACATCCGCTATAACAGCTGCCTTGGCCCTTGGACCATTACATAATTGTCCTAAATCACATCATATATACTACACAACAATACACACACATCACATAACATATCTTATACTTGCATCACTGCAACATAGCAGATAACGCGCTCTTCATTACTTTGAATAGAGGTGGGGAAATATGCTGGTTGGCTCACCTTTGGTTACAGATCAAAACACGCCAAGTCAAGTTACACTTTTTGTCGAAAAATATATCTTTTTAAGACATTTGTTCCAGTTTGACTCATTTCCTTTTAAGCTACTTTCTTTTATTTTACCAGTTATGCCCAATCCTTCATTACATCTGGATCAACGGATATGATTGCTTCCAAAGATGAGTTCAAGCTGTTACCTATCACACAGGAACAGTCAGCATTGTAAAAGTAGCTTAGAGTGTTTTGATAGCAATATTTTTTCTAATAAGCATGCTGACAAATCTTCTTACCATATACAAAACACTGAGCAACAAATTTACGTTTGGCCTATACATTTACAATAAAAAATATGTTTCTTTTTCCTGTCACTAATAAAAAATTAACTTTAGTTAATCATCAAATTATCCACTGTGCAGTTGCATGATTACAAACAGTGATGATATATTCTTACATGAGTAACCGTTAACGGGTGACAACAATTATCTTTTCAATATTTTTTATCTCATCTAAAAGGTCTTGAATATAAAATACAATCTGCTTATATTAAGCCTTAGTCAATCATGTTTAAGCTTACAGCAAGAGTATATACTAATACTTAAACTAAAGAGCCCATGGTTCGTTTCTGCATCCACACACATGAAATTATATTCATCAAATCACAATATCAAAATTTCCACAATGAGTAGGTGCCACACATGATTACATATTCAATTTGATCACACATAAGAATAAAAGAATAGAAAAGGGGGATCATAACCAGTCGTATTCTTTAATGATCGGTGTGATGTTTTCTTCCTTAAACCGGATTCTAACAATCAAATATGACTGATAGAACGCTTCATCATCTCTTGATCATATATACACTTACTCAATATGGTTCAAGTGATGTTCTTATTCATTAACTCAACAAGGTCATAGTTTGGACTAATTACCCTTAAGTATAGTGATTACATTACGATCTTGGTTATTCCCATCACTATTATGCTAACAAACTTGAAGATAACTATTATACAAATATCACAAGCACTTTTATGAAGATGCTTGGGAAGATTCTATCAAGTTGGATTACATGGACGACATGAAATTCACGCGTTGGATGGAGAATTGAAATTCATGCTTACGGCCTTGAACGTGTACCATGTATTGGAACCGGATAAGGGCAGGCGGGGTGGTCCGTTATGGACCATCCATAACGCGTTGAACCATCACGAAACACCGCCGCCGACCACTCCATAACGCGTGATAAACAAAACGCGTTAAACAGATAACGCGTTGAACTTTTTGAATAAGGCTGCATGGGGGCATCTCTTCAAATGACACGTGTACATATGCATATAATTCACACACGAAATATGGGATATATACACACGAAACATGTATATATTCACATTTCACACACATGTATATAATTCATAAAAATTTGGGAGTGATAGAATTCCATCACTAGTGATACCACCCCCCTACATTTCTATCACTAGTGATAGAATATTGGGTGATGACATGGCATGACTTGATTGGTGCTTGGTAGTGATAGAATCCTATCACTAGTAACCACCCCCCTCCCCTAATCGAGTTGTCACAAGGGTTAGTGAAAAAGATGCAAAGAAAGCATTCGACACAAGCCTTTTAGCCTTGACCAACCATTCAATCCCACTTTCTATAGCAATGTGGAGGCTTCAGCCTAGAAGAGGGCAGCCCGTGGACGTAGGGTCAAACGCAGTCAAACAGCTGCGAAACTGATCTGTTTTCGGAGCTGTCAACAGCCGTGATACCCTAACAAATATGTGCCTTGCTCTCATTCGAATGATCTAATCTGGTATAGATTCACCTAAAATATCTATAAAATAATCTGAAGCAAATTATGTTTTTCTAAATTCATTACATGAATGTTAAACAAAAGCATAATATATAATATTAGGGTTCAAAAACCTTAAACTGATTGTGAGTGCAAATTTCACTAGCTATTAGTGGATAAATGTTACACTTAAACAGTTAAGCAAATAAACACAGTCAGAATTTCTATAGTTGAAATCAGTTTCTTAAACTCAACATATACAACTATGTTAACAAATAGAGTGACAGATTATATACACAAATATTATTTAATATGTGAAGATAAAAACATAGTTATGTAAGCAGAGAGTTCAGAAAACCTGAAAACTTGAAATTGAAAAGATGAATACGAGAGAACAACGTTGTGTAGATTTTGAAAATTTGAAGAGGATCATCAATGATGAACAAACTCATCTGCCAAATCAATTGGGCTCTTGGAAAACGACATGGGCTGGTTGGGCTTTACCCTACATGATCTTTTAGTGTTAAAATTATAAATATATTAATATTCACTTTGCCAAGGAATTTTCAACTACTACAAAACACAAGGTCGGCACCGACAGGGCAATAGCTCTGGCCCTTCATTGGGCAAAATGCGTGGCCACTTCAATAGTGTTAGGCAGCTGCCTGGCACTCCCCTATTGACCCAACAAATTCAAGATTTTATCCCATTTTAAATTTATGATTTTGTCATCGGTTAAAAAATATGTTTTTGCCCTCGCTTAAAAATAAATTTACGTTTTAACTCCCAGCTAAATATTTCAATTTTTCCCCCAGTTAAAAATTTCGATTTTACCCCGTTTCAATTTACAGTTTTGCCATTGGTTTTTTTCCCTTAAAAATACGATTCTCCCATCAGGTGAAAATTATGTTTTTACCCCCACTTAAAAATAAATTTACGCTTTTGCTCCCAGCTAAAAATTCCAATTTTGCCCTCAGTTCAAAATTACGATTTTGCCTCGTATAAATTTATAATTTTGCCATTAGTTTTTTTTTTCTCAAAGCCAAGTTACGATTTTGCCCTCACCTTAAATTTGCATTTTCCCCATCGTTTTTGTTTGTTTTCCTGGTGACATTACAAGTTTGCCCCCAGTGTAAAATTACAGTCGTGCCGCCAGCTTCCTGGCACTCCCCCGTTGGTCCATTTAGTTTACGATTTATCCCCGAATTAAAATTATGATTTGGCCCTCAGTTAAAAATTACGTTTTCCCCATCGTTTTAGTTTTTTTACCCAAACTATAAAGGTTTTTTGTTTTAATTGGATTACTCGATTTAATTTTTTTTCGTGTGAATGAGCCGCCTAACATTAGCTCATTAGTCCTGAAAAATTACAGTTTTGCCCCAAGCCCAAAATTACGGTCTTATCATCGTTTTTGTTTTTTTTTCCTAGCAAAATTATAGTAGTCTTTTTTTAATTGGTTGAGAATTATTCGGCCATCGCCCCGCAACGCGGACGTGGCATCTACTAGTTCGTTATAAAATGTGTTATTTATTATAATTTATTGTCGTGTAAAAAGGATTTGTTTTCATACATAACTAGTAGACTTCCACCGTGCGTTGCGGCGGGAAGTCGGTTGGTATCATCGTTCGATTTAATAAAGTGTCGGTACCGTAATTGGCACTTTGTATAGCGATCGAAAGATAAACCCAAATAAATAAATTCATGGTATGCTCAAAAGGTTACATCGGTAAAAACTATAAGAATGCATATCGATAAAGGTTTTAAAAGTAAATTGACATGGCACCGATGTTGTTTGGATGGTATCAGTGTTGTTTATCACCAATACTCGCTATAGCTTATGATATAAAAGGTACTTTATACCACTACCGAATGTGTTCAAATAGTATCGGTTTGGTTTGGTTTGTCATGGAAAAGAACAAAAAAAAAAAAAAAAGATAACTGACTCCTTCCATTTTGAACAAAAGTTTTATTAAAACGTAGATAAAATAAGTATGTTACAACGATATATTCAGAGTTTAATATAACATTGTACTATATTATTAGAATAACGAAATGCATAAAACAATTTATTATACTATTACAACAACGAAAAGGGTTAAACGACGTGAATTTATTAAACATCGTATTTTATCTTAAGAGTTATTAAAGAAAAACAAAATATGTTTAGATTTAATTATAATAATAAAATAATAATAAGAACAATAATATAATTAAAATTAATAAAAAAATTAGTTAATTAATTACCTAATTAAGTTAATGAGAATGTATAAAACTCTTTTGAAGGCTTACAATTGCAAACCAAAATCACATTATTATTAGGAATAAATAAATTATTGCTTTCTATAATGATGGTATAATGTAAGAAATCAAAATTTATGTTACTATTCATGAAGACTTAGAATTAAGATGTATAATAATAATAATGTATAATAATAGAATTTTTAGTTTTTTTTCTAGTAAATGAGAGTGTGTAATATTTATCAATTCATCTGCTGCTACAACTTAGATTGTTAATTTGTTATACATATTAGAATATTAGACTATATATATAGTGAGGTGTGAAAGGCATCCCATGTCACCTTCTTTCACACCTCAAACACCATTACACAATTGTTAAAAGGGGCGCTAATAAGCCTTAGTTATAATAGTAGCGGGTGTTAGGGGAAGGGTGTGGGCCGACCACTACACCAATCAATCACACATTTTAATATTTTTTTTTACCTTTTTTCTTTAATTCATTTTTAGTTAAATCACTATATACCTGTGAAAGTGTGATTTAACTAACCACTTTAATATTCTTCACTACGCATAGTTTTAAAACCAGTAGCATCGTAAGAGAAGAATGAATGCCCCCTTTCTCCCCTCCATATTTGAGTCTTCACTCCCCCATGTCATTGTGAAAGTGTGATTTAGTTAAAGTTTTCCCGGATGACACTTTAACTAAGAACCTTAACATGCCCTCCCTCTCCCGCCAATAGCACCGGTGAATATTATGGATGTTTGTCTCTCATTCTCCTCATCACATTCTGACTGTCTCCTTGTCTTTTTCTCCCACAATTGTCCAAGGACGTCGATAAGCTTGATATTTGGAAATGGCCTTAATAAAGTTTTAGGTGCGTAGAAAATGGAAATGGTCTTAATAAAGTTTTAGGTGTGTAGAAAATATTTTATAATAATAAAAAGGTAAAGTTATGAATGCAGACATTCAGGCCCATAGGCTAAGCCTGACCTAATGTTACTGGGCTTTATGGTTGTTGTTGTATTGATCTACATATATGATATATGTACATGAAATACGGTAGAATCAAATCTTTTTCTTATGTTTGCTCTCTTGTTTATAACACGTTATCAACACGATTGCTCTCTTACATCAGTTTTTTTTTATCTCATTCTTTTTCACAAAATTATCATGGGAGATCCTTGACAATTTTTCGAAGATCCTTTTTGGTTATTGCTACCATTGTGAAAAAAAAATCAAGCGAACACCGTAGATAAAAACCGAAGGAGAGTTACTAGGATAGGTAATGGTTGTAATGGCTACGTTGCAGTCACAATTCATAATCTCCAGAAACTATGGCATGTGCCCACAGTGATAGACACCGAATTCTTCCGTTTTTCCTTTTTAGTCGACAACCATATAACTACTAATTCCCTTTTAATAATATATATTCTGATCATAGCACAAGCTAGGTAGTAGCTAAGTTTTAAATGAAAATATAATGTCGGGTTTCTGACCGTAAATTTAAATGGTGGTCGGAGATCTGTTATAGATCTCGATTAAAACCTACTCAATCAATTGGTATGTTACCTTCCATTGTGAATTCGATCATGTGATGCAACATCCAAAAAAATTTTTACGGTAACACGATCGGTTGTTCGTGAGGGCTCAAGAAAATGGAGTGGCCTGTAACCGTAACAACCGACAAATTTTTCGTCTTTTCTTGATTTTCATTCGAATGGTTTTTCCTTAATTTTTCCCTGATGATAATGAAAAAAAATCAAATAACCGTTGGCGAAACTTTTTAGCAACTGAGACTATTACTTTAAACTTAATACAATATATTTTTTTCCATTACATGAGTCATGCATTAACATGGGGAATTGAATAAATTAATGCTCTCACGTAACTTAACTAAAAATGATATAAAACCCAATGATATTCATGACAGTTTTTTTTGCAAACGTTACTTTCTGTTGGTTGGATTTGATGTGACCAACAATGTAACTATACACAATTAATTGATTAATTAATCAATTAAATGACACCTTTATGAATAAGTTATTTTCATAAAACAATGTAACTATACACAATTAATTAATTAATTAATCAATTAAATGACACCTTTATTAATAAGTTAATTTCATAAAACAATGTAACTATACATAATTAATTAATTAATTAATTAATTAATTAATTAATCCATTTAATAAAGGTAGTTGACCCAAAACCGATAACACACCAGCCCGTTATAACAACCAAGTCCGCCATTCCTGCATCACCTAACTTGGTTAATATATAACGAGAATACCTATTCAACGAGTTAATCTAATACCACTACAAATGTTGTTAATCACTAAAATTACCAGCACTTTCTTCAATCCTCGGAAATTCAATTGTTTTTTTCTTGACATGACAAGCAAATTAATATGAGCTTAATCTCTTTAACACTCACACACACATATATGTATACGTATAATGTCCTAGGATTATGTGTGATTTATATATGTAATTGATATGCATATAAAATTGTGAATAATTAACATGCATATAACTTGCTTATGGGTAGATATTACGGATTTCATTTGTTTAGCAATACTTTTGTTGGTCTCATTGTTTTAGATAGCATATATGTTATATGTATTGCCTTTTGACAAGTTAAATGTGCTAAATAAATTAATAGAAATTTCATTGGTAGCTGGTTACCAAACAACTACGCTAAGATAAACATTGTTATGCTTTAGTGATTTGATATTTCAGCTTGTTACAATGCTATGCATAGTCAACATAATTAATTGTATGGTTATTCTTCTAATTGCTTGTTGTTGCTAAACAAATATTAATAGACATTGATATAGTCATTAGAAATGTGCCCTCACATGAAAATGATGACAAATAGCTATGAAAATAATTAGTGGACTTTAGCTTAAGTAAACTACTCTGATGTTAGTTACTTAAATTGATAGATAATAATTCATTTGAGTTAGTGTTGATGCTCATTTATACTGAATTTCACATGAATCCTAAATCAATGTTGAGAACCCGAAGTTCTCCCAAATGTATACAAAGTCCCGTTTGTTTTAATAAATGATTTTCCAAGTTCAACCCAAACTTTAGTTCATCGCACTTGGCGTTTTTGACTAACATATAGCCTAGTGATGGAAAACCTTATGAATAATACATGTTTTCCCTCTAAACAAAGGCTAAAACTATAATATTTCTCCTCCATGACGTATTCTATACGTGTGAAGATACCCGATCGACATGTTTGACCACCAGAAGTTAGTCATCCTTTGAAAAGCTTGCTATAAATCTTCTCGACATGCTCCTGATGCAACAATACCGAGAATGTGATTTCACAAAACGCTCGGATGTAAATGTTATAATTTGTTAATATCACCAGAGGAGCAAAGGATTATCGGCCGCAGTATAGGCCTTACGTGTGGATGATCATGAAAAAAACTGACATCTATGGCCCAAACATATGCAAATCTAGATGCTCAAGTAGAGCGATCACAAATTGAGGTGGCAAATGTCTGATACACATCACAACTAACACTGTCACAAACATAAGTGATATAATTTTTAGTTGTCTTGGTAGAGACGCTATTGATACTATTTCACGTGTTAATAGCATATTAAATGCTCTAGAAGAGCATCGATAGTTTACCCGCTGATATCGAATTTTGTAATTCATAATGCATCATATTTTAGTGTATACCGAAGAAATTTATTAAGTTTCCACCATGTTTGAATGAAAAGTCATCACCTTGGAATAGTGTAAAAGAAAATGTACTAAATATCTAAAATATATCATATAGCAAATATGGCCAAAAGACTATATTAGAAGTTATTAGAAATGATACTAATTTTCTACAATATTCCATTAAATCAAATATGGTGAGTAACCAGAAGTTACTAGAATATTTATATGTTCACCACATGGCATGAGCAAATAGGTCATCAAGATAGCATCATGATATGCTAAACAATCAAACATGCTAACCGGCACCTTAGCACCTCTAAGTAATCTAAAAACATTGCTCCCAAAATGCCTTATCATATGTCTAGTTAGTTTTTTTGTGGCAAATAAACTTTTATGCCCTTCCAAACAATAAACTCCTACAAACAATCCTCTTATATGGGACCATTGAAATGTACAGTTGTGTGGATTGTGGCATTCATACATGGTTACATGTGAGTTTTTTAGCTACCCGTATGTAGCATATGCCCAACACTATGGAACATTGTTTTTGACATGGTTTAACACTGTTCTTTGACAACCCAATTGTAGGGACCATTGTTGGGCACAATGTGAAATATAGTGAGAGGCGTTCGTAGTCGAGACGGAATTCGTCGATTGATTATATCAATTCAAAACCAACTGCTTATCACAAATACTCCCCATTACAACTAGTCTCCTGAAGAGAACCAACTTTCCATTTATTTTATATATTTTGTTGTGCAGCCTATGTACCAATAGCACCACCATAACATATAAAATGGGATATGTACATCGTATTCCCAGTCTTAGGGGGAGATAAGAAAATGAAAGATTGGTAACATAAAAAAATGAATCATATTATATATCGACCCCTAAAGTGGTCAATGCAAATCTGAAGTCCAAAAGAAAGAGCGCGTATTTGCAAATAATAACAAATGAAATATAAGATGCATTCACTAACACAAATAAGGTAACAAAGTCACACATACCAGCTTAAACTTATCTGCTCGAATGGAAGTACTCACAAAATGATTATCATATTAATAAATTGTGAGAGATAAATCAGTTCCAAAAATATAAAACCCACAAACACAAAAAGAGTAGAGTAACGCAGTTGGTGTAACCCCAAAAGAGGTGGCACATAAAACACCATAAGTGGTTGCATACAAAACCCCAGAAGTGGTTGCATACTAAACCTTAAAGAAGGTTGTTGTCAAAACCCCAAAAGAGGCTAATGGAGTTCTAAAAGAAACTCTAGTACCAAACAAATATAAGATCGCGATGAATTATGTACAAAATAAGTACAATATGGAGCCGTAATGAAACATGTGTAAAATGATATATTTGATTATGCTATAGCAATAGATGTAATCGATGAAAAAAAGATTACGTATATTGAAAGTGTGCAAGAGTGTACGCACACAAATAGCCAAAATGGCTACATGACTTAAGGTTGAACTAAATTTGCTCGACAAACTAAACGTTTTCGAACCAGCAGTTTGAACACCCATAGACGTCAAACCAGTAGGTTATAAATGGGTGTCTTTAAATAAAAGGAAACGTCAATAATGAGTTTTTGCGATGTAAGGCACGCATTTTAACATAAAGATTTTTCCCAAATCCCAGCAGTTGATTACGAGGAAACGTATACCCATGTAGTGGATGCGATAATCTTTAGATGTTTAAGCGGCCTCGCAATCTCAGAATGACTTCAGATAAAACAACTTATGGATGTCATCACCGTATACATGTACGATACAATTGCAAATGACATCTGCATGAAAACCCCTGAAGGATTAAAAATACTCAAAGCATTATGAAACAATAACCCCATATGTGTTATATATATGAATCTTAAAGGAAACTACTCGTATGTGGTACAGTCGACTATACTCTGAAAAGAGAGGTATAATTTTGATAAAATGAGCTACATCTATTTAACAAGATTTCACTCTAATAGTGATAATGTAAAGATCATCGAGAGGGAACTCTCAAACTAAAGAGGAAAATTTTGAATGACCTTTACAAAGTGTAGTTATTCTCGACCTGTAGTTCGAGTATATATGTACTATTTTTGCTCATCAATCTGACTACATCTAGAAGATGTTATATAGAAAAAGCTCATTCGTTGAGTACCTGAACGATTGTCTGATCGCTTGACATAGAAAAAATATTCTTATCAACCCCAGGAAAAGGATGTTGAACTACTTAGTCAAGAAGTACAATACTTAATTGTGATCAGAGCATTGACGTATCTTGCAAACAAGACAACATCTGATATTACGTTCTTGCTAGATGTATTGGTAAGATTACAGTTCTAATCTCAAATGTTGCACTCTTTTTCCCTTCACTAAGTTTTTCCCATTGGGTTTTCTTGGTAAGGTTTTTAACGAGACAACATAACTGATCAAGTAGTATCAGTTTATCTTCTAGGTCCCGAAGTACTAATTTAACATCATCATAAATCATGTTGTTAATTATGTATAATGCGTAGTACACTCTTTTCCCTTAGCTACGGTTTTGTCCCATTGGGTTTTCCTGGCATGGTTTTTAACGAGGCAGAATTATAAAGCGCATTAAATAATTATTTGACATATTTACAAATTCGAGACACAGGATAGTTCCACAAGAACAATATGGCGTCCTGGGTTATGATTGATATATATTAGACTCCATAGAGTTCGATCTCAATCCAGATACAAGTTATGAAGGTCGAAGATTTCAGCATATTTAAGAAGTATGTAGATTAGAGTTGATCAAGAGAAGCTCAAGCTATACTGTATGAAGACAATGTAGACAACAACACTCAAATCAAAGAAGACTACGCCAAATATCAAGTCAAGCAATTGTCACAGAAGATTGGATTCAACATCATCAAGATTTACAAGTAAAATTGAGGGGGAGTAATGTACCCATAATATACACAGTGTATGTACTCTTTTTCCTTGACTAAGTTTTGTCCCACTGGGTTTTTCTTAGTAAGGTTTTAATGAGGCAACATAACTGGTCCTGCAGTATCAGTTAACATCGGTCCTGAAGAATCGTATAAACATTATCTAGTAGTATAATGTTAACAATGTATGTGTATTTCTAAATGTCTGAGGGGGAGTGTTATGAATGCAGACATTCAGGCCCATAGGCCAACCCTGACCTAATGTTAATGGGCTTTAGGGTTGTTGTTGTATTGATCTATATATATGATATATGTACATGAAATACGGTAGAATCAAATCTTTTTCTTATGTTGCTCTCTTGTTTATAACAAAGTTGAGTTAATTTTGTTATAATAAACTCGTATTTTAGAAAAGAATATAACTTCTGACTTAGTGCATAATTTAATAAACTTTTGTTTAATAGCAAGTGATTAATATATAAAATAACTATTTTGTGTTCAAAATCAAACAAATCTACTTCTATATTAGTTTACTATCTTATTAACCCGTGTATTATACTGGTAAAATATAAGAAAAACTTAGATAAAATATTATTTTAATTTGTAGGTGTTACAAACTCATGTATTATAACATAGGTTGCATATCCAAAAAAAGTTATAAATCATATTTTTTTATAGAGTTAACTGCCATTTTCGTCCCTGTGGTTTGGTCACTTTGGCCATTTCAGTCCATTTTTCAAAAATGCGCCATTTTCGTCCCCCACGTTCTGGAAAGGTGCCATTTCAGTCCAAAAATCATAACCCAGTTAAGTCAGTTTGTAAATAAGGACTGATTGTGTAAATTTGTAACATAAAGGACTGATTGTGTAAATTTAAAAAATGGACTGAAATGGCAGTTAACACCACCACCACTAGCCTTGCCACCACCACCACTCCGCTGCCACCACCACCACAGCCACCACCGCCACTCCACAGCCACTACAGCCACCCTACCACCACCACCACCACTCCGCTGCCACCACCACCACCACCGCCGCCGCCACAGCCACCACCACCACCATATAGCATGTTGTCATCGTTTTTATGGGTTTTTTTTATTAGCGAGTTACCATGTTGAGATTAAATTATGGTTCACCATCTGTGTTCCTCCTGGACTCTGCAGTCCATATGATTTCTGACACACGGATGCTCATGTCGTAATTTCCATTACACCTTAATCAGAGTTCCCATTACACTCATGTCGTAATTTCCATTGACAACTTCTTGGACCTTTCATCAAACAGGAAAAGCATTAACTCACAAAATTAATGAATATAATAGCAGCTGTTTGCTCAATTCATTGGACCTTTCAAGAATCATTGCTTAAATCACTTGACTTCTAACAATTCAGTTGATTATAAGTTGCTCAATTTATTGTACAGCTGCTCCTAATCCAGTTAGCTTCCTGATCGAAACCAACAGAACACGGAAAACAGCGAAGTGGTTTTATCTAGGTGGTACTCCTAGTAATGTGATCAATATAATACAATTGTCCTGTTACTGCATCAGATCTGACCCCATCTCCATCATCTCGATCGTTGATTACGAAATGCGCAACGTGGATGAGACCCGATATTATATACGTGAAGAGACCGGTTTATCAGTGTCGGTTTGAGCCTCAGGATGAGTCTTTTAAGTCGATGGCACCTTTGCTTGATCCGGAAACCGAGCGGGATTTTATGTGTCAGTTGGAGAGTGATGATGGTGGGGTGGAAACGTGTACGTATTTCGGTGGGTTGTGTATGATTTTAGGGGTGAACCAGAAAGCTTTTCGGAGAAGACGACTGGAGAAGACGAATCAGTTTCTTACGAGCAAAACAAAGGAACGAGAACGGTATACCGAAACGAAAAGCTTGCGGGTTACGGGGACGTCTTCGTCTTCTCCGGTCGTCTTCTCCGATGAACTCCGAACTCCGGCGAGTTGCAGAAATGAGCAGGGTGGCGGTGGTGGCTGTGGTGGCGGTGGTGGCGGTGGTGGTGGTGGTGGCAGCGGAGTGGTGGTGGTGGTGGCAGGGTGGCTGTGGTGGCTGTGGAGTGGCGGTGGTGGCTGTGGTGGCGGTGGTGGTGGCAGCGGAGTGGTGGTGGTGGCAAGGCTAGTGGTGGTGGTGTTAACTGCCATTTCAGTCCATTTTTTAAATTTACACAATCAGTCCTTTATGTTACAAATTTACACAATCAGTCCTTATTTACAAACTGACTTAACTGGGTTATGATTTTTGGACTGAAATGGCACCTTTCCAGAACGTGGGGGACGAAAATGACGCATTTTTGAAAAATGGACTGAAATGGCCAAAGTGACCAAACCACAGGGACGAAAATGGCAGTTAACTCTTTTTTATATAATCCTTATCATATGGGTAAAAGAATGTAATAATATTATAATTTTATACATGTAAGGGTTTCTCTGTAAACAGTTAAATTCCTAAGAAGGCTAAGAAGCTATAGGAATTGGACATGTGACAATTAAGGATGAAGGGTATAAGAGTAATTCAAACAATTTGTCTAATATAGATAAAAATCATGTAACTACAAAACAAAACATCATGTACTTTATGTTACCTGCAAAATAAAACACCATGCACCCTTTATTATCTGCAAAATAAAATACCATGTAACCTTTATTAACTGCAAAATAAAACACCATATACCATATGCTACGAATAAAACACCGCATAATGAACACTTTTTTACTTGTAAAATAAAACATAATGTACATGTTGTAACTAAAACACCATTGTATGAACATCACCAAAACACTGTGAGCAAAACACCTACTAAAAGATGTAACAATCAAACAGAAAGAGATATATAAAATTCCAGAGGACGTTGATCTCGATGATGAGAAATGGTGGTGTGACAATATGATTGAGATCATTGATATGTTTAAGCCGTATGATTACTAAATTTTTTACCTCATGATGCAAAGTACTTAACACTTGAGCTTTTAGTTTTCAACATTTATGTTTAAGACTTATCTTTCCTTATTTGTGTGCTATTTTATATAATTTTTAATTATGTTTAAGACTTATTTTTTCTTATTCTTGTGTTACTTTATTACACCAATGGTTTCTTGAAGTACTTGATAATTTAAATTCTAAATTTAACAATTACTAGACATGTGTAATACTTAGGCATATCCACCACAATAATGTTATCATAAATATTATACGAAAAAGAAAACTACCAGAAACGAGTGCCACAATGCAAAGTGTCGCTCCCGCCGCATCGCCCGGGCACCCTACTAGTATATTTATATATATAAACATATATAAAAATAGTTTTAAATTTATTTTATAAAAATTCTAATTTTAATATTTTTTATAAAGTAAATAATAATGACAAGATAAATTACTTAGTATAACTACAAACACATTTTTTTTAAATAAAGTTATTGTAATATCCGGATTATTCTTATAATTATATATATTATAACAGACGTTTTAAAACTACTCAAACTAAAAGGTATTTTTTATGTATATGTAAGTATGTGTTTATAAAATCAAAATATTAGACAAATTTATATCGATAAAAGAAATTAATAAATTAATTTGACGTTTAAAAAAATCTTTAATGAACTTCAGTAACCAAATTCTAAATATATAATATGTAAATAATACGAATACAAATGCAATAGGAAATAATAGAAGGTCTTAAACTGCATATATATTTTTAATATTGCATTTGTACTATTTACATATTATATATTTAAAACTAGGTTATCACCCACGAATACTCACGGGCTCGGATATTTAAATTTTATATTAAACACAACTGTATATATACTTTAAAAAATGAATAATGCGTGACGAATAACATATATTACGAATAAAATATATTAATGCAGGGGACAAAATGTAATCATCTATCACATCCAAAATTATGGATTTGCAGGTAACTGAAATCATATTACACCCAAAAAAAACCTAGATTTAGAAATAAAACATCAAGAATCATTGCTTGGACTTGCATATAAAATTTGATTATTGTGACTTTAGATAATCAGTTTCAAAAAAGCAAATGTTTTTTTTTTTTTTTGATAAATTGACCGAAAACTCTTGAAGTCTTTTTAATTATGAAATCATAACCCCCACTTTTTTTCGAACCAAAAGACTTTTATAACCACCAAAACATAATCAAACAGCCCTACCTTTTCTATCGGTGGCTAACAGAAAGAAGGGGAAAACAAAACAAAACAGCTACTAACTATTACATCTCCAAATTAATAACTGCAAAAGAGCTCTAGTTCTAACGAATTCCCATTTAACTTTGATCTCTTAATCACCCACCGAAAAGATGTTTCTTTAATATCCTCCACCACTTTGGAGATAGATGAATTTGCATATCTAAATACCTTGTCGTTTGAGTGAACCTCCAGGCGGTCAAAATAAAAAGGGTATTTTTACATATACATAAAAAATACCTTTTAGTTTGATTTGTTTTAAAATATCCGTTATAATTATAAAAATATTATGGATATTACAATAACTCTACTATAAAAGAATTTGTGTTTTATTTATACTTTATATAAAAAGTAATTTATCTTGTAATTATTATTTACTTTATAAAAATATTAAAATAAATTTTTTTATAAAATAAATTTAAAACTAAGTTTTTATAGGGGTTAGTGTAAAAAGGGGTAGTTTTGTGAGAAGTGTAAGAAGTGTTTTAAGCCCTTAAATCTTATAATTAATGGTTAAGATCAAAAGAGGATTAAAATGTAAATTATGTTTTTTTTTTTGACTAATTTGGCTAGATTAGGGGTAATAGTGTCCTTTTATATTGTATTGTTTAAATAAAGAAATTGTCATCAAGTTTAATTCACATGCAAATTCCAGCGATCTTTTTTGAACGTAAATAACTTTTTATACGTAACACTTTTTTTAAAAAAAAAAAAATTACATCATAATAACAAGTTTTTTTATCTTTAATATGAGTACCATATTGCTATATTTATATAGAGAAAAAAAATTATGTGTAACATGATATGAAGCCTACTAGAATGCAGGTTTAAAACGCCATACGGAGAAACATATACTGGAATGCAGGTGTAAAACACCATACGAATAACAACTACTGGAATGCAGGTGTAAAACACCATGAATGTAGGGGTAGAACACCATACGAAGAACATATACTAGAATGCATTTTTAAAACACCATACGAAGAAGATCTACTAAAATTGCAGATGTAAAACACCACACATAATGTGCAATGCAATCATTCTAGATGTTAAAACGCCATGACTGTATTACGATTCAAGTCGTGGTGTTTTTAGAATCTGAATAGTGTTTTATACTTTCAAAATAATCAAGATCACTCCAGATGTTAAAACACTATGACTGTATTGGATTCAAGTTGTAGTGGTTTTTTGGAAGTCGTATGGTGTTTTATACCTGTGAATTAAAAAATACGAACTGATGATTCAAAAAAAATAGGAATTGTAATTTCGTTCGATCTCTATGAATCAGACGATAATGATTTATAAAATCTTTGAGTTCCTATATAAAACTGAATTCTTAAATCTTTGTAAAAAAATTATATCACTAACCTAAAATAACTCGTTGGAGGTTACAAAGATTATTTTATCAATTAATTGAACTTTGAAGTAAATTACATTATTGCCCTTTTTAATTAATTAAATTGAAGGACACATATCAACACCATATCATTTCCTACACTTCTCACAGTATCAACCTTTTTTTACAGGATCCTAACTCTCTATATAAATATATAAATATATAAATATATAATTATTAATAAATAATAATGTTTTTGCAAAAAAAAAATATATATATTTTACTATATATATATAATAACATTTTTTTTTTGCAAAAATCAACCTCTATGTTATAAATAATCTTTTTGCACAAATCAACCTTTATGTAATCAAAGACCATAGTACCCTCACATGCAAAACATGTGAGGTAACTTAACTAAATTTTTGGACGACTGTCACACCCCAACCGATGGCGGAAACATTAGGGTGCGGCACTAAGCGTTCAGATTGCTCATGAGATTCCATAACACTATCGTTTCATTATAGATTAAGTAGATTCAAACATTGTCTAAACATCAAAAGTCACAACCATAGAATATCGAATACAGCCATTTAAAATAGTGTTCAAAAGATTCTAGATTATCTAGGCGTGTGTTTCTAGCAGCAACCTAGCTTGTTTCTTGATCATAGCATCCTATCAGCCTGCAACATGTATTAAAATAAAGTTGGTACAAAAACGTACTGGCGAGTATGCAAGTTTGAGTATATAGCATAGTAGGTTAAAAGTCTCATATCCATCATGTAAATGATAAAAATTGTTTCAGCCATGCTAGTGTTCGTAGTCCAAGTGATAGCACAAGTGTCCTGATGTTTCAACCACTTTCCCAAGAATCAAGGAAAGCAAATAGAATCCTCCTAACAATACCCCCGAGAATAATGGGGAGGTGCATCTTCCTATAGCGCTACTATTGTTAAGGCAGAACTACACACAAGGATTAAACATTCACATAGCATAAAGAATCAAGAATCAAGAATCAAGAATCACAAGTATCACGGTTCACATTCACAGAGGATAGAGTTTAGATTCAAAAGTTTCAAGTTTCATAGAATACATATTGCATCCCAAAAGTTTAAAATGGAAACGGATTGAGTATACTCACAGTGATTGCTTAACAGTACAACTGTTATTGGATCAAAGGGAGCTCTTAGGATTAGCCTGATTAGAGTACAATAGATAAGTGTCGCGCAAAATAGCGGGAATCGTGCAAAGTGTCGGATCAGTCACCTGATCGGATGGCCATCCGGACGGATGGTCATTCGGTCGGATGACTTATGTGATTAGGACGGACCGCCATCCGATCGGATGGTCATCCGTACGGATGGCCATTCGATCGAATGGTCATTCGATCCAAGGTGAGTTTCCAAATGATTAACTTTTATACGAAGTGTCCAAACCAGGTCTTTCGATCGGATGGTCATCCGATCGGATGGCCGTTCGGTCGAATAACCCTTCGTATGCAAGTTTCAAAGTTCAAAGTTTCTGATTCAAAATAGTCTAGTGTTGAAGGTTGCAAGACATATGTTACCTCGATTGGATGGTCGTTCCGTCCGATCGGATCGCCATTCGATTGCAATGATCTTATTCCTTTTTGTAACTTGTAAAGTTTCTAAGTTTCGAGTTTAACGGTGACGGCATGGTACGTATTGATACAACTGTAAACACCTCAAGGCCCAGCCTGTCTGATCTGATGGGAATCACCCCAGTCCGATCAGGTGCTGCTCTTGACGGTGTTCACGCCTGAATCCGTAGTCCCGCCGCCTTCTCCGACGATAATCCATTCCAAGCCGACTCCAGACTAATCATCAAGTC
Organism: Helianthus annuus; assembly: GCF_002127325.2. Lineage (NCBI taxonomy): Eukaryota > Viridiplantae > Streptophyta > Magnoliopsida > Asterales > Asteraceae > Helianthus > Helianthus annuus. The sequence continues at coordinate 109,444,429 of NC_035440.2, forward strand.
TACAGTCTGTCTGGGTCCAGATTCCACCGTCTTTGAGTAAAACGTTTTAAGAAAAGTTGAAGATAAGCATGAAATTGACTGAAAAACTTAGATTTAGCAAAGATTTGGTACAAACGCACATGAAATTCCTTAGACCCAAGCTAGATCTTGACTAGAATGACATCACACAACTGTTTGTACAAACCACCATGATGACGTCATCCTCAAGAGCTCAAATCTCAGAGATTTCACGGTGAAAAGTGTGATTTCGAAGAAGAGTCACATAGAGGATAGTGTATAGATCAAAGTTGTACAAGAATATAAGAGAAAACTTACAAGAATCGGCCTAGAATTAAAGAAAAGTGCCCAAGAATCAGAGTGTGTGCGTCTGGATCGAAGGAGGCTGTCACATCAGTGAAGAATGATGTGACAGGTCCTATTTATAGTGCAAGAGGGGAGTTAAGGCGGTGTGGCAACGGTTCGGAAGGTTGTTCGATCGAGTGGCCCTCCGATCGGATGGTCATCCGATCGGATTGCCATTCGGACAGTCCAATCCTTTTGCCATTTTTCCGTCTTTGGTTCGTTTTGTGAGTTAGATTAAGCGTTGCGTATTATTGTGTAATAGTATCACATAACTAGATTATATTATCAACACAAAAGTTTCCAAGTTTCCAAGTTTACACCAGTGAGAAGTCTCCAGTCTCTCGTTCAACCAAGTTTCAAGTTTCACGAGTCTCAAGAGTCAAGCACCAAGTATCAAGTATCAAGAATCAAGAATCAATGCCTCAAGAATCAAGTATCAAAAATCAAGCCTCATAGTAGTAAGTATCAAGAATCAAGTATCAATAAGATTCAAGTATCATAGCATAAAGATCCATAAGTGTCAAAAGTGTCAAGAGTCACATAGTATAAGGACGAAAATTAACAATAGCTAAAAGTTCAGGGACGCAGGCGTTACAGTCTCCCCTCCTTTAGGATATTTCGTCCCCGAAATCTGAGAAGGAGGCTGCTCGAAGAGCTGCGGATACTTGGTTTTCATCTCACTTTCGAGCTCCCAAGTGAATTCAGCGCCACGCTTTCCTTCCCACCGAACCTTGACGATGGAAATTTTGCTGCGCCTTAATCGCTTGACGCCTCGATCCATTATTTCGACTGGTTTCTCCACGAAGTGTAAAGCTTCATTTATTTGCAATTCTTCGAGGGGCACCTGCAGTTCCTCGTCGGCTAGGCATTTACGTAGATTGGATACGCGGAACACTGGATGTACGTTGTTTAGGTCTTGTGGCAAGTCGAGTCTGTACGCCACCTTGCCAATCCTTTCGAGTATCGTGAAAGGACCCACATAGCGAGGAGCGAGCTTTCCCTTCTTGCCGAAACGAACCACTCCCTTCCAGGGAGATATCTTGAGAAGAACCCGATCACCAACATCAAATTCCAGAGGCGTGCGCCTTTCATCAGCATAGCTCTTTTGTCTGCTCCTAGCCTTGATCAAGTTATCACGGATCTGAAGAATCTTATCCGTTGTCTCTTGAATGATTTTAGGGCCAGTAAGTTGCTTGTCACCCACCTCATGCCAGCTGAGAGGAGATCGGCACTTGCGACCATATAAAGCTTCGAAAAGAGCCATCTGAATACTGGAATGGTAGCTGTTGTTATACGAGAACTCAATCAATGGTAAATGTACATCCCAGTTACCACCAAATTTGATGACACAAGAACGGAGCATATCCTCTAGGGTTTGGATAGTTTGCTCGGTCTGTCCATTTGTCTGAGGATGAAAAGTCGTGCTAAGATTCATGTGCGAACACATAGCGGATTGAAAGGTTTACCAAAGACGTGAAGTAAAGCGACCATCACGGTCAGAGATTATGTCAAGAGGTATGCCATGACGGCATATAATCTTGTCGGTATAGATTCGAGCAAGTTTCTCCACTTTATAATCTTCACGAATAGGAAGAAAGTGGGCTGATTTGGTCAAACGGTCAATGATCACCCAAATACTATCATGACCAGTAGGTGTACGAGGTAGCTTGGTAATAAAGTCCATAGCAATGTTATCCCATTTCCAAACAGGGATTTCGGGTTGTTCTAAGAGTCCGGAAGGACGTTGATGTTCAGCCTTTACCTTCGTGCAAGTAAGGCATTTCGAGACGTAAGTAGCAATGTCATTCTTCATACCAGGCCACCAATAAGTCGTACACAAATCATGGTACATCTTATCAGCACCTGGATGAATAGAGAACTGGATTTGTGACCTTATTCATAATGAGCTCACGGAGGTTATCGCGATCCAGCACCCAGATGCAATTGAGGTAGCATTGAAGTCCATCAGATTTAGTTTCGAGTTGATCCACAGTGGCACCACGTATTTCAACAAACAGGCTACCTTCATTAGCTGACGAGTACTAAGCTTCACGGATACTAGTATGAAGATCACTAGAGATATGATAACAACGAATAGTATTCTCATGAGCCTTACGAATAAGAGCGTCGGCCACGACATTCACCTTTCCTGGATGATAGCGAATCTCGCAGTCGTAGTCGTTAAGTAATTCCACCCAATGCCTTTGTCGCATGTTTAGTTCCTTTTGGTCAAAGATATGCTGAAGGCTCTTATGGTCAGTGAAGAACACACACTTAGTACCATATAGGTAGTATCGCCAAATCTTTAATGCAAACACAACTGCACCAAGCTCCAGATCGTGAGTAGTATAGTTTTTCTCATGTATCTTGAGTTGACGAGAGGCATAGGCAATAACCTTATCCCGCTGCATGAGCACACAGCCCAAGCCATGGTTCGAGGCATCACAATAAACCACAAAGTCGTCATTCCCATCGGGGAGAGTAAGAACAGGAGCGTTACACAAAAGGGTCTTGAGAGTCTGAAAAGATTCCTCTTGATCGGGACCCCAAGCAAAGGTTTCTCTTTCTGAGTCAAAGAAGTCAGAGGGACAGCGATCTTAGAAAAGTCCGAGATGAATTGACGGTAATAACCCGCCAATCCTAGGAAGGAACGAATCTCAGATGCAGATTTAGGCGTATTCCAATTCTTCACAGCTTCGATTTTAGAAGGGTCGACATGAATACCTTGCTTACTAACAACGTGACCAAGAAATTGCACTTCATCAATCCAAAACTCACACTTAGAAAATTTAGCATATAAGTGTTCTCCACGTAGTAACTCAAGCATCAAGCGTAAATGACGAGCATGTCAGCTCTAGTTTTAGAATAAATGAGAATATCATCAATAAAGACTATCACAAAACGATCGAGATAAGGTTTACAAACGTGATTCATAAGATCCATGAACATAGCGGGTGCGTTGGTCAAGCCAAAAGGCATGACTACGAACTCGTACTGTCCATAACGGGTACGAAAAGCGGTTTTGGGTACATCATCTTCGAGAACACGAAGCTGATGATAACCAGAACGGAGGTCAATCTTCAAGAAATCGGACGCGCCTTGTAGTTTGTCAAATAGATCATCAATACGGGGAAGAGGATAACGATTCTTAACGGTAAGCTTATTAATTTCACGATAGTCGATACACATACGAAACAAACCATCTTTCTTCTTGACGAATAGCACAGGAGCACCCCACGGAGAGGTACTTGGACGAATGAATCCCTTGTCGAGCAGTTCTTGCAGTTGACTAGATAATTCTTGCATCTTGGAGGGTGCAAGTCGGTAGGGAGCCTTGGCGACAGGAGTAGCACCAGGTATGAGATCAATACGAAAATCGACAGATCTAGGAGGAGGAAGACCAGGAAGATCTTCAGGAAAGACATCAGGGAAATCACACACTACTGGAACGTCGCTTATGTTCTTCCCCTTGCCCTTTTGTTCCACCATGTGGGCCAAGAAGGCAAAGTTCTATTTATGTAAGCATCTGATCGCCTGAGTGCATGACATCAACTTCAGTCCTCTCGAAGGTCGGTCTCCATAAACGTGCAAAATATCACCGGACGGAAGAGGAAGGCGAACAAATTTCTCGTGACAAGCTATCTCGGCATGATTTTTACTCAACCAATCCATATCTATTATGACATCAAAACTACCCAATTGCATGGGTATTAGATCAATAGTAAATACGTGGTCGTTAAGAGTCAAAGAACAACCACTGAGAATAGAATCGACTAGAATCGATTTACCATCGGCAATCTCCACTGAAAATGACTTAGGTAACTGAGAGCGTGCCCAGTTTAACAAAGATTCAAATTCTATGGACACAAAGCTTCTGTTGGCACTAGTATCAAATAGTATCGAAGCGTAAAGATTATTGACAAGAAACGTACCATTAACGACGTCATTGTCGTTACGAGCCCGATTAGCATTAAGGTTGAACGCTCGCCCACGAGCAGCTGGCTGTTGATCCTGGTTCAACTGAGGACACTGATTACGGAGGTGAGTAGTATCTCCACACTTGTAGCATGCACGAACAGCGTTGACTGTCCTTGGATTTTGCTGAGGAGCTGGAAGAGCTGGTAAGGCAGCCTGAACTGGGGCTTGTTAAGCTGGTTGGGCTGGGTTAACTTGACAGCAGTAAGGAGTCGTGTGACCATAGCGATTGCAGTTGGTACATAAACGACAAGCAGATGCGACAGGATGAGGAAAGTTGCTAGTTGTACACTTAGGGTGAGGGCCAGTATACTACTTCTTGATTTCAGGAGCAGGAGGGTTTGGTACAGCAGCAGCAGGAGCAGGAGCAGGGTTTGCAGCAGGGACAATAGCATTGCACCTTGAACCCTGAGACTTTCTCTTCTTGTTTCTGCTACCACTGGGCTGTTGGGTAACTTGATTTGCTGACTTAGAGGGAGCAGGAGTAGCAAACTGCTTATCACGAATGTGGTTGTTGTTGAGACTAGCTGCAAGACGGTAGACTTCCTCAATAGTTTTGAGCTGAGATGCTTCAATAGAGTCATGCATAGTAGGAGGTAGACCATTGATGTACTTAGTTATCATGCGCTTCGGAGTAGAAATTAAGTGAGGAACAATCAAGCTGAGCTGCTTGAAACGGGTAGTATAAGCAAAATTGTCATCACCAATCTGCTTTAAATGCCAGAATTCTTCTTCGAGCTTCAGTTGTTCATGGGGAGGGAGAATTCAAGCATCATTAATTCTCGCACCTCAGCCCATGGAAGAGCATAGGCTTCTTCATTAGAATGGATGTTTCTCTCATTCGACCACCACTCCAGAGCTCTGCCTTAAAACATCCCCGTTGCATTCCTAGTCTTTAAATGCTCTGGGCACTCGCTGTTAATGAAGGTAACCTCGATGCTGTCAAACCACTCGAGCATAGCGGTCACCCCGTCACTGCCCGTGAAAGGCTTAGGGTTGCAAGAGATGAAATGTTTGTAGTTGAACATTGTAGGCTTTAGCTTTTCGCCCTTAGATTCCACAAAGGATGGAGGAGTGTTTGATCCTTGGATCTCAGAGACGATCTTTGGCACGACTCGAGCGATCTGGTCGGCCATGAAGGACATCATCTTTTTCTGAGACTTTTCCCTGGATCTCTTGAGAGTGTCGGATAGCTTACGAGAAGGCATCTAAAGATCCAATAAGAGGATCGTATAAGTCTAGGTCACAGAATCTCACAGTATATAGATTTACTCAAGATTCAACAAGTTTCACGTAGTTTAAAGATTCAAGTTTCCAACAAGTTTCACATAGATTCCAATAGATTCAACACCTCAAACCCACGACCTTCGCATGGCACGTTGTACAAAGTTTGGCAACATGTCAGAAACACTTATATATAGGAAGTACCAGCGGCGTATCCACCACGCTTCGGGCACATCGCTTCCGGTGTCATGTTACGTCTGTCTCATCATCGGTGTCATGCTTCGCTAACCACAACATTAGATTCCATTACCATCACAAAACTTTCACATAGATTAACCCAAATAGATTCAACAACTTCAACCCGAGTCTACACAACTACGAACTTCACTTAGTGCGTAGTACGAAGGTTCGGTAACGTACCAGAAAATATATAGGAAGTACCAGCAGCGTATCCACCATGTTTCGGACATGCCACGTCCGCCTCGTCTTCGGCGCTAGGCCACGTTTCGTATTTTGTTACTCAAAACAACACATACACAGATTACACATAGATTACGCTAGAGTACACATAGATTACATAGATTACACAAATAGTTTCCCATAGTTTAGAGTTCAACAATCTCATCACCGGTCGGCAAAACACTAAGTTTCGCATGGCACGTAGTAGGAAAGTTGGTAACATGTCGGAAACACTTATATATAGGGAGTACCAGCGGCGTATCCACCATGTTTCAGACATGTCACTTCTATCTCGTATTTCAGTGCCATGTTACGTTCAGCGTTTTGTTACCACATTAACACATAGATTCATCAGATTGCTTCAAATAGTATCATAGTCAATCAAGATTCTCACATAGATTAGCATGATGAATGATGCGTGCTAGTGTGTATATGTTTTAGGTATATATTTTAAGCCCTTTTTACACTTTTTAGCCAAGTTTTAAATTTATAAAACACGATATTTACTAACACTAAACACACATATGGGCAAGTGCACCCATCGTGGACGTAGTATAGTGTTTGTAAAATACCGAGGTCGTCCAAGGACACAAGAGCTTTTAGTACCGGTTTATCCTCAACGTCTAATCAAATCAAAATGTTAGAAAAGATTTCAAAAACTAAGAAAATAAAACTAACTAAATGCTGAAAAATAAAATAAAAATAAAAACAGATAGACAAGATGAATCACTTGGATCCGACTCGTGTGTTAGTATAACCTTTGATTATTTTCGCACTTTTGCACTTGTTTAAGAGATTATCTTAGTTATTGTAGTAGGCCCCTCTTTTGAAGGTGACGTTACCCTCAACCCAGTAGTTTGAGTCAGCAAGGATACAATCCTAAAGGGTCGGATTATTGAAAGATAATTAATTAAGTTATTAATGCAAATTATGGTAGGCCCCTCTTTTGGAGGTGACGTTACCCTCGACTAAGTAGTCTGAGTCAGCAGGGATACAGTCCTAAATAGCCGGGTTATAGTATTAATAGTAGTTAATGTAACACCTCGAAAATTCCTGTCCATTGAAATAAAGACACGTGTCATGAGAGACAGACGTGTCAGGAAAACCGGATCAAATAAAAAGATGTATGGTAGGATTTTTAATAAAAAGGGCGTCATGTTATTTAAAATACCTCTGAACGACCCAAGGGCGACATGTTATTAAATCACCTCTGAGCGACCCGAATTTTATAAATCCCAAGATCCTTAAATCATTCGATAAACATCCTATATGATAACCGGTTGTTTCCAAATAAATAAAGCTCCATCTTTATTGTGGACTTCGGATTAGTAGGTTTGTTACTACTGAAAATGCTAAATAAAATCTTTGTAAATGGAATCAAGAATAGTTATGTAGCTTGTTAAACTATTATGAGAATCCAAGACTTGTTCTTGGTATTTCCGTCACTTTGCAAGTCCCATAAGAAGTCAATTGAAGGAGGGGACATGTAAGAACCATCCAAGCATGCAATGGCTGAGCAGATGGCCCCACTACTGAAAAAGATGGACTGAATTCGGAATTGTTTGATTGCATGGTCAAGACTTAAAAGTTTACAAATTTTTGTCCTCTGACCAACGGTTACGGACCGCAAGGCCCTAGGCTTACGGTCCGTAAGGAGGGTACCTGGGCGTTTTCAGCAAGGGTCGGTTACGGACCGTAGCCATTTCAGCATACGGTCCGCAAGAGGTGCTTACGGACCGCAAGGCCTTAAGCTTACGGTCCGTAAGACTGTCGCTGGCAGCAGAAAATGGACAGCTGCCTGTTCAGCCTGTTGCACCGCCTTATTGAAGTGGTTTTTGAAACAAGGGACTCTCTAGGCAGTATTTAGCCTATTAGGGACACCTGGGGTGATCTTATAACTATCCTAGACTTCCATGTCTTGATCCTAGACCATCTTGGTCCCTATATAAGGAAGTGAAGTGGTGAACTTTGATCATTCATTGTGTCACTCACTTGGAGCTTTTCTCTGGAACTTCCTTGGACAGCAACAAGTGCTCATTAAGTCTCTAATCCTATTTAGGATCATTGTAAGTGACCCTAACCACCCTTAATCCGTATTAGTCTAGTTATTTAGCTAAAAGTCAAACCGTCGTAAATTAGGTTTGACTTCGTGATTACTTAAAATGTGCTCTGTCAAATCACGAACTAAAAATACCTTTAAGTAGGTAATTATGTGGGTAACAAACCCTTAAAAGGGTACTTCCAGATTCCCACTCTAAGCATGTCAATTGTCGAGTCAAAGCTAACTATAAAAAGTCAACATAATGCTTAAATCCAAATTAACTTATAATTAGCAATGTAGGATGCATGCAACATGTTTTATCATTAACATAACTTGGTAAATAATGTAAGAACATGTTCCAACATGTCCAACTCGACAATTTTCTGTTTAGACCCGGTTTGGAACCGAAAGTCGCATAGTTTGACTTTCGCTTTGACTTTCAGTTCTGACCCGTTTTAGTCAAGATTAAGATTGCCTTAGAGCTTCTTTTGGACCTAATAACATGTTAGTATATCCTCCCGTGATTATACAACTTGGTTCATTAGATATCTTGTTCGCATGCATGTTTCCGTTAAATGCCCATATGTTGACCATTATGCCCAAATGTCCAAAAATCATGATTTTAAAAATGTAAAAAGGGGTAGACATCTTAGTTACTGAATTATAGATTTGTCCCCAAAATTTGACATCAGTTTGAGGTCTAGATTAAGAGTTATGCTCATTAGCGTAATTAGAAGCTTTCTTAGTAAATAATTAGCGTAATTAGCATATAACCTACCTAGACCCAAATTTTATATCAAAACCTTATACCCACTGTTATATAATAATATTTTGGGAATTTTAAAGATTTTTATTTATTTTTAGGCTGAGCATAACATAAGGTTTTAAGCTTAATTCGGCTTATGCCGGTTTTGCCCTTTTTGGCTATAAAATGAGTTTTACAAAACCTTTTGACCCCAAACCTTTTCCTACTAATTTATTATGTTAAATATATTATTTTGAGCCTTCTGGAATTATAAAAATATCAGCTTTTCTTTTAAAACCCGGAAATGGCTCCAAATCGCCTTTTTAGGCATTTTTACGACATAGTATATGTCAAAACTAATTTATATACATAAGGTCTAATACCTACTGATATATTTGGTAAAATTTCATATTATAACAGTAAACAAAAGTTGAGAACTCAGAATTCCCGTTTTGACCTTTTAAGCTTATGTAAAATTACCAAAATGCCCTTATCAGGCGTAATTGGAGTTCAAAATCATTTGGGGCATAATAGGACATATCTTACTGATATTACAACATATTTGGTGCATATAATCTCGGGAAACTTGTATATGATTTATATGGTTACCCGTTACGCACTGTCGCGTTCGGATCGGCATATGTGACTAGTTTATGCACATTAGCCGAAGCGGGTCAAACCGTATCATCTTAGTCTCAAAATTCAGAATGTGTTTAGTTTACCCATGTCATACAAGTATCTAAGCTTGTAGGGTCTAAGTCACATCCCTTTTCGGTTTTCGCCTTCCTCGCGATTAAACCATATTTATCCTTCGAAACTATCCGGTCTAAGCTTAGGCTATGATAAAAGACCCGCTAGGATTCTAATAGGTTATTATAAACCTTCGTTCCAGAATAGGAGCCCAGTAAAAGACACTTGCATTTTGCTTTTGTGGTTTATACTTGCTCAGGTAAATACTTTTAACTTATTTTCCGTTATACGGGCTTGGGGGTACGGTATATAAAATACCGCTTGGTCGGGCAATTGACCCTAACTCATTAGTAGTTGGGTATTATCAATGTGACCCGTTTGAAAAACTGGTTTTGTTTGTTTTACGCTTTTGGGAGCTTAATGACCATGTCCCGGATATCCTTGGCATCATTTTAAGAAATGGCCACGACCTTGACACCCGGGTGTAGGCGTACACCCGGTAATGTGTCCATATTTATTAAGGTATAATCGTTGGCATCCCGCCGCGGACTTATACTGAGTGGTGTGTCAATTAACCTTAAACCCGGCACGAGCCGGGCGACTAAACGCATAACGAACATGTAACTCTTTTACAAGTTTAACTTTGATTAATTATTCCCAAGTTATAAAATGTTTTGTGCCTTGTGCATTCAAATCAATTTTTAAAACCTTTTTAAAATGAGTCGGTTAAATTGTATTTACCAGTGCAAACTGACGTATTTTCCCCAAAAAGATTAAGTGCAGGATCTAGACGGAATTGGCTGGCTTCTCCTTAGCGTCATAGATTCTCGCAAACTTTGGGATGCATTTTATCTGTTGAACAATTTTTCTCCTTTTTATTTCGATCCGCCTGTGGATCTATTTCGACTACTTGTGATACTTAGATATTACATTTGATGGTTGAAGTAAATCTATTTTATTGCTTCCGTTGTGCATTATAATTTGTGTTGTTTGACAATGATGATATCAACTACGTCACGATAGTCCCCCACCGGGCCCACCGGTGACACGTGGAAATTCGGGGTGTGACAGGTTGGTATCAGAGCCAACACTGAGTGAATTAAACACTAGCCTTTTGTGTTTAATCTCAGTGAACGAATTGCACATTCTTCGAGTTCCGAGTCTAGACAAAGAACATAGGACAAACTCTATTTCGCTTTATTTTATTTTGGGTTTATTTTATATATGTTGTTGTTGTTATCTAAAACTTGTATGCAGGTCAACATGCCACCAAGATTTCTTCGCGGTCGAGGCAAAGGACCAGTCACGGGTCACGATCACGAAGCCAGGCCTTCGCACCGGCGCACCCCGTCCATCACCATGAGCACTAGTCCACAAGAGCCGTGGAGGCTCTATGTTGAACCTGGAAGACGATCAGTCTCCCTCAGCTCTTCACCTTCTTACCAGCACTCCTTTGGGCCCCAATCGGAAAATGAGCCCAACGAACAACCACCCTCTTTCATACCTTTGCAGAGATCCAACTCCCACCATTCCTTTGGTGACCCAACCCCAGTTTTCCAAGGCCGATTCAACCCGGCCAACATGCTTCCAGAACCCATGGGTTTTAACCCACTCGGACCGGAAGACCACTTCTCTGGGGAAAATGACATGGACGAGGATACTGATCCAATGGAGCCTGCTACAGGAACGCCGAACCACCCCATCAAAATCTCGGATGGGTCATCTTTCCATGGATCACCGTACCGCGGTCCGGATAGTTATCAAGAGAGGTTCAAGCAGTGGGACTGGTACTTCACGCCCTCTGAGCACTCGTCCCCGTATCAGCAACAGCAGCAGCAAGACCCTTCTGAGGATCAACGATTTGTGGCAGTCACTCCGCCACCACCACCACCAGTGGAACAGCAGCTGCCTCCGGAGCCACCGAGGCGGAGAAGGTCGAACGCACGGATGTCCATGCGAGGAGGAGTCCGAATCAGCACTCCCCAACCCTCAAGTGGTAGTCATTATCCGCCACTCCAGGAGGAAGAGGAAGACCCACAGATGGGAGGTCCATCCAGCCCCATTCCAGAAATCAACTCAGTACCTGCGGCACCACCGTTGGGTTTCGATAACCCAATCCCTGCATACGCCGGTTCAGCGGCGTATAATCCTTTTGAGCAGCCGGCGCATACCCACTACAACTACAACTATGCTAGTGTGGATCCATATCAGGAAGCATGGGATTACAACGCTAGTCACCCGGAGGGGCCTTATGGTGGTCTATGGACCACTGGCTACCCGACTTATGGGTACCAGCATCCGCCGCCTCCTCCACCTGTGTATCAGCCGCCGCAGCCACAGATAATTCCTCCAGAGCGCCAGCAGGAAGTTCTTGAGAGATTAGACCGTTGTGAACGGGAGATTCAGACTGAGCGCAGACACAACAGAGGATTCTTCAAAGGACTATCAGATCTGATCAAGGGAAAGTCCAAAAGGAGGGACTATTGAAGATCCTTGTTATTTTTATTTAGTTGTAATTCAGTCCCTGCGTGGACTTTTTGCTTCAGTATTCAGCTCCTGCGTGAGCTTGTCATTTTGTACTCTGCTCCTGCGTGAGCATGTTTGGTTAGTTAACCCCTGCGTGGGTTTGTTTCGTTCTCCGCCCCTGCGTGGGCATTTATTTTCGTAGAAGTCCCGTTTTGGGAAAATGTTGTACTTGTTTGAAACAATTATGAGATGTTCTAGTTAAATTTTCATCTTTATTTATTATTGATAATTATATAAAACCTGAAAATAAGTGAAAATTTAAAAAGATCTGCCGTTATATTGAATTGGTAAAATCTAAAGAGAACAGAGACCTAGCCTTTTGATTAATAAATCAAGGCCAAAATGGTAGTTCCATAATTAGGTTAAGATCCATAATTAACATCTCAATTTAGGACTATTCTGCGTTAATTATTAAGAGAATCTTAAGGGTAAGACCTAGCCTTAGCATTGTTGCAAACATGGCCAAGATGGTATAACCCACATAATAGATTCCAATTATTGTTAACATCTGTTAGTATGTTAACCTTTTAGGCAAACCGTGAATCAGTAAAGTCACACAGGCCATCATTATTAAAGGGTTAATTTTAAATTCCCTTAATTATTTAACCGCTTCTTCGAGGCGAAGTGCCTGTGGGCAATAATTGAATGTCCTCCGTGACTAACGACAGTGGTAACTTATGACTCCCTGTTAATAAATGGTAATGAACTATGATTCAAACCTAAAACACCTAGATACTATAAAATCCTAGTTTATTAAAAACTGTCCCTGTGACTAGGCCTTATGTGCTAATAATAGAGTATCATAGGATAATGATAAAATCCTAAGACTTCTAACAAATTAACCTGAAATGGCAATTTAAAACCTTGGTTAATAAAACATAAAATACTGTAAGAGCCTTTAAGTAAGAACCTTGTCCATCATTTATATGTAGCAATTGAAGCTACATGGCTGGATCGGATGAAGTCAATAGTCATCCGGTAGGAAACCGTGATGATGCTAAATTCCTAGTAACGGGTGCTGAGCTGAAAGCGATTGTGAATGATGCGGTTGCGAAAGCCTTGGAACGACAGTACAGTGAGTACAGTGAGACCCGTAGTAGAACCCTACCTACACCGCATGCTAAACCAAAGAATCATTCTGAGGCTCACAACAAACCACCACCTACTCCACCCAAATCTAAGAAAGATGATGACCGACTTTCCTCAAATGAAAACAGTGTTCACCCCAAGAAGATTGTGTTTGACGATGCTCCGCGTGCTAAGGGTTGCACGTATAAGTATTTTGTGTCTTGTAAACCCCGGGATTTTACTGGGGAAAAGGAGCAGTAGACTGTATGACATGGCTTGATGAAATAGAGACAGTTGTAGACATCAGTGGTTGCGCTGAAAGGGATATGGTTAAGTTTGCATCCCAGTCTTTCAAGGGTGAGGCTCTAGCTTGGTGGGGAGCTTTGATCCAGGCCTCTGGAAAGGTTGCCTTGTATAATATGTCATGGGAGCAATTTGTTGCTCTTATCAAGGATAACTACTGCCCTCAGCATGAGGTTGAGCGGATAGAGTCTGATTTTCTATCCCTGGTTATGAAGAACCTAGACTGCCAGGCATACCTCACCAGTTTCAACACTTTGTCCAGATTGGTTCCTTACCTGGTAACCCCGGAACCCAAGAGGATCGCGCGCTTCATTGGGGGTTTGGCCCCAGAAATCAAAGCCAGCGTGAAAGCCTCCCGACCTATCACATTTAGATCTGTAACTGATTTGTCTCTATCCCTCACTCAAGATGCAGTGAGACAGAGATCATTAAGAAATGCGGACTCTGAAAAGAGGAAACGCGAAGATGAAAATTCATGTCGGTCAGGCAAGAAGCATAGAGGGAACCGTGACAGTAAGAAGGGGTCTGAAGCCAGGAGGAACGATCAACAGTCGGGCGATAGGCCCAAGTGCAAGGTTTGCAAGAAGCACCACTTCGGGAGGTGCAGGTATGAGCAGAAATCCCAACCTAAGGCATGTGGGATATGCAAGTCCACTGAGCACCGAACTCTTGAGTGCAAAAAGTTGAAGGATGCAACTTGTTACAGTTGCAATGAGAAAGGGCACATCAAGACCAATTGCCCAAAGATAATGAAGAAGGCTGAGGAAGGGAAGAAGACCAACGCTAGGGTCTTCCAGATGAATGTGCAGGAGGCCATCCAGAATGATAACGTCATAACTGGTACGTTTCTCATTAATGACGTTTACGCAAGGGTATTGTTTGATTCTGGAGCAGATAAATCCTTTGTAGATGATAAATTCTGTGAATTATTAAGATTGCCTATTAAAGCCTTGAAAGTAAATTATGAGGTAGAGTTAGCAGATGGGACTTTAGAACCCGTTTCGACTGTGTTAGATGGATGTGCCATATCTATTAGGAACCACTCTTTTCCTCTGTCCCTCCTCCCGTTCAAATTAGCAGGCTTTGATGTAGTAATAGGAATGGATTGGTTATCGCGAAACCAAGCCCAGATAGTGTGCAACAAGAAGCAGGTAGTAATCAAGACCCCATCTGGTGAGCCATTCACTATTCAGGGAGATACTCAACACGGATTGTCAGAGCAAGTGGCCATGTTTAAGGCATCCGGATGCACGAGTAGGGGTTGTGTCATTTATATGGCACAAGTAACTATTGGCGAGAAGAAGCCCAGGATCGAAGACATACCGGTCATTTCTGACTATCCTGAGGTTTTTCCAGAGGAACTACCTGGTTTGCCACCAGATAGGCAGGTGGAATTCAAGATTGACATCATTCCCAGAGCTGCACCAGTAGCCAGAGCACCATATAGATTAGCACCAACGGAGATGAAGGAATTAAGGACACAGCTAGATGAATTACTGGCTAAAGGTTTTATTAGACCTAGTTCATCTCCATGGGGAGCGCCAATTCTGTTTGTTAAAAAGAAGGATGGATCAATGCGTCTATGCATTGATTACCGTGAGCTAAACAAGGTTACTATCAAGAACATATATCCTTTGCCTAGAATCGATGATCTATTCGACCAACTACAGGGAGCGAGTTACTTCTCTAAGATAGATCTCAGGTCAGGCTATCATCAAATGAAAGTTAAGGAGGAGGATGTACATAAGACCGCGTTTAGGACTCGTTATGGTCACTACGAGTTCCTGGTGATGCCTTTTGGGCTCACTAACGCACCTGCCGCATTCATGGATCTCATGAATCGCGTATGCAAGCCTTATCTGGATAAATTTGTCATCGTCTTTATTGACGACATCCTCATCTGCTCAAAGAACCGAGCTGACCATGAGAGGCATCTTCGGTGCATTCTTAAGCTGCTCCATCAAGAGAAGCTCTATGCCAAGTTTTCAAAGTGTGAATTTTGGCTTCGCGAAGTCCAGTTCCTTGGACACGTTGTGAGTGAGCGTGGAATTCAAGTGGATCCCGCAAAGATAGAAGCTATCATGAACTGGCAGGAGCCAAAGACACCTTCAGAGATTCGTAGCTTCCTAGGTTTGGCTGGATACTATAGGCGTTTTATTGAAAACTTCTCAAGAATTGCTGCACCCTTAACATCGTTAACACGTAAGAACATTAAGTTTAATTGGGGACCTAAGCAGCAAGAATCTTTTGATATCTTGAAGCAGAAGTTGAGTAACGCACCTGTGCTAGCCCTACCTGAAGGCATTGAAGAATTTGTGGTGTATTGTGATGCATCACACACCGGAATGGGTTGTGTGTTAATGCAAAAGGGCAAGGTCATAGCCTATGCTTCACGACAATTAAAGGTGCACGAAAAGAATTACACCACCCATGACTTGGAATTGGGTGCCGTTGTATTTGCACTTAAGCTTTGGAGGCATTATCTGTATGGGACGAAGTGTGTAATCTATTCCGACCACAAGAGCCTTCAACACCTGTTCAATCAGAAGGATTTGAACATGAGGCAGCGACGATGGATGGAAACCTTGAACGATTATGATTGTGAAATAAGGTACCATCCAGGCAAGGCCAATGTAGTCGCAGATGCATTAAGCAGGAAGGAAAGAGTGAAGCCGATAAGGATCAATGCCAAGAGCATTGAAGTTAAGAGCAGTTTGAATGAAAGGTTGTTAGCTGCACAGAAGGAAGCTGTGTTGGAAGCTAACTATCCTGAAGAGAAATTAGGAGTAACTGAAGAACAGTTGTCCTACGACAAAGACGGGATGTTGAGATTAAATGGACGAATATGGGTTCCTGTATATGGAGGACTTCGAGATGTTATCCTCAAGGAAGCCCACAGTTCCAAATATTCTGTCCATCCTGGAGCTGATAAGATGTACCAGGATTTAAAGGCGAATTATTGGTGGATAGGCTTGAAAAAGTCTATAGCTGCTTATGTAGCTAAATGCTTGACGTGTGCTAAAGTCAAAGCTGAACATCAGAAGCCATCAGGTTTTCTGCAACAGCCTGAAATTCCCACTTGGAAATGGGAAATGGTGACGATGGACTTTATCGCCAAATTGCCTAAGACGCCGAAGGGAAATGATACTATATGGGTCATAGTTGATAGACTGACTAAGTCAGCACATTTCCTGCCCATTAAAGAAACCTTCAGCTCTGACATGCTAGCCCAATTGTACGTAGATAAGATTGTGGCCTTGCATGGCGTGCCAATATCTATTATCTCAGATCGGGATACTAGATACACATCACATTTCTAGAAGAGTTTCCAACAGTCTCTGGGCACTCAATTGAATTTCAGTACGGCTTGCCATCCTCAAACGGATGGGCAGAGTGAGCGTACTATTCAGACATTGGAGGACATGCTGCGTGCATGTGTGATTGATCTAGGAGGAAGTTGGGACAGGCATTTACCGTTGGTCGAGTTCTCCTACAATAATAGCTACCATACTAGCATTAAGGCTGCGCCTTTTGAGGCACTATATGGTAGAAAGTGCCGAACGCCCATCTGCTGGGTAGAAGTAGGGGATACCCAATTATCAGGTCCTGATTTAGTCTTCGAGACAACGGACAAGATTGTCCAAATTCGTGACCGCCTGAAAGCTGCTCGAGACAGGCAGAAAAGCTATGCGGATGAAAGACGAAAGCCTCTCAAGTTTGAGGTTGGCGATAAAGTTTTGCTTAAAGTATCGCCTTGGAAAGGGGTAATGCGATTTGGCAAGAAAGGCAAGTTAAGCCCAAGGTAGATAGGACCATTAGAAATCATCGAATGTGTAGGACCAGTGGCTTATAAGTTGAACTTACCCGAAGAGCTCGATGGAATTCATAATGTATTCCACGTCTGCAATCTGAAGAAATGTCTAGCTGATGAGTCACTAGTCATACCACACACAGATGTGCATATAGATGAGGGCTTAAAATTTGTGGAAAAACCTGTGTCGATTGAGGATCGACAGGTAAAGAAGCTTCGAAGGAAGCATGTACCCATCGGTAAGGTCAAATGGGAGGGCCGCAGAGGTCCTGATTATACGTGGGAGTTAGAATCCACAATGAAGGAAAAATACCCTCATTTGTTTCAGTAAATCTCGAGGTCGAGATTTCTTTTAAGGGGGTGAGGATGTAACACCTAGAAAATTCCTGTCCATTGAAATAAAGACACGTGTCATGAGAGACAGACGTGTCAGGAAAACCGGATCAAATAAAAAGATGTATGGTAGGATTTTTAATAAAAAGGGCGTCACGTTATTTAAAATACCTCTGAACGACCCAAGGGCGACATGTTATTAAATCACCTCTGAGCGACCCGAATTTTATAAATCCCAAGATCCTTAAATCATTCGATAAACATCCTATATGGTAACCGGTTGTTTCCAAATAAATAAAGCTCCATCTTTATTGTGGACTTCGGATTAGTAGGTTTGTTACTACTGAAAATGCTAAATAAAATCTTTGTAAATGGAATCAAGAATAGTTATGTAGCTTGTTAAACTATTATGAGAATCCAAGACTTGTTCTTGGTATTTCCGTCACTTTGCAAGTCCCATAAGAAGTCAATTGAAGGAGGGGACATGTAAGAACCATCCAAGCATGCAATGGCTGAGCAGATGGCCCCACTACTGAAAAAGATGGACTGAATTCGGAATTGTTTGATTGCATGGTCAAGACTTAAAAGTTTACAAATTTTTGTCCTCTGACCAACGGTTACGGACCGCAAGGCCCTAGGCTTACGGTCCGTAAGGAGGGTACCTGGGCGTTTTCAGCAAGGGTCGGTTACGGACCGTAGCCATTTCAGCATACGGTCCGCAAGAGGTGCTTACGGACCGCAAGGCCTTAAGCTTACGGTCCGTAAGACTGTCGCTGGCAGCAGAAAATGGACAGCTGCCTGTTCAGCCTGTTGCACCGCCTTATTGAAGTGGTTTTCGAAACAAGGGACTCTCTAGGCAGTATTTAGCCTATTAGGGACACCTGGGGTGATCTTGTAACTATCCTAGACTTCCATGTCTTGATCCTAAAGCATCTTGGTCCCTATATAAGGAAGTGAAGTGGTGAACTTTGATCATTCATTGTGTCACTCACTTGGAGCTTTTCTCTGGAACTTCCTTGGACAGCAACAAGTGCTCATTAAGTCTCTAATCCTATTTAGGATCATTGTAAGTGACCCTAACCACCCTTAATCCGTATTAGTCTAGTTATTTAGCTAAAAGTCAAACCGTCGTAAATTAGGTTTGACTTCGTGATTACTTAAAATGTGCTCTGTCAAATCACGAATTAAAAATACCTTTAAGTAGGTAATTATGTGGGTAACAAACCCTTAAAAGGGTACTTCCAGATTCCCACTCTAAGCATGTCAATTGTCGAGTCAAAGCTAACTATAAAAAGTCAACAGAATGCTTAAATCCAAATTAACTTATAATTAGCAATGTAAGATGCATGCAACCTGTTTTATCATTAATATAACTTGGTAAATAATGTAAGAACATGTTCCAACATGTCCAACTCGACAATTTTCTGTTTAGACCCGGTTTGGAACCGAAAGTCGCATAGTTTGACTTTCGCTTTGACTTTCAGTTCTGACCCGTTTTAGTCAAGATTAAGATTGCCTTAGAGCTTCTTTTGGACCTAATAACATGTTAGTATATCCTCCCATGATTATACAATTTGGTTCATTAGATATCTTGTTCGCATGCATGTTTCCGTTAAATGCCCATATGTTGACCATTATGCCCAAATGTCCAAATATCATGATTTTAAAAATGTAAAAAGGGGTAGACATCTTAGTTACTGAATTATAGATTTGTCCCCAAAATTTGACATCAGTTTGAGGTCTAGATTAAGAGTTATGCTCATTAGCGTAATTAGAAGCTTTCTTAGTAAATAATTAGCGTAATTAGCATATAACCTACCTAGACCCAAATTTTATATCAAAACCTTATACCCACTGTTATATAATAATATTTTGGGAATTTTAAAGAGTTTTATTTATTTTTAGGCTGAGCATAACATAAGGTTTTAAGCTTAATTCGGCTTATGCCGGTTTTGCCCTTTTTGGCTATAAAATGAGTTTTACAAAACTTTTTGACCCCAAACCTTTTCCTACTAATTTATTTTGTTAAATATATTATTTTGAGCCTTCTGGAATTATAAAAATATCAGCTTTTCTTTTAAAACCCGGAAATGGCTCCAAATCGCCTTTTTAGGCATTTTTACGACATAGTATATGTCAAAACTAATTTATATACATAAGGTCTAATACCTACTGATATATTTGGTAAAATTTCATATTATAACAGTAAACTAAAGTTGAGAACTCAGAATTCCCGTTTTGACCTTTTAAGCTTATGTAAAATTACCAAAATGCCCTTATGGGGCGTAATTGGAGTTCAAAATCATTTGGGGCATAATAGGACATATCTTACTGATATTACAACATATTTGGTGCATATAATCTCAGGAAACTTGTATATGATTTATATGGTTACCCGTTACGCACTGTCGCATTCGGATCGGCATATGTGACTAGTTTATTCACATTAGCCGAAGCGGGTCAAACCGTATCCTTGGCATCATTTTAAGAAATGGCCACGACCTTGACACCCGGGTGTAGGCGTACACCCGGTAATGTGTCCATATTTATTAAGGTATAATCGTTGGCATCCCGCCGCGGACTTATACTGAGTGGTGTGTCAATTAACCTTAAACCCGGCACGACCCGGGCGACTAAACACATAACGAACATGTAATTCTTTTACAAGTTTAACTTTGATTAATTATTCCCAAGTTATAAAATGTTTTGTGCCTTGTGCATTCAAATCAATTTTTAAAACCTTTTTAAAATGAGTCGGTTAAATTGTATTTACCAGTGCAAACTGACGTATTTTCCCCAAAAAGATTAAGTGCAGGATCTACACGGAATAGGCTGGCTTCTCCTTAGCGTCATATAGTCTCGCAAACTTTGGGATGCATTTTATCTGTTGAACAATTTTTCTCCTTTTTATTTCGATCCGCCTGTGGATCTATTTCGACTACTTGTGATACTTAGATATTACATTTGATGGTTGAAGTAAATCTATTTTATTGCTTCCACTGTGCATTATAATTTGTGTTGTTTGACAATGATGATATCAACTACGTCACTATAATCCCCCACCGGGCCCACCGGTGACACGTGGAAATTCGGGGTGTGACAGTTAACTTATGAGGGGATTAAAGAGTTTGGACCCCCGCCATCGAATACCTTTGGGTATTGAAGGAGATCCTACTAAATTTGACCCAGGTCCCTTGCAGGACCTCTAAACGCTGAACAAGGCAAAGACCCTTACCAAACCGTTCCCTTAACCCCCGACCAGGTAGCCAACATACCTCCATATAGGCCGTGGAGATATGAATGGTGAAAATCTTTTATTTTATATAGACAGTAAAATAATGCCAAGACACCACGGACAAACGATAAGGAAGAATCACCTTCAACATAAGCAACTAGTTATTAAAGTCATTAATACAAAACCAATTAAGAAGTGCAAAAGATTAAAAATAAAAAGTATTATACTAAACACTTGTCTTCACCAAGTGATGTAAGAGACTTAGGCAAACATGGCCTTGATTGTCAAGAACTCTTACGATCAATCTTGGATCCCGAGACGACTCACACACTCTATGATGGACAATGGATGATGGTGGTGGATGATGGTGTTGTGATGGTGGTGGGTGGTGGATGAAGTGTGAGAGAGGTGGTGTGCCAAGGGATGAGTTGCAATGGCTCCAAGCACTCCTATTTATAGGCTGAACAGAAGCCTGGGCACGGCCCCGTGTCCGCTGGGCACGGCCCCGTGCCCATCTGACACTATCTCTCTTCATTAATTTTAATTCGCAATTACAATTAATGCGCCTGCAGTAATTTGGGCACGCCCCCGTGTTCACTGGGCACGGCCCCGTGGTGAGCAATAGAAGCTTCTACAGGTTTGTCTTTTCTGCTGCTTCTTGGGCACGGCCCCGTGCTCGCTGAGCACGGGGCGTGTTCAGTCTTCTGCCTTCTCTGCTTTGCTTGGGAGGATGCTGTCGAGGGGTCGGGCAGTCCACTTTTGTTCCCTTTCTAATATTTATGTCAAATTTTGCAGTCTTTTTGCTTCTTTTGTTAATTTGAGCTCATTTAATCCTGAAAATACAAAAGGAAGACAAAAATACACTTTTTCCAACATTAGTACTTAAAAAGGGTTAGTTTTATGCCTCATTTGATGTAATTTATATGTTGCATTTTACACACATCAAATATCCCCACACTTGAATTTTTGCTTGTCCTCAAGCAAAACTCTTTAATATGTGGCTTACACTCCCAAATGGAATGGGTTGAAGAGAAGGTTTTGGGCTTGTCATAGAGTGTCGGGATTTTCCAAGATTGTTTTAGTTTTATTTTTATTTATTTACAATCCTATTCGTCATGATTTATTAAAAACTTTTCATAAGATAAATTACTTATTAAGGCATAACATGCCTTTCTAAAATTCCATTTATACAAGTTCACATACCTCACGGGGGAAATCACTCACACTCGGCCGAAGGTGTATTCTTAGTGAATCACTCGAGAGCGGCATGGAACTTATTCCTACCATAAGCTTGCCAAGCAATCAATCCTCCTCCTTTTTAACTTTATACCTTTGTAAATATCAAGAGGACTTTTTGGGTGAAGGGTTAGGCTTGGGCTAAAGGTGGGTGGTTGGGTTAGTGGTTAGTAAAAAGGGCGAAAGGCGTAAAAAGCGTCGGTTTTCGTAAAACATTTTGTTTTTGTGACTTTTTATTTTTAATGAAGTATTTCTTCAAACAAGCTTTTGTTTGAGGAGCTTTGTTTGTTTATTTCCAACTTCATTGTAATATTTTTTTTTATCGTCACACGAAAACCGAGCTTGTTACTAAAATAAAAGGTAGGGGGAATTTTTGGGTAGGTGAAAAGAAAAAGAAAAATAATGGTGTTGAAAGAAAAAGGGTTAGTCCTAATGCCTCCATCATTTACTTACTTGGGTTTAAGTTGGTAAGGACCGGGAATGAATTGTCGTGGCAAGTTCTAGAGTCGTAAGAACCAAGCGGCTATTCACACAAGAAACGAAAAATGAGCATTTAGCGTAAAGATGTATATTTGTATGCTCAATAAAGGCTCAAAACTCACTTTTGTGGGAATGGGTTTTTATGTGATCAAGTATATATAATCAAATTTTAACTAAGCTTGACATGCCGTTTCATAATTTTCTTATGTTGGTTCTTTTTATCACGACGCTATCGGTTGTAAACTTATAAAAATATAACCTTATTAGTCTTAGAATTCCCAACTTAAACTTAGACAAGTAGAAAAAATGAAAATTTTTGAAATTTTTTTTTTTTGGGTGATTAGCGGTTCCAATAGAGTTTTGTGTAAGGCTTGTTATTAGGACTTGCAAAATTCAAGGTTTTAGCATCCCCCCACACTTAAATTACACATTGTCCTCAATGTGTCCCAAAAATAAATTTTTAGGTTGATTGAATGTGTAAAATGGTGTTAAAAGCAAAATTTTTATGTTGCTGGCAGTCTGGACACGGCCCCGTGGTGACCGGGCACGGCCCCGTGTTCAGGTGCCAGTAACAATAATTAAAGAAAAGGAACCGAAGACTGGACACAGGGGCGTGTTTGGTGAACACGGCCCGTGTCCAGTTACCTGAACTGGGCATTTGCCTGCAGGTTGTTCAGCACGGGGCCGTGTTGGCTGGGCACGGCCCGTGCTGAGCTTACTGTAATGGAGAAATTGTTGTCGGACGGCCTTGTTTTTGTGCATGGGGCCATGTTTCTCGTTTCCCTTGTCATCCTTGACCACCATGAGTGTGTTTTATTCCTTCAAATTAAAACTAAAAGATTAAACTTAAACTAAGGATAGTTCTGCGGATTGCCTCCGTGGTGTGCCACGTTTATAAGGGTCCTTGGCTAGACCCAAGGCAAGGTTATATGTTTTCTGAGCGTGGTGTTTTGCATCCCATGTTGCACCGTCGGAGAGCATCATCCAAACTCGAATCAATAACCTTCATGTAATTGACCGGGTCATCGTCCTCTATTCTCTTCCCAACCCCGAACTTTACTTCATTATCCTCATATTTTAAAGTGAGTGTTCCGTCATTCATGTCCACCACTGCCTGTGCGGTGGCGAGAAATGGTCTCCCTAGTATGAGGGGGACTTCGGTGTCTTCTTCCATATCAAGTATGACAAAGTCGGCCGGGTAGACGAAATTGTCGACCTTGACTAGGAGATTTTCAATGCCACCTTGCGGGAATTTGACGGATCGATCAGCAAGTTGTATACTCATTTTTGTAGGACTCGTTTTTCCTAGGCCGAGTCTTTTGAACATTGATGAGGGCATGAGGTTAATGCTAGCCCCAAGATCGGCTAGTGCATTACGAACGGGGGAGTCCCCGGTCGAGCAAGGAATTGTGAAGCTTCCGCGATCAATTTTCTTTTGGGGGAGTTTGTTGAGTACGAGGGCAGAGCATTCTTCGCCTAAGTTAACTAATTGCAATGTTTCAATTTTCCTTTTATGAGTGAGGAAGTCCCTCATGAACTTAGAGTATTTAGGCATTTGGGTTAGGGCGTCAATGAAAGGAATGTTGACATGCAATTGTTTTAGTAGACTTTCGAATTTTGCGAATTGTTCATTGGTCTTTTGACGGATTAACCTACCGGAGTACGGAACTCGAGGAGCCTTGGTAGGCTCTGGTGAGGGAGGAGTGACCTTCTCTTGCTATGGCGGAGATGTGACCTCCTCAATAGGTGCTGGCCCTTCTGCGGGACCCACGGTACGGTTCCGTAGAGTGATGAGATGAACTTGTGCCTTTGGGTTTGTCTCGGTATTACTTGGTAGCGCGCCTTGCGGTCTCTCGGAGAAATTTTGGGCTAGTTGATTTATTTGTTTTTCAATGTTTTGAATACTAGCTTGTTGATTTCTAAAATTTGATTCTAATTGTAGAAATCTATCCGAGTTTTTCTTTTCAGTGTCGAAGATGAGGCGAGATATAATATCTTCAAGCCTCTCTCGTCCACCTTGTTGTTGAGGGAAATTTTGTGACACATTTCTTGGTTGTTGAAAGTTTGTTCGTTGGTTTACGCCTTGTTGGTTACTACCATTGTCGGGTTCTCTCCAACCAAGGTTAGGATGATTTTGCCATCCTTGGTTGTAGGAGCCCGTTGGAGGACCCGACGGCCTAGGTCTATTATCAATGTAGTTTACCGATTCTTGTTGATCGTCTGTTTCTTTCATACAACTCCAAATTTCATGTGGCCCACCACACCCTTCACAAGCCATAACCGAGACCGTTTTTGTCATTTCCAACTTTTTTATTTTTGAAGAAAGGGCCTCGATTTGGGCTTGTAAAGAAGTGCTTTCATCAACCTTATGGGCGCCCGGGACAATGGATTTATTGCCTCGGGGAGTGTGCCACTGAAAATTGGTTTGAGCAATTTCCTCAATTTGATTATATATTTCATGCGGGCAGCGATTACCTAAAAGTCCCCCGGAGCTAGAGTCAAGTGTTTGCCTTGTGTGTGGCAACAACCCATTATAGAAAGTGGATACTTGTTGCCATATCGCAAGGCCGTGATGTGGACACTTTCGCAATAGCTCCTTGAACCTTTCCCAAGTTTCATATAAGGATTCCCCGTCCTCTTGTGAATATGTATTAATTTCAGTCATTAATTTAGCCGTTTTAGCGGGAGGGAAATACTTATATAGAAATTTTTGGGCTAGTTCATCCTAGGTGTTTACCGATCCAGCTGGGAGGGCGTTAAGCCAAGCTTTTGCTCGGTCTTTTAGTGAAAAAGGAAACATTCGGAGGCGGATGGCGTCATTTGATGCTCCATTGATCCGAAAGGTATCACATATTTCTAAGAAATTAGTAATATGTAGATGGGGATCCTCGTCCGCAAACCCATGGAAGGTTGCAGAGTTTTGAAGCATCTGTATCAAATGCGGCCGAAGTTCGAAGTTATTGGCTTCAACATTCGGTGCATTGATAGCGGCGCCGAGATTACCTACGGTGGGTCGTAGATAATCCATGAGGGTACGTTGGTCCGCCATTGGAAGTGGGTTCCCCGAAACCTTCTCTTGGCTTTTAGCTTTTAGTCTTTTTCTGAGAAAGCGTTCGGGTTCTTCTAGAGGTTCTTTTATGTCTTTATTAGAACTGGAGCTCATACACTACGTAGAGGTGGCGTCTGGTTCCAAGTCCTACAACAAAAACAGAAAAGAATGTTGGTCAGAAGGTTCACCACGGCCCCGTGCTCAGTGAACACGGCCTGTGGTCGGAGTTACAATGATTGTTTTCCGGATCCCTGTTACTGGAGAGTTGGACACGGCCCCGTTTTGCACCGACACGGCCCCATGGTCAGCCTTCTATAACTCGGAAAACTAAAAACTGCCAGTAATACTGCTGGGCATGGCCCGTGTCCGACCAGGCACGGCCCGTGCTGAGCTCTGCAGAAGCTGAAAAATTAAGAAAATCCTAAAAAAGTAAAAAGAAAATAAAAAAATGATTAGGCCGTTGTGGACGTAGTATAGTGTTGGTAAGATACCGAGGTCGTCCAAGGACACAAGAGCTTTTAGTACCGGTTTATCCTCAACGTCTAATCAAATCAAAATGTTAGAAAAGATTTTTAA
Organism: Helianthus annuus; assembly: GCF_002127325.2. Lineage (NCBI taxonomy): Eukaryota > Viridiplantae > Streptophyta > Magnoliopsida > Asterales > Asteraceae > Helianthus > Helianthus annuus. The sequence continues at coordinate 109,470,522 of NC_035440.2, forward strand.
AACTAAGAAAATAAAACTAACTAAATGCTGAAAAATAAAATAAAAATAAAAACAGATAGACAAGATGAATCACTTGGATCCGACTCGTGTGTTAGTATAACCTTTGATTATTTTCTCACTTTTGCACTTGTTTAAGAGATTATCTTAGTTATTGTAGTAGGCCCCTCTTTTGAAGGCGACGTTACCCTCAACCCAGTAGTTTGAGTCAGCAAGGATACAATCCTAAAGGGTCGAATTATTGAAAGATAATTAATTAAGTTATTAATGCAAATTATGGTAGGCCCCTCTTTTGGAGGTGACGTTACCCTCGACTAAGTAGTCTGAGTCAGCAGGGATACAGTCCTAAATAGCCGGGTTATAGTATTAATAGTAGTTAACTTATGAGGGGATCAAAGAGTTTGGACCCCCGCCATCCAATACCTTTGGGTATTGAAGGAGATCCTACTAAATTTGACCCAAGTCCCTTGCAGGACCTCTAAACGCTGAACAAGGGCAAGACCCTTACCAAACCGTTCCCTTAACCCCCGACCATGTAGCCAACATACCTCCATATGGGCCGTGGAGATATGAATGGTGAAAATCTTTTATTTTATATAGACAGTAAAATAATGCGAAGACACCACGGATAAACGATAAGGAAGAATCACCTTCAACATAAGCAACTAGTTATTAAAGTCATTAATACAAAACCAATTAAAAAGTGCAAAAGATTAAAAATAAAAAGTATTATACTAAACACTTGTCTTTACCAAGTGATGTAAGAGACTTAGGCAAACATGGCCTCGATTGTCAAGAACTCTTACGATCAATCTTGGATCCCGAGACGACTCACACACTCTATGATGGACAATGGATGATGGTGGTGGATGATGGTGTTGTGATGGTGGTGGGTGGTGGTGGGTGGTGGATGAAGTGTGAGAGAGGTGGTGTGCCAAGGGATGAGTTGCAATGGCTCCAAGCACTCCTATTTATAGGCTGAACAGAAGCCTGGGCACGGCCCCGTGTCCGCTGGGCACGGCCCCGTGCCCGTCTGACACTATCTCCCTTCATTAATTGTAATTCGCAATTACAATTAATGCGCCTGCAGTACTTTGGGCACGCCCCCGTGTTCACTGGGCACGGCCCCGTGGTGAGCAATAGAAGCTTCTACAGGTTTGTCTTTTCTGTTGCTTCTTGGGCACAGCCCCGTGCTCGCTGAGCACCGTGCTTTGCTTGGGAGGATGCTGTCGAGGGGTCGGGCAGTCCACTTTTATTCCCTTTCTTGTATTTATGTCAGATTTTGCAGTCTTTTTGCTTCTTTTGTTAATTTGAGCTCATTTAATCCTGAAAATACAAAAGGAAGACAAAAATACACTTTTTCCAACATTAGTACTTAAAAAGGGTTAGTTTTATGCCTCATTTGATGTAATTTATATGTTGCATTTTACTCACATCAATGAATAAAGCTTCATAAATTTAGTTTGATCCTGAGAGATTAGAATTAGAGTTTTAGATTGCGGACATACGTGCGATTTGTGTAAAAAGTCTCAAAATAAACGAAGAACCAAGTTTAAAACCACACATAAAATTGAGATAACATAAAAGATAGGCTAGTAAAACATAGGATTGTTCCGGGTAGAGGAACGGTGACTGACCAAAGTAAATCGAACCCCTTTCGAATTGAGGCAACGTGTCTTGACTTACTTAGACAAATACGTCATCGATGTTAGGCCTACATTATTTGTCCTTTTGGTCATTTCACGTTCCTAATTTGATTGGGAATTTCGAGACTTTGGCGAGACATAAAAATCAAAGAGTGGGACTAGTTATCAAGGTTTGAGTTTCACCTCCATCCTGACAACATCGTACCCTAACAGCGTCGGTACTTATCAACAGATAAGACCTACTAGGATATAATAAGGAAATTTCCCATCAAGATTCGGATGTCACTCCTGACTTGAGGGAAATCTCGTGCCAAATACAAACATCGCATAGCAGTGTTTTCAAAGTATCCAAGTGTATATTGTGTCAGTCTTAGGAAATGCATGTAAGTTTATCAGGGAAATGTGCTGCTAGGGAGCAGATACGGTAGGATGCATAAGTCTTAAACAACAGATAAGAGTCAAGATTCCTAGAACTATAGACTAGGGCAAGTATTCCTACTTATCCTAATTCCCTATAGTTATGGCTCTGATACCAATCTGTCACACCCCAACCGATGGGGGAAACATCAGGGTGCGGCACTAAGCGTTCAGATTGCTCGTGAGATTCCATAACACTATCGTTTCATTATTGATTAAGTAGATTCAAACATTGTCTAAACATCAAACGTCACAACCATAGAATATCGAATACAACCATTTCAAATAATGTTCAAAAGATTCTATATTATCTAGGCGTGCGTTTCTAGCGGCAACCTAGCTTGTTTCCTGATCATTGCATCCTATCAGCCTGCAACATGTATTAAAATAAAGTTAGTACAAAAACGTACTGGCGAGTATGCAAGTTTGAGTATATTGCATAGTAGGTTAAAAGTCTTATATCCATCATGCAAATGATAAAAAATAGCTTCAGCCATGCTAGTGTTCGCAGTCTAAGTGATAGCCCAAGTGTCCCGATGCTTTAACCACTTTCCCAAGAATCAAGGAAAGCAAATAGAATCCTCCTAACAATACCCCCGAGAATAATGGGGAGGTGCATCTTCCTATAGCGCTACTATTGTTAAGGCGGAACTACACACAAGGATTAAACGTTCACATAGCATAAAGAATCAAGAATCAAGAATGACAAGTATCATGGTTCACGTTCACAGAGGACAGAGTTTAGATTCAAAAGTTTCAAGTTTCAAGTTTCATAGAATACATATTGCATCCCAAAAGTTTAAAACAGAAAGGGATTGAGTATACTCACAATGATTTCTTAACAATAAAACTGTTATTGGATCAAAGGGAGCTCTTAGGATTAGCCTGATAAGAGTACAATAGATAAGTGTCGCACAAAATAACAGGAATCGTGCAAAGTGTCGGATCAGTCACCTGATCAGAGGGCCATCCAGACGGATGGTCATCCGCTCGGATGACTTATGTGATTAGGACGGACAGCCATCCGATCGGATGGTCACCCGTACGGATGGCCATTCGATCGAATGGTCATTCGATCCAAGGTGAGTTTCCAAATGATTAACTTTTATACCAAGTGTCCAAACCTGGTCTTTCAATCGGATGGTCATCCGATCGGATGGCCGTTCGGTCGAATAACCCTTCATATGTAAGTTTCAAAGTTCAAAGTTTCTGATTCAAAATAGTCTAGTGTTGAAGGTTGCAAGACACATGTTACCTCGATCGGATGGCGATCGGATCGCCATTCGATTGCAATGATCTTGCTCCTTTTTGTAACTTGTAAAGTTACTAAGTTTCGAGTTTAAGGGTGACGGCATGGTACGTATTGAGACAGTTGTAAACACCTCAAGGCGCAGCCTGTCTGATCGCACGAGAATCACCCAGTCCGATCAGGTGTCTGCTCTTGACGGTGTTCACGCCTGAATCCGTAGTCCGGCCGCCTTCTCTGGCGATAATCCATTCCAAGCTGACTCCAGACTAATCATCAAGCCTACAGCCCGTCTGGGTCCGGATTCCTCCATTTTTGAGTAAAAAGTTTTAAGAAAAGTTGAAGATAAGCATGAAATTGACTGAAAAACTTAGATTTAGCAAAGATTTGGTACAAATGCACATGAAATTCCTTAGATCCGAGATAGATCTTGACTGGAATGACATCACACAACTGTTTGTACAAACCACCATGATGACGTCATCCTCAAGAGCTCAAATCTCAGAGATTTCACGGTGAAAAGTGTGATTTCGAAGAAGAGTCACGTAGAGGATAGTGTATAGATCGAAGTTGTACAAGAATATAAGAGAAAACTTACAAGAATCGGCCTAGAATTGAAGAAAAGTGCCCAAGAATGAGAGTGCGTGCGTCTGGATCGAAGGAGGTTGTCACATCAGTGAAGAATAGAGGGGAGTTAAGGCGGTGTGGCAACGGATCATGTCGCAACCCCCGTCCCCTTAACAAACCCGGGTACGGGCGGCCGCGGCCAGTTTCGGTGGTATCTGGTGTTTGTCCATTTTCGCAGCGGAAATTACATCAGGATCGTAGTTAGAAAATATTTTATCAGAGTAAAATACCACACTTTTATAATATCAAACATATGGGATAAAACCTAAGTTTTAAGTACACACATTTTCATAGGAATGAATTTTATTTAATAAAAACATCTATTTATTTTTGGTAACTTTATTGCCACTTTTCCAAGACTTCAGTGCTGTCGAGCTGGCTTCTTGTTGATACACGGAATGTCCGTTGACTACGTCTACAAAAAGTCTGAAGTCAAGATTGGTCTATAGGGGGTCAAAGTGTAAATATTGTGTAAAATAGAGTTAGGTTCGCTTATATGTCATTGTATTGATGTGGACCGCTTATTTGTCACTTATATGGATCGCTTATGTGTCAAGGGATCTGGATCGCTTATATGGCATGTCACATAAGCGACCCAGGAACTCTATATATAGGGGTGAGCAGTTCATCATTTGTAACGGTGTATGTGTGTGCTACGGTGCTGAAACTCTGCCAAATTTTTATCAGAAAGCAATAGAAAGATAAGGAATTGAAAGGATAAGCTGTTGTAACTTCATTTACGTTGATTCCGCCTTCGTACGTGAAGATGAACTACCTTGACTGACTTTTCGGGTCATAGATCGGTCCAACAAGTGGTATCAGAGCTCAGGACGAGGAGTTCATACTACGACAGCATAGATCTGCAGAAATCTCTCTTTTCTACTCACTTTCTCTCATACTTTTTCAGTTTCTAGTGGTTCCAACGGTCAAAATTGTCTGAAATTCGAGTATAACGTGTAAAACACACTATTAACAAACCCTAGAAAGAATCAGGTGAAAATACGGACTAAAAATGGTAAAAACCGGCTAAAACCAGTGGGTCACGTATTCGAACATTTAGGATCGCTCGAAATTAAACTTTAGGATCGCTCGAATTACCTGTGTGGATCGCTTTTTCGGACAATATTTCTGTTAGGATCGCTCGAACGGACACTACTTGAACCGCTCGAACGATCATATCCGGACCGCTCGAACGATCAAATTTTCTGGACCGCTCGAAAGAATTGGTCTGAACCGCTCGAACGGATACTATTTGGACCGCTCGAACGATCACATTGTGAACCGCTCGAACGATCATACTCGGATCGCTAATTCAAACAAATTGTAGTTCGCTCGAACTTACACTTTGTGGTCCGCTCGAAAGGACATTGTTGTCTGGACCGCGTATTTGGACATTTATTGATCCGCTTTTCTGTCAAGCTGTACAAACAGGATCGCTTTTGTGGTTCTGTTATTTTTTAAAAATCAAAACTTTTCTAAGTGTTGTCTGATTTTGCAGGTACGTTCACGATGGATGAAATGTTCTCGAATCCATTTAGCGATATGTACACATTCACGGGAAGTTCAGGAAACAACGATTCGACATCGAACAATACGAACGAGAATCAACAAAAAGAGAAAAAGAAAGAAGCTTGGGAGTCCGAAAGTGCATTTGGAACGTTTAACAAACCTCCTAAGTTGATGGCTATAGAAGACTACAGCAGGTGGGCAACAAAGTTCGAAGATTGGCTAATGGCATTCGCTTTCCCCAGTTGGAAGAGTATGAAAAACGGTTATGCTGAGGGAAAGAAAAATGGTGAAGCTTTAAGAAATTCTGAAGAAATTGATATCTTTGTAGCTGAACAAAAGTGTGTAGCTCTGTTGTTTCAATCAGTTCGGGAGGATATTATCTCACTGATAGATTACACCAATGCTAAAGATTTGTGGAAAAAGCTCGAAACGAAGTGTATTGGAAGTAAAGAGATTGTAAAAAATAAAACGAAACTTCTTAGAAAAGAATTTGATATGTTTGGCTGTCTTAAAAATGAATCGATTAGTAAAATGATTGAAAGGTTCGGCCATCTGAAACTGGAACTGGCACGACATGATATTAAGTATTCTCCGGAAGAACTTGTTGATAAACTATTCGATTCCTTACCAGATGAAGTGGATTAGAGATATTACGCATTAATGTTGAAGAACACTATTTCTCCTGAAAAGTTGACTCTAGATTTGGTGATTGAATAACTTGAAAGTCATGAGCTTGAATTGAAGAAAACTTACAAAGTCAATCACTCATCCTATCAGCAAAACTTGGATCTTTATTATCCGAAAAGCTTGATGCCGAAAGCTACTTCTCCGAAAACTGCATTTTCTGCTGAGAATGTTTCTTCAGCAAACAAAGAAAGTCAAAGCAGTTCAAACATTGGAAGCCACAGTGGTTATCACGGTGGATCTTCATCTTCTGACAAACGTTCTGATGCAAAGTTTTCGTGCAACATCGCTATAGATCTGAAGAACGCACAAAATTTTGATGAAGAGTCGGCCAAGCAACAAATGGTTTTTCTGGCATCTGTGTTGGAGTCCTATGAAGGTTTGGTAGCCGGAAAGATAGGGAACACAAATCTGACGAAAGAAGATTACGATCAGATAGACCCTGAAGAAATGGAGCTGATCGACATCTGTTGGGCAATGGCAAGTGCAGTTCGACGTGCACAACGCTTTATGGAGATTACTGGGAGAAAAACGATCGGTGGTCCATCTACAAAGTTGGGGTTCAATAAATCCAAAGTGACGTGCTTCAAATGTAAGCAGAAGGGTCACTTCAAGCGTGAATGTAGAAACGCGTACGTTGATGAGTCAGAGAATCCGTTTCGTGACGATTATTACAAAAAAGGCAATCTACCATCAAAATAAATCCGAGCCGCCCAGATTGAAGCAGCAGGAAGAGAATAAAGACAAATCGAGGGCATTAGCTGTGATTTATGACGATGAGGGGTACGATTGGAGTAAAGAAGTTCTACCAGAAGATGATGCGGTGGGTTACGCATTCATGGCAAGTCATGATGAACCTATTCCATGGAAGGATGATCGTACGGAGGAACAGAAGTATAAGTATCGGAAGATGGTTGCTGAAGCCAAAATCATCAGACTTTCTAGTGTCTTTCTGGAAGCTAGAAGAGCAAACAGATGGGATCCAGACAGAGAATGCTATCTTGATAGATATGGCAATATCGCGGTTGATGACAAAAAGATAGATATCGAAGCCATCATCCAGGAGTACAAAGAAGATGATGAATATTGGCAGCACAAGTGGTGGGGAACACCAACATCAAAGATGATTGAAGAAGAGAAAGAGAGAAAGGAGAAAGAAGAGAAAGAGAGAAAAGAGAAAGAGATGAAAGAAAAAGAAGAACTTGAGAAAGTAAAGCAAGTTGATACCGGTCTGATCGATACTACACAGGAGTTGACAGCTGAGAACCTGGGAAATATGGCTGACAAAGTGCTAGCTGCAAAAGCACTTGAGGTAGATCCTGTTTCTGTTACTGAGTCAAAGAATCAGGTCAGTCAAAACAAGTCAACGAATGTCTCAGGTAACAAAGTTGAGGGTAATGCTGATTGCAAAAGTTGCACCAAACAATGCAATTTTTGTGGCACTGTCACGCACCTAAACGGTGAGAAAATCAAGAATCTAACAACTAAAGTTGGAAAGCTTGAGGATCAGATTCTTGAATGTGACACAAAATTAAAAGCTTCAACTGAACAAGTAAATGAATTAACTACTGAATGTAAGAAAATTAAAGCTGAAAATGACAAAGTATTTCTTGAGCACCGACAAATTTCTGAAAAATTTGAAAAATTAAAAAGCGTTGTCAAAGATAGTGATGATCGAAATGGAAAAACATCTAAAGAAAATGAACATCTAAGAGCTGTTTTGAGATTAAAAGAAGAATCAATTAACAAACAACTGGATGAAATTGCTAAACTATAACTTAAAGTTCAAGAAATTGAAATTGAAAATGAAAGAATTCAGTTAAAATTAAACAGTTATAGCTCAGCTAGCTTTGTTTTGCAGCATATTGTTCCCAAACCTATAGGGAAAAACAAAGCTGGTGAGGATGTGTTTTCTGATGGAACGGGTGTAGGGTTTCACAAAGTTCCACCGCCAATTTTAGACAACTACACGAAAAAGCAGTCTAGTTTGGTGGAAATTGAGGAAGAAAGTGATGTTACACTTCCTGAGAACATTGATGTCACGTTCACGTCTTCCAATGAAGAGGGTGTACAAAATGATGTGGTGAAAAGTGTGATAGACAAAGTGCTTAAGCCGGATTGTGACACTCCTGAGGAGGATGGGTGTTTTCTAGATAAATACATTCCGAAGCAAAAGTCCAAAAACAACTTACATGATGAATCTGATCTTGTCATGTACAAGATGTCGGGATCGGATAAGTTGTTTTCGGATTCTGAGTTTCCATTAGAGAATGTTAATTTGAACAAATTGACAAATGTTTTCAAACTGGTCGAAGTCGAGTTGTCAGCAGTGAGCGATCTGAGTCGAAAGAAAGAGAGGGTTTACAACAAGAAAACTGTTTATCCACCACGTTTTTACAATAACAACAGAAACAACTGGTCGGGTGGTTATCAGGGGGGTAAACCATATCAGAAAAGAAACATTTCAAACAAGAGGTTTGTCGAAAAGAAAAAGTTTGTGAACAGTTCAAGTTCACTTGCTGATGAAGAAAAGGAAATTTTTATAAAATCAAACAAAGAATTTTTGAGAAGAGAGCTTCACAGGCTCAGTCTGAAGGCACGAGTCGGGTAGCTGATACTCGTACTTGTTTTAGATGTGAACAGGTTGGTCATATTGCACGAAAGTGTACATATGTGAAGCCTAAGACTGAAGCTGTGAAGGTTCAACAAAAGAAAGTTGATGTGAAGGGTAAAACACCGATGTATGTTGAGAAGAAAGTTGTTGGGAAGAAAAATGTTCAAATTGACAACTTGACAGTAAAAACTGAACCCGTAAAGAAGTTGGTAAATCAAAATGATAAATTTTATAAGAGGGTTGCAGTAGCTCAACAGGTGTGGAAACCTAAAATTGAACCTAAAGTTGAGAAGAAAGTTTCAACTTCTGAGGTGAAAAAGGCTGAAGAATCAATTACGGTTGATTATGATGCACTATTTCCACCTCTTAAGTCTAAGAATTTCAAAATTCAAATTGCTTTTAAGTCATGGTTACACCTAAGGCTGATGAGGCCTGGGTGGACACCATGTTTGACTAAACAGTTTGAATTGCCGGAGCTTCCTGGATCGCGAAGCATGAATCGGCATCTTTCTTGAAGTTGTTTAAATGATGATTTGTTATGTGCAAGATCTTCCAAAACTTGTATCCAGGTGGATAATGGATAGTGGAGCGTCAAGGCATATGACAGGGAGGACCGCATTGTTGTATGATGTGAATAACATTAATGGTGGCTATGTGGGTTTTGCGGGTAATCAAGGAGGCAGGATCATAGGTGAAGGAACATTGTCAAATGGCATTATCACGTTTGAGAGAGTTAACTACATCGCTGAGCTGGAGAACAACCTGTTGAGTATCTCCCAGATCTGTGACCGGATGTATACTACTCACTTCACCGACAAAGAATGTTTGATCTTGAAACCGGGATTTGTGATACCTGAAGAGTGGATCATCATGAGGGCACCAAGAGTTAACGATCTGTACGTGTTGGACATGAGCGTTGCTACTACAACCACGGGCCAGGCTCATTGTTTTGTGTCCAGAGCAACGGAAAAAGAGTCAAGGTTATGGCACCGAAAGATGGGGCATATTCACCTAAGGAAAATGAATCACTTAGTGCATAACGACTTGGTCACTGGAGTGAATATTAAAGGTTTTCATCTGGAAGGGGAGTGCATAAGTTGTGTCAAAGGCAAACAGAAGAAAAAGTCACACCCTACAAAGCAAGTCAATTCAGTTTCAAGACCATTGGAACGACTTCATATGGATTTATTTGGTCCAGTGAATGTCAAAAGTATAACAAGAGATTCCTATTGTCTGGTCGTGACTGATGACTACTCCAGATTTTCGTGGGTCATGTTTTTGAAAGCAAAAGACGAAACCTTTGATAGTTTGATGGTATTGTTTAAGAAAATTGAGAATCTGTACCAGAGACCGATTTGTAGAATTCGAAGTGATAATGGTACTGAATTCAAAAACAGTAAGATGGAGGAGTACTGTGATGAAAGAGGTATACTGCATGAGTTTAGTGCTCCATACACTCCTCAGCAAAATGGAGTTGCAGAACGCAAGAACCGGACGCTAATCGAGACAGCCAGAACGATGCTTGCAGATTCCAAGTTACCAATTAATTTCTGGGCTGAAGCTGTTTCTGCTGCATGCTATACTCTCAATAGAGTTCTTACTATGAAGAAGTTCAACAAGACGTGTTTTGAGCTAATCAATAAACGCAAGCCGAATTTGAAGTATCTAGAACCGTTTGGGTCACCCTGTACGGTGATAGAGCCTAATGGCAAGTTTGGTTCAAAGAACTTTGAAGGAATATTTGTTGGATATTCAGGTCCTACACGGCGTGTCTTTATTCCAAGTGAAAAGCGTATTATTGAAGCCTCGAATGTTGAATGTCAGGGGTACACTATGCCGCCTCAGAATCCTGGTGATTCATGGCGTTATCATTATGACAAACTTTGGGAATCGTTTGACATGAGAGAAGAATCAGAGGAAGAGGAAGATTTCTTTGATGAGCTGGATATTTTACGAGACTATGAATCGACGCTCAGGTTCCCAGCAGAATATTCTAGAAGATCTCGGGAGACTTCAAATGATGATGAAGCAGGTCCTAGTAACGCTGGTGAACATGATGATGAAGTTGCTCCTGGTAATCAGTCGGAGGTGAATGATGATCAAGAAGCAGAAAATATGCCAGTTTTTGACCATGGTGATTCAGATCTTGAGGGGGAGCAGATCCAGTTGTCAAGTCAAACAAACCAAGTTGGTGAACAAGATGCAGAGCAGAATGTTACTAATCTGGAGGGAAATGTAGAAGTTCCAAGCGAAGTGATGCCGCGAACTCTTTCTTATCATCCAGAGGAATTGATAATAGGAGAATTGCAATCGGGCGTTCGCACGAGACGTCAAATTGACCAGGGCTTAATGTGTTTTTATTCTACAGTAGCACCTTTACAAACTGAATTTTCATTAAGTTGCTTTATTTCGCAGGTCGAACCGAGGACTTACAAAGAGGCGCTTACTGAAGACTCTTGGGTCATCGCGATGCAAGAAGAGTTAGGACAGTTTGAGAAGTTAGGTGTGTGGAAGTTAGTTGATTTACCGGATGGTCAAAGGAAAATCAATACAAAATGGGTTTTCAAATGTAAGAGGGACGAGAGAGGAGTGGTTGTAAGGAACAAAGCTTGACTCGTTGTTCAGGGCTTTAGTCAACAGGAGGGGATTGATTTTACCGAAGTCTATGCTCCTGTCGCACGACTAGAGGCTATCAGAATTTTCCTAGCATTTGCGTCTTGGAAGAATTTCAAAGTATTTCAGTTAGATGTTAAGTCAGCGTTTCTTTATGGGAAGGTCAAAGAGGAGGTTTATGTTGGTCAGCCGCCGGGCTTTACTGACCCAATCCACAAGAACAAAGTTTATTTGCTGGACAAAGCGTTGTATGGTCTACATCAGGCGCCGAGAGCCTGGTACGAGACTTTGTCTCAACACCTACTCGCTAACCAGTTCATACGTGGAAAAGTGGATGCCACTCTCTTCACTAAAGTCGTTGATGGTCATCTTCTGATAGTACAAATTTATGTGGACGATATAATTTTTGGGTCAACAAATGAGAAATTATGCAAAGATTTCGAACATGTGATGAAGCAGAAATTTGAAATGTCATCAATGGGGGAGATGAAATTCTTTCTGGGATTACAAGTTGAACAACTTCTTGAGGGAATTTTCATTCATCAAACGAAGTACGTGCATGATATTCTGGAGAAATTTGGAATGTCAAGTTCTACTCCAGCTGCTACCCCACTTGCGACTAATCATGGGATTCACCCAGATCTCACCGGAGACAGGGTTGATGAGACACTTTATCGATCCATGATAGGTTCTTTGATGTACCTAACTGCTTCACGTCCTGACATCATGTACCCAACGTGCCTCGCAGCAAGATTTAAGTCTAACCCGAGAGAATCGCACATGATTATTGTGAAGAGGATTTTACGATACTTGAAAGGCACACCCACATTGGGGTTGTGGTATCCTCGCAAAGGCGATTTTACACTCGAAGGGTTTTCCGATTCGGATTTCGGATGCTGCAAAATCAACGCGAAATCAACAACTGCAGGATGCCAATTTTTTGGTCCGAGATTGGTCACTTGGCAGTGTAAGAAACAAACATCTGTGGCGCTATCTACATGTGAAGCGGAGTATGTTTCTGCTAGCAGTTGCTGCTCTCAGATCTTGTGGATACAGCAACAGATGCGCGACTACGGTTTGCAGTTTCTTATCACACCTCTGTTTGTTGATAATGAGGCCGCAATTAATATAACTAAAAATCCAGTACATCACGCTAAAACTAAACATATTGAGATTCGTCATCACTTTATTCGCGATTGTTTCGAGAAAAAGTTGATACGAATTGAGAAAATCCACACTGACGAACAAAAAGCTGATTTACATACCAAAGCTTTTGATAAAAATCGGTTTCAATATTTGTTAAAACTTAATGGTATGAAATTGCTTTCGGTGTCGGATGGGGTTGTGAGCGTTGATGAGAATACTGTTGCGGATGAAGATGAGAAACAATCTGCGATGGTTTGTCGGTTTTTTACGTGTTTTGGTATTTAGGGGGAGATAGTTAGTTGTACATAGTCTATTTTCAGAAAAATACAAAAACAGTAAAAAATGCTAAAATCCAAAAACATGATAAAATTGAAAAAGAGCTTGTGTATATAGGGAAAATGATAGTACATCAGCTAGACAATTACAGTATGCTAAAGATTTGGAAAGACTAAATGAGTTAAACAGTCTCACTAACGATGTGTCGATAGGTTTTCGTACATTTAGTAGATTTATTCAGGATATAAACCTAAAAATTTCAAACTTGTGAAATTCGTGGGGAACACTACTTGGATATATAGGTAACCCCTGAAATCTCGTTTGAAAGGTCTCGTATTCTGATATACTAGGTGGTTATACTCTTTGATGTCTGGGGTATTATTCCGGGACTTCTGCTGAACGGTAGTTCTGACCTAGTCCTTGGCTAATACTTTATCCAAAATGCTTGAAATATAGCATAAAGCCCTCAGCTGATTAGACAATAAAATTGATAATCAGTTGTTGTAGCTGAAAAAGATCCTTTAAAGGGGACACACTGCTAAGTCGAAGCTGATATCTCTCTGCTGAACGGAAGTTCTGACCTGAGATCCCTCAGTTCTCGCATTTAACCCATAATTTATGTACAGACATCATTGTAGTATTCTTGCCTGTAAGACTGAATATTGGGATTCTGGATACGGGAGTATATTCAGGAGGTGGGACACATGAATTGATCTAAGTTCTTAAAACACTTAAACGGTATCCTGAATAGATTGAAGTTTGTATGAGAATTTAAGATGGATCAGTATATCGACAATTGAGGTGAATTGTTTAAATCTGAGTATGTAATGTAGCTTAACGGTACTTGTAATCTGTCTGAAAAGCTGATATGATTCCCTGACACGCTCACCAAAAATAATTTTTGTAAATAGTTTATTTTCTGCAATTTAAGTTTTCTGTTATTTCATTTCTTGGTTTAGATCATTTTAAAATCCAAAAAGATTTTATTTCTGCTTTATTTTAGACAAACCAGAGTGGAAAGTTGATTGTTGGATTCTAGAAAGATGAAGCAGATGCAGGAGATTCTGAGCTGAAGATCGAGGAGAGCTTACATTGTTGGAAATATGTTTGTTTTCAAAGTTACAAACAAGTTCATTAAGTTGATACTTGTTATTTTCAGAAAATTGGAAAATTGTTTTACTAAATCAGTTTGTTTCGTCAAAAGATCAACCAGGGTCATTAAATTGAACTTGGTAGATTAATCAAGTATTCAGGGTCATTAATTTGAACTTGAAAACTTGAGTGGATTTCTATAGCTGATTGAATTAGTGTTTATTGATAGAAAAAGAATAGATTGTAATGTTATTGGTTGAGAAACAGGTTTGGACATTTTTTCCCAATGGAGGCAAATTGTAAAAGCTTGAACCAGACATTTCAAGATTCCAGCATACTGAGAGGGGGAGTCTGTGAAAGGGGGAGTCTGGATCAACAGCTATTGGGAAGTTGAAGTTAGAGCAAGGTGATGCTGAAACCTGTGGAGAATGCTTGTGAAGATAGACTGAGTTGGTGAAAAGACAAAGACTAAAGACTATGGATCTGAAGATGCTAAAAGACTACGTCAACATCCAAGGGGGAGTCTGTTGATACACGGAATGTCTGTTGACTACGTCTACAAAAAGTCTGAAGTCAAGATTGGTCTATAGGGGGTCAAAGTGTAAATATTGTGTAAAATAGAGTTAGGTTCGCTTATATGTCATTGTATTGATGTGGACCGCTTATTTGTCACTTATATGGATCGCTTATGTGTCAAGGGATCTGGATCGCTTATATGGCATGTCACATAAGCGACCCAGGAACTCTATATATAGGGGTGAGCGGTTCATCATTTGTAACGGTGTATGTGTGTGCTACGGTGCTGAAACTCTGCCAAATTTTTATCAGAAAGCAATAGAAAGATAACGAATTGAAAGGATAAGCTGTTGTAACTTCATTTACGTTGATTCCGCCTTCGTACATGAAGATGAACTACCTTGACTGACTTTTCGGGTCATAGATCGGTCCAACACTTCTATTTGGCTTTCACATATTGTTACCTGAAACGCGTTTAAAAACATTTTGTCAGTGGAAATACTGGTGAGTGAATCCCAGTTTAATCAAGTTTAAATAAAAATCATTGTACAGTATTGAGGGCGGTCTCGCAATTACATTTGTTTCCAAGTCATATCAATTACCACCCACGGTACTGTCAACCCGACTTGTGGAAATGTTACCCCTCGCAAGGCAGTAACAAATTTTGTATACAAAACCCCAACATACCGACGAAAATTGTATCCTTACAAATACTCAATAAATGTTTAGTATATAATTAATTGTGTGAGGTTTTGTAAAAACAATTTGCAAAATTGAGTTTACTCACATTGCTATCTTAGATTTTCTATAATGGTTTCCTGGAGATTATCTATAATTTACACAAATGCACACGTGTTAGTATAATAACCCATTTTAACATTAGTAATACCCTCCCCGAGACGGCATTCCAACGACTACGTCGGGCAGAACCACGACAGCCGTTACGGAACCCTAGATCAATCGGGCAGAGTATCTAATACGTATCCTGAGGTTATAATACTTACAACAGAGCAGAACTTCGTTAATTAGGGGGTATTATGCCTACTATAAGAAAATTTCGAGAGAGAAAGAGTTTTGAACGAGTTTTGACTGAAGGCCCGAGCTCCAGCTTTATAGGGGCTAATTTTGGGTCTTACGCGGCCCGCGTAAGATGTAGCAAGGGGCTACGCGGCCCGCGTAGTAGGGGGTCTAGGCCGTAGGTGATCCGGGTCACGGTATAGGTTTAACACATGTTGCCACGTGTCAACACCGGGTGAAGCCTCGTCTTTGATCGTTCGCGGCCCGCGTAGGCAGTAGCCAAAGGCTACGCGCCCCGTGATAGTCTCAATTTTCTCATTTTTATTTTATTTTTAATGATATTTCATATTTTGGGCTCGGTTTTCACATACGGTGTGTATTTTAAGACATATTGGGATATTTTAAATATTTTTAGGGTGTCGAAAATATTTTGAGGGTGTCAGTTTATTTTAGGGTTGTTATAGCTCAGATGGCTGTTCGATCGAGTGGCCCTCCGATCGGATGGTCATCCAATCTGATGGTCATCCGATCGGATTGCCATTCGGACAGTCCAATTCTTTTGCCATTTTTTTCATTTTTGGTTCGTTTTGCGAGTTAGATTAAGCTTTGCGTATTATTGTGTAATAGTATCACATAACTAGATTATATTATCAACACAAAAGTTTCCAAGTTTCCAAGTTTACACCAGTGACAAGTCTCCAGTCTCTCGTTCAACCAAGTCTCAAGTTTCACGAGTCTCAAGAGTCAAGCACCAAGTATCAAGTATCAAGAATCAAGAATCAATGCCTCAAGAATCAAGTATCAAGAATCAAGCCTTAAGAATCAAGTATCAAGAATCAAGCCTCATAGTATTAAGTATCAAGAATCAAGTATCAATAAGATTCGAGTATCATAGCATAAAGATCCATAAGTGTCAAAAATGTCAAGAGTCACATGGTATAAGGACTAAAATTGACAATAGCTAAAAGTTCAGAGACGCAGGCGTTAAAACGACGTTAGTTGTAAAGGTTATCGAACGTTACAAAAATAAACATAAAGGTTGGGTTTTGCCGATTTTATAGTGAAAAAAAAAATTACACCGTTGCTCCTTGTGGTTTCTGCCAAATTTCAATGCCGGTACTAATAATTTTTTGTTGCAAAATCAGGTATTAATATTCTAATTTGTTACAATGTTGAGTAGTAAGGCCAAACCTTCTTCACTTTTTTTGTTAAGTCTTACTAAAATGACTAAAATGCTCTTTAATATCTAGAGAGTCTATTTTTTAATTAATTATATTTGACTAAAATAATGTGAAGTTTTATTTATATTTATATTTTTATATTTTTCTGTTTTATTTATATTTTTTATAAAATTAAATGGATTTGAAGTTTATTATTTATAAACATTGAGTTTATATATAATAATATGCTAGTAAAATAATCTTTTTAACTTAATCTAAATAATATTATATATAAACTCAAAGTTTATAAATAATAAACTTCAAATCCATATAATTTTATAAAAAGATATAAATAAAACAGAAAAATATAAATAATATAAATATAAATATAAATAAAACTTTAAATTATGTTAGTCAAATATAATTAATTAAAAATAGACTTTCTTTTTATTAAAGGGCATTTTAGTCATTTTATTAAGACTTAACAAAAAAAGTTAAAAAGGTTTGGCCTTAGTACTCAACATTGTGACAAATTTAAAAGTTAATAACTGATTTTGCAACAAAAAAACTATTAGTACACTACATTGAAATTTGACCGAAACCATAAGGACTAACGGTGTAACTTTTTCATAGTGAAATGTATGAAGTGCAATTTAGGTATAACGATTATATATAATATATTAAATTTGGAAAAAATCTTATATATAATAATAAAATTAGAAAAATGAGTTTGGTATTTTTGAAATTGTTTATTATAATAAAATAAAATATAGATTTTTTTTTTGTTAGTGCACTATGTCTGTTGACTTCGTCTTGTATCATGTCATGTAATAGAATTGATAGATCAGGGCTCGTAGTTTGAGAAATGAGATTTAGGGTAATTCCGCTTGAAAGGTGTCCAAGGTAATTCCGCACGGAATTAGATTCCATGTGAATTTAATTCCGTGTCTGTCATGTTCAAGCGGAATTAGAGTTCTATAAATAGCCTTGTTTCCGTTTCATTTGGCATGGAATTAACTTTGAGTAACGAAGTGCTGCCAAATTGTGTCCAGGTGTTGTAAGACTATCAAATCAATAATAGAGACATATTATAAGCGAATCAAGTTGTTATCATGTCCGTTTCACGGATTCCGCCTTTGAATCGGATCTAAAACTCTTCTGATTGGCTATTTCGGGTCACAACGATCCTACAAGTGGTATCAGAGCACAGGAGGAGGAGTTTCATCAAATTCAGCTTGATTTCATCAGAATTTCATACTTCTACACCTTCTTTTCTAAATTGAACAAATTTTAACGGTCAAAATGATCTGAATCTTACACATCATAAGCGTAACAATGTTTTAACAAAGCCTTGAAAGAATTGGACTTAAAATCAACCTGAAACTGATAAAAATTGTAATTTCGTTTGAAAGGTTGGAGCGAAATTATGACATCAGCATAATTCTGTTTGACACAGTTCTTAATTCCGCACGAAATTAGCTAGGTTGGGTTAATTCCGTTTGAACTTGAAGTTAATTCCGCGCGAAATCATAATTCCGTTTCAAAGTGTCTAATTTCGTTTGAGTGAAAGTTAATTCCACGCGGAATTAGTAGTTTCGTGTGAAAAGTCTAATTCCGTGTGAGATCTAATCTCGTTTGAACCGTTAATTCCGTTTCAAAGTGACTCCGTTTGAAAGTGGATATTTTGAGTGTTAGTTCATTTCAGGTTATTTGATATTGTTGAAACTGATTATGTTTGTTTGTTTGTTTGTTCCAGGTGCATTAGTTCAAGAATTTTCATCATGGCTGAAGAATTTTACAACACTTTTTACAACGCGTTTACTTCAGATACATCGGAAAGTTCAGAAGTTTCTCCCAAAGCAATAACAAAATCAATTAAAGACAACATAAAACATGACAATTTTTATGGAACCTATTCGAAACCACCTAAACTTAAAAACATTGAGGATTATGTTTGGTGGAAAGAAAGGTTTATCAACTGGACTAAAGCTTATGCACATGAAAGCTGGTTTTGCTTGGAGTTTGGGTATGATAAACCTGTTGATGACAAAGGAGAAGGAATCCCACTCAAAAGTTTTACAGAAGAAGACAAACGAAGATTCTCATACGAGCAAAAAATGATCGCTTTGATTCAACAATCGATTCGAAAATCTGTGTGGGAAGCTTTGAGGGTGAAAGCTGAGGGGGGTAAACAAATCAAGAAAAACAAAATCGCGTTATTAAAAAAGGAATTTGATTTGTTCAATAGTTTGAAAGGTGAATCTGTTAGGCAAATGATTGAACGTTTTTGTCACCTAAAAATTGAACTTGAAAGGTTTGAAATTGTGAAAACAAGAGAAGAAATAATTGACAAAGTAATTGAAGCGTTACCACGAGCTGATCAGTGGCAAAGGTTTGTATTCATATTGAAAAATGATGCTTTATATGATACAATTTCTCTTGATGTTTTGTTAGAGAAAATTGAAAGTCATGATCTGGAATTGCAAAAGCAAAACAAGATGAGCAGTTCATCGCATCATCAGAATGTTGGTCTTTGTTACAAAGGTAATATACCTTCGGTGAAAGTAGGTGAATCACCAAAGACCGGATTCAGTGTTGAAAAGATGAAAGAACCACAAACAAATTCATCAAACTACAATTATGGATATCATTCATCTTCAAAAGCAAGTTCTGAAGAATCAGAGGAGATACTATGCAACATTGCTCTCAAGTTGAAAAATTCTCCTGCAATGAGCATCAATGCAGCTAAGCAGCAAATGAGTTTCCTTGCATCTGTTCTGGAATCGTATGAAGGTCTGGTAGCTGGAAAAATTGGAAACTCCGAATTAACCAAAGAAGACTACGACCAGATTGATCCGGAAGAGATGGAACTCATCGACATCCGTTGGTGTTTGGCAAGTTGCATTCGCAGAGCTCAGAGATACATGGAGATTACCGGGAAGCAATCCTTAGGTGGTCCGTCAACAAAACTTGGATTTGATAAGTCCAAAGTGACTTGCTTCAAATGTAAGCAAAAAGGTCATTTCAAGAGAGAATGCAACAATACTGCAGCTGGTGGAAATGAACATCCGTTCAATGATGATTATTACCGAAAGGCGATTTACCACCGAAGCAAAGAAGAGCTAAAGATGATTGAAAACAATCCCAGAGAGAAATCTAGAGCTTGTGCAGTAATTCATGATGATGAAGGTTTTGATTGGAGTCAGATTTGTCCAGAAGAAGATCGTTTGGAAAATATAGTTACAGCTCATGGCAGAAAAACATCAAAAAGTCAACATTATGTTTTTGTTGCTGAAATTCAAAAGGAAAACAAAGAAGAAAAAGGCACAGCTGAAATCAAAGAGAAAACTCGGGAAGAGATTTTGGGAGAGAAAACTGAGAGAGAAATTTTCATTACTGGATGCAAAATGGAGAAGATGCAGGAAGATTATGAAAATGCTGTTCGAAACAAAAGATGGGATAAGAATCAAGAATGTTATGTCAGGTGAACCAGTTGTTCCCAGAAGTGACATAGTTCATGATGATGTTCTTCTAGTAATTCCTCGATCCGAAGAATATTATTCAAATGTTGCAAAGGACAAAACATATGTAAAAAGGCTGGATAAACTCATCAGAGATGCTATGACAACAAATCTGAGGAAAAGGAATGAAGAAAGAATGAAGAAGAATTAAGAATCTAATTGATGATTTGAAGAAAGTTGCTGAGGAGGTCAAGGTAGAAGAAGTGAAGATTCTTGCAAAGGATGCTGCTGAAGAAGAACAGAAAAAGGAAGAAGATGAGAAGGTAGCTAAGAAAGACAAGCTGGAAGAGAAGGTAGTTGAAAAAGAGACGGTTGTTACTGTAGAACAGCAAGTTGAAGAAGTTAAGAAGAAGATGGAAAGTTCAGCAGATGTTGTTGGTGATGCTGGTACTGGTGAAGAAAAGAAGAGTGAAGCTGATCAGAAGCAGACAGAAGCAAACACCAAGGTGCCAATCACTGAGGTAAAATCTGATTCTGAAGTCTTAAATGAAATTGTTGAACAGTGCAAGAAATGCATGGAACCATGCAGTGCTTGTACTGAAAAAGACGAAAAGTTCAGAACAAGAGATCTTGAGTTCACAAAAATCGAAGAAGTTTTCAAAAATAAGTGCAAAGAAATGTTAGAAAACGAAAAAGTTTTAAAAGATAATAATGAAATGCTTTCAGCAAAAAGTAAAAAGATAGAAAAAGAAAATGAAATTTTGAAAGAAAATGTTTTAAAAATGACAGAAGAATGTTCACAAAAAGAAAAAGCTTGTCAGGAAATGAAAAAGGAGTATGATTCGATAAAATCGGCTTATCACATTACAAAAGAATCATATGAAAAAGTAAAAAGTGAAATGAAACTTGTTCAATCAAGATTGAAATACTGTTATGAAACAACTGATACGTTTAAGCGACAATATGAAATAAAGCAACAAGTTGTAAATTCTTACATTGAGGATGTTACTAAGCTAAAACGTCATCTTGCTGATTTAGAACAGGATAATAACAAGTTAAAAAGTTATCACGCGTTGTCATATGTACTTGAAAGAATTTTTAACATAAAACCGGATGGGAAAGATTCTGAGCAAAACAAGAAAGGAATTGGCTCAGAGTTTCATCAAGTTCCACCACCGGAAAAGTTTGTATTTTATGATGATGAAAAGGTCGAAAAAGCTTTCAACATGGTAGATCAATTGCCAGACAACATTGACATAATCTATTCCAAATCTGATGATTCTGATGATTCAGAGGTGGTAGGTAAAGTCGTTGAAAGTGTGTTGAAAGAAGAGTCAATTGAAACAGGTAATTCTGAATCACAAGATGAAAATGAAGGTAATTTTCATGATAGATATCTGAAAAACACAAAATCCGAGAAAAATTTGAATGATGATTCAAAAGGATTGGTTTATACCATGATTGGATCGGACAAATTATTCTTAGATGTTGTATTCCCGATTCAGAATGTGATTTCAGAAAAGATTAACAAAGTTTTAAAAATGGTTGAGTTTGAAAAATCTGAAATTTCAAAGTTTGCTGGTAAAGGTCACAAAACTTTTTATAACAAACTTGGTTTCAAAAAGAAAAACATGAAGGCTGGGTTGGGTTATAAGAAGAAACAAAATGGGAAGAAAAATGAAATGCCAAGTTATCAGGAAAAAATAAATTTTGTTCATGGAACAACTTCAGAAGAAGAGAAAGAACTAAAATTTAGACGACAGTCTAATGACGAGTTCTTAGCTCAAAAGAAAAAGCAACAACCACAGGTCAAAGATGTATCCAAGAGAACATGTTTCAAATGTGATCAAATTGGACATCTTGCACGCAAGTGTCCAAATCTGAAACCTGTTGATGTTGACAAAAAGAAGTCTGAAAATGTTGAGAAACAAGAATCTGAGGATGAGAAACAAAGGTCAACCAGATTTGATTCGAAACAAACTTGGAGGTACAATACAAACAAGTTTGCTTCAAATCAAAATTGGAAATCAAACCCGAACAGGTTCGATTCAAGACAGACCTGGAATTTTCACACACTCAGATTTAGAACAACGCAAATTTGGAAAACATCAGTTGATATGACAAAACCTCAACAGTTTTGGAAATCAAATGTTGTTGTTCAAAATCAAAATGCTAAAAAAGACTCACATTTTTACAAAAGAGGTGCTTCAAAAGGTCAAACTTGGTCAGTTAAGAAACCAATGATTCCAAAAGTGGATGAAAAAGTGGAAGTGCAAATTGAAAAAGTCTTTGTTCCGAATGACAAAGATTTTCCGAAATTGAATGAAGCATATTGTGTTGAAATGCCTAAGGTCAAACAGACCTGGGCAAAATTGTTCAAGTAATTGAATATTTTGAATGTGCAGGTGCTCAACAAATCCGAAGATTGTGAGAATGGAAGTTGGAGCAGCCTGACACAACGAGGGGAGGAGGCTGCTGAACCCGGTGTTGGTTGAAACAGGGAGTTTATTTGTTTTATGTAAATAAATAAACAATATTTAAAAAAAAACCTAAAAATTGAAAAATTAAAACCAAAAATATGTTTTCATTTTGTTAAAAATTTGAAAAATCAAAAATATGTTTGTTTTTAATTTTTTTTGTCAAATATTCAAAAAGACAAAAATATGTTACTTGAATATGCCGAAACCCTCACGGCGGAACAAATATGATCAATTTCACAAGATTGAAAAACGGTTTTCAAACTGTAAAAGATCAATGTGTTGTAAATCATGGGGGTATTTACTGCTTTTTTATGCAATTTGGTACACATTAGCACAAAATGGATGGCGAGACAAAGCTATCAGCATCGGTTATCAACTTTTTTAATGGTTTTGCATTTCAGGGGGAGTAATATTGTCAGAAAATCCAAAAACATTAGAATATTTGAAAAAGCCAAAAACAGATAAAATTCGAAAAAGAGTTTTCGTGTAAAAAGAGGAAATGATAGTACATCAGTAGACAATCACAGTACGCTAAAGAATTGGAAAGTTAAAATGTGATAAACGGTCTCACTGATGATGTGCCAGTAGATTTTTACACGCTTAGTAGATTGTATTCGAGATATAAACCTAAATTTCAAACTTACTTATTTCGTGGGGAACATCTCTTGGATATATAGCTAACCCCTGAAATCTTGTTTGAAGGGCTTTCTATTTTTGACATACTAGGTCTTTGTGAGTGGTGATATCTGGGGTATTGTACCAGGACTTCTGATTTTGCGGGAGCAATAGCCCAGTCCTCGTATAATACTTTGCATTGCTTTAATCATAAAGCCCACCCTCAGCATAAAAAATGATGAAACATTGAAAAATGCTAATCATGTGCTGTTGAAGAAAAGATCCCCAAACGGGACACACCTAAAGACGAGCCATCATCTCTTTGCTGAACGGAAGTTCTGACCTGAGCTCTCATGGTCTCGCATTAACCCGTTTACAGATATCATTAGTGTACATTCACCTGTAAGACTGAATATAGAAGTCTGGATACGGGAGTATATTCTGAGGTGGGACACGCGAATAAGTTTAAATGCTTAAAACACTAATCTCGTATCTCGAATCAATTGAAGTTTGTGTGAAAATTTAAGTGGACAAGTATACTGACAATCTAAGTGAATCGTTTAGAACTTAAAGTGTAAAGCTCAACGGTACTAGTGATTTGTCAAAAACTGATACGATCCTCTGACACGAATTCAAACAAAATTATTGTCTGTAAATATGTTTGTAAATATTTCTTTACTGCTTTATTTTTCAGAAAATCCAAAAAGATTTTGATTTCACTTTAGTTTCGACAACCGATGTCTGTGTGCTGAGTTTCAAAATCTGAGTATGCTGATTGTGTTTCTGAAAATAAAAACAAGTTCATTAATTTGAAACTTGAAGTTTTAAAATCAAAAATCAAAAATCAAAACAGTTTATGATATCTCCAAGGTCATTAAATTGGACTTGGATGATTAACCATGTAAGATTTGGATGCATATATTGTTAAAAAGCCAG
This sequence comes from Helianthus annuus, assembly GCF_002127325.2. Lineage (NCBI taxonomy): Eukaryota > Viridiplantae > Streptophyta > Magnoliopsida > Asterales > Asteraceae > Helianthus > Helianthus annuus. The sequence goes on from NC_035440.2 coordinate 109,494,574, forward strand.
TTTCCGATCCGTTTCGCTGAAACTGCAAAATCATGAAAATTGTTGATAGGGAGAATGTTTTAGAGAGTTTAAAAGAGCCAGACTACAATTTCTGGACAATTTCAAAAGTTTGTTACTTATGAATGTTTGAGGATTGCAGGTATTCCAGATTACGATCCCAATAGCAGAGTCTAAGGGGGAGTCTGAAGACAAGCTTGAAGCAAGGGGGAGCTTGTAAGACCGGAAAGCTAGGTGTCGATCCCTAAAGCAAGGAAGCTTGACGAAAGGGGGAGCCTGAAGAAGCTGTTAATGAGAGAGCCAGAGATAGATTCTGAGCCAAAAGACTGATCAAGACTGAAGATGTGTCATGCTAAAAATTAGACGCTGAAGACTTCGTCAACATCCAAGGGGGAGTCTGTTAGTGCACTATGTCTGTTAACTTCGTCTTGTATCATGTCATGTAATAGAATTGATAGATCAGGGCTCGTAGTTCGAGAAATGAGATTTAGGGTAATTCCGCTTGAAGTGGTTAATTCCGCTTGAAAGGTGTCCAAGGTAATTCCGCACGGAATTAGATTCCGTGTGAATTTAATTCCGTGTCTGTCATGTTCAAGCAGAATTAGAGTTCTATAAATAGCCTTGTTTCCGTTTCATTTGGCACGGAATTAACTTTGAGTAACGAAGTGCTGCCAAATTGTGTCCAGGTGCTGTAAGACTATCAAATCAATAATAGAGACATATTATAAGTGAATCAAGTTGTTATCGTGTCCGTTTCACTGATTCCGCCTTTGAATCGGATCTAAAACTTTTCTAATTGGCTATTTCGGGTCACACAACGATCCTACATTTTTGAAGATTAACTTTCATAATACCAAAAAGACAAGCTATCACCAAGACGGAGATAACAAGCCAAAAACCAAACAAACAAACCGGATTACATCAAATCAAAATTAGTCCATCTATCCCAATAAAATATAGATATATTACTTTACTGTATAATAATAAGTTAGTTTTTTTTTTCTTGTGTAACCATCTAAATCAGTATATTTTTTTTAAATATATGTGGCAAATCGTTAAATAATTGCTATTTTATATTTATCAAAGTTGTGATGATTATGCATAAATGAGATAAGACTGAAGTATTTCATTCTCCAAAAGTAGATTCGTACTCTTTTCTATTTTTTAATTTGTCAGTTCCGACAATATGGAATTCTTGGTCAGTTGGTTGGATTTTGGAGTTTATAGAAGTTGATTCAATCAATCGATCAATATTGACATATTCTATAAATATAGATACTAAACAAAAACAAATGCATAAGATTATTAAATCATAAAATTGGGAAGGGTGGATTGTAGAAAAAAAGGGTTTTAAACAAGTGTCGTATTATTGGTACACAGTGCATTCTTAAATTGACTTTATCAATACAAGTCATATAAGTCTATACAGGTCGTATAGGCTTATACGAATCGTATAGATTTTTCAATTTTCAATAAAGACTAATATAGATTTTGTCTAGTGGATTGGACCTGTTCAGGTTGTGTAGGCCTATACAGATCGTATTGAATGAGGGCTTTTTTTTACAATTTGTTTATACATTCATCTTTAGTTCTAACAAAGTTTTCTAATATATATATATATATATATATATATATATATATATATATATATATATATATATATATATAGGGTTGGGCTATATAGAAAACCCTAAATATTTAGGAAACCCGGGAAACTCAAAGCTCCCGACCTTTTTTTTTGAAAAAAATAACACATGTAATATACATGTTTTTAAGAGTTTTGAGCCAAAAAAATCAAAAAAGCGCCGAAGGGTTTTTTTTAAAAAAAAAATAAATTTCAGCAACTTTCAGCATTTTTTGTCTAACACATGTTAGTCAACGAAGTTTTTGAAACTTGTTTATTTTTAAAAAAAAAAATACTCGGCGCTTTTTTGTTTTTTTTGGCCCAAAACTCTTAAAAACATGTATATTACATGTGTTATTTTTAAAAAAAAAAAAAAAAGTCGGGAGCTTTGAGTTTCCAGAGTTTCCTAAAATTTTTAGGGTTTTTTGTCTAGCATTACCCTATATATATATATATATATATATTGATATTTTTGGAATACTTTACTATATGAACATGTATTTTTTATTTATATCGATATTCAAGTATTTTGTTATAAATAATATTAAACCTTTGATATTTGACATATATATAATTTCCCGGAAACTATTTCGTTTATAGTTTAATATGTCTGAGTACTCTCCGCTTAGGACGAGTACTCTCAACTCTCCAGTCGACCGACTAGGGAGCACCTAGCGACTTTTGTAACCATGAGTATAGGTGTAGTATAAGTTATGTATAGACCTATATGTGCAGTATAGATCTTATATATGCTTATAGTTGTAGTATAGTATAGTATGTTTGTAGTATAGTATAATAAACTATAGTACCATATATAGCATTTATTATATAATTTTAAAAATTATGAAATTTTGATTTTACCCCTATACGATGCGTATAAAGGGTCTCGTATAATGTTGATACGCCCTTTTTTTCTCATGAAACGACACCCCTATATGCATCGTATAGATCAATACGACTCGTATTAGGATATTATACGACCCATTTTTAACCTATACGATGCATATAGGGGTAAAATCAAAATTTCATAATTTTAGATCTCGTATAGGTTTATAGTTGTAGTATAGTATAGTATATATGTAGTATAGTATAGTATCGTAAACTATAGTATAAGTGTAGTATATAATACAATTATAACTTAAATAGTATAGTATAGTATAGTATAGTATAGTATAGTATAGTATAGTATAGTATAGTATAGTATAGTATAGTATAGTATAGTATAGTATAGTATAGTATAGTATAGTATAGTATAGTATAGTATAGTATAGTATAGTATAGTATAGTATAGTATAGTATAGTATAGTATAGTATAGTATAGGGGGGTTATTGCACGGACCTCCCGGCCGCTGGAGTGATCCCACTCCACAAGCTAGCAACGTCCCAATGCTGCCTGGCGGTGAATACCCCATCCCGAGCTGAGTCCGTTTCCCTCTGGGAAGAAGGTGGCAGAATACCCCCTGCCTGGACTCGAACCCGGGTCTCTGTGAAGAGTAGAGGTGGGACTGGCCAACTGGGACACCCCAGTTGGTTAGTATAGTATAGTATAGTATAGTATAGTATAGTATAGTATAGTATAGTATAGTATAGTATAGTACAATACAGTATAGTATAGTACAGTAGAGTACAGTACATTATAGTATAGTATAGTAAACATATACCAACCTATACCACATTATAAATTGTTAAAAATATTTTTGTTTTAAAAAATAAAGAATTCTTTTATTAAACTTTGTTAAAACTATACATTATTGTATAAAAATTGTAAAAAAAACAATTCAATACGACCCGTATAGACCTATACGACCCATATAGGTCCAGCTAGTAGCCAGACAAGGACTGACATCTGCAGATTTGACTTTTGGACCTGTATGACCCTTATTGAAAAAGCAAAGTGTGCGGATAGATTTGAAGGTGTGCCAAGAAAACCCCTTAAATAAAATAGGATGGTCAATTTGGTACAGGTTAATACTTTTTTTTGGATAAACTGGATTTGATTTAAAATGAGTTGTTTAAGTATATCAAAATAGGACGCCATGTATAATTTTATGGTAGCCATTGTCGACATATTAAGACGGTAATGACGCCTAGGGTAGTGGTGGTAGTAGAGAAGGTAGAGGTGGCAGCAGACATAGCACCATGGTGGTGTCCTGATGTTGTCAATGGTGGTTGCCGCAGAGAAGGTAGAGGTGGCAGCGGAGACACTGACATGGTGGTGTCGCTGTGTTGCCGATGGTGATGATAACAACAACAGAGGAAACGACATGTGGTATCAGTGATGGTTCTGGCCGAGAGAATGATCAGTGGTGCCGTGGCTGTTGTAATGGTGCGGGTGGTGATGGCAACTGTGGTGGGCAGCAACGACGACAATAGTGCATGTGGTTCTGATTGTCGTAACAGTGGTCGTGTTGATTGTAGCGACAACAACGGTGTTGACGACTGCGACGGCGAATAGGTGGTGGTGTTGGTGACGACGAATAGATGGTGGAGACAAAGAATGCTCGTTGGTGGTGCCGACTCATTTGGACTTGTATTAAGTTGGCTGTTTTGTTTGTGTTTTTTTTTTTTTTTTTTTTTTTTTTTTTTTTTTTTTTTGACTAGTTGTATACTTTTATCAAAATACTTTTATCGAAATTAACCCATCTATATATTACAAATCATAATTATTATCCCTATTATAATACTAGGAGACAGATAAACAAAATTTCAAAGCATAACTTGTTTTGTCACTCGTATTCATAGCTAGCTAGACATCTTTCTTATAATAAGCTCAAAACATAAAAACCATTTAAAAATTTTATTTGAATTTCCATATCTACCTTTTGTTTTCCACATAGCTGAAATCTATTTTTTCTTTTATGAAACTAGGGAGTCCTACATAGGCCATCAAGGTAAAACATAGGGTTTTCACATCACACCCCACCTTACGCTCTCGTTGAATGTGACTGATCGATACCAGTTTACTTGATACGCAACAGTTTACTTGATACGTAACGGGATACACAGCTTAATATTTCCATTTTAAACTTGTACATAAACATTATCCAAAATGTCAAACTTCTTGAAATATAAATAAATCAACACCAAACTCCAGGGCTAAAACATAGGTATATATGTTATAAGCCCACAGAACGATCACCAAATACTCTAGGCTTGAAAGCTTCGCTCGATTCTCAACCCAAAGAAAACTTGTCGCCCTTTGACTATATGTTATAAGGGAAGAGTCGAGCGTCGAACACCTCCATTCTAGGCTTTAAAAGGGACACAAACCTCTCTTTTGTGGAGCACATCACAGGCGTGAATATATTAGGGACTTACATTTCACATTTACAATATCCAATCAGATTAACGCACTTGACCCTTTTTTTCATTTTTTAAATTTCTTTATTTAATTTAAACCATTGTGTTGATTATTCTCAAATAAATTGTGCTCCATAGTTTTTTTTAAAAAAAACTATATACTAAGTCTTGTATATTATTTTTATGAACATTCCGATATTAATTTTAATGAAAACAGAGTTGATTTCGAAGAGTTTTATTGGTTCTCGTAAATGTTTTTGGCACGTACTTAGTTCGACATTTCGGATGATAAGTAAATGTTTATAAAATTAATGTTAATTTTTAAAAATAGTTAATAAAATGTATTAAATTTGGGGACTCACTTGCATATCACCACTCACTTTTTTTTTAATTTCCTTTTGTTTCGTTATTTATATAGTTAAAGGGGGGTTTTATTTCACACCGTGCAAGTTAACAATAAACCTCCTCCACTTACACGTTGCAGACGTAGCGCCAATGTGGTGTGATAAAGTCCCTAGGGTTTTTTCTCACACCATGCAGCCTAACACACCTTAGTGAAATGTGAAGATGAAACCACTTACCATCTACATAGCAATGATATAAAACCACTCATTTTTTTCACTCTACCATAACAATAGTCTTGTGTCCTCATATGTCTTTTAACCTTGAATGAGTTGATAATTGAACGTTTATTTTGTTTCTACCTTTCCAAATACTTTGGGTGTCGGTTTAGTTTGATAAAACTACTTATATGAATTTAAGTTTTTTATTTTCAAATAATTAAATATCGAATCGGACATGAAGGGAATGATACCAAATTTTGGTAAAGACTTTTAGTAAAAAGTCAAAATTCTATGTGAAAAGACTTATTTCAACCACCTAATTTGCTTCACACGTCTATAAGACAAGTCAAAATCTACAATGATTTTCCGTTGACAAATCGTATACTACTTAAATGTGTTGACCTTATACAATGCACATGTGAACGTGGTCCATACGTGAACTAGCTTGTTTGTTTACAAACAAGAAAATATTTTTTTATCTGGTTAACAAAATTTTATTGATCGTCAAAAAAGCAATTTATTATACGAATCCAAATCTAATACGGATGTCCAATTATTATTATTATTATTTTATTAATTAGTAAACTACAATCGTATAAAATTATTTACATGTCATGTTATTGTATAAATCAGTAAACTATAATAGTATAAAATTATGTAATTTTATGTAAATCGTAAACACGTTTTATTAATTTATGTTTGTGTCAATATCATGCCAAGTCAAAGGCCATACATGTATCATATTTCAATTGGCATACTAACAATTTTTTTTTTAACAAAAATCATCAAGAAACGAAAAGGGGGAAAAGGACAACTTGTTGGTACACTAAGATAAGAATGAAGTGATTTGAGAGCGTATACGAAATGAATTCATGCTTTAACTGATAACCAAAAATTATATTATCCTTTTAATTATTCAATCCATAGGATCCACTATTTTAGATTATTAAATGTTGTTACATGTCAAGTTTGTGTTAAATATGAAACGGATATAACTGTAAGTTCTTGAACTTAATTACTTAATGTAGTGTACTTTTACTGTGTTATTATTACTAATGTTTTATTTTTAAAGGGTAAATTTAAATCATTGACGGACCACTGATTGTTGGTTGGATTTGTTTTAGAAATCAAACAGTACTATAAAATAAACCAAATATAACAAAATTAATACGCTCACACAGAAGATGGATAAACCATACGATGTTTACTTAACTTAGAAATCAACATTGTGCCTTGCGATACTTATTTATGGGTAAGGATCAAATACAAGTCTTCTAAATATAAGAAGTCGTAAGAAGGGTCTCAAACGTACTCTGACTGACCTCATTCAAGCGAGATTGGAACCGTCTCATCAAACTCTACGATGTGAGACTTTAGGTTTTTGTTTTAAGTTGTTTAGCTTGTAGATATTAGACTTTTTGTTTACATTATTGTGTTTTTTTATTTATCATTGTGTATTTTCTATTTTTGCGTCATAGCGTCTTTTTTGTGACTCGTATCTTTTTTCTTCAACATTGTGTTATATTTTCCGGTCTTGTGTTATATTTTGTTTAACATTGTGTTATATTTTGCAATTTATTATGTATTTATACACTTCTTATTTTTATTTAGAAATATTTGTAGAATAAGTTTACCCTCGTATACATCAGCAGTCACTCAATAATCAACATTTCATTGTATGATATTGTGATTATTACTACTAATAGACATTATATAGGCATGTGCCTAGAATCTTTTTTATAAAAGGTTTATGAATATAGAAAGGAATCAAGGATAGATAGAAAGATATAGTCCGTAATATGCATCAATTTTTTTAACCTAAATCATATGTACATATCATGATCAGATTGAATGTTTCTTTAGTATTGTACTTCACTTCCAGATGCCAAATTGCATTTTCATCTCAAAATCATTTTTGTAATTAATGAAAAAATTTTAAACAATGTATCTTAATATAGAATTTGTACAAATGATTCCAACTATACTTGTGCATCATGACACATGCAAGCACCAAAATATTCTTATACTTTTTACTATAAGGACCTTTTTTTTCTTCCCGAAACTCACCCACAATACACACATACATGTGTATGTGGGAAGAATAAAATAAAATGAAGGTTTAGAATCAGAAAGTGTTTGAAGAATTCTAAACCATTGCTCACATTATGTCAATGTTTAAGAATGAGATGACAACATCAAAACTAATAGAAAGTTAAATATGTAGATGCCAGTTGTTGAATTTCAAATCTATCCCCATTTTTTGAATCTCAAATAACTTTTATATCCTTAACTTGAGTATCTTGCCATTTTTTTAATGTTAACGCATTTGTGCATCTAAATTAGTTATAACGGTATGTCTAAAAATATTGATGCATTGTTGATTACAATGGCGTGTCTAAATTAATTACAACACGCCTAACTTTACGACAATGTGTCTACTTTTTCATGGTCTAATGTATTAATAAGTTGTATGATGACAATGGTATATCCAACGCATTAGAACAATATGTCTAAATCCTTTGTAATTAAACCATACAATTACTCTCGCCTTAAAATACGTGTGTCGCATCTGACATGTGCACTCCGTTCATTAAAATACCTGCTATCCTTATGTAACTTTCCCTGATGATTGGAATGAAATATTATATAAGCATAATTAAAACCGACTCAATATATACTTGTGTGTACACACTTACTGATATAGTTGTAATATAATAGGAAACTATATATTGGTTAGAACTGATCCTCAACACATAAAACAAGAGTTGGGGTTAATATTTTACACTTCTTCCTTTTTGATGTAAAATAAATAAAAATCCTACCATTTGTTTTTAGTTATTTTAAGTATTCTCATTTTAATATACAGAGAGTTAGTGGAGGGGTCATGCTTACACCTTGCTGGCGTATTTGTTTGAATTTTAAAGGAAGAAAGCGTGTGGCTGCTGAACCACAGACGCCCTCCTGATAAACGACTATCGGGTCAAAATCATGTGCCATCGCAGTTGACTTCCAATTCCTTCTTTTGACTCATTAGAAGTCAAATCACCTTTTAAATTTGTAACACATGATATAGGCCTTTTTTTATAAAACAAATAAGAATTTACATATTGTAGTACTATGTTTAGAGCTTCTCATACACGGATAGGGAGGTAGACGAACCGAACATTCAGCAAGGCGTTTGTAAATCATTTGGCGGAAAGTTCGTTTACATTTGTTTGTTTAATATAGGAACGTACATCAACAAGGAATTTTGTTTAATTAATTAAAATGAACGAACACGAACAAAAGTTTCGATATTCGATTGTGTTCGTTAATGTTTGGTAAAATGTTTGTTTATGTGTCGTTCATGATCGTTTGTTTTGTTTAGTTTATGTTCAATTATTAATTAAAAACTTAGATCTTTGAAATATTATTTTGGGTTAATTATACTTATGCTTATTATGTCTAACTTGTGCCTTTATTTTGGTTATGTTTATGACTATTATATCAAGTGCTTAACAAGGTTATTATGTTTGATGTATGAAATTAATTTTTTTTAATGATATATATTCATTTGTGTTCGTGAACAAGTTCAATTCTTTAATGAACGAACATGGACAATAATTTTTGTTCGATGTGTATTCATGAACAAGTTTAATGCTAAACCCACAAACATGAATAAGGCTCTGTTCCGGCTCAGTTCATTTACAGCCTAAAACAAGAGACTCTAAAATGAGTCCACATAAGTAGATGTCCAAACCCTAAAAACCCACCGGTCTCACAAACTTTAAATCATCCAAAAAACACTTCTCTCTTCCTTTCATTTACATAAACCTGTTTAAGTGTGTTCTTCAAAACAAAAAAAAAAAAAAAAAAAAAAAAAAAAAAAATTTCTCTCATCACACCCTCATAATACAACTTATACAAGCATTAACTATCTAATTCAATATGAGACTATTGTTATATCCTCTTATGTTTTTGGGTGTTTTAAATGAAAGTATGCACCACATACATTAGCAATTCTAAATGAGTGCATAGTGAGTTTAAAACCTAAAACCAGCCAGAAAATGTTCAAAACATCTTTTTGAAACAATTAACAAAATCCAAGTCAAGGTCCTCTATGCCTACTGTGGGTCACCAAAGGCTATGATAACCCTCATACGAGTTTTCACCATATGGCTACCGCAAATTATGGTTGCAAAAGTTCCTAGGCGCTCCCTAGTCGGTCGCCCGGGGAGTTAAGAGTACTCGACCTAGGCAGAGAGTACCCGGGGAGTAATCGAACATGTTAAATTATAAAGAAATTAGTTTTAGAAATTAAATATATGTCAAATAATATAAATTAACTAATATTATAACAAAATACGTGAAAATTATTTTATTTTTTTTAATGATAGACATAGAAATTATGTTTTATTTTTTTTTAAGTTAAACTCGGCCCGAGTTGATCTACTAGATCCGATTTTAGCCGAGGTTGACAGCATTTGATCGATTCCGAGTAATTAGCCGGAGTTAAAGAAAGTCGTCTCGACAGCCTACCTAGTAGCGACTACTCGGGGAGTTCTCGACCTTGGAGACCTTGTTTTACAACATGGTGCAAAGGCATATGTGTCATACTGAAACTAGGATTCAATGGTAGGGACCTTTCGGAAGAAGAACAATAGATTCTGGCGGAGAATAAAAAGGTTGTGGCTGAAATTGATCTTGCGAAAATTATGGACTTGAGACAAAGGTCTCATGTTAGATGGGCGAAGGAGGGCGATGAAAATTCTGCTTTCTTTCACTCTATGATTAATTGTCGGAAAGCTTCTAATGTTATTCATGGGCTTATGGTCGATGGTGCTTGGGTCGATAAACCCTCCTTGGTTAAGAAGGAAGTGTTTAAATTTTTTAGGGCCAAGTTTGAGGAGGAGTGTGTGAATCGTCCTGTATTATCTTGTTCTAACTCGAGGAAAATCTCGGATTCTGATATCACGTGGTTGGATGATCATTTTTCGGTAGAGGAAGTTAAATTGGCTGTGTTCGAGTGCGGTGATGACCGTGCCCCTGGTCCTGACGGTTTTAATTTCAGGTTCTTTAAGCGCTTTTGGAGGCTTTTCGAGTCGGATTTTATGAGATTGATGGCCGATTTTTTCGAGTCGGGTCGTATTAATATCGGATGTGGTTCGTCTTTTGTTGCTCTGGTTCCGAAGAAGAGTGACCCTTCGGGTCTGAACGATTACAGGCCCATTAGTCTCGTGGGTGTGGTTAATAAGGTTATTTCCAAGGTCTTTGCTAACAGGCTGAAGAGAGTCCTCGGGTCGGTAATTTCAGATTCCCAGTCAACTTTCTTGGATGGTAGATTCATTCTTGACGGGCCCCTTATTATCAACGAGGCTTGTTCGTGGATTAGAAAGCAGAAGAAGAAAGCCTTTCTTTTTAAAATCGATTTTGAAAAAGCTTACGACAATATCAACTGGGGTTTTGTGGTTGACATCTTTCGCCAAATGGGTTTTGGCCCGAGGTGGTGTTCTTGGGTGTGGGGAATTCTCGCGTCCGCTCGGGCCTCGGTCCTGGTTAACGGGGCCTCTACATTTGAATATAAATGCGGGAAAGGGATGAGGCAGGGAGATCCTATTTCCCCTTTTTTATTCGTTGCAGTTATGGAGGCTCTGTCGTGTCTTCTTGAGAGAGCTAAGGAGTCGAGTATTTTTTCTGGTATACAACTTCTGAATGGAGGTCCTGTTCTCTCTCATTTATTCTTCGCAGACGACGCCCTCATTATGGGGGAATGGGATGAAGAGAATGCGTTAAATATTGTTTGAATTTTAAGGTGTTTTCACGCTTGCTCTGGATTGAGTATCAACTTAGGTAAGTCTCGTCTGTTCGGGATAGGGGTCGACGATGAGGAGGCGGTGAGTCTAGCGGATGTGGTGGGATGTAAGCATGAGTCTTTGCCTTTCAAGTATCTAGGGCTTAGGGTTGGGTCGAATATGAATCGCTTTAATAATTGGGATCCTGTTATTGACATCTTCGAGGCTAGGCTTGCTCTTTGGAAGTCCAATCTTCTGTCTATTGGAGGGAGAATCACCCTCATTCGTTCAGTTCTCGAAAGCTTGACGTCTTATTACTTTTCTCTATACAAGGCTCCTATTAAAGTGATAAAGGTCCTCGAGGGTATGATTAAAAAAATTCCTTTGGGGAGGGTCAGAGGAAGTTCGGAAAACTCACTGGGTGGCCTGGGATAGAGTTTCGCTGCCTAAGAAATCTGGAGGCTTGGGTTTAAGTAAGCTCAAGAATATTAACACTGCGCTATTATGTAAATGGGGTTGGAGATTCAAGAAGGAAAAAAACAACCTTTGGGTTAAGGTGGTGGAGGCTATTCTCTCTAATGGGTCGGGCTGGTCTTTTCTTCCGTTAAAGAAGTCCCTTGGTGGAGTTTGGTCTAGTATTGTGTCCGTCATTAATAATCCGGTGGCTGGGCGCTCTCGGCTTCGTAACCTCTTTATGGGTTCAGTCGGGAATGGTGAGCAAATTCTTTTCTGGCTTGATCCTTGGTTAAGGGATGTCCCTTTATTGGAAGTTTTTCCAAATCTATATCGTCTGGAGTCGGTCAAGAATTGTTCGGTCAGGGACAGGTTGAGCGGTGTCTGGCTGTGGAAGCATGATCCCGTTTTGGAAAATGAAGTCATCGAGCTGGATTCTCTTAACGCTGAAGTTGCGGCTGTTTCTTTGTCGGATAGGCCGGACGAATGGAAATGGCTGCCAGATCATTCGGGTTCTTTCTCTGTTCATTCTGTTAAGTCTCTGTTGGATGGTGCCGAGGAAAGCAATAATAGGTTTGTCATCGACTGGTGCAAGTGGGTCCCTTCAAAGTGCAACGTTTTTATTTGGAGAGCGGAGTTGAATCGTATCTCAACGGCTGATTCGCTGCGGAAGAGAGGTATCCAGGTGGGCGATGGTTTATGTCCTATGTGCAAGTCGGCTGACGAATCTATGGACCACTTATTCACTTCTTGTATCATGGTTGTTTTATTGTGGCAGAAGGTTTCTCGGTGGTGTGGCTTGGCGCCAATCTATGCTTTTTCTTTCGCTGATCTATTAAACGTCCACAAACACAGGAGTGTTAGGGCTGAAGTTAAGAAGGTGGTTCATGGTATAATGTTCATATCAATTTGGAGTCTGTGGCTGGCCCGTAATAAAGTGGTGTTTTCGAATGTCGACGCCAAGGTTGATAGTATCTTCAGCGAGGTTAGATCGTTAAGTTATTTATGGTATAAACATAGAGGAAAGGGTAGTTGGGTTTCTTGGTCGGAGTGGTGTAACTTTGTAAATATGTAGTGGTTTTTGCTTTTTGCCTGTCCCGGTCTTCGGGTTCAGGTGGTGTTTAATGAAGTTCTCCTTTAAAAAAAAATGGTATGGCTATAGTGGGTCACCGTAGACCTAAATTGAGCCAAAAGCCAATCTTGTTAATTAATTTAAACTAGTATTAAGTACCCTCGCGTTGCGGCGGGGGCGAGCACTAATGCCTCACTACTGTCAGCGACCACCGACACTGAAGTTGTGGTGTTAATGCGAAGAAATTAAACCGAAACGTAAAATATAGAATAAAATAACTAAGTTGATCTAGGACTCGCGCATTACGATGAACCCGCGTCTATTTTTTCCCGTTTGACAGGTTCATCGTAATCTATATCTATATATAATATATATCATTACCACTATACAAATCATAATGCACACATTACAACAACCATTGCGTCAATATGTTGCAAATTATATATATACAAGATTTTAGCTAAATTAATTAGATTATTATAAATAATAATAATTTACAAATAAAACAACACAATTTTGAATGGATCAAACCGATTGAATATATTAAGATAATGAAACCATTATTTGATTAGGGTACAACCACTTAAGCACAATTTACAACCATACATGCATACAAAACAAATTGGATTTGGTAAGGTAATGAAACCATTATTATTTGATTAAGGTACAACCACTTAAGCACAACTTACAACCTATATTTGATTAAGATACAACCATTTAAGCAAAACTTACAACAAAAGATGCACACAAATTTTTCAAATTAATAGTATATAAATGGCATAAGGCTAAGAACCCATTGTATATATCATCTCATAGTATGCTAAATACTATTGTACAACTTTCAAAGCAAACAATACAACAATTGATGCACAACATTGTTAAAAATTGGTAGTATATAAATTGCCTATTTATTCAATTATTACCACCATCCTCACCCTTTCAAATAGTCTGATTGAATGAGTATTTATAATCGATATGGATATATGTGTGTGCCATCCCCACCCTTTGGGTTCATTGCCAACTCAAACCAACACTTGGAAATCCCAATGGTTTTACACATAATAGATTTGAATTTTTTATTTTTAAACCCTTTTACAACCAACTCATTACACACAATTTAAATCATATAGTTATCATCTTGTGTGATTAAAACGACAAAGATTGACATAGAGTGTACACCATCAGATCAAATGAATAATCAAAATCAAGATAAAAGTTGATATTTTATAGAAGCCTGAAAATACTATTAATACAAAGGTCAATGTATATGCTTTTTAAAACTGTAATTTTACCTATACACTTATCTTATACCCTTAAATGTGTAACTTTCGTGTTAAAATGAAATTATAGATCTTTCTTAAATATACCATTGAGATCGAATCACGCACATGGCTACGAACCACGATGTCGGGGATTTGAAAGACTTGAATGAGGAACAATATGAGCTGAAGATCTCATGTACGGTTAAAGCAGAGTACTCAACACTCTCAACATTGAAACCGCTTTATGATTGATTAGATGGGGCACAAACAATGCCTTAAGTATTTAAACACTTGTTAAAGGTTCTAAATTAATTCTACTTCATTTTTGGTGTATATGCTATTTGTTTTATTTGTTAAAGTATTCACATCAGCTCCATCATTTTGTACTCTATAATTTAACTATTAAAAATTATACTTTTAAAAAATTTGTCTCTCATTTTAAAAAACCTTTCGCATCTCATCCACTATTTTTATCTTTATTTTATTAACAAACACTTATTTTATTATATTACTCGTTTTTATACACTTACAATAATTTGATGGAGGATAAATAATAGCTTTTTATATATAAAAAGCTATTGTAGCAATGATATAGGGATATGGCCAATATTTATATAAGGATTATACACTCAACTCCTTCCATATGAAGATGAGGAAATAATACCAGAAGAACCAAATGTTGGGACTCAATAATCCACGTGAGAATCGTCGAGGCATTAGAGGCTTTCAACTCAACCATGCATTGCAATGAATGCACCAATGAAAACTACAAATGAGAGCGTGATACTAACCGGAATTGTAAGTATTTTTACTCATGCTAGAACAACTTTTACCTTACCTTAATGTCAATATGAAGATAGTCATAAACACAATTCCAATCTACATCACTCTTACCAACATGTGGTTTCATCCTACTTTCGATTACATTAGAACAACCCTTTTAGCTTTAAATTCAGGGGCAGAGCTTTTAAGGGGCAATGCCCCAGTCAATGTTTTGGTTAGTAGTATAATTTTTCAAATTTTTCGTCCGAAATTTTTAAAATTGTATAGGTTCGCCCCTGCCAATTATATTGCCTATAAATTCCTTGCCCCTGCCAAGTTTAATGTCCAAAAAATTTATACATATTTTCGTATTTAGTTAGAATAACGTGAAGAATTGAGCTATTAATAATTTTTTATAATTGTTTTTAAATTTAAAGTGAGTTTAAATAAAGTCTAAAACTAGCTTTTATATAAATGAAACTTGCGGGTTCAAATTTAGTTTTTTTTTATGTGTAAAAACGGGTCCTTTGAATGAAAGAAGATTTTTTAGTTTTATTTGAAGTTATTATTGTTTGACCCGACCTGAATCGAATAACCGATCCGAACCTATAATCCGGAATATAGCGATATAATTATTTTTGGGTCTCAAGTCCCCGCCCATACGAAACTTATGGTCAAACTCTGCCACTACCTTTAATCCTGTATGTGAACACAGTCATTCCACCCGTAGTAGCTCAAATTATAGATTGTACGATACTATATGCCAGCTAATGTATCACCCTAGGTAAGTCTAATAATCCTTTCTAAGTAAAATCGTAAAAAAGACAATATTGATCGATACGACACGCTAAGAATAGAATATTGAAAGAGTTACTATTTTTGTTTTTATCATTTCATTTGCTAACATATAATGTAATTTTATTAATTAACTGATTAGTTTATTTATGTTTTATTCCATTTCAACACATTCTAGTCAAAGACAGAAATAAAAAAAGGTGTAGAGACGTATTAAGAAGTCCAACTTGGATAGTATATGGATATTTATTAAAATAAACTTAACTAAAAAATTGGAAACTGTCACATTTCAAGACTCTACTAAGATGGAAATTGACCCAAGGTGCACGCGCATATGACGTGTGGGACCCACTCGTTGACCTGTTATTTTGTCAAATAAGATACTCATAAATTAATAAAAAAAAGTCAAAACAAAGACATCAAATACACTGAACAGTTGAACACCCGGTGGCCGCTTTGATGGTGTATGGGATGCCGGTCATTTTAAGGGGCACGTGATTAAAAAAAAATCCATTAAACAGAGGTTGTTTCCGTTACAAACCATATTTATCCTACAAACCGTAAAAGCAGATTCTAGCACTTAAAAACAGTTAAACTAGCACATATCAAAACAATACATACATAAAAGTAGCACTTTTGAATTATATTAGCACATGAAAATTAATCAAGATAATTGATTTTAGCACATATTTGAATGATATCAGCACTTTTCTTAATCAGTACATTGAAAACAAAAAAAAAAGATCCAAATAAAGAACTAATTGCTTATTAGCATATTTATAATGAAATTCAATATAATTGATATTATTTAGGATCTTATTTTATCATTTCTCTATAATCGGTTGGATGCCACATGACACTTTTTAAATGGTTCTTACAGTTTGTATGCGAATTGTGGTTTGTATTTGATCCTACTCCCCAATATATATATGTTATTTTTTTAGATAGTAAACACATACCAATTTCAATATAGACCCATTTACAAATAATCTTTTATGGTTTAGAATTTAGCTCACTTGGCATTAGTTTTATTGAGTCCAATATTAATTTGATTTTTCTTAATAATAATAAAAATTACGGAAGGACACTTTTTTTCAAGCTCGAACATAGTACGTGAATTCTTAGAGACGTCTCTGATCGGTTTCTTCGTCTCCGGCGACACACTCACACCCCACAACCACCGACCGCCACCATCTAAGGCTGTAAACGAACCGAATGAACACGAACGAGACCTTGTTCGTGTTCGTTCGTTAAGGAAATAAATGTGTTCACGAACGGTTCATGAACACTTACCGAACGAGATTTTATGTTCATGTTCGTTTATTAAGGAAATGAGCGTGTTCACGAACGGTTCACGAACACAAGCGAACACAAATAAATTTGGCGAACGCGATGAAGGATAAAGGTGAATGGCCAGAGAGTAGCACTAGAACTTGAATCCCTTATTGTGGAACGGAGGTAGATCATATTCGTCGATGTAAATAATGAGAAAAGAAAGGGAAACGGTGCATAAAAAAGGTGAAAGAGTGTTTCCTAGTTTAATTGTTAGGGTAATGATATAAATAAAAGTTTAATAGTATAAAAAGTATAGATAAAATATATAAAAGTATAAAAATCTTTAATTAAAACACGAACATACGAACATAAACGAACGCAAATGAACGAATGTTCACGAACACCTTACCGAACGTTCACGAACACAATTGAACGAACGAGACCTTTGTTCATGTTCGTTCATTTCACTAATCGAACGGAATTTCTTGTTCATGTTCGTTCGTTTATTAAACGAACGAACATAAACGAACTTCCCGCCGAACGGTTCACGAACTGTTCGCTGAACGTTTGGTTCATTTACAGCCCTACTGGCGCCATCCTCTTCCACTCAAAATTTGAAGTTATTTAAAAAAAAAAACAGAATCTTTTGATTTTATATATATATATATATATATATATATATATATATATATATATATATATATATATATATATATATATATTATAAGGTCTAGATTCAATTCATATTTTTAAAGTTAATGTTTATATACCTTTTAGTTTAAAACATTCTAGAGTGTCAGATATTAATAGATAAATTCAAATTTATACGCCACCAAAATTGATATTCTATAGGAAAAGATACATGGTATATGGTTATGTTGGACATCAACATCCGTATATGTCATCTATTTGTGAATAAAATCTCTAGAGTTTTGAAATCATGGCTAACTCGTCTTAGAAGCCATCTCTTACAAAAGATGAGTTAATTAGACCAGCTCCAATGTGTAGGTTGGGGGTGGGGGGATGCATTTGGGAAGGATGGAGTGGAGTGAAGAATAAAGTGAGGGACATGTATGTGGGGAAGTACAGCCAAGTTTACAGAGAGAGGGTGAGCCCATTCATTAAAAAATCAATTTTAAGCTAAAAATAAAAAGCCAAACGACCATTTTTTTATAATTTTTTTTTGAAAGACCAACAAAATTTTATTTCAAAAACCTGGGTAACCAACTGTTAACCAGGATGATCTCCAAATACATACATCAGAAGGAAAAAATCATACCCCAATACTACTTAAGTCAAAATTACACCAACTATCCCATGATAACCTATCACATTTAGCTCTACTCTTCAGCCACACGTATCCAATCATCTTCAACTCTTTCTTCATTCTGTGCTCATTCGGTCGTTTTTCCTCAAATACTGCCTCGTTTCGGCTTCTCCAAATTATCCAAATTGCCGCTTGAGCAACCAACTAAACTAATTTCTGCCACCTCTTTGATCCTCTATTTCTTTTATGCAACTGAGCCAGATCTTTTAGTTCCAAAAAATAAATGGGTTGTAATCTGCACCATCCGGATACAAAGTCCCAGATCCGAAGCGCGTACCGACATGACGCAAAAAGATGCAGTGCTGTTTCCTCCTCATTTCCACACATTTTACACATGACATTTTGTACAGCAACATTTCTTCTAACAAGGGCCATCTTAGTGGGTAATTTGTCTTGAATTAAACGCCAAAGTAGGAAGTTTACCTTTATTGGAGTCCAGTTGTTCCATTCAAACTCCACTCCAATATTAGTAAAAACCATCTGGTGGGCTTTTACCCGGATGCTCTTCACCGAAAACTCGCCCGATTCTTCCAAAGCCCAAACCCATTTGTCTGCTCCCACCCCAAACTCGAACCCATGGACTGCATTGGAGATACTACTGAGCTCCTCCAATTCGCCTGCATTTGAAGGCAGTCTACTCCACTCGAAATTCAGCTCCGCCCTATTCTCCCCTACGATCACCCGATCCTTAATGAAAGCATTTTTGTTCGATTCCAACTGAAACAAACCTGGGTATCTTTCACATAATGGTTCGTCACCTAGCCATTTCTCCTTCCAAAAGCGCATCTCTTTTTCGGTTCCGGGCTGCCCACGTAACAAAGACTCCAAATTTATACCCATAGTCTCAAAATCTTTAGCCAAGTTATGAACTTGTTTCCAAGGACCCCCAATAGACAACTTTGTAGGAATAAAGCTCCATGACCTTTGATTGTTGTGTACATCCCACACCACTTTCCTCCACAAACTTCCTCTATCCTCCTTAAACCGCCACCACCACTTTGATAACATTGCCAAATTTGCTAGACGAAGAGACCCGAAACCCCATCCCCCGAGATCTTTCGGTGTCAACAAGTTATTCCAAGCAACCCATTTCATTTTATCAACCTCCGGGTTCGATCCCCAAAGGAAGTCTCTACGTATTTTTTCCAACTTCTTTATTACCCCGACGGGGGCCTTGTAGAGTGAAAAATAATATGTAGGAAGAGCATTAAGGACGGACCGAATTAAAGTAATACGGCCCCCAAACGAAATAGTATTTGCCTTCCACCTCGATAACCTTTTCTTAAAAACCTCAATTACCGGGTCCCAATTTTTGATGAGATTCATATTCGCTCCTACTTGGAGGCCCAAATATGAAAATGGAAAGGACCCTCTTTTGCAACCCAACATGTTCGCCAACAATTGAACGTGAGTGTCCTCCACCCCAACCCCATAAAGACTACTCTTTTTAAGGTTCACTTTTAGACCCGTGGTAAGATAGAAACATCTAAGTAGACGCTTCAAATTTGCTAGATTCTCATAAGAACAGTTACCCACAAAAATGACATCATCGGCATAGAGAAAATGTGAAAGGGGAGGCCCGTTTGCCGAGATGGTCAAACCTTGAAACGCTCCAATTTCGCACGCTTTCTTCATAACCCCGGTCAATGCTTCCATGGCAAGTACGAATAAGAACGGGGACAACGGGTCGCCTTGCCTCAAACCTCTCGAGCAAGTGAATTCTTGTGTTGGGGAGCCGTTTACAATAACCGAGGCCCGTGCCGAAGTAACAATAGTCATAATCCACTTACGCCACTTTAACGGAAAATTCATTTGGCAAAGAATAGAATCTAAGAAACTCCAACTAACCGAATCATATGCCTTCTCGATATCGACTTTAAAAATCAACCCTTCCTTCTTGTTTCTTTTAAGCCACGGAATGATCTCGTTTAAAATAATGATCCCATCGATGCTTCTTTTTGCCAAAAAAAGCCGTCTGTTCCTCCGACACAAGTTTTTGGATTACCGGTTTCAACCGGTTTACTAGAACCTTTGAGACCACTTTGTTAATACACCCTATTAAACTAATCGGACGATATTCATTTAGCCCCCCTGGATCAGATCGTTTTGGAATAAGAGCTAAGAAGGATGACATGCAACCAGTGTTCAAACTCTCGGCCGAGTAAAAGTGATCAAACAACTTAATAAAGTCACCTTCCAAATTGTTCCAAAATCTTTTTATAAAATTCAAATTTATTCCATCCGGGCCTGGAGCCCGATCACCATCACAATCCCATACCGCCCGTTTAATTTCTAAAGGAGAGAAAGGACATACCAAACTTTCTGCTTCGATACTAGACACACGCGAAAGATACGGGCAGTTTAGTGCTAGTCTAGATGCAATTGGCTCTTCGAATCTGCTAGCAAAAAATGAGAAGGTATGATCCTTAACCAGAGGCGGTGCCGTCTCCCAAACCCTGTTGACTAGTAAACCATGAATCCGGTTGTTGCTCGTGTTCGCATTTACTATTCCGTGGAAGTATTTTGTGTTCTCGTCCCCATCCTTTGCCTAGTAAACCATGAATCCGGTTTCAACCATTTTTTTTATAATTATGTGAGAATGATGGGTTGGAGTTAAAAAGAGGAGAGAGAGTGCATGTAAAAAGGATAGGTAAAAAGCTAATGTGGCAATGATGACTAGGATGCATGTAGCAAATGCAGACCTTTACATTAGAGCCAGTCTTAGTCTTAGAGGATTTTGATGTTTTAGTAAACCTAGAAAAATAATCATGTTTATTATGTAAAACTAACATATGTTTCAAGAAAAGGGGACGCCAAGGGGCATCAAACCACTATACGCCTTTAGGGTGTAAGAGATCGTCATCTTTTGAGGAGAGATAAACCCTCCATCCATCCAATCATATCTTTCATGTTAATTCATCTCTCTAAGCCCCCTCTCACACTAAAACATAAGGGGTGGTCACCTCTCTTGAGGAGAGGAAAACTATTTTTTTAAAATATAAAAAACAAAAAAAATCGTGACTGGTTGAAAAAAGTGAGTCCCACCATTATCCAACTCTCTCTTTTCTTCCCCTATGCGGTGATTCTAAACCGAAATCAAGTCCTCTTGCGAGGTAAACTTTGATGGCGGCGGTGTTTCCCGCAAGGTAAACTAGTTTACCCCATAATTTGTCGCACCCATCCTGTACACCCTAAGTGGTCTAGTCAGTGAACGGTTTACTGCCTACGTGATATAAACATTTTCGCTTTTTATTAAACCATTATACATAATCTTAAATATTTCATTTATTAAGAATAAGTGGCGTTCTAATATTAAATATGTCATTATTGTAATACATATACTTTATTAGCAAAGTTTAGTTTGTAAAAACACTAGAGAAACTCACCTAACAAATCTTTGTCACTATTTTTCCTACATTTTCACCTAAAAACATTCTTCGAAGAATTAATTTGTCAATGACCACGTCAAAGAAAAAACAAGTAACCTGTAAAAAGGAAACCTGGTTTTTTAAGGGCGAGAGGGGCACTCCTCTTTTAGGAGAGTCTCCTCTCTTACGTACGGCCAATCAGCACGCGGCACGTTAACTCCCCTCTTAACTCCCCTCACACCCTCAATTTAATAGCGGCACTCCTTCTAAACTTGTATTGAAAGAAGATGTATTTTATTGTTGTGATTTACAAAGGAATACAAGAGGCCTATTTATACAAAAAAAAAAACAATCTATACATGGAAACATATTGACTGATTGGGGCTGGTAACAGGCTGGCGATTAGCTAGCAAATCTTTGATTGGAAATGATGACTAGGTCTGATCCCCTAATTTCGCCTTTTTACAATCCTTTCCGTTTAACACTCCCCCTCAAGTTGAGTAGTGGGATCTCCGATACTTAACTTGTTTAGGCATTTGCTGAATATTCGCTCAGTAACCGCCTTTGTTAGGATATCTGCTAATTGATCTTCAGACCGTACAAAAGGTAGTTCAAGTATTCCTGATTCTAGCTTTTCTTTAATGAAGTGTCTATCTACTTCTACATGCTTCGTACGATCATGCTGAACCGGATTTTCTGAGATTTGAATAGCTGCTTTGTTGTCACACATGATTTTAGTTGGTTCTGTTGGAGGAAAACCGACTTCAATTAGAAGCTTCCGTATCCATAGTATTTCTGTCAAGCCTCGTGCTATTCCTCGAAATTCAGCTTCTGCACTGGATAAAGCAACCACCTTTTGCTTCTTGCTTCTCCAGGTAACTAGATTTCCCCCGACTAGAGTGAAGTATCCTGATGTTGATCTTCGATCCCCTTTATCTCCGGCCCAGTCTGCATCAGTGTACCCTTGAATTTTTAGATGTCAGTTTGATTTAAAGAGGACTCCATGGCCAATTGTTCCTTTGAGATACCTCATGATTCTACATACTGCTTCCATGTGTGCTATTTGAGGCTGGTGCATAAACTGGCTAACCACACCTACTGCATAGGCTATGTCAGGTCGTGTGTGTGACAGATATATCAGCTTCCCCACTAGCCGTTGATACCTCTCCTTTTCGACTAGTTTTGCTCCTTCCTCCATTTGAAGTTTTTGATTCACCATCATTGGTGTATCTGCTGGTTTGCAATCGATCATTCCCGTTTCGGCTAACATATCTAGGATGTATTTTTTCTGGCAAATAAAGATTCCTTGTTTGGACCTTAGTACTTCAGTTCCAAGAAAATACTTAAGTCTTCCCAAGTCTTTCATTTCGAATTCTTGGAATAGGCTCTCCTTTAACTTTGTCATCTCTTCCTTGTCATTCCCTGTAATGATCATATCATCAACATATACGATTAGACATGTTACAAGTCTCCCTCTTTGTTTGATGAACAATGTGTGGTCCGAGTTGCTTTGTTTAAATCCATATCCTTTCATTGCAAGTGTAAATCTACCAAACCACGCTCGAGGAGATTGCTTTAGACCATAAAGGGATTTCTTTAACCGACATACTTCACCTGTCTTGAAATCTGTTGCAAAACCAGGAGGAGCTTCCATGTAAACTTCTTCTGTTAATTCTCCATGTAGAAAAGCATTCTTTACGTCAAATTGATGAAGTGGCCAATTTTCGTTTGCGGCTATTGAGAAGAGGACTCTAATAGTGTTAATTTTGGCCACTGGTGAGAAGGTTTCCAAGTAGTCGATCCCGTATGTTTGAGTATATCCTTTAGCTACCAGTCGGGCTTTGTACCTCTCAATGGTTCCATCTGACTTGTACTTCACTGTAAATACCCAGCGACATCCCATGGGTTTCTTTCCTGGTGGAAGAGTACACTTTTCCCATGTATCATTTTTCATCAAGGCCTCCATCTCTGTTCTCATTGCTTTTTCCCAGTTCTCAGATTCTAAGGCTTGTTTAACATTGGTTGGAGTATGTTCAGAGTATAATGAGGAAACGAACGCCTTAGCTTCATGAGACAGGCTCCCCCTGGCTATGTTGGCTACCGGATAATTTGAGTTTCGAGATTCCTTCTCTGGGGAATATCGTTTGGGAGGAACTCCCCTATTTGCCCTTGGTGGCAACACATATCGTTCTAGTGCTTCCCTTGGTTCAATGTGCTCTGTTGTTGTCACCGGTTCTAAGTGTTCACCATCACTATGATTAGGAGAACTTCGTTCAGCGTCCTCCTGTTCTGTGTGCTCACATTCATAATGATTAGGGGAAACATCAGAATTTTCAGGAATCTCATTATTACTTACCTCGGGCATCAGGTTGGAGGGATTTTCTTCAGTGACACTGTGCTCGGTTGGTTGTGTGTTTGTGTCAGACGGTGATTCTCCTTTGGGTACTGTGATCTCCTCTGGTTATGACTTCCTCAGATGATGGGAAACGAGTCAGCCAACCCAGTGTGTCTATGTGTGCGTTCTCCCCCTGACCATTGGGTTGGGTGTTATAGAAATATTCTGTTTCAAGAAAGTCAAGGTTCATAGTAGTGTATGTGTGACGTGTTTTTGGGTTGTAACAACGATAACCTTTCTGATTAACCCCATAGCCTACAAACACACATTTTTCGGCACATGGGTCAAGTTTTGTTCGATTGGTTTTGGGTATGTGGACAAAAGCTGAGCAACCAAAGATTCGTGGTTCAAGAGTAAGATAAGAAGGGATCTCGACAAATGTTTCTAGGGTTTGTATGGGGGTTTTTAGTTTAAGGATTTTTGTAGGGAGTTGATTGATGAGGTATATAGAAGAAGCAACTGCCTCGGGCCAAAAAGATTTAGGGACTTTGGATTCGATTAGGAAGGCCCGAGTCATCTCGAGAATTATTCGATTTTTTCGCTCGGCGACCCCATTTTGTTCAGGAGTATGTGGGCAAGTAGTTTGGTGAATTATCCCTTTGGTTTGGCAAAACTGTTTCATGGATGCATTAAGGAATTCCCCCCCATTGTCGGACCGAAGGATTTGAATTTCCTTTTGAAACTGAGTATGAATCATAGTATGAAATATAGTAAATTTTTCAAAAACTTCAGACTTTTGTTTCAAGAAATATACCCATGTCATACGGGTACAATCATCGATAAATAACACGAAATAACGAAAGTCTTGTCCCCTGTAACAGGAGAAGGACCCCATACATCAGAGTGAATTAATGAGAAAGGCACATTAACTCTTGTATTATTTGGTTTGAAAGTTTGTCGATGGCTTTTAGCAAGCAAACAAGTTTCACAATTTATCTTATCAATGGAAGGAAAAAGTTTAGGAAATAAAAGATGTAGATAACCAGCGGATGGATGTCCGAGATGCCTATGCCATAGCCATGCTTCCTGGTTTGTAGTGCCATGAGCAAGCATCACAGTACCTTGTTGAGCCACCTCATCCACATAGTACAACCCCTGACGCTCAGTGCCACGTCCAATAATCGTCCCCGTCCTGATATCCTGTAAGATACAAAAAGTGGGATGCATTAGCACTATGCAATTCAGTTCTTTTGTCACATGACTGATTGATAGTAATTTATGTGACAATGAGGGTACATAAAGGCAATTCGATAGTTTTAATGTTGGTGAGATTTCGATAGTTCCTCCCCCTTTTACATCACTTATCTCCCCATTGGCATTCTGAATATGTGTCTTTTTGGGTTTAGAATGAGACACAATGTCAGAAAAATCAAATGTCATGGTGTCAGTAGCACCACAGTCGAAAATCCATGGTTTTTGTTTTTTGCTACAACTTTGGGCTGTATTTGCTTTTGCAATAACATGAGGGTCTAAAAAGTTTAAATACTCATGAGAGAAGTATTGTGGTTTAGAAATAGAAGGGTCTGGATGTAGCTTCCAAGACCCTTTACCTGATCCCTCTTCTCCTTCGTTCTTTTTTGCCCTAGCTGATGCCATTCCACCAAATCCAGCAAAGCCATCGCCTCTGTCGCTGCTGGTGGCGTTATTGTTGCCCACGACGGCGGCCGCTCGACCCCATCCTTTCCGGTTGTTTTATTACCCTTTTTGTGTCCATCGTTCCACCATTCGGGGTAGCCAACGATCTGGAAGCATTGTTCTTTGGTGTGTTTATTCATTCCACAGTGACTGCATTTGAGATGAGACTTGTCCGACCGGGATGATGATTTCTGACCGAAATCTGACCGGCGCTGCCCTTTGGAAACAAGCCCTGCCCCTTCGGCACTGTCTGATCCGGTGGCCGCTAGTCCCGCCGCCACACCTTGTTCTGAACCGGTGACAACAGCTCCGAGAATATTCCGGTGGGCTGTTTCCTTTCGGACCGCAGCGTATGCACCTTCAGCTGTCGGTAACGGGTCCCACCTTAGTATTTCTCGTTTGATTGGGTCATGTTGTCGATCAATCGCATTAAGAAATTGGAACAATTTTTGCTCCGATCTGATCTTGTTATAAGTAACAATATCAGCTGGAGAGGTCATAGGATTTGGGTCCCTGCGATCAATCTCCCCCCAGATCCCCTGCATGACAATCCAAAATTCTTCGAGAGGTAACCCATTCTGTTTGATTCCATTCGCTTTAACATGCAAATCGAATGTTTGTAATTTATCCTTCCCGCTACTGTAAGTTACCACTAGTGCATCCCACAGCGATTTGGCTGTGGGAAACTCAGTCAGGTTACTTGCAATGGCTGGTTCGATATTTTGAATTAACCAAGAGAACACTATAAGGTCATCTTGTTCCCACCGCTCGTACCCGTCATCCGTCGGGTCTGGTGGTGATGTTTTTCCTGATAAATGACCCAATAGTGTCTTTGATTTTCCTCCAATGGCCACTCGAATCATTCGAGCCCATAATGCATAATTCTGGCTATTTAGTTTGAGACTGATTTTCAAACTATCTGAAAGGTTTTGTTTGGTGTTTTGGTTTTGGGAATCGTGAGATTGGCTATTCGGATTGTGAGGTCATCATTGTTGGTTTGGTTGACAGAACTATTGTCATCAGACATGTTGTTTGGTTTTGGGTGTTGAAGGTTTGGCTGGAAGGTTTGGCTGGAAAAGACAAGGTAGATGATGAGCAAGTGATGGTCCTGGAACCGCTTACTGCTCTGATACCATCTAAACTTGTATTGAAAGAAGATGTATTTTATTGTTGTGATTTACAAAGGAATACAAGAGGCCTATTTATACACAAAAAAAACAATCTATACATGGAAACATATTGACTGATTGGGGCTGGTAACAGGCTGGCGATTAGCTAGCAAATCTTTGATTGGAAATGATGACTAGGTCTGATCCCCTAATTTCGCCTTTTTACAATCCTTTCCGTTTAACACTCCTATCTTAGGTGACTTGCTTTATTCTTTTTTTTGTTTGTTTTTTTTATTTGTTGTAATTATGCATGCTTATAAATTAAACAAATATTAATAAAAATTAAATAAAATTTAATAAAAGACATTTCATTAAATTAAAAATAAAAATTACATTCAAACTAGAAAAATAAAAAAACAAACTACTCGTCGTCGGAACTCACTTAAAGGTGAGGTAGATCTAAACGTTCGAGATGCTCAACGAGATCGTGTTTTAGTCTCCAATGCGTTTCTTCAAGGCACTCACGAGAGGTCCTTTCAGCCATATTTAAATACTCGTCGTTTTCGTCTGGTGGGTTACCGGTTGCAAGTTGTTTAATCGCAGAAGTAACCTTTTGCAACGCCGTGAAACTTTTCTTCATTCTCCCGTCCAAGCCCTCTTGAAACCACTCGTTATTCGCTTCCACGTCACTGACAATTTTTAGGAACAAAGACTTGGACATACGAAACCTCTGACGAAAAATATCGGCATTAAATTTTGGATTTTCGACAAAATAATCGGCCATGAGTGTTTCGTGGCCTCCCACATGATCTCGACGGACAATTTTTTTTACGAGACGATGCCGTGTCTAGTAGCTCCGCTTGTTGGATGAGATTTTGGAAGAAAATTAAACTACCATCGCTTAGATGAATCTTCATCATCGGGAAAGTCGGGCAGGGGAGAAAAAAACGGGAACTTGGAATCCATTTTTTTTAAAGATTGGTTAAAAAAATTAGATGAGTTGAATGGGTGAGAGTTGTTTTGGGTTTGAAAAATAAAAAGATTAAAGAGCTAGTATTTATAGGGGTTAGGAATTTTTTTTTAAATGTATAACGGCTATATAGCCGTTTAAAATTACCTCTCCCTCATCGGTGAATACACACTGATCCCATTCATCGAATTGCATCCCCGCGGTGATGGCGACGGTGTTCCCGCTTGAAGACTTGGGTCACCGCATGCCTCCCCGAAAAGTGCCCCGTATACCCTAAAATCAGTAGATAATTCATATATGCCATTGGTGATATTATGTGAATATTCATTGGTGTTCTGTCAGTGAGGTTTATGCTTTTGTTCGATGTGTTGATTCGTTTTACAAGTTCTCGTTATTATTGGTTATCATTTTGTTGATTTATTATTGAATTATATTTAAATATTTTAGTTGATGTAAAATTATAAAAATAAAATGATGAGTAAATTACTAAAATCGTCCCTGAGGTTTGCATATATTTGCTAGTTTCATCCAAAACAACTTTTTTTTTTTTTTTTTTTACCATATTCCCCTTTACTTTTGAGTTATTTTTGTCATTTCATCCAAACATTTAATTTGTTTTGTTTTTTTCTGTCAGACATTTAGATGAAAATGACAAAAATTCTTAAATCTTAGGACAATTTTGGCAAAAAAAAAAAAAAAGATGTTTGGATGAAAATGACAAAAATTCCAAACGTGAAAGACAATATGGTACACTAAAAGTTGTTTTGAATGAAACTGACAAATATGACCAAAACTCAAAGACGATTTAGACGATAAGCACGAGAAAAATTCGTTTTTTAATATGAATTAAAATATAATCCAAAAATTATAAAATTTTATAATAATATAATATACAAAGAAAGCGAAAGAACAGAACTAGTGTTTAAATGAGTTGTGATTTCTTGTCTTACTCAAGAGTGCCCCATATGATCTATGTCTGAGTATATTTATGAAACCGTAAAGTGCAACTCTAGTCTCTAGAAGATATGTTATTTGGTGTAATGGTGTTATGTTAATAATTAAAAATGAGCTAACAAAAGAAACCAAATTTAATATATTATAGTTTGTTCCAGAATAAAAACAAAGTAGTACTTAATCATTATAATTAGATTATACTTAATAATATAGGAATATACGGCACTATTGAGCTTTATGTATTCATCCAAATTTATAGGGGAAATCAGGAAAATGAATATTGACTTTTCCACTTTAAGAAAATGAACATGCTTCGCATCTATGGTAGCATTGATCCATAACTATTGCGTCTAAGATAGAGTTTACGTCTAAGATACAAAGTTTGTGTCTAGATTCAAAGTTCGCGTCTGAGATTGTGCCATAAGTTTCTGTGCCTACTTATTTTTCTTTTCCACCACAATTTTTAAACGAGCATAATTTTTTCATACAATAATATTTTTTCTATCAAAAAATCCACCAAATTAAAGATAATAAATTGTCGGACCTACAAAAGAACAGATGATATCCAAAAGCCAAGACGTGACACAAAGATCAAATTAATAAACAGTTGATGAAGCAATTCTCTCCCCAAAGATAGAGAATCTTGAACACCTAATCAGAATTCAGAACATATGTTGAAGACAAAGAAAACATCTGTTCAAGTCATGGAACCTCTGTTCAAGAAGAAACAAATCTGTTGAAGGTTAAAGTCTGCCGAAGTCAAAAGTCTGTTGAAGTCAAAGGTCTGATGAAGAAGACCAAATATGTGTCTGGCCAAACCGATTCTTGGATAACTGCAACAGAGGATAGTCTAGACAGTGGTTTCCCAATGTAACAGTATTTATCTTGTAACAGTGTTTAGACTATTTAGAACAGATGTTAAGATTTGCACAAACGTTTGTGACATTTATGGAATCTTTTCTGTTAGGAATGTTAGAGTCACTATCAGGGTAATGTCAGCCTATCACGAACACAGTTTTAGTACTTAGTATAAATAGATCTCACCTGTTAGAGATCTATTTTATCACTTCACACATTTTCTTTTGTACGAATAGTTCTAGTGAGTGATTAGGTTGAGGGGGAGATTGTAGATTCATTACTATAAACTTTTGAATCTTATGAATCATTGGAAAACAATTGTTGATAAATATCTCTCTACTTGTGAATTATATTGTTTCTATCAGTATTTGTTTACAAGTATCAAACTCAGATCCTAACAATTGGTATCAGAGCTTGGTCACGTTAAACTTGATTTCACAATCAATTTAACACATAAAGATCAGCTCAATAAAATCCAATACTATTCGTAGCTCAGAGTAGAAAAGTGTGGAACTCACAAAGTGTCTTACACATACTCTGTTCTTTTCTTAAAAGATCAAAAGAGAATGTCACTCAATAACTATGATTCCCTTATCTCCGGTTGTGATAGAAAACCACCCATGTTTGACATATCAAATTATAATATATGTCAATGTAAAATGGTGCATTATCTAGCTCAACAAAACACAGGATGTTGGAGGTTTGTATTGTACGAACCGTTATTCCAATGACACCATGTGTCGAAAATCCTGATGTGAATGAGCCAAAGAAACTGGAAGATTATTCGATGCTAGATTTCAGAAGGTTTGAGATAGATGCCAAAGCACTCATTATAATTGTAAAGGCTCTACCAACCGAGATCTATGCAGAACTATTACACTGTAATAGTGCTAAAGAATTATGGGAGGAGTTAAAAGAGAAATTAAGTAAATATGAGGAAACTGTTAAGAACAACCAGAAAACTCTAAACATACAAAATGTTGACAGTATATCTAACCCAGTACAAACAACAGTTTGTAAAAAGGGTGCTGATGGTGTTGTAAAAAATAGCGATCCTTGAAATACAACTGAAGATGAGAATAAGTGCAAATGTGCATTCATGGCCACCAAAATGGGAGTATCTACATGCCTAGATAGCCTGTGGTATGTAGATAGTGGATGATCCATACGTATGACTGGATACAAAGCTCTACTGACAAACTTTCATACTCATGGAGGTGGAGATTTTTCTTTTGGAAATAATTCTAAAGGAAAGATGATGGAATCAGGGATTGTCCAGGCTAGAAAGCTCAAGTTTGAAAATTTTAATCTAATACACAATTTAAAATTTAATCAGTGTTTCACAAATGAGTGACAGAGGCTATGGCTCATTTTTTACAAAGACAACTTGTAAAATCGTTAGACCAGAGGTTGTCAAAAAGATTGATAAAATTATTGTCACACCCCAACCGATCGCGGAAACATCGGGGCGCGGCACTGAGCGAAACAGATTGTCCAGAAGTTTCCATAACAACTATATTTACCAAATATTTAAAGCAACACGTCCCATACCATGTCGTAAATGAAAATACAATTATTACAGAAAAGATCTAGTCAAATTGTTCTGTTCCGACAACTCAGATTTTTATTACAGACAATTGTTTATTGTTGACCTAGGTCTTTCCTAGCCTCGAGTTCACAGCAAAGTAAGCAAATAAGCATCCTAAGCACCTGTCACATACGTTAAAGTAAAAGTCAATACACATAGTGTAAAGGTGAACATACAAGTTTAATAGATATAAAAGTCAATAAACATAGTGTAAAGGTGACCACACCCTTCCAAGGTGATACCTTTAGGAGTACGTAGTCACCAACGTCAAATTCAAGGGGCTTGCGTCGTCTATCGGCGTAACTTTTCTGACGACTCCGAGCTTTCAGCAGATTGTCTCGTATCTGGAGGATTTTGTCAGTCGTTTCTTGCAGTAGCTCAGGACCGGTTAATTGCGAGTGCCCGATCTCGTGCCACACAATAGGCGGTCGACATCTTCTTCTGTATAAAGCCTCAAACGGTGCCATTTGAATGCTGGAATGATAACCGTTATTATATGAGAATTCGACTAACGGCAGGTAAGTGTCCCAATTACCACCAAAATCTATGACACACGAACGGAGCATGTCTTCAAGGGTACGGATCGTTCTCTCAGTCTGACCGTCGGTTTGTGGATGGAATGCGGTACTTAGATTAAGCGTAGTACCGAGAGCAACTTGAAACGTTTCCTACAGTCGCGAGGTAAACCGAGCATCACGGTCAGAGATGATGTCGCGAGGCGTCCCATGATTACAAATGATCTCATCGGTGTAGATTCGGGCTAATCGTTCTACGTTGTAGTTTTCTCGTATTGGTAGAGAGTGAGCAGATTTGGTCAAACGGTCGACGACAACCCAGATGCTATCGTGACCTGCGGTTGTTCGTGGGAGTTTGGTTATGAAGTCTATAGCTATGCTTTCCCACTTCCACATAGGGATCGGGGGTTGTTCAAGCAAGCCAGAGGGTCTTTGATGTTTAGCCTTGACTTTTGAGCAAGTCAGGCACTTCCCAACATAGAGAGCGATATCCCTCTTCATGCCCGGCCACCATTACTTGTAGCGAAGGTCCTGGTACATTTCTTTCGGCACCAGGATGAATAGAATACCAGGATTTGTGGGCTTCGTCCATCAAAATCTGTCGCAAATCATTCCGCTTAGGGATCCAAATTCGGTCCAGATAATGGAACATCCCATTCGACTTACTAACAAGTTGGGCTCCATCGTGGTGTATCCTTTCCTTCTCCAAAGTGCGCTCGTTAAAACAAGCATGTTGGGCTTCGCGAATGAGAGTCTCGAGATGAAGCTGGGCTGGAATATTGGGAATGCTATGCAGATAACTCCTCCTGCTGAGAGCGTCGACAACAACATTTGCTTTGCCTGGGTGGTAACGAATCTCACAGTCATAATCGTTGAGAAGTTCTACCCATCGGCGTTGACGCATATTAAGTTCCTTCTGGTCAAAGATATGCTATAGGCTCCTATGATCGGTGAAGATCGTACACTTGGTACCATACAGGTAGTGTCGCCAAATCTTTAACGCAAAAACAACTGCGCCTAGCTCGAGGTCATGGTTTGTATAGTTCTTCTCGTGGATCTTGAGCTGACGAGACGCGTAAGCGATAACCTTGTCTCGTTGCATAAGAACATAACCAAGACCAAGGTTTGAGGCATCGCAATAGACTATAAAGTCGTCGTTTCCGTCGAGTAAAGTGAGGACAGGAGCATTGCAAAGCATATACTTGAGGGTTTGGAAGGTAGACTCCTGTTCGGTTCCCCAAACAAATGATCTGTCTTTGTGTGTGAGGGCGGTAAGCGGCACAACGATTTTAGAGAACCCTTCGATAAATCGACGGTAGTAGCCCGCTAGTCCGAGAAAAGAACGGACTTCAGACGGGTTCTTTGGCATAACCCAACACTTAACTGCTTCAATCTTCACGGGATCGACATGAATACCTTGACTGTTCACAATATGACCGAGGAATTGAACCTCCTCTGGCCAAAATTCACACTTGGAGAACTTGGCATAGAGTCGATTCCCTCGGAGTAATTCGAGAACCGAACGTAGATGTTGCGTGTGTTCGGCTTTCGACTTGGAATAGATCAGGATATCATCGATGAACATGATGACGAAGCGGTCTAGAAATAGTTTACACACCCGATTCATCAGATCCATGAAAACCGCGGGTGCGTTGGTTAAACCAAAAGGCATAACAACGAACTCATAGTGGCCGTAACGAGTGCGGAAGGCGGTTTTGGGTATATCCTCTTCTTGAATGCGTAGCTGGTGATAGCCTTAGCGTAGATCGATCTTTGAGAAACACGTAGCACCTTGTAGCTGATCAAACAAATCATCAATTCGAGGCAGGGGATAACGACTCTTGATTGTCAACTTATTCAATTCCCGATAGTTGCTGCACATCCGAAACGACCCATCCTTCTTTTTGACGAAAAGGACTGGTGCGCCCCATGGAGAGGTGCTCGGGCGAATAAAGCCTTTATCAAGTAATTCCTGGAGCTGACTCGAGAGTTCACACATTTCGGATGGAGCGAGTCGATAAGGAGCTTTGGCAACAGGGTTGGCTCCAGGAATGAGGTCGATACGAAAGTCGATATCACGACTTGGCGGAAGTCCGAGAAGATCCTCCGAAAAAACGCTAGGAAATTCTCGAACTACAGGAACATCGGTTACACCTGGCCTTCCTTTCTTTTCCTTCTCCGCTACTACAATGTTAGCCAAGAAAGCTATGTATTCCTTGCGGAGATACTTGCTAGCTTGGGTACACGACATGAGCTTGAGACCTTTCGAAGGAGTTTCACCATAAACACACAATATATCAGCGTTAGCGAGCGCGAATCAAATCATCTTATAAAAGCACACAACTTCAGCATGGTTTTCACGAAGAAAGTCCATGCCTACTATGATGTCAAAACTTCCGAGTTGCATCAGGATAAGATCGATCGGGAAGATGTGATTGTTGAGTTCCAGAGTACAATCAAGAAGAACGGAATTAACAGCGATGGTTCTTCCAGTGGTGACTTCGACATCGAACGTCGAGGAGAGATGGGAGCGCTTACGATTAAGGAGCTTTTCGAACTCAAACGATACAAAACAGTTATCAGCTCCAGTATTAAACAAACACGATGCATAAATACCATTCACAAGGAACGTACCATTGACCACATTGTTGTCGGCTTGTGCTTGGTGCGCATTGATGTTGAACGTTTTGGCGCGGGCGGCTTGTTGCTGTTGCTGTTGAGGCTGTTGCTGCTACTGTTAGTGAGGCTGCTGCTGCTTGGGCTCTTGTTTCACAACCCTATTCGGGCACATGTTCGCGAAGTGGTTGGGATCACCACACGCGAAGCAGACTCTGGCGTGGACCACGGGTGCCTGAGCCGCTTGCTGGCCTTGAGGGGCTGGGAGCAGAGCTTGATGAGTAGTGGCTTGGGCTGGGGCTTGACGGGGACCAGTACGGCATTTTGCAGTAAAGTGGCCGTACATATTGCAGTGCGCGCAAAAACGGCAGGCGAGACCCACCGGGTGATGATAAGAGCATGTCGGGCAGGCATGGTGAGGGCCGGTATATGCACGCTTTGCGGGCGGTGCATAGGTGATTGGAGCTGGAGCTGATCGGTGTTGTTGTTGTTGCTGAGCTGGTACCGCTTGAAGTGGAGCAGCGGTAGTGACAACACAGTTCTTGTTGCTGGAGCTGCTGTTGTTGTTCTTCCTCTTGCGACGTGAGGACCTTGATGACTGCGATGCGGTGGCGGTGGTGGTGGTGTCGGCAGTTGGTGCGACGGTGGCTTGGTGCAGGTTCTTCGAAGCTTTATCCCAAAAACCAGCTTTTACTCGCTTGTCGTTGATCTCAGCGGCAAGCAAGTACGTTTCTTTGATTGTTGCTGGTTTTGAAGTTTGCACAAAATCTGCAACACAATCCGGCAGAGCGCGAATATACTTCTTGATTGTCATGTCGTTAGTCTTCACTTGGTCGGGACAGATAATGCTGAGCTGCTTGAAGCGAGTAGTCTGGGCAGCGTTTTCACCATCCTTCAGCTTAATGTGCCAGAACTCGTCCTCCAGCTTTTGGCACTCATGGGGAGGGCAGAACTCTTCGAGCATCACGTTCTTCAACTCGTCCCATGACAGACCATAGGCTGCATCATTTCCGCGCTTGTTCCTTTCGGCCGTCCACCAGTCTAGAGCGCAGGACTGGAAGACGCCGATCGCGTTCAGTGTGCGGAGATTATCAGGACATCCGCTCTGTCGCAGGGTGACTTCGATCGAGTCAAACCATTGAAATAAAGCTGTAGGGCCTTCTTCGCCGGTGAACTCTTTCGGTCCGCATGCCTTGATCTGTTTGAAGCTGAAAGCATCTTTGGGAGTAACCTTGGGAGCTTCGGTCCTGGATTCCTCGGATGATTTGCTCATGTTTTCATACAGTTCACTCACGATCTGAGGAATAGTCTTTGCTACTTGCTTAGCGATCATGGCAGCGAGGCGTTTGTCTCTCTGTTCTTGACGAGAAAGTCGTGGGGGATGGGGTCCAGATGACGACGTTGTCTGCAACAAACATCGCCATAGGGCTCAATTACAATAAAATCGAATCTCGCCTCACACGCCTAATACTATCACAGCTCAGGAACACGTTTACGTAACACATAAACACATAGACATATAACCACGTATTAACAGAAGCACAGAAGCACATAAGCATGTAGGGCATAGAAACACAGAAGCATATAAGCACGTAATTTTCCTAGAAGCACACAGAGGCAGTCAGAATACAGAAACCTATCATTCACAGTCCGCGAGCGTTCGAAAGTAACGATCGCGAATAATATAGCGAGTAGTATAGCATAAGCAAACAATCATAACAACTACATGGCGTATGGTCGTTCCACGAATGGTAGCGATTTGTTAACGTTTAGAGATAGAGGTGTAGTGCGGGTCGTGTGTGTCGATCAAAGCGAAGGGCGAAAAGCGAATAAATCACCAAAAATCGTAACATATAAACAGGTAAAATCACATAAAACACATAAATCCAGATAAAATAGCAAATATCAGAGTTGGCAGTAGCGATCTCAGAATCGAAACACATAAAAATCGGGAAATAGATTGTCTACGGCTAGATAGACTTCGACTAACCAAAGTGATTCGACTATTCTCAAGGACCTTTTGTACACACTTTAACCTTCTGGACTGTGCTCTCGCCTCGAATCTGGGTGAATGGCACTTATCTTTCCAGTTACAGTGGGACTTCAAGTCGTTGGAGTCCGTCGAGACTTTGGTGAGAGTTTTGTAAAACAAAAATTAGGGCAGAATAAGTCGTCAAGGTTCGGGTTTCATCCCTAACTTAACAACTTTGCTCCTGTTTTGATAAAATAGAGACGAAAACTTGCGTTAAAGTATGGATTTCACTCCTGATTCAACACAAAGTCTCGTGTTTATAGATAAAAATGCGGGTCGAGCAAGCAACTTAGTCGAGAGTCTGTGGTTTTCACACCTGATCTCGACCTAATTACTAGTTCATTTTGAAAATTAGAGTGCAGTGATAGTGTAGCGTGCGCGAAAACAGCGAGAAGTAGTAAGCAAGCTCGTACACGACCCCTACAGGTTGTGCACAAGTCGGTCTTGTTGGGTACTTAACTATAGGCTAGGTCATTTCTAAGACGTCGGCCGGACTAGGTCGAGTCTTGCCTAATTCCCTATAGTTATGGCTCTGATACCAATCTGTCACACCCCAACCGATGGCGGAAAGATCGGGGCGCGACACTGAGCGAAACAGATTGTCCAGAAGTTTCCATAACAACTATATTTACCAAATATTTAAAGCAACACGTCCCATACCATGTCATAAATGAAAATACAATTATTACATAAAAAGATCTAGTCAAATTGTTCTGTTCCGACAACTCAGATTTTTATTAAAGACAATTGTTTATTGTTGACCTAGGTCTTTCCTAGCCTCGATTTCACAGCAAAGTAAGCAAATAAGCATCCTAAGCACTTGTCACATACGTTAAAGTAAAAGTCAATACACATAGTGTAAAGGTGAGCATACAAGTTTAATAGATATAATAGAGTTCGAAATCGATTACGCATAACCAGCATGTACACGGTGTGAAATGAGGCATGTTAGTTATCGACATGAACCTATCGATACTAATGACTGCGGGTTGACTGCCCAAGGCAGTTCGCGATACACACTCACCACTGTGAGCTATGTAACTAATTGTCCTTAACAACCCCTGAGTGAACAGGTGCTGAGTCCAAACTATAGTACTATCGTTGCTAAGGCAGGTAGACAGCATTCCATGTGTAAACATAACAAACAAGCATTCATTAAATCACGTATAACATGCGGTAATCGGTCAGCGTTAAAAGTATTGCGTAGTGTGTTTGATGTGATTTAGAATAAGTAACGTATGTAACACCCAAAAGTGCGTAAAGCAAAAAGGGATCGAGTATACTCACAGCGATTGATGGATTGAAGGGAGCGCTAGAGAGTAAGGTTAGCCTGATTAGAATGATAGCATAACGGTGAGCGACGCGCAAAACGATGCAAGTATAAGTGGGTCGGACAACAATTCGATCGGATGGTAGTCCGATCGGACAGCTGGTCGTTTGAGTGACAGTCTGCTCGGATGGTCATCCGATCGGGTGACCTTTCGAGTGGATTGTTACTTCCTTTGGGAAGTATGTGTTTGTATATGACGGCTTGACTTTTGAAGTTTTTGTTGTAGCATTTTGAAAACATAGAAGTATCTCTATCTTTCAGGTCGGTCGATCGAATGGTTGTTCGATCGGACGATAACCCGATTAGTTGGACACTTTAGTGAGAACAAGTTCACCGCAGTTTGTCATTCGATCGGTTAGTAGTTCGATCGGGTGACAATCCGTTGGTATTGAACATGTTGAAAATTGTTTAAGTGTTGAAGTCTGACCATTACATGGTTGAGTGGTAGTCCAATCGGATGGTAATCCGATCAGTCAGCCCTTCATTCAATGTTCATCCTTCCAGATTTTGAAAACAAAAAGTTAAGTGTGGGACCAAGGTGTAAATCGTTCGGGTGACAACCCGTTCGGATGACAGTCGGACGACATTCTGTCCTGGTCGTTCCGTTCGTCTTACACTTGGTTGTTTTGATTGTTTGTCGTTTTATCGAGACGTTTTGAGAACGTGTTAAGCAACAGAACCCCATCTTGACTCTAATGACCCGATTGAACAGGAATCACCCAAGTTCAACCAGTTAACCGGTTCAAGGCGGTTGTTCTTGGTTAACCCGAAATCGGTAGTCTCGTGGATAGAATCCAAATCTTGAACCAACACATCCACAAGAATGAGTAGAAAGTCGGTACAAGCACCAATTCTATCGGTTTTGAGTGCATTGAGTGTAAAAGAGTTGAAAGAAAATTGGAAACCATCTTTCAATCCTTTTCACTGTGAATATCTTTAAATCTATGAAAGATCTTTGTTTGTTTATGTGGAAATCGGTTAGATCCAAGTTGTTTTTGGTGGATCGAGGCAAAACATGAAGTTCTTAAGAACACCATGATGATGTCATCCTAGAACACCTTGAATCTTGATGATTTCACGGTTAAAAGTTAAGATTCAAAAGATAGAAAGGTGATTCATGTGTAGATCAAAGAAGTACAAGATTTAGGTTGAGATCTTACCGAAATTGAGAGAAATCGGAGAAAAAGTAAGGTTGAAGCGCTGGTCAGACGTCAGAGAGCAAAATTGGAAAGTTTGATGGTGACATGGGGTATTTATAGGGTTACCCAAAGTGGAAAGGGGCTGGTCGATCGGGTGGCAGCCCGGTCGACTGGCTGATCGATCGAGCTGTGGCTCGATCGGACCGCTGGTCGATCGGCTGGTCGCCTGGTCGATCAGTCACCTGGTTCGAGTGTTTGGGCGACGAGTTTTGCCGTTTCGATTTCGATTGCGAGCGTTGTGATGCGATAGAGTTTCCTATTCAAATTACTTTTAATCCCAACTACTATATCTAACATACAATCATCCTATTTCACTTGCGTTTAGCGTTTGCGATTCGATTGCGATTGAGTTTTTATTGCGTTTCGATTGATCACCACAACATAACATAATTAACATGCACAAGTAACACATAAGGCACACACACACGTAAAACAATATTCAGAACGCGTAATTCGAGTTGCGAGTGCGTTTGTGATAGCGATAAAGCGATCAAATATGTGATAATTATCGAATAAACCTCGGTTCTTAATAAGTACTCCATATAATACAACTAACGTTAAGCATAAAATAGACTAACTGGGAGTCAAAGAAGTCAAAATAGGAATTGAGCAAGGAGTGATAAATTACAATTAGCAATCTTGTCTCCCTTTGACTTCAATCTTTGACTTTGACTTTGACTTTCAGAACACGGGGTGTTACAATTATAGCTGAAAGCATTGCACAACTTCTTGCTCACAGAAGTGGCAATGTTTATGTAGTGGACATGTATAAAGAAAACCCAAAATCCAATGTAATTCTCTGTTGCCTCAACAAAAGAGACAAAGTTATGGCATAAAAGGTTGGGACATGCTAATTTGAAAACAATTAACACTCTAATAAATGAAAAACTTGACAGAGGTTTGCTAACCAAACAATTCAAATGTGATGAACATTGTGTTTCCTGTTTAAGAGGTAAACAACACAAGGTATCACACAAACCCAATGAAGAGTCCAAAACAACCAAATGCATACAATTATTGCATATGGATTTGTTTGGTCCAGTAAAAATCATGAGCTTGAGGAAAAAGCGATATTGCTTAGTGATAGTTGATGATTTTTCTATGTTTACATGGACATTTTTCTTACACTCAAAAGATGAGACTGCAAGAATTCTAAAAGAATTTATCATAAAAATAGATAAACAATATGATCTTCCTATAAAGTCCATCAGAAGTGACAATGGGATATAATTCAGAAACCAGGAGGTTGATGAATTCTGCATATCTAAAGGAATAATAAGACAATTCAGTATTCCTAGAACACCTGAACAAAATGGGGTTGTTGAAAGAAAAAACAGAACCCTTATTGAGGTTGTAAGAACTGTGCTTACAGATTATGGTCTTCAATTATCTTTTTGGGCAGAGGCTGTGAATACTGCATTTTATATTCAAAACAGGGTCTTGATAAATCCTAGGCATCAAAAGACTGCCTATGAGATTTCATTCAAAATAAAACCATTAATCTCATTTTTCAATATCTTTGGCTGCCCATGCTTCATTTTAAATCTCAAAGATTCAATTTCAAAAATTGCAGCCAAAGTGGATTGTGGATATTTCTTGGGATATTCTTCTACAACCAAGGCCTATAAAGTGTTTAACTCAAGGATCATGGCTACAGAAGAAACACTAAATGCAAAATTCAATGAATTATCATCTTTGAAAATCCCTAAAAATCCCAATTATGCCCTTCACCACAAAATTCTATCATTCCATACACTAGAACACTATCTTCCATAGATCTCATCCACCAGAACAAGTTATAGGAGACATCAATGCAGCAGTGCTCACAAGAAGCTAAACCTCAAATGTCCGCCTATTTGAAGGCTTTCTATCTTTAATCTAACCTATAAAATACCAAGAGGCATTAAAAGATAGTAGTTGGGTAGAAGCCATGCAAGAATAGCTTCTTAAGTTCAAAAGGCAACAAGTATGGGAGCTTGTACCATTACGAGAGGACACATGTCCAATTGGTACAAAATGGGTCTTCAAAAACAAAACTGATGAAAGAGACATTGTTATAAGAAAACAAAGCCATGCTTGTGGTTCAAGGTTGGAATTGACTATGATGAAGTAATTGACTATGATGAAACCTTTGCTCCTGTAGCCAGGTTGGAAGCCATAAGACTCTTCTTGTCCTTTGCTTTCAATCACAACATGAAGGTGTATCGGATGGATATAAAGAGTGCTTTTCTCTATGGAAAAATCTAAGAAGATGTCTATGTGTGTCAACCACCTGGATTTGAAAACTCATTTCATCCTAATTATGTCTACAAGTTAAACAAAACTTTGTATGGACTAAAACAAGCACCAAGAGCCTGGTATGATCCACTATCCAATTTTCTCATATCAAACAAATTTAAAAGAGGTAAAATTGACAAAAATCTTTTTCTAAAATGGGTAGGGAAAGATCTGTTAATTGTACAGATCTATGTGGATGATATCATTTTTGGATCCACATATGATAAACTGTGTGATGAATTTAGAAAATTGATGACAACTCAATTTGAAATAAGTGCTATGGGGTGGGGTGGGGGGGGGGGGTTGCAGTGTTTTCTTGGTCTCCAAGTACAACAACGTGAAAATGAAACTTCATTCACCAAAACAAATATGTTAAAACTCTTTTGAAAAAGTTTGACATGAATGTGCTACCCCCATGAGTACAACAAAACCATTCATATCTAATGTAAAGGATAACTTGATAGATCAGACACTTTGCAGATGTATGATTGGATCATTGATATACTTAACTACATCAAGGCCTGATATTATGTTTGCAACTTGTGTTTGTGCAAGATATCAAGCATCACCTAGAAAGTCAAATTTAGTAGCTGTAAAAAGGATATTCAGATACCTCAAAGGTGCTCCCACACTTGGTATCTGATATCCAGCTAATGGAAATATTGAGCTTTCAGGTTTTTCAGATAGTGATTTTGCAGGTTGCCACAAAAAGGAAGTCAACATCAGGAGGCTACCAATTCCTAGGAACTACCTTCGTCTCATGGCAGAGCAAAAAACAAACAGCCATCTCTAATTCTACAGCAGAGGCAGAATACATAGCTGCTGCAAGTTGCACTGCACAACTCCCGTGGCTTCAAAATCAAGTGCTTGATTTTGGTATAACTGCTTTAAAGACACCATTAATTTTGGATAGTAAAGCAACTGAAAACATTATCAAGAACACAGTTATACATTAAAAAACAAAGCACATTGACATTCGTCAACACTTTTTCAGAGATTGTTATGAAAATGGATTGATTTCACTTAATCATGTTCCCACTGAAGATCAATTAGTAGATGTGTTAACAAAAGCATTGGACACATCTACTTTTGAAAGGCTGATCTCAGAATTGGGATGTTAAATAAGTACTGAAAGTATTTTTCATTCCTCTAAAAAAACATTAAAATGTTTTTTTTTTTTTGAAAAAATCAAAATTTTGTTCTTAAAACAAAGAAAGATTGATAAAATCAACAAAAACAAAACTCAGTTCAAAGGAGTGTAACATATGTTTCAATGGTTCAAAAGTTTGTTTAAACATAGTTAACAACTATTTAAGGCAAAAAGAACCAATGATTGACAAACCACTATTTGACTATAAAAGTCAACAAATCCACTGTTTCCTCTTAGCTCACCACTATTTTCATCACAAAACTCTGTTTAACCCAACAGAGGTTTCAAACATAGGTGTCCATCCATCTGTTGACCAAAAAGTTAAACAGAGGTTCAAACCACTGATTTAGTCATTCGAACATCTGTTGAGCACAATAGAGGTTTCAATAAGATATATTTTGAAAATAGACCTTATCTTTCTTCATTAAAGGGTTTTGTTAAACAGAGCTTTGACCTAACGAATAAAAACCTGCCACGTCACCAAAAAAGGTAATCATTTGGCCACATCATCATCACTGATGAAAAAGCCTAACCAACCAGAGGTTTTCCTTTCCAGTGTGATAAACTCTGAAAGTTCAAAATTTTTCTCTCTACAATAAAAAAGATCATCGTTCAAAGATTTTCTAAAAGATTTTCACCTTTTACTCAAAAGATTATCTGTTAGAAAGATTTTCAAAAGAGTTGACCTAATTTCACAATGGCTCTCATTTTGAAACCACCCCACAACTATCTCCCATATCTTGTGAAAACATCTATAAACACAGAGTTTCACTCAATTATTGACATCATCACTTCATCAAAATATCACAATGTTCTTGTGGCCAATGCACCCATTCATCTACAAAACATTGAAGACTTTTGGGCAAACTCAGATTATCTACTTCGTAATAAAAAGCCCTCTACCATCATTTCAACACTGAATGGTACCCATGTTCATAGATGACAAGGGAAACAATTCATAAACCAAATTTTCCACCTGCAATGAAGTTTTTCTTCCATACCCTGCTCATCTGTTTATCACCAAAAACCACCTCTTAATGAAATTCCTTTACAAACACAACATTTAGGATATGCTATTTTAACAAATGCAAATTTTAAGTTGTCCAACACTTTGTTCATTTTGAAACCACCCCACAACTATCTCCTATATCTTGTGAAAACATCTACGAACACAGAGTTTCAGTCAATTATCGACATCGTCACTTCATCAAAATATCACAATGTTCTTGTGGCCAATGCACCCATTCATCTACAAAACATTGAAGACTTTTGGGCAAACTCAGATTATCTACTTCATGATAAAAAGCCCTCTACCATCATTTCAACACTGAATGGTACCCATGTTCATATCACACTAGAGTTGATCTCCGCCACTTTTTCCCTAGATGATGAGACATGTAATGAATCTTTTTCAAAAAACTGATCTTCATCATGAATTCATTGAGAGGGGGTATGATGCATGGATGACAAGGGCAACAATTCATGAACCAAATTTTCCACCTGCAATGAAGTTTTTCTTCCATACCCTGCTCATCTGTTTATCACCAAATACCACCTCTTATAATGAATTTCCTTTAAAAACACAACATTTGGGATATGTTATTTTAACAAATTCAAATTTTAAGCTATCCAAAGCTTTGTTCCTTTACATGGTTCCTAATGTAAAAGTCAAAAAAGAGGGCAAGCCCAAAGCTTTTCTCCTATACCCAAGACTTATAAGTTGTCTTATACAAAGGGTATTGGCACAAAACATTTTTGCAAGAGGAGAGGACCTTCAAATTAAAAGTCTTACAAACGAAACATTCACCCGCATGATGACCAAGGGTCAAGAAAATATAGGTGAAGAAAATGTTTTAGAAACCCCCAACAACAGATGTTACAACATCTGTTGCAGAGCCTACTGCTTCTGCTGACCATAGTACCCAACCCAGTACTGTGGAACACACACCAGCCATTTCCAAAAAGACCACTACTATCCACTAGCCTAAAACCAAAAAGAAAACACCAAAAAAGGTGACTCTGGAAGATGAGGTGCTAGAGGAGCCTGCTGTATCACAAAAGCAGCAAACATCTGTTGTTACTTCCTCACAACAGGTCCAAACACCTCCACCTATCCAAACTCCTCACATATCCTCACAAAAGGATTGTGTTGTAAGCACATGGGACCCACATCAAGAGGGAGATCACTCATTTG
Organism: Helianthus annuus; assembly: GCF_002127325.2. Classification (NCBI taxonomy): domain Eukaryota; kingdom Viridiplantae; phylum Streptophyta; class Magnoliopsida; order Asterales; family Asteraceae; genus Helianthus; species Helianthus annuus. The sequence goes on from NC_035440.2 coordinate 109,538,965, forward strand.
AGCATTTCTTCTCAAGCCCCTCTCCTAGGGCTGCTTCTTTTTACACACCACATACTACACTTTTACTTTCCACAATAAAACCATTGCTTCATGAACTTGATAATCCTGACTTGCATAAACCCAGTTCCTCTCAACAACAAGTCACTTAGAGTACACCTCCACAAGTGACTAAGGCAAGTCCAAGAATCATTGCTAACCCACAAGCAGAGGAGGCTACACCTCATGTGTCTCTAGAGATGCTTGAAGGTATTTCAAGTGGGGCATTGTCTTACAATTGGACAGTAGTTACATTACTAAGACCCCCTTGAAGGTAACAACTGTTGAGTCTATAATTGTACACTCTAAAACAGTTGGAAGTCTCAAGTACCAAGACAAAGGGGCATCTGATTCAAAGCCTGATACAACCACCTCTGGTGGGAATTTAGGTGATCCTATTAGCTTAGGTGATGAATTAAGATATAAGAAATTAACGGATAGAGTATCCAATTTGGAAACTTCAGTGGCTGAGATGAAAGACATGTTGAAGATTTTGGTACAAAACTCCACTCCTCCTCCAACAAATGCAGAACTTGAAGAAAAGATTTGGTTCCATGCCCAAGCCTATCTTTAACTACAAAGGTAGTCTGAAGATGCCACCCACAATATACAAATGGAAATGATCAGAAATATGGTTGGAGCTAGGTTCACAGACACCTAAGGAAAAATTCAAGCCATAAAAGATTATCTCCTTCAAGCTACAGGCACTGCTCCAACTCCTAGGTATCCTGCAGATGATGCTAAAAAGGGGGAGAGTAGTGATTACCTTTAAAAGCTTCCACCAGCAAACCCAACCAAAATGGCTAAGGTTTCTCAAACCACTATTCAACCTACTCAAACCGCTGTCCCATCCCAAACCACTGCACCTCAAATATCTGTTGGCATTTCAAAAAGGCCAACAGATGTTACAACAACAACCCATTCACCACATTGCTACCACCTATCCCTCAGACTAGAAAAAGAAAAATGGTAACTTCACCTATCAAATCACCCATCCAAACATCTTCCACCAAAACCACAACTTCGTCAATCCCAGCTTCATCATCACCATCATCATCTCTTCCATCTACAAACCTTCCTAGCCCAGCCAGTGTTGATGAGTACTTAGAATTAAAGAAAAAGGCTGGCTAAATGAATGGTTTTGGAAAGAAACCAACGGAAGGATGACAAGTAGATTCTATTAGAAAAATACAAAAAGGTAGAAGCGGTTAGAGGTTATGCCAACATGATCTGCAAAAATCTTTCACATGATCCCATAACTGATGCAGATATAAAAAACTGCTCAAAGAGGATTACCTTAATCACATCATGGATAAGAAACCATATGATGCTGATAGGGAATATTTCACAGGATGGCCAACTAAATCCTTGCCAGATGAAATAGCGAGGATCGAAAAGTTGAAGCTATTCCCTGATATCACTCCTTTACCCTTTAATTGGAAAGATGGCAAAAAGCCAAATGATAAAAGGGCTCTGAAGATGAAAAAGATGAAGGAAGAACTGGTTGCTGCAAAAATTGGCACCATGAAGACTTTGGCTAAATGGAATGAGTCAAAAACTTATGAAAGCTACAAACAGTTGGAAATTCAAAGAGAAAAGGATTGCTCACTACCCAAAATTCCAAAGTATGAGCAACTAGGTTTTCCCGTCAATACATTGGTTAAGCTTTCTGAGTTTCCATCAGCTAGAAACATAGCAATAGCTGCAAGGGGATTTCTTAAAAGAAAACTTGAACATAAGAAGGATACGAGGAAATAAGACCTAGTTGACATCATCATGGGAAGACCAGAGTGTCCAAACTCATCAGTAATAACTCTAGTACCAGCAAATCCTCCTGGTCTCAAAATTCTAAAATGGAAGTCAAACAAAGATACCCATGAACTGACTCTGTTTAGGGCCAATGGGGAGGTGGAGAAGATCTCAATGAAAAGTGCTTCTAGGCTAAAAATTGAAGATTTGCAAGATTTGATAAGTCTACCACTGGAGAGGGACCCAGAAGGCACTGTTTCTCTTGACTTTGAATTATATTTCAAAGTTCAAATAAGAGAACAGTTGATGAGAAAATAAAAGTTGATCAAATAAACATCTGTTTTGGCATCATCTATTCTAGAGGGAGATTGTTGGACCTAAAAAGAACAGATGATATACAGAAGCCAAGACATGTCACAAAGATCAAATTAATAAACAGTTGATGAAGCAATTCTCTCCCCAAACATAGCGAATATTGAACACCTAATCAGAACATCTGTTGAAGACAAAGCAAACATCTGTTTAAGCCTTAGAACCACTGTTCAAGAAGAAACAACATCTGTTGAAGGCTAAAGTCTGTTGATGACAAAGGTCTAATGAAAAAGACCAAACATCTGTCTGGCCAAACATATTTTTAGATAACTGCAATAGAGGATAGTCTAGACAGTGGTTTCCCAATGTAACAGTATTTATCTTGTAATAGTGTTTAGACTAGTTAGAACAGATGTTAAGATTTGCACCGATCTTTGAAACATTTGTGGAATATTTTATTTTAGGAATGTTAGACGTTACTATCAGGGTGATGTCAGCCTATCACAAATAGAGCTTTAGTACTTACTATAAATAGATCTTACCTGTTAGAGATCTTTTTTATCACTTCACACATTCTCTTTTGTACGAATAGTTCTAGTGAGTGATCAGGCTGAGGGGGAGATTGTAGAATCATTACTATAAAACTTTTGAATCTTATGAATCATTGAAAAATAGTTGTTGATAATATCTCTCTACTTGTGAATTATATCATTTCTATCAGTATTTATTTACAAGTATAAAACTCAGATCCTAACATAAAATTCTACTTAAATTGGTAAACATTTTTTTTATAAAACATTAACGTATCACAAGTTATGCTTGTTCCAAAATCATAGTGGAAAAGTAAAAAAAAAAAAAAGAAGCCTAAGGATGGTGACATGTGTCAACCTTTTATTCGCTCTGATTCATGTGTCTATAGTAGACACATAGTTATGGATTGAGACTACCATACATGCAAAGCATGTACGTTTTCATAAATTTGACTGGTCAATGTCTATTTTCGTGATTTTCACAAATTTATCAGCGAGGAGTTGTTGTGGAGGGAGCGAGGGGGCAAGAAACACCATGCTACCCCTCGCATCTAGTGATTTTTGCGGTACCTACGTGGTCGCCATCCTGTGCTACCCGAATCAATTTTTGAACATTGATGATAACCGTTGGGTTGCATAAACGATGAATCACATAAATAAACTTTTTCAAATATCTATTTAATCACAAAATACAACTAACTTAAATTTACTTATTAAATGTTGATTTAAAAAAATATAAAAGAGGTGAGGGACAAGGGATTGTTATAACATATGTTTGAATAGTGGAGGTGAGAGATGAGAGCGGCTGTTGATGTGGTGCTGGAGGTGAGAGATGAGAGCTGTTGTTGACGTGGCGCTGGGGTGACACTAGAGATGAAGGAAAAAGGATGGGTAAACACCCAACTAATGGTTAACAGGGAAAGTCGAGTAGATCTCAAGCTCAACTCATTTAGAACTCTCTACTTGAAACTCGAGCTAGTCTTGTTAGAAATTTTCAACCTTGAACTCGTCTTAGACTTAGTTGTTTATTATTATATTCACACATAAATGCATATGTATGCATGCATATTAATATGAGGGTCATTTTATTGGTACACTCCAGAATCTTATTTGCACACCCTTTTTCATTCTTTTTCTCTCTATATACATGTATGTATATAGGGAGAGCAATAGAAAGGAAGGGTGTACGAATATTAACACCCATTATATATTACGAGTTAAGTTCACGTACAAGGTGTCTTATCGTACAAAACTTACGAAAGGCATGAAAAAACCAAAAAAACGCGGTGTAATTTTCGTAATTATTTACTCGTAGACTAATTATCAAAATTACTCTACAAATGATCCTGTAGAGTAATTTTGATCTTGTAAAGTAATTTTATAAAATGTTCTTGTAGGGTAATTTTGATCTTGTAGAGTATTATAATTACTCTACAAATGATCTTGTATGGTAATTTTGATCTTGTAAGATAATTTTGTAAAGTATCATAATTACCCTACAAATGATTTTGTAGAGTAATTTTGAATTGTATGTTATTTGATAAACTTGTAGAGTAATTTTAATACACTTATAGGGTAATTTTGATACACTTGTAGAGTAATTTTGACAATTATCCTATAATATCAAAATTACTCTGCAAGAACATTTTATAAAATTACTCTACAAGATCAAAATTACCTTACAGGATCATTTGTAAAATAATTTTGATAATTAGTAATAATTACGAAAATGCCACTGCGTTTTTCAGCAAAACCTTCAATTCGTACGTTTTGTACGTTAAAGTTATTTGTATTTGATCTTTTGTCTATATATTACATGCACACATACATAATTTTTCTTGATATAATAAAAGTAAGTTTTACCTTAATATATATAAAACGTGAGAAAACTATTGACCTTGGCAAAACTTTCACATTTAGCATAAAAACGTGTAACAATAAAATATTTGCTGTTAAGTAAGTGGGTAATTATTGATACAATAGGGATTCTAGTGGAATGGTCATTTGATCAAATCCAAACATCATCCTTGTTCGAAAGCCAAGTCAAGAAGCTTTTCAAAGTCCACCATCACCTTGACCATTACTATACTATGAGCTTTAACAAGTCTTAGTAGCATGGCTAAATGTTTTTCACATTTACGACTTTAGACAATTTGGAGGCTGCTTTGACGTGCCCAAAGATGGTTCTGAAATAAAATTCGGAATTGACTGAGCCCGCCTTTCGCTAAAAATAATGAAAAGTTCTGTTGAGAATAGAAACATCTCAAGCGACTATCTATATTCGAGTATTCGACCAAACCCCTCGATGTAAACTCGTTAGATGACATGAATAAACTTATCAGTTAAACCCAAAAGTAGTTCTTTGACTTGGGTAAGTCTAACATTGACTTGGGTAAGTCTAACATTATTCTTTGAGGAGACTATATGATTTCAAGGTACAAATGTCAAACCCTCCACATTTGAAGGGAGAGATGACATGTTCCTATGGGTGTTAGATGTATTTCAACTTGGAGGGTTAAATTCAACATGAATCTAAAATTATGTCAACATGATATGATTTTCGTGAATGACGTTTTTAGCCAGAAATATTATTTTCATATTTTTTTTTTACTTTTAATATCCTGAGCTACAAACTTCAAATAATAAAACATAAATGTAAATAAAATAATTACGTATAAACTATAAAACATAATTCTTTTTCTATTTTATCTTTTAAATTTACAAATAAAATCTCAAGGTAATTAAAGTTATGACATAAACAAATTTTAATTTTCTTTAAATAAATACGTTTAAATGAGTCAACTATTTACCTGCAAGGTCGACCAAAACACGAACTAATTATTTAAGCATGTACATAGGTTTCACTCAAAACTCAACCAAATTCATTTTTGTCCGAACCTTTTTTGGAAAGGTACTTTAGGTTGAACTTAAACCAATATATTTTTTTGTATTATGTTCGTGCCTAGTTAAATTACCACCTCATTACATCTAAGAAATTTAGAATTTGCTAAACTATCACTTAAAAAAGAGCTATGCACCTGATACCATCAAAATGGTGAGTTCTTTTAATAAGAACACAAAAAAAAAAAAAAAAAAGTAAAACATATACCAAGAGCATCCACAATGGTCCAACTCGTTTTCAGAATTCTATGTTGCAGAGCATGTCCTGCGGTGACACCCGAATGAACAGCCGGAGTTACGGAAAACCGAGTGGACCGGAGTCTGGGCCCTCCTCTCTCACAAACATATATAAAACTATACATATATAGAGAAAAGATAATAAGAAAACCCTTATGAGTTTAAAAAAGTTAAGAAACCCAATCTCCATCATCTATCTAAAAATCCTATGATTGAGATTGCATATTATATAAAGTAACTTTTCAGAAACATTTACAGATTGACAAAAGTAAGTGTAACAGATTTTTGTTTTTTCACTTTTCTGTCTGACTGACACACTGACATGTAGTAGGCTTGTCTATTACACTAATTTTTTTTCCTATAAAAACATGTAACATGTTTTTCCTTGAAAATGTTACACTTTGTAAAAGCTGCAAAATTTGCTATTGAAAAAAAGTGTTAACACGTGCCATCTCTAGCATTTTAATAAAAGGGTATAATTGTAATTGATTAAATAAGTTATTAATAGGAGAGATAATTGTGAATAATTAAATTGAGATTTTTATGAAAAACTCAAGATTGATAGTTACGTACACCACATTAATAGCATCCTTCAATCTCATATTTATCTTATTCTTCAAGTTCAAAACATTAAACACATTAATTATTTCTTGACGTTTTAAGCATGTTCATGATTTATTTATTCACAATGTGTTTTATCAATTTATGGTTTCATTAACTTTTTCTTCACAATTTCTTCACATTGTGTTTAATCAGTGTGTTATAACAATTATTATTTGTGACCTTAAAATAAGTTTAAGATTGGACATGTAGTTATAACAATTCCAAAGAATATCTTATATATCATTATATTAAAATTTTATTTTAGTACTATTAATATTTCAGTTATAACAATTTAACCTTTTGTTTATGTATTTACATGAACATAAGCCGGAATCTCTTAAACGAAATATTAATGAAGTCTCTAACACCGATTCCTCTTTAGCTTACTCTTCAATCAAGCACTGGATTAGTGATGAAAAAGACGACATGGATTCTACCTGAAGATGCAGTGTTTATGATTCCAAAAATTTATATATTATTTGTTTAATTCACGTTATTAATAGCGCTTTTAATTCCTATCTTTTTCAAATTATTTTGGAAGACATATTATTTATTTTAAAGCATTATGATTCTATTGTTTGATTTAATTTTATTTCTTTGTTACTATACTTTCAACAATAGAAACAATTAAGATATAGATAAATTGATATGTTACTTCATTTATCATTTTTAGTGGTGTTTAGATGAACATATAATTAATTCTTATTATAGTAGTGAAACTGAAATTTAGTTTAAAATTGTTTTTTTTTTTTATAAATTTAGAATATTTCGGTTATTATATTGATTGGTCTTAATTACCTTGTAAAATTGTTTAATCACCATCTTGGAATATTGGATTTTAATACTCCCAACTATTCGTCGTTGGCCGCCAACAGTCCTAACTTCAAAAATAACCACTTCAGTCCTAACTATTGACATATTGGCCACCAATGGACCCTGACTAATAGAACCCTAATGTCGTTAGTCTCTGGTCACCGAAAAACCGTTTTTGTGCAGAAAAAAAGTTTCTAAAGCTCTGATCTAAGGTTACAAAGAGGTTTATGACGAAAAAATGTTAAGTTTTCCGGCCAAAAGTTGAGTTTTCCAGCGGAAAAGAAGTTTTCCGGCGAAAAAGGAGTTTTCTGGAGACTTTAATAATTTGGGCTTTTACTAGAAAAAGGTTCCCACAGGTCCATAATAAGGTTACAAAGAGGTTCGGGACGAAAATGTTGAGTTTTCCAGCCAAAATGAGTTTTCCGGCCAAAAAACGTTTTTCTGGCGACCGGAGACCAACGGCGTTAGGGCTCTGTTCGTCAGTGTCCATTGGAGGCAAATATGTTAAAAGTTAGGACCGCCAATGGTTTTTATAAAGTTGGGACTGTTGGTGGCCAACGACGAATAGTTGGGATTATTAAAATCCAATATTCCTTATTTATATTAAACTAAAAGAAAAAAATGTTACATCTCACTAAAGTTTTCCATCGATCTATTTTTGTTCAATGTGTTCTGCATAAGGTTTTGCTCAACCCCAAAACCTGATATGGTTTTATTCTCCTGAATCCATTTTTTGTTGATTCCGGGTATGTTCAATATGTTTTTTTATAATCACTAATAACTCATTTTGTTATACCTACGTGTTATTATATATAGTTGTTCTTAGCAAATTTTGAAGTCTATATTGAAGAACTTTTTTATCTAATCTTTTGTTCAGCTACTCATAATTTCAACAATAGCTCAACACCCTTATCTACCAATGGACGATATTTTATGAAGATTTATATGTTCCTGACATGTTAAACAATATCAAAGTTTATGGATTACTAAACCATAGGGTGTTCCAGTAATGCAACCAGAAACTGATCAACAGAATGGTTTATGTAATGGTACGCGTCTTCAAATCACACGTCTTGGTAAACGGGTATCAAAGATGTTGTTAATGTTTGATTAATATACCTTATCTGTCACACATTATTCATTTTTAAAATATATATACAATTGTGTTTAATAAAGTTTAGATATCCGAACTCGTGAGTATTCATGGGTAATAACCTAGTTATATTATATAGGTAAATAAATATCTAGGCTTCGGTTCACGTACAAGACAAATTTTCCATACGAAGTATACATGACAATCCAGGCTTAACACGTGTCTTTTTCAATTTAAGGAGGGAATAATATAATCGTCTTTTCTCTTTTGAACTGCTTCACCCCCTTGATTTTCAAACAGCTATAAATTTCTCATACTATGATATTTTTTTTAATTTACACCGTATTAAAGAGCATTTCATTCTCTTTAATTTGAGCAACCTATTTCTATAGTTTTCTTAATATTTAAAAAAATTATTTTACAAGCAATAAAGTTACGTAGTTATGTAACGTTACGTGATTGTGTTCTAGTAGGCAATTATGTACCATATGTGCAAGCAATACAAATGCTCAATGTGACCCTACATCTATAATTACATACCATATATAAAAAGTGTAATGTCACATGATTATGTATCAGTACGTTACATTATCATAATTGTTTTATTGCATAATGTTTTTTTTTTTTTTTGCTAAAGTTATGCTTATTACTTTTTTATACATTCAATATATTGAGAACTTAATTGTCCTTATGCTACTACGTGATTAGATCTGCAATATAAGTCATTACGTGGTTATAGATGTAGTGTTACATTGAACATTTGTAACTGGTTTGCAAACATGGTACATTATTGTTACATTGAGCATTTGTTACTGCATTTGCACACATGGTACGTGATTTTAGATTATGTATACATTTGTGTATCCGATACGTGATTTAGGTGTTCATTCACGTAACATTACATAATCATGTAACTTTATAGCTTGTCAAAATTTTTTTTTAAAGTTAGGAAAAAATATAGCAGTAGCATGCTCAAATTAAAGAGAATTAAATGCTCACAAATATGGTGTATTTTTTTATATTTTATCGTATGAAAAAGTTAGAGATGTTTGAAAATCAGGGGGTAATTCAAGGGAAAAGACCATAATACCCATTTTCTATTTGTTTTTTAAATTGTCGAGTCTTGTTATTTACAAAATTGCCACTGGGTCATTAAGAATCGCTGATCTTGGAAATGGATGGTTGTGCTCGTTGTGTACACTTCGTACACAAAAGTGTCTTGTACAGTATCCCTCCCTAAATATGTATAATTTGATTTGAATTCGAATTTCGAATCGAATTTAAAATTAGAAATTCATATTCTATTTACTAGAGATCTGAATCGAATTCGAATTCTTGATAATCAAATCAAACTAAGTATTCCATATATAACTCTCATTTTTTAAAACCTTCCCTCGTCCCTTTGCTCATCTTTAAAATATATAAGGGTTTACTATAATTTTCCTTAAATATAAGAATTCACTTTATTTTTCTTAAAATTCTAAGGATAAGAATGAGATTGAGTGGTATTTTTAGATAGTTTTCTTATATTTGGATGATGAAATGAGTAAAAGGAATGATGTAACACCCCGTGTTTTTGGAAGTCAAAGTCAAAGTTAAGATTGAAGTCAAATGGAGAAAAGAATGCTAATTGCGATCTGTCACTCTTTGCTCAACTACTGTTTTAACTTCTTTGACTTGTAGATAGTCTTTTTATTTTATCGCATTAGTTGTATTATGTGGAGTACTTGTTAATAATCGAGGTTTAATCGCCATTTATCGCGTGTTTTATCGCTTATCGCATCGCAATCGCATTCGCAACCCGAATTATGCGTTCTGGATATTGTTTTACGTGTGTGTTACTTACGTGTTACTTGTGCATGATTATTTATATTTATGTTGTGGTGCTTAATCGAAACGCAATCGCAACTCTATCGCAATCGAATCGCAAAGGCTAAACGCAAGTTAATTATAGTGATTGTATGTTAGATATAGTAGTTGGGATTAATGGTGTAAGCTAATGGGTAATTCTATCGCATCGCTCCCTTGAAACGCTTCGCAAAACCCAACACACGAAACGAAACGTCGTGACTCAAATTGACGGAACCACTCGATCGAGTGATTGCTCGATCGGATGGTCAACCGATCGGAATGCCATCCGATCGGACAACCATCCGATCGGTGACCCACTCGAACCTTAGGTGCTTTCCTTTTTGGGAAACCCTATAGATACCCTTGATATGTCACGTCACTTGATGTGACAGCTCTCACTCGACCCAGCTCGCTTCAACCCTTCTTTCTCTCGATTTCTCGCGATTCTTGTAAGTATTCAACCCGAATCTTGTACTTCTATAATCTACACACACTTCTTCATCATTTTATCTTTTGAATCTTAACTTTTAACCGTGAAATCAATGGATTTGAGGTGTTCTAAGATGATGTCATCATGGAGTTCATATGAACTCTATGTTTTGGCTTCAAACCACCAAGAACAACTTAGATCTGGACGATTTCCACATGAATAACCAAGGATCTTGCATAGATCTGAACATATTCATGGTGAAATGGATTGAAAGATGGTTTTCCAACTTTCTTTCAACTCTTTTACACTCAATGCACTCTAAACCGATAGAATCAGAGCTAGTTCTGACCTTCTACTCATACTTAGTGAGGTGTTGGTTCTGGATCTGGTTTCTATCAAGGAGGCAACCGGTTTCGGGTTAAGCATGAACCACCGGCTCGAACCACTAATTGACCGGACTAGGGTGATTCTTGTCCGATCGGATCACCTGGGTCTTGACGAGGTTCTGTTGCTTAATGCGTTATCATGCCATCTTGATCAAAACAGTAAACTATCAAAACAACCAAGTGTCAAGACATCGGGACGGATTGCCGTTCGATCGGACAGTCGTCCGATCGGCTTGCACCTTGGTCCCACACTTAAACTTTGTTTCAACTTTTGAAAATCTAAACGTCGAACGAGTTGTCGTCCATTCGGATTGTCATCCGATCGAGCGACCACCTGACCATGTGATGTTTGGATTTCAACACTTAAACAATTTTCAACATGTTCAATGCATTTCCAGTTCTAACGGATTGCCACCCGATCGGTGGACTATCCGATCGAGTGACAACACTGCTGTGAACTTGTTCTCTGAGAAATACCTCGCCAAACGGATCGTCACCCGATCGAACCGCCGTTCGATCGACTGACCTGAAAGGTAGAGATACTTCTCTGTTTTCAAAATACTACAACGAAAACTTCAAATGGCTAACCATCATACACAAACACATCTTCACCAAACAAGGTATCAATCTAATTGAATGGCCATCCGATCGGATTGCCATCAGATTGGGTTACCATCCGACACTTATCGCTTTGCACCGTTTTACGTGCCGCTTATTGTATATGCTATCGTTAACTGTTCAGGCTAATTTCTTCCAGCGCTCCCTTCAATCCAAGATAGTGTTTACTCGTTAAGCACGATCTATGAGTATACATGATCCCTTTTTGCTTTATGCACTTTTGGGTGTTACATATGTTACTTATGCTAAATCACAATCGACACACAACGCAACACTATTTATATGCTAACCGTTATTGCATGCTACGTGTTATTCGATGAATGCTTGTATGTTATGTTAAGACAGTGATTGTTGCCTGACACCTTAGCAACGATAGTACTATAGTTTGGACTCAGCACCTGTCTTGGACAGGGGTTGTTAAGGGTTTACTTCACGTGTCCTAGTGGAGATATGTGTTGCGCATTCTACAACTTGCAGTCACGTCTGTGCATATTTCTCTGTCGATAACCTACTTGCCTTCACTTTATACATTTTACATGCTGGTTATGCGTAAACGATTTCGAACTCTATTATATCTATTAAACGATTTCGAACTATATTATATCTATTAAACTTGTATGCTCACCTTTACACTATGTGTATTGACCTCTATTTTTCATGGAATCAAGTAGGATTGAGAGTCTAGAAACAAAGACAATTTATCTTATTTTTATTTGAAATCTGAGTTGTCAGAACATGTATTTGTTTGGAGAATATCTATGTCTGTAATAACTAGAATACTTGATGGGTTACGGTATGGGACGTAATATTAACTATTTGGGAATTTAGTCGTTATGGAATTTCTCTCAACAATCTGTTTCGCTCAGTGCCGCGCCTCGATGTTTCCGCCATCGATTGGGGTGTGACAGATTGGTATCAGGGCCATAACAATAGGGAATTAGGCAAGACTCGACCTAGTCCGGGTCGATGTCTTAGAAACGACCTAGTCTATAGTTAAGTACCAACGTACCGACTTGTGCATACCCTGTAGGGGTTTTGTACGAGCTTACTTGCTATATCTCGCTATTCTCGCTTACACAACACTATCACTGCACTCTAATTTTAAAAAATGAACGAGTGATTAGGTCAAGATTAGGTGTGAAAACCGCAAACTCTCGACCAAATTGCTTGTTCGACTCGCATCATTTATCTATAAACAGGAGAATTTGCGTTGAATCAGGATTGAAATCCATACTTTAACGCATAATTCCTCCCTATTTTATGAAAACGGGAACGAAGTTGTTAAGTCAGGGGTGAAAACCCGAACCTTGATGACTTGTTCCGACCTCTATTTTTTGTTTTACAAAACTCTCACCAAAGTCTCGACGGACTCCAACGACTTAAAGTCACACTGTAGCTGGAAGGTTGCGTGCCATTCACCCGAAAACGAGGCAAGAGCACAGTCCCGAAGGTCAAGGTGTGCACTGAAAGTCCTTGTGAATAGTCGAATCACTTTGGGTAGTCAACGTCTATCCAGCCTTAGACAATCTATTTTCGATTTCACGATCGCAATTGCTGATTTTATGTGTTTTGATTCTGAGCTCGCAACTGCCGACTCTGATATTTGTCGCTTTTATGTGGATTTTATGTGTTTTTACCTGTTTGTGTGTTTCAATTTTGGTGGGTTATTTGCTTATCAGTCTCGCTTTAATCAATACACATGACCCGCACTGCACATCTACCTCAACTCGCTAACAAATCGTTGCTACTGGTGGTTAGACGCATATTATTCTACCCATTGTGTACTCGCTAATCGCAATCGCTATTCTTGAACGCTCGCGGACTTTGAATGATTGGTTTCTGTATTTTGACTGCTTCTTGTGCTTCTGTGCTTATATGCTTCTACGTGCTTCGGTGCTTCTGTGTTTATGCGGAATTGTGATTATGTGTCTATGTGTTTATGTGTTACATGATTGTGTTCCTGAGCTTTAGTAGTGTTAGGCGTGTGAGGTGAGATTCAATTATATTGTGTATGAGTCCTATGGTGATGTCTGTTGTAGACAATGTCGTCATCTGGATCCCGTCACTCACGTGCTGCCCGACGTAACCAGAAAGATAAACGCCTTGCTGCTCTCGTCGCTAAGCAGATAGCAAAATTCATTCCACAGATCGTTAGCGACCTACACGAGAACGCTAGCAAGTCGTCCGAAGAGTCCAGGACTGATTCTCCCAAAGCTGTTTTTAGCTTCAAGCAGTTCAAAGCTTGCGGTTCGAAAGAATTTACTGGCAAAATGGGCCTACAGGTCTGTTTCAATGGTTTGATTCGATCGAGGTCACCCTGCGCCAGAGTGGCTGTCTTGATAATCTCCGCACTCTAAACGCCACCGGCGTCTTCCAGTCCCGCGCTTTAGACTGCTGGACGGCTGAGAGAAACAAACGCAGAAATGATGCAATTTATGGTTTGACGTGGGATGAGTTGAAGGACGCCATGATGGAAGAGTTCTGCCCTCCCCATGAGTGCCAAAAGTTGGAGGACGAATTCTGGCATATCAAGCAGAAGGATGGTGACAATGCTGCTTTAACTGCTCGCTTCAAGCAGCTAAGCATAATCTGTCCTGATCAAGTGAAGACTCCCGATGTGACGATCAAGAAGTATATCCGAGCTCTGCCAGATTGTGTCGCATACTTTGTGCAAGCTGCAAAACCAGCAATAATCGAGGAAACTTATCTGCTCGCCGCTGAGATAAACGATAAGCGAGTCAAGGCTGGTGTTTGGGACAAAGCCTCGAAGAATCTGCATCAAGTTACCACCGTTGCGACTGCTGAAACCGCCGCCGCTCCTCAGTCTTCAAAGCCCTCTCGTCGCAAGAGGAAGAACAACAGCAACTCCAGCAACAAGAACTGTGCTGTCACTACTGCTGCCCCGCTCCAAGCTGTACCAGCACCACAACAGACTCAAGACCGCCAAGTCGCGGCACCGGTTACCCAAGCACCGCCGGCAAAGCGTGCTTATACTAGTCCTGACCCGGCCTGCCCGACTTGTACCTATCATCATCCAGTGGTTATCGCTTGCAGATTTGTGTGCATTGCAACATGTACGGCCATTTCACCGCCAACTGCCGTACAGGTCCTCGACAAGCTACAGCTCCAGCTACTGCCCAACAAGCTCTACTTCCTGCTCTTCAAGGCCAACAAGCGGCTCTAACCCCCGCGATCAATGCTAGAGTTTGCTTTGCGTGTGGTGATCCCAACCACTTCGCAAACACGTGCCCAAATCGAGTGGTGAAGCAAGAGCCACAACAGCAGCAGCCCTAGCAACAGCAGCAACAATAGCCTCAGCAACAACAACAACAAGCAGCTCGCGCCCGAACTTTCAACATCAATGTGCGCCAGGCTCAGGCTGACAACAATGTGGTTAATGGTACGTTTCTCGTGAATGGAATTTATGCTTCGTGTTTGTTTGATACTGGATCCGATAACTGTTTCGTGTCGTTTGAATTCGAAAAGCTCCTAAATTGTAAGCGTGCCCATCTCCCCTCAACGTTCAATGTTGAAGTTGCCACCGGAAGAACCGTCGCCGTTAGTTCTGTTCATCATGATTGTACTCTCGAACTCAACAATCAAATCTTCCCTATCGACCTTATTCCGATGCAGCTCGGTAGTTTTGATGTCATAGTAGGCATGGACTTTCTTCGCGAAAACCATGCTGAAGTTGTTTGTTTCGATGTAACACCCCAAAAAGGATTTATTAGACACATGAGTTAAATAAATTAAAGATTTAATATAGTTAATGGAAAATGTTATAAGTACTAGTAATAAAATGAGTTGTGAGTAAGTTATGTAAAAGAAGTAAACTAAAAGGGGTATTTGTGAAAATTGATATAATGAAAGGATTAATAAAATAAAAACCCAAAATTTCACACCCTGGGTGTGCTGGGTTCGATCAGAGCAAAGGGGAAACAAGGGGGAACCCTTGTTCTTGCTAAATTAAATCAATTGACAACGGATTTCAAAGATAATCAGTAGCATGTCTCAAATTTTCGATCATCTAAGCATACATAGTGAAGTGGTAAGTCAAATTTCTTGATTTGGTGAATTGTAGAAAAAGGGTTTCAACCCAATCATGAGTTGTGGTATGATTTGTGTAAGTTGGATGTTAGAGTTACTCCCTCGAGTAGAAATCATGTTTGATTTTAGGTCAATTGAAAGATAATTGTATAAACCCACTTGATGAAAAATTAGCATGAAAGGATGATCAAGTAGAAGTAAATATGTGTAATCTTGATATATGATCTTGCTTGTAATACATGAATGTTAGATAAATTGATGTAGAATAAAAGAATTGTATGAACTTGATTGATTATCGATGATATATAAGATGAACTAGTAAAGTCATGCTTTGAATACTTGTACATTATGCTTTATTAATGTGACGCACACTAAGTGTTCGATGAAATGCTTAAGAGAATAAATGTGTGAAATTCTGAAAATTAGTGATAATGTTTGTCACTTGAAAATGAGAAATTTATGTAAATGATGGAATGAAAGTGTTGGGCTAAATGAATGAATGCGTTTAATGTAGGCGTGAAAGAAGAAGGCTCAAACACTAAGAAAACGGGAGACTCACAAGATCGAGGTACGTTAATGTACATCATATTCCATAATGTTGTCATATGTATAATAGTCTCAATTGAATTGTGTCGTTATGTTAAAATTATGAGATTTGAAATCTATGGTTCTTCGAAAGTAAAAGTAAGATCCGTCATAAACGGATTGTGAGGAATGAATAAGTTACGAAAGATAATGCATCATAACCGGTTCTTCTAGTTGAACCGGGTATGGGAAGTAAGTATGTAATGAATGAAAGTCTACTCGATCCGTCCTTCTCGGATCGGAGTATGAGGTAAGAATGTAAAGAATGTGATTGTTCGTTATGAACAAATCGAATGGAAGTTATGTAATGATACTAGCACCCGTTCTTAGCGGGTATGTTAAGAAAAGGATGCTTCGTCTCTACTTTGAGGCAAGCATGTAATGAACCGTTTATCGGTTAGTAAAGTAATTGAATGATGTAAAACCGTGAAAGAGACGAATCGGTTCATTATTTAATGTGTTAGTGACGAAATACTAACTTGTTTGTTTATGTTGAATGTAGGTAAATCCTCAATCTAGGCGGTCGGACGATTTGGAATGAGCACACTTGATCTACGCCCACTACACGCTTCCGTCATAAGTGAATATAACGTGGTTTAAATTTTTGGTCTTATGTACTTTAAATTGTGTAGTATTTTGATGTTTTTGTGGTTTTTTTTTAAAAACTTGTTGGTGGTAGTCTTGTTGTAAATAACTTAAACGTTCCATTTTGGGTTTTTGTCAAGGACGATTTATATAGAAATGGTTTATTGTATAAAACAGGTGTTAGTGGTCTATTTACGTACGGGTCATGCCGAAATTTCTAACATCTATTATCCACGTTAAGATATTTTGAAAATGATAAGTTAGGGGCGTTACAAGTTGGTATCAGAGCCCAGGTTTGAAGGATTCGAGCACAAGTAGTAGTGCTCGAACTCAAACCGACGGCTCGCTTGAAAGTGTGCTCGCTCCAAGACCGCTAAGAGGTAAAGATTTAAATTACCGGTAAATATAAGTATGTACAATGTGTTCACGACATAAGTTTTAAAGTTATGTATGCTAAGAAATGATAATGTGGGTAAAATGAGAAGTCCCTGGACCCGTGTGGCTGAAAACGGACCCGGGAAATGGTCGAATCAGCCAATATAAAAGTTCAGCACCGTTTCAGCATTCGGGAGGCCGTCGCCGACGCCCCCCTTTGGGCCGACGCCTTAAATGGCTGCCTACGGACAAAAGTGGCCGACACCACATTTTAAGGCCCGTCGCCGACGGAAGGTCAGGCCGTCGCCGACGGTCCGCGGAAGTTTTATCCGCTGAAAATTTTTGTTTTGTGTTGTTTTTCGCATTTTGAGTTTTCGGGTCGTCCGAAAGCTTATTCAATGTTTATGTAGGGTCCATATAAGGCCTGACAAGATATATGAAATCACAATTAGTGGTTACAATGGAAAGAAAATTATAAAAGTCGAAAGTAATGTGTCGAATGACACAAATGATGATGAAAGTTTAAAAGAAAGTAAAATTTAAAATGTAAGAATGCGAATGAAGTAATTACGGACTAATGAACTATGATATATTGGAAAGCTTATGATTCGTATTAAACGCAAAACATGATATTGCGTAGATGGCAGACGCATGAAGTGTTAATGATGATGATGATACGACTCATCAAGAAGCATTTAATAACAAAGTCACAGAAGTGGCAGAAGGGGTTATGCAAGCTAATCTTCCACGATTAGCTCAAGAAGTAGAAAGTAGAGTGTTGGGAGTCGTGGATGTTGTAGGATCGGACTTCGACCTAAATGAGTCGTTCGGAAGAGCTCAAATCCGTTTCAGCGGCGGAAACAAAGAAACGAATATATACACAGCTTGTTTCACACTTTAATCCTCTCGTATATTGATATTACAAACAATTACAGTAAGAGGAAATACCGGCAGCACCTCGGTATCGGTTTCAACCAACTGTTACAAATGACATGACAAACAACCTATTTATATTGTATGTGAACCGCTCCAAGTACATGTCATTAAAGCGGTTCAGACTAGTTCATAAACGCGGTTCCCAAGTGACGTTAAAGCGAACCAGAACAATAAGTCATAAAGGCGGTTCAGAACATATTGTCGTAAAGGCGGTTCAGCCTTTAATCTTTGACAAAACTTTGATACTTTCACAGTTGACTTCCAAGCTCTCCTTTCCATTCATTGGTTATATGAAAGGCATCTCCCATTGGTCATCATGTTGGTGAGCTTTCATTTGACCTCAATTTGGTCCAATCACAACTTAGCCAACAACTTTGTCTTTTGTGTATGTATATTTCTTGTCATGATCATGATATAAACGGCCAACTTATATAATAAATGAATGATGACATCACTTGTGATGTCACCTAGGTGATGTCACTCGTGATGTCATCCCCGATCAGATCCGCACCGCAGCTGAGACTTGACACTAGATGTAGTCGACAGATGACTGCACCAACAGACTCCCCCTCAGATGTTGACGAGTCTAAAGTGTCGAGTCTTCAACGACTTCAGTCTTTATAAGTCTTTGAGCTTCTCTCTCACTCTCTTCAGACTCCCCCTCTTGATTTGCTGGCATTCCTTTGATCTTCAGCAACATCTTCAGGATCGACGTCTGGCTTTCCTGCATAAACTCTACCTCAGAGTAAATTTCTTTCACAAATATTTATCAAACATATGAATTTACATCAATCCAGATTCTCATTCAAAACAGACACAGATTGTGATGAACCACTTGAAAAGGTTAGATTATGAAAACAATTAATTTCATACAAACACTCCCTCTCAAGCAATGATCATCATGTTTAGCACTCGGAATTTTGAAAATCAGCTATTCAACATCAGTTGTCGAAAATCTTTTTGAATTTTTCAAAATGTATGCTAAAACATACTGAAAATCTTTTTGGATTTTTTCGGAATGAAAGTAAATGCAGAAAATGAAATATTTACAGACAATATTTTTGTGAGTTCGTGCAAGAGGATCATATCAGTTATGAAACATATCGCAAACACCGTTAAGCTTGATTACATGATAAGTTTTAAACAACTTACCTAGATTGTCAGTATGTTTGTCCACTTAAATTTTCAACACAAATTTCAATCGATTCGAGATACGATATTAATGTTTTAGAGTCTTAAACTTAATTGTGTATCACTCCACTTGAATATACTCCCGTATCCAGATCCCAAATATTCAGTCTTACAGGTGAGTATACCACAGATGATATCTGTAAAGGGGTTAAATGCGAAACCGTGAGAGCTCAGGTCAGAACTTCCGTTCAGCAGAGAGATGACGGCTCGACTTTTGGTGGGTCCCCTTTAGAGGATCTTTTTGCATTTCAACAGCAGCGACTATCAATTTTATTGTTTCATCAGCATGCTGAGGGCGGCGCTTTTTCAAGCATTTGCAGAAAGTATTATCCGGGGACTAGGTCAGTACTTCCATACAGCAGAAGTCCCGGGATAATACCCCAGATATCACTGAGTATAAAGACCTAGTATCTCAGAATACGGGACCTTTCAAACAAGATTTCGGGGGTTACCCATATATCCAAGAATAGTTACCCACGAATTAAGTAAGTTTGATTTAGGTTTATATCTCGTTTCAATTTACTAAATGTGCGAAAATCTACTGACACATCCGCAGTAAGATTGTTTATCACATTTTGACTTTACAATTCTTTAGCGTGCTGTGATAGTTCACTGATGTACTATCATTTCCTCTTATTTGCAACAAAAACTCATTTTTCAATTTTATCATGTTTTTGGCTTTTTCAAATTTTCTGATGTTTTTGGATTTTCTAAAAATTCTTACTCCCCCTAAAATGCAAATACATCTAAAGAAAATTGAAAACAAACTGTACAGAACATGACAACTGATATCAAAAAACTTCAATTCTCCATCCGTTTGGCTTAAACAATCAGAACTCCCCCTCACAACAAACTATTTTCCCATAATGATTTCAAAACACTTAAGTTTGTTTTAATCAGAATGGTTTTTCCGGAAAATAAGTTTAGTTGTTTTTATCTTTTGTAAAATGGGGTTCAAATCATCACTTTGTTTACCAAATTCTTGAATGATAATTAAATCAAGTCCAATTTAATGACCCTGATTTAACCACTTGTAAGATCTACACCAATTACTACCATACAACCACTTGTAAGTTTAGCAATTCAATCTTTTCAAACCTGTTTTTCAACCAATTACCATCTTTAGGTTGAATTCTCAAGATGCCGATTCCTACTCCTCGCTTACAAACCTGGGAGTTCCGGCAAATCCTGCAACTACACAAACAGATTTAGAAAGATGCCGATTCATGATCCGCAATACCATCTTGGGATCTCCGGCAAGTCAGGATTTTATTCTTGGAAAAATATATCCACCCAAGCCTGACCATCCTTGGGTGTAACCTCATCATTTTCATCCCTCTTTTCAACCGACTTGTAAACCCATCCTTTGGAAGCATAAAACTCCTGAATGCTTTGGGCCTTACCACTGGCCATTCTTCCAAAGATGCGTTTCACATTGCCGTTGAAAGTTTTTTCAACATCAATTTTCTTTTTGTCTGAATAAAATTGATTTGGAACATCAACTTTTCCGATTTTAGATTTGTAATTTTTAGCATGTAGTGGCGGAAAATTCACATCGTCCACTTTCGGAGTTCTCTTTACAACCTTTCCTTCAACACATGGCTCCTCTGATTTTATGGAATCAGATTCATCACCAGAACTGTTACCTGAACCTTTCACAACCCATTTCTGATTTGATTCTTTGGCTATGCGTTTGGAAGCACTCTTTGAAGATTCTCCTTTTTCATAAGTTGAATTCTCAAATCCTGTAAACTTCCGGGTTGATAGTTCAGTCGTTTCAACAACTTTGTCTTTCATTTTTCTTGAGATTTCCTGTTTTGGTCTGAATGTCTTCGGACAATCTTTCGCAAGATGACCAACAGCTTTACACTGAAAACAGGATCTCTTTTCAACCTTCTTCAGAACTTCGGTCTTCTTTAGTTCTTCTTGCTTCTTGGCAAGGAATTCCTGATTTGTCTGACTTCTGAATAATTTTTCTTTTTCAGCTTCCGAAGTTTTCCCTGAAACAAACACATTTTTTTGTTTATAAAATTTTTCATTTTTATATTTTTTCGGTGGAATAAAACCGAGACCTTTCTTTTTGAAATTACGATTATGGTTTGATTTCTGTTGAAAACTATAACCACAATTGTAACCCAGTTTCTTGTTAATTCTTTGTTGATCTCTTGAAGTGTACTGTTTAGGTTTTCCGTTAAGATTAAAATCTTTTATTTCAGAAATATTAATTTCTGTGATTTTGAAAACCTTTTGAATCATTTCAATTCTGACACTTCTTATTGGAAAACTTTCATCTGAATATAATTTGTCAGAACCCTTCAAAGTATATGCTACTTTGACTGATTCATCATTCAAATTAGATTTTGAAAGTAAAAACTCTTTGTCATAAACCCGTTTGTCCTTTTTGACTGTTTGCTTTGACGCACTGGACCCAGACTTTGACTCGGATTTTGACTCCTCATTGTCATCTTTGTCTAACACCTGATCGACCACACTTTTTATCAACTTTGACTCATGATCAGTGTCTGATGACGTGTACGTGACATCGATACTTTCTGGCAAGTTATCCGACAGCCCAGACTCCCATTTCAGATTGATTGCTTTATTGACTCTTTCTGAATTAGGATTTCGGGGTGAATATCCATTTCCGACCGGGGGCGGACATCTATTGTAGGATACACTCGGTTTCTTACCAGAAGCTTTCACTTTTTCTTCATCTTTTGTCACGGATTGTTCTTCTTCACCAATCTTCACTTCTTCAAAGGTCTTCAAATCTTTCACCACCGGATAAATCCTGTCAACAACAAAAGTAGAACATGAGTAACTGTCTAGTAATTTCTTAACTTTTTCAGTTTCTATCTTTTGTGTTGCCAACTCAAGCTCGAGATCTGCACATTTCTTTATGTTATAGTTCGCTGTATCAAGCTGTCTCAGATATGCTATCTTCAAAGTATTCATAGCTTCAGCTTGTTCACCACCAGAATCTGTGTATTTGTTGATCTCTCTGTTCATAGTATCATATGATTCTTTCAGCTTGTGAATATTGTGCAACAACTCATTGTTCTGTTTAATCAGCGAATCACAGTTCATGCACTTTTCTTGGACCATGACCGGTTCAGCATCCACTTTAATTTCAAATTCAGGAACTTCTTTCACTGTCCTGCCTGAATTTAAAAAATGAGCTCTTCTCAATTTTTCAGCTTTTGCTTCTTCCTTCAATCTTTCTTCCTCTTCAGCCTCCTCTTGAATCTTTCTTCGTCTCTCTTCAGCAGCTTCCATGACTTTTCTGCATCTTTCTGCACATTTTAAATCATAAGCATTAGCAAAGAAAGCATGAGAAGTATTTTTGGCCATAAAGTCTTGATCTGTACAGAAATCATTCCAAGTAAATCCTTCAGCCAACTTCTCATCATTTTGTTCAGCTACACATACTTTGCTTTCTTTCGGAAGATATTTTTCCCAGGTAAAATTATCATATTTTCCCTGACTAACAACACATGCCCTTTTATCAACCACGTCTCTTCCATGAGCTGTTTGTGCCTGATGCTGCTGTGCTGGTTGTGTGATTTGATGATAAATGGCCTTCTTGTGATAATCATTGTTTCCGAAAGGATTCTGGGCACCGGAAGCTTCACGGTTTTTGCATTCCCTCTTGAAATGCCCCTTCTCCCTGCAACGAAAACATGTAACTTTAGATTTGTCAAAACCTAAAGCTGAAACATTCGCATCACGAAAATCATCACGGCCAGTAATTTGTTTGAACTTTTCGGCACGTCTCATCACACTCGCCATACACCATTTTATATCCATCAACTCCATTTCTTCAGCATCAATTTGATCGTAATCCTCTTTCGTGAGCATTGGATTACCGATCTTTCCTGCAACAAAACAACTATAAGATTCCAGAATCATCCCTAACAAAGACATTTGGTTTTTAGCAATATCTTCAGAGTAATCTTGATCATTTTCAAGACTCAACACAATGTTACACTGAAGTTTTCTACCACTCTTTGTTACAGAGATGTTAGGATCAAAAGATGAAAATCTTGTGCTGCTGCTTGATCCCTGAGATGTCTTCACTTCAGTAGAATCTTTAACGCTGTAGGCAGTTTCGATCTTAGGTGAAAACTTTGTTGAATCAGTAGCACCATGCTTGTAGTACAGACTGATATCCTGCTCTCCATCGTAGTTCTTCATCCTAGCGATCTTTCTCTGTTCCATCTCTTGGGCTTCTAAATGCTTTATGAAGTCTCCGAGTTTCATCTTTTTATATTCCACTTTGTTAGACTTCAGCATCATCAAGAATGTTCCCCAGATTTCATATGGAAGTGCATCTGCAAGTTTTTCAATTAATTCATCAGTATCTTTCTTAACACCTAACTTTGTCATATTTCTCACCAAATTACAGTATCGATCAATAATTTGTTTGGTGGTTTCATTTTTTAATCCCCTAAACAAGTCAAATTCTTTCTTCATGAGAGACATTTTGTTCTTTAACATATCGTCACTTCCTGTAAACTTAGCCTCCAATTCTGTCCATATCGAATATGCAGTTCCGTCATGTTGAAGTAGAATCAAGATATCCTCTTTTATCGCTTGCTGAAGTAGACTGACCATTAATTTCTCATCTCGATACTTCTTTTTCTCATCTGTACTCATCTCTCGAAGTGTTAGTTGCACACCATTTTTAACTGGTTTAACATATGGTTCCTCGGTGTGTTCCCATGCATCAAGATGATAAGCTTCAACCCAATTTCCGAATCGTTCTGACCACACGTTGTAATCATCAATATCCATGAGTTTCGGTGGCTTCTGAGACGTTCCTGTTTCATTTTCAATCAAAGCACTTTGGGTAATCGAGGTCGGAGTAGCAAAAGCGTTGTAAAAATCAGAATCCATTCTTCAAGAATCAGATAATACTTCGAGCAATACAGTAATGCTTCGGGAAAATACCGGCAGCACCTCGGTATCGGTTTCAACCAACTGTTACAAATGACATGACAAACAACCTATTTATATTGTATGTGAACCGCTCCAAGTACATGTCATTAAAGCGGTTCAGACTAGTTCATAAACGCGGTTCCCAAGTGACGTTAAAGCGAACCAGAACAATAAGTCATAAAGGCGGTTCAGAACATATTGCCTTTACGACAATATGTTCTGAACCGCCTTTATGACTTATTGTTCTGGTTCGCTTTAACGTCACTTGGGAACCGCGTTTATGAACTAGTCTGAACCGCTTTAATGACATGTACTTGGAGCGGTTCACATACAATATAAATAGGTTGTTTGTCATGTCATTTGTAACAGTTGGTTGAAACCGATACCGAGGTGCTGCCGGTATTTCCTCTTACTGTAATTGTTTGTAATATCAATATACGAGAGGATTAAAGTGTGAAACAAGCTGTGTATATATTCGTTTCTTTGTTTCCGCCGCTGAAACGGATTTGAGCTCTGATACCAATTGTAGGATCGGACTTCGACCTAAATGAGTCGTTCGGAAGAGCTCAAATCCGTTTCAGCGGCGGAAACAAAGAAACGAATATATACACAGCTTGTTTCACACTTTAATCCTCTCGTATATTGATATTACAAACAATTACAGTAAGAGGAAATACCGGCAGCACCTCGGTATCGGTTTCAACCAACTGTTACAAATGACATGACAAACAACCTATTTATATTGTATGTGAACCGCTCCAAGTACATGTCATTAAAGCGGTTCAGACTAGTTCATAAACGCGGTTCCCAAGTGACGTTAAAGCGAACCAGAACAATAAGTCATAAAGGCGGTTCAGAACATATTGTCGTAAAGGCGGTTCAGCCTTTAATCTTTGACAAAACTTTGATACTTTCACAGTTGACTTCCAAGCTCTCCTTTCCATTCATTGGTTATATGAAAGGCATCTCCCATTGGTCATCATGTTGGTGAGCTTTCATTTGACCTCAATTTGGTCCAATCACAACTTAGCCAACAACTTTGTCTTTTGTGTATGTATATTTCTTGTCATGATCATGATATAAACGGCCAACTTATATAATAAATGAATGATGACATCACTTGTGATGTCACCTAGGTGATGTCACTCGTGATGTCATCCCCGATCAGATCCGCACCGCAGCTGAGACTTGACACTAGATGTAGTCGACAGATGACTGCACCAACAGATGTAATGATGACTAGCAAGATCGAAGAATTGAAGGAGTTGATTGAGGGATCTAAAGGTAAAAGCAAGGAACGATGATGCACATATAAAGATTTCATGGCATGCAATCCTGCAACGTATGATGGCAAAATCGATCCGATAGCATGCCAAAGATGGATCTCGAACATAGAGGCAGTGTTTATACGAAGTCGGTGTGATAAAGAAGATCAAGTGATGTTCGCTACTGGTCAACTCTCTTTTTAGGCGAAAGATTGGTGGGATGCATATAGCAAGGAAGTAGGTGAGGATAGACTCCAAATGATGACTTGGCAAGAATTTAAGGAACCCTTCATGAGATATCATTGTCCTCAGTCAGCCATTGATAAGATTCAGGAGGATTTCTTACGCCTCCGACTGAAAAACAAGACGATAAACGAAATATCCAACACTTTCTTGGATAAGATGAAGTTTTGTGGAGACTTTGTGAAGACCGAAAGAATGAAGATCAATCGCTTTTATGGCGTACTGAAGGCAGAATTTAGGGAGTTCATCACTTCCTCAAAATGTGAGACCCTTGACGAGCTTATCAATTTGGCACGGGATAGAGAAATTGAAATTAGAACACGGGATAGAGAAATTGAAATTAGAAGACAGGAGGAACGTGGTGAAAAGAGGTCGACCGAAAAGGGGACAAATGCAAGTCCATCTAAAAAGGTGAGGTTCCAAGATCAGGGAAATAAAGATAAATCAAAAGGTGGTATTACTCCTTGCAAGACATGTGGAAAACTTCACACTGGGGAATGCCTTTTGGGTAAGAAGAGGTGTTATAAATGCGGTGAAGAAGGGCATACATCTTACAAGTGCCTTAGCAACCCGAAGACATGTTTTAACTATTTTTAGAAAGGGCATGTTAAGTCGGAGTGTCCTAAACTCCAACAAGGATCAAAGAAGGAGGGAAAGAACGAGGAAAGCTCTAAGGCAAAAGGGAGTATGTTTCAAATCACATCCGAAGAAGCCAAGTCCCATTTGAATGTGGTTTCAAGTATCTTTTTATTAAACTCTATACCTGTTTATGTTTTGTTTGATACCGGAGCCACTATGTCGTTTATTTCAAATGAAATCACACAACATCCTTCATTTAAGATTGAACAAATGCCAGTACCTTTAGAGGTGGAAATAGCCGATAGTAAGAACTATGTGTTACACGAGATTTGTAGAAATTGTAAGTTCACTATAGAAGATGAAGAATTCGATATCGACCTCATACCTATGGTTTTGGGGGAATTTAAAATTATAGTAGATATGGATTGGATGGCACGACACCGCGTAGAGATTATTTGTGAAAATAAGGTAATGCTTGTCCAATCTCCAAGTGGAAGGCAACTGAGTATTCAAGGGGAGGGAAATGTGGAAACAAAATAGTGTACCTTTGTTCAAGCCGTTAAATACGTACTTAACAGGAGTAGGGCATACCTCGCTTATGCAGTAGACGCCCGACAAAGCTTCCCGAAACTTGAAGATGTTGAGATCACGAATGAATTTCCGGATGTATTTCCGGAGGAATTGCCGGGACTCCCTCCCGAACGAGAAATAGAATTTCGCATCGAATTGAGTCCGGGTGCAAAACCTGTAGCGAAGGCTCCCTATAGATTGGCTCCCACCGAGATGCGGGAGTTAATGACACCATTACAAGATGTTATAGATAAGGGCTTTATACGCCCGAGTGTATCACCTTGGGCAGCACCGGTCCTATTTGTAAAAAAGAAGGATGGGTCGATGTGCATGTGTGTCGACTACAGGGAACTGAACAAAATAACTATAAAGAACCGTTACCCCTTACCCAGAATTGATGATCTCTTTGATCAGTTATAAGGGGCGAATTGGTTCTCAAAGATAGACTTACGTTCGGGATATTATCAAGTCAGGGTGCGAGAAGAAGATATTGCAAAGACCGCATTCAGAACCCGATATGGACATTACGAGTTCCTAGTTATGTCCTTTGGGTTGACGAACGCTCCAGTAGCGTTTATGGATCTTATGAACCGTGTATGCCGACCCATGCTAGATAAATCTGTGATCGTGTTCATAGATGATATTCTAGTCTATTCGCGAAGTAGGGCCGAACATGCGAGACATTTGCGTGAAGTACTTGAAACTCTCCGTAAGGAAAAACTTTATGCGAAATTCTCAAAGTGTGCCTTCTGGCTCAGAGAGGTGCAGTTTCCAGGTCATGTGGTCAATTCGGAAGGTGTTTTAGTAGATCCGTCAAAGGTTGAGGCCGTGATGAAATGGGTTTCCCCGAAAAACCCAACGGAAATACGAAGTTTTCTAGGCCTCGCGGGGTACTACAGAAGGTTCATACATGATTTTTCGAAGATAGCATTACCCTTAAAAAAACTGACGAGGAAGAAAGAAAAGTTTGGGTGGGGTAAAGAACAGGAGGAATCCTTTCAAATATTAAAGGAGAAATTATCGGGTCCCCCAGTCTTGACATTACCAGATGGGACTGAAGACCTGGTTGTCTATTCAGACGCTTCACATCAATGTTTGGGTTGCGTTTTGATGCAAAGGGGAAGGGTTATCACATATGCTTCACGACAATTGAAACCACACGAGGTGAACTACCCGACACACAATTTGGAATTGGCAGCGGTGGTGTTCACCTTAAAGATTTAAAGTATATGGTACGAGATGTACAATTTACTCGGACCACAAAAGCCTCAAATATTTCTACGAATAGAAAGACTTAAATATGAGGCAACGAAGATGGTTGGAACTGATTAAAGATTACGATTGCGATATCCTTTACTATCCGGGGAAGGCGAATGTGGTGGCGGATGTGTTAAGCCGAAAAGAGTCCCCACTCCCGATTCAAGTAAAATCCATGAAGATGGTAGTTACTCCATGTTTTCTTGATATGATAAGAGATTCCCAAATAAAGTCGCTTGGAGCGGAAGACCTAGAGAAAGAAAGAGTAAAAGGTGTAACCGATAAATTAGAAGAAAATTCGACCGGACTTAAAACAAGATTCGGTCGAATTTGGATACCACGATTTTGCAAAGTCAAGACTGCTCTACTCGACGAGGCTCATAAGTCACGATACTCAATTCATCCCAGGGCAACAAAGATGTACCGGGACTTGAAGACCAATTATTGGTGGCCGGGTATGAAACGCGATATTGTAAATGTAGGATCGTGTTCCGACCCGAAAGAGTCGATCAGAAGAGTCTTATCCAAAACAAGAGGCGGAAACTAATTTTTTGTTGCTATCTCAGCCGTATTCACTTTAATCTTGTTATTTTATTGATCAATAATCCGTTTATAAGCCTGACAACACTTCGGCAGCACTTCGTGGCTCACCGGAAGACAACACACACTACTACTCTCTGATTTCGCACCTAAGGACCTATATATAGTAGTTCCTATTCCGCTTGAACACGTTCAAGCGGAATCACAACAATGTACATTCAAGCGAAATTAGGAACTAACCTATTCGAGCGGAATCAGGAAACTAAGGGGTTTCGCTTGAAATGACATAGGGTCATTTCAAGCGGAATCACCTTCAAATACAACATTCTTGGATTCCGAGCCCTAAACAGACTAATCTTAATCAAGACTCGATACAAGACGCAGGCGACAGACGGATGCACCAACAAACTCCCCCTCGAATGTTGACGGAGTCTTCATTGTCGAGTCTTTGATTGTCCAAACTTCAGTCTTTATCAGTCTTTGTGCTTCTCTCCGAAGTATTCTCCATTGGAAGCATCTTTACTCAAACTTTATCACCAACAAACTCCTCTCCCTCGGATGTTGAATCTTTAAAATTAATCAGCAATCTCAGGATTAGAACCTGATACTTTGTCCTTCAGACTCCCCCTCTCACTCTGCTGGGTTCATAGTCTGGAAATCACCATCTGCTCAGATATCAGAATCTGGCATTGGTCAATCTTCATATCTGCAAATTCTCTACCCCACACATAAGTTTCTCAAAGATTAAGTCTTTAAAATTTAGAAATCATTTGCATGAAACACTAAATAATGATTTATCTTCTGAAAATCTCTTGAAAAATACAATCATTTTCACACACTCTTTATCCAAACCTGTTCTTCATGTCTAGCACTTGGAATTTTGAAGATCAGCTTTTCTTCATCAAATGTCAAAAATCTTTTTGAATTTTTCAAAATTTATGCTAAAACACATTGAAAATCTTTTTGGATTTTTGAATATGAATGCAGTAAAGAAACTATTTACAGACAATATTTTTGTGAGTTCGTGCAAGAGGATCATATCAGTTTTTGAGACACGTCACCAACACCGTTAAGCTTGATTTCATTTTAAGTTTTAAACAATTCACCTAGATTGTCAGTATATTGGTCCATTTTAAATTTTCACACACATTTCAACTGTTTCGAGATATGAGATTAATGTTTTAGATACTAAAACTCATTCGCGTGTCCCACCACTTGAATATACTCCCGTATCCAGATCCCAATATTCAGTCTTACAGGTGAGTATACCACAGATGATATCTGTAAAGGGGTTAAAATGCGAGGGCCGTGAGAGCTAAGGTCGATACTTCCGTATACGCAGAGAGATGACGGCTTCGACTTTTGGTGTGTCCCCTTTAGAGGATCTTTTCTTCAACAACAATGATTATCAATTTTATTGTTTAATCATTTTTGCTGAGGGCTTTTGCTGTATTTCAAGCATTTTGCAGAAAGTATTATACGGGGACTAGGTCAGAATTTTTATTCAGCAGAAGTCCTGGTATAATACCCCAGATATCACTGAGTATAAAGACCTAGTATCTCAGAAAGAGGGACCTTTCAAACAAGATTTTGGGGGTTACCCATATATCCAAGAAATGTTCCCCACGAGATAAGCAAGTTTGAAATTTAGGTTTATATCCCGTCACAATCTACTAAATGTGCAAAAACCTACTGACACATCCGCAGTAAGATTGTTTATCACATTTTTAACTTTACATTTCTTTAGCATGTTGTGATAGTCCACTGATGTACTATCATTTCCTCTTTTATGCAACAAAAACTCATTTTTCATTTTATCATGTTTTTGGCTTTTTCGGATTTTCTAATGTTTTTGGATTTTCTGAAAATTTCTTACTCCCCCTAAAATTCAAAAACATTTACAGATTTTAAAAATAAACTGTACAAGAACATGACAACTGATATCGAATTGCCTCAAATCTCCATCCACTTGGCATAAACAATCAGAACTCCCCCTCACAACAAACTATTTTCCCATTATGATTTCAAAACACTTAAGTTTGTTTTAATCAAAATGGTTTTTCCAGAAAATAAGTCTTGTTGATTTTACCATTTGTAGGTATGGGGTCATTTCATCACATTGTTTACCAATCTTTTGAATGATAGTTAAATCAAGTTCAACTTAATGACCTTGATTAACCACTTGTAGGATCGATGATTGAACCACTTGTAAGATCAACTATCAAACATTATCAACCAACTACCATCTGTTGGTTGAATTCTCAAGGTGCCGATTTCTACTCCACACTTACCAACCTGGGAGTTCCGGCAATTCACAATTCTCATTTTAAATCTTCAAAAATTTTTTTCAAGAAATATGCCGATACATGCTCCGCGATTACCAACTTGGGAGCTCCGGCAAGTCAGGTTTCTATTCAACGAAGAATATATCCACCCAAGCCTGACCAGCCTTGGGTGTAACTTTTTCTGTCTCATTTGGGGTTGTATCTTTCCTTTTCAATTGATAAAATTCATTAACCCCTTTAGCCTTCCCTTCAATCATTTTTCCAAAAATATTTTTCACAGCAGGGTTAAAGGCCTTTTCAATATCCAATTCTTTCTTTTTAGGAAAGAATTGATTTGAAATTTCAACTTTTCCGATTTTAGATTTCAATTTTTTTGCACTCAGTGGTGGAAAATTCACATCATCCACTATCGGAACTTTCTTCTCATCTTTCACAACAACCTGTGGCTCCTCTGATTTTATGGAATCAGATTCATCACCAGAATTTTCTTTTGATTGCTTAACAACCCATTTTTGGTTGTTAAGTTTCTCCTTCTTTTTGAAAACATTTTTCGAACACTCACCAACTTCATAAATTGAAGTTTCAAAAACTTTAAGTTTGTTCGTTGGTGGTTCAACTTTCTCAACAATCTTTTCTTTTAGTTTCTTAGAAACTTCTGTTTTGGTTTGAATGTTTTCGGACAGTTCCTAGCAATATGACCAACAGTTTTGCATTGAAAACAGGTTTTTGTTTCTATCTTCTTCTGAACAACACTCTTCTTCACTTCTTCTTGCTTCTTTGCAAGGAATTCCTGGTTTGTCTGCTTTCTGGATGCTTGCTCCTTTTCAGCTTCTGTCGTTGTTCCTGAAACAAACACAGTTTTTGGTTTATAAACTTTTTCATTTTTATAATTTTTTGGTTGATTAAATCCAAGACCTTTCTTTTTGAAATTACGATTATGGTTTGGTTTCTTTTGGAAACTATAACCACAATTGTAACCCATTTTCTTGTTAATTCTTTGTTGATCCCTTGAAGTGTATTTTTTAGGTTTTTCCAGAAAGATTTAAATCTTTTATTTCAGAAATATTAATTTCTGTGATTTTGAAAACCTTGTTAATCATTTCAAGTTTAACACTTCTTATTGGAAAAATCTCATCAGAATATAATTTGTCAGAATCTTTCAAAGTATATGCTACTTTGACAGGTTCATCATTCAAATTAGATTTTGATATCAAAAATTCCGTATCATAAACCCGTTTGTCCTTTTTGATCGTTGGCTTTGACGCATCGGACTTAGACTTTGACACGGGTTTGGACTCCGTTTTTGACTCCTCACTGTCATCTTTATCCAACACCTGATCAACCATACTTTTTATCGATTTTGACTCATGATCAGTATCGGACGATGTGTACGTGACATCAATATTTTCCGGCAAGTTATCTGATGGCCCAGACTCCTATTGTAAGTTAATTGCCTTTTTGACTCTTTCAGAATTTGCATTACGTGGAGAGTATGCATTTTCGACCGGGGGCGGACATCTATTTTAGACAACACTTGGCTTCTTACCAGAAATTTTCACTTCATCCTCTTCTTTTGTCTCAGACCTCTTTTTTTCCGGAGTCTTCACTTCTTCAAACGTCTTCATTCCTTCCACAATTGGGTAAATCCTGTCAACAACAAAAGTAGAACATGAGTAACTTTTCAACAAATCATTTACTCTATTAGTTTCAATCTTCTGAATCTCCAATTTCTTCTCGAGTTTAGCACCTTTCTTTGTGTAGTAAATAACATCGTCAAGCTGCCTCATATATGCTCCTTTAAGTGTGTTCATTACTACTGCCTGTTCACTGTTTTATTCTTGATACTTGTTCATCTCTCTGTTCAAAGTATCATATGATTCTTTCAGTCTTTTTATGTTATGGAGCAATTCATTGTTCTGCTTGATCAAAGAATCACAACTCATACACTTTTCAGGAACTTCGATTGATTCACTATCGGCTTTGATTTCCGATTCTGGAAATTTAAATGCTTCATCATCAACTTTGATTTCAAACTCTGGAACTTCTTTAACTGTTCTTACTTTAAATAATCCAGCTCTTCTCTTTTTCTCCTTTTCAGCTTCAGCTTTTATCCTTTCTTCTTCTTCTTCCTCTTCTTACTCTTCTTCAATTTTTCTCCATTTTCCTCTTCAGCTTCCCTGACTTTTCTGTATTTGTCAGCCCGATACTTATCATAAGCATTAGCAACAAAAGCTTTAACATCTGACACCTCTTTGGACATCTCTTTGGCCATGAATTCTTGGTCTGGGCAAAAGTTGTCCCAACTGAAACCTTCAGCCAATTTTTCATCATCTTGATCTGCCAAACACACTTTGCTGTTTTTTGGAATGTATTTATCCCAACCGAATCCATCATCCTTGTCCTGATTAACCAGACATGCTCTCTTTTAGTCTTCAATCACATTTCTGCCATGTGCAGTTTGTGCCTGATGCGGTGCCTGTTATTGTTGATATGACTGTGGTGTGACTTGATGATAAATCGCCTTTTTGTGATAGTCGTTGTTTCCGAAAGGGTTTTGGGCTCCACTAGCTTCAAGATTTGTGCACTCTCTCTTGAAATGCCCCTTTTCCCTGCAACGAAAACAAGTAACTTTAGATTTATCAAAACCTAAAGTTGAAACATGTACCTCGCGAAAATCATCTCTGCCTGTAATTTGTTTGAATTTTTCAGCCCGTCTCAACACACTCGCCATGCACCATTTAATATCCATCAATTCCATTTCCTCTGCATCAATTTGATCGTAATCCTCTTTTGTGAGCATTGGATTCCCGATCCTCCCTGCAACTAAGCCTCTATAGGATTCAAGCACTGTAACTAACAAAGACATGTGACTTTTTGCAACTTCCTCAGTATAATTTTGATCATCTTCCAGCTTTAAACCAATGTTGCATTGAAGAATTTTGCCACTCTTTGTCGTAGAAAAATGTGGATCATATGTTGGAAATGAAGAGAATCCCGTTGTGCTGCTTGATCCCTGAGATGTACTTTCAGAAGAACCTTTTGCATTATAAGCAGTTTCAACTTTTGGAGAAAGATTTGTCTTTTTATTAACACCACTCTTGAAATAGAAGCCGATGTCTTGTTCTCCATCATAGTTCTTCATCCTAGCAATCTTCCTCTGCTCCATCTCTTGAGCTTCCAAATGTTTGATGAACTCACCCAATGTTAATTTTTTATGTTCTTTTCTGTTATTCCTTAACATCATCAGATAAGTTCCCCAAGTATCATGTGGTAACGCATCAGCAAGTTTCTCAATCAGCTCATCAATATCCTTTTTGATCCCCAATTTCGTCATATTTCTCACCAAGTTACAATATCTCTCAATAATTTGCTTGGTGTTTTCAGATTTCAACCCACAAAATAGATCAAATTCTTTCTTCATGAGTGACATCTTGTTTTTAAGCATATCATCACTTCCTATAGATTTTGCTTCCAATTCAGTCCAGATTGAATATGCACTTCCATCATGTTGAAGCAAAATCAAAATGTCCTCTTTAATTGCTTGCTGAAGCAGACTCACCATCAATTTCTCATCTCTATACTTCTTTTTATCATCAGCACTCATTTCTCTAATTGTTGACTGAATACCATTCTT
The DNA here is from genome assembly GCF_002127325.2 of Helianthus annuus. Taxonomy (NCBI): domain Eukaryota; kingdom Viridiplantae; phylum Streptophyta; class Magnoliopsida; order Asterales; family Asteraceae; genus Helianthus; species Helianthus annuus. The sequence goes on from NC_035440.2 coordinate 109,573,554, forward strand.
TGTGGGCCTTTCATATGGAATTTCATTGTGTTCCCAAGCATCCAAGTGATAAGCTTCAACCCAATTTCCAAAACGTTCGGACCACGCATTGTAATCATCAATATCCAAGAGCTTAGGCGGTTTCTGTGATATCCCTGTTTCATTCTCAAGTAAGGTATTCTGAGTGATAGTCATTGGACCAGCAAAGGCGTTATAGAACTCGTTGTCCATGTTTTAAATTTTCAGAGTTCTCAAAATCCCAAGTTCAAGCGAAATAACAAAACTACAGTTTCAAGCGATCTCAGCTTTTGGAGCGGTATCAAAAATAATGTTCAAGCGAAATCAGAATTGGAGCTTTAAAGCGGAATCACAAAGTCAGTTCAAGCGGAATCTCTTGTGATGACCTGCTGAAGCGGAATCAAGCTCAAACTTTCAAGCGAAATCAAGTTTCAAACGGAATCAGCGAGAAACTTCAAACGGAATCTGATTTTGGAGCGGAATCAACTATTTTTTTCAAGCGGAATCTATACTTTCGAGCGGAATTAAGGTCCAATCCAAACGGAATCAAAGTATGACGTCACTATTTCGAAACAGATTTCAAGCGGAATAGCCAAAATTTTAAGTTTTAGATTGATTTTAGCTTTGAAACTTTCAAGGATTAATCAATACATGATTGCGAGTGATGTGTGTGAAATTGAGCTGATTTTACCATGAAAAATTTTTGATTTTTAAGAAGAAGGTGTAGCAAATCAGAAAACACAGCTGAAATGGCAAGAACTCTTCATCCTGAGCTCTGATACCACTTGTAGGATCGTGTTCCGACCCGAACGAGTCGATCAGAAGAGTCTTATCCAAAACAAAAGGCGGAAAGTAATGTTTTGGTGCTATCTCAGCCGTATTTACTTTAATCTTGTTGTTTTATTGATCAATAATCCGTTTTGCTCCTAAGGACCTATATATAGTAGTTCCTATTCCGCTTGAACACGTTCAAGCGAAATCACTACAATGTACATTCAAGCGAAATCAGGAACTAACCTATTCGAGCGGAATCAGGAAACTAAGGGGTTTCGCTTGAAATAACGTAGGGTCATTTCAAGCGGAATCACCTTCAAATACAACGTTCTTGGATTCCGAGCCCTAAACAGACTAATCTTAATCAAGACTCGATACAAGACGCAGGCGACAGACGGATGCACCAACAGTAAAGTATGTCTCGAAATGCTTAAAATGCTCCCAAGTGAAAGCAAAACATCAAAGACCATATGGGGAATTACAACCTTTGGAAATTCCAGTCTGGAAATGGGAAGAGTTAACTATGGATCTGGTAACCAAGCTTCCTAGAACGAAAAAGGGGCATGATGCAATATGGGTAATCGTAGACCGACTCACAAAAAGTGCCCACTTTTTACCTATTCGAGAATCTTACTCTTCTGAGAAAATGGCGGAACTTTATATGAATGCGATCGTATCTTGACACGGGGTGCCCGTGTCAATCGTTTCAGATCGGGACACTAGATTTACCTCTCGTTACTGGCAGAAGTTTCACGAAAGTATGGGCACGAAGTTACACATTAGCACCGCCTACCACCCTCAGACTGACGGTCAGTCAGAAAGAACCATTCTAACACTTGTCGATATGTTGAGAGCATGTGCTTTAGACTTTGGGGGAAGTTGGGATGACCATTTACCACTAGTGGAATTCTCTTATAATAATAGTTACCATAGTGGTATTCAAATGGCTCCCTATGAACTATTATACGGGAGGAAATGTAGAACTCCTGTGTGTTGGGGCGAATTTGGACAGAGAGAACTTGCGCCAAGTGATTTAATAGCAGTGACGAATGAAAAGATTGATTGGATTAGAGCTCGACTGAAGGCAGCTCAGGATCGGCAAAAAGCTTATGCGGACAAGAGGAGGCGTCCTATCGAGTTTCAAGTCGGAGATTATGTTCTGCTGAAAGTATCTCCATGGAAGGGTATAATCCGTTTCCGCAAACGGGGTAAGTTAGGTCCTCGTTATATTGGACCGTTTAAAATCTTGGTTCGAGTTGGAAGGGTTGCATATCGATTAGAATTACCGTCTACACTAGACGGGATTCACAATACCTTCCACGTTTCACAGTTGAGAAAGTGTCTTGCGGATGAAACAACATTAGTGCCTCTTGACGACATCGAGTTGGACGAGAGGTTAAATTATGTCGAAAGGCCAATAGCCATTAAAGACGTTAAGGTGAAGAATCTTCGCAACAAAGCCGTTAGACAAGTGTTGGTTCAATGGTAACACCGAAAGGGGTCGGAACTTATATGGGAAGCGGAAGATGAAATGAGGAAGCAATACCCTTTTCTCTTTGGTATGTAAATGTTTGAATTTGTTACGTGCCTAGGTTTCAGGGACGAAACCTCTTTTAAGGGGGGTAGACTTGTAACACCCCAAAAAGGATTTATTAGACACATTGGTTAAATAAATTAAAGATTTAACATAGTTAGTGGAAAATGTTATAAGTACTTGTAATAAAATGAGTTGTGAGTAAGTTATGTAAAAGAAGTAAACTAAAAGAGGTATTTGTGAAAATTGATATAATGAAAGGATTAATAAAATAAAAACCCAAAATTTCACACCCTGGGTGTGCTGGGTTCAATCAGAGCAAAGGGAAACAAGGGGGAACCCTTGTTCTTGCTAAATTCAATCAATTGACAACGGATTTCAAAGATAATCAGTAGCATGTCTCAAATTTTCGATCATCTAAGCATACATAGTGAAGTGGTAAGTCAAATTTCTTGATTTGGTGATTGTAGAAAAAGGGTTTCAACCCAATCATGAGTTGTGGTATGATTTGTGTAAGTTGGATGTTAGAGTTACTCCCTCGAGTAGAAATCATGTTTGATTTTAGGTCAATTGAAAGATAATTGTATAAACCCATTTGATGAAAAATTAGCATGAAAGGATGATCAAGTAGAAGTAAATATGTGTAATCTTGATATATGATCTTGCTTGTAATACATGAATGCTAGATAAATTGATGTAGAATAAAAGAATTGTATGAACTTGATTGATTATCGATGATATATAAGATGAACTAGTAAAGTCATGCTTTGAATACTTGTACATTATGCTTTATTAATGTGACGCACACTAAGTGTTCGATGAAATGATTAAGAGAATAAATGTGTGAAATTCTGAAAATTAGTGATAATGTTTGTCACTTGAAAATGAGAAATTTATGTAAATGATGGAATGAAAGTGTTGGGCTAAATGAATGAATGCGTTTAATGTAGGCGTGAAAGAAGAAGGCTCAAACACTAAGAAAACAGGAGACTCACTAGATCGAGGTACGTTAGTGTACATCATATTCCATAATGTTGTCAGATGTATAATAGTCTCAATTGAATTGTGTCGTTATGTTAAAATTGTGAGATCTGAAATCTATGGTTCTTCGAAAGTAAAAGAAAGATCCGTCATAAACGGATTGTGAGGAATGAATAAGTTACGGAAGATAATGCATCATAACCGGTTCTTCTAGTTGAACCGGGTATGGGAAGTAAGTATGTAATGAATGAAAGTCTACTCGATCCGTCTTTCTGGGATCGGAGTATGAGGTAAGAATGTAAAGAATATGATTGTTCGTTATGAACAAATTGAATGGAAGTTATGTAATGATACTTGCACCCGTTCTTAGCGGGTATGTTAAGAAAAGTATGCTTAGTCTCTACTTTGAGGCAAGCATGTAATGAACCATTTAACGGTTAGTAAAGTAATTGAATGATGTAAAACCGTGAAAGAGACGAATCGGTTCATTATTTAAATGTGTTAGTGACGAAATACTAACTTGTTTGTTTATGTTGAATGTAGGTAAATCCTCAATCTAGGCGGCCGGACGATTTGGAATGAGCACACTTGATCTACGCCCACTACGCGCTTCCGTCATAAGTGAATATAACGTGGTCTAAATTTTTGGTCTTATGTACTTTAAATTGTGTAGTATTTTGATGTCTTTATGGTTTGGTTAAAAACTTGTTGGTGGTAGTCTTGTTGTAAATAACTTAAATGTTCCATTTTGGGTTTTTGTCAAGGATGTTTTATATAGAAATGGTTTATTGTATAAAACAGGTGTTAGTGGTCTATTTACGTACGGGTCATGCCGAAATTTCTAACATCTATTATCCATGTTAAGATCTTTTGAAAATGATAAGTTAGGGGCGTTACATTCGAAAAGATGATTCGATTCTCGCTCGCGAATGGTGATCAACTTTGCGTTTATGGTGAAACCCTTTCGAAGGATCTCAAACTCATGTCATGTGTCCAAGCTAGCAAGTATCTCGGCAAGGAATATAGAGCTTTCTTGGCTAACAATGTAGTAGTGGAGGAGGAAAAGAAAGGAAAGACAGGAGTGAAAGACGTTCCCGTGGTTTGTGAATTTCCTAATGTATTTCCTGATGATCTTCCCGGTCTACCACCAAGTCGTGATATCGACTTTAGCATCGACCTCGTTCCTGGAGCCAATCCTAGTGCTAAAGCTCCGAAATGCGTGAACTCTCGAGTCAACTCCAGGAATTGCTTGATAAAGGCTTCATTCGCCCTAGCACCTCTCCTTGGGCCGCACCAGTCCTTTTCGTCAAAAAGAAGGATGGGTCGTTCCGGATGTGTATCGATTATAGGGAGTTGAATAAGCTAACAATCAAGAATCGCTATCCCGTGCCTTGAATCGATGATTTGTTTGATCAACTACAAGGTGCTACGTGTTTCTCCAAGATCGATCTACGCTCAGGCTATCACCAATTACGTATTCAAGAGGAGGATATACCCAAAACCAATTTTCGCACTCGTTACGACCACTATGAGTTCGTTGTTATGCCTTTTGTTCTAACCAACGCACCCGCGGTTTTCATGGATCTAATGAATCGTGTGTGTAAACCATTTCTCGACCGCTTCGTCATTGTTTTCGTTGATGATATCCTGATCTATTCCAAGTCGAAAACCGAACACGCGCAACATCTACGTTTGGTTCTCGAGCTACTCCAGGGGAACCAACTCTATGCCAAGTTCTCCAAGTGTGAATTTTGGCTAGAGCAGGTTCAATTCCTTGGTCACATTATCAATAGTCAAGGTATTCACGTCGACCCCGCGAAGATCGAAGCTGTTAAGAGTTGGGTTACGCCTAAGAACCCGTCCGAAGTCCGTTCTTTTCTCGGACTAGCGGGCTATTATCGCCGGTTTATCGAAGGATTCTCTAAAATCGCCGTGCTGCTTACCTCTCTAACGCATAAAGACAAGCCTTTTGTTTGGGGAACCCAGTAAGAGACTGCCTTTCAAACTCTCAAGCATATGCTTTGCAATGCTCCCGTCCTCACTTTACCCGATGGAAACGACGACTTTATCGTCTATTGTGATGCCTCGAACCTTGGCCTTGGTTGTGTTCTCATGCAATGGGACAAGGTTATCGCTTACGCATCTCGTCAGCTCAAGATCCACGAGAAGAAGTACACAACCCATGATCTCGAGCCAGGTGCAGTTGTTTTTGCGTTGAAGATTTGGCGACACTACCTTTATGGTACCAAGTGTACGATCTTCACAGATTATAGGAGCCTACAACACATCTTCAGCCAAAAAGATCATAATATGCGCTAACGCCAATGGGTTGAACTTCTCAACGATTACGACTGTGAGATTCGTTATCATCCTGGCAAAGCAAATGTCGTTGCCGACGCTTTAAGCCGATGAAGCTATTTGCATAGCGCTCGTATTATTCCAGCCCAGCATCATCTCGAAACCCTCATCCGCAAAGCCCAACATGCTTGTTTTACCGAACACACTCTGAAGAAAGAAAGGATTCTCAACGATGGAGCCCAGCTAGTGAACAAGTCGAATGGGATATTCTATTATCTGGACCGAATTTGGATCCCCAAGCGGACCGATTTGCGACAGATTTTAATGGACGAAGCCCACACATCCCAATATTCTATTCATCCCGGTGCCGATAAAATGTACCAGGACCTTTGCTACAAGTACTGGTGGCCGGGCATGAAGAAAGATATCGCTCTCTATGTTTCGAAGTGCCTGACTTGCTCGAAAGTCAAGGCCGAGCATCAAAGACCCTCTGGCTTACGTGTTCAACCCAAGATCCCTATGTGGAAATGGGAGAGTATAACTATGGACTTCATAACGAAACTTCCGCACACGCCATCAAGTCACGACAACATCTAGGTTGTCGTTGACCGCTTGACTAAGTATGCTCATTTTCTGCCGATACGAGAAGACTTTAAGGTAGAAAGATTAGCCCGAATCTACACCAATGAGATCAATTGTCGACATGGGACGCCTCGCGACATCATCTCTGACCGTGATGGTCGGTTTACCTCGCATCTTTGGGAAACGCTTCAATCCGCTCTCGGTACTACGCTTAATCTAAGTACCGCTTTCCATCCCCAAACCGATGGTCAGACTGAAAGAACGATTCGTACCTTTGAAGACATGCTCCGTTCGTGTGTTATAGATTTCGGTGGTAATTGGGACGCATACCTACCTTTAGTCGAATTCTCGCACAATAACAGTTATCATTCCAGCATTCAAATGGCACCATTTGAGGCATTATACGGAAGAATATGTCGATCGCCTATTGTGTGGCACGTGATCGGTGATTCACAAATAACCAGTCCTAAGCTATTGCAAGAGACGCTTGACAAAAACCTCCAAATTCGAGACAATTTTCTGAAAGCTCGGAGTCGTCAGAAAAGTTACGCCGATAGACGACGCAAGCCCCTTGAATTTGACGTTGGCGACTACGTACTCCTAAAGGTATCACCTTGGAAGGGTGTGGTCAGATTCGGCAAGAAAGGGAAACTCGCGCCTCGATATGTTGGACCCTTTAAGATTCTGGAAAGGATCGGAAAAGTGGCCTACAGACTCGAACTACCGGAGGAACTTAGCAACGTCCACCCGACTTTCCATGTTTCGAACCTCAGAAAGTGTCTGGCTGAGCATGACTTACACATTCCACTGGAGGATATACAAGTAAACGAAACATTACACTTCGTGGAAAAGCCTGTCGATATCATGGACCGCCAAACCAAGCAGCTCAGACACTTGCGCATTCCCATTGTGAAGGTCCGATGGGAAGGCAAACGAGGCGCAGAGTTCACTTGGGAAATCGAAAGCGACATGAAGGCGAAGTACCCGCAGTTGTTTGTTACGGATTCGGCCTAATTTCAGGCGAAATTCCCTTAAGAGGGGGAGGCTGTAACACCCCGTGTTTTCGCAAGTCAAAGTCAAAGTCAAGATTGAAGTCAATGGGAGAAAAAATTGCTAATTGCGATCTGTCACTGTTTGCTCAACTACTGTTTTGACTTCTTTGACTTGTAGATAGTCTTTTTATTTAATCGCATTAGTTGTAATATGTGGAGTACTTGTTAATAATCGAGGTTTAATTGCCATTTATCGCGTGTTTTATCGCTTATCGCATCGCAATCGCATTCGCAACCCGAATTATGCGTTCTGGATATTGGTTTACGTGTGTGTGTTACTTACATGTTACTTGTGCATGATTATTTATATTTATGTTGTGGTGATTAATCGAAACGCAATCGCAACTCTATCGCAATCGAATCGCAAACGCTAAACGCAAGTTAATTATAGTGATTGTATGTTAGATATAGTAGTTGGGATTAATGGTGTAAGCTAATGGGTAATTCTATCGCATCACTCCCTTGAAACGCACCGCAAAACCCAACACACGAAACAAAACTTTGCGACTCAAATCGACGGAACCACTCGATCGAGTGACTACTCGATCGGATGGTCAACCGATCGGAGTGCCATCCGATCGGACTGCCATCCGATCGGATTGCCATCTGATCGGTGACCCACTCGAACCTTAGGTGCTTTCCTTTTTGGGAAACCCTATAAATACCCTTCATATGTCACATCACTTGTTGTGATAGCTCTCACTCGACCCAGCTCGCTTCAGCCCTTCTTTTCTCGATTTCTCGCGATTCTTGTAAGTATTCAACCCAAATCTTGTACTTCTATGATCTACACACACTTCTTCATCATTCTATCTTTTGAATCTTAACTTTTAATCGTGAAATCAATGGATTTGAGGTGTTCTAGGATGATGTCATCATGGAGTTCATATGAACTCCATGTTTTGGCTTCAAACCACCAAGAACAACTTAGATCTGGATGATTTCCACATGAATAACCAAGGATCTTGCATAGATCGGAACATATTCATGGTGAAATGGATTGAAAGATGCTTTTCCAACTTTCTTTCAACTCTTTTACTCTCAATGCACTGTAAACCGATAGAATCGGAGCTAGTTCTGACCTTCTACTCATACTTAGTGAGGTGTTGGTTCTGGATCTGGTTTCTATCAAGGAAGCAACCGGTTTCGGGTTAATTATGAACCACCGGCTGGAACCACTTACTGACCGGACTAGGGTGATTCCTGTCCGATCGGATCACCTGGGTCTTGACGAGGTTCTGTTGCTTAATGCGTTATCATGTCGTCTCGATCAAAACAGTAAACTATCAAAATAACCAAGTGTCAAGACGATCAGGACGTTGGGATGGATTGCATCTGATCAGATTGCCATTCGATCGGATTGCCATCCGATCGGACAGCCGTCCGATCGGCTTGCACCTTGATCCCACACTTAAACTTTGTTTCAACTTTTGAAAATCTAAACGTCGAACGAGTTGTCGTCCGATCGGATTGTCATCTGATCGAGCGACCACCTGACCATGTGATGTTTGGATTTCAACACTTAAATAATTTTCAACATGTTCAATGCATTACCAATTCTAACGGATTGCCACCCGATCGGTAGACTATCCGATCGAGTGACAACACTGCTGCGAACTTGTTCTCTGAGAAATACCTCGCCGAACGGATCGTCACTCGATCGAACCACTGTTCGATCGACCGACCTGAAAGGTAAAGATACTTCTCTGTTTTCAAAAGGCAAACCATCATACACAAACACATCTTCGCCAAACAAGGTGTCAATCCAATCGAATGGTCATCCGATCGGGTTACTATCCGACACTTATCGCTTTGCACCGTTTTACGCGCCGCTTATTGTTTATGCTATCGTTAACTGTTCAGGATAATTTCTTCCAGCGCTCCCTTCAATCCAAGATAGTGTTTACTCGTTAAGCATGATCTGTGAGTATACTTGATCCATATTTGCTTTATGCACTTTTGGGTGTTACATACGTTACTTATACTAAATCACAATCGACACACAACGCAACACTATTTATACGCTAACCGTTATTGCATGCTATGTGTTATTCGATGAATGCTTGTATGTTATGTTAACACAGTGATTGTTGCCCGACACCTTAGCAACGACAGTACTATATCTATGTCTGTAATAACTAGAATACTTGATGGGTTGCGGTATGGGACGTAATATTAACTATTTGGTAATCTAGTCGTTATGGAATTTCTCTCGACAATCCGTTTCGCTCAGTGTTGCGCCCCGATGTTTCCGCCATCGGTTGGGGTGTGATAGATTGGTATTAGAGCCATAACTATAGGGAATTAGGCAAGACTCGACCGAGTCCGGGTCGATGTCTTAGAAACGACCTAGTCTATAGTTAAGTACCAACAGACCGACTTGTGCATACCCTATAGGGGTTATGTACGAGCTTACTTGTTATAGCTCGCTATTCTCGCTTACACAACACTACCACTGCACTCTAATTTTCAAAAATGAACGAGTGATTTGGTCAAGATTAGGTGTGAAAACCGCAAACTCTCGACCAAATTGCTTGTTCGACTCGCATCATTTATCTATAAACAGGAGAATTTGCGTTGAATCAGGATTGAAATCCATACTTTAACGCATAATTCCTCCCTATTTTATCAAAACAGGAACGGAGTTGTTAAGTCAGGGGTGAAAACCCGAACCTTGACGACTTGTTCCGACCTCTATTTTTTGTTTTACAAAACTCTCACCAAAGTCTCGACGGACTCCAACGACTTAAAGTCACACTGTAGCTGGAAGGATGCGAGCCATTCACCCGAAAACGAGGCAAGAGCACAGTCCCGGAGGTCAAGGTGTGCACTGAAAGTCCTTGTGAATAGTCAAATCACTTTGGGCAGTCAACGTCTATCCAGCCTTAGACAATCTATTTTCGATTTCACGATCGCAATCGCTGACTTTATGTGTTTTGATTCTGAGCTCGCAACTGCCGACTCTGATATTTGTCGCTTTTATGTATATTTTAAGTGTTTTTATCTGTTTATCTGTTTTAATTTTGGTGGGTTATTCGCTTATCGTTCTCGATTTAATCAACACACACGACCCGCACTGCACATCTACCTCAAATCGCTAAGAAATCGTTGCTACTGGTGGTTAGACGCATATTATACTACCCGTTGTGTACTCGCTAATCGCAATCGCTATTCTCGAACGCTCCCAGACTTTGAATGATAGGTTTCTTTATCCTGACTGCCTCTTGTGCTTCTGTGCTTATGTGTTTCTACGTGCTTCGGTGCTTCTATGTTTATGCGAAACTGTGATTATGTGTCTATGTGTTTAAGTGTTACATGATTGTGTTCCTGAGCTTTAGTAGTGTTAGGCGTGTAAGTGAGATTCGATTATATTGTGTCTGAGTCCTATGGCGATGTCTGTTGTAGACAATGTCGTCATCTGGATCCCGTCACTCACGCGCTGCCCGACGTAACCAGAAAGACAAACGCCTTGCTGCTCTCGTCACTAAGCAGATAGCGAAAGTCATTTCACAAATCGTCAGTGACCTACACGAGAACGCTAGCAAGTCGTCCGAAGAGTCCAGGACTGATTCTCCCAAAGCTGATTTTAGCTTCAAGCAGTTCAAAGCTTGCGGTCCGAAAGAATTTACTGGCGAAAATGGGCCTACAGCTCCGTTTCAATGGTTTGATTCGATCGAGGTCACCCTGCGCCAGAGTGGCTATCCTGATAATCTCCGCACTCTGAACGCCACCGGCGTCTTCCAGTCCCGCGCTTTAGACTGGTGGACGGCCGAGAGAAAAAAACGCGGAAATGATGCAGCTTATGGTTTAACGTGGGATGAGTTGTAGGACGTCATGATGGAAGAGTTCTGCCCTCCCCATGTGCGCCAAAAGTTGGAGGATGAATTTTGGCATATCAAGCAGAAGGGTGGTGACAATGCTGCTTTAACTGCTCGCTTCAAGTAGCTAAGCATAATCTGTCCTGATCAAGTGAAGACTCCCGATGTGACGATCAAGAAGTATATCTGAGCTCTGCCAGATTGTGTCGCAGACTTTGTGCAAGCTGCAAAACCAGCAATAATCGAGGAAACTTATCTGCTCGCCGCTAAGATAAACGACAAGCGAGTTAAGGCTGGTGTCTGGGACAAAGCCTCGAAGAATCTGCATCAAGTTACCACCGTTGCGACTGCTGAAACTGCCGCCGCTCCTTAATCTTCAAAGCCCTCTTATCACAAGAGGAAGAACAACAACAACTCCAGCAACAAGAACTGTGCTGTCACTACCGCTGCCTCGCTCCAAGTTTTACCAGCCCCACAACAGACTCAACACCGCCAAGTCGCGGCACTGGTTACCCAAGCACCGCCGGCAAAGCGTGCTTATACTGGTCCTCACCCGGCCTGCCCGACTTGTACCTATCATCATCCAGTGGGTATCTCCTGAAGATTTTGTGTGCATTGCAACATGTACGACCATTTCACCGCCAACTGCCGCACAGGTCCTCGACAAGCTGCAGCTCCAGCTACTGCCCAACAAGCTCTACTTCCTGCTCCTCAAGGCCAACAAGTGGCTCCGGCACCCGCGATCAATGCTAGAGTTTGCTTTGCGTGTGGTGATCCCAACCACTTCGCAAACATGTGCCCGAATCGAGTGGTGAAGCAAGAGCCACAACAGCAGCAGCCCCAGTAATAGTAGCAGCAACAGCCTCAGCAGCAGCAACAGCCTCAGCAGCAGCAACAGCCTCAGCAGCAACAACAACAAGCAGCTCGCGCCCGAACTTTCAACATCAATGTGCGCCAGGCACAGGCTAACAACAATGTGGTTAATGGTACGTTTCTCGTGAATGGTATTTGTGCTTCGTGTTTGTTTGATACTGGAGCCGATAACTGTTTCGTGTCATTTTAATTCGAAAAGCTCCTAAATCGTAAGTGTGCCCATCTCTCCTCGACGTTGGATGCCTGAGTCCCTATTTTATGAAATTCGCTGCACTTTAAGTCCTTCTGTCATTTTGACCGTTTGAAAATTAGTGATAATACCATTTTGCCCCTTTTCCTTAATATGGAATGTCTTCCTTACCCCTAATCCTTATATTTGTTATTAATATTATTATATTACACACAATCATATTCATCATTTAATCTTCAAAATTCAAAATGAAGCTTTAGTTCATCTCCAGAAATTCAAAATTCACCAACATCAGATCACCATTATTTGCAACGTGAAGCTTCATCTTCAAAATTCACCAAGAACACACTCATAATCATCATCAATTCATCTTCAAATCCCTTCATTTCATCTTCATCTTCTCCCCACTTAACACCACCACCATTCTCCGCCACACACCCATTATCGCTACCAACCATCATTCTCCCCACTTAAAAACCACTCCGGCTCAGGTCACCACCACCGGCGACCGCCACCTACTATGACCACGACCATCACCTGTGGCCCTTTTGACCACCACCACAGACCCCTAATTTAGCCATAAAGAAACCCCACCAAAAATTATACTTTCACTCCCCTGTTCTAAGCAAACCCAAATTCTTAATTAATCTACACATTTTCATGTTATTTTGTAATACCCTTCCTTGATTTGAAGCTTTGATCGATTTATTCAGATGTCGTTTAATTTGGATTAACTAGGTTGTGTTAATATAATAACAATTGTTAGATATTTTAGTGTTATTGGGATTAACTTGGTGACCAAAAGGAATTATGATATACATCAAACAAGTTAGGAGGTGCGGGAGTGCACAGTTGTTCGAGTTGTTATAATTCCAAGCATTCGGGCGAAGCCCCGAATGAGGATTCCAAGGGGGCAACGCCCTCTTGACGGGGGTCCATGGGCAGCGCCCCAGGGAGCAGGGTCCAAGGGGCGACAGCCCCTGGAAGGGATAGACTACTTTGATACATATGCTCCTGTAGCAAGAATATCTACTATTAGATTTTTGGTTGCCTTAGCTGCAATACACAATCTTGTGATTCACCAAATGGATGTGAAAACCGCTTTCTTGAATGGTGATATGGATCAGGAGATATATATGAAACAACCAAAGGGTTTTGTTATGCCTGGCAATGAGCTTGCTATGTAAGCTAGTTAAGTCATTGTATGGCTTAAAGCATGCACCCAAACAGTGGCATCAAAAGTTTGAAGATGTGTTTTTGTCTAATAGTTTTGTATTAAATCAAGCGGACAAGTGTGTATATAGCAAATTTGATAATTCTAGGAGCCATAATTTGTCTATATGTAGATAACATGTTGATCTTGGGTACCGACTAAGATCAAGTTGATAAAACAAAGAAATTTATGTCATCTTGCTTTAACATGAAAGACATGGGGGAGGTGGAAGTGATCCTTGGTATAAGGATAAAACGAGAGAACAGTGGAATATCGATCTCTCAATCTCATTATATTGAGAAGATGTTGAAAAGGTTTAATTTTCATGATAGTTCTCCGGTTAGCACTCCAATGGATCCTGCTTTCAAGCTGTCACCTAATAAAGGTGTAGCTGTAAGCCAACTTGAAGATTCAATGGCCATTGGATCTCTCATGTATGCTATGATTAACACTAGACCGGACATAGCTTGTGCTGTTGGAAAGCTTAGTAGGTATACTAGCAATCCAGGTGCAAGCCATTAGCAAGCTATGAATCGAGTGTTTAGGTACTTGAAAGGAACCATGAAATATGGTTTGACTTACATTGGGTTTCCTTCAGTTTTAGAAGGTTATTCGGATGCAAGCTGGATTAACAACAAGGAAGATCATTCTTCCACAAGTGGATGGACTTTTCTGCTTAGAGGAGGTGCCATATCTTGGGAATCTTAGAAACAGACTTGCATAACTCAACAATGGAGTTTGAGTTTGTAACATTAGCCGCAGCTGGCAAAGAAGCTGAGTGGCTAAGAAACTTAATTTATAAGATTCCATTGTGGCCTAAACCTATATCACCAATATCTATTAGATGTGATAGTGCTGCTACCTTGGTTATTGCCTATAGCCAAGTGGATAATGGGAAGTCTAGACACTTAGGTATTAGACATGGCATGATTCGTGAGCTCATCACGCATGGGGTGATATCGGTGGACTTTATGAGAACTCAACAGAACTTAGCTAGCCATTTAACCAAAGAGTTATGTAGTGATCTTGTGCACAAGGCGGCTGTAGGGATGGGATTAAAGTCCACATGAAATTTCTCATGTTAAGATACACAATTCCCACCTAATATGACATTAGGTGTTGAATTCAATGCGGAAAGCTCAAGATCTAGAAATTGGAACACATTAGTAGCATCATCCCAAGGTATGTGTTCAGAACTGCAAGTTAAAAGAGGTTGAAGGTTTTCTTCTTGTGCGTTAAACTTGTGTGTATATTATCTTCATGTATTCACTGAATAGAAAGGGTTCAATCCTTAGCGACACCCCTATATTCGAATATTTGGAATGTGTAGTATACTAATGTGAAATTCAATCGTCGCGATATTTCATTTATGCACAAGTTTGATTGTTGTGAATTTGTTTAATTTAATCAAGGATTACGCTAAAATAGGGGAGGAATGTTAGATATTTTAGTGTAATTGGGATAATTGGGATTAACTTGGTGAGCAAAAGGAATTATGATATACATCAAATAAGTTAGGAGGTGCGGGAGTGCATGCTTGTTTGAGTTGTTATAATTCCAAGCATTTGGGCGGAGCCCTGAATGGGGGTTCCGAGGGGGCAACGCCCTCTTGGCAAGGGTCCGGGGGCAGCCACCCCGAGAGCAAGAGCCAAGGGGCGGCAGCCCCTGGCTGGGGTCGAAAATGCCTTAGAAAAATTAATTTTATAAAATTTGCCATAATTTTTGTAGATAAAAATTAAGGCAGTTACAGGCAGTTTAATTAGAATTCACAATTTGAGATATAACTGCCTAGGATCAGTTATCTACAGATTATCCCCAAAATTCGTAAGTGTGTTTTTTGGTCAAAAACTGGTTCATACGAATTCCAGACACACATATACTGTTGTTCTAATTCTCGAAATCAGAGTTGTATCCGATTGAATTATTCGGTAGAACCACCGAAATAATTTCATCTGAGAGTGGATACACGCCTCTCTGATTGTCCGGTTTCATAAAATTCCCCAACTGCAGGTGGTTAACATTTGTGTTTATTGATTGCAAATGTGAAAGTAGGTTTATTCAAGAAACAAGAAAGTAGGGGAATTTAGGGAATCAAATATGGGGTGTTCAAGAAACATGAAATTGGGGGTTTATTATTGATTTTTTTTTTAATTTTAAGACTGTGAGATTATCAAAATAACCCTTGAGCTAACAGTCAAACTAACAGAATCTTAACGGAGGCACTCAGAGTGGAGCACTTTCCAAATAACAGGGACTCGGGCATCTAAAAACTCATTGCGAGGACTGATGTTGAATCCATTTGAAAACCTTATGGAAAATATTTTCTCTCAAAAATTCACTATTCAATTGATTTTATGCTTATGTGATTTGTACATTATGCTTCTATGATGTGTAATCTCCTAATTTTCCTTAGACTTAAGTAACTTTTCAATTTCTTCCTTTAAAGTGTCAATAACTTATATTTGTCTTCCCTTAAAGTATAGATAAAGATACAACATAAACCTTCTGGTTTATATTGAATAGAGTAAATTACGATTTTGGCCCATGTGGTTATATCACTTTTACCTTATTAGCCCAAAATAGAATTTTTTAACATTTGTACCCCCAACGTCTCTGTAAATAACTATTTTGGCCCCTAAGTCTAACTCAACCTATTACCCTGGTTAATTAATTGTCACATGAATCTCACATGATGGGCATATTAGTAAATTCACCTCCCCGTTTTACCTCCTTTATAAACAAAACCCCAGCCTTTTCTCTATCACTTCATCCTCTTCAGCATTCCCTCTCAAACCCTAATTTCACAATGGTGATATGCAGAGAAGTATGATGTGATATGTTTTTATTTCAGGACCCACCAAATTGTTAATTACCAATACATCTGCGATCTCCTATAGCATGAAGTAAAGATAGTCTCCCGTTTTTAACAGCTTACACATACCTGATAAGGATAATAAATCAGCTTACACATACCTGGTTAGTGCAAATGGAAGTAAATTATTACCCTTTTACATTTTTTCTGTACTACAGTTATGATTACCGAGAAGTCATGATTTACAGGTTCTGGCACTGTCATCGGTTGGTGAATACAAAAAAGCTGAGGATGTCACCTGCGTGGACTGCAACTTCATGCTACGGGAGCTCACAGGTGTGTTTTTTTTTGGGTAAAGGGTTACCCCGGTGATTCTATTAAAACAACCGCAAATAAGTACAAGTAGTGAGGATGTGTTCCACACTAGTTCATATACAGGACATGCCCCATATATGTAAAACTCAAACAATCCAATTAAAAAAACTATGACACCCCATAACCTAGCCTACTAAACATCAGTAGACAAGACAAAAACAAAACAAAAATAAAATCCTCATCCGCCATCATCAAAGATGAAATTGTCAGAGACCGGCAACCCCTTCACACGAACCAAAAAAGATCTATCCATTGAAGAATTTTGTGGAAGAGGAGCTAGCCTTAGCTCTCGAAGAAGACGAATGTGTACCCGAGGTCATAAATTCACTAGTTTCATTATAGACTTCCTCGACCTCCTCCTCATCTGAATCCTGCATGTCACTACTAGTCTGCGCAACTTTCTTCTCCACTAGACCCACAGTGCTACCTCCCTGATTACTGTCATCGTCCTTAAGGACTTCAAATGGGTTTGACGTTGAAACCTGGTTCGGATTCCTTAAGGACGACTTTGGTTTAGGCTTTACAACTGGTCTGTAAACTAACTTAGGCTTCTGATTTTTCATATGGAGGCCTTGGTTATTAACTTTCTTTTTCTTAGCACCCACACCCTGAAAATCATCATTATTCTTTTCAGAATCTCCACTTGAAGTAAGCTGAGGGTTCTTTGGGCACGAGCTATCATCATGACCAAAAACACAGCAAAAGGAACACCTTAAAGGCTCCCAATCATACTCAATTCTGATCTCTACCTTTGAATGACCATTACCATCCAAAGATGGGATTGCAATAGTAACACTCTTCTTTAACTCGACCCCTGCCTGAACTTCAATAAGTGCTCTAGCATAACTGCTTCTTCCCCAAGACTCAGCACACATCATGGCTGTATACGAATCCAACATCTTAGGAATCCCAATCATAGAAGCAACCAAGCTAAGACCATCCTCGGTAAATGCCGTTAACGGCACATCATGCATCTTGACCCAAATTGGAACAACTTTAATATCCTCTTTCTCCATCTTGATAGAGGGCGACCATTCCTTCAAAATAATCGGTACACTTCTGATCAACCAAGGACCATCCTCTAACATTTGATTCATCCCTTCCTTAGTTTTAAACTTAAAGAAAAAGAACCCGTTTGCATTCATCATTAGCCGTGACAGACCATATTTAACTCAGTTGTTTTTTGCAAAATAATCAACCACAGGAAATGCCAAACGTTTACCCAGAAAATATCCATACAAAGTGTTAGCATACCTATCATTTACTTGTTGAACCGATGACAATGGAATAACAACATCAGCACCGTCAACTGTTTCGGTAGACTCCAATGCCCTGAAATTCACCTTAACAGTCTCCTTAGAGATCTTAACAATGTTAGCTAATGAAACAGGATCTGCATCTCCCGAATTTCGAGCTTTACCTTGTGCAGTCGACAAACTTATTCCATTCAGACCTGATGATGGCGAATATCCCATATTGGGATAATCCCTAGACTTTTCTGATCGCTCAGCAACCGGTTTCTCCCCTGGAATAGGCACCGTGACCTTTGTAAGTTTATCGATGATGTTTGGATGCTTAGGATCCATCTGATTGTTACTGAATAAACCCCGCCTAGGTTGCAGCGTGTTCCCTTCAACATCGATCACCCAAGGCCACCACGTATTGCCATCTACATCCATGATTCGGCTGGCCAAACCCTCAAACGAATATGAAGGTCTGCCGCCGCCATCAATGTTTGTGTTATGTTCATCCATTCAGAAAAACCACTCTCTATAATCGTATGTATAACCAAACTCTAAAAACCAGAACACCAATCAACCCGTCGAACCAAACAAAACGAAGACCAAACAGAAACCCTAAACTAGCAATAAACCCTAACCCATGAAATCAAAAAATCTGATAGCTTACTTGTACGAAAACTATTCGAATTCTGGATTGGCGGCGACTGAAAATCGATAAAACCCTAACTGAAAATCGAACAGAAACTGCTAACAGATTTCGTTTTAGATGTTTCTAATAACTAATCTGCAACCGAATTGTCGATTAAAAAAACTTGGGTTTCTAGAGAAGGAGCAAGATCGCCATTTGCTAGAGAAAGAACTAGGGTTTTTCCTCTCCTTTGTTAGCTCACAGGTGTGTTAGTAATTAACAATTTGGTTGGCCCTGAAATAAACAAAGAGCACATCATACTTCTCTGCAGATCACTGATATACATAAAATACAACATATAAATTATATCAAATATGGCGTAAAACCAACCCTTTTTCGGTACAAATGTTGGAAAAAGCTTGTTTCTTTGTTCTTTTTTAATTTACAGGGTCAAAGGAGCTTAAACGCACAAAACGAGCAAAATAACAGCAAAAACCAACATAAATAAAATGAAGGAGGATTGACACAACTCGCCAAGCCCTCATCCACATCCAAACCAATAAAATAATAAGAATCAGAAGCTTTAGCACGAGGCCGTGCCCACCAGGCATGGGCCGTACCCAGTGGGAATTCTCTACAAAAGAAGAAGACAACAACAAAAGACAAATCAAAAGATCAACACGGGATCATGCTAAGGCAACACGGGGCTTGGTCAACTCTAAGATTCGCAGAGTCTAAGATAGTACAGCAAGTACATTGGCCACGGGTCATGCCGTTGACACACAGGTCCGTGTAAGTATAAGGTTTGACACTGCAGTTAATGAAGAGGAGAGAGATTGAAGGCCACGGGGCCGTGCCAGGTGGGCCACGGGGCCCTGCCAAACGGGCACGGGTCATGTTGGACGTCTGATTTCAGCAATAAATAGGGGTGCTTGGTTTCATTCCAATCCATCCCTTGGCAAACCACTTCTCTCACACTTGCCACCACTCCGCCACCACTACAACACCAACATCGACCACCATCATCCATCTTCCATCATTTAGATTGTGTAGTAGTCTAGGGATCCAAGATCGATCATAAGAGTTCTTGTCAAACAAAGGCCATGCTTGACTAAACTCTTACATCACGTGGTGAAGGCAAATCTTTTATGTATTACTTTTTGATTTCCAATCTTTGGCTCCTTTTTATTTGGCTATGTATTAATGAATTTAATAACTAGTTTTTTATATTGAAGGCAAATTTATCTAACCATTCTTCATATGTTGTTGATTCACATATTCATGTCTTTACGGTCTATATAGCGCGCTAACTACTTGGAAGGGGGTTAGAAGGGTGGTTGGGTAATTCTATGTGTTGTTCAATGTATAGATTATGCGAGAACCTAGTTCAAGTTTAGTACTACTTCACGGTTTGGGCAATACTGTTCGCCCCAAAAGAAAGTAAGAAACCGCTTGAATCCCTTATCTATAAACTACTATTAAAACTTTAAACCAACCCTGCGAGGACTGTATCCCTGCTGATTCAGACAAAGGGTTGAGGGTAACGGTACCTGGAAGGGGGCCTACCACTTTTCGCATTAATAACTTACTTAATTATCTTTCAATAATCCGACCTTGCGGGATTGTATCCTTGCTGACTCAGACCAATAGGTTGAGCGTAACGCTAACCGGAAGGAGGCCTACTACTATAACTTAAAGATAATCTCTTAAAATGCCCAAAGTGCGGAAATCATTAAAGGATACATAAAAGAGGAGTTAGAATCAAGTGATTCCTTCTTGTCTATCTGTTTTTCCTTATATTTTTTTTTTTGCTTTTTAGTTTATCTTTTTATAACTTTAAAACCTTTTCATCAAAAATTTGGTTAGATTAGACGTTGACGATAAGCCGGTATTAAAAGCTCTTGTATCCTTGGTCGAACTCGGTATCTTGCCACGACTATACTATGTCCACGATGGGTGCACTTGCCCTAACGTGTGTGTAGAGTGATAGTATTATACTGTGTTTTATAAATTTAAAACTTGAATTTGTGAGTAAAAAGAGCTAAAATATATCTTAAAATTATACCCTCACGCACACACGTATTGTTTTTGGCGCCGTTGCCGGGGACACAAGGATTTTGAGAAAGCTTAAAATTAGCTGCCTAATCAAATTCTAACATTTTTCAAAATTGCACGCTTGTTTTCAAAACTTTTTTTCTTTTTACAATAGGTTTAGCACGCGGCCGTGTTACTGGGACATGCCCCCGTGCTGCAAATTTTCCTAAAAACTTTTTCAAATGCCCAGATACAGACCTGCCCACGGGGCCGTGCCAGTCCAGCACAGGGTCGTAGTCAACAATCTGTTAAATTTTAGTCTTCTGTTTTCTGATCCCGAGGCTCATTATTCTTCTGGGTATTTTACAAAACAATGGATTACTACTCAGAAGACTACAGCTACTACATTGAGGATGATTATGAGGAACCTTATTGTACCATTTGCGGTGAATCCCATTCGGTACAACATTGTTACCTTTTCAAACTATCAATCTCATACACCACTTCTGAAGAGCCAACGTTTGAGCTCCCAAAGTTAAGCTTTGACTGGTATACCAATCCGTTTGAAACCTATGACACGCCACCAACAATTAATCACGAAGCCGAAAGCTTAATACAAAGTCTCAAAAATATAGAACTCTTAATTAAGAGATCTCGTGAAAGGAAAGAAGCCATTTGTACTAAAGAGGTAATAGTTGAAGAGGTAAAAATAGAAGAGCAACAAAACGAAAAACTCACGCATGAACTAAACCAAGAAGAAGGTAAGTCTAAAACTAACGATTTTAAACTAGAACAAATTTTCAAGAAATTCACGTTTTGCAACCTTCTTTTGAAAATCATTGTTTGGTATCTTCTCATGCCAAGTTTTTAAAAGAGTTAAACACTACTACTAAAACCGAAGAGTTAGTAAGCATCACGTTAACAAATGATCAAACTTCGTTAATAAAAGATGAATACCATGAACTAAACATAAAACCGGTACCATGTTTTTTTCAAAAACATCTTTGTTAGTAACATGCTAATTGATAAAGATCTTTGTGTCAACATAATGCCAAACTATATTTTCTATAAATTGGGTACTGGTGATTTTTCTCCTCTTAAAATTCCTATTTTTCTCTCTAACCGAAAAACGATTAACGCCACAGGAATGGCTGAGGATTTCTTAATTCAAACAAGCCAAGCGATAGTACCAACCGACTTTATCATCCTAGATGATATCCCCCTCGTGTTGGGACAATCATTTCTAAAATCCTATCAAACCTTGACCCAACGGAAGCAAAACAATCTACCACTTCAATGAAATACCTAATCTCGACCAATCAATGAAATACCCAATTTGCAATGATGGCCCCTAATTGAAGATGAAGCGGAGCCACCCGATATAGAAGAAATAGAACAATTCGTCGAAGAGGAAGGCGCCATCAAATAAACCTTTTCAGCCATCGATTTTAATAAAGAAGAAAATAAGCGGTCTCTTGAAGACCCACCGCCACTTGAACTCAAGGAACTACCAAAAGGTCTAGAATACGCATTCTTGGATGAACATGGTAAGTTCTCCATCATCATTTCTTCTAAACTAACGCTTTTTGAAAAAGAAAAATTAATAAAACTTTTGAAAAAACATAAAAATGCAATCGCATGGAGGCTCATGGATATCAAAGGCATCAATCCTTCCATATGCGCACACAAAATTTTAATGGAAGATGACTATAAAACAGTAATATAACCACAAAGAAGAGTAAATGCAAACGTCCAAGAAGTGGTTAAAAATGAAGTCATCAAACTAATAGATGCTAGACTTATCTACCATATCTCCGATAGCGCATGGGTATGTCCCGTCCAAGTAATACCAAAGAAAAGAGGTATGACGGTAATAACTAATGATAAAAATGAACTTATACCAACGAGAACCGTCACTGGATTAAGGGTTTGTATTGACTATCGCAAATTAAACAAAGCAACAAGGAAAGACCACTTTCCTTTACCATTCATCGACCAAATGTTAGAATTACTATCCGGTCATAAATTCTATTGTTTTCTCGATGGTTTCTCCGGGTATTTTCAAATTCCCATAGCACCGTATGACCAAGAAAAAAACAACTTTTACATGTCCTTACGGAACTTTCACTTATCGACCCATGCCTTTTGGTTTATGCAATGCCCCCGCTACATTTCAATGTTGCATGGTGGCCATCTTCCACAACATGATAAAAAAAACCATGGAAGTTTTCATAGATGATTTTTCTATCTTTGGAGATACATTTGACCAATGCCTTGATAACCTTGAATGAATGCTATCCCGATGTGAGGAAACTAACCTCACCCTTAATTGGGAAAATGCTATTTCATGGTAACTGAAGGAATAGTACTCGATCATAAAATCTCAAGCGAAGGAATGGAAGTGGATCGGGCAAAAATAGACACTATTTCCCGATTACCTCCACCATCCTCCGTTCGAGCCATTTGAAGTTTCCTAGGACATGTCGGATTTTATAGGCAATTTATCAAAGACTTTTCAAAAATATCTAGACTAATCATGATAGCACTCGATTACTTGAAAAAAATGCACCATTCATCTTCGACAAGGAATGCAATAAAGCTTTTCTTACCCTAAAAGAAATGCTAGTCAATGCACTAATCATGATAGCACCCGATTGGAAACTCCCTTCTGAAATCATGTGCGACGCAAGCGACTTTGCAGTTGGAGCCATCTTAGGACGACGAAAAGAAAAACACTTTCACCCAATATACTATACAAGTAAAACTCTTAACGATGCTCAAGAAAATTATACAACAACCGAAAAAGAGTTACTAGCCGTAGCATTTGCTTTTGATAAATTTCGTTCCTATCTTGTTCTTTCTAAAACAATATTCTATACGAACTATGCCGCCATTCGATACCTCTTCTAAAAACAAGATGCCAAACCACGTTTGATCTGGTGGATTCTTCTCCTCCAAGAATTCGACATTGAAAACAAAGATAAACGAGGAGCCGAAAACACCGCCGCCGATCATCTGTCACGCTTAGAAGATCCTGCTTTGGAGCTAACTCAGGAAGAACTCATCAATGAAAAGTTCCCCATCGAATCCTTGGAGATGGCCGAATATCAAGAGGAACCATGGTACGCCGACTATGCTAACTACCTCGCTAGTGGCATTCTAGTCAAAGGTTGGTCACATCAACAAAGAAAAAAAAATTCTTTAACGATGTAAAACACTATTTTTGGGAAGACCCATATCTTTTTAAAATATGTGCCGATCAACTCATCCGAAGATGTGTCCATGGTCAAGAAGCAAGAAAAATTCTTCACCATTGTCATAAAGGATCATATGGAGGACATCATGGAGTCACAAGCACCACAGGAAAGGTACTCGATTCAGGATTTTATTGGCCAACCTTCCATAAGGATGCATACAATTTAATTAAAACATGTGATGCATGCCAACGAACAGGTAATATCTCACCAAGAAACGAAATGTCTCAAAATGGCATTCTTATTTGGGAAATTTTTGATGTTTGGGGTATGGATTTTATGGGACCCTTCCCACCATCGAAAGGAAACAAATACATTCTTGTAGCGGTAGATTACATGTCCAAATGGGCCGAAGCCAAAGCTCTTCCAACTAACGATGGGAGAGTTGTGGTAAAATTCTTAAAACGATTATTTTCTCATTTCGGTACTCCAAAAGCACTCATTAGTGATAGAGGTACCCATTTTTGCAATCATCAATTAAATAAAATATTAACAAAATATGGGGGTCTATCACCGTCTTTCAACCGCCTACCATCTTCAAGCCAACGGCCAAGCCGAAGTAAAAATCGACGGCTAAAAAGAACCTTAGAAAAAACCGCAGGTCAAAACAAAAAAAGATTGGGCGAATAAACTAGACGATGCTTTATGGGCCTTCTGAACCGCCCACAAGACACCAATAGGCATAACCCCATATAAGCTCCTCTATGGAAAAAATTGTCACCTCCCGGTAGAAATTGCACACAAAGCCTACTGGGCATTAAAAAACGTAAACCTAGACCAAGAAGCTGCCGGTAAAAATCGATTCTATCAGTTAAACGAATTAGATGAATTGAGAAATCAAGCATACTCTAACTCCGAAATTTATAAGGAACACATGAAAAATATACACGATAAAATAAGCAAACCTAAAGAATTTCGGGAGGGGGATCAAGTGCTAGTATTTAACTCGAGGCTTCGATTATTTCCGGGAAAACTTAAGTCAAGGTGGACGGGACCTTTTTCCATCACCCAAATCTTTACACATGGAGCGGTAGAAATTAAGCCTCCAAACAAAGAACCTTTCAAGGTAAATGGACAAAGCTTAATCTTTACCGAGGCTTCATTGAGGATGAGGAAGTTGAAATAGATCTTCAAGAGGTAGATACGTGATCGGAAAACGATAAAATGTTAATTGCGAATATGCATGTTTTTCTTTTTAATCATCTTTTAAGAGCAATTGGGAAGCATCATCCTTGAAGATTTGACAACAAACAGGTAAGTATAAAAGGAACCATGGAAAAACAGTCAAACACATGTCCACAATAAAAAAAAATAATGTTATTGGCACTCTGAACACGGGGTCGTGCCCACCTGACAGGCCCCTGTGCCCAAACGCGCAGATATACGAGATTTAATAAAACACGGCATGGGGCCGTGGTGCATCAGCACGGGGCCGTGGCCGACGTACAGACAGTCTATATAAGGCACTATCTTCACTTTTTCAACACAACACACAACCTGTTTCTCCAGAGACTCCGGTTCTTGACCATTTTCTGCCAGATTTCAACGATCGACCGACCAAATCCGACTACGAGGTATGATTCTAACATCATAGTTAGTTAGTTTAACGATTTGCATGTAGTGTAACATCCAAAATTCGGGTTAAATCTAGGGTTCTTGAACTAGACCAGTGCCAATCTTGAATTTTTGTTTAGATCTTGTTAGTATTAGTTAGTACTAGTATTTTGAGAAGTAAATCACTGAACGTTGTTGGGCAAATCGGATTGTTCAAACAGTTATACCCAAAGCCTTGTTCTTGACCGAAAAAATTAAAATCGAAAGGGTAAACGAGTGTTATATGCAAAATTGATAGTTGCGGTTTGATTTTCGGGGTAAACCGCACCTAACGGACCAAAAATTTTGAATTTTTCGAAGCCGGCTCGAAAAACTTAATTTTTGAAGAAACATACAATTTGACACAGGGTCGTGTACAGTGGACATGGGGCCGTGGGCAACTAAGACCCCAGACACGGGGCTGTGTTTGACAGACACTGGGCCGTGTCCAGACCATCTGATTTCAATTTTTCGCATAATTTTCAACGTATCAACTGTCTTACTAGTTCTTTCTTGCAGGGATGGCGCCACACAAGTTCCTCAGGTTCGGATCATCTGAGCTTGAGTACCAAAATCGGTTTGAAATTCTGCAAGCTAGGCATGAAGAGCACCCGAGACAAGTCTACTACGAAACACTTAAAACAGTCGAGTAGCGGGAAAGATATGATGCTCTCGTCACTGGTCCTCTTCGCATCTTCTTAGAGACTCGACTCTGATCAATCCATCAATATAACATGGAGTTTTTGAGCACATTGACATTCAAAAAGACTGAGCCAGACCTCTTTGATTCTAATGCAGTGCAATTCAGTTGTGGGGGTGAATGGTACAACATGTCTTTCGCCCAATTCGGTATTAACATTGGGCTTTATACCGAGGAGGATGCTGCTGAGCCCGAATTCACTGAAGCTATCCGAGAACTACCAGACAACGTGAGACAAGCTGCATGGGCAATGATCAGAGATGGCCACTACAACCCGAGTTCCACAAAAAGCACCAAAATTGGGGACCCGCTTATCTGCTGCAGCCATCGGGTCCTTAGCGGTGCTTTATGCCAAAGGAAAGATAGCGGTGGGGTGGTGAACCTTCGCGAGCTTACTTGCTTTTATTGCCTCGTGACCCACCAGCCCATCGACGTCGCCTACATGCTGCTGAGAAACAGGGCCGCCAACGCCACCGCAGACACTCGCACACCCATCTTTTACGGAGGATAGATCGCCAAGCTATTCAAAAACTACATTAGCAGAACTCCGATGAAATTTCACAAGGGTGTAGGTATAACGAAAGCTGATCTTGCAGTGTGCCGAAGTATGAAGCTGATCATCGATTGCAACGACGGGTCTATGCGCTTTAAGGATGTAAGAGGTCGGGTTTGAACCAAAATGACCCAGATGAGAACCTAGCAATCGAAGATATCCCGAATCATCCTCGCCCCGGACCATTTCCGGGCTCTTCATCCCAAGGAGTGGGTGATTTTCCTAACCTCTATAATTTATATAATATCATGCAGAAAACCCTCCAAGTCTCAAAGAACGCCTATAGCTTGGGTCAAAGCTCAAGTTCCCGGATCGGAAGCATGGAGCGCAACATCATCACCATGCAAAACAACATCACATACATCCAGGACAAAATGGTGCTTCGAGGCAAGGAGGAGGAAGAGGAGGAGGGACAGGATATGGATTCAGACTAGGTCGTGGTGGCAGCAGGCGACGTGGTTGTCTTTCAGGTTATCTTTCCCTGACTTCTGAACTAACTAGCATTTCTCGGGCTGCGTCCCGTTGAACAATTTACTTTTCCGAACTATTTACTTTTTTGCATTTGTTTTTATTTTCTTGAGACGTGATGTGGTGGTAGAACAACTTGAAACTTTGGTAATTTAGGTTGAACTATGTTTGTGTTGCATTGTGTTGGATTACGGTAGTATTGTAGCTCACAGGTACCATGGGAGGCTTTGACACACTAAGCATAGTAGTCCCCAAGCCCAGAAAACAGAAGCCAAACAACGAAACCTGAATTTTTACCTGAAACAGACAAGCGCCACGGGGCCGTGCTCACCTGACACACCCATGCCCTCACACCTGATGCCAAAAAAAATTCTCCCCAGAAAGTGACACGGGCCGTGTCCACCAGGCACGACCCCGGGCTCACTCCACTATAAGTTTTCTGAAAACACAGTTTACTGGAACTTTGACCACTGGCCGTGTTCACCCGACACGCCCCCGTGCCCAATGCCTAGTAACTGCAAATTTTGTTATTTTTGCACACTTTTTTCACATTCAACCAAAATAACTCCTATTACACATTGAGGGCAATGTGTAATTTAAGTGTGGGGGGATGATTAAACCTTAAATCGTTTGTCCTAAAAACAAACCTTACATAAAACTCGCCTTGGAAAACGTCTAATCACCCCAAACTTTTTCAAAATTTTTTTGTTTTCTTTTTTACTTATCTTGGTTTAGTTGGATAAAATAACTTCTAAAAATTATGTCTTTACTAATTTACACCTCATAACGTCGTGATAAAAAGAACCAATTAAGAAAATTATAAAAACATGTATAACAATTCTTTGTAAAATTTGATTAAATATACATTTTTACACTATAACCCCTTTCCCACAAAAGTGAGTTTTGAGCCTGAGCATATAAATATACATCTATACTAATTGCTCAATTTTCATTTCTTGTGTGAATAGCCCGTTTGGTGTTTGCAAGTCTAGAACTTGCCAAAGCAATTTATTCCAAGTCCTTACCGACACAAATCCAAGTAAGTAAATGACAGAGTCATTAGGACTAAATTCTTTTTCGTTTAAAACCTTTATTTTTTCTCTCTTTCTTTTTCAAAAACATTCCCTTAGATAAACCCTGTTGAGCCTTAAAACCTTTCATTTCTAAAACCCGCAAAAACATATTTTTGCAAAAAAACAACCACCCATCACCTCAAAACCAATCCTTTTTATTTTCACACCCCTTATTTTTCAGTAAATGCGGCACTTTTGAAAATTTTATAAGTATGTAGCTTTTAACTAAGTCACAAGCAAATAAATTTTCAAAAGAAAAAGTCAACATTTTACAATTTTAGCCACTTTCAATAAAACACACCTACCCGAGCCACAACCTATCCTTTAAAAGTCCTCTCGATATTTACAAGGATTAAAACATCAAAAAGGAGGAGGTTTGATTGCTTGTCAAGCCTATAGCAGGAGTAATTTCCAAATCGAGAACGAGCGTCTTCACTTATACATATTCGGCCGAGTGTTGAGTGATTACTTGTGAGGTGTGTAAACTTGTATATAGTTAAAAAGAATTTTAGAAAGGCATGTTATGCCGAAAAAACAAATAGTTTTTCTTAATTTATGTTGTGAATAAATCATGGCAAATAAGACTGTAAATAAAATAAAAACAAAATAAAATTAGAACTTGGATTCCTAACACTCTAAAGATAAGTCCAAAACCTTCTATTCTACCTATTCGTTTGGGTGTGTAAGCCACATTATAGAGTTTTGTTTGAGGACAATCAAAGATTCAAGTGTGGGGGTATTTGATATACGTAAAATACAACATATAAATTATATCAAATACGGTGTAAAACCAACCCTTTTTTCGGTACTAATGTTGGAAAAAGCTTGTTTCTTTGTTCCATTTTAATTTACAGTGTCAAAAGAGCTTAAACGCACAAAAGGAGCAACATAACAGCAAAAACCAACATAAATACAATGAAGGAGGATTGATACAACTCGCCAAGCCCTAATCCACATCCAAACCAATAAAATAACAAGAATCAGAAGCTTTGGCATGGGGCCGTGCCCACCAGGCATGGGCCGTGCTCAGTGGGAGTTCTTTGTAGAAGAAGAAGACAACAACAAAAGACAAATTAGAAGATCAACACGGGGCCGTGCAAAAGAAACACGGGGCGTGGTCAACTCTAAGATTCGCAAAATCTGAGATAGTACAACAAGTACATTGGCCACGGGCCGTGCCGTTGACACACGGGGTCATGTTAGTACGATTTCTAACACTGCAGTTAATGAAGAGGAGAGAGATTGAAGGCCACGAGGCCGTTCCAGGCGGGCACGGGACGTGTTGGACGTCTGATTTCAGCTATAAATAGGGGTGCTTGGTTTCATTCCAATCCATCCCTTGGCAAACCACTTCTCTCACACTTGCCACCACTCCACCACCACTACAACACCATCATCCACCACCATCATCCATCTCCCATCATTTAGAGTGTGTAGTAGTGTCGGGATCCAAGATCGGTCGTAAGAGTTCTTGTCAAACAAAGGCCATGCTTGGCTAAACTCTTACATCACTTAGTGAAGACAAATCTTTTATGTATTACTTTTTGATTTATAATCTTTGGCTCCTTTTTATTTGGGTATGTATTAATGACTTTAATAACTAGTTTTTATATTGAAGGCGAATTTATCTAACCATTCTTCATATTTTGTTGATTCACATATTCGTGTCTTTACGGTCTATATAGTGCGTTAACTACTTGGAAGGGGGTTAGAAGGTTGGTTGGGTAATTCTATGTCTCGTTCAGCGTGTAGATCATGCAAGAACCTGGTTCAAGTATAGTACTACTTCACGGTTTGGGGGGTAGTGTTCGCCCAGTAAGAAAACACTTGAATCCCTTATCTATAAACTACTATTAAAACTTTAAAGCAACTCTGCGAGGACTGTATCCCTGCTGACTCAGACCAAAGGGTTGAGGGTAATGCTGTCTGGAAGGGGGCCTACCACTTTTTGTTAGTGCATTTATGTCTATCGCCTTCGTCAATCCAAGCCATAGCGAGAAACTGAAGATTACAAGCTTTATATTGTAATAACTAGTCAAATAGCAAGGTGGCACTTTCGTAATTAATGAGAAGTCTCATTAATTCCAAGGGCTATAAATAGGAGCTTTAGGCTTTAGATTAAAGACTTGTGCTCATTTGTCATTTGAAGAGCTCTAGATTTAGAGAGAGAGAGTCTAGAGAGAGAAAGTGATTCAAGGTGCTTGTTCATGTCAGATTTCTAATCGAATCACGTTTATATTACATCTTGTGTGTTAGGTCACGTTCGTGTACGGATTCCGCACGTCACACGTTCGTTTCGCAATCGTTTCCTAGTCAAAACCGGTCCTAACACTTTTCGCATTAATAACTTATTTATCTTTCAATAATCCGACATTGCGGGACTGTATCCCTACTGACTCAGACCAATAGGTTGAGGGTAACGTTGCCTGGAAGGGGGCCTACTATTATAACTTAAAGATAGTCTCTTAAAATGCCCAAAGTGCGAAAATCATTAAAGGGTACATAAAAGAGGAGTTGGAACCAAGTGATTCCTTTTTGTCTATCTGTTTTTCCTTATATTTTATTTTTGCTTTTTAGTATATCTTTTTATAACTTTAAACCCTTTTCATCAAAAATTTGGTTAGATTAGACGTTAACGATAAGCCGATATTAAAAGCTCTTGTATACTTGGACGACCTTGGTATCTTGCCATCACTATACTATGTCTATGATGGGTGCACTTGCCCTAACGTGTGTGTAGAGTGAAAGTACTATATCGTGTTTTATAAATTTAAAACTTGAATTTGCGAGTAAAAAGAGCTAAATTATATCTTAAAAATATACTCTCACGCACGCACATCAATCACCATTTTGAAATTAGGGTTTAAGAGAGAATGGTGAAGAAGATGAAGTGATAGAGAAAAGGCCTGGGTTTTGCTTATAAAGGAGTATGTCCATCATGTGAGATGCATATGACAATTAATTAACCAGGGTAATGGGTTGAGTTAGAGTTAGGGGTCAAAATAGTTAGTTACAGAGACGTTGGGGGTACATATGTTAAATCGACATAGTTATTTTTTTCATGTTATAAGTTTCAGTCTTATTTCTTCGCATTAACACGCCGCCACTTCAGTGTTGGTGGTCGCTACCAGCGGTGTGACATTGATGTTATTTGGCATAATTTTAGGCCACCGCCACAACGCGGGCAGGGGCGAATCTATGAAGGGGCCAGGGGGCGCCCGACCCCCCAAACTTTTCGCTCAGTAGTGTTATGTATATACATTTTGTATAGAATTTTTAGGTATATACGTTTTCGACCCCTCGATTTTATAAAAAAAAATTAAGTATATACTTTTAGATCCGGTGACTTCCAACCCCATAATGGAAAATTTCAAGTTTCGCCACTGTAAAAGGGGGTTCGGAAGCAATTTAAAACATGTGTGTAATTGTAAATGTAAGGGATATATCATGTAATAATAACCAAGTTTTGTTATTATTCAAATAAATCGTTCATTCATTTTGCTTTAAATTAAAAAAAAAAGCACTCAAGTTTCATTGTTGTGAAACGTTTCATAGTTGTTTTAGAGGTTTTTCTACACAATTTCCTTTTTCAGGTCATACTTGAAAAATAAAATTTTTCTACATAATAAGAAAATTTTATATCTATTCCATTTTGTTCACTTAATCTAAAAAATATAACACATAAAATATTTCACAGCAATAAAATAATATTAAAGTTTGAGTAGTCGTTGTAATTAAAATAAAAATTTGGTAATTTTTATTAGAAAACCTAAGTGGTTCTATTAGGTGAAATATTCTCGAAATAAAATATTTTCTATTTCTATCAATGTTGGTCATTTGAGTAATTGCATTGAATTTGCATATTTCCTTTAATATCATATAACTAAATTGCATAGATGCTTATCCAAAAATATCGAAGACTAGTTATTAAAAAGTAGTATCTTTCATAATTAGATGAAAAAAAACAGTTAAATAAGTGAATAAGCTTATATGTAAAACGTTTTGGTATTCCCATATTTTTTATTTGTACCAAAAGAATTTTTTTTGTGAAAAGAAAGTATGTAATTTTAGTTTTCAACCGGAAAATACAAAGTCAACTAAACTTTGGCATTTTTTTCTGTTCATCTACCTACACTCTAAATTCCAACTTCCAGCCTCATATAAATACTAGACAGCCCACCCCATTTGATTTCATTTTACAACTTTAAACCAATATTTTTTAACCAAGAACAATAAACTTACAAGTATCTTCAAGATCAAGAAATTAATTTGATCCAAAAGATGGCAGATAGCTGGTGGGATTCAAGAACAAGACCTTGCTTAGATTCAATTTCTGTCACCTCCATGAATCTTTTCCAAGAAACCACAGAAAGCACCACCACAACCACCACCAGTAGCGGCGGAAACCGCGGTGGTGGTGGTGGATTGTTGGGAAACAACCCAAGTCTACAGATGATGGAGTTAGGTCTTTCATCACAACCAGTATCACAGCCGTTGGATTGGAATCAAACTTTATTGTAAGTAGTACTAGAACAAGTTCTTGTTTTCTTTACAAAACCCTAATTTTGTGTATTGTGTTCCTTTAGTTTAGTTGCTTAACAAGTTATATTTTTTTATGCAAATCAGACGTGGAGATCAAAGAAATGATGATCATCAAAGTGGTTACCAAACCCTAATTCAAGAAGATAATGGTTTGAGTTCAAACACAAGCATTTTTCAAGAAACACCATGGAAATCACATAAAATATATTTAGAGCCACCTTCTGAGTTCAAGCAAATTAACGTTAGAGGTTTTCGATTAGACGAACCATTGCATTACAACGATGAAAGTGGATTAAATCCAAGCTTCCAACCCATAGATCATTCCTATGGAAGTAACTCTACAATAATACAAAGCTTATTTGGTTCTGATACTAACACGAATCAACAAAGTGATTCGTGTTATGATCAGAACCAAGGAATGGGTTATAATTCGTACCAATCTAGCTATGGTGGCATCACAATGTCTGGTGGAAGTGGCAGCAGCGGTGGAGAGTATCCGCCACTGCCACCACATCCGCCTCAAGAATTCTCAGGGAATTCACCACCTAAAGTGCAGCCCCAACTGCACTTTTCCAACAACGCTCAATTTTGGAACGCGTCGCCTGCATCCACTAATGATGTTAGATCAAGTTTTTTCCCGTTGCAAATGCAATCACCTTCTACCATTGAAGATAAACCAAAGGTATAGCAATGATAATCATGATTCACAAAAACACACTACCCACAATTCATATTAAACTAAAAACCTAATATTTTATGTTACTTTTATCAATTGTTTGCATATAACAAGAATCCCATATCTGAAATGGTGAAAAAGAGCAACACCAAATCGTCATCATCAGCCAAGAGACCAAGAAATGAAAACCCACCAATGCCAGCTTTTAAGGTACATATTAATCTTGTTTTTACTCTTTAAGAATCTTGAAAACACAGGTTAAAATCTTTTGTGTTCATTTGTATTGATCAGGTGAGAAAAGAAAAGATGGGGGACAGAATCACTGCACTCCAACAATTAGTTTCTCCTTTCGGAAAAGTATGCATGATCAAATCTATCTCTGCAGACTTTTTTTCATTATCTTTTTCACACATTTTTTGATGATTAAATCTTGAAACAGAAGCCTTGTTTATTTTTATTATTTTTATGACAATCATAACCTTATTGGTTCTTTTTTTCAGACTGATACAGCATCCGTACTGTCTGAAGCAATTGAATACATCAAATTTCTCCATGAACAAGTTAATGTAAGTTTTAATAATCCAAAAACCATACAAAAATAAATGTATAATAAGTTATTAAATAATCTTGATTATTTCCTCAGGTTCTAAGTACCCCATATATGAAAAATGCTGCAATCATGCAGCAACAACAACAGGTGATTATAATTTAAGTAATCCATTGATGTTCAAATTTGTTTTAGTAATGATTCTATAATCAACTTTACAATATCGGGTTGGATGCAGATTCCGGATAAGACATCAGAAGGATCCAGACAAGATCTAAGAAGTCGAGGACTATGTTTGGTACCGATGTCAAGCACATTCCCTATGACACACGAAACAACAGTCGATTTCTGGACACCATCTTTTGGAGGAACATTCAGATAAGTGTGAAAACACTAAAGAATTTGTGGATGGGACCGGTAGAGATCATCAAAGGAATTAATTCAAAGCAATAATATACAAATATCTTGTAGAAATCTGAAGAGAAAGTAAATGAAAGGATATGAATCTTTAAAATGCTGGGCCAGCAACAAGCAAAATGATGCAGTTTTGGCCAATGTTATTAATTAGTTAAAGGTGTCTACCTTTGTACATAGAATTTGAGTCATTTGTAATAACTTTAGTATTAATAATGATTAGTTAACTAAAGTTTTGTGTAGAAATATGTGAGAACAGGACCTAATTATACCCTGCCTAATTAATCATATTTGTATATTGTTTCTATATAAAGAATCTTTTTTTGTATTTTACATGTAGCTATAACAAGGTTGATTAAATTCAAGCATATCTAATGTGTGACCAATTTAACTTTGCATTGTTATGTAGCATTTCACGTGGCACTTTAATCTATTTCATTGTTAGTTTGCAATCATTATGTGGTAATGTGTTGGTGTAAATCCAAATATTAGAAACTAAGTTAAGCCATTTGGTTTCAAAGTGAAACCTTGTGTGATCTTATATGTCATGAAAGTGAGCTAATAACCGGTCTAATCATGTTGTTTGTTAAGTCGCCCCAAGTTCCCGCTACCTTAAACAGACTTGAAATATAACAAAAGCGTGCACTTGGACCTCTAATACGTAAAACTAAAACCAACTTAAACGGAAACTTCAAAGATCATAGTTATTAATAGTCATGAGTCTTACTTATAAGCTTGATTATTGGTTCTATGCTTTTGTATTCTTAAAATCCTAAACCATTTTTTTTTAATTTGATTATTATCATCATTAATTAAAATTATGACAACTCCTCTTGTAACATGATAAATGTTATAACTTTATACATTATAAAGTTATGTATATCAGACTGAATCAATTGTAAGTGATCATTATGGGACTAATGATCTTGAATTCTGACACCTTTTATGATTATTCAATTGATATTCCCCTTATTTGTATGTATCATGTGTAATAGTAGGTGAATATGATATGATTATAAAAATTAAAGCGAAAAATAACAGAATGTAATGTTGGGAATAAATGAGTTGGTGGAAATGTGATGTTTTTAGTTTTGGTATATTTTATAAATAGTTTACATGTATAAAATTCTAGAAAAGGAAATGGAAGGGTGTTGGTGAAGGAGTAATAGGGCCCATGCTTTGTGCTTTTTATTTAATGGTCTATGAACAACTAAAAACATCTATAAAAATATTTTTTTACATATAAAATATTAAGCATTATGCAATCTAATATGAAAATTGTTCAACTATTATGTTATATATAGAAGATTCTTTCATAAAGATCAACAAAAGCCGTTTTATAAAAACAAGAGGAATGTTACTAGTATTTTAGCAATAAATAAATAATTAAGGGGAAATAAGACTGAATTGTTATTCATGGGACTATCCCTATTGTGAAATGAATGATAATGTAATCAAGTAGTAGGGACTTTAAATGTGAGTTGCTAGATAGATTAACCCTAGCTTCACTTTGAAGGATGAATGGATGCTACATAAAGTACCATCTTCATTATGTGTACAACATATGATGATCATAGTTTGGTGAAGAAAGATTTGTCTTATTGGAACATCTGGACAATGTTTACTACTTTTTTTTTTAAATTCTAATAATGAAAAATGAACACTTTGATGGATGTCATATAATTTTAAGCCTTACATTTGCTCGTCCACGACTAATGTGAGTAATGTCCCAAGTCGCTTAAATCGGCTATGTATAAACAACACTTTATGAAGGTAATACATGTTACACATTACAAGTGTAAAAAATGTAGTAGAAGATGGCCTATGTTAGTCTGCTTTGAGTATCTGATATAAGTTAGACAAATATTTGTATCTCGGATTGTAGGTAAAGGTTTAATTTTCAATTCATCAATTAGGTATCTGAATAGATTAGAACTCGTATGCACATGATATCCAACTTAGAAATTAGGTATGTGAATGGATTAGAATCATGTTTCCACATGAATTTTGTAGGTGGTAAAAGAAAGGATGGTTGTTTGTTGCAAACCTAATTCAACCTTGAAAAAAGAAAGTAAATGTTTACAAGTAAACCTATTTATAACACTTACTATTGCTAATCAGTTTAGATCAGAACTCTAGTGGCTTATATGTTCGGTGCATGGGCTAAGTAGTTTATCCTTTTAGTATCCAAGCTCCGGTTTAGCTCAAATGTGGATGAAACAAGTGGCATGACCCTAGTTTGAACCAGTGTGTTCCAAGATTAAAATAAGACAGAACAAGGTTGGATGGGATGAATTAATGCCCATATATGCCCATATATAAACTAATGGGTTACTCCATCTATTCCTGTATATAGTCTAGTGTTTAATCTACAACTTCAATATTTCAAAACCTTATAAGTTGAAAGAATATGTTCTAGGATTAATTAAGTTCAAAAATATGAATATGTTAGTTGTAAACCGTACGTTTTATAAAATCATTTAAAACCCGTTTTGGTTTTCTGTAACAAATATATTCTTTTTCTAAAATTAATTTCTAGAATATTTAATTTGACATGTATGGATGACGGAAGAATGACATAAGCAGTGAAGGAAGAAGAGAAGTAGGAAAACAAAAAGGAGTTGATGTTTTAAATTGTTTATTTTAAGAAACGATAGCGACAACACTTGCTCTCTCATTCCCTTTAATAATACTCCATCCCACTCAAATACTTCAATTCCCCATCATTACCATACTTCAAGTTTTCATACATTTAATTATCACCTCAATTCCTACTTCTTGTTGTACAACTTTCTATTATTTTTAGTCCATGTCCATTGATCATAACTCAAGTTGATTGAGAGCATTCACATCTCTAAAACATCTTCTTAACTCAAACTTTTTATTAAAGAAAAACATATAGAGAATGACTACAGAAAACTATCTAAATTCTTCCACCATTCGATTTTCTAGAATTGAGATAAAAAAAAAATATATAAGAATACTATAGATAATCTCTAAACATAGGGATTTATTAATTATTTATAGTCTACCTCAATCTCTATAATAGAAAAAAATAAAATAAAGAAGTACTATTTAGTTGAATAAAGATAGATATGGAGAATCAGATGTGAAATGTTTTTAAAAGATGAATATATCAAAGATAAATACGAGTTTTAGTTAAATTAAAGAGATAGAGATAGAGAATTGAGTGTAAAGATAAATATGAGTTTTAGTTAAATTAAACAGATAGAGATAGAGAGTTGAATGTGAATGCTCTAATATATTTCTTATTGTAAACCATAAAAATGTATTCAACTAAGAGCATTTACAATCAAATCTCTTACTCCATCTTTATAATTACACTAAAAAACACTACATTTCCTTTTTCCTTTTTAATTAAACAATATTTTTTTTATACTTTTATCATTACCTTTTTTTCTCTTCTCCACTGACAACCGTTTAAAAAATATTAAAAAATTATAGAGGTGAACAGTATCTCCTCTAAATTTACTGACGAACAGTAATTTTTCTGCTTTTTCTCTCTTCTCTACTCATAACAATATACAACCACTCTTCCAAATATAGAGGTTACACTCATATATAAAGGATACATTTCCATTGTAAATGCTCTAAAAACACAAAGGTTACACATCTATATAGGTGGTTGAGTGACGGTGATGATCATAATAGTTTGGATTATGATAGATTGACCCCTTAACTTTATTATGTTTTTTAGTTTCATTATCAATAGATATTTTAAATATAAATAATCAAAAGGTTTTACATTTGAATTTTGCTCATCTAGTGACTTATTAGTTATTACCATCAACGCATCAATGACTTGACATCTAGCGTATATTGTGGAGTTGAAAAGGGTCAAATAATGGTCTTCAAGTCAAATATGTGAGTATTTCCACTATTGCCAAAAACCTACACGAGAGTCACCTACCATCCATTAAACATAAAAGACCATATACGTTCACGGCCCATGTAAACTTACTCATCAATATTTTTTACTAGCTATGTAGCACTGGAACAGATATGGGAAGATACGAGAACGGAGAATGACATAACTTAAAAATCCAAGATACTGGTACGACAATAAAAATATAAAAGAATAAAAATATATTAAACAAATTCCAAAATAGATATATATTGACATAAAGTGTAAACTCCAAAAATCCTACATCTTTCAAACGTAATTAATTATCAATAATCAAATCATTTTCAAATTCCGGTTCATCTAGTGAGAGATCGGCAACATCTAAATACCCTACATCTTCCATTGAATCAAAAACATCTCCACCCACATCCCACATCTTTACATCATCATTCGGATTCCTTGATAAAAGTCGGATATTATTGTGGATGTAAACCAAGTCTTGAGCACGACTTGTAGTCAACTTGTTCCTCCTAACCGAGTGAATAAGTACCTTTTATACCAAGCAAATGTGCTCTAACCCATGAATATGATCCTTGTCTGATTTCATTGCAAATGTTGCACTTAAATTTCCAAGTTCCTCCTACTGCACCTTGCTTTTCGATTTTAGTTACATAGTCTCACAATAGAGGTTCTTTTACTGATGTAGTTGACGATCCTTGTGTGTTCTTGAGAAGCCATAATCGACAAAGATGATGAGACTTGAGAGTTGAGAGATTAGAGAAGCCAAATATGTATGGTCTATCTATTTAATGGCCGATTTTGGAATTGGAAAGGTTAAAACCCTAAAATTAAATGGAAACGGACTGGATACTTCTACCAGATATGTCCCCGACATTGGAAACGTTTAGGATACGTCCCCGCAAAACTGGAAACGTTTAGGAAAGGTCCCCGACGAGTACCCATGCAGTTTCCTTCCCCGATGAGTACTCGAGGTGGGTACAACCACATAAGTGGCATCTCGTGCTACATAGTTTACTAGGTTCCACCTTTACATAATGTTGTATAGATCATGTACAAGAACAAAATTCCGTATGACGTGTACACGAGATCTATGGAGTGACAAGTTTCAATTCTAATTTAAGACAAGAAGAGTACTATGGTCTTTTTATCAAGTGAACTACTTCTTCCTTGATTTTCAAACGACTATAACTTTTTTATATGTTCATATTTTTTTTTTAAAAAAAACAAGTACACCATATTAACGAGCATTTCATTATCTTTAATTTGAGCAGACTATTGCTATGGTTTTCTTAATTTTTTTTACAGGATACGTGATTACACATTCAATGTAAATCATTACGTGATTACACATTCAACATAAATCGTTACGTGATTACACATTTAATATAAATATTTTACGTGATTACACATTTAATATGATTTGTTATAATTGATGGTATTACAATTATGCTTATTAAGTAATTACACATTCAATAATAAAAACTTAATTGTTTCTACTTTATTAGGTGATTAAATCTCTAATATACGACATTATGTGATTATTATAGGTTGATTGACTAATTTTTGTATTACATTTATACTTAATACGTGATTAGACCTAAAATTTTAGGTATTTCATGAATTATTATGTATTACATGTTTGTTTTTTATTATAGTTATGGTTAGTACGTAATGACGTAATCACTCAGTGGGGTTTCACATAAATACTATAATGAAATCACGTAATCATGTAATAATACATAGTCAGCTATTGTTACCTAATCACTTAGTGGGGTTTCACATAAAATACTATAATGAAATCACGTAATATCACGTAATGGGTATTCAAAATCATGTAGTCACGTAATTTGTTACTGCTTTTCAGTTTTCACATATGGTACGTGATTTGGGTATTCATTGATTATGTTCTAGTACGTAATTATAACAAATCAAATTGAATGTGTAATCACGTAATGGATTTATATTTAATGTGTAGTCACGTAATGATTTATGTTGAATGGGTAATCACATAATGATTTATATTGAATGTGTAATCACATAATGATTTATATTGAATATGTAATCATGTATCATGTAAAAGATTTTGAAGAAAACTATAGCAATAGTCTGCTTGAATTAAAGAGACTGAAATGTTCGTAAATACGGTATAATTTTTTTTTTAAATATTAACGTATGAAAAAGTTATAGCCGTTTGAAAATCAAGAGGGAAGAAGTTCGATTGAGAAAAGACAAGAATACCCTTTCTCTATTTGTTTTTCTTTTTCAATTGTTTGAACATGATATTTACGTAAATGTCACCGCTTTATTTGTAACCATTGATCTTGGGAGATCAATGGATGAGTTTCTCACCACGTATGCTTAGTACAAGAGACTTCTCTTGTACATGAGCCACTCTCTTAACGTAATATAGGAATAGTAACGGGTCTGATATTTTTAATACTAGTCTCATACTCGATTGTAAAATCATGTCACATACATGACTTAACACTTGTTGAGTATTTGTCGAGTAATTATTCATCAGGTATTAATTCAGTATTAAAATCCACAACAAATTAAAATGTGATAAATAACATCTATATCATCGTCACCATATAATATTTTAAATATTCAAAATTGTAAATATAAATAATATCATATAAATCCTAAAAGATAATTTTGTATTTCTTAGCATGTAAAGATAAGGAATAATTATAAAAAAATATATATATCCTAATAAAAAAGTTTATTTACTAAGTAATGAAGCTATTAGAATGAAGCACTACTAAACAAGGGTTAAGGAAAAAACTGAAAAATCAAATATATGGTTCAGATAAATGAGTATATAGTTTCGGGTAAATGGATTGTGTATCACCTAATCACATACCCATGAAATATTTTTTTCCAATACCATACTTGAAGACCCGTCACATACAAGATAAGGTCTTGTGATCAAATATACTATATTGGTGGCCAAAGAGATGTTAGGCAAGTATGATGGTTGTCCTAAATTGAGCTTAACTTTCTGATTAACAAAAAACAATAATTTCTCAATCTGTTGTAATGGGATGGCCAACTTTTGTGCAGCAGCTGAATAGATACTGAATAATAAGAATTGGCAATCACCTGATCTAACTGACTTGCTGTAGTTGACCTGCTGATGAACTCTTAACAAAATTCACATGGTTCGATCTAAACTGACATGTGTCCACAGTCTACACTGGATGTGTCAATATAATTTCTGAGGTGGTGAAAATGTCAATTACAAAATATCATATATATATATATATATATATATATATATATATATATATATATATATATATATATATATATATATATATATATATATATAGGTATTCTACAAATGCTCCTAATTGTACGAAGTGTAAAAAGGATTTATAAAGTGACAAGTGTCCAATAACTTAAAACCTAAACCCACTATACCACCACCCAAAACCTAAACACCCACCCCACCACCACCCAAAAACCTAACCTCCCACCCCCAACCCCCCCCCCCCCCTAAAAAAAAAGATTCTATACCTCACTAAAAGCCCCCCTAAAAAATCTAACCCCACCCCGACCCTCCAAAAACCTAAAAAAATCCTAAACACCCACCACCACCCAAAACCCTAAACCCCTAACCCCTCTCCCCCCCACACTTGGCAAATTTTTTTTTGGGTGGGAGATAGGGGAGGGGTGGGGGTGGGGGTTTAGGTTTTTGGATCGTGGTGGGTGTTTAAGTTTTTTTTGTGTAGTGGTTTTTTTAGGAGCCTTTGTACCCTTCTTATAATTAGGAGCCTTTGTATTTGATCATATTCCTAAATATATATATATATATATATAGAGAGAGAGAGAGAGAGGGAGAGAGAGAGAGAGAGAGAGAGAGAGAGAGGTCAGTTAACGTACAATAGGGCTTATCGTACGATACATACGTGATTATCCCAGCCGTACGATCTGGTGCGAATTCAATCTTTCACATGCGATTTTGTCCATCTACACACCCCATGCTATTTTTCACATTACCCCATGCTAGCCATTTTTTCACATGCGATATTCAATCTTTCACATGCGATTTTATCCATCTACACACCCCATGCCATTTTTCACATTACCCCATGCTAGTCATTTTTTCACATGCGATTTCATTTGCATGGGATTTCAAAACATGCGATTTCATTGCATTTTTAAGCCATGCGATTTCATTTGCCTTTTTATAACATGCGAAGATTGAATTCGCTCCAGATCGTATGGCTGGGATGATCGCGTACGTATCGTACGATAAGCCCTATTGTACGTTACACTTTTTCATATATAAGTGTAACGTAATAGGGCTTAACGTACGATACGTACGCGATCATCCCAACCGTACGATCTGGTGCGAATTCAATATTCGCATGTTATAAAAAGGCAAATGAAATCGCATGGCTTGAAAATGCAATGAAATCGCATGTTTTGAAATCTCATGCAAATGAAATCGCATGTGAAAAAATGGCTAGCATGGGGTAATGTGAAAAATGGCATGGGGTGTGTAGATGGACAAAATCGCATGTGGAAGATTGGATATCGCATGTGAAAAAATGGCTAGCATGGGGTAATATGAAAAATGGCATGGGGTGTGTAGATGGACAAAATCGCATATGGAAGATTGAATATCGCATGTGAAAAAATGGCTAGCATGGGGTAATGTGAAAAATGGCATGGGGTGTGTAGATGGACAAAATCGCATGTGGAAGATTGAATTCGCACCAGATCGTACGGCTGGGATGATCGCGTATGTATCGCACAATAAGCCCTATTGTACATTACCTATATATATATATATATATATAAACAGGTTCTGAAGAAAATGGTGGAAAGTGTGAAAACGGTGAGAACGGATCCTAGTGCGACACGTGGC
This sequence comes from Helianthus annuus, assembly GCF_002127325.2. NCBI lineage: Eukaryota > Viridiplantae > Streptophyta > Magnoliopsida > Asterales > Asteraceae > Helianthus > Helianthus annuus. The sequence goes on from NC_035440.2 coordinate 109,616,538, forward strand.
GCGTGCTACAATTCAGGGGAGGGGTGTTTTTTTCTTTTTACAGGTTTTTATTCATTTTATCCCACACACCGTGTTCAGTTGTGGCGTTGAAAGCTTTTTGGCGTTTATTTAGAAACTCAATCTATGGCATTTTGTTTTCTTATATAGAGTTGTGCCCCTGATAAAGAAAGTATTTCAAAGTAAATTGATTGGAGTTCATGGCGTTCTTACATTCATTACAATTCATTTCATAAAATTACTCAAACATTACAATAAAAACTAAAGAAAACAAATAAAATCAATACTCTTCATTGGATAGGATTACATCAAAGATGTACCCATCGCTTTTATCATCACTTTTCTCATATTCATCATTAACTACGTTGGCATTTAACGTCATCAACTGGTTCAGCCTAAAAGACATCCTAGATTTAAACATAATCACAATTCTGGTTGTGATAACAGGTGGAGGTGTTAAAGTTAAAGAGTTGTTGAAGAAAGCGAACATTCTCTGTGTTCAGCACTTCGTCCATTGTGAAGGAATCTTTATCTCCATTGCTATAAGTCACTCTCACCATCCTAAATTGTTCATTCAAACTCCAACCGATTGGTAGCTCAAAATCATCATCATCATCATCCCCTTGAAATTTTCTCTTCAACCTCTTATTACTGTTTGAGTTCTTTCACACCGGTTTGCCATTGGAACACCTAGGGCAAGAATATCCCTATGGACTTCCTCATCCATGCGAAGTATGGCGTCGATGGTCTTGACTTTTACCCTTCTCTTGTCTGAGAACTTTAGAATGAAACAATTATCTAATCTATTGAAACTCCATGCAATAACTTAAACCATCTTAATTTAAAAATGTATGGAGTTTACACACTTTTTATGGGGTGGATGTTTGTTATAGTGATATACTTATTTATATTGGTTGCTTTTTCACTTAAATTAATGGTTTTTTGGCGCGATAAAGATTAGGTTATATTATTTTGGCGCCAAAAAAATAATACTTTTTTTTTGCAAACAGAGCTTTCTGAATTTTTTTATTAATAGACTGTAGGTATACAGACACTGAAAAAGGCTTTTTTGAGAAATCAAACATTTTTTGGTGTTTTAATGTATATTAACATGGCGTTTTGAAACATTGAAAATATTCAAGGGATTTTTAACATTAAAGATGCACATTTTGTAAAGTGAATGCAAATTTTATGGCATTTTACAGTTGGTACTAATGTAAATACACAAGAGTGCAAACCAAAATAACATGAAAACCTGGCGTTTTAACAAGATAATCTACATAACATGTCGTTTTGAATCATTTAAAATAGACAAGGGATTTTTTAACATCAAACATGTACATTTTGTAAAGTGAAAGCAAATTCTTTGCGTTTTACAGTTGGTACTAATATAAACATACAATAGTGTAAACCAAAAGAACATGGTAAACATGGCATTTTAACAAACTAATATACATAAAATGGCGTTTTGAAACATTAAAAATATACATGGGATTATAACATAAAACATGCACATTTTGTAAAGTGAAAGCAAATTCATGGTGTTTTACAGTTGGTACTAATATAAACATATAAGAGTGTAAACCAGAAGAACATGCTAAACATGTCGTTTAAATAAACTAATCTACATATTTGTCCTTCTTTTCTTCTATCCTTCCGAATCATGTGCTATATAATTATGTTATTCTTTTTTCCCTAAAAGCAAGAACTTATTTAATGATTTTACCAGTCAAGTTCGGTTTTCATTTAAGGTATGTAGTGGGATTTTTGCAGTGTATCTGATCCTGAGGTCATTTAGTTCTTTCTATTGTAGGTTATTTGGGGCTTCTTCTTTTTCTAAACCATACTTCCAACCAGACATCTACCCCACATACGTTTCCATATGCCTCATTGTAAATATCCCACAGTTGACCTTGTTAGAAGTTGTTCTCCGGTCCATTTTCTGTCTCACAATAGTTGCTTTTTGGATGTGCTGAGCACTTGGGTATCTTTTATCATTCAAATAGTTTGCAAAAGCATCTTGCTCCAGTTTGAATTTTTTTGCATATTTAGTATGGTTTTTTTTAAACTAAAGTTGCATACCAATAAAAAGTTTTTAAGAGATTTGCTAGTTTTTCAACCCATCTGTCATATTTTTTTCTTAATGTTGAGGTCATCTTCGTGAGTGCTCTTATACAAGACCTCAACTCCATATGATTTGAGACTGAAGCAGATAACATAGAAATTCTTTTCCCATATTATTATATTATTGGCATGAAGACCAGATCGTATTGGTGTATCGTTTTATCTTTCACATCTTCTTTGAAACGAGCGTTTTTCAAAATCGTCGCCATGTTTTCATTGAATTCTTTGTATCGGAAAGTTTTTGTTTGTTTAAGCGTTGGTGTATTCTATAATAGTGCATGTGAACATTTTTAATAACAAAACAAAGCGATAGTATAATCGCATCAATTAATCTAGGAAAACACTTACTAGCATTATTTGAGTGCAGAGCAAGCTTGATGGTGATTCTGGGGCCTTAAACCTTTCTTCATAGTTCAGGATATGCCCCCAAGTTTGAATAATGGCAAAGTGTGCATATAATCCTGGTGTCATGCTTTCTAATAACACCCTTGGGAGTTCTGCCACGCCTGTAATCTAAAACATTGTACTCCTGAAAAGCAGAACATGGCGTTTTGTTAGTTACATGCATCTTCATGACATTTGTCAGTTATATGCATCTGCATGCACACTTTATGGCAATCTAGTGTTACAACTACAAACTATGGCGTGTAATGAGTTATTAAATGTACATACTAGTAATAACCACATCTAGTGTATATGTATGTGGAAATATTGTTTTCCTGTGTTTCCCTTACTTCACTTATAACCACTTGTATACTAATATAAGAGGACAAACACACCCTTGTTGGCTTTGACACCCTCTTCTCATCTAAACCCACATTTTTCTCCTTTTTATTATCTTTTTCTTTATCATCATCTTCACCCGCTCCTGTTGCTTTCAAAATGGTGTTCTCTTGCATCAACTTGTTTATGTCTAGTGTTTTTTCTTCCTCACCCTTGTCCTGTTCATTTGCCTTGCTGGCGTTTTGGTGTTTATAGATCAAAAGAAGGTACATCTGATATTTGCTTCCCCAGCAGTGGCGTTTTCATCTTCTGGAGTTTTGGATGTCACTTCTTCTTCAAGCCTTTGCATGAGGGTCTTCTTACCTTACTCACTTGCAGTAGATAGTGGTTACTGACATGGCATTTCATCAAACACCACACATTACTTGTCAACACCTTTGGTCACAATCTCCCTTTCAGGTTTTTCGAATTGAGACATGAAAGCATCACTAAGTTGTGTGTCGGTCACAAGTTGTTGTATATTTGTTGGCGTTGTATCAAAGACTAGAACAGTTGTGTTTTCAAGTTCAACGATGAAGGCTTTACTGCATTATGTCTCTGTTGGGGGGATATGAGGTTCTTGATTTTTGTTTTGGTTATCCAATGGCGTTTTATCAAATACAGGGATCTTGGGTATGTCCACAGCAGGCTCGAGGTGCTTCTTAAAAGCTTTAACTATTTCTGCCACCATCTTTGTGTAATCATTATCTCTTTTCAATTCAACCATCTGTTTTAGATCTTGTCTTTGCAATCCCAAAATCTCAGTCACATTCCTAAACACTGTTCTTTCACCATTATACCTTACAATTTTATACTCCGGCCTCTTGTAATCACAACCCCAGCTTTTTATATCATTTTCATCAAAATCTTCATAACATTTTCATCTGACCATATATATTCTTCTTCATTTGTACCTTCAACACCATTTGCAGACTCCCCTCCACCCTCACCTACATGCCTAGCCTTAGCCTCAAGTGTAGCCTCATATGAATTTCCCCCTACAACAGTCATGGCGTTTTAGTCAATGTCACCCTCACTATCTCTTTCACCTCCACATGTAGCCTCAGTTGTAGTCTTGGCGTTTTGGTCACCTCCACCTTCGACTTCACCTTCATTTTCACCTTCTCCTGTTATTAGTTCATCAACCATGGCGTTTTCATTGTTGCCAGACTCAACCACATCATTATCCTTATCTTCCCTTTCGTTTGTTCCTTCTTTGGCGTTCTAATACATATCTTTTGAAATGATTTTCAACAAATCCAGACATTGTGAATATTTGATATGTACTAGCAGGTTGTTTGGATGTTGAAACTTTGATTGATTTAATAAAGCCTTGATCTTCTTGTAAGATTCCTCTAACTCTTTGTAGGAAAAATTTAACTTTTCAGCCATTGCATATCAAATGAGAGAAAAGATAATTAATCATCGAGTTTGTTTTTACTAGTTTTTTGTGTGAAATTTTTAATTATATTACATACTTCTTCAACTTCATACATTGTGTTTTTCTCCACATCAATGTTGTCATGTTTTTCACCAGCTTCTTGTTCAACATGTTGTGTTAGGACTGTGTATAGAGCATGATTTCCTGATGTTGATACCTCAAACATCTTGTTTTGGCTCTCTAAGTCATCTACAACAACCCTTTGAAAATAATATTCTTCATGCTCATCATCCACATCATAATAGCCATGGCGTTTTATGGCGAACATCATAATCAAAATCAACATCATCATCAACCTCATCATCATCATCATCCTCATTATCGTTATCAGTGTTATCTTCATCTTCATAATCATTGTCAGCATTATCTTCATCCTCATAATCATTGTCAGCATTATCTTCATCTTCATTATCACCATCATCGTCTTCATTCTCCACATCATTATCATCATTATCATCTTCATCAACCACTGCTTCAAAATTAGTTTTCTTGGTTTTTAGCCTTTTTTTAACAACTGCTTCAAAATGTGGCTTTCCAGTCTTCCTAACAGTTATTTTCTGTGTAGCCTTCACATCATGTCGTTTTTTGTCAGCTCCATATATGCTTTTCATTAATATATTCTCAGTCATTTTTAGAATTCTCATAGTGACCCACTCAATTGGGTAACCTTCTTGTCTTTGTAACCTTTTTCTAACGCAAGTATCATTCACCAAAGCAATGGGTAACAAATTATATTAATTTTCAAGTTTTTTAGCAAACAATGTTGTATAAAATAATTTCACTACAATCAGGGGCCCTGTGAAATGTTTTATTGGCATCCATGCACTTTTTGCTTGTTATAAACACTTAGTTAGAAAATCACACCACTTCATTTGGTTGATTTTAATGTTTGGTTCACTGTTGTGCAAAATTTTTTGGTTTACAACAGCGTTATCACTTGCATGGCCAATGATGGTGAAGAATGCAACAAGGAAATTTAGATGAAAGTTTCTTCCCTAATCGTCCATCTTAGGTAAAATGTCTTCAAAGTATGCCTTCACACCTGGTCTTTAATCCAGGTTGTCCCTATAAACTGTCCTCTCCATTTAGTCACTACTTTGTCATTTTTGATGATCTTTTGGCCGTTACAACAAAGTTTCCATTTGGTATACCGGTTCAAGAGTGTATCAACTCTGCACATATACGTATCGTATGGTTACCCACATTTAAATTGTTTGTTTCTGCATTGTAATTTTGCACGAGCCAGTACCCAAGCATTGTTGGTATACTGTCTATCTTCATTTTCAGGGCAGTACCAAGTCCCATGTTTTGTACTATTTGTATTTGATTTGCATTAAAATTGATAAATTCACCAATCAAGTTTGTAGGTTTCACCCTATATGGCATTAAAAATTTTATACAATACATCATAGCAGTAGTTGGTATTTTTAGGTCAAATATATATCAAAGTTATCCTTTATATGGAGTTTACAAACAAACAAGATAGTTAACATATTCAAGCTTCATAGTAATCATATGTTGAAGTTTTAAAAGACATAAATGTAACCTTGTTTTGATGTTGCCTTCTTCATTTGTTCGTCGGTTTTTTGGCATTTACGACGAGGTGACTCTCTAGTTTCCTTTACTGTACTGCACAAATACTATTGAAATTAAAACGCGAATAACATCAAATAACTTATACAATCTATAACTGAGTCAACTCACTTTGTTTTCCACTTTTGGATCGTGACTGATCTTCAGACGCCATAATATAGGTCTTCGCGTAGGTTATCGCGTTTTCCGTAGAAGTTGGGGAGGTTTTTATGGGAAGTTTATATGTTTCGGTGTTTTTGTAAGGATATGTATATGGACAATTTACCTTTTTACCCTTACTGAAGCCCGCGCACGTTCGAAAGTTATTGATATTTCAAAAACGCCACCGCATCAATCCTAGCCACAAATCAAAAAGATCTTGTGGCTGAAAATCGTTCTCAGCATTTTCACAGTTTTAGGCGTTTTCTCCAGATCCCTCCCAAATATATAGTGGAGAGTTCAAATGAGAAGAAATTTTTTGTAAGAAGAAAAAAGAAGAAATTTCAACCAATAAGAATGCTTTATTTTACTTCATTTAATATAAGTATTTAATATTACTATAAGGGTATATTGGTAAATCTACATATATATATATATATATATATATATATATATATATAGGGGATGGATCATGAGAAAACTAGTTTAAATGAGAAAACCAAAAAACTCACTAAAAAAGCCTAAAAAACATATCATTTTTTTTACAAATTTTTATAAAAAAATCACTAGTTTTTATGCATGGAAAAAACTTTAAAAAAAAAAAAAATTGTTGTATTGCACATGTGCACTATTACGGATATAGTGCACATGTGTAGTACACATATAATCCGTTTATAATGCACATGTGCAGTACAACAATTTTTTTTTTTATTTTTGAAAATTTTTTTATATATAAAAAATAGCGATTTTTTATAAAAAATTGTAAAAAAAATTGGTATGTTTTTTTAGCTTTTTTAGGCTTTTTTAATTAGTTTTCTAGTTTTCTCATGATCCTCTCCCTATATATATATATATATATATATATATATATATATAGGATTAGGTTCAAACGTGAACAAAATCCCAAGAGTGAACTGCGTGAACTGATCTAGACCATTGATTATTATGATCTTGATATTTTGAATGGGTGGCATGATTGTAATTATTAGGTTAGTTTTTATTGTTTTATTAAAATCAAAAGGGTAAAAGTGTAATTAGATTAATTGGTTATTTAAAATCAGGAAACTAGATTGTTTCCATATTCTCCGATTTAATTAAATCCCATAATTATCTATAGGTTTGTTTTATCAATCTTTTGATTTCACTTTTAAAACAAAAACTCGGATCCTCTTTCTCTCTAAACTTCATTTGCGACGGCAAATAAAACACGAAGAACGGCGTCAGATCATTCAAACCGCCGGAAAAATCAGCAGATTTTCATCCCCGGCATCGTGGAGGGTGAACGGAAATCAGTGGACAATCTTCATCACCAACATCAAGGAAAGGAACGGAAAAAACAGGGGACGAAGATCGATCGATTTAGGGCTTCAAGGAAGGTGAACCGAAAAACAGGGGAAGAAAAAAACAGGGGACGGATAAAACAGGTGAACGGAAAAAACAAAACTCCCACTCACACATGCCCCTGATCCTCGAATAGCCTTACTCTGCAATCAGATCTATACCATTTAAAGGTAGGTATGCATATTCTTGATTATGTCCAGTCCATTTATGGATTTATATTATGCTTTCTTAATGGGGTATATTGCAATAAACGGCTTCATTTCTAAATAAACTTTAAAAGTCCTTAGACCTTTAAAAACTCATTACTTTGGGTAATTTTTAAAAAATTCAGTAAACTCACTTGAGCTTTTTGCTATTTGCTGCAATTTATTTGGCTCTTTTTTTTAATATACGAATTATGTTACTTTAAACTCACTGTTAGATATACGAATGATATTATTTTGATTCATTTTTTTGGAAAACTTGTTTGGATTGTTTTGATGTTGAATTGGTACTCGTCGTCGTTATCAATAGTGGGTTAGGGTTTAGTTTTTAATGCGATGTACACATGTGTATTCTGATTTTGCTATGTTTTTAATGCGAAGTACACATGTGTATTCGGATTTTGCTCTGATTTTAATGTGATGTACACATGTGTATAGCGTCTGTTTTTGTGATATCTCATAATTTTTTGAGTATTGAATGTGTAAAGTTGTTGATGTACACTTGTGGATTATGCAAAGTATTAGTTGCTGAGTTTTTTTGTGCTATTATAGGAGTTGTCGTTAACGAGAAAAGTGAAGATGGAAGGTCGATAAGGATGATTAACGTATGAGGTCGATAAGGATGATTCACGTATGTTTGTTTGCTTGGTCGATAAGGATGATTCAGCATACAACGTGGTGAATAGTTGTAAAAGATTAAGTTTTTGTTTTTCCGATTATATTGGGTTTATTGTTTTCACGAAACTGGAACTTGTAATTGTATGTTTTTTTGTTTGGTTTGGCAAACATTCTGGGACTTGTAATTTGTTAAATATAAAATAGTTTTACATGTATTGTTTCTATGTATGTATTATGCAGCTAATTACACATATGTACGATGCTGAGTACACATGTGTACTGTTCTATTAATATCCAAGTACACATGTGTATACCGTTGAAATATGAAGGTCACGTGGATCTTAAATATTAAAATTTGAATTTTGAAATAAAAATTGAAATTGAAATATTGTGATTTGTTGTTTGTTTTGATATTTATCTTATTAAAAAATAAAAGAAAATGTGGATAATGAGTTTAAAATAGGAAAGATGTAACTTAATTCAATTATTAAAATAATGATTTAAATCTAATTTTTTATATAATTACAATCCTACCCTTAACAACTAAAAAGGAAATCAAGGGTCTAGATTTGTTCATGCAGTTCACTCTTGGAGGTTGTTCACGCTGGAACCCTACCCTATATATATATATATATATATATATATATATATATATAGGATTAAATTCATTTGTGAACAAGTTATTGAGAGTGAACTGAGTGAACTAATCTTGGCCCTTGATCATCTTTTAGATAAAAAGGTTAAGATTGTCATTAGGCAAGTATTTTTAATTAAAATCCATTAATTTTCTCATCTCTTAACTCTCTCCCCCTCTCTCTCTCTCTCTATCTCTCTCTATCTCTTATTTTTAATTATTTCTCTATTATTTTTCTTTTAAATAAACTCTTATGTTATTTTTAAAATTAAATATTAACCCTAATTAAATTATGTTTTTAACATATGTGTATACATGTCAGCATATACAAGACTAATACACTTGTGTATTATTACATCTTGTTTTCACAGGTCGGTATAAACCAGATTTATACACCTGTGTATTATTCAAGTACATATATGTATATAGGTCGGTATATACCATACGTATACACCTGTGTATTATTCAAGTGCATAGTGTATACAGGTCGGTATATACCAGAGTTATACACTTGTGTATTATTACATGTTGTTTCCACTATGCATCTTTTCATTAAACATTAATCTAATACATATAGTATAGAGAATATAATTAAATATTTTTAATCATGTGTTCCAGATGGAACAATATTTGATAATGTTTTTTTTTTTAATTATCAAATATTAAGTTAGGTAATATGTGAGAGAAAAAAATATAGAGAATGTAATTATATATTATTTTAATTGGAAAAAAGAATCAGGAGAGAGAAAAAATCAATTAATTATACTTACCAATCTGTCACTTTAAGGTTGATCATATCAACTACGCTCTATCTTTAATTCTCTAGAACTAGGTCAGTTTAGACCAAACCATGTAAATCCCGTCAAGAGTTCATTAGCTGGTCTACCGCATCAGGTCAGTTAGATCAACCAATCACCTTTTTTTGTTGTTCAGGTTCTATTTAACCTTTGCACATAATTTGTTCATCCCATTACAACAGATTGAGAAATAGTTCTATTTTTTAGCAGGAGGTGTTTATTGGCTCAAAGTGCACGTGCATAAATTGGCTAAGAGTGTTTATAGTTACAAGTATGATGTCATAAATTAAGTTATCACATGGTGATCAAAGCCCCATTATGCGTGATACAATTAACGAAAGGTTTTATATTTCGCATAACATGTTTTCATAAAGTAGCTAAAATGCATTAACCTTTAATAGCACTCGTAACACAATGTATTTACACTTGTATGACAGCCAAATTTAAAGTGTTATTGCCTCATAGTGCCAATTCTAGGTTGGTTCTATAGTTAGATATTAGAAGGGAACAATCCTCTATTAGGACAATTACTGATCATTAATTGTCACTTAGACTAATCATAAGTAACTATGTTTGTTGGTAAAACCGTTTGAATTAGATGGACCACAGTGGGCTTTCATAGACCGTATTATGTAAGAAAGTGTTTGTCTTACAATTTTGTACCTAAATTTGATCACATGTTGACTTTAGACCTTTTACAAATCGTGAGAGGTTGTCGAGGTTTGGCCTTGTGGTTCGTTACCAAGATTTGGTCAACTGAGCCTCTTTACAGACCGTGAAGGTTAGACAGGTTCGGATTTTACGGTTCATGACCTAAATATGAAATCACTTTTGATCAAAATTACCCTAATACGAATCAAGAAGAACTGACAGGGTTCTCTTTGATAGAATTCAAACCGTGATCACCTCTATTGATTTACAATGATATTTACAATTACATTTGGTGCCTCTATTTTAGGATAGAGATAAATACAAGAATAATTACATTAATGCTATATAATCATACTAAAGATATATACACTATTATACCCCCGCAGTCGAAGCGGGAGGAGACCGAATGCTGAGACTGTTTCTGAAAATCTTCAAACAATATCCGAGGTAGTCCCTTAGTAAAGATATCTGCAACTTGGTACCGTGAAGGGACATGTAGAACTCGAACCTAGCCATGTTAAACTTGTTCGCGAACAAAATGAATATCGAGTTCAATATGTTTTGTTCGTTGATGTTGGACGGGATTCCCTGAAAAGTAGATGGCGCTGACATTGTCAAAATATACCAACGTTTGCAACCAGCAGATCTCTGCAACAACGTTTGCAACTCCCCGGTATTCAGCTTCGGCACTAGAACGAGAAATGGTGCTCTGGCGTTTCGAAGACCATGAGATTAGATTGTCACCAAAATAAATACAGTACCCACTCGTGGACCTCCTCGTGTCAGGGCAGCCGACCCAATCTGCATCTGTATAGGAAACAAGGGTCTGTGTGGAACTTGTGTGAAGGGATAAGCCAAAGGATAAAGTTCCGTTGATGTAGCGAATAATTTGTTTGAGAGCATTCCAATGGTCAAGGCGTGGCGAGTGCATATGCATGCACACCTGTTGAACGGCATAGGATATGTCTGGCCGTGTAAAAATCAAGTACCGTAGTGCACCGGCTAAGCTCCGGAATAAGGTAGGATCATGAAACGGTTCACTGGTATGCGCACTGAGTTTGCTGGTAGCATCAACCGGTGTAGCGACAGAGTTATAGGACTGTAGGATCGTTTTGACGATCAAGTGAGTCAATTCAGAGTCAATACACACTGTTTGTAAGGCGGAATCAAACAAACAGAGCTGAATTAGTAAGAATTGAGTAGAAAAAAAGAGAATATCACTTTAACACACGTTTCTCGTTAATATTTCACTAGAAAATCCGGCAGCAGTTCGGTATACAACTTGTGATTCCGTGCCAAATGAGAAACACACATCACCTATATATAGGCATATGATTTCGCTTGAAACGACCATTGTCATTTCAAGCTGAATTAACTTTTCTAATTTTCCTTGAAATGACCATGTGTCATTTCAAGCGGAATTACATCAAAATAACATCAATTTACATTTAGACCCCTATACAAGCTACAGACATGACCTAAGGCGAAGTCAACAGACATATGCACCAACAAGGACTGCATGCTGGCGCGGGAAATAATGTCAGTCGCATAGGATTGCTGTGAGAGAAACATGGTGTCCTTGGTGCGGGACACAGAAATGCCTAAGAAATAGCTAAGAGGACCACGGTCCTTCATGGCAAATTCACTACTGAGGCGTGCCGTGAGAGACTGACGAAGAGCGTCAGATGAGGTGACGAGAAGGATGTCGTCTACATATAAAAGAAGAAAAGCCGTATTAGAACCCTGATGAAGAGTAAAAAGGGAGGCGTCACACTTGCTATGAATGAACCCAATAGAGAGAACAAAATCCATGAACCGCTGGTACCAAGCCCGTGGGGCCTGCTTTAGCCCGTATAATGATTTCTTAAGACGACAAACATGGTCTGGGAACTGCTTATGTCTGAATCCCATTGGCTGGTACATGTAAACTGTTTCATGGAGATTTCCATGAAGAAAGGCATTGGTGACGTCTAACTGATGTACAGACCAATGTTTGGACAGAGCTATGGAATGAACTGTCCGAATAGTAGCCGGTTTCACAACCTGACAAAAAGTCTCACCACAATCGACACCTGCCTGTTGCAATCGACCGTCACAGACCAATCTTGCCTTATACTATTCCAAAGTGCGATCCGACCTGTACTTATGTTTAAACAACTACATACTCCTGATAACATTCATATTAGGGTGTCGAGGTACAAGTTCCCAAGTTCCGTTTCTAATTAATGCATTATATTCAGTAGTCATAGCAGAGTACCATTCCGGTATAGTTCGGGCATCGGCCGGGTTTTTAGGAATGTGAATAGTGGAGGTTGTGGTCATGGTATTTAAGTTGAAGGGTTGCTTAGGTTTAAAAATTCCGCTCATAGAACGGGTGTGGGGTCGGGTTTGAGGTTGGGCCGTAGTAGGTGGAGGTAGATGGGCCGAGGAAGATTCAGTGTTTGGTGGAGGGCTTGGGCCGAGTGGATTGGTGGAGGTGGTGGGTGCTGAAGTGGGGGGCGGGTTATGGGGCTGAAGGTTTGGGCCAGGAGGGGTATGGGTTGACGGTTGTGGCGATGTGGGGTTAAGGGCTGGTTGGGTGGGAGGTGATTGTGTGGTTGTGGGGTTTGAAATATGTGGGCATAGGTGTTGTGGGAACGGGTCGGACAAGAAATCGTAGGTGGGTTGCGGGCCAATAGTTTGGGAAAAAAGGAATGTGGTCTCGTCAAAAGCGACATGTCGAGATATGACCATTTGTTTGGTTTTCAGGTCAAGGCATCAGTACCCCCTATGAGTAGGTGGGTAGCCAAGAAAGACGCACGGGTGGGAGCGGTAATAAAGCTTATGAATGGTAGTGGATGGGTGTAGAGGATAGCATAGGCATCCGAACACACGAAGGTGATCGTACGCTAGGGTGGAGTGGTAGAGAAGTTCGGTAGGTGTGTTGTTTTTGGAGGTTTTGTTAGGTAGGATGTTGAGTAAATAAGATGCGGTTTCAAGTGCGAAGTGCCACAAATGGGGGGGGGGGGAAGGGAGGCATTGGCCATGAGGGTACGAATCATGTTATTGATGGTTCAAATTTTACGTTCAGCTTTGCCGTTTTGAGAGGAGGTGTAGGGACAAGATAAACGGTAAAGAATGCAATTTGTGGTGAAGAAGTTTTGGAAAGAAGTGTTTACGTATTCCCTACCATTATCACATTGAAAAGTTTTTATGGTTCGTTCAAATTGTGTTTTTATATTTGTGGCAAAGTGTGTAAAGGCAGGGAAGACTTGGGATTTTTGGTTTATTGGGTAGGTCCATAAAAAATCTACGTGGTCGTCTAAAAATAATACGTAATATTTATGACCAGACGAACTTATGATCGGGGAAGTCCAAACGTCACTGTGAATAAAATCAAATGGTTGAACAGTATAATTAGTAGAAGCAAAAAATGGTAAACGAATACTTTTTCCAAAAACACAAGCTTGGCATACATTATTATTTAAATTGTCAAAAGAAACAGAACAAGAAGTTTTTAATGAATTTAAAGATTGACCTCCTGGGTGACCAAGACGTTGATGCCAAAGCTGAGCAGAGATAGCGGCAAAAGCAGTTGGATGTGAGGAGGAGGACCCGAGCACCAGAGGGTAGAGATCACCGCTGCTATTGCATTGCAGTAGAGGGGCTCGCGTCTTGAGGTCCTTCACAAGAAAACCAAACGGGTCATATTCAACACATACAGAGTTGTCCGTGGTAAAATGTTTAACGGCCAAAATTTTTTTTCGTTTAAATTTAAACAACGACATATTATATCTAAGGAAATTTGGGCATGACCCGTTCGTACTACGAGCAGTCCCCTGTTTTTCACAATCAAAATTTCATTTAAGATACGCTACGTTTCAAAAGTCATAATATATAACATCAAGGCGAGCCTTGATATACAAACCAAAAATCATTAACTTAAAATACTTACAACCAACTAAGTTTTCAAAAGGCAAACATGTTAGAACTTTAAAATTTAACTACTAGACATGACTAAAAAGACCATAATATATTTGACATGATCTTCTTCACAAAAGTTGCGGAACACATGACAGGCTTTGAAGTGTGTTCGTACCGGGCGAAGCTCGACATTAAACTTGAGATTTCCCTACATCACAACAACAAATAAACTTCATTAAAACTAAATTACTTCCTTTATAACTCAAGATTTCAACTCACAAATTTTTAGCCATTATGGCATCCGTGAACTTACTAGTTACTCGATACATTAGTACCGTCATTCTTACACATAAATATGTTCCAAAAATGGAACCTCATACCATTGTTTTCATCCTTACATTCTAAATCTTTTAACTCGTTCATAAAGGGTCTACACACATTCTCTCTCTTGCATTTTAATTCGACATATTCGACCCATTAAGAGTCCTACACATGGTACCCATTATAATTAACTCAATTACAACATCATATAGTAAAACAATAACATAATAAAACCATGAATTGTACATGTAGCGTACCTCGATCTTGATTCCCTTGTTGCTTCGCTTGACTTGAACTCTCTTCCTTAATACCTATACATAACCATTCATACTTTAATTCATGTCTCATACCCGTTTACACACACCAATTTATAAGACATCATACAATCTACAATTACTTCATAAGCACATTCAATTCACATAAAGTTTATGACTAACAAGGCTAGCATCTTTAATAAGGCATTTCGTCAAACACTTGGTGTGCATAACATCAACGAAGCATAAGATACAATTGTTCAAAGCATGGTTCTACTAGTTCATTCTTAGATTATCAAGATCTACCAATATTTCCCACAAAAATCATTCCAAATCAGTTTTTAACTATCACTAATTCATCAATAACAATTCTCATACTACCCATTACAATAATTTGCATATAATTTCATTCATGTTCTTCATTATCTTGCTAATTCAAGTGGGTTTATGCTTCAAATCATTCGATTATCTAGAATCAAACAAATTCCTTGTTCTATTGTGCAATCCTAACTCAAAACTACACAATTATTCACATTTACTACAAGATTGGGTAGAAACCCACTTCTACAAATCATCAAAACAGAAATTTCAACTTACCAATCGTTGAACAAGCTTAGATTACTCGACTTTAGGGTTCATGCATCCA
Source organism: Helianthus annuus (assembly GCF_002127325.2). NCBI lineage: Eukaryota > Viridiplantae > Streptophyta > Magnoliopsida > Asterales > Asteraceae > Helianthus > Helianthus annuus. Next base: position 109,631,961 of record NC_035440.2, read on the forward strand.
TTAGAGCTCTTAATTTCCTTCTGATTTTGAGAATTTTATGAACTTAGGGTTTCTCTTGGCCCTCCTTTGGCTCTTGTCGATCCACAGTGCACACACAAGTTGTGCATTTTGTGTTTCACTTTTTAATTTAAAACTTCCTTTCCTTTTAACAAGTTTACCCCCTCTAGTTAGTATTGTTGTTTATTTGTCACATAACTTTCCTTCTAAACAAGTTACTAACATATGTTTTTAACTAGGTTAAATATAACATGACTAGACATTTTAGGTATCAAAGTAAATTGCATATTTTTGGGGTGTTACAAATCTACCCCCCTTAAAAGAGGTTTCTTCCCCGAAACCTTAATACGTACCAAATAATGCCGGGTAATGCTCCCTCATATCATCTTCCAGTTCCCATGTAAGATCTGATCCTTTCCGATGTTGCCATTGCACCAAGACTTGCTTTATAGCCTTGTTTCGAAGGTGCGTTACCATAGAATCCTTGATAGCTATCGGTCTTTCAACGTAATTCAATCTTTCATCTAATACAATATCATCGTGAGAAACGCAAGCGGTTTCATCCGATAGACACTTCCTTAGTTGAGATACATGGAATATATTATGAATCCCTTCTAAAATTGGCGGTAAATCCAATTGATATGCTACCCTTCCAACTCGTGCTAGAACCTTAAAATGTCCTATGTATCGCGGACCCAATTTCCCGCGCTTTCGAAAACATATTACGCCTTTCCATGGGGATACTTTCAAATACACATAATCCCCAACTTGGAATTCAAGAGGACGTCTTCTTTGATTTGCATATGTTGCTTGTCGATCTTGTGCCGCCTTTAATCTAGCCCGTATAAGATCAATCTTCTCGTTAGTTATGGCTACTACGTCGCTAGGTGCAATTTCTCTTTGTCCCAAATCTTCCCAACATATGGGAGTCTGACATTTCCTTCCGCATAGCATTTCATATGGGGCCATTTATATACCACTATGATAGCTATTATTATATGAAAATTCTACCAAGGGTAGATGATCATCCCAACTTCCCCCAAAATCCATCACGCACGCTCTTAACATATCAACGAGCGTTTGGATGGTCCGTTCAGATTGACCATCTGTTTGTGGGTGGTAGGCGGTACTGAAATGTAATTTTGTACCCATCTCATCATGAAACCTTTGCCAAAATCGAGATGTGAATCAGATATCTCGATCTGAAATAATGGATACGGGTACCCCGTGACGAGATATAATCTCGTTTACATAAATTTCCGCCAATTTTTCTGAGGTAGCAGTTTCCCGGATAGGTAAAAAGTGAGCGCTTTTGGTGAGTCGATCTATGACCACCCATATGGCATCATGCCCTTTCTTTGTCTTTGGGAGTTTAGTTACAAGATCCATGGTCACAATTTCCCATTTCCACACCGGAATTTCCAATGGTTGAATCATGCTACAAGGTTTCTAGTGTTCCGCCTTAACTTGGGAACAAGTTCGACACTTTGCAACATATTTTACAATATCCTGTTTCATCTCGGGCCACCAATAGCTTTTCTTCAAATCTAGATACATCTTTGTAGCCCCTGGATGAACCGTAAATCAGGACTTGTGAGCTTCATCAAGTATCACGTCTTTTGCTTCACAAAATCGAGGTATCCATATCCCGCCATACATTGATTTAATTCCATTGGGTCTTTCTTCTAATTTTTCAACGAACCCCTTTGTTCTTTCTTTCCTTGAATCCATTTTGCTCAGCGACTTGACTTGGGCTTCCTTAATCATTTCGAGAAATCGAGGTGTAACTACCATTTTCATTGATTTCACTTGAATTGGAGGCGGATAATCCTTTCGGCTCAGGGCATCGGCCACTACATTTGCCTTGCCCGGATGATAAAGGATTTCACAATCATAATCTTTTAGAAGTTCTAACCACCTTCGTTGCCTCATATTTAAATCCTTTTGCTCGAAAAAGTATTTAAGGCTTTTGTGGTCAGATTAAATTGTGCTTTTTGTTCGGTATAGATAATGCCTCCATATCTTCAAAGCAAACACTACTGCTGCTAATTCTAAATCATGGGTTGGATAATTACCTTCGTGTGGTTTCAATTGCCTTAAAGCATAAGCAATGACTCTACCCCTTTGCATCAAGACACATCCTAACCCTTGGTGTGATGCATCAGTAAACACCACCAAGTCTCCCGTTCCATCAGGTAGGGTTAATACCGGGGTGCTCGACAGTTTCTCTTTCAGAGTTTGAAACGCCTTCTCTTGATCTGTACCCCATGTAAACTTCTCATTCTTCTTGGTTAACTTGGTCAACGGCAGGGCTAATTTAGAAAAGTCTTGAATAAACCTCCTATAATAGCCTGCTAAACCCAAAAAGCTTCTCACTTCGCTTGGGTTCTTTGGTGGCACCCATTTCATAACAGCTTCCACTTTTGACGGATCTGCTAAGATACCATCCGCACTAATCACATGACTGAGAAATTGTACTTCTCTAAGCCAGAAGTCACACTTAGAGAATTTCGTGTACAATTTCTCCTTGCGGAGCACTTCAAGAATTTCGCGTAAATGGCATGCATGTTCGGCTTTGCTTCGGGAATAAACATAGATATCATCAATAAAAACTATAACAAATTTGTCTAACATGGCCCGACAAACTCGATTCATAAGATCCATGAACGCGGCAGGCGCGTTCGTTAACCCAAAGGACATTACTAAGAACTCGTAATGTCCGTATCGCGTTCTAAAAGTCGTCTTCGCCACATCCTCATCTCGTACCCTTAACTGATGGTATCCAGACCGTAAATCAATTTTTGAAAACCAACTTGCCCCTTGTAACTGATCGAAGAGATCATCGATTCGGGGCAACGGGTATCAGTTTTTCACCGTTAGCTTATTCAGCTCTCGATAGTCGATGCACATGCGCATCAAACCATCTTTCTTTTTGACAAAAAGAACAGGCGCTCCCCAAGGCGATACGCTCGGGCGTATAAATCCCTTGTCGAGTAACTCTTGTATCTGAACCATTAACTCCCGCATTTCAGTTGGGGCCAACCTATAAGGAGCTTTGGCTATGGGTTTGGCATCGGGATACAATTCAATCTTAAAATCCACTTCACGTTCTAGTGGAAGCCCCAGCAAATCTTCCGGAAATACGTCAAGAAACTCGTTCACAACTTCAACTTCTTCTATCTTGGGGGTATTCTGGTTAGTATCTATCACGTAAGTTAGAAACGCCTTGCTTCCATTTCGCACATACTTGAATGCTTGGACTATATAACAAAGCTTTGAATTAACATTTCCTTCCCCTTGTATACTCACTCATTTTCCTCCCGGCGTTAACACATGAATCACCTTCTTCTCGCATTGGATTTCGGCATGATGTTTGGCTAACCAATCCATGCCAACTACAAACTTGAATTCTCCCAATACCATGGGAATAAGATCAATGGCAAACTTCTCATCTTCAACGATGATTTCACAATCTTTACAAACTTCGTGCAACAAATAACTCTTACTATCCGCTATTTCTACTTCTAATGGGACATTCATTCTTTCGATTCTAAAAGAGGGGTGTGATACTAATTCACTTGATACAAATGATCTACTGGCTCCAATATCAAATAACACATACGTAGGTATCAAGTTCAATAAGAATATACCTGACACAACATTCGGGTGGTCCTTTGCTTCTTCGGTCGAGATCTGAAACATCCTCCCCTTAGCTCTTGGGACTTCCTCCTTTCTTACTTCCTTATTGGTTTTCTGTTGAAGCTTGGGACATTCAGCCTTAATATGACCCGGTTGGAAACAGTTATAACATGCTCTGGTAGGATTAGGACATTTATAGTATGGATATCCCTCTTGACCACAATTATAACAACCCTTATTCCCTTTCAAGCACTCCCCCATGTGTAGCTTTCCACAAGTCTTGCATTTCGGAATGCTACCTTTCGCCTTATCCTTCTTGCCATGATCTTGAAATCTCTGTTTCTTTGACGGGCTTAAGCTGGGAACATTCTCAGACACTCTCTTCTCACCTCTTTCTCCTTGTCTTCTTAGTTCAATCTCCCTATCTCGGGCCTAATTAATGAGCTCGTTCAAGGTTTCACATTTAGAGGGAGTTATGAACTCCCGATATTCGGCTTTCAACATACCATGATAGCGGTTTAACCTTATTCTTTCCGTTCCCGCTATTTCTTTACGGAATTTCAGCTTGTCAAGAAAAGTGTTGGTGATTTCATCAATTGTTTCGTCTTTTTGATGAAGATGTAAGAAATCTTCTTGGATCCTGTCAATGGCAGATTGTGGACAGTGGTACTTTAGGAAAGGTTCCTTAAACTCTTGCCATGTCAACACTTGAACCTTATCTTCACCAATTTCTTTACTGTAAGCATCCCACCAGTCTTTAGCTTGCAGTTGTAACAAACCGGTTGCAAACATTACTTGATCTTCCTTTTCACAGTGGCTCCTTACGAACACCGCCTCCGTACTTGCGATCCACCTTTGACATGATATAGGGTCAATCTCTCCTTTATAGGGTAGAGGATTGTACGCCATAAATTCCTTGTATGTGCATTTGCGAGCCCCCTTCTTTCCTTGTATTTCACCAATCATCCCTTTTAACTCGTCCATCTTACTTGCCATCATCATTTCCACCACTTCTAACACATGACTCTCTACTTCTTGGGCTAACCGAGGAATATTTGCCTGGATTTCCTTTCCAACCTCTTCCAAATCATAGTTTTTAGTTGTTCTTGTTGTGCCGCTTCGTCATCATTCGTATCCGCCATCTACACATAAACATCATTCTTTATTTTAAACATTCATTCATCCTTTCCATCATGTAATCAAGCTAGTAATACATAGCACTCATTCTTTTTAATATGTCAAAGAAATTACTCGCGACTAATTCATACTTAAACTTCCTTTGAAAACTCAACGTTTCTGACAACCAATATCTTGGTATTCTTTCTTCCATATATCTTGGTGTCACTTTCTTATCCTTTAGTGTCTTATTATAACGTTTTTAATACTTCCCGTGTGACAAAAACATCAAACAGAACAACATATTTGAATTTGGCTGAAAATGGTCCCCACCGTAACCTATGGTGGCTACCGTAGCTTACGGTGGCGTCTTTTTGTAAGACCCTAATACGTGCTTGACAAAAAGTCGCAGCGGAAATTCGTGCCATAAAATTTCTTTCATTACAAACATCTTGACCTACTTAAAAGTTCATTTTAATATGTATCTTTTACAAAAATAAAGTATAAATCCTGCTTACTAAAATACATACTCAACTATTCCCGTACAATCTATCTTGTGACTCGGTCTTCGATCTCTACTCCTCGTGATAACCGCCCGTGATTCGTACAACCTGCACTCACCACATACATTCATCACATTAGTACACAATATATAAACAAGATTCAATCTCGTACACTTCCCATTGCGTTATCTTTCTAACTTTAAGCATTTCATCCGCATATCCATGTTCTGGTGAGGCATCAATAATGTACCTGCATTACTTTTTCATTCTCAAGGCACACTATTAATAACGTATTACTAGACATATCTAAATCATGCACACGAACATTCTTACATGTATACATACACGTCTACATACGTACATACCTTCCTATATCTCTACGTACCTACATATACTCATACGTACATTCATATATGCCAAATACATATCTACATACGCATATACATTACTACGTCTCTACATACGTTAATACACACATACGTATCTTCACACATACATAAATACACATCTACGTACATACATGCATTACTATGTCTCTACTTACTTGCATACACTCATACGTACCTTCATATATACTTAAATACACGTCCAAGATCTTACATACCTCTTATATATCCATACATTAATTACATGGTACTTAGACTTGGGTTTACAACTCAGCGTCAAGGGAACGCCCAAAATCATGTTTAGAAGGCTCGCCATAGACCACGGATAATATACCGAAGCCTACAATGCGTAAATAACATAAATAACCAAATTTCAGCTTTTTGTACATGGGGAGGGCGTCGGCGACGATCCTTGCATTTGTCCGTAGCCCAAAACCTCCGTAGGCAGCAAGATAACCCTCAGCAAAAACTGGCTTTCCAGAGGGCGTCGGCGACAGCCTCCCAAATGTTGGTTTTTCCTGTTGTGTTGTTTCGTCGTTCGCGCGCACTAAAACTCGCATAACTTTCAACCCGTTTAACCTCCCGTTTCTTCCTACATGCTTGTAAATTGGTCCTCTACCCTATGGACTCAAAATCCCACATCCGGATTAAGGAAATTCTTAACTTATACGCTATCGGCTTATGATTCATTTACGGTTATTCGACCCGTTCATGAATTCATCAAACAACACTTTCGTTTTAGCCCAAAACTTACATGATCATTATAGCATAATACTTTCTACACTATCTGGAGTTTCGTACCCGGGTTTACGCGCCCGATACTCGTTGTGTGTTAATTCATTCATTTTAAATGATTATACTAAATTAATCTTCGCTAGCCCAAGTTATATTCATGAAATCGTTTACCCATTAGTCATAAATCATAATCAAGTCCTTCGACTACTTATCCATACTCCCGCTTATCGTTAGCGTACTTATGCGTAATTCTACCCATTACCCGGTTATCATACCGTAGCCCTTTCTTACTCTCCCTTCTGTTATAACATCAAGACTACATTTGACCCGTTACATCTACTTAACGAAAATCATTGGTTTCATACAACACATCCTTATTGGTCCTCAATTAACACACTTAACTAACTAGCACATAACTTTACATAAACAACATAAACAACTAAGAAGCGATTAAGGAAATCACTTACCTCGTGCGTCCGAGTTCGTGCATAGCTTCTATAATTGCCCTTGGCCCATTGTCCTTCCATGCTCGTGTCCATGTTGATATGGTTCCTATACTTTCAAGTCACCGAAATCACATTCTCATTAGCCTTCACAATTGTCCTTGTTAAAGATCATACCAATTGTATATTTCACATTTTTGACTTTCATTAGTGACAACTAACAAGCATATGACATATAACTCAATTCATATCCTTTAAAACTCATGGAATTCATCATGTAATCAAAATTAACACATACTAACATAACATGTACCATACAACTTCCTATAATCCTACCTCTACGACCACAAACCAAATCATGCTTCTTATGCGTAGTTGACCTTCAAAAAGTCAACAGTTCATCATACAAACTTTCGGCTTATCCTCATGTATCCGTATCATCATTTATGCTATATCAATGACACTATATACATTTCTTATTCGCAATGCAAATATGCTTACAACCATTTGTTCATATCCCATTCAAAGCTACTTAGATTGTCATTGAGGCATTTCATCAAACACCTAGTGTGCATACAACATATGAAACATCATGTACATGTACCTTATGCATAATTTCACAAAATATCATCATAATTCACATAATCAACCATTCTTGTACAAACCTTTCATCCTACACATAGTAATATATCAATGTTCTAGTGTTCACACAATTATTCATAGAATGGTTCTACTTATTCAAATGACATAAACATCATCTTACTAGAACAAGTGGGTTTTCTCTCAAATCTTTAGCAAATCAAATTGAAGCATAATATACCTTCTAACTAGTGATTCTAGCTCATATATAACTCAATTTCATAGCGATTCACGGATTGGTAAAACCCACTTCATCAAGATGCACCAAAACATGAAATTCTTTCTTACCTTATGATCAGAATACTTAGATTAGTGAGAAATCAAGCACATGCATTCGATTTGTGTCAAGAACCACCATTAATTTGCTGAATTTTGACCTTGATTGAACAAGTAGGGTTTCACCCTTTCTTTCCCCCTTCTGGTCGCGATACACACACGCACCCAACTACTGGGTTTTTAATTTTATTATGTTATTTATCAAATCTTACACATTCAACCCCCATGTTATCTATTGTTGTCACTTAATAACCTTTTTCCAAGTTTTATAAACTTTCTTGGTATTCTAAAATCTTATCTAATTATAGCCTAGTTATTTTATTTCATGCTATAATATGTAAAACATGCTAGCGAATATAAAATTTCGGATATTGGGGCGTTACACTTTTCCTTATGCCCCTGAGCTACTGTCTTACGGTGGCCAATTTATCTCACGGTCTACCGTAAGCTACGGTAGCAACCGTAGCTTACGTTGACGCCCAGCATACTATGGCTGATTTTCATGTTTTTGCAGCCATTTTCCGACCCGTTCTAACCCAAACTGACCCGATTCATCATACACCCTTCCACAACATCCCGTAACAATTCCATAACATTCCATAACTAAATTGTTCATAATGAAAATTTTCTATTTTTAAAGGTACTTACTTGTTTCGCGCCGTGGAAGAACACACACTTCACACGAGCTTTCGGTTTGAGTTCAAGCATTGGATGCTTAAATCCCTCAAACCTAGACTCTGATACCAACTCGTAACGCCCAATTTTTTTTTCGTTTAAATTTAAAGAACGACATATTATATCTAACGAAATTTGGGCATGACCCGTTCGTACTTGATACGTACGTGACTACACATATTTTTACAATGAAATTACACACGAATTGGTTTTAAATTTATAAAAGTGATTATTACTTTTACATCAAAACACACACGAAAGAGGCAAGTGTACCCCGTCATATATGTAGTAAAGTATCGGTAAGAACCAAGTATCGATCCACGGAAATGAGCGGAGAAATAATACTAGACCTTTGCCACTAAATTACCGGTAAAAACATAAATGGTATTGGTTTTTAATCAAACTAAAATAAGCATAAATAAATACTTATAGAACATAGTAAAATATATATAAATAGCCTTGCTTAGTACACAACTACAGCATGTCAACTAAGTCAGTTTTGGCATTTAGAAACATTCGGTCAATTTTCCATTTCGAGACAATTAGTATCCCTTTCGGGAATCCTAACATGACAATCATTCGGAAAGTTAAAACGATAAACACACTTTAACCACCTAAAATTGTTCTTTAACGTGCAATTGATAAATGTCTACAAAAATCTCCTAAAAATAAGTTAGTCATCCGTTAGGAGTTTTCTAACCTCACTTAATCAAGGAAAGCAACACCGATAAACACAATGTAACCACCGAGACAAGCATAAACTAGATTAAATCACAACCGAGTTCATTTTACAAATCTTGCACATAAATTCACCAAGATAGCAATTTTGGCCGAAACTACTAACTAAGCTAACAAATCATGGCAGGAATTCGTAACAACACCATCTAACCCGTTAGAGTCCTTCCGTGAGGGCAAGCTCTCTTGATTAATAATAATTACATTTTATTAAACCACTAACCCGTTAGAGTATCATGGTGCCTACATTTTAACCAAGTTAAACTAGTTAACCAAATTAAAAGTTTACTAATACATGATTAAATAAGCTTCATTTTGCAACTATCTTACCTAACCAAGCACCAATCATCCAACACAATTACCTATAATCAAGAAATCAATATCAATAACAAGGTTGCAAACTAATCATCAAAGATAATCATAGAAAACATTTCAAAATGTCATTACAAACATAGATTAACATACTAATGGTTATAATCAAGCAAGGGATTGTTGTGTTTTTGCCCAAAGGCTACATTAATACATAATAATCAGTCTAAATGATTGAAACATAACAAAATAATGGAAAGATTTGAGAAACCAAACCATAAACAAGCATAAGAATGAGAATCTGGATAGTAAATGAGCAAAACCGGGCAATGTGGCTTGAATCCGAGTGAAAGCAGCAGCCTTCGGAGCCTCAAAATCGCCTGCAGAGCTCCCAAAATGTCCAGAGTTACTACTAAAATGGTTCTGTTCTGTTTAAATGCTTTTTCGAAGTTGCACGGCCGTTCTTCCGATCGCACGACCGTGCACTTTAAGCATTATTGGTGGTGGGCCACCATACTGCATGGCGTCACAGATCGTTGACTAGTCTTCGGTCACGCACGGGCGTTCCACATTTGGCACGAGCGTTCCACACCGGCAATTTGTTGCACGCCTTGACTTGTGGTCGTTCAGCTCCGAGATGTTTCTGGGATGTCGGATCCGCACAATCGTTCTTGATCGGGAACGGTCGTTCCTTATCGGGCTTGCCTTCAGTGCCTTGCACGGTGAGTTGCACGCCTGGTTCACTGCCGGATCTTCTTGGTTTGTCGGATATGCACGGTCGTGCATATGGCCGCATGACCGTGCCAAACGCCCAGGTCAGTCTTTTTCCACAGAATCTTCGCAGCTTCATCGTTTTGTCCGGAAAGTCCTCGTTTTTGGTATCATCTCGTCTGGTATGCTGTTTTAGGCCTGTAAACCAAAATGTAGATAATTAAGTATCCGAATGACGATTTTACGGCCGAAACGCATAAAATGGGGGTAAAACGGGGGACTAAAATATGTGTAAATTAGCGAATATCAGTACTACGAGCGGTCCCCTGTTTTTCACAATCAAAATTTCATTTAAGATACGCTACGTTTCAAAAGTCATAATATACAACATCAAGGCGAGCCTTGATATACATACCAAAAACCATTAAGTTAAAATACTTACAACCAACTAAGTTTTCAAAAGGCAAACATGTTAGGACTTTAAAATTTAACAACTAGACATAACTAAAAAGACCATAATATATTTGACATGATCTTCTTTACAAAAGTTGCGGAACACGTGACGGGCTTTGAAGTGTGTTCGTACCGGGCGAAGCTCGACATTAAACTTGAGATTTACCTACATCACAACAACAAATAAACTTCATTAAAACTAAATTACTTCCTTTATCACTCAAGATTTCAACTCACAAATTTTTAGCTATTATGGCTTCCGTGAACTTACTAGTTACTCGATACATTAGTATCGTCATTCTTACACATAAGTATGTTCCAAAAATGGAATTTCATACCATCGTTTTGATCCTTACATTCTAAATCTTTTGATCCGTTCATAAAGGGTCTACACACATTCTCTCTCTTGCATTTTAATTCGAGATATTCGACCCATTAAGAGTCCTACACGTGGCACCCATTATAATTAACTCAATTACAACATCATATAGTAAAACTAAACATAATAAAACCATGAATTGTACATGTAGCGTACCTCGATCTTGATTCCCTTGTTGCTTCGCTTGACTTGAACTCTCTTCCTTAATACCTATACATAACCATTCATACTTTAATTCATGTCTCATACCTGTTTACACACACTAATTAATAAGACATCATACAATCTACAATTACTTCATAAACACATTCAATTCACATAAAGTTTATGACTAACAAGGCTAACATCTTTATTAAGGCATTTCGTCAAACACTTGGTGCGCATAACATCAACGAAGCATAAGGTACAAGTGTTCAAAGCATGGTTCTACTAGTTCATTCTTAGATTATCAAGATCAACCAATATTTCCCACAAAAATCATTCCAAATCAGTTTTTAACTATCATTAATTCATCAATAACAATTCTCATACTACCCGTTACAATAATTTGCATATAATTTCATTCATGTTCTTCATTATCTTCCTAATTCAAGTGGGTTTATGCTTCAAATCATTTGATTATCTAGAATCAAACAAATTCCTTGTTCTATTGTGCAATCCTAACTCAAAACTACACAATTATTCACATTTACTACAAGATTGGGTTGAACCCCACTTCTACAAATTATCAAAACAGAAATTTCAACTTACCAATCGTTGAACAAGCTTAGATTACTCAACTTTAGGGTTCGTGCATCCATTAGAGCTCTTAATTTCCTTCTGATTTTGAGAATTTTATGAACTTAGGGTTTCTCTTGGCCCTCCTTTGGCTATGGTCGATCCACAGAACACACACAAGGTGTGTATTTTGTGTTTCACTTTTTAATTTAAAACTTCCTTTCCTTTTAACAAGTTTACCCCCTCTAGTTAGTATTGTTGTTTATTTATCACATAACTTTCCTTCTAAACAAGTTACTAACATATGTATTTAACTAGGTTATATTCAATATAACATGACTAGACATTTTAGGTATCAAAATAAACTGCATATTTTTGGGGTGTTACAAAACGACGGATTGAAATAAGGTTTTTAATTAATTTAGGTGAGTATAAGACATTTTTAAGGACAAAGGGTGGGAATGGTTTGGGTAGGTATTTTGTGCCCTGTCCTATAACCGGAATTGTATTACCATTACATACTATAATATTTTGAGGAATGCATGAATTAGAAAAAGAATGGAAATCACCTTGTTCATGAGACATAGTGGAAGTTGCTCCGGTGTCCATGTAATGCGTTGGGTCGGGCTGCTGAAGAGACATGTTGTACATGGCCTATTCAATGTTTGTTGGGCTGTAAGCAACATAATTTCCTTGTTGCGGGCGTGGGCCTAGGAGGTCGGACTGCTGGGTCGGGTTTGTTTGATTTGGGCGGTTGGTAGTGCGATAAGGGCATGGTGGGTTGGGCCATGGGAATGGTTGTTGGGCCGAATAAGGGTTGTTGTTGGACCATTGTGTAGGCTATTGAAACCAAGGTGGTTGCCAAGGATTGTAATAGGGTGGATTATAGGTCTGTTAATCTGCTGATCTGCCATGGTTGCCCCGTCCAAAAGACCGGTCATTGGACCGATTGTAGTCGGCTGAAGAAGACCGACCGGTGGTAGCCGAGAGGGCAGTGGAAGCTGTTTTTTATGCAAGTAAAGCTTGTTCCACCTTCCGAGTTTCAACCTGTATCAACTTAGAACGTGCATTGTAAAATGAAGGTAGTGGTTACCCGAAATTTATTGTAAGACAAACCTATCATTGTCGACCGGAGCATTCACGTTCGCTAATTGATCGGCCAAAACTTTCAATTCTTGAAAATAAGCCAAAACGTTAGGAAAGCTATCCAACCTTTTATTAGAGAACTTGTGCATAAGGTGAATGGCATGTGAACCTTTGTTATCTTGAAAGAGATCTTCGATGGCTTTCCAAGCATCATAGGCGGAGGCAGTTTTGTTGATGATGGTGTGCAGGAGATCAATGGAGATCATGCTATAAATCCACTCTAGAACAATGGCGTCAAGACGATCCCAATCTTCATTGGGTTGAGTGGTAGTAGAGGAGGCGGTGGTGGTTTCATGTGGTTTAGGAGATAGGTGGTCATGCACTAAGAAGGCCTTGTAGTTGATCTTGAACAATGTTGCCCAGGTTACATATTGAGACGATTCAATTTCCAAGATGATCGGGACATAGTTTTTGGTATTGGATACTGTGGTGGCGTGATAAATCTTGGATTCAAGGGTTATGGATGGAGTTGTAGAGGTAGGTGGGGTTTCTGTTGTCATTGTCATTCAAACAGAGAATAAATACAAGGAATTCAAAAGAAGAATTCAAAAGGGTTATGGATGGAATAAAAAGGAAGGAATGGTGGGGCCGATCAAGAAAGAATAAAGAAAAGAGAATTAAGTTGATGGTGGAGAGAACAAAAGAGGCACAAGAACAGAGAAAGAAAAGAACCAGTAGGGGGAGGGCACGATCAAGAAGCAAGATCGGCCAAAAGATGGTGTCGGCAGGGGAAAGAAAATTAGGGTTAGGCACACTGGGCTCGTGATACCATGGTAGAATTCAAACCGTGATCCCCTCTATTGATTTAGAATGATATTTATAATTACATTCGGTGCCTCTATTTTAGGATAGAGATAAAAACAAGAATAATTACATTAATGCTATACAATCATACTAAAGATATATACGCTATTACTCTTTACGAACTATGAAGGACTAGGAGTCCACATATTGTGGTCTGACTCGGTCGATTTGAACCGATTACAAAACCCGACAAAATAAATTGTAGTTAGTGGAACATACCTTTTGCAAAAGTGAACGTTTATGTACGAGGAACTAAAAAAATGAGGGATCCTAAGCACCTAAAATACATGTGTCAAACTCCAAATGTCAAACTAAGGGTAATTGAACAATGCAGAAGCAATGTGGCTCGAATTAAATGGAATTACCTGCTAAGTAAGGTTTAACCAACTCACTCACTGAACGCTTCTAGGACTTTCAATTTCAACAATGGAGGCTAAATTTGAACTTAATTGCAAAAAAGTTAAAAGAACTGAAGATTGGAAATGAAAACTGGCTAAATTTGAACTTAATTGCAAAAAAGTTAAAAGAACTGAAGAGTGGAAATGAAAACTGAAGATCCGAGGGAAATTTATCAAGAAAGGGTGCTATTTATAACAAAAGAGAGTTGTAGAGGGTTGAATACGCGTCATACACGTTTCAAGGCAGAAGAAATGAGCGGCAAAGGTGTCAGAGGGTGGTGGTAGCGGCCACCATGTTGCGGGCCTATTTAGAGGCTCTTATAAACCGTAAGATCATATGTAGGATTTGTGTTACGTTCCATGAAGGCTCGTAGCTAGATGTCATCCGCTGGAAGCTTCAAGGATCGTAAGAAGGATCTAAGTTGTTGCTTCATGATATGTGCAAAACCTAAGATATTTTATATATCTATACTATATATAATATACATATCCAAAGGACCTCTTTAGGTCATTGAAATTTCCTTAAAACACCCCTAAAGCATGATATACAAGTCTTTTAAGCACCAGAAAACTTCACTTTCCACTTATACCCTCCTAATAAAAAACACGGGATATACATTAGGGTTTCACCATTTCAAAATCGCCCGCTTCCCTGCTCCTCTGGCGATTCCAGATCTAGATCTGGATCTGGATCTAGGGTTTTCCTCCATGAAAATTTCACCAGATCTATGAAGATTCTGACCTCTCAGTTCTGATTTAGGGTATTTTTGGTGTTATTGCTACCTTCGTCAAGGGTAAGTGACGTCGTGTTTTGATTTTGAACACTATTTCTCATTCATTCAATGGATTTCACTTACATTTGTTTGTGTTGTGACATGGATCGTCTTTTTTTTGTAGGTCATGGTTTAAGGAATGTGTCACGTTTCTTCAGAGATTCCAGTCGGAATCCGAGCCAAGATAATGGATGCTCTAGGGTTTATGAAGGTTTGATGAACTCTGCTGCTGCGTGTACCAGCGGTAATCTTTTGCATAAATTTGACGCCATTATTGAGATTGTATGTATTTTGTTTCTTCAGTTTTGGTTATTTTTTAATGTTTTTTACTTTAATTTTGTTTTGTAGAAACACAAACATCCTCTTTAAATGGCTTCCGGTAAGACGATTAGGGTTCCGGCGTGCTGGACTGCCATCTCTGTCAAAAAGGGTAACAATCATGTCTACCTATTTTGTTTGTTATTTGAGTCGATCTACCTTTTTTATTTGTGTGTAATACTTTCAGATATGTGTTAGGTTCCTCAAAGATAGTGGTTGTGGGTGGAAGACGATGACACAAGCCTTGGTAATTTCAGATCTCTATTGACCCTCACCCTAAGTACTTTGCGTTTTAGTTGATTTATATTTTGATTATTTGATGATTATTGTTAATATATTACGAATTTTAGTTGATTTTTTTATGTTTTTTTTTTGGAAGAATCAAATCCATGTTTACTCGACCTCCATATTTTGAGGGTAAAAGTGAAGATGACTTCTTTGACAGGACTTAAAGCAAGTTGAAGTTTGCACCAGATAAGGTAGATTATGTTTGAGATGCGGTTTTTGACCTTTATATAAACAGTTTACTTTGGTTTCTAGATGCCAATATTTGATTTATAATTACAAGTGATGCAAGTGTTGTTTTATTAGGGGATGCATTTAGATGGTTGGCTGGAAATCCTTCCCACAAACTGGATATAATGGCTCAGTGTGGCTAACAGTAAGTCCTGCTGACCCTTCAGGCTCCACATAATCTTGATGTCTTATAAGTGAGTCGTTACCGTATTATGAATGTATCTGGGTGACTCTGGCATGCTCTCTTTGGATTTTGTGTTGCACATGAGATCTGTGTGCTTCTGGGTTTTAACAGAGATTTAATTAGGAACCAGACTGATTATTGTTGGGATTGAACCCTACCATAGGAACAGATAATGAAAGCCAAAACTGGATCAAAGCAGTGGATCCAGAATAAGCAGATATTTGGTTGCAAGTCTCTCCCCTTGAAAGTGGTTTCAACATCTGCTGACCTCCTATCTGCTGATCATGCAAACTGCTGACCTACAACTACTGATCAAGTCAAAGTCTGTTGAAGAACTAAAAGCTCTGTTGCTCAATCTACTGCCTTGTTTCAAGCACTGATGTTCATGACAAGTACTGCTGGGTTCACAACAATGGAAGGATGCAGCACTTGTTTATGTTTACCTTATGTAATGAACTGTAACATCAGTAGTTAGTATAGCAGTGTTTGTATAGGTCAGTTGTTAAGAGTTTGTTTAGGAGGTTAGATGTCACTTTCATGGTGACGTCAGCTTTGATGCTCAGTAGTTTGCTAGTGCCTATAAATAGAACAGTACTCTGTACTGTTCTGTTTAGCTCTTTCACCATCATTCTTCCTGCACGAACAAATACTAAGCTCGGGTTGAGGGGGAGTTTGCAAATCATACATGCATTGTAATCAAAGTTTGAAATAAATTTAATCATTTGATTCTGTGTTGAAAATGTATGATTGAAAGCATTTCTTCTGTTTGATTGGGAAAAGTTTGCTTCCATTTAATTTCCGCTGCACTACTCTTTCATTGTTCATCTAAATTCAAACACAAATCACAATCAATCCAAATTCAGATCCTAACAATTGGTATCAGAGCTTGGACAATCAAATTTGATTTAACAATTATTTTGACGTAAATAGTTCAGCTCGAAATCGTTGATACTGATAGTTTGTTCGTCTTGTTGAAAAACAGAGCAAGGTTTAATCACCGATAAATTTGATTAATCAGTGCCTGTAAAACAACCAGGATGTCGTCACAGTCTCAAGATGATAAGAATAACATTGGCTTGCTTTTTAAACCTCCTATGCTTAATAGAAATGAATACAACATCTGGGGAGAGAAGGATGTGTCACATGCTTGCTCAACAGAACACTGGATGTTGGAGGTCTGTTGTTTTCGGTCCTCATGTTCCTATGGTGCCAAGTGCTGAGAACACCAAAAAGTTCGTTCCTAAACCAACTGAAAATTATACTGAATCTGATTTTCAGAAGTTCGAACTTGATGCCAAAGCATTTAGCATCATAGCTTCTACACTACCCAATGAAATCTATGCTGGGCTGTTACATTGTGACAGTGCCAAAGAACTATGGGATGCATTGAAGGAACAATTTGAGGGAACGGAAGAGGTTATCGAAAACATTAGGGAAATTCTGAATCAGCAGTATGAAACATTTTGCCATATCAAAGGGGAGTCACTAACCCAACAATTTGAACTTTTCAGTTGTCTCATCAGTGAACTAAGGCTTGTTAAAGTTACATTTCCAAATGCAACTCAAAATAGCAGGTTCCTTAGATCACTGCCTGAAAAATGGGACACAATTGCTTTTGTCACCAGAAATTCAGCTGAGTTCAAAGACCTGACCCTGACCCAATTCCATGGTAGACTCCTGACCTATGAAAGGGAGTTAAACCAGAAAAGGAAGTTGCAAGAGTCTGAAAAAGTTGCTGATGACTATTCATTTGGCAGCACAGCTCTATTTGGTCAGGAAGAATCTGGTAGCAGCAGTAAGGATCAGAGTTATGATCACTTTATTGACATAACTGCTAGGGGTAATTTTAACAACTCTGATTCTCACTCTGCAAATTATGCTTTCACTGCAAATACTGAAAACCAGATGTCAGATAACTTGTGCTTTGAACTGAATGATTTGCAACATTTTGATCCCACTGACTTAGAAGAAATGGACATTTTGCATCAATTGGTTTTGCTTAGTGTTAGAACAAGCAAATTCTACAAAATAACAGGGAGAAAATTCCCAGGGCTTCATGGGAATTTGAGGGTGGGGTTAGATAAGTCAAAAATCAAGTGTTACAAGTGTAATAGGCTAGGTCATTTTGCTAGGGAATGTAGGAGTCAAACCACTGGTCCCATAATCACTCACCCTGGCTCAAACCCTAGACCACAACAACAAAACACTATGCACTATACCCAATATGCCCCTGCAGCACATGTTAACACTGCTCATTATGTTGCAACCCCTGTGTCTGTGCATTATGTTCAAACCACTGTTCCACAAATTCAGTATGTTCAGGCCCCTGTTCCTCAGGCATAAGTGCAACCTGTTGCACCTAAAGAAGCTGCTCCAACAGTGACATAACCAGATCAACAAAGCTTTTTCACACAAGGCTTTGTTGATTGGAGCAGCATGCCTGATGAACTTGGTGATGAAAATTTTGCTCTCTATGCTTCTAATGATACTTTTGATGATGAATTTTGTTTGATGGCATTAGAGTTAATACAAGAAGGGGTTGAAACTAAAGGTGAACAGCTAAGTGCTGAAACAGTGGATGAAGTTGCTGAAGCAGTGGTTACTGTAGTTGCTGGTGAACTACTGCTGGGAGAAAATTCAGAAACCCTGCTTGAACCACTGTCTGACCCTTGGTCCAAAGAAGACAAAAAGGAAGAAGAAAGAAGAAAGCTAGTGAGGAAGAAGTTAGAGTTGATGAAGAAGCTGATCATCAATGTGACTGTGCCATGATGGCTGCTGCTAAGGTATCACCTCAAGTTCTTGAAAAACTGTGTTCAGACAAATGTATTATTGCATTTGCTAACATCAAAGAGGTAAATGAAAACCTTAGGAATAAAATCTTATCTGATGAAGTCAAATTTGAAAAGTCATTAAAAGAACTTAGAAACAGATTGACTGAAAAAGATAAAGAGATCAGCAGTCTGAAAGAAGAGCAGAGCATAACCAAAACTCAACTCCAAACTATGGTAGAAAAATACCAAGTTTGCAAAAAGGAGTTGGAGTCTACCCAGATCACCTGTGAAAGATGGGTGGAGTCTTGTAAAGGGTATGAGGTTATGCTTGCAAAACAGCTTTAAAGCAATGTTAAATTTGGTATTGGACATAGAAAATATGATGATCTTGAAAACACTGCTGGAAAACAAGCTGGTTAAACTGAGATAATTCCAACCAACAAAAATGGCCAAGAGGTTAAAATAATCGACAAACTTGGTAACAAAATTACTCTGGAAAGATCTGTGGGATCCTCAACTTTTGAGGAAATTGAGAAATACCAATTTAAACCCACATGGTCTGATGAGTGTGATATCCTTGAAAACTTCAAGCCAATGGATTTCACAACCACTGATGGTGTAAAAGCTCCAAAAGCAAGAATCATTCCTATCAAATATATCCATACAGAGGTTCAAAACTCTGTTGCAAAGGAATCTGAGAAAAAGAAGAAAAGAGAAAAGATTAAAAACCTGTTTTGTGATTTTTGTGAAAAGAAGAATCATCTAACAAAAGACTGTTTTCATCTTAAAGCACATGATCTAAACAAAACAAATGTTATTGTTTCTGCTGAAAGCTGCAACATCTGTGGTAAAAATAACCACAAAACTAAGGAATGTGTGTATCTCAAAAACTTTGATGAAAAGAAGAAAGAGTACACTGCAAAAACATTCTTAAGTTCATCAGCATCATCTGTTAGGTTCACCAAGAAACAACCACTGTTCGTCCTAGTCCAAACAGCTGTCACAAAACAGCTGAACCAAACATCTGTTCAAAGAGATATTCAGGTGACTGATGCACCCCCTGCCAATCAATTCAAAAGAGGTAAGGGGCAACCATCGTACCATAGGATCCCACATGTTTATGAGACTTACAAAAAGCCCTCTAAACCCAAAGTGAACAGGTATCCTTTTGGTTATCAACAGATGATTGGTCAAGACCCCCAACAGTGGTTAGAGAAAAACATTCTCAAAAATGTTCAAACCCCTGAGCTAACCACTGTCCATGCATCTGTCATCAGCCCAGACACTGTTGAGACCCCATCCAAAGTCTTATTGGCTTTGAAAACCTTAATGAACTAATCCTTTTACTTCATGTGCAGGGAGCTTCTGCATGCTTAGATAGTCTTTGGTATGTAGACAGTGGAGGCTCCAGGCACATGACATGATGTAAAGCCCTATTCAAAGATTTCAAAATCCATGGAGGGGGTGATATATCCTTTGGGAATAATAGTAAAGGGAAAGTTCTGGGGTCTAGTACAGTTCAGTCTGGAAATGTAAAATTTGAAAATGTCAATCTGATAGACAATCTGAAATTCAACCTCCTGAGTGTCTCACAAATGAGTGACACGGGGTATGGGACATTATTCACAAAGGAGTGTTGTAAGATTGTTGGACCAGAAATGGTTGAAAAGATTGAAGCAATAATAAAATCAGGAAAAAGAAAACTTGTTGCTCAAAGAAGTGGCAATGTTTATGTTGTTGATATGTCAAGAGAGTGTCCCAGAGCTGATGCCTGTCTGTTCTTAGCTGCCTCTAACAAAGAGACAGAGCTATGGCACAAAAGACTGGGACACACAAATCTCAAGACAATCAATGAGATTTCAAAAATTGGCTTAGTAAGTGGCTTACCACAAAAAAATGTTTTCATGTCCTGAGCACTGTGTTTCCCGTTTAAAAGGAAAACAGCATAAAAGCTCTTTCAAGTCCATTGAAGAGTCCAAAACAACCTAGTGTTTGCAAATGTTGCACATGGATTTGTTTGGCCCAGTGCAAGTCATGAGTCTCAAAAAGAATAAATATTTCTTGGTTATTGTTGATGACTTCTCTAGGTTTACATGGACCTTCTTTTTACACTCAAAAGATGAGACTGCAGGCATTTTGCAAGACTTTATGACACAGGTTGAAAAGCAATTTGACCTTCCAGTGAAAGTCTTCAGGAGTGACAATGGCACATAATTCAAAAATAAGGAGTTGGATGCCTTCTGTGTGAAGAAAGGGATTGTAAGGCAGTACAACATCCCTAGAACACCAGAGCAAAATGGGGTTGTTGAAAGGAAGAACAGAACATTGATTGAGGCTGCCAGAACCATGCTTGCAGATTCAGGTTTGCCATTAACTTTTTGGGCAGAGGTAGTAAACACTGCTTGCTATGTCCAAAACAGAGATTTGATCAACCCTAGGCACAAAAAGACTGCTTATGAAATTCTGTATAAAATAAAGCCATTAATCTCATATTTCAAAGTTTTTGGTTGCCCATGTTTCATTCTAAACTTAAAAGATTCTATCTCAAAGTTTGCAGCCAAAATTGATATGGGATACCACCTGGGATACTCAACCACTGCTAAGGCCTACAAAGTGTTCAATACACGGACCAAAGCAGTGGAAGAGACTTTGAATGTAAAGTTCAATGAACTTTCATCAATGAAAATCCCTGCTCCTGCAGAATTGTTTGATTCTTGAAAAATTCACTTTTGAAAATACTGCTGTCAAGACTAACAGTGCAGGTCCATCAGAGGATTTATCACCAGACTATGGATATGAGATCATCATTCCTCAACAAAAGTCTGCCACAATGGGAAGAGTAGTAGGTGTCCAAAACAGCTGTCAAAGCTCAACCACTGCTACGTCAACAGTTGTTGACCAAAGTAGCCCTTTAACCACTGCTTCCACCTCATCAAACACTGCTGACAAAATTCCTCAAACAGTGGATCAAAGTCAGCAGGTGTCCACACCTTTACCCCCTATGCCACCACCTTTTGAAGCCACTGCTGGGTCAACAAAGTCACCAGCAGTGGTTAGCTCAGATGATACACATCTGCAGCCCTCACCACTCAATGCCATTATTCCATACCAAGGAGAGCTCATCTTCTTGAAATCTCATCCACCAGATCAAATCATTGGCAACATCAATGAAGGGGTGCTCACAAGAAGGCAATCCCAAAACATTTGTCTTCTTGCAGGTTTTCTATCACTCCATCAGCCGGTCAAGTACCAAGAGGCACTGAAAGACAACAACTGGGTAGAAGCCATGCAAGAGGAGCTCCAACAGTTTAGAAGACAACAAGTATGGGAGCTTGTTCCATTGCCAGAGGGTGTGAGTCCTATTGGCACAAAATGGGTCTTCAAAAATAAAACTGATGAAAGGGGTATTGTTGTCAAGAATAAAGCCAGGCTTGTGGTTCAAGGTTTCAGACAAGAAGAGGGCATTGACTATGATGAAACATTTTCCCCTGTAGCAAGACTTGAAGCTATCAGTCTCTTTCTGGCCTTTGCTGTCAACCACAACATCAAGATGTATCAAATGGATATCAAATGTGCATTCCTCTATGGTAAGATTCTAGAGGAGGTTTATGTTTGTCAACCTCTAGGTTTTGAGGATCCATTTAATCCAGATCATGTCTACAAGCTAAATAAAGTTTTGTATGGCTTGAAACAAGCACCAAGGGCCTGGTATGAAACTCTGTCCACCTTTTTACTTTCCATTGGTTTCACCAGAGGCAGGATTGATAAAACACTGTTTTTAAAATGGAGAGGGAAGGATTTGATGATTGTCCAAATTTATGTGGATGACATCATTTTTGGAAGCACATGTAATAAACTGTGTGAAGAGTTCAGGCAACTCATGATAGCTGAGTTTGAAATGAGTGCAATGGGTGAACTCCAGTGCTTTCTTGGTCTCCAAGTAAGGCAGCTGCAAAATGGTACTTTCATCCATCAAGGCAAATATGCCAAAGAACTTTTAAAGAAATTTGATATGGATGATTGTAAGCCATGTAGTACACCCATTGCAACCAATAAATTGGCCATTTCTGATCAAAAGGATGATTTGGTTGATCAGACCTTATATAGAAGCATGATTGGGTCTTTATTGTACCTAACTGCATCTCAACCAGATATCATGTTTGCAACATGTGTCTGTGCAAGATCCCAATCAGCCCCTAGAAAGTCAAACCTTATTGTTGTAAAAAGGATATTCAGATACCTCAAAGGTGCTCCCAAACTTGGTATCTGGTATCCAGCTGATGGTATAATTGAGCTTTCAGGTTTCTCAGATAGTGACTTTGCTGGATGTGATAAAACAAGGAAGTCCACTTCAGGAGGGTGCCACTTCCTAGGCAATTGCTTAGTGTCTTGGCAAAGCAAAAAGCAACCAGCTGTTTCCACATCCACTGCTGAGGCAGAATATATAGCTGCTGCAAGCTGTACAGCCCAACTGCTATGGCTTCAAAATCAGTTACTGGATTTTGGTATCACTGCCTTGAAGACACCACTCATGTTGGACAGCCAGGCAGCAGAAAATATCATCAAAAATCCAGTTTCTCACTCAACCACCAAACATATCAACATCAGACATCACTTTGTGAGGGATTGCTATGAAAAAGGTTTGATTTCTCTGCATCATGTTCCAACTAAGGATCAGCTGGCAGATGTGCTAACCTAAGCATTAGATACATCCACATTTGAAAGCTTGATCTCTAGGATTGGCATGCTAAACATGGAATAACAGGCAAAATCCTGTTTTTCTATGAATAAAAGCATTAAAATGTTTTCAGAAAATCAAAAATCCATCCTTAAAAATAGCTAAAAATGAATTTTTCATTAAAAATCCTAAAAGTCTGCCATAACCACTGATGGGTTCAAAAGTATGCTTTTCTTTAAAAGTCTGTCCACTGCTGAAAGTCATCCCCTGTTCTCATTTTCCTCTGATAAGCACTGATGTTCAAAACCAGTGTTGTATCCACTGCTGTGCTATCCACTGAGAGTTAAAAGCATCCACTGTTCTACATTACCGTTACAACTACTGTCTTCACCAGTTGTTTTCACAAAAAGTACTGTTCAAAAGTACTTTCCTTCATTTCACCAGGGGATGGCATGCGGAGAGTACATAGTGGTCAGACCTTTTGTAACCGTTGCCACGTCAGCATTCACTTTTCCTCTATAAACCCCCCTTTTCAAAACCCAAACAGGGTTTCACTGTCGAATTGAATTCTTAAAAAATTCTCTTCTCAAAGCAGTTTCCATCTCATTCCATCAAATTTCTTCACAAACTCATCTTCGATTCTCATCTTCAAAATGACAAAATCGAAATCATCCGCAAAATCTTCCAAAGGGGCCTCTCAAAAGGCTACCTCCACAGAAATCCCACACAAATCGTCTCATAATCTTCTGGGTCTTCTCACAAAGCCTGGCACCACCGATACCTTTGATTCCATCCTTAATATGCTTAATGCAACAAAGTACAAAACTTTGTTAACCGCCGATGCACCAATTTACTTGACGACCCAAAAAGAGTTCTGGAAGAATGCAACCCTTGAAAAACAAGGTGAAACTGTCACTACCATTACCTCTTCTCTAAAGGGTAAAACTGTCAACATCACACCGCAATCCATATCAGAAGTCTTTCAGCTCGCTGATCAGGAAGGTAAAGATTCTTTCCCTAAAAACGAGTTAAAAATTGACTTTATTGAGAGAGGGTATGCAGACACAATGATGAAAAGGGATACCTTACAAAAAGGTTTCTTCCCTCCTACAACGAGATTTTTATTCCATACCCTTCTCATGTGTGTTTCAAATAAAACCACTTCTTTTAATGAAATACCACTGAAGATTCAAAACTTGGGATATGCTATTTTACAAGAAGAAAATTTTAACTATTCCAAGGTAATCTTCAATGATTTGGTTAAAAATGTTGAAACAAAATCATTCTTACTGTTTCCAAGATTTTTAAGTTACTATTTTGAGAAAAAATTCAGTAAGAATGATCTTGCAGTAATAAACCAAGGTGAATCTCTACAAATGCACAGCTTAACTGCTGAAACTTTTACAAGAATGTCAACACCTTGAAAAACACAAGCAGAGGTGCCTGAGCAGACTTTAGAAGCAAACACTGCTCCTCAGGCATCTGCTGCTGAGCCCACTGCTCAAGGTGATCAAGGTAGCAAAACAACTTCCTTGAAACCCACACCTAAAATCACCAAAAAGCCACATAAAAAGAAAAATCAAAAATCACCAAAACCTACCAAAAAGGCAACTCTGGAGGATGAGATACCAGAGCAACTGCCTGTGACAAAACCAAAGTCACAAGAAACCACTGCTTCTACTTCCTCACAGCAGTTGGTAAAAATATCTCAACCCATACCTGAAACTCCTCCTGTCTCTTCACAAAAAGAACAGGTTGTACAAATAGGGTCACCACATCATGATGCTCTGGAAGCACTCGTTTCCATCATCCACAACCCAATGCCCGGGGCAATTTCGCTTTCTAACCCTACCTTCACATCCCCAATTCCACCAAATACCAAACTAATGTTGGATGCAATTGATCTGAACCTGGCACAAACCAGTCCTTCTCAATCACCTGTTCTTGAGAATATACCTCAACAACAGACTGGGCCAGATGTATCAATCTTTGCTAACCCACCAACAAAACTTGAGGAGGTTACACCCCTTGAGTTACAAGTAACTCTTGGTGGTAATCCAAGTGAAGCAGCCACTACAAGTGTTGAACCTACAGGTCTACACTTGGACAGTGGTTACATCAATAAGACTTCCTTGGAGGCAATTCCTTCCATAACACCTCTGTTATCTGCTAGTGAGTTTGTATTAACCACTGGTTCCATCAAAAGATTATCAAGTGTTGAAGGAAGAAGAACCCAGTACCAAGAAAAAGGGGCATCAGTTGTTGATGTTTGGAGTACACTCCCTACCTCAACATCTGATACAACCACTGCTAGTGAGAAATCAGATGATCCCATTAAATTAGATGATGGTTTAAAGTACCAGGAATTGACGGAAAGAGTTGAAAAACTGGATACATCTGTTGTAGAAATCAAAGAAATGCTGCAACAGTTGTTAACAGTTCAAATGGTACCATCCACTGCTGTTCCACCTCAAGCACCTGCTTCACCACCAGCAGATGTTACAAATGAGCTCTGGAATCTTTTTCAACCATTTCTCCACCAACAACAACAGATGGCTGAGCAGCAGCATGAAAAACATGTTCAAGAGCTCAGAGAAGCAATGGAGTCTAGTTTCACCACACAAGCAGACATCAAGGCATTAAAAGTAAACAAGCAACCTGAACTTATGATCCTGTTTTGCCTGTGGGCTTGAATCAATCGATATTGCAAAAAACTGTTGCGCGCATCATACCTCTAAATCTGCAACCATATTCATCCCAAAAGTTAGAAAATACGAAATTTCGGCATTCATGATAACAAATTAATGAATTAGCTTAAAGCTAACCAGATCGATCAATGTTATTTCTTCTTAGTGAATTTGCCGGTTACAATTATAGATAAAGAAAACTAAAAACTAAAAGAGATATAAAAGACTAAAAGTTAATTTTAAAAGTCATTTAAAAAATATGGTCATTATATTTTGCTGAATTACAGTATGAAGCAAAATTTGCAACTCTTTAGGCTTTTGGTATTTGTACATCTTGCATAGCCTGTCTTCCGTGCATAGTATAGTTGTATCTCTTGCATCAGTTTGTTTTATGCTGATGCTTGCTGTACCTTTTGTATAAATAACAATGAAATACGAAGTTTAGTTGTAAGCCTAACATTACGAATTAGAATATGTACATTGCTGAAAAAATGGCAATGAAACTGGTAACCAATAAGCATGCCAAAATTCCCTAGCAACATAGCACTCTCATCTGCCAACACCACCATCATTCACTCTGATCTTTCTCATCACCAATGGCGATCTTTGCATCACTCACAGTCTGATCTTTATATTTTCGAATTACTTTTCATATAACAAAAATCAAGAATGCATGGTTATCTATTACATCACATCAACTTAAGAACCCCCATCAGTTCCTTACTTTCATAATAAAACTAAAAGTAAAATTAAAAAAAAAACACTAAAAAACACTATGTAAGAACCCTAATTCTTCAAAATCAATATAGAATCAACACTGACAGATCAAACCTCCACATAATCACAGTTCAAAAATATGTCAGCGACACCGCCACCAAGGGTTCCCGAATGAAATCTGGCAACCACGGACAAAAACTACATTGATCAATTTAACAAGGTTTAGATTGTCTTACCAGGTTGCAAGCTTGATCGATTTAAGAGGATGATGGTGCCATTCAACCCTCGGTTAATCCATCACCTGATCTTTAACCACCACCAGATCAGCCCAACGACCAGTCTTTTCGGATGATCGACCACCATCCAAATATCGGGCGCTGCCATCGGAAATCCGAGCTTCAATCCGCCGTCGTCATCGATGTCGCTGTGGCCGGAGAGCCTTGGGCCTTCTCCCCCCTCTCTGTATTCTTCTCTTTCTCTCCCTCATCCAATTAATTTCATCTATAATTGTTTCGACCCTTTCATTTGCTATATTCACTCCGGGTTTGATTGTGAGGGTCTGTTAGGTTTCTTTCAAGGGCAGTGAAGGAAAGAAATTTGGATGTGTGAGTGTGATGGGTCGGTTGAATTACTATTATACCCTCCCAGTGTCTTAAAATTTCATCCTCATTCTGGTTTTACCCTTATAAAATAAGCATTGTTTAGTTGTACATATTGCATAAAATGATAGACGCCATATAAAATTACATGTGTGTACATCACTTCTCCTTTTTATAATAGTATAGATTATATAGTATGATCAATTAGTAGATTAAATATGAATTTTGCTGTTAAAATTCCACATCTAACGAATAACTGAAAAATTCAGATTATGTAGTTTGGGATATAATATTCTCATTAGCTATTATTTTTCCCATAATCTATAAATTAATATAATATGCTAAAATTCATAATAAATCCATAACAAGTTCGGAAATTCTCAAAATTTACGTGAACTAATATAATATGATATAGAACAGTAAGGTAAATTCAATTTCACTAAAATAGGTGTCTAAGATCAAAAGCCCTAAATTTCAAGAACTCAAGAACCCTAGTTTATCAAGAATTAAGTTCGAATCCCTAAATTCTACAAATGCAGAAATTGATGATAGGGATTTGGTAGAGCACGAAAAATAAATAAGATTAGGC
Organism: Helianthus annuus; assembly: GCF_002127325.2. Taxonomy (NCBI): domain Eukaryota; kingdom Viridiplantae; phylum Streptophyta; class Magnoliopsida; order Asterales; family Asteraceae; genus Helianthus; species Helianthus annuus. Next base: position 109,659,854 of record NC_035440.2, read on the forward strand.
TTTGGAATCACCTGAAAAGGTTGAGAATTGAAGTAGATATCGTCACGTGAAGTTACAAGCCCTAGAATGTTCTTCGATTAAATTCGCGGGATGTGGTTGATGAAATGAAGAAATTTCAGTGGGGTTTTACATGGTTTGATCAGGGGATCGAAATGTGTAAAGTTGGCAATCTAATTTTACGAAAGAATGTAAAACCCAAATGATATTCAAAGTAGTTTTAATGGTGATGAAATCTCATTCCAATAAATCGGTTTTTGGATGATTAAAGGACGATTGAGTTACTTAAAACATAACTCTCCATTAATACGAGTCATTAGGGATTAATAGAGAGCCAAACCGTTGAGTTTCGGGCATTAAAACATCAGTTGCGTAGTCAGGTTATAGTTAAAAGGAATACGCAACCGATTTTTTCAAAAAAAAAAAAAGCGTAGGTGGTGGAGTGGTTCTCATTTGCGCGTTTAAGTGGGTGGTCGCGGGTTCGAATCCAGCAGCCAGTTTTTATTATTTTTTTAATAATGCGCTTCTTGGATGCTTATACATATAAATTAGCCTGCATTGTAGCACATAAGTTGCTGCAGCCTAGTTGGTCTTGTGTCTTTCTGTTCTTCCACCCGGGTTCGAATCCTTGCTCCGCCGAGTATTTTCTGTTTTTTAAGTTAAAACACTTTTTATTATTTGCAATAGGCCCCCTTGTACTTTACTAACTTGATTAACTTACGGAACTAACTTAGTTAGTATATATCCTTTATAACTAACAAACCAAGTTTAAGCGAGTCTCGCTTATAAACCTCCATTTTATTCCTGTTTTTAATCCAAAGCAAAACGTGACGATTAATTACATAATATATATATATATATATATATATATATATATCAAAATTTATTTATTTTTATTTTAATGATAAGGGTCCGATTTTACAATCCGGGTCGAATTTCGAAGGTCCGTTTTTTACGGATGTTACAATCTCCCAAAATTTTGGGAATTTCATCCCGAAATTAGGAGGAAACTGCTCGTATAGGATGAAGTGTAGGGTCTTCCCTAAACTTAACGATATCGATGCCGAGAATGCGCTCAAACTATGATATATCGAAAGGTAAGATGCATATATTATTGAGGCGGTAGCGTTCCTGATAAGGGTTGCCTTCCCAATTAAAGGAATCGCTTTTGATGCCAGTGATGAAGTAATGAAAAAAACGTTAAATGTTATGTATAAGGTAGCCGATCGTAGACTCCTTGACCATTACGATCTCGAAGCCCAAGATTGGCATATCAAAGATGTATTGCAGCTAAAGAGAAAATCACGTCCTAAAGATGACTTGTAACGCGAGAGAGTTTGCAACTGAGCTGTGAGGTATATATGTGATGCCCAACTGCAATCTGTGTCACGACTTGGGATTTTGAAAAGAAAAATTCTCATAAAATGCCACAATTTGAGTTGAATGAGCGAAATTATAGAATTTGAATTCTCCAATCACAAAACCAAAACAAACTAACTAAAACACTCATGATTAGTCTAACGCTGCTTTTGAAAATTTGACAGACACACTTATATATAGGAAGTACCAGCGGCGTATCCACCATGTCCCTACACTTTCTTTTGAGTTTTTAGGCTATTGCGTTTTAGAATTAAGACATTTCTTTGTGTTTTCTGGCCATTGCATTTTACAAATAAGACATTTCTTTGTGTTTTTTGTGCATTGCGTTTTAGAAAAATGTCATTTTTTAGGTTTTTTTTCCATTGCGTTTTACGCAACTGGGTTTCTTTCCATTGCATTTTACAGAATACACTTTCTTTTGTTTTTTAGGCCATTACGTTTTAGAAAGGAGACATTTTTAAGTGTTTTCTGGCCATTGCGTTTTATAAATAAGACATTTCTTTATGTTTTTGGTGCATTGCGTTTTAGGTAAAACACATTTTTATGTGTTTTCAGTCCATTGCGTTTTAGAAAATAGACATTTTAAGTGTTTTCTGTCCATTGCGTTTTAGAAATAAGACATGTGTTTGTGTTTTTGGTGCATTGCGTTTTAGGTAAAACACATTTTTATGTGTTTTCAGTCCATTGCGTTTTAGAAACTACACTTTCTTTTGAGTTTTTAGGCTATTGCGTTTTACAATTAAGACATTTCTTTGTGTTTACTGGCCATTGCGTTTTACAAATAAGACATTTCTTTGTTTTTTTGGTGCATTGCGTTTTACGCAACTGGGTTTTTTTCCATTGCGTTTTACGCAACTGGGTTTTCAAAATTTTTTTTTGAAAATATAGCAATAGTATACTCGTTTTAAAGATAAAAAAACGCTCATTTTTTGGTGCAATTTTTATAAAAAAATAATGTCGTATGAAAGAGTTATTAACGTTTAAAAAATGGGGGGGGGGGGATTGGAGGAGAGAGAAACTATTGTCTTGGATTGACTAGAATACCCCTAAACAAACTCACGCGGCTCTTTTCTTCCTTTCAATTTCCCTGATTTAATCTTAGCCCTTGATTAACTAAATGGATGGTCAAGATCACTTCCTAGCCTTCTTAGCCAAATAACTTTCCTATTGTATCTCCACCCTAGATGAGATTATAGACATGTATATCGCCAAATAAATTAATGTTGTCCTCAGAAAAACTTAGGGCCAAAGAAACCTCCAAAAATAAGTTGGCTGGGTTTTGGCAACTTGCTAAAAATACTGAAATTTAGCAAAATATAGTTTTAGGGTTAGGGTCAATTGTCTGCTCCTTTAATTAGTAGTCGCTGCATACTCAATAATAGCTTGTTGTCTTCCTATGTATGTTCATATTTACCATGCTACGGTTATCAATCTTCAATTGTCAGCTCTTATTTTTAGTTCATTCTTAGGTTCCAAAATTGGTGATCAGATGTATCTTAGGGTGTCAATTGTTTTGGGTTAACATGTTGATGGGTCGAATCATTGAACCTGAACATGATCTTTAAATTTATGCTTCTCAAAGACATCAACTATAAACCAGACACGCTTAAAATTGTGTAACCGAACAATTGGGCCTTTTAACGTATTTATCTTAAAGAGTCAATGGCTTTTTGCCCAATTGTGAATGTGTTAAACGAGTTGGAGAGTGGTAATAAGAGTTAAATGGGTTGAGGGGTTGATAGGTCAATTTGTTCAAATAAATGCGTTAAATGCGTTAAATACACAGGTCATCTCGAATTCGATCGTTCTGAAAATCCTGACTATTATCATGTCATATTGTAAAAATATATATTTTATGTATAATTAAATGGCATTTTTTATCATTAATTATCATTGACCTTAACACATTTATGTGTTTAATTGGTAATTATTCGATGGACATAATTACATTTACTACCTAAATAGGGTTTCTCCTTAGGTGTACAAACAGAGATAATTAGAGAGGTTGAATAGGAATCCTCAAACATAATTTGTCACCCCTTAAAAGTTAATCACTAATCAATCACCAACTTACATACATATCACCTCCTCTCTCTCTCTCTCTCTCTCTCTGATTTTCATCTTTCATAAACCTACCTAAAACCATGTTTCTCTCTAATTTTCATGTTTCATAAACCTACCTAAAACCATGTTTAATTGGTAATTATTTGGTAAACCTAATTACCCTTACTACTTATTTAGGGTTTATCCTTGGGTGTATAAATAGAGATTGTTAAAGATGGCTTAAAAGTTAATCACTAATCAATCACCAACTTACATATATAGTTTGTCACCCTCTCTCTCTCTCTAATTTTTCTGGGTTCATAAACCTATCTAAAATCATCTGTTGAAATATCAGTATAAATGTGCTCCTATTATTATGTGTTTGGCTAGTTTCTATTATTTCTTGTTTTATTTTGTGAGGTTTGGCTTATGTTTGCTCGTTGGGCCGCTCCCCTGTTTGTGTCGCTGGCCAGCTTCTCCTGGGCTCCTGTCCTTGGGCTTCTCTTCTTGGGCTCCAGCTGTCGCATATGTGCTAGGGTTATTTTCCCCTTTTAAGGGGTGGTTGGTGGCTGCTTATCATCATCGAGCATTTCAGCTCTCTTACTACTTCTTGGTGTTCTTTGTCTTTCTCATTTCCTCACAAGTAAAATACGTGAGCAGTCTTATAGTTATAGCATTTCTGTTTGTTCTTCTTGAACCTTTGTATCACCAGTCAATCTGTGATGACTGGATGATTGCTTTGTTGTAATCGTTTGATGCTTTGAATAAAGTGGTGCTGTGTGTTTGAATATAAACTTGTGACATGGTATCAGAGCCCCAAGGTTGAAATCGGGCTCTAGTTCTTCTTCCGCTGCGGTCTATTGCTCCGATTGTCCTTCTCTTGTCCGATCTAGGGTTTCTTCCTTGACGTCATCCTGTGGTCTGATTTCTGTTTCCGGAGTGGTTCTTGCTCAAAGGAGACGGTGCAGATCTAGTAGGTGTGAAACCCTAAGGTCTAGGGTTTGGTTTCCGTTGGTGCCTGGCTTCCGGTGATGGCGCTGCTAATACCCTTTCTGGGGTTGCTGTGTCCTTGTTAAAGAAGAAGATCCTCGTTGGTCCCATTAGGGAAAACCAACAGGAACTGACCTCCGGCTTTCTGACCTGTGTCTTGCAACCCTAAGTGAAGGTTGCAGTCATGGTCCCCTTCTCTGCTGGCACCCACTGTGAGATTGTTCCTGTCCTTGTCTTCTTTTTTGTTTTGCATCATTGTGTCTTGAGTCTAGGCATCCTTGATACCGGGTTAGGCAAAACCGGCTTTGATTATTGGGAGACAGAGAGCGTTCACTCTGTTGCATTGTGTCTGATTGTTGGTCTGTTAAGTTGTGGCTCCCTGGTCATTGTCTGCGGAGGCACCTTTGAGTGATGAACCTCTGATCGGACCTCTGTCCAGGCTTCGCCAGTGTGTGGTTGGTTCTCTTTGATTACTTGTCTGTTTGGCTCTTGACTGCTTATCTGTTTGCTTCTATTGTCTGCTTATTTGTTTACTGACTGTTCTGTTATGTGTTTCATTATCCTGCCATTATGCCTGATAAAACTGAAACTGCTGTGACCTTGATTAGCAAGTTGGATGCCAGTGACCTTCTATATTTGCATGCTAGTGACTCTAGTGGGCTCACAATTGTTAGCATAAAACTAGAAGGAACTGAAAACTATGTGGTCTGGTCTAATGCCATGAAACTTGCTTTAATGGCCAAAAACAAACTAGGTTTTGTTGATGGAACTTGCGTTAAATCAAAAGACAATGATGTGCTTGCTAGTCAGTGGGATCGGTGTAATTCTATTGTCCTTACCTAGATTTTGAACTCTATTTCTGATGAATTATATGTTGGTCAAGTCTATTCTAAACTTGCTTCAGAAGTGTGGGATGGTCTAAAAGACACCTATGATAAGGTTGATGGTTCTGTTGTGTTTAGCCTATATCAAAAAATTAACTCAGTTAGCCAAAATGGTTCCAGTGTGGCTGAATACTACCATAAAATTAACACTATGTGGAAACAGTTTGTTGCTATGTTGAAACTGCCTTCTTGCACCTGTAATGCTTCTGCTAAATTTAATGAGTTTAGTCAGTTAATTAAGCTTATGCAATTCTTAATGGGTCTTGATGATATTTTCCAACCTGTTAGGACAAATCTGTTAACTAGGGATCCTCTACTAACTATTAAAACTGCCTTCTCTATCATTTCTAGAGAAGAATCACACAGAGGATCTAATGGTGGGTCAAAAATTCCCAATGTTGGTTTTGCTGCTAAAACAAACAATTTTTATGACAACAAAAAGAGATTTAACAAGGGTCCCAACCCTAACCTTAAATGCTCTCATTGTAATAAAATTGGGCATACCATTGACAAATGTTTTGAACTGCATGGCTATCCCACCAATTATAGACAAAAACCTAATCAAAATGGTCAGTGGTCTAAGTCTAACAATTCTGCTAATAACAGTAATAGCCCCTCTGTTAACAACTCTATGTGTGATGCTAGTTCCTTGAATACTCTGTCTGCTGATCAGTTTTCTAAGTTGCTAGGTTTGCTGAATGAAAATAAAACTGAAGACACAAATAAGTCCAATGTAGGAGGTAAATGCTTTAACTCCTTCTCTACTCTAAGTGGTTACAAAAACTCATTTTGTTTCAACTCTATAAACTCACCATCACAACTGTTGAACTGAATCATTGACTCTGGTGCAAACCAGCACATGGTCATGGCCAGTGAAAACATGTTCAACAGTTGATGTCTCAGAATACAATATAACAATTAAACATCCTAATGGGACAGATGCTAAAGTTACAAAAATTGGGTGTTTTAAGCTATCTGACTCTGTGATCTTAAAAGATGTCTTTGTTGTGCCTGAATATTATGTGAATCTCATTTCTGTGTATAAGCTTGCTAAAGACAACAAACTTAGAGTTATTTTTGATGAAAATACTTGCTATATTCAGGATTCCTGCATAAAGAAAACCCTGGTGACTGGTAGACAAACTGAGGGTTTGTACTTTTGTGGTAATCCGTTAGGCACTAATTTCTCTTGCTTGAGTAAAACTGAAAATATAAAGCTCTGGCACTCAAGACTGGGACACCCAGCTGAACAAGTGTTAAAAGTTTTACAAATTAAAACTGAGTTAAATGACACCAGACCCTGTGACATCTGCCATAAGGCCAAACAACACAGGTTACCCTTTCCCCTAAGTGACCACAGGTTAACTAAAGTAGGGGATCTGGTTCACTTAGATGTTTGGGGACCTTGCAAGGTTACTAGTATAGACGGGTACAAATATTTTCTTACTATTGTAGACGAATTTGTATGGGTCTATCTAATGAAATCTAAATCTGAAGTGTTTGAGAACATACAAAGTTTTTATAATCCGGTAAAAACCCAATTTGAAGTGAATGTCAAAATTTTTAGAAGTGATAACGGATCTGAATTCATTAACTCACAAATGACTACTTTTGTTAAAACAAACGGTATCGTCCATCAAACCTCGTGTACTTATACTCTGCAACAAAACTGTGTTGTGGAAAGAAAACACAAACACTTGCTAAATGTTGCAAGAGCATTATTATTTCAGTCCAAAGTCCCTCTTAAATACTGGTCTGAATGTGTGCTTACTGCTTCCTACTTGATTAACAGGCTTCCCTCTTCTGTGCTGCATGGTAGTTCCCCTTATGAAAAGCTTTTTGGCTTTAAACCTTCTCTTGATCACTTGAAAGTTTTTGGTTGTCTCTGTTTTTTTACTGTTTTAGATAACACTGATAAACTTGAAGAAAGTGCTGAAAAATGTGTCTTTATGGGGTATTCCAACTATAAAAAGGGCTATAAGGTCTGGAGTTTAGATCAAAAGAAGTTCATCTTCTCCAGAGACGTCAGTTTTCATGAAACCATTTTTCCCTTTGAAAATAAAAACAACTCTCCAGATCAAGTTAGAATAGATGATTTAAACCAAATCGTTTTTTTCGACAACTTTGAAACTTCAAGTGATACAAATCCCTATGATGAAGAGAAGGACATTCCTGATTCTCCTGTTGAGACATAGCAACACAGTGACGAGGCTGAGCACACTGCTGATCAGCAATCATTAGGAAATAATGGTGTGAACCATGAATCCACTAGTGCTGAACCTGGTCTTGTGAGGGTTGAGTTGAACAACTCTAATGATGAATCAAACCTTCCTGAGGGTACCCAAACCATTAGGAGATCATCTAGATCTGTGTCTGCCCCTAAGAAGTTTAATGACTTTGTTGTTGGACACGCCAAATATAGTTATGATAAAGTTGTAAATTACTCCAACTTGCCTAGGGAAAATATCTGTTTAGCTGCCAATGTTAACAAAACCATCGAACCGTCCACCTATAAAGAAGCCAGCAAAGACAAAAGGTGGATTGATGCGATGAATGAAGAGCTATCAGCTCTTCACAGAAACAACACCTGGGATATAGTGGACCTACCTAGTGGAAAAAAACCCATTGGGTGTAAATGGGTTTTTAAAGTCAAATATAAATCCACGGGTGAGATTGATAGATTCAAAGCTAGACTCGTTGCTAAAGGTTATAACCAACGATAAAGAAGTCAGCAAAGACAAAAGGTGGATTGATGCGATGAATGAAGAGCTATCAGCTCTTCACAGAAACAACACCTGGGATATAGTGGACCTACCTAGTGGAAAAAAACCCATTGGGTGTAAATGGGTTTTTAAAGTCAAATATAAATCCACGGGTGAGATTGATAGATTCAAAGCTAGACTCGTTGCTAAAGGTTATAACCAACGAGAGGGTATAGACTTTGAGGAAACATTCTCACATGTGGTCAAAATGGTCACTGTCAGATGTGTCATCAGTTTGTCTGTTCAAAATAACTGGCCTATGTACCAACTTGATGTCAATAATGCTTTTCTTTATGGTCATCTCAAGGAAGAAAAAGTTTATATGAGTCTTTCGGATGGTCTAGGTGTCAAATATCAAAACAAAGTTTGCAAATTGAACAAGTCATTGTATGGCCTCAAACAGGCCCCACGCATGTGGAAAGAAAGACTTGTTCAGGCTCTTGTTAAATTCGGATTCATACAGTCCAAGTGTGATCATTCTATGTTTATCATGTCAACAAAAGACATCTTTGTTGTCCTTCTCGTCTACGTAGATGATATTGTTATAACAGGAAATAATGAAGGAAAAGTGACTGAAGTAAAATTTTTTTTGAAAACTGAATTTCTAATTAAGGACCTTGGGCTCTTAAAATTTTTTCTTGGCATTGAGGTCATAGAAACTGGGGATGGGGTGTGTCTCTCTCAAAGGAAATACTGCATGGACCTTCTCAATGAATATGGGATGAGTGGTAGCAAACCCATTGGTTCTCCTATTGACCAAAATCATGTTCTAACAAACTAAGTAAAAAAGGAAACCAATTTGGTTGACGTTACCCAATATCAAAAACTAATTGGTAAGTTGATTTATTTGTCCCATACTCGCCCAGATATAGCATATTCAGTTCATTATCTATCTCAGTTTATACATCAACCCACTGAAGCCCACACTTAGATTGCTTTCAAGGCGTTACGATACCTAAAGGGGGCACCTGGAACTGGGATTATGTTTAAAAAAACTGACACGTTCCATTTAACTGCCTATTCCGATTCGGACTGGGCAAAAAGCACTGAAAGTAGAAGGTCAGTAACTGGTTTCTGTATCTTTCTTCGGGGCTCGTAAGTCTCTTGGAAAAGCAAGAAACAAAGCGTTGTGTCTCGATCGTCTGCTGAAGCAGAGTACAGGTCAATGTGCAGCGCTATATGTGAGGTATTGTGGCTGATCAACATTCTTAGAGAGCTAAATGTTGAGGTCTCTCTTCCTATTACGCTAAAGTGTGATAGCTCCGCTGCCTTGTCCATTGCTGCTAACCCTGTGTTTCATGACAAGACCAAGCACTTTGAAGTTGACTTGTTCTTTTTATGAGAAAAAATAGCTTCGGGACAGATCAAGACTTGTGGTATAAAAACTGAACATCAGCTCGCTGACCTGTTTACCAAGGGCCTTTTACCTACAGCTCATGCTCATATGTGTAAGTCCATTGGCCTTCTTAACCTATTTGCACATTTAAACTGAGGGGGGTGTTGAAATATGTTGGACCCAGTATGGCCTTAACAACTTCTTTTTACGTAATATGGCAAGTGATTTCAGTATATGTGAAAAAGATGTGCGGAAATGGAAATCAGACTTTCAAAAAACAAGACCTACAGAATTATCAAGTTTATATCACTTTGAAACAAATTAGTTTAACAAGGTGATTGTAAGATTATTATCTAATACAAATGAATCTTGATTTCTGTGGGTGAGAAGAGCAGTGGAGTTTGGGTGTTTGTATATGAATGCTAAGCTTCAAACTCAAGTATCTTCTGCCTCTCGAGCCTTCTATTTATAGACGGCTGTGGACATGAATAAACAATAGTTTATTCATGCAATAAGTCTTGCGTAAAGTAGCAATTTGACATATTCATTGAATCCGTCGTTCAAGTTGCATTTGTAATCATGAAAACCAATAATGTCATGCTTCGGTCATGGGTGGCAGGATAGAGTTGTAATTTTTAGACAAGCGAGGCTTTTATCAGAATTTCTGATAAACCACTTCATCAGAAATTCTGGTGAACAAATCATCAGAAAGTCTGATGATCAGAATTTGTCAGAAACTGATCAGAAATATCATCAGATCCATCAGAAATGACCTTCTCTGATAATCCAAATCAACTCTTGTTGGTGCACTACATCTGTCGACTTCGTCTTGGATCGAGTCTTAGATTACATTGTATAGATTAGGGCACATTTCACGAGAAAATAGGATAGTATATGTGTCTTGGTTGCTGATTTCGCTCATAGGGTTTTACAGGATATTTCGCTTATGTGGTCATGACTGATATCGCTCTTGTGTACATGTACCTTGGGGCGAAATCAGGAACCCTATATATAGGGTCACTTGAACGAAATCACAGAATATAGGTATGAATTCCATACTAAGGTGCTTCCGGTGTGAAGACTGCTTGTAATTGTGTTCCAATCAATACAATCAGTAGTTAAAGTGAAGAATAAGCTGTTTCTAGCTTTGTTTCTTGTTATTCCGCACCTGAAACAAAGTAGAACACCTCTGAACGACTCATTCGGGTCAGGTCACCGATCCTACAATTGGTATCAGAGCTCAGGAGGAGGAGTTCTGCAGAGATTAGCTGGAATTCATCAAGTTTTCTTACTTCTAAACCTTATTTCTTCACCAGAACGAGATTTACCGGAAAAAATCGGCTCAAAATTTCACAGACTATAGATAATTGGACATAGAGAAATCCCTGAAAGTTTGACACTGAAATTCGGACTAAAAATGGACCAAATTGCATTCCGAGTTGATTTCGCTCATGTGGACAATCTCTGATTTCGCTCTTAGTTCATCTTAATTTCGCTCCAAGACCACCCAAACTGTAACAACTATCACTAAAATCGATAATTAGGATGATAATTAGTTAATAAGAAAACCTTAATTGAGACACCCAAGTAATTCTGCACAAACCCTGAAAATTTCAGAGCAATCGGAATCAGGATCAGGGCCCCTAAAACTCAAGGGGGGTAAACCCTAGTTGACGATTATCTACTTAAAACGTTGTTGAAATATAATTGGACCAAATTTCTGACTTATCAGGGCTAGTCCCGTGCAGGGCAAGCCAAAGAATTTTTAGGTGTCCCTTACGGACCGTAAGGGCTCAGGCTTACGGTCCGTAAGCAAGTCCAAATTCGTGTATAAATAGCCGACCTTGGCACTTGCTTTCTGTTGTTATAATGACGGCCAAATTCCTTTTGTACGTCGAGATAGAGCTGTAATACTACAATTAAACACACACAATCACAAGGTGCTGCCGCAATCAGGGTAATAACTCGATCGCTATTACGATTCAACGTCCGATCGATTATAACTATCCAACGATTGTCTGAGTGCTGCTCAAATTGAGCTTCTACTTTGAGTATTCGTCGTGATTTCGACTTGAATATCTGAGTGCTGTTCGAATTCGGACTATGCTCTGTTATTCGTTGTGAATCCGATTGAATTATTAAGTATTGCACTTATTAATCATTGTGAGGGTTTGATCTCGTGAATTGACGTAACTGCTGAATTAGTTACTAACCTATTGTGTGTGCATTATTATCAAATTAGGTTTAATCAAGGCTAATCAGTAGGCTTATACCTTGCCCGTTAAATCTGCAATGTGAGTCATTCTCTTTTTATCAACTGTTTTACAATACTCCAAATTATTTTCAAAATGTTATAATTACAGGGATTAAGTCGTGGTTATCTTGACCGCTGGTTAGTGGGGTATTGTGCACATTACTAATTTCTCACAGTTAGGCAATAAGCCCTAACAGTGGTTAGGCTAATAAGACCTAACAGTGACAAAACGTCACTAATTGGGTGACTGGACCCAATAGTGGTATGACCATCGTCACACGGGTGGCAAGACCAGATATTAATTAAGATACTGCCATAGTAATCGCTCTTATGCTGTAATTTATAACTATGTGTCATTTTATCAAAATGAATGATTCACTCAGTATTTCCCCGCTGACAAAACATTTTTACAACATGTTTCAGGTGACATACTGTGATTCCAGTACACGTGCTACGGAGCACCATCAAAGCTTGAGATAGTGGCTCAATTAAATAAATAAACATGTTTGTAAAATAATAAAAGTTATGATATTTACGGGATTTATTCCGAAACGTAAATAAATAATACTCGACATTTTTCAAGTTTAAAACGATCCTGTTAAGACTTCCGCTATAAAAATAAATACCACGGGATTTTCTGTCCCGCGGCTCCTGAAACGGGTCAAACCGGGTCGGGGGCCGTGACACAAACAGCCCTGATTTCGCTCCTGTGTTGCATCTGATTTCGCTCTTGGGGCATAAAAATTGAGATTTCGCTCTTGTGTCAGTGCTAATTTCGCTTCAGAGACACATATCTTGGGATTTCGCTTTTGTGACACATTTACCTTGTGATTTCGCTCTTGTGATCATCTGATTTCGCTTTTAAGGTCTGTCTGGGATTTCGCTCATAGCTGCAATTTGTTGATTTTGCTTATAAGTCACTGATTTTGAAAAACGTGATAAGTCATCATGGATACCGAGTTTTACAACGCGTTTGCAACTCCGTCTAGTCCGTCCGTCATTGCTCAAGTTATGAATTTGGAAAATGAAACAGGAACCACCCAAAAGCCCCCGAAACTGATGAGTATCGAAGAATACTACGGGTGGAAAGATAGATTCGAAAACTGGGTTCAGGCGAACCATCTCAGGTCTTGGGAATGTATTCTGAAGAAATACGTGTTGCCTAGAACAGATTTGCAGGTTTTAAAAGAGCTATCTGATTTCACAGATCAAGAACGGGTTATGTACAAAGCCGAAAAGATGATAATCAGTCTGTTGCAACAAGCCATCAAAGAAGACATCTTCATATTGCTACAGCACGACAAAACTGCAAAATCAATCCAGGATGCACTTAAAGTTAAATTTAAGGGTAGTGAAAACATGATAAAGAGCAAGAAGGCGTTGCTCAAGAAAGAGTTTGATCTGTTTAGAAGTTTACCGGGAGAGGATACGAAGAAGCTAATTGAACGTTACTGCCACCTAGTGCGATCAATGTCGATGTTGAGTATTACAAAAGATCGTGACGAGTGGGTAGACAAGCTAGCCGATGCGTTACCAAAGAAAGAGTGGGGAACGTATTTGATGATTCTGAAGAATACGGGTGTTTATGATGGGTTGACTATTTCTCATTTTATATAAAAGATCGAGAGTCAGGATTTGGAACAACAGAACATCGCTAGGATGAATAGTCCAAGTGGTCAACAGGACGTAAAGATGTACTACAAAGGTAGTGTTCCAGTTCCAGAAGCTGAGAGAAGTCCGAAAATCCAAACTGCATTTAGTGCTAGGGATTCAACGGAAAAGGCTGATCAGGGTTCAAACAAAAGCAGCAGTGGATTCTCATCATTTCCAAGTATCAATCCTAAAGAGTCAAATACAAGTTTTCAGTCTCAGAGTACAAAGACAAGAAATGGTTACGTGATTCAGTGTAACATCTCTCTAAATCTTCCAGAAGGTCAAAGTTTTTTGGAAGAAACTGCTTAAGACCACATGGCTCTACTTGGTTCTGTGTTGTTATCTTATGAGGGTCTAGTTGCTGGTCGGATCGGAAATCCTATGCTCACAAAGGAGGATTACGATCAAATAGACGCCGAAGAGATGGAACTGATGGACATTAAATGGTGTCTAGCAAGTGTTCTCAGACGAGCTGAAAAATTCAAGCTTATTACTGGGAGAAATGACTTTCTCGATGCTCATGTATCTACTTTAGGTTTTGATAAATCTAAAGTTACCTGTTTTTGATGCAGGGAGAAAGGACATTTCAAGCGGGAATGCAAGAACAGGGAAGCTAGTGGTGCTCAGAATCCGTTTGGAAAAGATGATTACTACCGGAAAGTCATTTATCAGCAGGTTGGTCAATCACAAGACTCACAGACGGCTCATGGTAGGAAGATTTAGGATTCCAAGAGAGCGTGTTTGGTAGACTTCAACTGGAACAACTACATATCACCTGAAAGCAAAGCATGTATAGTCAATCAAGATGAAGAAAGACTACCTGAAGGCTTCAGCTGGGATATGTTTATTGATGAAAAGGGAGAATTCAAAGCTTTCATTGCTAAGATTATTAGAGAACTAGACATGTTTGCCACATGGATGAAGTCTATTGGAGAGACTGTGAAGAGTGTGGAGGAAGAGTCTGTTGCATCTGATAAAAGCTCATATAGTACTGATGAAAATTCACAAAGTTCAGATGAAAGTGTACAAAAACGATGTTAGCTCAGAAAAGGAAGTTGTTTTTGATCAAACACCATCTGATTCTGGTGTATCAGATGCTAGTTCTGAAAAATCCGTACAGTTTGATCAGTCACCTCCAGATGATAGTAGTAGTGATGATGAGGAAGAAATGCATATTAACATTGCAAAATCTCATCTTTCTTCTGAAAGTTTTCATTTCTATTTTGCAGATCGCTTGGAGAAACTGAAGGAGAAATGAGCTGCTAAAGAACAACAACAAATGAAAACTGAAGATGTTGTTCAGAATGAGAAAGTTGAAAGTGTTGGTGAGGAGATTGCTGAAGTTGAGAAGGTGATTGAAGAAGAAAAAGTGGTTGAAGTGGTGAAGACAATCGAAGTTGAAAAGATTGTTGAAGTTATCAAGCCTTGTGAAAAGTGTCTTGAAGATTGCAAAGAATGTGCAGCAAAGAATGAGATAATTGCTGAGTATGAAAAGAAGAAGGAGCAGTTACTGTTCAACCTTAACTATGTGAAAGAATCTTATGATGTCTTGAACAAAACAGTAACTGGCCTCCAAAAGACAAATTCAGAAAGAGAACAAGCACTAACGATGATGAATGCTGTAATGATGACAAAGCAGAAAGCTATCAACTTTTATATCGAAGAGAGTGCTAAATGAAAGCAAGAGTTGGAGACAGAAAAGATTGAGAATGAGAGAATTAGACGTTTGTTACAAAGTTATTCTAGTTCTGATTATCTCATTGATCGTATTTACCCAACTGTTGCAGGAATGGAAGCTTTTCAAGATGACAAGCCGAAGAAGAAAGATACTGGTAAGAAACCGGCTGTTAGATATAATAAGTGTCCGCCTCCAATTTAGGAAGGGTACTCTCCTAGAAAACCAAACGAGGAGCAACTTGAAAAAGCAGTCAATATAAAGCTTAAAACCGATACAACTAATGAATTACCAGAAAACATTGATGTCACGTTCACCTCATCTGACACTGATCATGAGTCTGAGTTAATAAAAAAGGTGGTCGATCAGGTGTTGGATACTGATGAGGAGTCCGAGTCAAAGTCTGAGTCTGGAGGGTCAAATTCGTCAGTCAACAGTCCAAAATCGTCGGTTAAACGGTCTTATAGTAAAGAATTTTTGTTATCAAAAGCAAATTTAGATGATGAAACATTTGAAGTCGCATACACTTTAAATGATTCGGACAAATTATACTCTGACAAAGAGTTTCCAATAAGAAGTGTTCGTTTTGACATGATCAAAAAGGTTTTCAAAATGACAGAAATTAACATTTTTGAAATAAAAGATTTAAATCTTACTAGAAAACCTAAAAAGTATACTTCAAGAGTTCAACAACGTTTAAACAAGAAAAAGGGTTACAATTCTGGTCCTGGTTTTCAAAAGAAACCTAACCAAAATCGTAGCTACAAAAAGAAAGGTCTTGGCTTTATTCCACCAGAAAATCATAAAAATATGAAAAATTCTAAAACAAAAACAAAATTTGTGTCAGGTGGGAGTACTGAAGTTGAACAGAAGAAACCATTCTAGAGACAGTTAAATCAAGAGTTTCTTGCTGAAAAGAAGAGAAATGGAACTGAAGTGTTTCGTCCTAAAGAGACTCAAACCTGTTACAAGTGCAATGAAGCTGGTCACATTGCATGGAACTGTTCGAAAAATGCCAAAGCAAAACAGGGAGTTTCTAAGAAAATGAAAGAAAAAGTTGTTGACGTTGAACCACCAACCGAAAAATTTAAAATTTTTAAAAACTCAACTTATGAAGTTGGTGAGTGTTCTAAAAAGAATGTTTACAAAAGGAAAGAGAAAGACAACCAAGTGTGGGTTGTTAAAAAGGTAGATGAGAAAGTCAGCGATGAATCTGGTTCCACAAAGCCAGAAGAGCCACAGGGTGAAGTAAAAATTTCAGTGAATGATGATGATTTTCCATCACTGAAGTTTGAAGAGGTTAAACAAAAAGTTGGTAAGGTTGAAATCTCGAATCAGTTTTACACAGAGAAAACTAAGTTTGATGTCGAGAAAACATTCAATGGGAATGTAAAGAAAATTTTTGGGAAAATGTTGAATGGGAAAGCAAAAGGGGTTAATGACTTTTATGCAACTAAAAAGGCAACATACAACCCCACTGCGCAAGAATTGAAAGCCATCAAGTCTAAGAAGACTTGGATGGAAGTCTGTTTTCCTTAAAGTCTTAGGACTACGCCGGAGATCCCAAGTTTATATCGTGGATCAGGAATCGGCATCATTCATATGTTATGAGAGTTGAATGAATTTGAATAATATTTTGAATATTACAGGTTAAAGGACTACGCCGGAGCTTCCAGGTTGGTAAGTGAGAAGCAGGAATCGGCATTCTAATTGGTAAAATGATTCTTGTAGATGTAACATGCCTACAAGTGGTATTATTTGTGATCTTACAATTGGAACAGAGGTTGATTGATTGCAAAACGGTAAATCAGGGACATTAAGTTATACTTGATTTACTACACATGATAAAATAGACAAGATGATGAACCATATCCCCGATTTTAACAAGTGGTTAACCTACAAGTGATAAACACAAACTCATTTTCCGGAAAAATCATTTTGATTAAAACAAACTTAAGTGTTTTGGAATCTAAATGAGAAAATGGTTTGTGAAAGGGGGAGTTCAGATTGTTTATGTCTAGTGGATGGCGAATTGATGCAATTCGATGTCAATTGTCAAGTTTTTGTATAGTTTGGTTTTACATTTGGGCCAAGAGATTCGATAGTTTTCAAATTTTCTTTGAAATATCAGAAAATTTGAAAAATCCAAAAACATCAGAAAATTTGAAAAATCCAAAAACATCAGAAAATTTGAAAAATCCAAAAACATCAGAAAATTTGAAAAAGCCAAAAACATGATAAAAATCAAAAATGAGTTTTGTTGTGAAAAGAGGATATGATAGTACATCAGTAGACTGTCACAACATGCTAAAGATTTGGAAAGATAAAATGTGATAAACAATCTCACTGTGGATGTGTCAGCAGGTTTTTACACACTTAGTAAATTGTGACGAGATATAAACCTAAAATTTCAAACTTGCTTGTTCTGTGGGTTAACAACTTCTTGGATATATAGGTAACACCTGAAATCTTGTTTGAAAGGTCCCTTATTCTGAGATACTAGGTCTTTATACTCAGTGATATCTGGGGTATTATCCCAGGACTTCTGCTGTATGGAAGTACTGACCTAGTCCCCGGATAATGCTTTCTGCAAAAGCTTTGAAATATAAGCTCGCCCTCAGCAAGCTGATGAAACAATAAAATTGATAGTCGCTGCTGTTGTATTCAAAAGATCCTCTAAAGGGGACACACCGAAAACTCGAAGCCGTCATCTCTTTGCGTATACAGAAGTATCGACCTGAGCTCTCACGGCCCTCGCATCTAACCCCTGACAGATATCATCTATGGCCTACTCACCTGTAAGATTGAATATTGGGATCTGGATACGGGAGTATATTCAAGTTAGTAGGACACACGGATAAGTTCAAGTAATTAAGACATTAACATCGTATCTCGGATCAATTGAAATTTCTGTGAAAATTTAAGTGGACAAATATACTGACAATCTAGGTGAATTGTTTAGAACTTAAAATGAAATAGCAGCTTAACGGTGTTAGTGACATGTCTCAAAAACTGATATGATCCTCTTACGCAAACTCACAAAAATATTGTTTGTAAATATTTCATTTCTGCATTTTCTAATTCTACAAGTGGTGTCATTTACTTTCTTTCAGAAAATTCAAAAAGATTTTGTGTGTGTTTTAGCATAAATTTTTTTGAAAAAGTCAAAAAGATTTTAGACAACTGATGTTGGAAAGCTGATTTTCAAAATTCCGAGTGCTAAACATGATGACATTGTTGTGAGGGGGAGTGTATATTGAACATCAAATGTGTTTTTTAAATCAACAAGTGGTTCATCATGTGTGTGTGATCTGAGGGAGAGTGATTGTTGATGCATATGTTTATGAGAGGGAGTAGTCTGATTATTTCAGAGTGTTGGTGCATACGTTTATACTCAAGTTGTTAAATGAAAATCCTACTTTGAGATAGAGTTTATGCAGGAGTCAAGATGAGCCAGGTCAATTGATCCTGAGATCTAAATTAGACGAGAGCTAGGTTACGATACCTGCAGACTCTGATTGAATAAAGCCAGGTTTCTGATTCCTGTAGACGCTGAAGACAAAGTATGAGCCAGGCTATTGATCGTAAGCAGAACTAGAGCCAAGTTTCAATCTTGGAAACTAAAGACTCTGTGGATAGAGCTTGAGCCAGGTTTCGATTCTATGGACAAAGTTAAAGCCAGGCAACAATCTTGGAACATGAAGAGCCAGGCTGATCGATTCTGTGAAGATGTGGAATGGAAAGCCAGACAACGATCCTGAAGCAGATGCTGCTGAAGAACAAAGAAATACCAGCACATTGTTAAGGGGAGTCTGTTGATAAAGATAGAGAGAGAGAGAAGCCCAGAGACTGATCAAGACTGAAGAAGTGAAGACACAGCATTGTCGTGACTCGATGGACGACTCGTCAACATCTGAGGGGGAGTCTGTTGGTGCACTACATCTATCGACTTCGTCTTGGATCGAGTCTTAGATTGCATTGTATAGATTAGGGCACGTTTTACGAGAAAATAGGATAGTATATGTGTCTTGGTTGCTAATTTCGCTCATAGGTTTTTACAGGATATTTCGCTTATGTGGTCATGACTGATTTCGCTCTTGTGTACATGTACCTTGGGGCGAAATTAGGAACCCTATATATAGGGTCACTTGAGAGAAATCACAGAATAGAGGTACGAATTCCATACTGAGGTGCTGCCGGTGTGAAGACAGCTTGTAATTGTGTTCCAATCAATGCAATCAGTAGTTAAAGTGAAGAATCAGCTGTTTCTAGCTTTGTTTCTTGTTATTCCGCACCTGAAACAGAGTAGAACACCACTGAACGACTCATTCGGGTCAGGTCACCGATCCTACAACTCTTGATCAACTTGTGATTCTTTGTAGTAGATACTTTGCTTTTAAGTTGTCCCAACTGATTTTCTTCATCTTGCTGTGTTCTTCAGGACTGTTATCTTCTTCAGAGATCCAGTTTGTTGGGATTGAACCCTAACAGAGGAACAGATAATGTAAAGCCAAAACCGGATCCCATCAGTGGACTTCAAATAAGCAGCAGTTTACTCTAATCTCTGCCCTTGACAGTGGTTATCTAACAACTGATAATCTTAAGTGCTGCTCAACTACAACAACTGATAAACCAAACTCTGATGATTACCTAACAACTACTAAAGACAAACTATGTTGCTCTATCTACTGCTGTTTCCTAAGTGCTGCTGAAGACTCAAGCACTGCCCTCTCAAAGACTGGTCACCTTTGAAGAAAGCATTGAAGACTCAACATCTATGCTAAGGCTACAACAGTGGAACGTGAAGCAGTAGTTTTCATTTTGTTTTGTATGTTAGTGAATATCAGATGTTACATAACAGTAGTTTGTAGAGGACAGTGTTTGTAGTTTGTTAGGTCGTTAGATGTCACTATCATGGTGACGTCAGCTGAAGTATATCAGTAGTTTGGTTTGCCTATAAGTATGACAGTACTCTGTACTGTTACACTTGATCGTTTTGAGTGAGTTCTTCTCCTCAATTCATCCTTTCATCTTGTGCAACCAACTCTGGTGTATCAGGCTGAGGGGGAGTTTAGATTGTAAGCTTTTACTGTAATCTTTTGCTTTTATGTAAATCATTTGAATCAATGAAAAGCAATTGTTTCTCAATCTATACTTTCCTTTGTTTGTGTTTACATAGTTTGCTACTCATTTCCGCTGCACTTACTCGTTTTATGCAAACAAACAGGAATCATGACAGCCTCAGATCCTAACAATTGGTATCAGAGCTTGGACAGTCAAATTCGATCTAACAATCAATTTGACATAACAGTTCAGCTCAAAATTCATTGATACTAAGGTTGGTTGCATTCAGTTGAAAAACAGAGTAATGAGCAAATCATGATCAAAATGGTTATTCAAAAACTTTGTTAATCAACCAAGGTGTCATATGACACACAAATCTCACACAACAAATGTTTTCATGCATATGTCACTCATAGTTTTCAGATCTGTAAAATATCTGATAAATTATGGGATCGTTCGATGCTTTCAAAATTGATTTCAATTGTTGTTTTGATATTTGTGATGTTTTCAATAAACACTAAAGTATCTACCTCAGATCAGCATAACTTGTGTTCTTCTAAGACACTAGTATACCGCTGATATAGAAAAGAGGGAAATAAAACTTTAGTCAAAAATTTCTCATGTGTTCAAAGGCAAGTTGAGTACCTTCAAAAGGACCAAATCTACTTTGTCCAAAACACAATGAGAAAATAAAATGTCAAAACAGTCCTAATCATAAGTAATGTGAGATCTGAACTAAAACATGCTCAAACATGGTCAGATTTCTTAAAACATTGCTTCAAAGTGATTATGGACAAGGTATGTTCAAAATAAAATCTCCTAGTGAGTATTTCTGAACATATGAATAATAAGGGTAAAAAGGGAAAAGGGAAATAAAAATCTCAAAGTGTGGCTATCTCAAAACTTTTGAAATCAAAAGAAAAGAGTATTAGCATAAAACGCTTGTGAGGTTAGAATTAGATCTTCAGTGGTCATCATACAACTGTGTGCATTCATCAATACAGAAATTGTTCTGGTAACAATGGCATATCCAGTGATTGCGCTTAAAAGAAATTTACAATCAATTGACAAGAAAATGACCCAAATAATGGTCAGAATAACTTGAGAATAATTTGATCATTTACTTGAAAAGAGTGTCAGATCCTTTTGATTAGCTCCAAAACATCCTTTAACTTTTTTTAAGGTGTTTTTCTTTTAATAAAACCAGATGCATTTTAATTTCTATAAAATGTATTTTGAACTTTTACTCATTTTTAATAGTGAAAGTTCATCTCTGGATAGGATGTAATCTCCTTATTTTTTTGTGAGAAATTACTATCCTTAAAACTGGTCAAAAAGAAATGACTCACACATCAAGGTCATGTTGAGCTCAAGTTTAGTTTGTCACGGATCAGAAATTGATTGTAAATTCATTTGTGAACTACTAAGACACTCATGTTCTAGTAATTAGACATAAAATGAGTTGTTCTGAGTAGAGCAAGACTTCATCATGTGGAATGCTAAACCACTGTCTGAAAAATAGACAGATGGCAAAACCTTGAACAAAATTTCTGAGAATCACTGTTGACAATTTTATCTTGATATGATACATCTAAAATATATCCTGTTAAGAATAGCATTTCTGTAAACGTCAGATGATAGATAAGATATTGTGTTTTCACAAAGACAAAAATCAATATCTACATCTAAAATCAACAGATGCTAAAATTATTTGTCAAAAGTCAAAACACTGCTGCACAAACAGTTGCTAAACATATGAACCTCATTTGTTTCTATCCACTGCTGTATCTAAAATGCTGTTGTGCCTTAACATCTACTCTCTAAAGTCTGTCCACTGCTAAAGTGTCAACCTCTGTTCTTCAAAAACACTGATGCTCAAAATCATTGTTTCTTCCACTGTTTCATTTTATTACCGTTGTAACTACTGATGCTTGATTCATCAGTAGTTGTCAAAACAACTGTCTTCCATCATTTTCCATTTCTTCAGATGTTTGACACGTGGTCAGTTTTTAGCCTTCAGATCAAAATAACCGCTGCCACATCAGCAATCACTTTTTCCCTAAATAAAACCCTGATTAAATCCAAACAGAGGATTACACTGTCGAATTGAATTCCAAACATTCTCTTCACAAAACAGTTTCCCTCTCATAACTCCAAAAATCTTCTTCGATATTCATCATCAAAAATGACGAAGCCAAAATCGAAATCAAAAACAAAACCTTCATCATCTTCCTCCAAAACAGCAGAAGCCACTGAAATGGCCGCTGAAACCATGGAGATACGCTACAAAGCTCCACACAATTATGTGGGTATACTCACAAAACCCACCGATAACCACACATTCGACTCCATCCTTGATATTCTCTCTGCATCAAAGTACAAAACTTTGATAACAGCAGACGCTCTTATTTACCTTGATACCCAGAGAGAGTTCTGGAAAAATGCTACCCTTGAAAAACAAGGAGATATCACCGCCGCCATCAACTCCTCGATACAGGGTAAGAAGGTAAAAATCTCTCCGAAATCCATCTCTGAAACCTTTAAACTCGATGATTTAAATGGAAAAACTTCTTTTACAAAAGACGAGTTGGTAAAGGATTTCATGAACAGGGGTTATGCAGAACAACCAAAGGTAGATACCCTACAAAAGGGTTATTTCCCTTCTGCACCCAGATTTTTATTTCACACACTGCTCATGTGTGTTTCAAATAAAACAACATCCTTCAATGAGATTCCAACAAAAATTCAATGCCTGGGGTATGCAATTTTAAACGATAAAAACTTTAACTACTCCCAGGTAATATTTGATGATTTGGTAAAGAACGTTGATAATAAGGCTTTTCTTCTCTTTCCGAGATTTCTAAGCTATTATTTTGAACAAACATTTGTGGAGAAAGATGCAGAACTGCCCAAACAAGGTGTCTCATTCAAAATAAACTTTCTAACAAAAGAAACTTTTTTCAAGAATGATGGCACCAATAAAATTAAAAACAAAAGAGGCAAAGCAGGTTTTAGAAACTGCCACTGATCCTGTAGTAACCACTGCTGAGCCCACTGCTCCAGGTGATCAAAGTAGCACACCCACTGCTTTGAAACCAACACCTGCCACCAAAAAGACCAAAAGAAAAACATCTAGAAAACCCACAAAACCCACACCAAAGGCAACTCTGGAAGATGAGATCCCAGAGTTAATGCCAGTGACAACACAAAAGTCACAAGAAACCACTGCTGCTACTTCCTCACAGCAGTTGGAAGAAAGATCTCAACCCCAGCCAAAAACTCCTCCTGCATCCTCACAAAAGGGTCAGGTTGTAAGCACAGGGACACCACATTATGAAGCTCTGTATCCACTCGGATCCATCTTCCACAGTCCTGATCCCAAGGACATGTCTCTTTCTACCCCCACACCCTCACCAATAATAATGCCACAATCAATAATACCCCTGTTGCATGCAGTTGATATTGCACAGACAAAAACCAGTTCCTCTCAATCACCTATTACTGAGAGCATACCTCCACAAGTGACTGGGTCTGATGTTAATACCTCTACTATCCCAGCAACAGTTGAGGAGGTTACACCCCTTGAGTTACAAGTAACTCTTGGTGGTAGTTCAAGTGGAGCAGCAACTACAACTGATGGATCAACAGATTTTCAGTTGGACAGTTGTTTCATAACTAAGACTCCCTTGAAGGCAATTTCTTCCATGGCAACATCGGTAACCACCAGTAAGTTAAATATAACCACTGGTACCATCAAAGGTCTATCGGTTGCTGAAGAAAGAAGTCCCCAGTACCAAGAACAAGGGGCATCAATGGATGATATTTGGGAATCACTTCCTAAGTCAAACATTGATACAACCACTGCTGGTGGGGATTCAGATGATCCTGTTAATTCAGGTGATGATTCAAGATATAATGAATTGACGGCCAGAGTTGAAAACCTGGAATCTTCAGTTGCAGAAATAAAAGATATGGTGCAGCAGCTGTTAGAAGCTCAAATAGCCCAATCTTCTGCCCCTCCTGCTCAAGCACCTGCTCCACAAGCATTTGCTGCAAATGAGCTATGGAATATTCTCCAACCACTGCTTGAACATCAGCAACAATTGGCTGCTAAACAGCACGCAAATCAAGTAAAAATGCTGACCAACATTGTTGAATCTCGGTTCAAAGATACACAAGCTGATATCAAGGCTATAAAGGCCAGCATTCAACAGAATGCTCAAAGTGAGAAAGCTCCTTCTGCCATTTTCTTCATGGATACACCCCTGGCAGATAATGCCAAAAAGGGGGAGAAAAACAGGTTGAAAAAGAAAGGTATAGAAGATGGGATGCATATTGAACCTGAGAAACCCAAAACAGCTGATACACCAGCAGTTACAAAAACTGCTGCAAGTAGCCAAACAGTTGCCATCTCATCAACACACACCACCTCATCACACACCATCGCAACTACTGTTCACCACCACCTGTGTCTACAACACAAATATCCTCATCGAAACCAAAAACCACCAAACCACCATCATCCAAAGCCACACCACCACTGCCTCCTGCCATAAAGCAGAAGACAGCAAATGTTACAACATCTGCTATAGTGACAACAGTGATTGAAGCACCAGTTGTTTCAACCACTGTTAGTCAATCACAATCCACTGCTATCCAATCTCAAATCACTGATCCACCCAAAACATCATCAGTCTCCTCTTCAAAAAGAAGAAGGGTCTTCATTCCTGATGATGAGTCACCACCACCATCACCACCTTCAAATATCATTTCCCATTCTCCATCCCCTGCTCAAAAGCAGAAGACAACAACTGATACATTAGTAGTTGTAATGACAACAGCAGTTGAGACACCAGTTGTTTCAACCACTGTTAGTCAGTCATCCACAACTGCCCTAATTCTTCCTATATCTCTTCCTATATCACAACCACAGCTCTTGAAAAGAAAAAGAAAGCCAATCACTGCTGATGAAGGTAGTCATGATCCAAATGCTGCAAAGTATCCACTGGAATTAGAAGCCATCAAAGATGAGATGAGGCAGTTTTATACAGAAGCAGACCCATCAAAAAGAAAATTCTCCTCACTCATCGGTTATATGGTTCCAGAAGACATGGATGATTATCTCAGAATAAAGGCAAGGCAAGCAAAAGTTAGAGCTAAAATTGATTGTGAAAGTGAGAAATTGAGCGAAGAAGGCTTTGCTACAAGACTGGAGTTCTACCTCACCAAGGTAAAGTAGATAGAGGAATTTGCACAAGAGCTAGAAAGAGAAAAGGCTGATCAAAAGAAGAAACTCAGAGAACAGCTTCTAGCCTACATCATGAAAGAAAAGTTCTATCCTGCTGAAGAACAACAGTTTGAGGAATGGCCTTTAGTAGCTTTAAAGCGTGAGGCAGAGAGAATTCAAAAGGTGAAGAATGATCCTTCAAAGAAGAAAGCTGCTCCAAACTGGAGTAAGTACAAAAGACTCATTGCTGATCTCACTGCTGAGTATAAAAGGAAGAAAAAGGAGTTGGTGGATGCTAAGATAGGCATTGCTGAAGCCATATCAAAATGGTCTAGGCAACAAACTGATGAAGCTTATGAAAGACTTGAGAAGCAGAGGATGAAAGCCTATAACTCTCCTAAAAGGTCTGACTACAAAAAGCTTCAAGAGCAAGTCAAACTTTTCGAAACACAGATCAGCACATCAGAAGATTTTGTCACAAAGCTGAGTAAAGAAAAGAAGGAAATGCTATCTGCTGGAGTAGAAAGAAGCTATGAAGAAAATAGCTTCAGATAAAGAAAGATTGGCAAAGCTACAAACCCTTGCTAAAAAGGTCAAAGTAGTAAGCCAAAAGTCATCAGCAAATCTCACAAAGAGTGAGCTGATTGACAAAGAAGTTGAAGCAGAAATAGCTAAAGCCAACAAGATTATTGACCAAGCATTCATACGAGTGTCTGAGGCTCATGATACTGCTCTGCACTTCTTCTCCAGGCCAATCACTTCAAGTTCATCAGATAATAAATCTCTCCCAAGAAACCCATTGAGTTCAAAAATACTAAAGTGGATGTCTGATCAAAAGACCCACGTATTGACTTTGCTCAGATTCAATGGTGATGTGAAGCATATATCAAGGAATCAGGCACTAGGCCTAAGTGCTGAAGATCTACAGGATCTCCTTGAGCTTACACTGTGCAGGGATGAGGATGATACAAGTTCCAAGGATTTTGAGGAAAAATTTAAAAGGAAAGCAAAGGAACTTCTGATGAAGAATAAAGGTCCTGAATAAGGAAGGGTTTTGGCATTATCTGTTCCAGGGGGAGATTGTTGGGATTGAACCCTAACAGAGGAACAGATAATGTAAAGCCAAAACCGGATCCCATCAGTGGACTTCAAATAAGCAGCATTTTACTCTAATCTCTGCCCTTGACAGTGGTTATCTAACAACTGATAATCTTAAGTGCTGCTCAACTACAACAACTGATAAACCAAACTCTGATGATTACCTAACAACTGCTAAAGACAAACTCTGTTGCTCTATCTACTGTTGTTTCCTAAGTGCTGCTGAAGACTCAAGAACTGCCCTCTCAAAGACTGGTCACCTTTGAAGAAAGCATTGAAGACTCAACATCTGTGCTAAGGCTACAACAGTGGAACGTGAAGCAGTAGTTTTCATTTTGTTTTGTATGTTAGTGAATATCAGATGTTACATAACAGTAGTTTGTAGAGGACAGTGTTTGTAGTTTGTTAGGTCGTTAGATGTCACTATCATGGTGACGTCAGCTGAAGTATATCAGTAGTTTGGTTTGCCTATAAGTATGACAGTACTCTGTACTGTTACACTTGATCGTTTTGAGTGAGTTCTTCTCCTCAATTCATCCTTTCATCTTGTGCAACCAACTCTGGTGTATCAGGCTGAGGGGGAGTTTAGATTGTAAGCTTTTACTGTAATCTTTTGCTTTTATGTAAATCATTTGAATCAATGAAAAGCAATTGTTTCTCAATCTATACTTTCCTTTGTTTGTGTTTACATAGTTTGCTACTCATTTCCGCTGCACTTACTCGTTTTATGCAAACAAACACGAATCATGACAGCCTCAAATCCTAACACAGTTGATTGAGATTTTCTTCAATACTTACAAATAAAGTTTCCTAACAGTTTCCCCCTAAGTATTGTAAGAAAATGAACTATCTCATGAATATAAAATTTCCAAACAGTGGAAACTTAATACTTGCAAAATTTAAACCAGTTGCTAAAGTTTTTGAAAAATAAATTACATAAAAGATGAAAAATAAACAAGTTTTAATTCAGCTTCACTCTCTTATGCACATCTCCTTTCTTTATCTTCTTTTTGTAGGAGATATATTTGTTGCAGCTATCATACATGTCTTTGTACCATTCTCTTGCTTGGATCCATTCTTCAATCATTTGCTCAATTTCTTTCCTGCTTCCCTCCAAGTTCTTCTCTATCTTCTGAAGATGTTCCTGTCTCTTGTTCATGGTTTTTAAGATATACCTCAGGGTTTGATTTGAGTACTTACAAATGTCAACACTTCTAAACAGAGCTTTGTTATTGTCTTGATCTCTGAAGATTACACCATATTCTTGTTCTCCATCTTTGTTTGTCTGCATAATGATTGTTATGGGTCATTTTCTGAGTATACATATCCTGACTAATATCCCCCTTTTAATTATTTATTTGTGACCAGGATGCTGGACGAGGATATTGCTGACATCCTGGGTGATATCCTGAGGTTGAGTGAATTAAACACGTGCAGGTTAATGGTTGCAAGCTACTAACGGTCATCAGGACTTCTTCTCCTCAAGACTCGGGCGAATTTGTTGTGAGGAAGCCGTTGAACCCGAAAGACTTGGTCCTCAACGTTCGAGTGGGAATATTCGCTGGACCCCGGGAGTTTAGGATAGTTTGTTGCATTATCTTTACTATAAATAGATGGGGGCGGATCAGTTTAAGGAACAGAATTTTTCACTAACACTCTCGTACACTTTCACTCTCTAGCTTATTGCAATCACCACACTTGTATCCAAATCATATTGTAACACTTAGTCGATCCGCACCACATCCTGCACTGTATCCTGAAGTTTGAAGTAATAAGAAGAACAGGGCAGCTGCGATTGTCAGCTCCCGAGGTTTTATGCCGGAGATCTAGATTGATCAAGGGCTTTCCTCGTACATCTCGTGTCACCCCTTTACTTTTTGCTCATTGTTTGATCATAGATACAGCTCGATATCCTGAGCCGTATCCTGAAACTGCTTTTGCAAACAACTTGATTAACATATTTTTGAACACATTCTCTTAGCACACTACCTCACTAAACTAATTTGATCACTTAGTTACTTAGGTAATTTTTGACCAAAACAATTTGGCGCCCACCGTGGGGCAAGTGGTGCTCTCTTTACTAAAAATTTTTGTGAAATCGCTAATCGGCTTTCTGTTTTCAAAACTTTTTGCCACGTTGTTTACAATAGCCTCGAGATCAAACATGAGCTCCTCCACTGTGTCTGCTACAACTTCTACTACTACTGGTCCGGTGCTTCCACCACCTCCTCCAAGGATGCAATCTTCTTCGCAACCTCAGGACATTATCCCTACTCGGAATGTTCAGGGATCTGCTCCGATTTTGGCTTCTAATGATGAAATTCTAACCTTATTTGGGAGTGTGCAGGAACAAATGAGGCAGCAACAGGAAACAAACCAGATGCTGTTGAGGGAGATACAACTCCTGAAGTCCGGCTCGAGCAGACCTGCTGAGGATATCGTCACTCCATTACAGCCCAGAACTTTGAACTTTAGTTCAGCTGTGTATACTGAGGATAATAAGGGGAATATTGTGCCCAGCCTTCCTCAGAATCATACTCCTGAAATACCCTCCTCGGTTAGGATGTCAACCGTGAGGAGCTCAGGATATGCTTCAGGATATGGGCAGAACCCTCCGACTGGTAACGTATCTAATAATAATAATGCTATTGCCACTAACAGTGTTGGATCTTTGCAGGATACAGCTGTAACGTCAGAATTATCCAGGGAGCTTCAGAAGCTAAAGGATATGATATCCAGTGTACCTGGGGTGGTGCAGCCAATTCCTGAAGTATCCCAGGATAGCCACAGGATATCTCGGTTCGTACGTCCTATATGTGATGCTGAAATCCCAAAAGGATTTCAGACTCCGAACATGAAGCTTTACGACGGAACCACGGATCCTGAAGAGCATATTGCCCAATATAGGGAAAGGATGGAGATCAACCCTATCCCTCTGGATCTCAAGGAAGCTTGCCTGTGCATGGGTTTCGGTTCTACTCTGACAGGATCAGCCTTAAAATGACTGTTAAATGTTCCTCCGCATTCGATTACACCATTTGCCCACTTAGTGAATTTATTCAATAGTCAATTTTCTTGCAGTCGGAGTTTTGAAAAACTAATCAGTGATCTTTACAGGATAACTCAAGGACCTCAGGAATCCTTAAGGGATTATGTGAACAAATTCAGTCGAGAATCCTTGGATATCCCACATCTTGATGTTGCAACAGCTATGCAAGCTTTTAAGATGGGGTTGCAAAAGGACTCTCAGTTTTATCAGGATCTTGTAATGAATCCCTGCAGGAATCTCGACGAGGCTCGTAACAGGGCTCTAAGATATATTCGATTGGAGGACGAGAAGAAAATGCAAGAAAGGATGAAGGCATCCTCAACATATGAATCAACTAACAGGAAGTCAGAATCCTCGTACAAACCCTACCGCTCCAAGCCATATGGCAGAAATGATAACAAGAGAGTGAATGCTGTTGAAGACGAGGATCCCGAAGAATATCCTGAATTATCCGAATATTGTTTTTATGTTAATATACCTGAACTAATGTATGCTATGCAGGGTCTGGGAGATAAAGCCAGGTGGCCTCGGAAGAATCAACAAAAAGCTGATTGGAAGGATAAATCCAAATGGTGTGCCTTCCATGAGGATTTCGGACATGTTACGGAGGATTGCATTGCCTTGAGGAAGGAAATAAGCTATCTTCTGAGCAAGGGATATCTAAAAGATCTCTTGGGAAGAAAGAAGAATAAAGGACAGGATACTGAAAAGGATCCTGAACGAGCAGCCTCACCTCCCGCGGATGCAAAGATAATCAACTTTATTTTGGGAGGATCAGACATTTGTGGGACTTCGTATTCGGCGGCGAAGAGACATGCAAAAGAAGCTAAAGCAGAAAGGGGAGACAAACCTGTCAGGATGACTACCCTCACAACTGACAAAATGATCACGTTTGATGCTGATGACAGGGATACTGTCCAGGATCCTCACCATGATGCTCTGGTAATAACGTTATATGTGGCTAACCATTTTGTACGTAGGATACTGGTTGATAATGGTGTTTTGGTCAAAAATCACACAAGGATAATGCAACCAAACTCTTTGTAAACGGGGAATGATGCTTGGTATGATGAACAAAGATAAGGATCACTTAAATGAAAATTGCACAAGTGACACAAGGATTTATACGAGGAAAAAGCCCTTGATCAATGAATGATCTCCGGCATAAAAAACCTCGGGTGATGGAAACTACCGATCACCAAACTTCAATATAACAAACAATGTTTACAACTTCGGATGGTAACGAGCTAGGTACAAGGATCACTATAGTATCGTATGCTAAAGCGTGTGAGAAATGTGTTGTGTCTTCCAAATGCTGAAGAGTGCCCTTTATATAAGTGTGTGTGGTCGTATTTTAGGCAAATCACCTAACTACTAGCTCGTTACCCCTTTAGGAATAGAAGTAAATTTAGCCTAACTAATTGCCCGTAAATTGTGCTAAGATTCCATATTCTTCATAACGTCTATTCTTGGTTATGCATGTGCGAAATCAGCGTGACAGATTCCTTGATAACGTTGCTAAGACCAGATCCAACTCGTAATTCCTGCAAAACAATATTAAATTCAAAGAGAGTAATTGTTAGTATGAGGATCCTTAGGATGATCCATGATCCTGATCCTGAAGCTCTTCTGAGGATCACTATCTGCCAAAGAAACAAGGATCACTTGTTAGGATATCATGTAAGGATCACAGGTCATTAAAATCCTGCCCTAACAATTGCCCCCAAAATATAAGGAGTAATTATTGTTAGGGCTGGATTTTTATCATAGGTGATCCTTACATATGATCCTAACCAGTGATCCTTGTTTCTTTGGCGGACAGTGATCCTCAGCAGAACTTCAGGATCAGGATCATGGGACATTACGGTGATCCTTATATTAACGGTCACCTTCGCTTACTACAATATTGTTTTGCAGGAACATCTAGCAGGATATGCTCTAAAGACCATGATCCAGGGACGCGTCTTCACAAATATGGCAAGAGCTAAATCGAAGAAAGACGTTGCACAGGATATGGAAACTAGGCTTGATTTATGGGCAGCAATTTAGGCTAGATTATCTTTATTTCTAAAGGGGTAATGAGCTGATATTTAGTCATTTTACCTAAAATAGGTCACCCACACATGTATAAGTACCACTCTTCTTCATTCGGAAGGGGACACACGAACATACAAGGCAACTCTCACACACTTAGACACCAAAAGCAATAGTGATCCTTGTACTCAGCTCATTATCATCCAAAGTTGTAATCATATTTTTGTTATATTGAAGTTGGTGATCGGTAGTTGCCATCACCCGAGGTTTTTTATGCCGGAGATCATTCATTGATCAAGGGCTTTTTCCTCGTATAAATCATTGTGTCTTTGCATCTTCATCACAGAAGTGATCCTTTACTTTCATAGTTAACCAAGCATCATACCCCGTTTTCATAAAGTTTGGTTACATTATCCTTGTGTGATTTTTGACCAAAACAGTTTGGCGCCCACCGTGGGGCAATTGGTGCTTCATTCATAAGAAAATCTTTTGTCCGAAATCATTTCAAAGAATTGCATGGCTTCATCATTGAAGAACACGTCCACGGCGATGTCTGCAGTCACCTCATCACAGATCACCTTGCCTCCTCCACCGGCAGGATCTCAGAAAAATACTGAGAAGAGATCAACTCCCACTTCCTCTAAACCTCTATCTTCTTCTGCTATGAATTCTTCTATTCCCAGTACTAGTGATGTATTTGCTTTAATTTTGCAGATGAAGGATCGTATGCAGCGGCAAGATGAAACCAACGAAAGGATCCTCAGGGAAATTGGAGATCTCAAAAGACAAAAGAAAGCAGCAGAGGATCACTCTCCACTGATGCCCAAATCCTTGAGCTTCGATACTCCAATAATCACTTCCCAGCCATCAGGGATCCCGGACGTGCAAATCATAGGGGAGTCAAGAGGATCACGTCTCAACTCGGCAGCAATGACTCAGACATCAGACTCACATTTTCAGCCAATAGGATCCTATCCTCAGTACATGGGATCCTTCATGAATCCGGGAGCCTATCCGGGGGCACAGCAGTTTCAAGGATCCTACTTTATTCCAGGATCATTCCAGGGCCAAGGATCCTCCTTTGTTCCAGGATCATCCCAGGTTCAAGGATCCTCCTTTGTTCCAGGATCATCCCAGGTTCAAGGATCCTCCTTCGTTCCAGGATCATCCCAGATACCAGGATCCTTACAGATGCCAGGATCCCTAAAAAGTTTGCAAACAGGGAGTCTAGATGTCCATCAAGGGGACTTCATTCCAATGCAGACCATTGCTTCCACTGGTCCCTCCGTTGTTCCAGAATCCCAGCAATATGGATTCCCTAACTTGAACCCAATGGGAGGTAACACTTTAAACAATTATCCTACCACTAACCATGGATTCATGCAGGATACAGGTACCAATCATGCTATGGCCAGGGAGTTGCAGAAGCTAAAAGACATGATCTCAAGTGTTCCAGGGGTAGTCAAGCCTATCCCAGAGATTGCAGATGGAAGCCACAAGGTATCTCGCTTTGCACCACCAATTTGTGATGCAGAGGTGCCCAAAAGGTTCCATATCCCTACCATGAAGCTGTATGATGGCACAACGGATCCAGAGGAGCATATAGCACAATACAGGGAAAGGATGGAAATCAATCCTATCCCAGAAAAGTTGAAGGAAGCATGCCTATGTAAAGGATTTGGATCCACTCTAACTGGATCAGCTCTTAAGTGGCTGCTAAGTCTTCCCCTTACTCTATTACTTCATTTGCTAATTTAGTTAATTTATTCAATAACCAATTCTCTTGTAGTAGAAAATTTGAAAAATTAACTAGTGATTTGTACAGGATAACTCAAAATAATAATGAATCATTAAGGGATTATATAACTAAATTTAGTAAAGAGTCCTTGGATATTCCCAACTTGGATATGGCTACGGCTGTTGAAGCCTTCAAAATGGGACTTCTTAAGGATTCATTATTCTATGATGATCTTGTTATGACACCTTGCAGGAATTTAGATGAAGTAAGAACTCGAGCACTCAGGTTTATCCGGCTAGAGGATGACAAGAGGATCCAGGAGAGACAAGTAGGATCCTCAAAACAAGATAAGCAAGGATCCTCCTTCAAAAACAACAAGTTCAAATCCTACCATAGAAGCGAGAACAAGAATGTGCATGCTGTCGACCAAGAAGAGGATGATGAAGAATATCCTCCAATCTCAGAATATTGTTTTTCCGTTGATAATCATGAACTAATCCTTGCAATGCAGAATTTAGGTGAGAAAGCTAGGTGGCCCAGGAAGAATGATAAACCATCCGGGACTAAAGACAAGTCCAAATGGTGTGCATACCATGAGGATTTCGGGCATCTAACTGAAGATTGCATAGCCTTAAGAAAAGAAATTGGATACCTGCTAAGCAAGGGGCATCTAAAAGAATTGTTGGGGAGAAAAAAGCAAAGGACCCAGGATCCTGAAAGGATCCCTGAAAAGGCTCCAGCGCCTCCGGCAAACGCACAAGTGATTAACTTTATATCCGGAGGATCAGACATTTGTGGTACATCCTTTTCAGCGGCCAAAAGACATGCAAAAGAATCAAAAATGGATAATGGAGAAAGGCCTATTAGAACCTCAAGTGTCTCAGAAGGGAGGATGATAACATTTGATGAGGATGATCGCATTAACATTCAGGATCCTCACCATGATAGTTTAGTTATCACTCTCTTTATCTCTAACCACTTTGTCCGCAGGATCCTTATTGACGGGGGGAGCTCAGTGAACATTATCCAGCTTGATGTCTTGAAGAAGATGGGAATCCCAGAATCAGACATCACACCAAGATCCTCCGTGCTTGTAGGATTCAGTGGGGAAACGAAGAAAACTCTGGGGGACATCAAACTCCCAATCTACGTGGAAGGATTACATAATTACCAAAAATTTTGTGTTATTGACTGTTTATCTTGTTGCAACGTTATCCTTGGCAGGCCTTGGATACATGACATGAAAGCAGTTCCATCTACCTACCATCAATGTGTGAAGCTCCCTAGCCCATGGGGGATAATCAAGATCGACAGTGATCAGCAAGAGGCTAAGGATTGCTATACCTCATCCATGAAGCCAACCTCGAAGCCAAGGGAGCAATAGCAATTACAGTATCCTCCGAGGAATGTCTTGGAGGCAAGGGAACAAGATGTAGATGAAATCCTCTTGGATCCTAGTGATCCTGAATCAAAAATCTATATCGGATCAGGGATCCTTGGCAACATGAAAGAAGACATGATATCCTTCCTCAAAAGAAGAAAATCTACCTTTGCTTGGAAACATGAAGATATGACAGGTATATCTAAGGATATTATTACTCACAAACTTGGCATTGACAGGTCTATCAAACCAATCCATCAAAAAAGGAGGAAGTTTGCACCAGAAAGGAATGCCATTATCCAGGAAGAAGTAGAGAGACTACTTCGAGCAGGTATGATCAGAGAGGTAAAGTATCCTAAATGGTTAGCCAATGTGGTTGTTGTCCAAAAGAAAAACGGAAAGTGGAGGGTATGTGTCGATTTCACTGATTTGAATAAGGCATGTCCCAAAGATCCTTTCCCATTACCCCACATTGACTCCATGGTGGATGCAACAGCGGGGCATGAACTGTTAACCTTTATGGATGCATCATCTGGGTTCCAACAAATCCAGATGGAACCATCTGACCAAGAGGATACAGCCTTTATGACCCCAACCGGTTTATATTGTTATACTGCCATGCCTTTTGGACTAAGAAATGCAGGTGCAACATATCAAAGGCTGGTAAATATGATGTTCAAAGATCAAATTGGAAAAACTATGGAGGTGTACATAGATGATATGGTGGTCAAGTCAAAGAAAGCTGAGGATCACCTAAGGGACTTGGAAGAAGCATTCGATATCCTTGATAGTTACAACATGAAACTTAATCCTTCAAAATGCCATTTTGGTGTTAAGGCAGGAAAGTTCTTAGGATACATGGTAACCCAGAGGGGCATTGAAGCAAGCCCGGAACAAATCAAAGCATTAATAAACATCAAATCTCCTGCCAATGCCAAGGATGTTCAAAGACTGACAGGCAGGATAGCAGCTTTGAACAGATTCATATCGAAATCCTCAGAAAAATGCAAAGAATTCTACGATATCCTAAGGAAGAATAAGAAGTTCGAATGGACTGAGAAGCATGAGAATGCTTTACAAGCCCTTAAAGAATATATGTCCTCAGCACCAGCATTAGCAAAACCGGAGAAAGGAGATGTGTTATCCTTATACCTAGCGGTATCCTCAACCGCTGTAAGTGCAGTCCTTGTCAAGGATCATGAAGGTACACAATATCCTATCTACTATGTAAGTAAAAGTTTGCTTGATGCCGAATCCAGGTACTCACACCTCGAAAAACTTATTCTTGCATTGATCATGGCATCCACTAAGTTAAGGCATTATTTTGAAACCCATACTATTATTGTTAAAACTAATTTTCCAAATAAGAATGTCCTCAGGAAACCAGATATGTCAGGGAGAATGGCTAAGTGGGCAGTAAAGCTTAGTGCCCATGATATAAGATACGAACCAAGAACAGCCATTAAATCTCAAGCATTAGCTGACTTTGTGGCTGATTTCAGTAGTGATCTACAAAAGGAAGCAGAATTGGAGGTCCAACAGCTGGATGAGACCAAGGATCCTTGGATCCTACACACTGACGGATCCTCAAATATCAAAGGCACAGGGCTAGGGATCCTACTAAAATCGCCACAGGGGGACATAATACCCCACTCCATAGCCTGTGAGTTCCAAGCAACTAACAATGAGGCTGAATATGAAGCCTTAATTGCTGGCTTACAGATTGCTAAGGATATGGGGATAAGATATCTCGAAGTATATGTAGATTCATTATTGATCACCAATCACTTTAATGGATCCTATGCTGTTAAAGGTGAAAAACTAACCAAATATTTAGAGATAGTCAAAGAATTGGCACTCTCTTTTGTTTCTTTTAGCTTAACACAGGTACCAAGGGAGGATAACACGGAAGCTGATGCATTGGCCAACCTAGGATCATCCTTAAAAATTCCAGAAGATATAAGTATCCCTATCATCCATATCCTGGCTCCTGCTATTGAAAATCAAGTAGCCATGGAAATAGAAGAGGATACTGCAGTAATCCCTAGTGAAGAAGCTCGATCTTATTCAGGATCATGGATCCCACCAATCATGAAATACTTGCAAAACGGAGAGATCCCAATGGGAGAAAATCCTAGAGCTTTCAGGATCAAGGTATCTCAATTTACAATCCTAAATAATATGCTATATAAACGATCCCTTGCAGGACCATATTTAAGATGTATTGAGGATCCTGAAATCGAAGAAGTATTGAGAGACTTCCATGAAGGAGATTGTGGAAACCACACTGGGGGCAGGGCATTATTCTCAAGGATCCTTAGAACAGGATACTACTGGCCAACCATGAAAAGGGATGCTATAGAGTATGCTAAGAGGTGTGATCCTTGCCAAAGACATAGCAATATCCTTCACCAACCAGCTGAATTACTACACCCCATACCATCCTCTTGGCCATTCATGAGATGGGGGATGGATATAGTTGGCAAGCTCCCTAAAGCACCTGGTGGAAAAGTATTTATGCTTGCCATGACTGACTATTTTTCCAAGTGGATAGAAGCTGAAGCCTTCGCTCAAGTCAGAGAAAAGGAAGTCATATCCTTCATTAAAAGAAACATTATAACTAGATTTGGCATTCCCTCTGAAATTGTATGTGATAATGGCTCCCAATTCATTGGAAGTAGAACCACTAACTTTTGTGACAGTTGGGGAATCAAGATGATCACATCAACACCAGTTCACCCACAAGCCAATGGTCAAGCAGAATCATCCAACAAGATCATCATCAACAATCTGAAGAAGAAGCTAGGATCCAAGAAAGGGAAATGGGCAGAAGAGTTACCTTATGTGCTATGGGCTGATAGGACAACTCCCAAGAATGCCACCGGTCAGACACCCTTCTCTTTAGTATTTGGGGCAGAAGCAGTGATCCCAACAGAGATGGTGATCCCAGCTGCTAGAACAAGTGCTCGTGATCCTGAAGAAAATGCTACAATCCTGGCTCAGGATTTGGATACTATTGAGGAAAACAGGGATCTAGCTAGAATAAGGATGGCAAGCTACCAACAAAGAATGGCTGGTACCTACAACAAAAATGTCAGGATAAGGAAGTTCCAAGTCGGAGATATGGTGTTGAGAAAAGCATTTCAAAATACTATCAATCCTGCTGACGGGAAGCTAGCACCAAAATGGGAAGGTCCCTACTTGATTGAAGCTGAAGCAGGAAAGGGGGCATATAGGTTGCTAACCATGGAAGGAAACTTGTTACCAAGAGCCTGGAATGCTGTTCACTTAAAGAAATATTTCATGTGAACATGATCCTTCCTGCATGTGATCCTTACATTGAAGTATCCTTGAAGGATCCTGAAGATATAGGTGATCCTTACTCTGGTAATATGCTTATCCTAAAACTATTACATTTTCTTACTTTTTGCCTAAGGATAAGGATCATGTATCCTTCATCCTCTACTCACAAACCATTTGAGTTATGATAGTTCAGGTATCTTCAGCAAATCATCAAAGATCTCCAAAAGCACCACAGATCCTTGGGTACAACCCCAGTTATCCTTGGGATTATCCCCAGTTTCCGCCAGCAGCGCACGATGATCCTGGTATAGTTCACGTCTTTGGGACCAGTACCCACTTTCGGGGCTGACAACCTCATCGTACTGGCTATATTTGGGATCCTACGTATAATGGTGGACGCACCATACATCCGTTCCTAAGGTTTCTAACGTTTTCACGTTAGCTAAGGTTTTGACATTTTCATGTCACTAAGTTTGGATAGTTGCCAGAAAGGGCCATACTCCAGTTTACATACGATCCTTTGGGCTTGTCCCCAGTTATCCTTTGGGCTTGTCCCCAGTTATCTTTTTGGGCTTGTCCCCAGTGATCCTCTGGGATCATCCTCAGTTATACTTTGGGCATGTCCCCAGTTACTAATTTATCTTTTACATTGGCTTAGTCCCAAGTTATATCTCACTTTTCAGGCTTTGGAAGTCTAAACATATAAGGATCCTTAATCCTTATTAATTATCAAAGTCTTATCTATGTTGTCTTGATTGAAGGTTAGGATCCTAACGTGGATCCTCAGGTATGATCCTTGACTATTTTTGATTATACTCTTTATCCTAACCAACCCTTATACTTTGACAACCGAACCTATGATCCTTGAACTAAAACGCTTTAAGAATTTTCAATATGAGGATATTTGATCCAGGATCATATCCTAAGATTATTTAACACTTTGTCAACTCTTGTCATTTTAACAAATATAGCAATTGAGAAATAGGAGGATTATTGAAGGATAACAACACAAGATAAGCCAGAAAAGTTAAGTTATATTATTAAACAAAAGGATCATTAACCCTTTCAAAAAGTTGTCAAAATTGCCAACCCACATTTCTACCAGCAAAACGTGGCCCGTCCACATGGGTTGGCAAAGGGTGTCCATTGTCTATGCGGTCTTAGCATTTTTGCAGGAAAGTAAAAGCGGCAGGATCACAAAGGCTTCATCCCCCAAACAGAGGATCCCTCCACCTTTCGTAATCCTACCTATTGTCTAAAAGGATCCAGGATCCTTAACCCTAAGAAACTATTGTTTAAGTTACAGACCATAAATTGTTCCAAATACCACAACCACAAACAAA
The DNA here is from genome assembly GCF_002127325.2 of Helianthus annuus. NCBI lineage: Eukaryota > Viridiplantae > Streptophyta > Magnoliopsida > Asterales > Asteraceae > Helianthus > Helianthus annuus. Next base: position 109,699,065 of record NC_035440.2, read on the forward strand.
CCTAAAAAAAAATTTGGGCTCCGGCCTAGTCAACAATATCCATCATCGCCCAATCATGCAGCCTACTCCTTCGCTGCTCCATCTCCACCAGCTTCTCCATCCTGATCCTTATCAGCATCACCTCCCTCCAGCCTTGGGATATCCTCAGCATCCTCCTCATCATCCAAGTCCGCCAGCCTTGCCTTCCAACCTTCAACATCCCATGAGCTTTTGTCAAAGGTAGGATCCTGAGCCTCCTCGGCCATCTGAAGTTGTATCTTATACATAGCAATTGCCGCGGAGACCTTAGCATCTTGGGTGATCTCCTGCTTCTCGTTATCCATATCAGTCAGCCTCTGAGCAGCTTCATCCTTGGTGGCCTGGAGTTCCTTCTCAAGATCCGCTATCTTGAGATCCTTTAACACACCCATTTGCTGAAGATCGGCAATCTGGCTCTCCTGGTCCTCAACATTGCCAAGATAAGTTTCAATCTCAGCAAGTTTCTGCAACAGGAAGAAGAAAAAGATAAGCATAGGATCAGATGATCCTCCAGAAAAGCAGGATACACAAACAGGATATGATAGACGGATAACCAACAGGGGCAGTGATCCTTACCTCATTCACGTAGTCGAGGAATTGCTGACGGAGGAGGGGAAATCCTTGGAGATCTTCAGAGGTTTTCCTCTTTTTTCCCTTGCCCCGGATAGATGCTTTAGGAGCTGATGCTGAAGGACTGGCAGCAGGAGCCTTCTTCTTCTTTGAAGACGTGACATTGGCAAGATCACTTATCCCAAACTTGGAAGCGGATTTAACAGACCTGGCAGATTTTCCAGCACCTACACAATTCAAAAACAAGATAAGTCTCCTTGTTAAATTAAATACTTTTACATAAAACTTATTTTCTATAAAGATACTTACTTGACATTGTGGCAGATGCAGAGGATATCTCTTGAGAATCTTGGATAGTGATTTGGAAGCTTCTAACTTCAGGATCAAGCTTTTTGAAAGCTAACACTCTCTCTTTTGCAGCAGGGGTTAATTTCAGACGAGCAATGGAAATAGCTGCATAAAAGACAAAGGAAAAAAGACATCAGTGATCCTCATCATATGAGACAGGACTAATAGTGATCCTTCGAGGATCCTCTACCCTACCATGAGTGGCCCATTCCTTGGGCAGATCCTTCCCATCCGGGATGGAATCCCTCTTAACAAAGAAAAACCGACGTTTCCAGTTGGTATCATTCTTAGTAACCTTGAAGATTGGGTGATCCTCCCCAGCTTTCCGTTTCAACAAATATCGGTGAGAACCGAAGGTGGTGAGATCGTAAAACTCAGCTAACTCCGCCATCCCCAGATCAATCCCTTCTTGCTCGATGATCCTCTCGAAGGTATAAAGAACCCTCCAGATCATCGGCATAGCTTGGATGTAAGAGATGCCGGTTAAGGAAAAGAAAGACTGGGTAAAGTCTGGAAAATGATATGAGTAACCTATAGTAAACGGAGTAGCAGGAAAAGCCACCCAGACATCTGAGACAAAATCGCTCAAAGCAGTAGGATCAAAGGATTTAAAAACAACATTCGCCGGAAAGCAATGGCGAATCATGTCTATATGGACATCAGTAAAGCAGCACCTCTCCGTAGGAGAATCCTTGATAATCCCCTGGCTTTTTAAGGGACTATCCTTCTTGGAATCCTTGTATGGAGAATTCCGGAGCAACATGTTTTGTGACGGAATAGAAACAGTGACGGAGTAGAAAAAACAGAGTAAAGGAAAGGAAGAAGGGAAAGAGAGAGGAAGAAGATACCTGAACAACCTTCGATGCAGAATATAAAGGGAGTGTATCTCGAATTTAAATACGAACTGATCCTCACCCTATCTCCTATTTATAATCATGATCTGCAGGATTGTCACATCTCTGACGTAATGATCACAACGGCTAGTCCGAACATAACGGCTAGTTTCTTGGAGTCGCCCGTTAGAGATAAGATCGAAACAAAATATAACTCGTTTATTTACAATTAACTCCTTATATTTTGGGGGCAATTGTTAGGGCTGGATTTTTATCATAGGTGATCCTTACATATGATCCTAACCAGTGATCCTTGTTTCTTTGGCGGACAGTGATCCTCAGCAGAACTTCAGGATCAGGATCATGGGACATTACGGTGATCCTTATATTAACGGTCACCTTCGCTTACTACAATATTGTTTTGCAGGAACATCTAGCAGGATATGCTCTAAAGACCATGATCCAGGGACGCGTCTTCACAAATATGGCAAGAGCTAAATCGAAGAAAGACGTTGCACAGGATATGGAAACTAGGCTTGATTTATGGGCAGCAATTTAGGCTAGATTATCTTTATTTCTAAAGGGGTAATGAGCTGATATTTAGTCATTTTACCTAAAATAGGTCACCCACACATGTATAAGTACCACTCTTCTTCATTCGGAAGGGGACACACGAACATACAAGGCAACTCTCACACACTTAGACACCAAAAGCAATAGTGATCCTTGTACTCAGCTCATTATCATCCAAAGTTGTAATCATATTTTTGTTATATTGAAGTTGGTGATCGGTAGTTGCCATCACCCGAGGTTTTTTATGCCGGAGATCATTCATTGATCAAGGGCTTTTTCCTCGTATAAATCATTGTGTCTTTGCATCTTCATCACATAAGTGATCCTTTACTTTCATAGTTAACTAAGCATCATACCCCGTTTTCATAAAGTTTGGTTACATTATCCTTGTGTGATTTTTGACCAAAACAATTATGTAATATTAACGAGTTATATTTTGCCGAATCTTATCTATAACTAGCTCAACGGATATATAGCCGTTAAGAACGAACTATCCGTTGCGATCTGACGTCATGGAGATGACAGCCCTGCACCCAAATCATCATTATAAATAGAAATAGGGATAGGATCGTTTGCATTTAAATTCAAGAACTCTTCCCTTTATAATCATGACCAGAGGATTGAACAGGTATTCCCCTTTATCTTCTCTCTTGCTTGCTCTGTTTTTCTTTCTCTTTCCATCCTTCTGTAAAAAATGTTGCTCCGGAACTCTCCTAGCAAGGATCCTAAGAAGGACAGTCCCTTGAAGGGTCAAGGGATCATTAAGGATTCTCCCACCGAGAGGTCTTGTTTTACTGATCCTCAAATTGACAAAATCCGTCATTGTTTTCCGGCGAACACCCTCTTTAAATCTTTTAACCCTACCGCTCTGAGCGATTATATCTCTGAGACTTGGGTAGCTTTCCCGGTCACTCCTTTCTTGATAGGATACTCGTATCCTTTTCCTCAGTTCACCGAGTCCTTTTTCTCCCTTACCGGCATCTGCTATATCCAGGCTATGCCGATGATCTGGAGGGTTTTATACACCCTTGAAAGGATCATAGAACAAGAAGGGATTGATCTGGGTATGGCGGAGTTGGCTGAGATGTATGATCTTACAACTTTTGGATCCCACCAATACTTGTTCAAACGAAAAGCTGGAGAGGAGCACCCTGGTCTCAAGGTTACCAAAAATGATATGAACTGGAAGCGGCGGTTCTTTTTTGTGAAGAGAGATACCATCCCTGATGGGAAGGATCTGCCCAAGAAGTGGGCTACCCATGGTAGGATAGAGGATCCTGGAAGGATCACCGTAGGACTTATCCTTTAGTATAAGGATTACTGAAGTTCTGTTATTTTCTTGTTGTGCAGCTATCTCCGTTTCACATCTGAAGTTGACACCTGCTGCAAAAGAGAGACTCTTGGCCTTTAGGAAGCTTGATCCTGAAATAAGAACTTTCCAGGTCGTCACCCAGGATTCTCAAGAAGTATCCTCTGCTTCTGTCACAATGTCAAGTAAGTATCCTTTTTTAAGGAGTATTTATATAATGAGAGTCAAATAAAATTAAGATACTTATCTTGTTTTGGTTGTGCAGGCGCTGGAAAATCCTCTAAGTCTGCTTCGAAATTCGGTATGCTGATCTTGCTAACGTCAAATCCTCTAGGAAGAAGACCCCTGCTGCTAGCCCAACTGCTTCGGCCCCTAAAGCACCTATCAGGGGAAAAGGAAGCAAGAAGAGAAAGGCCTCTGAAGCTGAGGATTTGCAAGGTCTGCCCCTGCTCCGCCAACAGTGTCTGGATTACATCAACGAGGTAAGGATCACTGTCCGACTTGTGTATCCTGCTAGTTTTGAGGATCACTTGTTTCTGATGTTATGCCTTATCTTCCTTGCAGAAATTTGCTGAGATAGAGACGTATGTTGGCCACGTCGAGGATCAGGATCGCCAGATTGCTGACCTCCAACAAGTTGCTGTGTTGAAGGATCTCAAGATAGCCGATCTTGAGAAGGAGCTCCGAGCCACCAAGGTTGATGCTGCCAGGATGCTGATCAACTTTGACTATGAGAAGCATGAGATCACCCAAGATGCCAAGGTCTCTGCTGCAATAGCAATGTACAAGATCCAGCTGCAAATGGCTATGGAGGCTCAGGATCCTACTTTCGACAGGAGCACATGGGACGTAGACGGCTGGAAGGCGAGGCTGGCAGAGCTGGATGATGATGAAGAGGCTGAGGAGATCCCGATGCTTGAGGGTGGAGGTGCTGGCAAGGATCATGGTGGTGAGGCAAGCAGAGCCGGTGGTGATGGTGCAGCGAAGGATTGAGCTGCAGGATTGGGCAATGATGGAAATTTCGAGACTTAGCCGGAGCCCAATTTTTTTGTTTGATGGTTGTGATGTTTTAAAACAATTATGGTCTGTATTTGAACAATAGGTTTAGGGTTGAGGATCTAGGATCCTGTGAACAATAGGTAGGATTACAAATGGTGGAGGGATCCTCTATTTGGGGGATGAAGCCATTGTGATCATGCCGCCTTTAATTTCCTGCACTTGCTATGACCGCATGAACAATGGACACCCTTTGCCAACCCATGTGGACGGGCCACGTTTTGCTGGTAGAAACGTGGGTTGGCAATTTTGACAACTTTTGATGGTTTAAACTTTTGTTAATAAAATAACTCTAATCTTTTTGGCTTATCTTCTGTTGTTATCCTTGTTTATCCTTTTAACTTCCAATCGTTTTGATATATATTTGTCTGAGTAAGAAAAGTTAAGAAAATTATGTTTAAGAAATTTAGGATATGATCCGGGATCAAGTATCCTATAGTTGAAAACTTCCAAAAAGTAGTTCATTTTAAGGATCATAGGTTCAGTTGTCAAGGTCTAAGGGTTATTCAAATGAATAATGAATGAAATTAGAAATAGTTAAGAATCATACCTGAGGATCCAAGTTAGGATCTTAACCTTTAATCAGGATAACCATAAGAACAACCTTAATGGATAATAAGGATTGAGGATCCTTAATTGTTTACCTTCGAGAACCTGAAAGTAGAATATAACTTGGGACTAAGCCAATATAAAAGATAAGTTAGTAACTGGGGACAAGCCCAAAGGATAACTGGGGACAAGCCCAAGGATAACTGGGGACAAGCCCAAGGATCGTATGTAAACTGGAGTATGGCCCTTACTGGCGACTATCCAAACTTAGTGACATGAAAATGCCAAAACCTTAGCTAACGTGAAAACGTTAGAAACCTTAGGAACGGATGTATGGTACGTCTACCATTATACCTAGGATCCTAGGTATAGCCAGTACGATGGAATTATCAGCCCCTAAAGCGAGTACTGGTCCCAAAGACGTGAACTATACCAGGATCATCGTGCGCTACAGGCGAAAACTGGGGACAAGCCCAAGGATAACTGGGGACAAGCCCAAATAACTGGGGTTGAACCCAAGGATCTGAGTTGCTTCTGAAGATTGTTGACAATATGCTAAGGATACCTGGACTATCAGAACTCAAAATCTCGTGAGAGAAGGATGAAGGATACATGATCCTTATCCTTAAATAAGAAAATATGTAAATAAGAGTTCGAGCTTAGGACATTACCAGAGTAAGGATCATTGATGCTTCAGGGATCCTTGAAGGATATTTCCAATGTAAGGATCATATATGCCAGAAGGATCCTGCTCACATGAAATATTTCTTCTAGTGGACAGCATTCCAGGCTCTTTGTAACAGATTACCTTCCATGGTAAGCAATCTATATGCCCCCTTTTCCTGCTTCGGCTTCGATCAAATAAAGGCCTTCCCATTTTGGTGCCAATTTCCCATCAGCAGGATTGGTGGTATTTTGGAATGCTTTTCTCAATACCATATCCCTGTTAGGGCTGGATTTTTACAATACATGATCCTCACATGTGATCCTAACCGGTGATCCTTGTTTCTTTGGCAGATAGTGATCCTCAGCAGACTCCCAGGATCAGGATCACGGACCATCATAGGATCCTCATGCTAACAGTTGCTTTCGTTGAATTTAATGTTATTTTGCAGGAATGACTAGCAGGATCCGCTCTTAGCATCACAATTAAAGGACACGTCTTCACAACTATGGCATGTGCTTAATCGGAGATGGACGTTGTGGAGGATATGGAAACTTGGCATGATTTAAGGGCGATAATTTAGGCTAGATTTACTTTTATTTCTAAAGGGGTAATGAGCTGATTATTAGTCTTTTTACCTAAAATAGGTCACCTACACTTGTATATATAACACTCTTCCTCATTCGGAAGAACACACAACACAATTCTCACACGCTTAGACACTCGAAACTATAGTGATCCTTGTACTCAGCTCATTATCATCCGAAGTTGTAACTATATTTTTCTTATATTGAAGTTGGTGATCGGTAGTTGCCATCACCCGAGGTTTTTTATGCCGGAGATCATACATTGATCAAGGGCTTTTTCCTCGTATAAATCATTGTGTCTTTGCATATTTCTCATAAAAGTGATCCTTTACTTTCATAATTAACCAAGCATCATACCCCGTTTACATAAAGTTTGGTTACATTATCCTTGTGTGATTTTTGACCAAAACAGTTTGGCGCCCACCGTGGGGCAATTGGTGCTTCATTCATAAGAAAACCTTTTGTTCGAAATCATTTCAAAGAATTACATGGCTTCATCATTGAAAAACATGTCCACGGCAATGTCTGCAGTCACCTCGTCCCAGAACATTCTGCCTCCACCACCGGCAGGATCCCAGAAGAATGCTGAGAAGAGACAAACTCCTACTAATTCTAAAACTCCATCTCCTTCTGCTATGAATTCTTATATTCCCAGTACTAGTGATGTATTTACTTTGATTTTGCAGATGAAGGATCGTATGCAGCGGCAGGATGAAACTAATGAAAGGATCCTCAGGGAAATTGGAGATCTCAAAAGACAAAAGAAAACGGTAGAGGATCATTCCCCACTGATGCCCAAATCCTTGAGCTTTGATACTCCAATGATTACTTCTCAGCCATCAGGAATTCCAGACGTGCAAATTATGGGAGAATCAAGAGGATTGCACCTCGGATCGACAGCAATGACTCAGGCATCAGGCTCACACTTTCAGCCGGCAGGATCCTATCCCCAGCATATGGGATCCTTCATGAATTCGGGAGCCTATCCGGGAGCACAGCAGTTTCAAGGATCCTACTTTATTCCAGGATCATCCCAGGTTCAAGGATCCTCCTTCGTTCCAGGATCATCCCAGGTTCAAGGATCCTCCTTCGTTCCAGGATCATCCCAGATACCAGGATCCTTCCAAATACCAGGATCCTTCCAGATGCCAGGATCCCTAAAAAGTTTGCAAACAGGAAGTCTAGATGTCCATCAAGGGGACTTCATTCCAATGCAGACCATTGCTTCCACTGGTCCCTCCGTTATCCCCGAATCCCAGCAATATGGATTCACTAACTTGAACTCAATGGGAGGTAACACTTCAAATAATCATCTTACTACTAACCATGGATTCATGCAGGATACAGGTGTCAATCATGCTATGGCCAGAGAATTGCAGAAGCTAAAAGATATGATCTCAAGTGTTCCAGGGGTAGTCAAGCCTATCCCAGAGATTGCAGATGGAAGCCACAAGGTATCTCGCTTTGCACCACCAATTTGTGATGCAGAGGTACCCAAAAGGTTCCATATCCCTACTATGAAGCTGTATGATGGTACAACGGATCCAGAGGAGCACATAGCACAATACAGGGAGAGGATGGAGATCAATCCTATCCCAGAAAAGCTGAAGGAAGCATGCCTATGTAAAGGATTTGGATCCACTCTTACTGGATCAGCTCTTAAGTGGCTGCTAAGTCTTCCCCCTTACTCTATTACTTCATTTGCTAATTTAGTTAATTTATTCAATAACCAATTCTCTTGTAGTAGAAAATTTGAAAGATTAACCAGTGATTTATATAGAGTAACTCAAAGTCATAATGAATCATTAAGGGATTACATAACTAAATTTAGTAAAGAATCCTTGGACATTCCCAACTTGGATATGGCTACGGCTGTTGAAGCCTTCAAAATGGGACTACTTAAGGATTCATTATTCTATGATGATCTTGTTATGACACCATGCAGGAACCTAGATGAAGTAAGAACTCGGGCACTCAGGTTCATCCGGCTAGAGGATGACAAGAGGATCCAGGAGAGACAAGTAGGATCCTCAAAACAGGAGAAGCAAGGATCCTCCTTCAAGAACAACAAATTCAAATCCTACCATAGAAATGAGAACCAGAATGTGCATGCTGTTGACCAAGAAGAGGATGATGAAGATTATCCTCCAATCTCAGAATATTGTTTTTCCGTTGATAATTAGGAACTAATCCTTGCAATGCAGAATCTAGGTGAAAAAGCTAGGTGGCCCAGGAAGAATGATAAACCATCCGGGACTAAAGACAAGTCAAAATGGTGTGCATACCATGAGGATTTCGGGCATCTAACCGAAGAATGCATAGCTTTAAGAAAAGAGATTGGATATCTGTTAAGCAAGGGGCACCTAAAAGAACTGTTGGGAAGAAAAAAGCAAAGGACTCAGGATCCTGAAAGGATCCTTGAAAAGGCTCCAGCACCTCCGGCAAATGCACAAGTGATCAACTTTATTTCCGGAGGATCAGACATCGGTGGTACATCCTTCTCGACGGCCAAAAGGCATGCAAAGGAGTCAAAAATGGATAATAGAGAAAGACCTATTAGAACATCAAGTGTCTCAGAGGGGAAGATGATAACGTTTGATGAGGATGATCGCATTAACATTCAGGATCCTCATCATGATAGTTTAGTTATTACTCTCTTTATCTCTAACCATTTTGTCCGCAGGATCCTTATCGATGGAGGAAGCTCAGTAAACATTATCCAGCTTGATGTTCTGAAGAAAATGGGTATCCCAGAATCAGACATCACACCAAGATCCTCCGTGCTTGTAGGATTCAGTGGAGAAACGAAGAAAACTCTGGGGGACATCAAACTCCCAATCTACGTGGAAGGACTACATAATTATCAAAAATTTTACGTTATTGACTGTTTATCTTGTTGCAATGTTATCCTTGGCAGGCCCTGGATACATGATATGAAAGTAGTCCCATCCACCTACCATCAATGTGTGAAGCTCCCTAGCCCATGGGGAATAATCAAGATCGACAGTGATCAGCAGGAGGCTAAGGATTGTTATACCTCATCCATGAAGCCAACCTCGAAGCCAAGGGAGCAATAGCAATTACAGTATCCTCCGAGGAATGTCTTGGAGGCAAGGGAACAAGATGTGGACGAAATCCTCTTGGATCCTAGTGATCCTGAATCAAAAATCTATATCGGATCAGGGATCCCTGGCAAGATGAAAGAAGACTTAATATCCTTCCTCAAAAGAAGAAAATCTACCTTTGCTTGGAAACATGAAGATATGACAGGTATATCTAAGGATATTATTACTCACAAACTTGGCATTGACAGGTCTATCAAACCAATCCATCAAAAAAGGAGGAAGTTTGCACCGGAAAGGAATGCCATTATCCAAGAAGAAGTAGAGAGACTACTTCGAGCAGGTATGATCAGAGAGGTAAAATATCCAAAATGGTTAGCCAATGTGGTCGTTGTCCAAAAGAAAAACGGAAAGTGGAGGGTATGTGTCGATTTCACTGATTTAAATAAGGCATGTCCCAAGGATCCTTTCCCATTACCCCACATTGACTCCATGGTGGATGCAACAGCGGGGCATGAACTGTTAACCTTTATGGATGCATCATCTGGATTCCAACAAATTCAGATGGAACCATCTGACCAAGAGGATACAGCCTTTATGACCCCAACAGGTTTGTATTGTTATATTGCCATGCCTTTTGGATTAAGAAATGCAGGTGCAACATATCAAAGGCTGGTGAATATGATGTTCAAAGATCAAATTGGACAAACTATGGAAGTATACATAGATGATATGGTAGTCAAATCAAAGAAAGCTGAGGATCACCTAAGGGATTTGGAGGAAGCATTTGATATCCTTGATAATTATAACATGAAGCTTAATCCTTCAAAGTGCCACTTTGGTGTTAAGGCAGGTAAATTCCTAGGATATATGGTAACCCAGAGGGGCATTGAGGCAAGTCCGGAGCAAATTAAAGCACTAGTAAACATCAAGTCCCCTGCCAATGCTAAGGATGTGCAAAGGCTAACAGGCAGGATAGCAGCTCTGAACAGGTTCATATCAAAATCCTCAGAAAAATGTAAAGAATTTTACGATATCCTATCTACTATGTAAGTAAGAGTTTACTTGATGCCGAATCCAGGTACTCACACCTCGAAAAACTTATTCTTGCATTAATCATGGCATCAACTAAGCTAAGGCATTATTTTGAAACCCATACTATTGTTGTTAGAACTAACTTTCCAATTAAGAATGTCCTCAGGAAACCAGAGATGTCAGGAAGAATGGCTAAGTGGGCAGTAAAGCTTAGTGCCCATGATATAAGATATGAGCCAAGAACAGCCATTAAATCCCAAGCACTAGCTGACTTTGTGGCTGATTTCAGTAGTGATCTACAAAAAGAAGCAGAATTGGAAGTCCAACAGCTGGATGAGACCAAGGATCCTTGGATACTACACACTGATGGATCCTCAAATTTCAAGGGCACAGGGCTCGGGATACTACTAAAATCGCCACAGGGGGACATAATACCCCACTCCATAGCCTGTGAGTTCCAAGCAACTAACAATGAGGCTGAATATGAAGCCTTAATTGCTGGCTTGCAAATTGCTAAGGATATGGGGGTAAAATATCTTAAAGTATATGTAGACTCATTATTGATCACCAATCACTTTAATGGATCCTATGTTGTAAAGGTGAAAAACTAACCAAATATTTAGAGATAGTCAAAGAATTGGCACTCTCTTTTGTTTCTTTCAGCTTAACACAGGTACCAAGGGAGGATAACACGGAAGCTGATGCATTGGCCAACTTAGGATCATCCATAAAAATTCCAGAAGACATAAGTATCCCTATCATCCATATCCTGGCTCCTGCTATTGAAAATCAGGTGGCCATGGAAATAGAAGAGGATACTGCAGTAATCCCTAGTGAAGAAGCTCAATCTTATTCAGGATCATGGATCTCACCAATCATGAGATACTTGCAAAACGGGGAGATTCTGATAGGAGAAAATCCTAGAGCCTTCAGGATTAAGGTATCTCAATACACAATCTTAAATAATGTGCTATATAAACGATCTCTTGCAGGACCATATTTAAGATGTATCGAGGATCCTGAAATTAAAGAAGTGTTGAGAGACTTCCATGAAGGAGACTGTGGAAACCACACTGGGGGCAGGGCATTGTTCTCAAGGATCCTTAGAACAGGATACTACTGGCCAACCATGAAAAGGGATGCTGTAGAATGTGCTAGGAAATGTGATCCTTGTCAAAGACACAGCAATATCCTTCATCAACCGGCTGAATTGCTACACTCCATACCATCCTCTTGGCCATTCATGAGATGGGGGATGGATATAGTTGGCAAGCTCCCTAAAGCACCTGGTGGAAAAGTATTTATGCTTGCCATGACTGACTACTTCTCTAAGTGGATAGAAGCTGAAGCCTTTGCTCAAGTCAGAGAAAAAGAAGTTATATCCTTTATCAAAAGAAACATTATAACTAGATTTGGCATTCCCTCTAAAATTGTATGTGATAATGGTTCTCAATTCATTGGAAGCAGAACTACTAACTTTTGTGACAGTTGGGGAATCAAGATGATAACATCAACACCAGTTCATCCACAGGCCAATGGCCAAGCAGAATCATCCAACAAGATCATCATCAACAATCTGAAGAAGAAGCTAGGATCCAAGAAGGGAAAATGGGCAGAGGAGTTACCTTATGTGCTATGGGCTGATAGAACAACTCCCAAGAATGCCACTGGTCAAACACCTTTTTCTTTAGTATTTGGGGCAGAAGCAGTGATCCCAACAGAGATGGTGATCCCAACTGCTAGAACAAGTGCTCGTGATCCTGAAGAAAATGCTGCAATCCTGGCTCAGGATTTGGATACTATTGAGGAAATCAGGGATCTGGCTAGGATAAGGATGGCAAGCTACCAACAAAGAATGGCTGGTGCTTACAACAAAAATGTTAGGATAAGGAAGTTCCAAGTCGGAGATATGGTGTTGAGAAAAACATTCCAAAACACTATTAATCCTGCTGACGGGAAGTTAGCACCAAAGTGGGAAGGCCCTTACTTGATTGAAGCTGAAGCAGGAAAGGGGGCATACAGATTGCTAACTATGGAAGGAAACTTGTTACCAAGAGCCTGGAATGCTGTTCACTTAAAGAGATACTTTATGTGAACATGATCCTTCAAGCATGTGATCCTTACATTGAAGTATCCTCAAAGAATCCCGGTGATGTCAGTGATCCTTACTCTGGTAATGTCCTTATCTTAAAACTATTACATTTCCTTACTTTTTACCAAAGGATAAGGATCCTGTATCCTTCATCCTCTTCTCACGAACCATTTGAGTTATGATAGTTCAGGTATCTACAGCATATCGTCAAAGATCTTCAAAAGCAACGCAGATCCTTGGGTCTAACCCCAGTTATCCTTGGGATTATCCCCAGTTTCCGCCAGCAGCGCACGATGATCCTGATATAGTTCACGTCTTTGGGACCAGTACCCACTTCCGGGGCTGACAACCTCATCGTACTGGCTATACCCAGGATCCTCCGTATAATGGTAGACGTACCATACATCCGTTCCTAAGGTTTCTAACGTTTTCACGTTAGCTAAGGTTTTGACATTTTCATGTCACTAAGTTTGGATAGTCGCCAGTAAGGGCCATACTCCAGTTTACATACGATCCTTTGGGCTTGTCCCCAGTTATCCTTTGGGCTTGTCCCCAGTGATCCTTTGGGATCATCCCCAGTGATCCTATGGGCTTGTCCCCAGTTATCCTTTGGGCTTGTCCCCAGTTACTAACTTATCTTTTATATTGGCTTAGTCCCAAGTTATATTCCATTTTTTCAGGTTTTCGAAGTTAAACAATTAAGGATCCTTAATCCTTATTATCCATTAAAGTTTTACTTATGGTTATCCCGATTAAAAGTTAGGATCCTAACTTGGATCCTCAGGTATGATCCTTAACTATTTTTAATTTCATTATTCATTTGAATAACCTTTAGACCTTGACAACTGAACCTATGATCCTTAAAATAAACTACCTTGAAAATTTTCGATTATAGGATATTTGATCCAGGATCATATCCTAAATTTCTTAAACATAATTTGCTCAACTTTTCTTACTCAAACAAACATGTGTCAAAACAATTTAAGATTTTATTTATTAACGAAAGGATTAACCCTTCAAAAGTTGTCAAAATTGCCAACCCACATTTCTACCAGCAAAACGTGGCCCGTCCACATGGGTTGGCAAAGGGTGTCCATTGTCTGTGCGGTCTTAGCATGTGCAGGAAATTAAAAGCGGCAGGATCACAAAGGCTTCATCCCCCAAACAGAGGATCCCTCCACCTTTTGTAATCCTACCTATTGTCCAAAGGATCCAGGATCCTTAACCCTAAAAACTATTGTTCAAAGATTACAGACCATCAATTGTCTCAAATACCACAACCACAAACCACTACCAAGCTTAAAAAATTGGGCTCCGGCCTAGTCACAAATATCCATCATCGCCCAATCATGCAGCTTACACCTTTGCTGCTCCATCACCACCAGCTTCTCCGCCCTGATCCTTGTCAGCATCACCACCCTCCAGCATTGGGATATCCTCAGCTTCATCCTCGTCCTCCAGTTCCGCCAGTCTTGCCTTCCAACCCTCAACATCCCATGTGCTTTTGTCAAAGGCAGGATCCTGAGCCTCCGCAGCCATCTGTAGTTGTATCTTGTACATAGCAATTGCTGCAGAAACCTTGGCATCCTGGGTGATCTCCTGCTTCTCGCCATCCATGTCAATCAGCCTTTGAGCAGCCTCATCCTTTGTAGCCCGGAGTTCCTTCTCAAGATCTGCAATCTTGAGATCCTTCAACACGCCCATTTGTTGGAGGTCAGCGATTTGGCTTTCCTGATCCTCGACATGTCCAAGATAGGTCTCGATCTCAGCAAGTTTCTGCAAAAGAGAAATAAGGTAGATTCAGGATCAGGTGATCCACAAAAAAGCAGGATATGCAAGCAGGATATTCAAGAAGGATAACCAACAGGGGCAGTGATCCTTACCTCATTAACATAGTCGAGAAACTGTTGGCGAAGCAGAGGAAATCCATGGAGATCTTCAGAAGTCTTCCTCTTCTTTCCCTTACCCCTAATGGGTGCTTTAGGGGCTGAAGCGGAGGGACTGGCAGCAGAAGTCTTCCTCCTCGAAGACTTGACGTTGGCGAGATCATCTATCCCAAACTTGGAGGCAGACTTGGCAGATTTGGCAGACTTTCCAGCGCCTACACAATCAAAAAACAAGATAAGTTCCCTTATTAATCAAACAATCTCACATATAACTTACTTTTTACAAGGATACTTACTTGACATAGTGGCAGATGCGGAGGATACTTCTTGTGAATCTTGGACGGTGACTTGGAAACTTCTAACCTCAGGATCAAGCTTTTTAAAGGCTAAAACTCTTTCTCTTGCGGCAGGGGTTAACTTGAGATGAGCAATGGATATAGCTGCACAAAAGATAAAAAGGACATTAGTGATCCTCATCATGAGAGACAAGTCTGATAGTGATCCTTCCAGGACCCTCTATCCTACCATGAGTAGCCCACTCCTTGGGCAGATCTTCCCCGTTAGGGATGGTATCTCTCCTAACAAAGAAGAACCGTCGCTTCCAGTTGGTATCATTTTTTGTGACCTTAAAAACAGGGTGATCCTCTCCAGCTTTCCGTTTCAACAAGAACTGACAAGAACCAAACGTGGTAAGATCATATAGCTCGGCCAGCTCCGACATCCCTAAGTCAATCCCCTCCTGCTCAATGATCCTCTCAAGGGTACACAGAACCCTCCAGATCATCGGCATGGCTTGGATATAGGACATGCCGGTCAGAGAAAAGAAGGATTGGGTGAAGGCTGGAAAAGGATATGAATATCCTAGGGTAAACGGAGTTGCAGGAAAGGCCACCCAGGCATCGGAAACGAAATCACTCAGAGCGGTGGAAGAAAAAGACTTGAAGACAGTATCCGCCGGAAAACAGTGACGGATCCTATCAACATGAGCATCAGTGAAGCAGCACCTCTCCGTATGAGAGTCTTTGACGATCCCTTGGCTTTTCAGAGGACTGCTCTTCTTGTGATCCTTGTGAGGGGAATTTCGGAGCAACATACTCTTGGCAGGGTAAAAGCAGAAAAACAGAGCAAGAGAGGAAAGAAAAGAAGAGAATACCTGATTGATCTTCGGTTGAGATTATAAAGGGAGTATATCTTGAACTTAAATGCAGATTGATCCTAACCCTATCTCCTATTTATAATCATGATTTGCAGGGATGTCACCTCAATGACGTAAAGGTTGCAACGGCTAGTTCGAGATTAACGGCTAGTTATCCGACTTGTTTGTTGCAGATAAGATCAAAACAAAATATAACTCGTTAATTTACAATAAACTCCTTATATTTTGGGGGCAATTGTTAGGGCTGGATTTTTACAATACATGATCCTCACATGTGATCCTAACCGGTGATCCTTGTTTCTTTGGCAGATAGTGATCCTCAGCAGACTCCCAGGATCAGGATCACGGACCATCATAGGATCCTCATGCTAACAGTTGCTTTCGTTAAATTTAATGTTGTTTTGCAGGAATGACTAGCAGGATCCGCTCTTAGCATCACAATTAAAGGACACGTCTTCACAACTATGGCATGTGCTTAATCGGAGATGGACGTTGTGGAGGATATGGAAACTTGGCATGATTTAAGGGCGATAATTTAGGCTAGATTTACTTTTATTTCTAAAGGGGTAATGAGCTGATTATTAGTCTTTTTACCTAAAATAGGTCACCTACACTTGTATATATAACACTCTTCCTCATTCGGAAGAACACACAACACAATTCTCACACGCTTAGACACTCGAAACTATAGTGATCCTTGTACTCAGCTCATTATCATCCGAAGTTGTAACTATATTTTTCTTATATTGAAGTTGGTGATCGGTAGTTGCCATCACCCGAGGTTTTTTATGCCGGAGATCATACATTGATCAAGGGCTTTTTCCTCGTATAAATCATTGTGTCTTTGCATATTTCTCATAAAAGTGATCCTTTACTTTCATAATTAACCAAGCATCATACCCCGTTTACATAAAGTTTGGTTACATTATCCTTGTGTGATTTTTGACCAAAACAATCCCCAACTTGGAATTTCCTTATCCTGACATTTTTGTTGTAAGCACCAGCCATTCTTTGTTGGTAGCTAGCCATCCTTATCCTAGCCAGATCCCTGATTTCCTCAATAGTATCCAAGTCTTGAGCCAGGTTTGCATCATTCTCCTCAGGATCACGGGTACTTGTTCTAGCAGTTGGAACCACCATTTCTGTTGGGATCACTGATTCTGCCCCAAATACCAAAGAGAAGGGTGTTTGACCAGTAGCATTCTTGGGAGTTGTCCTATCAGCCCAAAGCACATAAGGCAATTCCTCTCCCCATTTCCCCTTCTTGGATCCAAGTTTCTTCTTCAGATTGTTGATGATGATCTTGTTGGATGATTCTGCTTGACCATTGGCCTGTGGGTGGACTGGTGTTGATGTTATCATCTTAATCCCCCAACTGTCACAAAAGTTAGTAGTCCTGCTCCCAATAAATTGGGAACGATTATCATATACAATTTCGGAAGGAATGCCAAATCTAGTTATAATATTTCTCTTAATAAAGGATATAACTTCCTTTTCTCTGACTTGGGCAAAAGCTTCAGCCTCTATCCACTTGGAGAAGTGTCAGTCATAGCAAGCATGAACACTTTTCCACCAGGTGCCTTAGGGAGTTTGCCAACTATATCCATTCCCCATCTCATAAAAGGCCAAGAGGATGGTATAGGATGTAGAAATTCAGCCGGCTGATGAAGGATATTGCTGTGTCTTTGACAAGGATCACACTTCTTAGCATACTCCATAGCATCCCTTTTCATAGTTGGCCAGTAGTATCCTGTCCTTAAGATCCTTGAGAATAATGCCCTGCCCCCGGTGTGGTTTCCACAATCTCCTTCATGGAAATCTTTTAACACTTCTTGAACTTCAGGATCCTCGATACATCTTAAATATGGTCCTGCAAGAGATCGCTTATACAGCATATTATTTAAGATTGTGAATTGAGATACCTTAATTCTGAAAGCCCTAGGATTTTCCCCCATAGGGATCTCTCCATGTTGTAAGTATCTCATGATTGGTGGGATCCATGATCCTGAAGAAGATTGAGTATCCGCACTAGGGATCATTGTAGAATCCTCTTCTATTTCCATGGCCACCTGATTTTCAATAGCAGGAGCCAGGATATGGATGATGGGGATACTTATATCCCCTGGGATCTTCAAAGATGATCCTAGATTGGCCAATGCATCAGCTTTTGTATTTTCTTCCCTTGGTACCTGTGTTAAACTAAAGAAAACAAAGGAGAGT
This sequence comes from Helianthus annuus, assembly GCF_002127325.2. Classification (NCBI taxonomy): domain Eukaryota; kingdom Viridiplantae; phylum Streptophyta; class Magnoliopsida; order Asterales; family Asteraceae; genus Helianthus; species Helianthus annuus. The sequence goes on from NC_035440.2 coordinate 109,717,023, forward strand.
GCCAATTCTTTGACTATCTCTAAATATTTGGTTAGTTTTTCACCTTTAACAGCATAGGATCCATTAAAGTGATTAGTGATTAACAATGAATCCACGTATACCTCAAGATACCTGATCCCCATATGCTTAGCAATTTGCAAACCAGCGATTAAGGCTTCATATTCAGCCTCATTATTAGTGGCTTGGAACTCACAAGCTATGGAGTGGGGCATTATGTCCCCCTGTGGCGATTTTAGTAGTATACCAAGCCCCGTGCCTTTAATATTTGAGGATCCGTCAGTATGTAGTATCCAAGGATCCTTGGTTTCATCCAGCAGCTGGACTTCCAATCCGGCTTCCTTTTGTAAATCACTACTGAAATCAGCCACAAAGTCTGCTAATGCTTGGGATTTGATGGCTGTTTTAGGCTCATATCTTATATCATGGGCACTAAGTTTTACTACCCACTTAGCCATCCTTCCGGACATCTCTGGTTTCCTGAGGACATTCTTAATTGGAAAATTAGTTCTAACAACAATAACATGGGTTTCAAAATAATGTCTTAGTTTAGTAGATGCCATAATTAGTGCAAGAATAAGTTTTTCAAGGTGTGAATACCTGGATTCAGCATCAAGTAAGCTTTTACTTACATAATAGACAGGATATTGTGTACCTTCATGATCCTTAACAAGGACTGCACTTACTGCTTTTGAGGATACCGCAAGGTATAAGGATAACACATATCCTTTTTCTGGTTTCATCAATGCTGGAGCTGAGGACATGTATTCTTTTAGGGCTTGTAAAGCATTCTCATGCTTTTCAATCCATTCGAATTTCTTGTTCTTTTTTAGGATATCATAGAATTCTTTACACTTTTCTGAGGATTTGGATATAAATCTGTTTAGAGCTGCTATCCTGCCTATTAGCCTTTGCACATCCTTAGCGTTGGCAGGGGATTTGATATTCACCAATGCTTTGATTTGTTCCGGGCTTGCTTCAATGCCCCTCTGGGTTACCATATATCCTAAGAATCTACCTGCTTTAACACCAAAGTGACATTTTGAAGGATTAAGCTTCATGTTATAAATATCAAGGATATCAAATGCTTCCTCCAAGTCCCTTAGGTGATCCTCAGCTTTTTTGGATTTCACCACCATATCGTCTATGTACACTTCCATAGTTTGTCCAATTTGATCTTTGAACATCATATTCACCAGCCTTTGATATGTTGCACCTGCATTCCTTAATCCAAATGGCATAGCAATATAACAATATAAACCGGTTGGGGTCATAAAAGCCGTATCCTCTTGGTCAGATGGTTCCATCTGAATTTGTTGGAATCCAGATGATGCATCCATAAAGGTTAACAGTTCATGACCCGCCGTTGCATCCACCATGGAGTCAATGTGGGGTAATGGGAAAGGATCCTTGGGACATGCCTTATTCAAATCAGTGAAATCGACACATACCCTCCACTTTCCATTTTTCTTTTGAACAACAACCACATTGGCCAGCCATTTTGGATACTTCACTTCTCTAATCATACCTGCTCGTAGTAATCTTTCTACCTCTTCCTGGATAATGGCGTTTCTTTCTGGTGCAAACTTCCTCCTTTTTTGATGGATTGGTTTAACTGACCTGTCAATGCCAAGTTTATGAGTGATAATATCCTTAGATATACCTGTCATATCCTCATGTTTCCATGCAAAGGTAGATTTTCTTCTTTTGAGGAAGGATACAATGTCTTCTTTCATTTGTCCAAGGATCCCTGATCCGATATAGATTTTGGATTCAGGATCATCAGGATCCAGGAGGATTTCGTCCACATCCTGCTCTCTTGCCTCCAAGACATCCCTTGGAGGATACTTTAATTGCTATTGCTCCCTTGATTTCGAGGCTGGTTTCATTGATGAGGTGTAACAATCCTTAGCCTCCTGCTGATCACTATCGATCTTGATTATTCCCCAAGGGCTAGGGAGCTTCACACATTGATGGTAGGTGGATGGGACTGCCTTCATATCGTGTATCCAGGGCCTGCCAAGGATAACATTACAACAAGACAAACAGTCAATAACACAAAATTTTTGATAATTATGTAATCCTTCCACGTAAATTGGGAGTTTGATGTCCCCCAGGGTTTTCTTAGTTTCGCCACTAAATCCCACAAGCACGGAGGATCTTGGGGTGATGTCTGATTCAGGAATACCCATTTTCTTCAGAACATCAAGCTGGATAATGTTTACTGAACTTCCTCCGTCAATAAGGATCCTGCGGACAAAATGGTTAGAAATAAAGAGAGTAATAACTAAACTATCATGATGAGGATCTTGGATGTTAATTCTATCATCCTCATCGAAGGTTATGATTTTTCCTTCCGAGACACTTGATGTTCGAATAGGTCTTTCTCCGTTATCCATTTTAGCTTCCTTGGCATGCCTTTTAGCTGCTAAGAAGGATGTACCACATATGTCTGATCCTCCAGAAATAAAGTTGATCACTTGTGCATCTGCCGGAGGGGCTGGAGCTTTTTCAGGGATCCTTTCAGGATCCTGAGTCCTTTGTTTTTTTTTCCCAACAATTCTTCCAAATGCCCCTTGCTCAGCAGATATCCAATTTCCTTTCTTAATGCGATGCATTCCTCTGTCAAATGCCCAAAATCCTCATGGTATGCACACCACTTTGATTTATCTTTAGCTGCGGCTGGTTTGTCATTTTTTCTGGGCCATCTGGCTTTTTCTCCTAGATTCTGCATTGCAAGGATTAGTTCATGGTTATCAACGGAAAAACAGTATTCAGAAATCAGAGGATAATCCTCATCATCCTCTTCTTGGTCATCAGCATGCACATTCTGGTTGTCAGCTCTGTTATAGGATTTGAATTTGTTGCTTTTGAAAGAGGATCCTTGCTTCTCTTGTTTTGAGGATCCTACTTGTCTCTCCTGGATCCTTTTGTCATCCTCTAGCCGGATGAACCTGAGTGCCCGAGTCCTTACTTCGTCTAGGTTCCTGCATGGTGTCATAACAAGATCATCATAGAACAATGAATCCTTAAGCAATCCCATCTTGAAGGCCTCAACAGTTGTGGCCACATCCAAGTTGGGAATGTCCAAGGATTCTTTACTAAATTTGGTTATATAATCCCTTAATGATTCATTATGACCCTGAGTTATCCTATATAAATCACTAGTCAATCGTTCAAATTTTCTGCTACAAGAAAATTGATTATTGAATAAGTTAACTAAATTAGCAAACGAAGTAATAGAGTAAGGGGGAAGACTTAGCAGCCATTTAAGAGCTGATCCAGTAAGAGTGGATCCAAATCCCTTGCACAGGAATGCTTCCTTTAACCTTTCTTGAATTGGATTGATCTCCATCCTCTCCCTGTATTGTGCTATGTGTTCCTCAGGATCCGTTGTACCATCATACAGCTTTATAGTAGGGATATGGAATCTTTTGGGTATCTCAGCATCACAAATTGGTGCTGCAAAACGAGATACCTTATGGCTTCCATCTGCAATCTCCGGGATAGGTTTGACTACCCCTGGAACACTTGATATCATATCCTTCAGTTTCTGCAGTTCTCTGGTCATAGCATGGTTGATACCTGTATCCTGCATGAATCGATGGTTAGTGGTAAGAGAATTATTAAAAGTGTTACCTCCCATCGGGTTCAAGTTAGGAGCATTGGATATGAATCCATATTGCTGGGATTCTGGGATGATGGAGGGACCAGTGGAAGCAATGGTCTGCATTGGAATAAAATCTCCTTGATGGACATCTGGTCTTCCTGTTTGCAAATTCTTCAAGGATCCTGGTATCTGAAGGGATCCCTGAACATGGGATGATCCTGGAACAAAGGAGGATCCTTGAACCTGGGATGATCCTGGAACAAAAGAGGATCCTTGAACCTGGGATGATCCTGGAATGAAGGAGGATCCTTGAACCTGGGATGATCCTGGAATGAAGGAGGATCCTGAGTTCATGAAGGATCCCATATGCTGAGTATAGGATCCTGCCGGCTGGAAATATGATCCTGATGCCTGAGTCACTGTTGCTGGGCCGAAATGCACTCCTCTTGATCCACCCATATGTTGAATGTCTGGGACCTCTGATGGCTGAGAAGTAATCATCGGAGTATCAAAATTCAAAGATTTGGGCATCAGTGGGGAATGATCCTCTGCCGTTTTCTTTTGCCTTTTGAGATCTCCGATTTCTTTGAGGATCCTATCATTAGTTTCATCCTGCTGCTGCATACGATCCCTCATCTGCAAAATCAAAGTAAATATATCACTAGTACTGGGAGCAGAAGTAGTTAGAGCAGAAGAAGATGAAGGTTTATAGAAGATAGGAGTTGGTCTCCTCTCAGCATTTTCTTGAGATCCAGCTGGTGGTGGAGGCAAAGGTGGAATGCCATTAGATGAATTGACTGCAGACATCGCTGTGGAAGTATTCTTCAACGATGAAGCCATGCAACACTCCGGAATGATCACCAACAGAAAAACTTTCTTATGAACGAAGCACCAATTTCCCCACGGTGGGCGCCAAACTGTTTTGGTCAAAAATCACACAAGGATAATGCAACCAAACTCTTTGTAAACGGGGAATGATGCTTGGTATGATGAACAAAGATAAGGATCACTTAAATGAAAATTGCACAAGTGACACAAGGATTTATACGAGGAAAAAGCTCTTGATCAATGAATGATCTCCGGCATAAAAAACCTCGGGTGATGGAAACTACCGATCACCAAACTTCAATATAACAAACAATGTTTACAACTTCAGATGGTAACGAGCTAGGTACAAGGATCACTATAGTATCGTATGCTAAAGCGTGTGAGAAATGTTTTGTGTCTTCCAAATGCTAAAGAGTGCCCTTTATATAAGTGTGTGTGGTCGTATTTTAGGCAAATCACCTAACTACTAGCTCATTACCCCTTTAGGAATAGAAGTAAATTTAGCCTAACTAATTGCCCGTAAATTATGCTAAGTTTCCGTATTCTTCATAACGTCTATTCTTGGTTATGCATGTGCGAAATCAGCGTGACAGATTCCTTGATAACATTGCTAAGACCAGATCCAACTCGTAATTCCTGCAAAACAATATTAAATTCAAAGAGAGTAATCGTTAGTATGAGGATCCTTAGGATGATCCATGATCCTGATCCTGAAGCTCTTCTGAGGATCACTATCTGCCAAAGAAACAAGGATCACTTGTTAGGATATCATGTAAGGATCACAGGTCATTAAAATCCTGCCCTAACAAATGACAGTTCCGTCAACATAATCCAACTGGAGACTCTGAAGAGAATGAATGTGTCTCCGATGGATATCACTTCGAAGTCTACTGTGCTCGTTGGTTTCAGTGGAGAAGCTAGGAACACAATGGGAGAGATAAAGCTGCCTGTATATGTTGAAGGAGTCAACAAGATACAACGTTTCTGTGTGATGGATTCTCTATCCTGCTATAACATCATCCTAGGAAGACCGTGGATTCACGATATGAAGGCCGTACCATCAACATATCACCAATGCATCAAAATCCCTACCCCTTGGGGAGTTGTCAAGATCGACAGTGATCAGCAAGAGGCGAAAGAATGTTACTCATCCTCAATGAAATCCTCGACCAAACCAAGTGCAGCATAGCAATTAAAAATGCGGGCCCAGGATATCGTGGAGAATCCGGAGCAGGATGTGAAGAAAGTTATCCTGGATCAGGATAATCCTGATATCTCGGTGTTCGTAGGGACCAATATCCCTCAGGATATTGAAGAGCAATTAACTAACTTTCTGAAATGCAGGATGTCAACATTCGCATGGAAGCATGAGGACATGACATGTATATCCAAAGACATTATTACTCACAAGCTTGGAATTGACAGGTCATTCAAGCCTATACAACAAAAGAGAAGGAAATTCGCCCCTGAGCGGAATGCAATTATCCAAGAGGAAGTTGAAAGATTATTGAAGTCCAGGATGATTAGAGAAGTCAAATTCCCTAGATGGCTAGCAAATGTGGTAGTGGTTCAAAAGAAGAATGGGAAGTGGAGAGTCTGTGTAGACTACACAGACCTGAACAAAGCTTGTCCAAAAGACCCATTCCCTCTGCCTCATATAGACTCGATGGTGGATGCCACTGCCGGTCATGAAATGTTGACCTTCATGGATGCATCCTCAGGATTCCAACAGATTCAAATGGAACCTTCGGACCAGGAGGATACTGCTTTCATGACACCAACAGGTATTTACTGTTATACTGCTATGCCTTTCGGTTTGAAAAATGCAGGTGCAATGTACCAGAGATTGGTGAACATGATGTTTAAAGACAAACTGGGGGACACCATGGAGGTGTACATTGACGATATGGTGGTCAAATCCAAGAAAGCTGAGGATCATCTCTGGGATATTAAAGGAGCATTCGATATCCTGGACCAGTATAATATGAAACTTAATCCTGCAAAGTGCCATTTTGGAGTGGGGGGAAGGAAAGTTTTTAGGATACATGGTGACAAAAAGAGGGATAGAGGCAAGTCCGGAGCAGATCAAAGCTATCTTGGATATAAAGTCACCGTCGAATATGAAGGATGTTCAACGGTTAACAGGACGAGTGGCAGCCTTGAATAGGTTTATTTCAAGATCCTCGGAAAAGTGTAAAGAATTCTATGATATCCTAAAAAAGAATAAGAAATTTGAATGGGGCGAGAAGCATGAAGCAGCCCTGCAGGATTTGAAGCAGTATCTCTCAACCGCGCCTCTATTGATGAAGCCTGAGGATGGTGAACCATTATCCCTGTATCTTGCAGTATCAGGGAATGCAGTAAGTGCAGTACTCGTAAAGGATCACGAAGGTCAGCAGTATCCTGTTTATTATGTTAGCAAAAGTTTGTTAAATGCTGAAACTAGATATTCTCATCTAGAAAAGCTAATACTGGCTCTAGTAATGGCATCAACAAAGCTTAGACATTATTTTGAAACACATAGGATTCATGTTAAAACTAATTATCCTGTTAAGAATGTGCTTAGGAAACCGGAGATGTCGGGTAGAATGGCTAAGTGGTCGGTAAAATTAAGTGCCTATGATTTAATATATGAACCTAGAAATGCAATAAAGTCTCAGGCTCTAGCAGACTTTGTGGCTGATTTCAGTAGTGATATTCAAAATGAAGTAGACCTAGAAGTGCAACAACTAGGAGAAAACTTAGAATCCTGGACATTATATACTGACGGTGCATCTAATGTAAGGGGTGTAGGTTTAGGTATACTACTAAAATCGCCACAGGGGGACATAATACCCCAGGCTGTTAGATGTGAATTCCCTGCTACTAACAATGAGGCAGAATATGAAGCTTTAATTGCAGGATTAGAATTGGCTAAGAATATGAATATCAAGAATTTGCAAGTATATGTTGATTCCTTGTTAATTACTAATCATTTTAATGGATCCTATGCAGTCAAGGGTGAGAAACTAATTGAATACCTCGGTATTCTTAAAAAATTAGCAGGATATTTTGATATTTTTACACTTGAACAGGTACCAAGAGAGGATAACGCCGAAGCAGACGCATTGGCAAACTTGGGATCATCAATCAGGATACCAGAAGGGACCCCAATACCGATATTACATATCCTGTATCCTGCAACGAATCCTCAGGATAAAGAAGTAGCAGGTATTCAGGATCCTGGAGCGGTGTATCCTGAAGAGGATCCTAAATCCTGGACGGCCACAATCATGAGATATCTCAAGGAAGGACATATCCCCGGAGATAAATATCATATGGCATTTAGGATGAAGGTATCACGATTCACTATTATAAATAATATTTTATACAAGAAATCTCTTGCAGGACCATACTTGAGATGCTTGGAGGATCCTGAAGCCAAAGAAGTACTTCAGGATATACATGAAGGGGATTGTGGTAACCATACTGGGGGCAGGTCATTATTCTCAAAGGTATTGAGGACAGGATATTATTGGCCAACAATGAGAAAAGATGCCGCAGATTATGCTCGAAGATGTGATGCGTGTCAAAGACATAGTAACATATTGCATCAGCCCGCTGAACCGTTATATCCTATTGTTTCCCCTTGGCCATTTATGAAGTGGGGCATGGATATAGTAGGAAAATTACCAATGGCCCCGGGAGGAAAAGTCTTTATGCTAGCAATGACGGATTATTTCTCTAAGTGGGTTGAAGCTGAAGCGTTTGTCCAAGTTAGAGACCAAGAAGTAGTATCCTTCATAAAAAGGAATATCCTGACCAGGTTTGGGGTACCAGCTGAAATCATCTGTGATAATGGATCCCAGATTATAAGCAAGAGGACCACTGATTTCTGCAAGAGTTGGGGGATCAGAATGATAACATCTACTCCAGTACACCCTCAAGCGAATGGACAAGCAGAATCCTCAAACAAGATAATTGTCAACAATTTGAAGAAGAGACTTGGGGCTAAGAAGGGAAGATGGGCAGAAGAATTACCATTTGTCCTATGGGCTGACAGGACAACTGTGAAGAATGCTACTGGGCAAACTCCATTTTCCTTAGTATTTGGAGTAGAGGCAGTAATCCCGACAGAGATGGCGATACCTACAGCAAGATCCAACCTCAGGGATCCTGAGAAGAATCCTGAAGCCCTATGTCAAGAATTGGATACTGTCGATGAGGCAAGGGATGCGGCAAAGATGAGAATGGCAGCATATCAACAAAGAATATCCAGAGCATATAATAAGAATATTAGGACCAGAAGATTTAAGGTTGGAGATTGGGTGTTAAGAAAGGCTTTTCAGAATACTACGAATCCTGCTGATGGTAAGTTGGCCCCAAAATGGGAAGGACCCTATGAGATTGAATCAGAATCCGAAAAAGGAGCATACCAGCTTAAGAATATGGAAGGGGATATACTACTAAGATCCTGGAATGCTATACATCTCAAAGCCTATTTCAAGTGAGTTTAGAATTTAATTTCTAACTCAAGATGGTATGAATCCTGTCTCTTTTAATACTTTATTTTATTTTGAACCCAATACTAACTTAAGCATCGGAGGGGTGTTAGCCAAGCTAACACCCACCTTAATTTTGGAATGTTTTGCAGTATATGCTTCGGGTTATAGCTTCAGGATATACGCTCAGGATGCTTCGGAAGATTAGAGGATTGGCCCCTTCTCTCACGTAAAAGGGATCCCGATCCCTTCATAGGTTTAAAGGTATTCACCTTTCATCCGAATTGGGTTTAAACACCCCGCCTGGAGCGCAAGTTATTCGGGAATAGTTCAAGGTGGCGGGACCAGTCCATGTAAAAGTGGCTGACAATTTCGTTATTGTTGGCTATATCCTGAATCCTAAAGGTATATGAGGATTGATCACCCTCTCTCACGAAAGGGTATTTTCATACTCTCTAAGGTTTAAAGGTTTTCACCTTTCTAAGTCTTGGAGTTTATACACTCCCGCCTGTAGCGCATGAAAATTTGGGATTTTCCCCAGGATACGAGGGATTTATCTCCAGTACATCCTTGGGTTTTGCCCTTGGGACGTAAAAGATTTCGTATACAATGGAAACTGACATTCAGAAGATTTCTAAAGTATTTGAAGGCATTATACACAGGGGACATTCCCACCAAGGTGGTGGTGTAAAGCTAAAAGGATGAGGCTTGGAACTGATGCACTGAGTACCTTGCACAGGGGACATCTTCATTGGAAGAATTGCAAAGGGATTGAAGTTTGGTAATAGGTTTATACCCTATTTCTGGTATGATCTTTCCTTTGTAAACATCGTCTAAGTTTTTAGTAACATTATGATAAGTATCCTGATATATTCTTAAAGTTCTTTTTAGAATATTTGATTAGGGTGTTTGAAACTAGTGTTAGTTTGGAACTTTGATCATTTAAATATTATCGAAAACTGGTTTTGGAAAAATAGATTGTTTATCAAAAACTTTCTACAAAGTTGAAGGGATGTTTGGAAGTTCTATCTAATAAAAAGTTTTTACAGTATGTTGCTGAGCATACTGATCAGGATATTTTATAAGATAACAGTATGAAATTTTTTGCAAAGCTAAGAGTTACACTAAGTAATGCAAGGTAACGGAAAATAAGTCAAAAGATAGTTATATTATTAACAAGTCAAAAGTTGTGCTTTTGGTTTCACCTCAAACCGAGGCCCATCCACCAAAAGCACAATAAGTTCTTAACTAGATTTACTTAACAGATTGAAGGTTTCGTCTCAAACCGAGACCCATCCGCCTTCAACTGTTATATTGTTCAAAATAAACGATGCTAATTGATGACCAAGGGCTTCATCCTGAAACCCAGGACCCATCCACCTTTGGTCATCATATTGTTAAAAGTGCAGGAAATGTAAATTGTTCAAAAGCAGGAAAAGTAAATTGTTCAGACAGTCACAACCATCAAATTTAAAAAGTGGGCTCCAGCCTCGGCATAAACATCCATCATCGCCCACTTCGCTGCTTTCAAGGGGCAGCACCCTCTTCAACCATCGCTTCATCAGCACCAGCACCAGCATCACCTTCGGGATTCTTCTCAGCATCACCGCCAGCATCGACCGCCGCATCCGTCGTCTTGGGAGGATCCCCACCAGCATGCTTTGCAGGACGTTCCACAGGGGTACCTTTGAGATCCGCTAATTTCGTTTCCCAGGCCTTGACATTCCAGGAAGGGCATTCAAAGCCCAAGGCCTCGGCTTCATAGGCCATCCTTAGCCTGGCTTGGAGAAGGGAAACAACAACGGATCCTTTAAGGCCGTCCCGGTAAGAACTCATATCCTGCTGGTATTGAAGATGGGCAGCATCCAGCTTGGCTTGGGCGTCCTCGTTGGCCTTGTGTATAGCGGCTTGGTGCTCCTGGGTCATTGCCTTGAATTTATCTTCATAATGCTAGACTTGGCGGCAGTGATCGTCCCTTGGTCGGCGATGGTTTCTTCAGCTTTCTTGAGCTTGATCTCCAACATCTTGTTAAGCCCACACGCATCCTCATAGAGGGACATGAGATGTTCCAGGCCCTACAACCAAAAGTACATGTATCAACATATGTGAAAGGTATCCAGGATTATAGTTAACATACGTGTGCAGGATAACAGATGAGGATTTTTACCTGATTGAGAAATGAAGTCATAAACCCACTGGCTTCATTGAATCCATAGTTCTCGTATGGGAAAGTCTCGGAGGTAGCCGGAGAATCTGTTTCTTTCCTCTTCCGGGCGCTGAGAGCACGAGTCCTGGTGGCTGGAGGAGGCTTGGGAGTGGTAACGGCTCTCGAGCTGCTGGGCCTGGAAGATGTGGGAACTTTGGGGCTTGGTTTTTTCTTCACCGGGATGGGAGCAGAATAGCTATCCAATTCGTCAAGATCGAAGACCTCTGGAGCTTTGACTGGTGCTGCATAAAAGGGAAAAACATTTAACTCTCGAATATTCATAAGTTATTATATTTGTTTCATATGTGCTAATGTGCTTACCAGACATGTCGGAGCTGGATCTTTGGCTTGAACTTGCAAATGACAGAGAAAAAGTTCTCTCGCTTTTCGGGAGTTGGTAAATGCTTTTGATTCTCGAATCTGATTCAGCGCTTGGGGGTGCTAGATCTTTGAAATTTGCTGCACGAGAAATAAAGATGTCAGTTCAGGATATAACTTCAGGATACGGTTAGGGATATTCCTAAAACCCTAAATCCTACCAGAAGTTAACCACTTCACTGGAAGATCAAAACCTCCAGTGATAGAATCCCTTTTTACAAAAAAGAACTTTCGTTGCCATTTTTCCTCATTCTTTGTGGCTTTAAGAATGAGAGGGTTTTTGGAAGTTGAGAAAAGGAGAAAACGACTGTTGCCATGAGAACGAAGGCGATAGGCCATCGGGAGGTCTTCAATGCAAAGGTTGGGGATAAATCGAGATCTGATCTGGTCCAAAGTCACCAGCACGCGCCAAACCATGGGCATGGTTTGGGCATAACTGAGACCGGTAAGTTCGAAGAAACGAGATATAAAAGCCGGAAAGGGGTATCGCAGTCCGATAGAGAAAGGGTAGGCCAAGAAGCACACCCATTCGTTGGAAGAAAAGTCCGATCGGACTTCTCTGTCGAAAGGGCGGATGATCATACCAACAGGGAAAGCACCGGAAGCTTGCAAGGCAGCAATGTCAGCATTGTCGAAGGAGCAGACCTCTTTCTCGGGTTCTTTAAGAAGGTTTTGGGCTTCGAAAGTTGGGATTGAATCGCCTGTGTGGGATCTAGTTCCGCTAGCCATGAGGGATTTTCGTGGAGAGAAAGAGAAACAGAGAAGAGGGAAAGAAAGGAATTTACCTGAAGATTCCGGTGGAGATGATGGTTTATCAAACGAAAAGAGAGAAGATATAGGGGCTAAATGGATAGCCATCGAGTAAAAAACGCGTGGGAAGTTGCACACTGTCACTTCAAATGTCCACTCGTATTAATTGCTTCAATTCATGAAATAAGCTTTAAAATATATCCGTTGGATTGGTATACCAACCGATATATTTTGGGGACAATTGTTATGGGTCATTTTCTGAGTATACATATCATGACTAATATCCCGCTTTTAATTATTTATTTGTGACCAGGATGCTGGACGAGGATATTGCTGACATCCTGGGTGATATCCTGAGGTTGAGTGAATTAAACACGTGCAGGTTAATGGTTGCAAGCTACTAACGGTCATCAGGACTTCTTCTCCTTAAGACTCGGGCGAATTTGTTGTGAGGAAGCCGTTGAACCCGAAAGACTTGGTCCTCAATGTTCGAGTGGGAATATTCGCTGGATCCCGGGAGTTTAGGATAGTTTGTTGCATTATCTTTACTATAAATAGATGGGGGCAGATCAGTTTAAGGCACAGAATTTTTCACTAACACTCTCGTACACTTTCACTCTCTAGCTTATTGCAATCACCACACTTGTATCCAAATCATATTGTAACACTTAGTCGATCCGCACCACATCCTGCACTGTATCCTGAAGTTTGAAGTAATAAGAAGAACAAGGCAGCTGCGATTGTCAGCTCCCGAGGTTTTATGCCGGAGATCTAGATTGATCAAGGGCTTTCCTCGTACATCTCGTGTCACCCCTTTACTTTTTGCTCATTGTTGATCATAGATACAGCTCGATATCCTGAGCCGTATCCTGAAACTGCTTTTACAAACAACTTGATTAACATATTTTTGAACACATTCTCTTAGCACACTACCTCACTAAACTAATTTGATCACTTGATTACTTAGGTAATTTTTTACCAAAACAATGATGTCTCCAGATCTTGCATCATCCAGTATTTCTGAGGGAACTTTTGTCTTAGGTGATCTAAAGTACACCTTTTTGTTGTGCACATGTTCATAATTGATGCATAGATCAAAGTCTGAAAAAGCCATTCTTTCAAATAGCAATATTCCAGCCTTTGATATGCCATTCAGTGCCCTTCTGACCTCCTGCTTATTTTTCTTTTCCTTTTCATAGTGATCCTTCATGAACAAAATGTCCAAAGGATGCAAGTGGTCAGCTAGTTCTTCATCAGTCACCTTCTGTTCATCCCCATTTTCTCTTTGAAGTGTGTATCTGTTTTGTACATAAGTTCCTCCTATATCATCAGTTGCAACTTTCACTTCATCCGCCTTTAAAATTCTCCTAACCGGATTCTCATTGTGCTTGTGAATGCTGTATGGCCCTCTTTTCATTCTTTCTTCTCTTAACCCCAGTCTGGTAGGAGATAGTGATCTTGGCATTTCATCTTCTTTTGTCAAGTAGTAACTTACCAGATTGTATTCAGGAAACATCATTACATCTCCGGCAATTTCTTTGACCATGACAGACTTGGTTTTTGAGATTTTTCTCTTAACAATCTTTGACTTTGCCTCTGACTCACCTTCTTGTTCCCATTCCTTCATTGTTTGTATATTCATATATTTGCTTATTGCTGAGTCATCAGATATTGTTGGATTTGGAACAGCAGCTAGCATTTTCAAATTTGTAATGACTTGAGGTTTTGCAGCTGCTAGTCTTTTCAGCATTTCTTCTTTTGGAATATTTGGAGGTGGTCCCATCATTGTGGTATCAGCTTTGGTGATTGGTGTGGTTGATGATTGTTGAGGAGTTGACTTTGGAGCATTCTGATGTGAGCTTGAAACAGGAATTTCCTTCATGAGTTTTTGAGGATCCACTTTGGCTAAACTTGCAACATTGAATTGCATTTTCTCCATTAGTTGTTGTGTTTCTCTTACCGGTTTTGAGTTGCTGGCCATGTATTTCTGAACTTGGTTGAATTCAGCTTGACCTTTCTTCTGATTTTCAGCCCATTCTTTTGACAGTTTCTCAAAGGCATCTGTGATATCGTCATTACTTGCCCTTAGAATGGTAATTTCTTCTTCCAAAACTCTATTTCCACTGCTTGACTGTCTTGATTCTATCACATTCACAACTTGTGTTTTGATCTTTTCTATTTCTATGAGAATCATTTGGATTTCTGATGCAGAAACGTTGAGTTCTGGTGCTTTTTGTTTCATCTTCTGAAGGGACTTTAGTGCTTCAGTGTTATCATCAGTCTGTTTCTTTATTGCTTCCACTGATTCTGATAATGTCTTCATTTCAGCCCTTTGACCTTGTATTTCTGACAGCAACATATCAAGTTTTTCTTCCACTGGATTTCTTTTGCAGACTTTGTAAACTTTTTCCAACATAGTTTCTAGATTTTCTTGATTTATGGGTTTTTCAGGGATATTTGGAACAACAGATGTTCCTGCTAACATTCCAGCTGCAAACACATTTGCTGCTGTTTTGGAAATGACAGGGTCACTTTTTGCTTTACCAGAATTTGGTGCAGCCTTAAGTTTACCAGTATCATCTCCACCAGTGGTGAGTGACATACTCTCATCCTGGATTTCCTTATGTCCTTGAATCACATCAAGATGTGATTCTCCATAAGTTTTCAAGGTAAACATATTACCTTTTTCCAGATTTCCTTGATCAGTTTCCTGATCTCTATCTGTTGAGACCTCATACTCCTCCTCATTTTCTGATTCAGAGTTGAGATTAAAAGCACTAGTAACCTCTTTATCAACATCAGTTTCTTTATGTTCTAAGTTGTAAGAAACATTTACTGAACTTTCTGAGTTAGTTTGTTTTGAGTAAGTATCAACTAAAACAGTTTTTGAGAAAGATGTACCCGCGATATGAGATTCATCATGATGTATTACTTCTG
Source organism: Helianthus annuus (assembly GCF_002127325.2). NCBI lineage: Eukaryota > Viridiplantae > Streptophyta > Magnoliopsida > Asterales > Asteraceae > Helianthus > Helianthus annuus. The sequence continues at coordinate 109,732,210 of NC_035440.2, forward strand.
TTGTTTCAATTTCAGTGTCACCAAATTGAGCTTCTTCATGAATTCTTCCAGCAATATGTGATTCTGCATGATGTTCTTGTGCTGTCTCTTGTAGCATATCAAAATGTGGATGAATTCTTCCTTCATGAATTTGATCATTTTCAGCATTATCTGGTGAGTTGGTCATCATCAGAATTCTTTCGCCTCCTGCTTCTTTTGACGATCTTGTCCTTTGTTCTTCATCTCCTTCCAGTGATGAAGAGCATTTGAAAACTTCTCTGCTGGCTCTTTCTGTTGTGGAGTCTGATTTGGTTAGAAGAGTCTCATGCTGTATTCTGAACTGTGAATCTTGTGAAATGAAACATAGCATGCTTTCTGGTAATATAGGAATGTCTTTGTCAGATTCCCATCCATGATTAGAACTCCAGGCTTCATTGTGATTGATCTCCACAGATTTTCCAGAATTGGAATTTCCATTTCTCTTGCAGCAAATGTTTTAGAAATGAAAATAGAAATTAATGTCGGATATGGCAGATGTGAGATTATTTTTCCATTTTTGGTGATGATTGACCTTTTGATCAGGTTAAAAATTTCAAATCCAAAATCAATTCTGAACCCAGTTATGAGTCCATTCATGATTGTTAGAATAGCTTGATTAATCTGGTCAGTTCCTCCAATTTTTGAAGTGAGACATTTGTTTAATACTTCCATCATCACTTGCCATATTGCTCGTAGTTCATTTCTTCTGATTGAACCAATTTTGTTGATCTTCTTGTTCTTGTAACCAAGCCCAATAATAAAGCTTAATAGCTCTTTCTTGCTTGGTGCTTCAACATAGTTATCAAGAATAGGTAGTTCAAGCCATTCTCTTACCCTTGCAGGAGTTAATGTTACGGAAACATTTTCCCATACATGGGCAGAGAGTTGGTTTTCTTCAACTTCATCAAAGGTGTGAACAAATTGTTGTAGCAGCTTTTCTGGTACTTCTTTCTCTTTTGTTAGAGCTCCTGAAATTGGACAGTTCATGAGATATTCTATCAGAAGTTGACATCTCACATTATATTCTGAATGCTCTGTATTCATCAGCAAATTGTTTTCCTTCATTGGCAGAAATTCATTGTCTTCAATGAAAGGTACATCATGTTGAACAATTGGGATGTTGAGGTTTACTTCGGCCATTTTTGAAGTTTGTGAATTAAGGTTTGAAATTTAGGGATTTTTGAGTGAGGAACAAAGTTTGCTTTGGTTTGGAATTTGTGAGAAAAGGTATGATTTTTGAATTTTCTGCTAAGGGTTATATAGTGAAGATTTTTAGCAGAGTGTTGTGGATTTATGGAGTTGAGAGGATATGGAACGTGTCATGTAGTGGTAGTTAAAGGATCATTAATTTTCTTTTTTAACCGTTTGATCATGGGATGTCGGTTTTTGATTCATGATATAACCGTTAGATCGTGGGTATCAAGACTTCAATGATGATTAATCGTGAAATCGTGGTTTTGCCCTTTCAACTTGTTCTTTTTATCTTGTAGTTTCACTGAAGTGCTTCATCTGAATTCAGATTTGAAAAACATTATCGGTTGTATGACACCTTTCCATTTTTGTGGACCCTACTCTTTTGAGGAGGTCCAATTAGCTTTCTTCATCTTCATCCTTTCTTTTCTTTCAAGTCAAAATTCCATGTCTTCAGTCATTCAAAAATTTCTGTTGAAGAATATGTATTTCCTTTAATCATCCTCCTTTTTTTTGATCAAATAAAGTCACCAGAAGTCAACAGAATTTTATATGTTTTTCCCCCTAAATTTGTTACTGGGTGTTTTTTTTAAGATGAGAGGGAACGAGTGGTGTTTGAGAAAACTTCTTACCTTGATCTTGTGAACTCCACACCTTTGTTTTGGTGTATCAGGAAGTCTTTTTCATATAGCTTGTTTCAGTCCTCAGAAAAAAAACTTTGAAAGAAACTTATCAAAAAATAATCTAGATGTGTGTTTTTTTTAAGTTTCTTTGTATCTGATCAAATTTCGTTAAAACCTTCCCTCCTTTTTTTTAAGCAATCGATCCTTCCTGTTTGTCAAGAAAAATTACTTTTGATGTTTTTGTATCAAATTTTTAGTTTTATCTGGTGAATTTGAATCAAATTCTGATGTTTTAATGAAGTTTCTGATAAATTTTATCAGATTCTGATGATTTATTATATCCTATCAGATTTCATTTGATTCTTACCAGATTTTTCTTGTTAGTTACCAAAAAAAATTTTAAAGCAAAATTTAAAGCAAAACATGTAGCATTTTATATAAACATATATATACAACATACCATCTACACATATAAGATCTATTCATGAAGGGTTTTAATCAATATCTATTCCATCTCCATATTCAATCTCAAGAAGTACCCATTGTTCGGTTACTAAACCAAAATTTTTATTTGTTGGTCTAAGTAAAGCTATGCTTGCATTTTGTTGAAGAACCAGCTCTGCTCTTTGATAACCAGCAGGAATTCCCCCAAAGCCCAGTTGGCTTGTGATTATCTTCATCAGAAAACGAGGATACATCAAAAATGGCTTGCTTGGCCACATGTTGCTTGCAAAGTCTCTCATTAAATAATAAGAGAAGTTGTAAGGAACTTTCAATGTGACAGCTCGGCAAATTTCTAACAACTTATTAGATGCTTCATGATGATTTATGGTCTTCCTCGAGAAGTATGCACCCAGTTGAGTGATCAGAAACTACCATGGTTTGATAAAGCCATTTTTGTTGATTGCTCTGGGATCATTTTTAGGATTGTACCCCATGTGCTCCAAAGTTTCTTCAATCTCATCGTTTGAGAACATCAGAACATTGTTGTCATCATTGAGTTGAAGAGCTGTTCTGATGGTACTTTCAGTTATTCTGATAGTTTAATTGAGAACTTTACTTTCAACATATATCCACCCTCTATCTTGACTTTCTGACAATGTTGCATTTTGCCAGAATGTTTGAAGGATTTCAGGGAATATTGTTATGTTGGCAGTGAGAGCATTTCCTAGATTACTTGCCATAAGCATGTTTACCACAGTTTGACATCCATCCCGAGAGGACCCTCAAAACTGGTTCTGATTTTGAGGTTGTGGTATGGATGTAAAAGAAGTGGGAAATGATCAGCTCGTATAGTAAGCATTTTTTTTAAGTGAAGATCTGTATCTGTGAAGAAAGAAATGAAGAGATTTTCTGAATTTCTAGATGAAGGTGATTGTCTTTGCTTAATGTGGTAGACATATATAGTAAATTTAAGAACTGCCATAAATGTTATCTACCCACTGTATCTTGTCTACCACAATCTTGATTATTTTATTGTTTTCTCAGGTGACATTAAGAATAACCCAGATTGAACCCTCTTCATTAAATGATTTAGGCGGCTATTTTTCAGTTTTCTATCATGATTGCCTACTGTTGTCATTTCAGTGTATTTAATGAAGAAGAAAAAAATCTCTACACCTATTGACAATCTCCAGAAAATCTTCTGTCATATGACGTTTTCCAAAGAAAATAAAATAAACTAAAAATTTAAAAGAATGCACAATTTTAAATTATGAATTGGTCAATTTTGAGTTATGGATAAAGGTGATGAAGTGTATGAACTTGTTCAAATAATCATTCAACAATTTTGTTTTAAGAAGTTTTCTGATTTGTTACCAGAAATTCTGATAATTTGTTAGATTTTTCTGATGATGTATCAGATTTTCTTATAATTTATCAGATCTTCTGGTGTTTTATCAGAAATGCACTTTTTCTTCTTATGATTCTTTTTATTTAAACAAGTTACAAATCAAGGAGAACTTTATCACAATGTTGACCATGATTTAGCAGAATATACCTTGAACCTATATAGGCTACTCTCTTCAATGGTCAGATATTCCTTTCATTTATTTCATTTCCAAAATTCACCATTTTACCCAGGTTTTGAGACAAAGTTGCTGAGTAAGCTCCTTTCTCCAGTCATGTGCTTGGAGCTTCCTGAGTCACAGTACCAGATCTATTGCACATGATGGTCCTGAAATGAAATGATTAGAGGGTTTTAGGTACCCAGGCATGCTTGGGTACACTTTCTGATGATATTCTGGTTCTATTATTTCTTCTAGATGACCTTTCATCAGAATTTCTGTTAAATTCTGAGCCATTAACAGAATTTTTCTTTTTCTTTTGGAGATGGTGTTGAACAAGCTTCAGTATTTCAGCACACATACAGGAATCATCAGAAATTTCTGATTTTCCTTCTTGTGATGGAATGAAGGGATAGTTTTGAAAAGATGAGTGAACTACTTCTGGAGTTTTTACAAACTCTTGACTGTATTCAATTCTTTTTGGTTCAAAGTTTGGCTTATCAAAGGAGTATTCAGAGCATGTTGATTTGCAAGTTTCAGACTCAGATTTTGATAAGAATTTATCAGAAGTCTGTTGAGTTGCTTTTACAAAGACAGTGGGTTTGTTGTTATTTGTTCTTACATAACCCAACCCTTCTCCTTTGTTCTTTGGAGTGGACTCTATGAAATTTATGAATTCTTTTGCCTCTTGAAAACCTCTTACGTTAATTTCTTTATCATTGATTTTCTTGTAAAGATCTCTTCTTTCATTTTCATAGAACTCAATTTTAGCTCTTTGATCTAAACTTTGTTCTATAAGTAATTGGTTTTCAAGAATGATTTTATTCAAGGTCCTTTGCAACTCATCAGATTTTTTACCATCTGATTGATGTTTAACTTGCAAGTTTTAAAAATCTGACATGAGCTCATTTAGCTTGTGTTCAAGATCAAGATTATCTAAACTTACCTGTTGTCCTGAAGTTTCTGGTATGTCATCAGAAAGTGCCATGAGACAGAAGTTGGCCATTTCTTCTTCTTCATCATCAGAAGAATCGTCAGATAGCCATGTATCTGTTCCAGCAATTAAGCTGACTTGCTGTTGTTTCTTCTTAGCTTCCTCAAGCTTCTTTTCATAGTAAGCAACATCTTTCAGCTTCTTGGTCTTACACTCAGATGCATAATGACCTTTTTGCTTGCACTTGTAACACACCACCTCAGCCTTTCCTTTGTCCTTAGATCTAACTTCTTCTTTAGATCTATCATCCATTATCCTTCTATCACTCATCTGGTACCTCTGGCCTCCTCCCCTCAACCTCTACTCAAATGTTTTGGTGAGCAGTGATATTGCATCAGCAAAGGCTGAAAAATCTGATGATGAATCAGAAGTTTCAAAGGCCTGGCTGTTTGATGGTTATAGATCATTGGAAGTTGTTTGTCTTTGTGAGTTAGAGATAAGAGCTAAAGATCCCCCTCTTTGAATGGTTTCTTCAAATATTTCTTCCTCTCTGGGGATCAAGATGCTATATAAGTCATGAAGACTCATGTTTCCTAGTTCTAAGGTTGAGGAAAAAGTCATTGTGAGACTTCTCCATTCTCTAGGCAAAGCGTCAAGAAATTTTATGTTTCTTTCATCATTTGATTTAGTTATTCCAAATTTCTTTAGCTCGTTTAAAAGTTTTGTGAACCTTTGATATGTGTCATTTAACTTTTCATTAGGTAAACATTTAAACCTTTCATAGGATGAGACGTTGTTTGTTCTCTTGTTTCTTTTCATCATTTCTCCTCCTTCACAAAGATTTTCCAACTGATCCCATATTTCCTTAGCTGATGCACAAGCATCAACTTGTGAAAATATGTCATTGGGGATGGCCATTATTAAGAGTGATTTTGCTCTTTCATCCCCTGCTACCAGTTCCTTGTCTTCCTCACTCCAAAGTATTTCACTTTTGGGAGCTCGGGAGGCAGGGATAGCAGGTAGTTGGTCAGTTGCTGGAATTGCAGGTATTTCAGTCATTGGTATATGTGGACCCCTTTCAATGGATCTAAACAGAGCTCGGTCATGACCATTAAGGAAATTGACCATCCTGATTTTCCATTGGGGGTATTCCTCCCTGACCAGAGTCGGAGGTTTGGACATAGAACCAATGTTGAAAGCATTATTCCAGGATTGAAAGCTGGCCATATTTAGAAAAAAGAAGAAGAGCGATTGATCGTTTGAAAATAATTTATTCAATCTGCTCTGATACCAATTGTTGGACCCAGTATGGCCTTAACAACTTCTTTTTACGTAATATGGCAAGAGATTTCAGTATATGTGAAAAAGATGTGCGGAAATGGAAATCAGACTTTCAAAAAACAAGACCTACAGAATTATCAAGTTTATATCACTTTGAAACAAATTAGTTTAACAAGGTGATTGTAAGATTATTATCTAATACAAATGAATCTTGATTTCTGTGGGTGAGAAGAGCAGTGGAGTTTGGGTGTTTGTATATGAATGCTAAGCTTCAAACTCAAGTATCTTCTGCCTCTCGAGCCTTCTATTTATAGACGGCTGTGGATATGAATAAACAATAGTTTATTCATGCAATAAGTCCTGCGTAAAGTAGCAATTTGACATATTCATTGAATCCATCGTTCAAGTTGCATTTGTAATCATGAAAACCAATAATGTCATGCTTCGGTCATGGGTGGCAGGATAGAGTTGTGATTTTTAGACAAGTGAGGCTTTTATCAAAATTTCTGATAAACCACTTCATCAGAAATTCTTGTGAACAAATCATCAGAAAGTCTGATGATCAGAATTTGTCAGAAACTGATGATATTTCATCAGAAATATCATCAGATCCATCAGAAACGACCTTCTCTGATAATCCAAATCAACTCTTGATCAACTTGTGATTCTTTGTAGTAGATACTTTGCTTTTCAGTTGTCCCAACTGATTTTCTTCATCTTGATGTGTTCTTCAGGACTGTTATCTTATTCAGAGATCCAGTTGATTGAGATTTTCTTCAATACTTACAAATAAAGTTTCCTAACAAAATATCAGTATAAATGTGCTCCTATTATTAAGTGTTTGGCTAGTTTCTAATATTTCTTGTTTTATTTTGTGAGGTTTGGCTTATGTTTGCTCGTTGGGCCGCTCCCCTGTTTGTGTCGCTGGCCAGTTTCTCCTGGCTCCTGTCCTTGGCCTTCTCTTCTTGGGCTCCAGCCGTCGCATATGTGCTAGGGTTATTTTCCCCTTTTGAGGGGTGGTTGGTGGCAGCTTATCATCATCGAGCATTTCAGCTCTCTTACTACTTCTTGGTGTTCTTTGTCTTTCTCATTTCCTCACAAGTAAAATACGTGAGCAGTCTTAGAGTTATAGCATTTCTGTTTGTTCTTGTTGAACCTTTGTATCACCAATCAATCTGTGATGACTGGATGATTGCTTCGTTGTAATCGTTTGATGCTTTGAATAAAGTGGTGCTGTGTGTTTGAATCTAAACTTGTGACACCATCCTAAACGTACAATCTAAATGGGAACTCGATCAATCAAGAAACTGTCTACTACTCTCTCTGCAGCGCAACCCCTCATTCTATCTTACTATGTCCATGATATTTTTTTTTAATTAACATGCCTTAAATTTTATGTAAACAAACATATTATTATTTTCTGTAAATAACGGATACAATAAACAGCATGAAAACATACTATTGTGTGTTTATAAAAGTAACAATCACCCTTTTGCAATCACATAATAGAAAAATAGAGATATGAAACTTTAAAGGTAAAACAAACAATCTTGAGATTATGGTATGGTTTTTTGTATTTTCTGAGATGGTGAAATCATGCAACTCCCTTAAGTTTCTTAGCAACTGGGGCAATGTGTTTTCCCTGGTGAAACGCTTGTTCGAGCTCGAGTTCAGATGGTTGTCTAGACCCATCGGCTGCGTAAGTTCCTGCACCGTAAGGACTTCCACCTTTGACTTTTTCCATTTCAAACATGCCAGCCCCGAATGTGTATCCAATTGGTAAAAATATCATTCCATGGTGAACCAGTTGAGTTATCGCAGTCAAACTGTTGGAAATTAATGGAAAACCACGTTAAAACAAAATAAATCGATAAATTTTGTTTTCGGTAACAGATTCTCATGGTTATAAAAATTTTTAATCTTTGATAAAAGGGTTCTCATGGTTTTAAGAATATATTACTTTTTTCATGAAATTTATAACTGTAAATAACCATTTTGATTAAAGTGAACGACGAGTTGACTTCAAATCTGATTAATATACTTACGCGGTAGTTTCTTGACCACCACCTTGAGATCCAGTGCTATAGAAGATGCCAGCTGGTTTGCCGGCGAGCTGTTGGGTTCTCCAAAGACCACCAGTGGAATCAAAAAAGGCTTTGAATTGAGCAGACATCATACCGAATCTTGTGGGGAACCCGAAAATAAATCCATCTGCTTCAGAGAGTTCATTTGGTGTGATTACGGGTACATCGCTCTTTGGTGGTGCACTCATTTTTCCAAGCACGTCTTCATGCAATGTCTTTGGGACCTGCACCAAAGACAGGATTAAATGATCAATTTTGTTCTTGTTCATCATTAGATGAAATTGCGATAATCGGATAATGGGCTAATGTCATAGAATAGCAACGTAGTTAGGTTGATAGTCCGTCTTGGTAAATATATACCAGTAGAACAAGATGACGTGGCAAGCCAAGTCATCACAAAATGGACTAGTTTGGTAATTTAGTAATAAGCCAAATCACCAGAAAAAAATGCCACATAAAAAAACACATAGTCATCAGGTGATCACTCAGAAAACACTGTAAAATATCTACCTGCCATAATTTGGCTTCAACACCGTCAACAGATGCACCTCCTTTCTTGATTTCTTCAGCTAGCTTCTCCACATGTCCATACATAGAGTAGTACCTGTCACAAGCATAGTTATCAAATGCGTTAGGCGCACTCTAGGCGCAAAGGGCTTGCTTCTCGCCTAGGCGAGAAGCGCAAAAAAAGCGATGGCCTGAGAAAAAAAAAAGCGCAATCAAATAAAAACATTAAAAAATAAAGTTATGAACCGAAAAAACCTAAATCCTTAAAATTCCAAAATCGTTCAAATATCATAAAGCTTAAAATAAAACCAACATTATTATGAATGACCAAAATATCCCAAAACCAAAACGGTTAAGACTTGAAAACAATAAAGTTCAGACTTCCAAAACTAAATAAAACTCAAAACCAATTGTTCTTCAACTTTAAAGATCATCGTAGTCAGAATCGTCACCCACAGCAATTGCCTTGCCTTTTCCAGCAGCAGCATTCACTTGTTCTTCCTCTTGTTCTTCTTCGGAATCTTCATCAACTAATCTTCTTGAACTAGAAGGCCTTGAAGTTGAACGCCTTGAAGCAGACGGCCTTGAAACAGATGCCCTCGAAGCTGATGGCTGTAAAGCAGCCGGCTGTGAAGATCTTGTATTGTGTATACGCTCCCCTGCTCCGCTCGCTTCTCCTACAACATCCCAAACCAAATCTCCATCATCAGTAAAAACCCTGTCTTCACCCATCTTTCCTACTAACCATTCATTGCTATCATCAATATCAGTCAATGAAATGGGATCATATGCCGCATCCACATCGAGTCTATTCTTTAGCATGTTATTGTATTTAACATAGACGAGATCATGTAGTTTTTTATGCTCTAGACGATTCCTCTTCTTTGAGTGGATCTGTTTAAGATTTGTATAAATATTAGATACAAGAAACGCTCAATCGTAATTCATAATTAAATTTTAGATTGGAATACTTACATGCTCAAATGTGCTCCAGTTTCGTTCACACCCGGATGAACTGCACGTTAAACTTAGCACTCTAATAGCTAGTTGTTGCAAATTTGGAGTGCCTTTCCCATACAACTTCCACCATTCAGCTGTTACATACACTCAAATTTGACACATTATACATATAAAAATAAAGTCTATAATCTAGGTAAAAAGTATGTTAACAATTAACTTATCAGGTGCTATTTTACCATGTTGTCGCTTTGCTGTTTCTAGACTAAAAAATCCAGACTGGTTCACCCAATGAATCAACTCAACGTTAATCTTATCTTGTGTGTCCTTGTTTCGCTCAAGCTTGTCAATACATTCATGTAGTCCAAGGGACACTTCTTTGTCGCTTTCAATGTCCACATTGTAGCAATAAAACTCTGGGTTAAGATAGTAACCCGCTGCGTGCAAGGGATGGTGAAGTTGGCAGTTCCATCTCTTGTCAATAATTCCCGACACAACAATGTAATCTTCATTATCTTCTCCTCCTAAAGCTGCTGCAATTGCAGTTTTTGCTCGTTCCATACCTTCGTACACGTAACCCATCGCGGGTTTTTTCTCATTGTCGACAATTCTAAGCACTCGAACAAGAGGACCCATGATTTTCAGAGTGAACGGAACATTGTTCCAGAAAGTTGGGGTAAAAACAATGTCATTCGCTCTTGCACCCTTTCGTTCTTCATCCCGTTTACTTGTCATCCACTGTTCGCTAGCAAACATATTTCGAAGTGCATTTTTGTTTTTGCAAGCTTTGTAATGTAAGAAACGTGGTTGCAAACCTTGTTACTCCACTCCTTGTTAGCTCGTTGTTTTTAGTGAACTCCCTCATTAAGTTCAAGACAAAACTATGGTTATAAATATAACCAACAACGAAGATAGCTTGTTCAATAGTTTTTTTCACATCCGGAATCTTACCGATATCTTCTAGCATTAGATCCAAGCAGTGCGCTGCACATGGTGTCCAAAATAGATTTTCCGCTTTTCCATTAACATTTTACCTACAAAAGAATGTAAAATAATTTGTTATAAACAGGTTGGTGCAATTTGATAAGTAATCATAAACGAAAAACATCAAAAAATAAATTAACCTGCTAGCTTAAAGTTGGCCCCATTGTCGGTAATAACCTGAACAACATTTTGTTCCCCAATCCTTTCCATAAACCCATCTAGGAGCTCAAAAACCTTTTCACCAGTCTTCATATACGACGATGCATCAACAGACTCCATAAACACCGTTCCTTTAGAACCGTTGACAAGAAAGTTAATCAACATTCTTTGCTTCCTATCTGTCCATCCATCCGACATTACTGAACAACCGTACTTAATCCACTCAGTTCTATGAGTTTCGACCCACTTCTCCACATGTTGTACCTCATTTTTTAGTAACGGAACGCGAAGCTCATGGAATGATGGAGGCTTTAAATGCGGCCCATAGTTCCCAACAGCCGCAAGCATCTCTTTAAAGCAGTCCATATTAGCCACATTAAATGCAACCCCAGCCTGGTAGAAAAACGCTGCAATGGACTGTAATGTTTGGGCTCGGAGCTCTTTATTACAAGCATCCTTGATGCTTGTTTGAACTTGTTTTCCTTTACCTGTTTTTAAAAACATTACAGAGTCTGTTACAGCCATAAAAACACTACTAATTTGATTAACTCACACAGAATTTAAAAACATTAATCAACTAAGACAGCCTTAAAAACACTACTGAATTGATTAACTAAGACAGAATTTATAAACATTAATCAACTAAGACAGCCATAAAAACACTACTGAATTGATTAACTAAGACAGAATTTATAAACATTAATCAACTAAGACACACATTAACAGACCACTGATGTGATTAACTGAAAATAAAAAAGAATTTATCATACCTTTTGAAAACATCACATCTAATGGCCCCTTCACATTAGTCGTCTTCTGCCTCTTGTTTTGATGAGCAGGTATCTCTATAACTTCATCATCCTCCTGTTCATCAGCCAAATCAGCCAACCCATCATTTGTTTTCTTGGCCTTTTGGCTCGCAACATACGCCTTCAACTCGTCTTTAACCTCCTGTGGACACCTTGTACATGACTTGATGTTTCTGTTGCCTCCAATTTGGTGTAGTTTAGCACGAAAAATTTCCACCTTTTGTGATCTTCTTGCAAAAGTTGCATGAAACGGCATTTTTATCATTAGGATTCCTCAGATGATTGTACTTCCATCCAGGGTCCGTTTTCCTGCTCTCGGATGGTCCATCATCTTGAGAAGCCATAGCCTGTAGCATAGTTCCGATGGATCAACATGTACATGAATGGTAAATGAATAAATAACTAACTGACAGAAACACATACCTGTGGTTTTTTTGCTGGCAGAAACCAGCAGAACTGTGAAGGTGAATGTTGTAGCTGTTGCTGCGTATAGTCTGTTATAAACAGACTTAATATTGTATAAAAAATAATATATCTCTTAAGTATTTGAAATTCAAAATATCTTTTAATAATATATAAAGATTTTTTGAGATATGATTCCTAAATAATTAAACTTAGCTGTAAATAAAATTTGGTTTGTTATTAGAGATAAGTTTTTTTAAAAAAAAAAAATTGTTGCTTTTTTCATCTAGGACACAAAAGCGGCCAACCCTCGCCTTGCTCGCCTAGGTCGCCCAGGCGACCAAAGCGATCGCTTTTAATAACACTGGTCACAAGAAAACATTAACAGTTAGTAACCTAGACATTGATATGGCCAAAAGCAAAAGTTCGTTCCTAAAATTGTTTTTTTGGGCAGCTGCTATTGCAATTCAATCAATGTTTTGGTCTAGGTGACTAGGTCACCCTATTGCACGCACCCCTTGCTTGTATGGACGAAATGAGCTGATTATATCGAAAAATAGTATTCAAGTTATTGAATTATTGTAATACCGAAATAAAGTGATCACGTGTGAAACCGAGTTAATCTCTTAAATCCATAAGTTAGTTAGTTTAGAATAGATAGATTAGCTTTATATTAAAGTGGCGGTTACAAGCGGTTATGAAACTAAGGGACCAAAGTTGACAAAGGGAAACTTGTTAACTTCCCTCACTTAGCGAAAAGGTGTGTCCCCTCACACACACCCTCTCGGATCGACATCAAGGAAAGGAGAAGAAGACGCGACGGTTCGAGATGGATGGCTGGAAATCAACATGCCTCTTCATGATCAATCTCAACCGCACAATCCTAGAGACATACCCTTTCACGAAGAGTTGTGTCTATTCATTCGTGCCTCTTAGAAACTATAAATAGAGATAGTTAGTTTCATTTGTAATTGTTCATTACTCTCGAAATCATTGTATATACTCTTATTCGATTGTTATAAAGTTGTTATTATTCAAGTTATTCACGCTCGTTAGAGATCAAGATCCAAGTTCGGGCCAACAAAGTGGTATCAGAGCGTCAGGCTCTAGGCGTGGGAATCGCAAGGCATCGCAGGGAATTCGCGATCAGGTTTCAATTTCGTTTAAATTCGCAAAGTTTCAATTTCAGAATTTATTTTCGGTTCTAGGAAGTCGGTTGAACCGAACGGTTAGGAATCTAGGGTTCGTTTGTTTTGATTCCGGGGTTATAGTGCGAATTAGTTTGATTTGGTTGTTTTGGTTATTACACGATTCGGGGAATCGGGGTTGTTAAGAATATATTGAAACCAAAAGAAAGTTTATTAGAAAGTGAAGATTATTCGGCAGGAAGATATGTCAGGAGCGACCGGGCAAAGTACGATAAATGGAAATTCTCTTTCCCAGTTTCAGTGTCCGATTCTGAAACCAACAAACTATACGGTTTGGGCTATTCGTATCAAGACGATTCTTGAAGCGAATGGTTTGTGGGAAACGATTGAACCGGCAGAAAATGCAACGGTAGACACGAAGAAAGATAAGTCTGCCATTGCATATTTGTTTCAAGCAATACCAGAGGACGTTGTATTGCAAGTTGCAAGTTGTAAGACTGCAAAGGAGATTTGGGAAAATCTAAGGATTAGACACGTTGGCGTAGATCGGGTACAAAAGGCGCGTATGCACACGCTAATGTCAGAATTTGAGATGTTGCAAATGAAGGATGACGACACTATTGATTCATTCACCGCAAAGATCAATAGTATCGTTACCCGAGCAACAGAAGTAGGATCGACTATGAGTCAACCGACTCTAGTACGCAAACTCCTAAATGGCGTACCGGATAGGTTTACTCAAATCGTTGCCTCTATGGAACAATACTCCGATATAGAAACCATGACGCTACAAGAAGCAATCGGAAGGTTAAAGACATATGAAGAACGTCTCAAGTTAAAGAAAGGAAATCAAGGGGAAAGCCAAGATAGGCTTATGTTTACACATCAGGATAACAACAGAGGAAGGCAATTTGGAAACCGCGGTCGTGGTAGGTTTAACCAGACGCGTGGAAATTGGCGAAACAACGGAAATAGGCAAAGTCCCAGAAACGAAGGATCTACATCAAGGCCTAGAAATGGAAATTCAAGAAACTGGAGGAAGTTTGCAAGAACCGACTTAAGTAAGATCCAATGTTTTAAGTGTCAAAAGTTTGGACACTACAGGAAGGATTGTTCTGAGAAAGACGAAGTGCAAGAGCATTCAAACCTCGTCGAGGAAGACGAAGCACCCGTATTGTTAATGACAATACAAGAAGAAAATGTTCAAGAAAGGGCTCTGCTAAACGAGAAACAGATAAAACCAGCAAGTTATGCCTCAGGAGATGAAAATCTATGGTACTTAGACAACGGGGCCAGCAACCACATGACAGGAGTGCGAAGTCACTTCAGGGAATTAGATGAAACGGTGACAGGGCAAGTACGTTTTGGTGATGGGTCACACGTAGAAATTAAAGGCAAAGGTTCAATACTACTGGAATGTATGAATCAAGAACAAAAGATTGTTTCACAAGTATACTACATTCCAAGTCTGAAGACCAATATATTGAGCCTCGGACAACTTACAGAAACTGGTTGCAAAGTGGTTATGGACGGAGACTTACTGACTATCCGAGATCGAAACAGAAAGCTACTAATGCGAGTCAAAAGATTGAAGAACAGGCTGTACAAGGTCAAACTGAAGACAGGAAAACCAATCTGCTTACTATCAAAGACGGAAGAAATAGCATGGTTATGGCACGCGAGGTTAGGCCATTTACACTTCGACGCTATTAAAGAAATGACTCGTAAGAACTTGGTACATGGAGTTCCCCAAATAAGTCATGCTAGTCAAGTCTGTGACGCATGCTTATTAGGAAAGCATAGTAGGGCACCATTTCCAAATCAGGCAAAGTTCAGATCCTTAAAACCTCTGGACTTAGTCTATGGAGATTTGTGTGGTCCTATAACTCCACCAACACATGCTGGGAAGAAGTATATATTCTTACTTGTAGACGACTGTACTCGCTACATGTGGGCATATTTACTAACTTCCAAGGATCAAGCATTCGAAACATTCAAGGAGTTCAAAGAAAAGGTGGAAAAGGAAGCGCAGACCAAGTTAAAAATGCTAAGGACGGATAGAGGAGGTGAATTCACATCGGCTGAATTCAACAAGTATTGCAAAACAAATGGCATAGCAAGACAGCTTACAGCACCATACTCCCCACAGCAAAATGGAGTAGTAGAAAGGCGAAACAGGACGATGTTATCCACTACTCGCAGTATGTTAAAGGCAATGAACATGCCACAGAACTTTTGGGGTGAAGCAGTACGACACGCGATATACGTACTAAACAGGGTTCCGACAAAAGCCCTGGTGAATAAGACACCATATGAAGCACTGAAAGGAAGGAAGCCAAATCTAGAACATTTGAAAGTCTTTGGCTGCACTGCTTACGCTAAGGTACTACCACTTCAACAAAAGAAGTTAGATGATAGAAGCGCACCTATGGTTTATCTTGGAATAGAAGAAGGATCAAAGGCGTATAGATTATATGATCCAGCAAAGAACAAGATATGTGTCAGTAGAGATGTAAAGTTCATGGAAGGTCAACCATGGAACTGGGATAGTTATATGGAAACGGTAGATTCAGGGAATCCCGAATGGACGAACTTTGTCATTCATGAAGATGACATACCACCAGAGTTAGAAGAAAATGAGCCAAGTAGTCCAGGCAGTAGCGGACCAGGCAGTAGCGGGCCACATCATGACGATTCAGGAGTAGATCAGACAGAAGAACAAGACTCCTATGTAACCCCGCCAGCATATTCATACAATCAGAACTCAGCAGGAAATTCAAGCAACATACAAAATGGAGGTCCATCCACTTCTGAAAGTACAACAGGAAATATCAGCAATACTCCAGTAAGACTAAGAAGTCTCGAAGAACTGTATGACGAAACAGAAGAAATTCAGTTAGATCCACATGAATTATTACTCGCTGAAGAAGAACCAAGGAATTACAAGGAAGCATTTAGTGACAGAAAGTGGATTGAAGCAATGAAGGCTGAGTTAGACTCGATAAACAAAAATAACACTTGGAGCTTGACGGAATTGCCAAGAGATCACAAGGCAATAGGCTTAAAGTGGGTATTCAAGACTAAGAAAGATGCAAATGGAAATATTGTCAGACACAAAGCAAGGCTAGTTGCAAAGGGATATGTTCAGCAACATGGAATAGACTTTGACGAAGTCTTTGCACCAGTAGCACGTATGGAGACGGTACGACTAATGTTGGCTTTAGCAACATATCAAGGTTGGGAGGTACATCATCTAGATATGAAATCTGCATTCTTACACGGAGACCTCAAGGAAGAAGTTTATGTATCACAACCAGAAGGATTTATAAAGCCAGGAGATGAAGGAAAAGTTTACAGACTATCAAAAGCACTGTATGGATTGAGACAAGCACCAAGAGCTTGGAATACGAAATTAGATCAAACCCTAAAGTCACTTAACTTCAAGAAGTGCACTTTAGAAAGCGCAATCTATACAAGGACGAATGAAGCCTCTACACTAATAGTTGGAGTCTACGTTGATGACTTGATAGTCACTGGAACATCAAAGAAGGAAATAGACATCTTCAAGTCTCAGATGAAGAACAAGTTTGATATGAGCGATCTAGGATTGCTAGCATACTATCTGGGAATCGAAGTAATTCAAGCAGGAGGTGAGATAGGCATCAAGCAGACAGGATACATCAATAAGATACTCAAAGACGCTGATATGTTATCCTGCAATGACACAAAGACACCCATGACTCCAGGAACTCAACTAACAAAGACTGAAGAAGGAGATCTAGTAGATGCAACACACTACAGAAGCCTGATAGGATCTCTCGGGTACTTATTGCATACAAGACCAGATCTATGTTACCCAGTCAGTCTACTTAGTAGATTCATGCAAGAACCAAAGGAGCAACACCTGAAAGCAGTAAAGCAAATACTACGTTACATCAAAGGAACTAAAGAGCATGGAATCATTTACAAAAGACAAGGAGGATGTAAGATCACAGGTTATAGCGATAGTAGTTTTGGAGTTAATACAGACAAAGGAAAAGGAACAACTGGTCTGGTATTCTACTTTGGAGAATCACCTATAACCTGGTGTACACAAAAGCAACAAACAGTGGCACTCTCATCATGCGAATCAGAATTTATGGCAGCCACTGCAGCAGCATGTCAAGCACTATGGCTTAAAAGACTGTTAAGTGAAATCACAGGCTGGAAGGAAGAAAAGATAACACTCAGAGTTGATAACGTTTCAGCAATAGCACTCATGAGAAATCCAGTCTTTCACGGAAGAAGCAAGCACATTGACACACGCTATCACTTCATAAGAGAATGCGTGGAAAACGAAGATATCACTGTGGAGCACATAAGTGGAGAACTACAACGGGCAGATATACTAACAAAGGCACTAGCAAGGATCAAGTTTGCTACAATGAGGGAACTGCTCGGAATTCAAGATTTAAAGCAACTCATGGATGTTCGAGATTAAGGGGGTGAATGAAACCGAGTTAATCTCTTAAATCCATAAGTTAGTTAGTTTAGAATAGATAGATTAGCTTTATATTAAAGTGGCGGTTACAAGCGGTTATGAAACTAAGGGACCAAAGTTGACAAAGGGAAACTTGTTAACTTCCCTCACTTAGCGAAAAGGTGTGTCCCCTCACACACACCCTCTCGGATCGACATCAAGGAAAGGAGAAGAAGACGCGACGGTTCGAGATGGATGGCTGGAAATCAACATGCCTCTTCATGATCAATCTCAACCGCACAATCCTAGAGACATACCCTTTCACGAAGAGTTGTGTCTATTCATTCGTGCCTCTTAGAAACTATAAATAGAGATAGTTAGTTTCATTTGTAATTGTTCATTACTCTCGAAATCATTGTATATACTCTTATTCGATTGTTATAAAGTTGTTATTATTCAAGTTATTCACGCTCGTTAGAGATCAAGATCCAAGTTCGGGCCAACAACGTGATATTAAAGGTTGCTCGACATGCCTGAAGACCAAGTTTCTTTAATATCCATGAATTGCAAACGGAAATATCTCTGGTCAACAGTTCTTGTTGTTCAAATGCACAGAGTTGCAACTTAAAACTTAAGGGAATTATTATATTACATGGGATTCCTTCTAAACGGATGTATCGGGTTGCTTATTAAAACCGCTTATCAGCTTATAGCGTTTTCATACAGCTGCGAGTGAAATAAGTTGTCTTGAATAAGGTTTGAAGTTGTGGATTTCAAAATGCTTGTTTCAAAGTTTACTTATGAAACATCAACTAAAAATGCAGCCCACATAATTTCCCCTTCACTGTTCATTTTGAAAGAGCTACACTAAAGCATAACCGAATTAAATATTTAGCGACCTCAAAACACCCCCACCCCCAGCGTGTAATTTTGTATAACAACATCGTGACTTTCTTGGAGTCTTAGTGATATACATTATAACTGAACCACCTAAATTTCATTACATCTTAGATTTCTTGCACAGCTTACTTGCTATCAAAGTACTAGCAAGCAACTGGCAAAGGCAGACACTAGTTGCTTGCTAGCGGTTTCGTTTAATAGAAGTCACCATTCAAGTAGCAACACATCTTCATTAATGAATGTTACTTCCACTAACCCCTAATTTGGTTTATTAATTTTCCAAATCTTAAGATAACTTATTCATTCATATTGGCTAGACTACTATTTAATATTTCAGTATTTTTTTTATGTGGATTTATAATTAACAGCATATGAAAACACAGAAACAAAGCTCTGTCAGTTATATAAAATAAAAAGAAAATATTAACTACTGACAAGACCTATATGGCTGTATCCACATTAATGATCAAAGAGGAGATGCCTTGGTTATCTTATTCCTAATTTACATCTGAACTCTGAAGTTAATCTAATTTTAACAGGATAGCAATCGGAAATGTTGACGAGTCAATGCACTTAGGAATCGCACATATACTTCTAGTTTCTCCAATATTACACCTAAACAGACATCATCAACACTCAAAATTCAAATCGAAACTTAGCAGCAGCGAAAATTACTTAATCAACCAATCTGAATCATACAAGTTCATCCGCAACAAGCAACAGATCGGTCAACTGATAATCAAAACAAAATAGCTTAATCAAATTACGTAAAACCTAATCAAAAGCAACAGCTATCAACATCGCCAACATTAACTACTGAATGCACTTAAATTAGCACATCTAATTCTACTTCTCTTCGAATTCACACTTAAACACACATCAATGATCATAAAATTACTCTGATAAACCTAATCACTCGATCTAAATCGCACAAATTCATCCACAACAAGCAACAGATCATTCAACCGTTAATGAAAAACAAAACCGATTGAATCAAATTACGTAAAACCTAATCAAAAGCAACAAGTATCAACATGGCGAAGATTATAAGTGAAAATGAGAGTAAGAAAACATACACAATATACACTTTTGTAGCCATGAGAGTAGTCGGAAAGCGGTTATGAGTGTATTGCGGTCGCTAATCTGTCAGAGAGATGTGAAAGCTTTTGACGACGATTGATTGAATTGACTGAACAACAATAACCACTAACGTCGGGTATTTATACTGCGGGTTTGGGAATGGGCAGCTGGCAAATAAATGCAGGAGTTAATGAAGGTTGACCAGGGAGGCTACGTCGTATTGGTTGAATAATATATGCGTGGGTAATGATGTCATGTTGTTGTCACGCTCACCCTCATTTTTCATTGCTAAAGACGTCTAATTCAATTTACAAATTTTTTCTATCCGCCAACAGAATCAATTTCGAGCATTTTCGACGTATTTACTGGATCAAATAAAATACTCCGAGAGTAATCCGAGTCTACCACCAATTCCGGGGAAACCCCAATAACCCACCCGCCCATAGGCACGATAGTGAAATTACCGGTAAAACCCGTTTGCCTCAAAGATCAAACCCAGGTTTCCCCGTGTCTCATATCATTGCCCACTAATGCCTCACTCTGCACCAAGTGAGAGTTGAACTTGCATCTCTAAAAAAAATATAAGGCTTCCACCACTTGATCTAGAGATCATTGGCAATTCAACTTTCAAGTATACAACAAGAGTGAACCTAGTTCATCTAACAGACTCCCTAGTTAGTACGTCACATTATTTTAAACTATCATCATGGTTGCAAAAGTCGCTAGGCGCTCCCTAGTCGGCAGACCGGGGAGTTGAGAGTACTAGATCTAGGTGGAGAGTACTCGGGGAGTACTCGGACATGTTAAATTATAAAGAAATTACTTTTTGGAGATTAAATATATGTCAAATAACACAAATATACTAATATTTATAACAAAATACGTGAAAATGATATTCATTCTTTTTTAATATAATAGGCATAGAAATTATGTTTTATTATTATTTAAGTCAAACTAGGCCCGAGTTGACCTACTAGATCCAATTCTGGCCGAGGTTGACCGCATTTGACCGACTCCGAGTAATTAGGCGAAGTCGAAGAAAGTCGCCTCGGTAACTTACCTTGTATTGACTACTCGAGGAGTACTCGGCCTTGGAAACCTTGTTTTACAACCATGACTATCATTACTCCAAACCTCTACTTTTGCCTCCAACAATACGGCTAATGGGTGTGGAGGAGGATAGTCCTTTAAGGATGACCCACCACGTAGGCGGCCATGTCATGGGATGTGGAGGATGAGCCCCAAGGGATGGACCAAGGGTGTAGTGAAGAGCCTATATATGTGTGTTTGTGTGTGTGTGTGTGTGTGTGTATAGGTACGGGATCAGGAGAAAACGCCCTAAAGTGTTAGAACAGTGAGAACGCATCCCGGCCTAACACGTGGCGTGCAATATAATTAGGGCGTAGGGACTTTTTTGTCATTTTATCTTCCGCTTTTCCAATTCAGTGTCACAATACTTCTTCATTTTTAGCGTTTAAGATTTTTTGGCGTTAACCAAATTCAATAATTACCTGGCTAGGGGTGAGCAAAAGGGAAAACCCGACCCTACCCGACCATTACCCGACCTGACCCGAGAACCGATCAAACATAAAATACAGAACCGATTCACTACCCTAAATATAGGGTCGGTTCCGGTCCATAGGTCAAAGTCGGGTTTCACCATGAAAAGAACCGAGAACCGACCCGACCCGACCCTATTTTATATGAAAAATTGGAACCGATCTAAATACCTACGTACTTAGGTTCGGGTCGGGTTGGGTATTTTTCGGTTCGGTTCTCGGTTATTTTTGGTCCGGACCTAAACTTGCTCACCCCTATACCTGGCGTTAATAATGGTCCCATTGTATTAATCTTTTTGTTTTAGATAGATAATATTTTTGGTGTTTATGGCGTTTCCAAGTCGTCGGCCATTGGAACCCCATTGTTTGTTCCAGGACTTTTTAGGATGATGACCCATTGTTTGTTCTTAGATTCAATGGCGTTTTAGACAAGATGGACCATTGTTCTATTATTGTTTATATATTTTTGGCGTTTTACAAGCGGAAAATTATATTACAACCACAGGGGAAAAAATAGAAGCGAAAAAAATAAATTAAAAATCCTAATCGGATCTCTCTTAACAATCTTCACTGTCATTAGTCTCTCTCTTCTTTAATTCTACAAGAACTGTCACCAAATATATGGCGTTTTTATATAAAACTTAACAAATCCATCGGTCTGATTATTTTGTCTGCTCGTCTGTTGAAGTGGCTTTTGTGGATGTTGGGGGACATAGATAGATGACCTATGGGTGGGTTTTTTCGCTTTGCTCTTCAACTTTATCTACATCTTTATAATCATCCACTCTTCGGTATCATTGATCTCGTCTCCTCATCCAAGCCTTCTTCAAGAACAAAGAACACAAAATGACATATGACTGTCATCAGTATCTTTTTCTTGAAGATTTGTCCATCTCATGCAGCAAAATCTTACTGAGTTACTCCCCTCACCTAACAATCCATTCCGTGAAACTTCACGAAGAACAATATTGAATATCCAATAATGCATGTTAGCCATCTTTGATTTTTTAAAATTCTTGGCATTTTACAGTGAGTGGTATTTAGGAATATTGGCGTTTGTTTTTTTGGTGTGATCAAATGGAAGTTGCTCAGAGGTATCATTTTATAGGATGTCTTTTGGCGCGTAGTTTAGGCGGTGTATTATTATAATAAAGTATTCGTCGTTTCAGTTACTGTTTGTAATTACTGTTTTTGATAAGCTTTATCTCTGAACTCTGTAACACGTCCCATATTTCAGGTGTGGCGTTTTAGATTTTAATATAATAAATGTTGTTAATAATAAAGTTTCCGTCGCTTCAGTTTTACTGTTTTGTAGTTACTGTTTCTAGTTACCTTTTCGAGATTTTAGCGTTTTTTTATTTTTAATGAGGTTTTATATAAAGATGACACTTTTTTTCTATTTTTCTTATTTTTCTTGAACCTTGGTTTTTATACTTTTTTTTTTTGAGTTTTTTATAATACTTGTCCAAAGTAATTTTATTATAGTTTGTGAGTTTTGGGGTGTTTTATGGCATGATGGCGTTTAGAAAAGCATTTGGTTGTGTGGCGTTTTTATTATATATGGCGTTGTTATTATATAACAATCAACTGAAATAGAAATTTAAAATATATATAGGAGTTGGGTAGAAAGTGGATTTTTCCTAGAAAGTCTAGGAAGCAATCAGAATGCGACACGTGGCATTAAAGGATTTTAACTAGAAGGGCAATTATGTACTTTCACAATCTAATTTTATTTTAGGAAATTATCTTCAATAACTAACTATCCATAATGAAACCAATTTCCTCCATAATTTTCGAAAATTTTTGTTTTCGAATTCAGATCTCACGTAAATATCAATCATTCCTTCGTTTTCTTGCTCACAAGATTCATCATTGATCATTTTTTTTATACGGAGAGAAAAATCATGGCATATGGAATCTATCAGCATGTTCTTGGTACTGTGTTTTAACAGTTAGAGGGTTAAAGTCAATGTTTTTATAGATCCCATAATATGAATGATGTTTGGTAACGCTGGATGATTTCTTGTCATTGTGTTTAACAACAAGCAGATTAGTACCGTATTGTTTTAGCATTCATGCTGGTAATGCTGGAGGATTTCTTGACGATGTGTTTTACCATTCATGCTGGAGGATTTCTTGACATTGTGTTTTAACAGAATGCAGATTAATACAGTTGTGTTTTAGCATTCATGTTGGTAATGCTGGAGGATTTCTTGACGTTGTGTTTTACCATCCATGCTGGTAATGCTGGAGGATTTCTTGACATTGTGTTTTAACAGCAAGCAGATTAATACAGTTGTGTTTTAGCATTCATGTTGGTAATGCTGGAGGATTTCTTGACGATGTGTTTTACCATTCATGCTGGCAATGTTGAAGGATTTCTTGACATTGTGTTTTAACAGCAAGCATATTAATATAGTTGTGTTTTAGCATTCATGTCGGTAATGCTGGAGGATTTCTTGACGTTGTGTTTACCATCCATGCTGGTAATGCTGGAGGATTTCTTGACATTGTGTTTTAACAGCAAGCAGATTAATACAGTTGTGTTTTAGCATTTATGTTTTATGTTGGTAATGCTGGAGGATTTCTTGAAGCTGTGTTTTACCATTCATGCTGTTACGATGTGTGACATTTGTCACGATGTGTTTTCTTGATGTTGTGTTTCTTCATGAAGGATAGAAGGAAGAGAGATTGACTCACCAAGTTTGGTCCCAACAAGGAAGATTGGCACACCAGGTGCATAATGTGTCAACTATGGAATCCACAGTAAAATATAAGAAAATCAGTTTTAAGATATTACATTGCTACAGCACACAAAATTATTGTAAAAGATTATGAAAAAAATACTATAGACGCATGAAAAATGACAAAAAAAAAAACAACACAAGATTTTTACCTTCTTAAATAGTGTGATGCGCATGCGTTTTGTCGAAAAATCTGATGCGCGATGCGTGATGCGAGCGCATCACGTATATGATGCGCTCTTTAAATAGGGAGGCCAACCAAGCAACCATCTTGTAAAGAACACTTCGGTAGTGGATAGTGCCTCTTCATCTCCTAGTGTCACACTTCAGCTGCGAGCCTTAGAGGTGTGCTTTCATCTTTTAAACATTCAGCAAGAACATGACCATATACTGTAAGAAGGACCATTATTGTTGTAGGATTTTCCTGCAATAAACCTTTTTGTGTTATACCCACTCTTTAAAGAACAAATTCTTATTAAAAAAATGACGAAAGTATAAAATTATAAATACATATACTTCAGCAACTACTGATTTAAGTACAATGCGGTGGTGACAATCTTAAACACGTTTTCTCTTAAGTTTTCAATCCTCTCGTGTTATGTTGCATAATACTAATGTTAGTTTTCTTATTCTTAGAATTGGTGTGGCCTATCTGTACCCTACACATCTCAATTATATAATAACAAACACGCGAATAAGAAAATATAAGTTCTAAACATACTAATTTAAAAATAAAAATCCGAACACACAAATAACAACACATAACATATGATGTTTCATCAAATATCTTCTTAAAATTGCAAGTCATAGTCACAAACAATAGAGTTGCAAACGAACCGAGCCGAGCTTGAGCTCGATGCTCGTTTAACGTATGAAGGCTCGAGCTCGACTCGATTCAAACTTTGTTTTTAGAGCTCAAGCTTGGCACGTATTCAAAGTGTATTGTTTCACTAACAAATAAGTAGACTACTATTTAAATAGTATAATTTTCGTAATCCTATTTACATTAATTACTTTTTTTAAATTAAGAGGAATTGGACAAAAACATATTAGTGGGTAAATCCCAACTGTTTAACCCTGCTTATTTTGCGAACCTCGGTTTGACAGATTTTAAGGACTCAAAATATAAAAATTAGGCTTTCCATACCTTCCAATGCTTCTTCATCAGTGATGATATACTATTCGGTACGACCTAGATCTTTCAAAAAGCTATGCTCAGGTCCAATCCAGGGTATTCCAACCTACACATCACAAATAATTAAAAGTTTAGAAGCTAAAAACACTCAAAAATATATACCAAATGAACACATAGAAAGCTTTAACGTGTATGTTTTTATCTTGCTGCCACAACCATCACCGTTGACCTGAATACCCGTTCGTACGCCACAGTCACAACTCCAACGACGGAACCTTAGCCGCGTCACCACCAGATCCGGGACTTCCTTTCATGGGTGTGGTCGTTCGTACGCCACAGCAATGCTAACAAAATTGAGCTCAGAATAAGCAAAAAAAAAACGTCATATGTTGAGGAGTTGAAGCACGAATAGGAGGGAGTGGATGATGAGAATCTTGTTCATTTACAACTTCCATTTTCTCCTCAAGTTTTCGGCTTTTTAAAAAACCAAGGTAATACATCTGAAGCGTCTTTTGACCTTTTTCGACAGTTCAACTGTCTAAAAGTAACAAAAAAAAAAAGTCAAAATCAATCCTAAATTCAGTAGAAGCTAACAGCTAGTGGTGCTTTTGGGTGTCCAAAAAAATGACCCATGATCTTTGACCGCGCTTCCCATGATGATAATGAAAGAACCCATGATAAGCTCATCTATTTAACAACTATAATGTGCATTCAGCAAATAGTTTGAACTTATGACCATATAATCCCATTAGACAAAGACTAATCAAAAAGCAATAATCAAAGACTTCAAACGCTTTTAGACAATACCCAGCTGCCAACATATGGGAAACAAATGGGGGCCACATACAATGGTAGTGGTTGGTTTCACAGCAGTGTGATAGTATTTGCCTGGGTGGTCTCACCAAGCCTATTGAAGAAATAAAACACCGATCACCAAGCATAAAGTTTTTATAGAGGAAAAAAAGGAAAGTTGTAATTGCAATTACAAATTTACTAACAATATCAAATGAATGTTGAGTATGTTTAGTATTATCAGAATGTTTATCTAAAATATAAAAAAAAAAATCAAAAACACATATGTACTAGGCATGTCAATGGATGGATATGGATCGGATCATGATCCGATCCATTAATGATCCAACTTAAATGGATCATGATCCGATCTATGATCCAACATAATGGATCGTGATCCGATCCATATCCAAGTAATTTTAAATGGATGGATCACTATCCGGATCGATCCATATAAAAAACCTCTAAAAATAAAATAAAAAATCGCAAAAAAAAATTGTAAAAATACAAAAAAAAATCTACAAAAATAAAAAAAAATAAAAATAAAAATAATTGAAAAAATTCTAAAAAAATTCTAAAAAATATAAAAAAAAATAAAAAAATTCTAAAAACCACTTTATTCTAAGTTTAATATCTAACAAATTGTATTATTATTATTGCTAACCTAAGTGGTGATTAAGTTAGTTACTGGCTGTTAAAAGTACCCCACCAGTAGATGCTCCCAGTTTCTTCTTGTTCCCTTTAGAACCAGTCACCGTCACAAATGTGTTGTTGCGCATTATTTTAACATGAACTGTATCTACATTTTGCTTTACCCCCTATCGATAACTTACATCGTCTTTCATGATTCCCCTGCATATTCCTACCAATTTTCGTTAACTTCGTTTTGCAATACCTAATTTCGTACCTAAGTTTCCTAAAATTCTAGGCATGGCATTATGCAGAACACGAGTCGGACCTTAGAAGTTCTCTAAAATTCCATGAAAAATATACACATTTTATAAATAAAACAAGACTAGTTAGGAAAAAAAAACCCATCAAAGGAAACAGTTTAATTTCACCCCAAATGTATGAGAACAGGTTAATATGGGTTGTCATTTGTTTATAATATCTAATAGGAAAAAATATCCAAATAACAAATTTATAATCAAGAACACAGTACAAATGGGCTAATAGTTTCCAAATGTGTATTTGCGATTTTATTTACAAAGCAACAAGGATCTGTATTTGTGATGATGAGCAAACAGAAAATAATAACATGAATGCTTTTTTTTAAATGTTGCAATTTTGATGTGATATCAGAAAAAAAAGGTGATGAAATTTTCAAGGGACACAATATGTACTAAAGCATATTGATTTTAACTAACAGCAACAACTCAAATCGATTATCAAATCCAAGCAATAATTCATTTCGTTTTGTTCAACAATAACAACTCAAATCGATTATCGAATCCAAGCAACTCAGATCTATATTCAACTCCGATTCGAAAACTCGTTCAGATTTTAAATTGCAAAACACGTCTACTATGATATGAAGTTCACACGTGATGCGCTGAATATAACCTATTCTTCTTCAACCAGCAACAACAATACAACAGAATATGACAGTTTTTAACACAAAACTCAATAAACTTACTGAAATGTTCGAAAATTCAACTGAAAACTTCAATTTTTTTTACCGAAAAACAACCGAATTAGTTCGAAATCAATCGAAATGTTCAAACGACACACCGAAACAAAACAAAAATCAACCAAAATGGTTCAAAATTCGACCATATTTAATTCTGATTCAAGATCTAAGTGAATGTTACAGATGAATATTTTTTTCAATTTGAGTTGATCCATATTTAATTGCTTCCATTCACTAATCAATCCTAAGCCAATTTCATCTTAATCAAACTCAATAAAACCCTAAATCTAACAAACAACAGCAGAAATCACAATATCTACGTTCAAAACACAACTAATCAATACACTTAACCGAAAGCATATAAAATCAGTGAATCAACAGCTACCTCGAATGAAGGTTTCGTTTACTTTCATCTTAATCAAACTCAACAAAACCCTAAATCTAACAAAAAACGTCATAAATCATGATATCTACGTTCAAAACACAACTAA
Source organism: Helianthus annuus (assembly GCF_002127325.2). Taxonomy (NCBI): domain Eukaryota; kingdom Viridiplantae; phylum Streptophyta; class Magnoliopsida; order Asterales; family Asteraceae; genus Helianthus; species Helianthus annuus. Next base: position 109,760,103 of record NC_035440.2, read on the forward strand.
TCAATGCAGTTTACCGAACGCATATAAAATCAGTGAATCAAGAGCTACCTCGAATGAAAGTTTGGTTCAATTCACGCATAGAAAGAACGAGAACAGTGCGGGAGAGATAAGAACCAGGAGCTACTCGAATGAAACTTTGGACTTTTGGGTTGATTTCAAATTTAGGGTTTGGACTTTTGAGAGGCACGTGCACTGTCAAATTTAGGGTAATGGATCAATCCGGATGGATCATGGATCGATCCATATAATTAATTGGATAAATGGATTGATCCATTGGATTAACTAATGGATTGTTAGATATTTTTTATGATTCAATAAGTTATTTAAATGGATCAGATTGGATTGGATATGGATCAATATCCGATCCATTGCCAGGCCTAATATGTACATATTTGTCAACTAACGAAATCAAGCATCCAGGTTCTGTTTTAACCAAAGTGATTGATGCCAAATACCAAAAAATCTAAAAAGAAAAAAAATGAACATGATAAATACCTAAAGTAAAACCCTTGAAAACCAAATACCTGTTAATGATGAGTAAGAAAGCTTTCAAATCTGATGTAGCAGGACCTCATTCATCCAAAGTTATTTCTCTACAAGATATACGTGATAAAGATAGCTGTAAGCAACAAACTATATCGGTGGGCCCTAAACAACTACTTAAAACGACATACCACAGAGCAGCTCAAAACAACAGCAACAAGAACATCTTACGAAAAGGAATTAGACTGAATGCAAAACATTTCAGCCCCAAACTGGTTGAAGCATTTCGTCAAACAGTTGGTGTGCATACTCAAACCTTTCAACACATAATGAAAAAAATAAATGAGGTTCACAGAAAGCAGGATGAAAGATAACCATAAGAGATACTGAATGTTGTGACACAACAAAACAAATAGATGAGAAACTCATTAACCAAATAGCTTCAACATAGCAAGAATCATAAATCCATGGAGCAGAAGACATAGATCAGATAAAATTCCAATGAATTTGGACAAAATTTAGAAAAGCACTTACTCCGTGAAGTTCAAAACCTAGACTTGAGTTTGATTTTGAGAGGACTGTATGATTTCCATGAGGAATTGGTTTCTGAAGGTAGATGTGGTATACGGTTATGGAATTAGGTTTCTACGATGGGAAGAGGCGATTAAGAAAACCTAGAAAGTGATGAGGTGTGTCACGTGTTTAAAGGAAACCAATTCAGATTTGAGGAAAGGAAAGCATAACCCTTGATTTCTCGTACGCTCTCTCTCTCCCTCCATTCTGCAAATGAAAAATGAAAAAGAAGGCAGGGGTGTATGGGGGAATTGGGATGAGCGGGAGGAATGAAAAATTTGACCGCTCAAGTTTGAATTGAAAGTTTGAATGCACAAGTCTGGCCGCCAAAAATTTTAGATTCAACATTTATGCTTTAGTTGGTTGTACAATAAGCTTTAACTGTTGTAAAGTGGCAAATGACCATTTCTGCCTTTTCTATATGCTTATTAATATAGTATAGATATAGATAAACAATTGATCTTCCAAATCTTCACTGTCACCAGTCTCTTTCGTTTTTGAATCATCTTAACTAGCTGTTTCGACTTTCGTATGATTCATTTTGTTTTGTTTTTTTGTTTTTGAAGTAGTTTTTTTGTCGCCGTTTGGAATCACAAAGTGTTACATCAGCCTCTTTTTCTTGAAGATTTGACCATCTCATGCAGCAAAATGTTATTGAGTTACACCCCTCAGCTAACAATCCATTCGGCGAAACTTCGTGTAGAACAATACTGAATATCCAAGGAACGATGTTTGATTTTTTTTTTTAACTTTTTGGCGTTTTACTGAGAAAAAGAACGCCACTAAATAAAAGTACCTTAAATCTCTAAATTTGGTCATGCTAAACTCAATAATGTTTTGTTATATGAGATGGACAACATTGTTAATCCTCAGTTAAGAAAGATGTTGGTGTGTGTCGGGTGTGATATGTTTTTATTTATATTTTAAGCCTTTTTAACACATTAGTCAAGTTTTAAATTTATCAAACACGATATTCTACTAACACTAAACACACACATGGGTAAGTGCACCCATCGTGAGCGTAGTATAGCGTTGGTAAGATACCGATATCGTCCAAGGACACAAGAGCTTTAAGTACCGGTTTATCCTCAACGTCTAATCAAATCAAAAATTTTAGAAAAAGTTTTAAACATGAAAATAAAAACTAAAATGCTGAAAAATAAAAATAAAAGAAAACAGATAGAGAAGATGAACCACTTGTATCCGACTCGCCTTTAATGTAACCTTTGATGATTTCCGCACTTTTGCAGTTTTTAAGAGATTATCTTAGTTATAGTAGTAGGCCCCTCTTTTGAATGTGACATTACCCTCAACCCAGTGGTTTGAGTCAGCAAGGATACAATCTCAAAGGGTCGGAATATTGAAAGATAATTAATTAAGTTATTAATGCGTAAAATGGTAGGCACCTCTTTTGAAGGCGACGTTACCCTCGGATAAGTGGTTTGAGTCAGCAGGGATACAATCCCAAGTAGCCGGGTTAATGTATTAATAGTAGTTTACATATGAGGGGATCAAGCCATTTGCACCCCCGCCATCCAAAACAACCAATTACATCAAGTTAAAACACCACCAATTGTCCCACTCTATACAAATACGCTTTTGCCTATGACTAAACCACAAATAACCAATCGACTTTATTGCCTCCACTATGTCTCGAGCGTTTCTTGTACGATGTTGAAAAATCTTCTCGTTCCTAGCCTTCCATATTTTCCAACACGCAATCATGATCAAACCTTTAAACACTTCGGCCTTTATCTTGAAACCCTCGCATGTTTATGTATTTTTGATAAATCATAAACCGAAAAAGCATAAATCTCTAGAATATTACACCATGTAGATAGCGCATGCCAAACATTCGAAGCCAACATACACGTCGTGAACAAATGCTCCATTGTTTCCTCAGCCGCTCGACAGAAAGAACACATCGGATCTTCCACCACAATATTTCTGCTTCCCAACGGCCTCTTCGACGGCAGATGATCCAAAATGGCGCTCCACATGAATATGTTACATTTACTCGGCACCCATTTACACCACACAAAATAGTCTTCGCTGCAGTGCAAATTTCCATGTTTTAGAATCTGTTTAACAGCCGCAATAGAGAATCCCTCATCTTTCAGACCCATCCAACGCCAAGAATCAGCAACCGCATTTAGCCGGACCTGATCAATATCCGCGCAGCACTCCTGCAGCTGCAAAATTTCCTCCTCAGACTCTGGCTTCCGCTTCCAATTCCAAGTCCAAACTCCGTGATCCGTTTGATGCTTCAATCTCTCAAACACAAGGCAATTTTATCAACTTCTAAACAAAACAAATGCGAATATATACTCTTAAGTGGTTCATCTCCCACCCATACATCCAACCAGAACCTAACTTGTTTACCATCCCCGATCACGCCTTTGATCCTATCGGTGATTCATCTCCCGCCCAACTTCCAGCTCTTTTCAAGACGCACCACCGAATGCCAATTTGAAGCTAACCGAGCATTAGACGGCAATACTTCCCATCTTCTATGTCCACCATGAAGCGCCTCAATAGCCATCTTCCACAAACCTTGTTTTCATTACGATAACACCAAATCCGTTTAGCTAAGAGCGACTTATTGCACCATTCTAACTTTGATAAACCCAACCCTCTTTGATTTTTGGGACGAGTAACCTTATCCCAAGCCACCCAATGAATTTTAATTATTCCTTCACTACTACCCCACAAGAATTTCTTAATCAAAACTTCTAAATTGCTGATAACTTTAATAGGCGCTCTGAACACCGGAAAGTAATAAAAAGGAAGGCTTTCCAACACTGACTTAATCAATGTGACCCTCCCCCTATAGACAACACAGAAGCTTTCCACATAGATAAACGACTCCGAACAACCTCCACGACCGGATCCCAGTTACTAATTCTGTTCATGTTGGCGCCCACCTTAACACCCAAATACACAAAGGAATATTACCCACCTTACACCCCAAAATGGCCGCCATATCTTCCACTTCCTGGTTACTCACACCCACTCCAAACAAGTTAGATTTTAATAAGTATATTTTCAATTCTGAAAAAAGACTGAAAACTCTCAGCAATCTAGTAATCGTCTTCACATTACCCAACGACCAATCCCCCATAACCAAGGCATCATCCACATATAGCAAATGAGATAAACTAGGACCTCCATTTGGTAAACTAATATCTTTGAATAAATCCAATGAGGCTGCTTTCCGAACCATACCAGCAAAAGCTTCCATAATAATAATAAACATAAATGACGAAATTGGATCTCTGATGCGTGTTAAGTGTAATATGTTTTTATTGATAATTTAAGCCCATTTTACACATTAGTCAAGTTTTAAATTTATAAAACACGATATTCTACTAACACTAAACACACATATGGGCAAGTGCACCCATCGTGAGCGTAGTATAGCGTTGGTAAGATACCGAGGTCGTCCAAGGACACAAGAGCTTTTAGTACCGGTTTATCCTCAACGTCTAATCAAATCAAAAATTTTAGAAAAAGTTTTAAACATGAAAAATAAAACTAAAATGCTGAAAATAAAAATAAAAAAAAACAGATAGGCAAGACGAATCACTTGGATCCGACTTGCCTTTAATGTAACCTTTGATGATTTCCGCACTTTTGCACTTTTTAAGAGATTATCTTAGTTATAGTAGTAGGCTCCTCTTTTGAAGGTGACGTTACCCTCAACCTAGTGGTTTGACTCAGCAAGGATACAATCCCAAAGGGTCGGAATATTGAAAGATAATTAATTAAGTTATTAATGCGTAATGTGGTAGGCCCCTCTTTTGAAGGCGACGTTACCCTCGGCTAAGTGGTTTGAGTCAGCAGGGATACAATCCCAACTAGCCGGGTTAATGTATTAATAGTAGTTTACATATGAGCGGATCAAGCCATTCGCACCCCCGCCATCCAATACCAGTGGGTATCGAAGGAGGTCCTGGTAAGCTTGACCCAGGTCCTTGCAGGCTCTATACACTGAACAAGATAAGAACCTTACCAAACCATTCCCTTAACCCCCGACCAGGTAGCCAAAATATCTCTATATAGACCGTAAAGATATGAATGGTGAAAATCTTTTACTTTATATAGACAGTAAAGTAATGCCAAGACACCACGGACAAATGATAAAGAAATTTCACCTTCAACATAAGAAACTAGTTATTAAAGTCATTAATACAAAACCAAACAAAAAGTGCGAAAAGATTAAAAATCAAAAGTATTACATTAAATGCTTGTCTTCACCAAGTGATGTAAAAGACTTAGCCAAACATGGCCTTTGATTGACAAGAACTCTTACTATCAATCTTGGATCCGAGACTACTACACACACTCTAAGGTGGATGATGAATGATGGTGGTGGATGTGGGTGTTTTAGTGGTGGTGGAGTGGTGGTGAAGTGGGGGAGAGGTGGTTTTCCAAGAGATGCCTTTGAAATGAACCAAGCACCCCTATTTATAGCCTGAACAGAAGCCCGGACACGGCCCCGTGTCCGCTGGACACGGCCCCATGGCCATCATCTTTCTCTTTCTTCATTAATTGCAATTGTCTGCATTAGGCTCCATACGCCCCCGTGTTCACTGGGCACGACCCCGTGTGCAGAAGCGTATCTGTACTATCAAGATTTGCAGGATTCTGTGAATCTTAGCGTTGACCACGCCCTATGCTGAGCTGGGCATGCCCCCGTGCTGGGAATAGAAGCTTCCACAACTTTGTCATTTTCTGCAGACACCTGACCACGCCCCCGTGTCCGCTGGGCACGAGGCCGTGGTCAGCCTTCTGTTTCTTGTTTTTGCTTTTGCTTTGGAAGATGCTGTCGAGGGGTTGGGCATGCCATGTTTATTCCTTTTCTTTATATTTATGTTAGTTTTTGCTGCATATTTGTTCCTTTTGTTCATTTAAGCTCATTTGGTCCTGAAAATACAAAAGGAAGACAAAAGCACACTTTTTCCAACATTAGTACTAAAAAGGGTTAGTTTTACGCCTCATTTGATGTAATTTATATGTTGCATTTTACACACATCAATGTCTAACAATGTTGTCCACCCCATACAGCTAAACTTTATTGAAAACAAAACTCAATAATGTTTTTGTATGTTTTGGCGTTATAAATTGGATAGAAGTTGAGGATAAAGTCAATAAGATTTTACTCAATGAAATGGACAATATCCTCACTTAAGGATTTTGTCCATTACATTGAGCGAAACCTTACCGACAACCAAACTAAATTTCAAAGAAACATTTTGTTTTAGGGATTTTTGATGTTTGGGTTTGTTGGCGTTTCTAAGACGAATGGTATATATTAAATATGGCGTTTTGGTTTTTGTGTGTTTAATGGAAGGTCTGAGATGTTGTATATATAGGATGTTTTTGGCGGTTGTTTTAGGCGGGATTTTATTATAATAAATGCTAGTAATTAAGTCCCGTCGTTTCAGTAACTGTTTGTTCAGCTTTATCATTTAAAACAAGTTTGGCGTTTTATATCTAATGGCGTTTAGATTAGGATGGTGTGTGCTATGTAGGTTAAGGCGGGGGAATTTAATGGCGTTTTATTCATGAGATGGAGTTTTGTGTAGAGAAGTCAAAAGACTTTTTTACCCTTAATGAAGCGCGCCACACAAATAAAAGTGATGTTATTTACGAAAACGCCACCGCGTTATCTAGTCCATAGATTGTTTTGATCTGACGATCCATAATCGTTCTCTCCGTGCTCACACTTTTCACCGTTTTCTCTAAATCCTGACCCTATATATATATATGGGGCCGCTAAAATGAAAACCGCCCCTAGTTGTGAGAACCGAGAGAACCATTTTCCTACCATTAGATCTTCAAGATGGATGGATGAGATTAAAAGTAATTAAAATTAATATTAAATACTTTCTGTCTTATCATGTTTTTAATATTTTAATGCATAAGGGTATTTTAGTAAATTTACTCTTTTTTATCTTTTGGTCTTTATTATTTTTTATTACTTTTTTTGTATTATTATATTAGTTGTTTTTTAAACAGAATTTTTTTTAAAAACCATTTTAAATTCAGATTTTTTAACAAAACAATTTTTTTTGCCCGCCGGTTTTTACACGCCGGTTTTACGCCCGGCTTTTTTACGCGTCGTTTTTTTAGCGCGCCATTTATGCACGTCGTTTTTATGCCCGACTTTTTTAGGCGTCGTTTTTTAACGCACCGTTTTTTACGCCCCGTTTTAATGCGGCATTTTTTACATCCCGGTTTTTACGCGGCGTTTTTATGCCCCGTATTCACGCCCCTCGTTTAGGCGTTGTTTTACACATGGTTTTTTACGTTTTACAATTTACGTAAAAAAAAATTTACGTTTTACGTTAAAAGTTTTTACATAAAAGTTTACGTTTTACGTTAAAAAGTTTACATTTTACGTTAAAATGTTTACGTTTTATGTTTTACGTTTTACGTTAAAGAGTTAACGTTTTACGTTAAAAAATTTACGTTTTACGTTTTACGTTAAAAACTTTACATTTTACGTTTTATATTAAAAAGTTTACGTTTTACGTTAAAAAGTTTTCAGTTTTAACTTTCTTTTTACAAAAACTTTTTTACACAAAACGAACGCACCCAGAAATCACAAATCGGTAGGTGTCTCAGATAGATTGAACTTATCATCATCACTGGGAAAAAATGTAAATAACCCAACAACAAAAATCAAAACAAATGTGTGGATCTTGAAAAAAAAACGGGGTTTGGCTCGAAGTTTCCAATAATCAAGGCTGCAAAGTGGGGTTGCAGGTTCAAAAACCTACCCTCCACCATCCTTGTCGTGCCATCGTAATCAAATTGTCGGAAAAATTGTTTCGAACTATCACTGCGAAACTCAACCCCCCAATATCAAAAGTAGCAGACAAACCTCACATAAATTCAAAAACTTTTCGATCGGGCACCAGCGGCACCAAGTGGGCACCACGGGGCACTACCGGGCACCATCGGCACCGCTTGCAAAATCGGTCACCTGTAAAAACAGTCGACATCGAAGCCAGCCAATAGAAACACACAAAACATCTCTAATAAAACACCCAATACCCATTTCATAAAGAATACCCAAATCAAAGGAAAACCCAGCAACAATAACAAACAAACATGTTGTACAGACTCAAAATCAAATTTCATTCAAAGAATGCAACCATCAGTATCACAAAGACCCAAAATCAAATTTCATTTAAAGAATGAAACCATCAGTATCACAAGACCCAAAAATTAAAACTCATTCAAAGCAATTTGTGTAATTGCAAAACAACAGAAACAAATCGAACCTTTGGACTCACGGAAGGTTGACTGGCCGGAGGTCCCCAGTCAGGTTGCTTCAGGGGTGTGGGTGACCGGCCAGAGCCCCGCCGGAGGTCCGCCGTCACCTGTGATCAGGAACCCAAGGGTTTCCCTAATATCTTTCTCCATCTCTCCTGTAACCACACACACTGGTGAAAGATTTTAATAGACAGAGGTGAGAAATTGGGGGTTTCAATTTTTGGATTTTTATAGAGAGGGAGGTTAGAGATGATGTTGGTCTGTAACTCTAAAGACATGGGTGTGGGTGATCCGGCCAGAGGTCAGAAAACACCAGAACTGTCGCCGGCGGCGGCGTCTCTCTCTCTCTCTCTCTCTCTCTCTCTCTTTTTGCAACTTTCACTCTCCTCGATCTCTCTCATCGGAGCAAGAACGGGCCGGCATAGTCTCTGAAGTCCAGCTCCCTACCACAGAAAACATCACGGGGACATCGCCGAAGTAAAATGCAGAGACAAAGAGATATTAGGGGGTGAATGATTTTAAAGAGATATGAGGGTTTTAAATTTCAAGAGAGAGAAAGATGAGTGATGTCAAAAATTCTGCTGACTTTAAATGCAGAGAGAGGGAGAGAATTACATTTGGGGTAAATGACCAAAATACCCTTTAGGTTGGCAAAGTCTGATTGGTGGAAAGTGGTTCTCGCGGTTATCGCAACTGTGGGTGGTTTTCATTTTAATGGCTCCCTATATATGTATACACAAAGTTATTCACCCTATGTGTTACACAGGCCGAGTAAAAAAGAAAATATCAATTAAAACCGGATTAATAATATACTAATGTCACGTCCTATTTTCTCTATTAATTTAGAAATAATATTATTAATATTATTGACTAATAATAATAGTAACAATATATTAGTTTAATAATATCTAATATATTATGCTTAAATATATTATTAATATATATAATAACATATGAATGCTTAAAACTGTATGTATGATAAGAAAACAATTTGGAAATTAAGTTTGAAGTATCTTATAGAATTTCTTTTTTAGAAAACTAAGTATATTTTATTTATCAGATTATATATTTTTTAGAGAAATAATTCTATTTTCTTTATCAGATGATATATTTAATATTTCATATTTTATAAAACCACAATTAATATCAATGACATTTTTTCATTTTAAATATTATTCAAGTATAATATTGTGTATTTTTTTCCCGAGTGTTACAACTATACCACCCTAAAAGAAAATTTCATTCTCGAAATGAATAAATAAAAAACCTAACTTGTACATATATTCTAACCACACATCTACCCATTATCTTACATATTTTGTTCTATAAAAAAAATTTACATCAACAATTTTTTCCCCGTCTAGTTTTTTTCATGACCCTAAATAAAGAAATGTTATATAAAGTAATAAATAGTAACTTAATCAGCCCTATATAAAAAACATGCTTTATAAAGTAGGAAATGGTAACTTAACTATATTATAATATTATTAATTTCTTTTTTACCAACTTGTGAAATAGTAAATTAACAATTAATTATGAAAATATTTTATTTGGCATACCTAAACCGTTAACCTAAGTTATATTTTTATAATCATTTATTATTAATAAGAATAACAAATCTAATTAAACGCACAAATATAAATTTATTTTCATTAACTTTAAGTAAAAGCAATATTTAGAGGATACCAAATAATAAAAAAATGTTATAACAGAAAAGATTCGTTTTGTTCAAGTCCTAATTTCCTACGCGCGGATATGTTCAAGACTTGTCTTTTGTTGTTAAATCTTCAAGCTTAATTGTACCCTTGCGCGGGCCCGCGCAAGGGTGTTAATTGAACACTTGTCTTTCCATTCTCTGGCGCATGGTCATTGAAGACTGATCTTTCTAAATCTTACCAAGACACGTTGCGCGGCCGCGCAAGATCTGTTCAAGATGAATTAGGAGTGTAATTATGGTATGGTCCTCTGCACTTGCATAGTGTTTTTGGGACCATACCCCTTCAAGTCCCCCAGTCCAGTGGTGCTCCTATGTGCAAATGGCAAGTAGGTGGAGCACTGGACTATAAAAAATGAAGTGTGCTCTTTTGTTGTTGAGAGGTCAACAAGTTGCTCGGCGCAGGGTATGAACAAACTTCTTTCAGAAGATATTTCTTTTTCTTAAAGATGAGGTTTTCATGATTTGAATTTTGAAAGTGCTTGATTCATGGAAGGCAAGTTGATAAAAGGTATTGTGGCGATGTTGACATGTGACGATTGTGTGACAGGCTGTCATCCGTGTCAGACATCGAACATTAATTGGGCGTCGTCAGTCGTGGTTTCTACGCGCACGTGAAGCCCTTTATATTTCCCCACTTGCCCTTACTGCCTTGATAACCGTGTTTTCATGAAAAAGGGGTTTTATGGTTTTCGAGGGCATTAATGGCGATGAGTATATATACCCTTGTGCGACTTCTTCTTTAAGCACTTGTCTGCAAAACCTTTCGTCTTCCTCATTTCTTTTCCTTTAAAAAGGTCTGCAATTGTGTCTTTGTTTTTCACAATTCTTATGTCCACCGGTGATTAACCAGAAGTTACTGTAGAAGAGATTTCTTCTTCTTTACCTCCGTTGAAATGGTCCGAAGAGACCTTTAATGATCTTGTTAAAAGCTTCAAGTTTCCTAAAAGTTGGGGTCTCATTTATCCCAAAGAAGGGCAAATGGCGGCACAGGCTCCGGCCGGTTACATTACCTTATTCTGGGATTACTTTGCCGACGGAAACTTCCAGTTGCCAACAACAAAATTTGTTCTTGAAGTTCTGGGTTATTACCAATTTCATATATCTCAGTTAAATCCTTTGGGGATGGTTCGAATCTGACACTTTAAGTTTCTTTGCCAATCGATGGGTATGGAGCCCTTGGTCGATCGATTTCAGGTATTTTACCAGCTATATTATTCTCACGGTCTCTACTCATTTATGCAACGTTTAGCAGCCAAGAAGATTTTGCTCGTACCTCTGAAATCATTCCATGAATGGAAAACCAAGTTATTTTTCATCAAATCAGGAGTAATACCAGTCAAGATGAACTTTCGAGGTGCAGAGGATATTTTGGTATAGACTCTTGAAACTCCGGTGACTGAGATATGGTACCAAGATATTAAAGAGATTCCTTCTATTCAATTACCTGAAAGGGCTTTAGTTGCTGCCAAAATGAGTCTTTTTTGGAGAGCGGATCGCCGTGAGAAACCGGTGTATGTAGAAGACAAAACTAGTAAGTCATGAAAGCCCTTGCTTGCATTACGTGAAATTGTTTGTTATTAGTTTTCCTTCTGCAGATGTCGCCTTGTACGTAGTGGCGTATAAGAGGGAAAAGGGGGAAATGACAACAGTTCAGCTAGGTGCTGATGAAGAGCCATGGTATCACCAGATAGTGAAGAACTTTGCGCTTCCCAAAGATGCAGATCTGGAGGCGCAACCTTCTGCTGATGCTCTTAAGTTCCTTTTTTTTTTTATCTTTCATGTAATATTGCAATATTACTCTTTGCTGATGTTGCGCTTTGGGTAATATTGCAATGTGACTTATCTTCTTTTTGATAGGTGGGTTGATCAATTTAGGCATTGGCCCTGAATTGAAAAAGAAGAAACGCGGACCCGTTGCCACTACTGCAACCAAGAAGCCTGAAATGCCGAAGGCGGAAGTTCAAAAGGTAGAGAAGAAGACAGGTACGCGCCTTGTGTATGATTCTTGGTGTGATTACGTAGTGGTGTCTGACTCATTAGAGGGTCTTGCGCCTGTAGCTGTGAAATAAACCAAGGCGGAACCTCGAGACACCGCGGGCATCCCAATATCAAACCCGGATGATCCAATTGATGTGGAATCTAGCCCTGAGCCGCTAGCGAGGACTAAGGCGGCTAAAAGAAAGAAGCCTGAAGACGAAGCTGCAGCGCAGCCCGCAAAAAGGATATCAAGGAAAAAATTGGCAAGAAAGGCAATCTAGACGCCCTCATTGCGAAGTTTTCCCCAGGTGAGTGTCTTTTTCAGGTTTCCGCTTTTATCATATAATAAGATAACCTTGTTAATTTTCCTTTGCAGAAAAACATGTTGCATCCGTTCAACCGGAAATGTTTCTGCTTTTAATGATGACCTCCTCTCATCTCCCCCTCCTGTGACTGTTAAAGAGAATTTAGAAGGTATAAAGATCGTGGAAGCGAAGGTGGAGAAGACTGTGGAAGTGGAAGCGGGGAAGACTGTGGAAGCGGAGGTGGAGACGGCTGATGCTGGTGTTACCAAACCAGTGTCTCCTGAAGTTGCGACGGCCGCGCAGGGCCCTTAAAAGAAAAAAATCCATTATTAAAGAAGAAGTACATGTGGTAACCATTCCTTCTTCCTCTGCGGCCACTTCCGAGCCTCCCAAGGATACTGTTCAGGAAAATCCAGTAAATGTTGAACAACAAGGTTTGATTTGCATGATGCAGAAGAAGAATCTCCTATCCGCCCAGAATAGACTCCAGGGGATTAGTATTATAGAACATATACTGCAAAGAGATCTTCTGATATTCATGCACCCATCTGGAAGTTGAAACAAGGAGATACCTTTTCTGACTGGCAGGTGTGCCAAGATTGGTTTCAAGGTGCTTTTCCTCCAGCTAAAATCAAATTTCAAGAAGAACAAACTCACGACCATACTTACCGCGCTTATCTTCAAGAGACTGCCAGCTCTACTTCTACTACCCACAGAATAGTGCGTGAATGGCGTAATATGCACAAAGAGTGGGTTGCTGTTAAAGCTTCCAAAAAAGAAGTTGCTAAGGAGAGGGCACATGCGGCCATATTGATATCCACATTTGAGGCTGATAAGGCTAAATTTGAAAATGAGCAGAAGACAAAAGAGTGGTCAGCGATGAGCTGGAAGAAGAAGGCTAAAGCAGAAGCTGCTCAGCTTGCGGAAGCTCGCAAGCGATGGAAAGAGGTATGTGAGAAAGATAATAATGAAAAGAGGGTTCTCCGAAATGACATTGTCAATCTCAAGGCGGAGATTGAGAAGTTGAAAAAAGAGAAGGTTGACGCGGAAGCTGCTCGCGATGAAGCTCGTTCTCACAGAGAAAGAAGTGAGCAAAGAAAAGTACAAACTTGCGCAACTCTTGCCCTTAGAAATAAGGAGGTTGAAGAACTTACCTCTTTATTACATGATCAGGAACAAGCCAAAACGGAACTTGAGTCTACGAAGAAAGATTTGCAACTTGCAAAAGTTGAAAAAGCCGAAGCTACGCGCCACCTCATCGAGACCGAAGAAAAACTTGAAAGTTCTGAAACTGTCAGGGTGACGGTGGAAAACTTGGTTGAGCCCTTGAAGAATAACATGCTGTGGATGCAACACCATGGGATCATAAACGTAAGTATCTCAACCCCTTGAATTATTTTGAATAAGTTTGTATAAACTCATTTTATGACTTTGTCTGCGCAGGTTGCAAATTCAATTCTGAACTCGATTGATTTGGACCAAACTGTTGCTAACCTGATGGTGACTGCGCGCCACGACGGCTATGCACAGGGATATGCGGAATGTACTCAGCACGTCACCAATGCTTTGAGAGTTAACTGGGATACAGCAGGTCTGCCACCCGCGGGGTTGACACCGGTGCTGCTCATGCAGCTACTAAAGAAGAATACAATAACCAACGCCTCCCGGTGATGGATTTGGTGACTACTGTGCTTCAGTCTAAGAACTTTGTGGACCAGTTGAAGGAAATGTTTCCTAATGAAGCGGATGCTTCAGATGAAGAAGACCTAGATTTGGTCGTTGTAACTTATGGAAGTTGTTTTGTTATTTGAACATGTTTGGGATGTGGAATCCCCTTTTTGTAACTTGTTAATGCGCTTTGTGCACAAGTGACTCTTGTTAATATATCACATGTTTTAGTTACAATATTTGCATGAGTACAATTACTTTGTTTAGGTGAGACAAATAAAGATGGTATAAAGCTCATGTGTGAACATAGGACTGGACCTTGCACAGTACACGTGACTGCGGGTTGTTCATGAGACTTGTATTAGATTACCATAGTGTTTTTGTGCTTACCAAAATAAATTGCATGCATTTGTAATAAAACATAAAAGAGGCATGATGTAAGTAATAGACTTTGCATTGATATTGATAAGGTGCGGAGGCCGATAAGTACAAAGCTGCTAAGATTACATTTAGGATAAATAAGATAATTAAAGTTGATGCATATGTAACTAGCGATCCTTGTATTGTGCGTTGGTAAGGCGCAGGGAGCCTACCAAGTACAAAGGATGCTAAGATTACAAGTAGCACCTGCGCAGCTGCTGCGCGTTCCACGTCTGCGGAACATCTGTTCCATCAATCCTGCGTAGGGTGCAAGCTCCTTTTCCCAGGATCTCGTTGATCACATAAAGCCCTTCTTATGTAGGCGCGAGCTTCCCCGAGCGTTCAGCGTTCGATGCTTCGTTCTCTCTCAAGACAAAATCCCCAGGTAGGAAGGTGCATATGCGAACCCGCGCATTATAGTATTTTTCCAATTTTGACTTTTACTTAGCCTCATTAATGGTTGTATTATCTCGTCTTTCTTCGAGGAGGTCCAAGTCAAGCCTGCGCTCTTATTCATTGTTCTGTTTCTCCATGGCTAGCATGCGGAGTGACGGAAGACCGATTTCTGCCGAGATCACAGCCTTCGTTCCAAAGACAAGGCTGAATGGTGTTTCACCCGTGCTAGTCTTTGGCATGGTGCGATGAGCCCAAAGAATACTTGGCAACTTATTGACCCAGCCTCTTCTTGCGGTTCCCAATCTTGCCTTGATATCATCCACAATCTGCTTATTGATTCTCACAACTTGACCATTTACCTGTGGATGCGCCACATAGGCGAAACTGTGCTCGATGTGCATCTCTTTCATCCATTTTTGTAAATCCTCAGAAGCAAAATTGGTATCGTTATCTGTGATGATGCAGAACAGTAACCCAAACCGGCAGATAATATGCTCCCAGATGAACTTCCTGATAACCATTGCGGTGGTTGACGCAAGGGGTTTTGCCTCTACCCCCTTTGTAAAGTAGTCCACAACAACTATGATGAATTTTATGGCGCCGGGCGCATCCGGAAAAGGACCTACCAGATCGATTGCCCACTGTTGGAAAGGCCATGCTGTGGTTACCGGAACCAAAGGATTTTTTTGGGCGGAGGGTCTTTGGAGCATGGCATTGGCATGATGCACATTTGCGCAAAGTCTCGACGGCATCCAAGTGCATGCCAGGCCAGTAATAGCCTGCGCTCATAATTTTTGCCACCACCATGCGAGGACCGGCATGGGTTCCGCATAATCCTTCGTGGATTTCTCGAACCAAGTATTGCGCGTCATGTTTGTCAACACATCGTAAAAGAGGACCCATATAGGACTTCTGGTACATAATTCCATTAGCCATTTCATAATTCAACGCTTTGTTATGAATTTTTCTTGCTTCCGCCTTTCCCTCCGGAAGAGTCCCGTGCTGTAAGAACATAATAATCGGAGACATCCAAGATGGATTCCAAATTTCCACCATGTTTACATGTAAAGGAACAGACGGGTTTGAGAGAACCTCGATGCGCACCTCTTTTGCTAGATGTTTGAAACTTGTAGCAGCTAACTTGCTGAGTGCATCCGCATGCTTATTTTCACTTCGGTTGGTATGAATAACCTTGAAAGTATGAAATTTAGCAATCGCCTGTTCAAGGTATAGGGACATTGCTTCACCTTTCGCGTCATAAAGACCGTTGATCTGCCCAGCAACCAGTAGAGAATCAATATACGCCTCCAAATTCTTCGCCCCCATTTTGATTGCTAAGAGAAGACCTGCAAGAAATGCTTCATACTTTGCTTCATTGTTGGTGCTTTTGAAGTCCAACCGAATGGCGTAAGTAAATTCATGATTGTTGGTGCTGACTAGACGAAGGCCAGCCCCTACGCCGTCATCATTGGAAGCACCGTCTGTATGCAAGATCCAAACACTCTCGTCGAAGACTGGGACAAGATTCTGTATGGCTTCACATTCTTGGATTTTAGCGAACGGAACTTCAGTAATGAAATCTGCCAGAACTTGGCCCTTGATAGTTGGGCGCGGCTTATATAAGATATTATGTCCACCCAATTCAATGGCCCACTTTTCCAACCGGCCCGCAACATCTGGTTTGGATAGAACCTGACCCAAGTGATAATTTGTAAGAACACTTACAATGTGGCCCGAAAAATACTTGCGTAACCTGCGCAAGGCGTGAACTAAGGCCAGAACAAGCTTCTCCATGATTGAATAACGGGTTTCCGGACCAGTTAACATTTTGCTGATATAATAAATTGGAGTTTGGACTCCGTCTCTTTCCACCAACAACACTGCACCTACCACAACATCAGATGCAGAACGATACAAGATTAACAGTTCTTCTTTCCGTGAAGCCGTCAAAGTTCTTTCATTTCCTGAAAAGCTTTCTCGGCCTCCACAGTCCATTGAAACTGACTTTTCTTGACACAATTGTGCAAGGTGCTTATGAAAGGATAAGATTTGGCAGCATGGTTTGCTAAGAATCGGTTAAGCCCGGCAAGTCGACCAGTTAAGCGCTGCATCTCTTTCATAGATGCTGGTGACGGCATGCGCTGAATAGCCTCCACCTTCTCCGAGTTTACTTTAAAACCTTCTTTGATTACGATGAATCCCAAGAATTACCCTCCTCCATGCCAAACGAGCATTTTACTGGATTCAGCTTCAAATTTACTTTGCACAAGGAATCGAAGGTGCGCTGAATATTTTTGAGCATTATGTCGCAACCCCCGACCCCTACCCCGGGAGCGGGTGCCGCGAGATCCAGATCAGTTGTATCGGTGTTTATTAATTTGGTAGCAGAACACATCAGGACCGTAGTTAGGAAATATTTTTATTAGGGTAAAACACCAAAATTTTTATAATAATATATCATTTGGGTAAAATCCAAGTTCATTTGACAATACATTTATAGGGATAAACCCTAATTATTTAAAACAAAAAATCCGTTTTATTTAGGTAACTTTTATAGCCACTTTTCCAAGCCTTCAGTGCTCTCTAGCTAGCTTCTATTGGCTTTCACATTTTGTTACCTGAAACACGTTTTAAAAAGATTTTATCAGCAATAAATACTGGCGAGTGCATTCCAGTTTAATTAAAATAGTTTTATAACTTCACATAATTGAGGGCATCCGCAATTAGATTTGCTTATATCTATTCAATTACTCATTTAGTACTGTCAACACCTGACTTGTGGGTCATATTACTCATTAGCTATCTCATTGTCCAATGGTAACGTCTTCTACATTTTGTATACAAAACCCTAACATACCGGCAGTAATTGTAGAATCACGAATACTCAATTACTGTTAAGTGTAATTTAAAACATTTGAGGTTTTGGTAAAACATTTTGACTCACAAAAAGATTTTAAAAAAGATGGCAAAAAGCAAATGTACTCACATTGTAGACTTAGGTGATACTACTATAGCTTCATGGTGATTCTCCTGGTTATTATCTATTTAAATTAAACAATGTACACGTGTTAGTATAATAACCCAAATCACATTAACCTTACAACTTGAGACAAAACTCCAATGACTGAGTCAGGCAGAGCCTTGACATGCATTACAGAGCCCTAGATTAATCGGGTGTAACACGAGACAGAATTCCAACGACTGAGTCAGGCAGAGCCTTGACATGCGTTACGGAATCCTAAATCGATCGCGTAGGGTAATAGCAGGGTTATAGTACTTACAATGAGGCAGAGCTTCGCTTTAAAGTGGGTATTATGCCCGGGTATAGTAATTGCCTACAGAATATTTGAGAGAGAATTGATTTCTGAACGATTTGAACAAATCAGCGGAAGCCCCTTTATATAGGCCTGACGAGGGGTCTCTCGCGCCCCGTGAGAGATATGGCTAGGGCTTTCTCGGCTCGCGAGGATCAAAAGGGCTGCGATAGGCTTGTCGAATCCATGGCCTAGCCTCGGTGAGTCATTGGACACGTGGCACTAGGGGTGCCACGCAAGCAACTGGGCTCACGCCCTGCGAAAGCCAAAGGCTAAGGGGGTCGCGGCCCGCGAGCGACTCCAAGACTTCTTTTTTCTTGATTTTTCTAAGTATAAGGGTATTTCGGGCTCGTTTCTCGCGTACGGGGTATATTAGGAACGTTTTAGGGTCTCATTAAGGGTTCTAGGAAGGTTGTTATACATTAATTCCTCATCAGAACTCATGATGACAAGGTCATCAATATAGACTTCAACTGTAACACTGATATCCTCTCTAAAGACTTTATCCATCAGACGTTGATACGTAGCTCCCGCATTGCGGAGACCAAAAGGCATTTTTGTATAACAGAAAATACCATTGTCCGTACGAAAAGCTGTTTTATCCTTGTCTTCTTCTTTCATTTGCACCTGATGGTAGCCTTTGTAACAGTTAAGGAAACATTTCCAGCAAAACGAGGCCAGAGAGTCGACCTTCTTGTCTATTTTTGGGAGAGAATAACAGTCTTTTGGACAAGCTTTGTTGAGGTCCTTGAAATCAACGCACATACGCCATCCGCCGTTGTGCTTTTGAACCATTATTGGGTTGGCCACCCATGTTTGATACCGAACCTCTCGTAATATCCCTGCTTTAAGCAGTTTAGCTACTTGGTCATTCGTTGCGCTAGTCTTCTCTGGGCCTAGACTGCGCTTCCCTTGTACCACAGGTTCCACTGAAGGACCAACATTCAAACAGTGTTCTGCCACCTCTCTTGGTACGCCGGTCATATCCGCCGGGGACCATGCAAAAATATCTATATTCTCAAATAAAATTTGTTTCAGTCTTGTGCGAATCATTGGAGATACGGCATGTCCAAGCAAAACAGTCTTCTCAGGATATTCGCCGTTGAGTACCCATTTCTCCGGTTCATTGAAAGATGGTTTCGCGACTTTCACTGGAGGTTCATCATCAACAGACATAACCTCCTTTCTTGAATATATAATTGCTACGCCCGTCTTTGTTGGAAAACCACAAACAGCATACGGTATGGAAGTAATCATGCTAAACTCCCTTTTTGAACGCCTTCCCAACAAAACATCATGGCGGGACGTAGCTGGCATAACCATAAAATTGACCGATACTGTGCACGAGTGTTTGCCATCAGAAAGTGTAACAGGAAAAGAGATCTGACCCAGCAGAAAGACGACTTCATTGCAGAAATCAGTTAATGGGAAATCATCTGGTTTCAAGCGCGCCTTGTCCTCCGGTCTAACTGCTTGAAACACTGCTCATAGATAATATCCATAGAACTACCTGGGTTGATAAACATATAATCAGTACAATAATGACCAATCCGATGATGATGACCGGTCGTTCTTCTTGAGGACCTCCTGGTACAACGGGAAAAATTACTTGCTGCTCATGCCGTCATTCATTGTGACTTCGTTTGTGGTTGCGCTTGCGCGCTGGACCACCTTGAACCATGCATGTTTGCTTTGCTTTCTTGTTGCTTGGGCCTTCATCTCCGCGGGTAATTTGACGAACTTCCTTGTGCACATTCTGCACTATATGTGTGAGTTTCCCGCTTTTAAGTGCCTTTTCGATCTCAGTGCGTAAGCTAATACAGTTTCAATTGTGTGACCCGTATCCTTGTGATAATCACAATAGAGATTTGGGTCCTGACCCTTCTTGTTTTTCATCTGTTGCGGTTGTTTAAACTGATAATTCTCCGTACTGAGATCCTCCGCAGGAGTTTTGCTTAGAGGAGTCCACTGCCTCTCTCGATTGTCTTACTTAATTGCTTTTTGAGCAGCAATTTTGTTAATCGTTGTGCGGGCATCTTTTGAAGAGTACGTGCTCGAACCTGAATCCTTCCAACTCTTTTTGAATTTTCAACCACTGTTCCTGCTCATGTCTTGCGGACGATTATGAGGCAATGGAGGTCGATTAGAGCTTAAGTTGCGCTCAGTTTGAGCGTAAACTTTAGTTGTTGCCATAAGTTTCTCCCAACTCTTCGGTAACCCCTCAGTTCCTGACAACACCTTGATCATGTCATCACACCGTACCGCATACTTAAACTGTGCTCAAATCAGATGTTCATGTACGTCAAGGATCTTAAGTACTTCCTTGTTACACCGCGTAATGAAATCCTCCAGACTTTCATTATCTCTCCGCCAGATGTTCATGACATCTGCGGAGTCTCTAATGGAACGTCGCTGCTGACTAAAATGGACTAAGAATTTCTCTTTAAGATCAATCCAGGAAGTCAGTTTACCTGTTGGTAAATTGTTAAACCAAAGGCGCACTGCTCCTGTAAGAGTTTGAACAAATAGGTGACACCACATCGGTAACGTCCATCCGCCAATTAGCCCCGCGCTAGTGAATAAGCGCAAATAATCATCAGGATGTGATAATCCATTAAACTTCCCCACGTTGGATGGTAATTTTGCACGCTCAAGGGGAGCCAATTCAATTTCCCTAACAAACTTGGAATTCTCAGCAGCTTCAGCTGGTCGATAGATCAAATTGTAATCATGCTCCGCTTCTAGATTGTACACCGCAGGTACTTTTGGCTTATAACTTGCATGATCTTTTTGTAACCGATTGAAAACACTTGTGTTATCATACTCATTATATGTTCTATCGTGTTCATCAGTCTGGGTGTCCCGCTATTGTGAGAAACGCGGGCCCAGTCGTGAATGAACAAATTGACGTTTCTGAGAGTGTTGTTCTTCACGATAATCCCGACGTCTAGATCCAGAATGATTAGACTCATATCTGGTGCTAGATTGAGAGTGCACTTCTATATCTTCGACCGACATGTATGATGGTGAATCATATTGTAACACTCGAGGTGCAGATGGAGTTCGCACCGGAGCTGCAGATCTACGTGCATGCGGTGCTGTTTAAACAGTTTGTGCACAAAGTTGTGCATAAACGCCATTCAAAGCACCCTGGGATTTAACATACCAGGAGATCGGAATTTCACCAGGAGGTAAAATTTAACTGATCAGAATTTCATGCTGAACTCCTGGAGTGACAGGATCGTTCACATGATTTGCATCATGTTGAACATCGTTATCATCAGATGCTTCTTCCACGATTCCTTCGACACGAGAAGCATAAGAAAAATTGCCTCTGTTCTCGTATCAAGGACCTAGTGTTTGATTTGATGGACCTTCTTCCATTGAAACAGAAGAGAGAGAAATCGAACGAGAAGATGAAAAATGAAAGAAGTTATCGGTGGGCGCCAATGAAGAAACACCATATCTGAATGACCGGAATCAGTTCAGATTTGGGGGTAGGGTTTCTGCATAAAATGGTTAATCCACTCGTCGATAACTGCTGGATACTACTTCGTCAGAAATCACTGCAAAACAGAAAGCCGTTAGACTCGCCACGGGGAGAATAGGGGTTCTCTCCGTGACCACCATCTAGCGTGAGAATAAGTACAGTGACCTCAAGAAGAAGATGATGTAGTAAGAGTGAAAGTAAGTGAAAGTGAATGAAGAGATTGTACCTGAATTCTCATATTTATAACCGAAGTTTGGTGCCAAAATTATCATGGAAGAAATAACGGAATCTCCTTTTCCGTTAACAGTAATCTCCCTATCCATGCACACGGATCGTGATCTTGATCAACGGCTGGGGAGATGCCACGTGGAAAGCGATTCGATCTAGATTTGCATGTAAATTGTTGCCATAATCGTGACTTCAATGAAGGCTCCAGATTTTGCCATGTCACATTCGGTTATAACTGAATGAGGTTGTGCACAATGATCATTTAATGCCTTCTAGAAGATCTACAGCTGTAAACCATTAATCCCTTGTCACGTGTCCATTATGTTATTATAGAAAAGATTCCTTTTGTTCAAGTCCTCATTTCCTATAGGGATGGCAAAAAAGCCCAAGCCCAACGGGTATACCCGAAACCCGAAACATACGGGCCGGGTATACCCGAAGCCCAATGGGTATGGGCCGGGTACGGGCTTAAAAAGAAAAAAATCGGGTACGGGTATGGGATTTAGTGATACCCGCCCGATACCCGACCCATTTACCCGAATAATACCCGAAAGTATCATATTATATATTTCTATATCTATAAACTTAGCACATGTAATTGTTAGCTTCTCTATAGTCATATGTGTATATGTATTTGGCAAGTTCTTAGTGAACAAATAACTTATTTTTTAGTATGTATATTGGATATGGAAGCTATCACCTTTTATTATGTGGATGTTTATGCAATTTGGTTGTCCTGATACAATTACTTAATTAAGTAATCGTTTTACTTTAGTTTGGTATATGTGGTCTTAATATGATATGTAAGTTATTAATCATATTTTCATTTGTTATAGTCATTAAAATAGTAAATTATATAAACATCAAAGTAAAAATTGCACATTTGTCCCAACGGGTATTTTTATGAAATTAACGGGTATGCCCGATACCCGCGGGTATGCCCGATACCCGCGGGTATGCCCGATACCCGGCGGGTAATTACCTGACAAATACCCGACGGGTAACGGGCCGGGTATGGGACAAAGAATTACAACCGGATACGGGCCTGGGATTACCAATACCCGGCCCAAGCATGGCCCATTGCCATTCCTAATTTCCTACGTGCGGATATGTTTAAGACTTGTCTTTTGTTGTTAAATCTTCAAGCTTAACTGTACCCTTGCGCGGGCCCGTGCAAGGGTGTTAATTGAACACTTGTCTTTCCATTCTCTGGCGCATGGTCATTGAGGACTGATCTTTCCAAATCTTACTAAGACACGTTGCGCGGCCGCGCAAGGTCTATTCAAGATGAATTTGGAGTGTAATTATGGTATGGTCCTCTGCACTTGCGCAGGGTTTTTGGGACCATACCCCTTCAATACATTTGACGAAAAAGTATGCATATAGTGTTATATTGTTGAAATATTGTTGAATCTTGAAAAATATAACGACAACCTTTATTGTCAGGTCATTCCAAAAACAGAGGAAACTCTGCCTGATTTTCGTTAAAATTATAAAACGTGTTTAATTCTTAACAACCACACTTATCGAAGTCTAAGTTTCTTATAAAATAAATATAAAAGTATATTTATTTTAGTGACGTTTTATAACTTATAAACTGAAATTATAATATTTCAACAACACGCGAGTTACAACTTAATGAAACCTGGCGTTTCTTTTTTTAGATAAACGTAATTATCTATATTTATTTGGACATCTATACTTTCGAGTACTTTCATAATTAAATATTATGTTTTATATTTGTAACACCCCAAACATATAGATTATATATATATATATATATGTATTAAAATGTCGGTAATATTCAAGATAAAATAACTAGGAATAAATAACCTAGTTAGTTATAAGTCTTGGAATAATAAGAAAAACATCGTTAAAACACCCTTTATAAAACTTGAATAGTGGAGGGACCAAAGTTGACAAGAGTTAAAATGAGTTTTTATTTAAAAAAAATAAAACACCAAAACATACACCTAAGTGTGTGTCCTGGTTGTGACTTTCCACAGAGCAAAAGGAGTTCCTCAATTGAACCCTAGCTCAAACAAAACAGCCAAATTGAAGGGATAAATCGAACCCAAATAGAAAACCAAGTTCAAATTAGTAAACACCCAAGTGAAAGGATCAAGAGTTATGTAAAATTCCGTCGTTTGGTTTCATCTTGAATTCTTGATGAACATACGAAATCGAAACCTGAACTTGAATGTTTGATGTTTGATGTTTGAATGAAATTGTGATAAATTCATGATTAGGAACGAACCCTAATCAACAATTTGATGCCTTGATGTTCATAGATATGAGATTCATAATCACCCACTTATGTGTTAAATGGGTTTTGTAGAAATATGATGAACACTAGAATTATGATTATCAATCTAGTGTTATTTGAGCTCCATGAAATAAGTCTAGGTGTTGATGTGTAAACTAGACATTTGAATTTGTGAAAAATGCTCAAAATTGGCTAAATAACTAGTCATGAAACTTGGTTATTGATTTTGTAAAATTATGCCCTTTAGGTGTTTGTTGAAATGCCTAAAAGAAAACTAGATGTTGAAATTTTGAGTAAAAACACATATTTGAATGTTATGGTGAATTTTGCGTTATATGAAATAATAAGAGTTCTAAATTAGTCATTGATTGAACTCTATAGGCAAAGGAATTGAGTCTTCAAGCGGACGAGCCAGAGTTGATACGCGCTTGAAGGAAAAGCACTAAAGGTACGTAACTTTTAGTTTCGTTACATTATGCATAAACATTGGTCTTAGAAATGTTAATAGAATTGTAGTGTAATATATGAGTTTGGTATGTCATAGAAGTGACGAAGTTCTCTTGACAACTAAAAGGGTTAAAATGAATGATTAGAATATGTTTGGTAAGTCAATGAAGTGACGAAGTTCACTCGACAAACCGAATGGGTCAAAATAAACGGTTAAAGTATGTTTGGTAAGTCATTGAATTGACGAAGTTCACTCAACAATCAAATGGGTCAAAACTATGTTTAAAAATGACAATGTTTGAAATGACTAGAATGTCACACAATGAGTTAGTGTTAAGAGTGCGTAAGCCAAGAAATGGATACGCTAGGTTTGATTTAACGAACCCTTGATATTGGGTCAAAAGTTTAGAATTATACTTTGTAGAAATTGCATAAATTGGCATGTTTGAAACATTGTTAACAAGCATAACACCATTGCTTGCGCAAACCATGGGATGGAAGCGAAACGCCAATGTTGATAAGCCCGAGGAATGGGTAATTATGTTTAGGAACAACTATTGATGAATAACATGCAGTGCGACATAAAACTAAACGGGTCGAATATTTGTTAAAATAAGGATTTATAAGCTGTTCGCTTATAAACCGGATTTCGATGCAGACAATGATGGTAAACAGGTCCGTATTTAAATTACGGACACGTAGGAAAAAGAATTACGTAAAATGGACATGTAGAACTAAAGTTATGAGACTTTAAAGTTTGAATTTTGGATAAAAATTGAGCTGGGCAAGTGTAGCTCAACAAAACTAACATTCTGTCGGAAAATGGCTATCGCGCCCCGCGACGGAGAAAGGGTTGTTTGTCGCGCCCCGCCATGGCCTGTGGCGGCCCGCGAAAGCTAAGGCTATATCTGTCGCGGCTCGCGACAGACTTTAGAGCTAGCGATTTCATTTGTTTTGTTTAGTTTGTACTCCGGACTTGTTTAAACATGATAATTAACTATCAAAACTAACTTTTATGTTGATTTTGAATTTAGGTGCCCGTAGTGTGCTTCCGGATGATGATCAAGAATATATAAAGAAACAAACACAAGACTTTTGAAGCTTCCCCAACGATATCATTTTGTTTAGTTAATTATGAAACATGGAAACACTTGGTGCTACATTTTGAATGTTTAAAATTAGTATAGATGTTAACTTGAATACTTTAATCATGTGTGAGCGTTAACTTAACAAAGTTTTTGCAAGCTCGTATTTTTATATACAATGCGTATATAATATTAAAATCATGTTAATTCGAGATGGGTCTTACAATATTTATTTAAAATGACGATTCGGAATACTTATTTCAAATATTTAATATCCGGAAATCATATAATATAAATATAATTATTTATATTTCTTTCAGCCGTCTAGAACCCGAATATTCTTATAACATGAATATAGTCGTTTATATTCATTTTAAACGCCAAGATTTCAAATATACATATATATATATATATATATATGTGTGTGTCTGTGTGTATTTACTTACGTCTTACAAAAGCTACCACCAGACATACGTTGATCCATCCACGTACTTCTAATTCACGACTTCGCAAGTGTTTATTTATATTTGAATATATATAATATATATCTTAGTCACTTGAGAGCTAAGTCGATCTCGAGACTTAGTTGTATCCCGATTATAAACGAGATCAAATAACTATAATTTGGTTATTTCAAATCAAAATATTAACAACACCTTTATAGAGTCGTTTTATTTACGAACCGGTAGAGCTCAAACACGTAGTTTAGCTACGTTTTTTTTAATTAGAACTTATAAGTAATTCCTTGTTAGGAATGCTGTAGTTACATGCTAGCGAGTCACGTTCTTGGAACGACATCACGGAAACACATTCAGCTAGCTTTGCACAAGGACATCAAGGTGAGTTCATAACCCCCACTTTTTACGGTTTTACATTTTTATAAACGTTTTCGAGGGTGGAAAGACATGCAAGTTTTGCAAAGACACACAATGTTTCGATAAACGATATCACATATTTATAAACCATTTTACAACAGGATTTCAACGAACTCAAATGGTTTATGAAAATATCATGCTAAACATACCCATTTTATAACAACATAAGTGCTTCTCAAAACGTGCATGAGTTTTATGACATGGGCAAGGCCCAAGGACATGGGCTAGGCCCAATAACGCACACATTACATGTTAACTAGGGTATGTTAAGCTAGGGAATGAATCCTCAGATCACGTGCGAATAACCGCTAACTTAGGCACCATTAATCCTTCTAAGGACCACGGAACAAAAGGGGTAGATCTATCGGGTACGGGCAAGCCCCACTATCCAGTCCATGCGAGACCACTTGGGGTGCTTTTGTGTCCCAGTCGAGGTTAATCGGCACTTAAAATCGTCTACCAGGTTGAGTGCTTCCTATTTCGGCACACATATTAATGTCTTAGCTACACATTAATGATCATTAGGTTCATAGATGCTTACATACCAGCTTTCGATACTCAAACTTTCAAATGTTTTAAGATTCATTTGATGAAAACTCATAAATACATGGATTCACGAACTTTGGTAACGTTTTTCAACTTATGTATGAGTAAGAGGACGAGTTAGTCCTGCTTACGAAGACTCTTTTGGGCTCGGCCCATTCTCTCTCATGCAATGCACAAGGACTCTTGTGGGCTAGAATCACAGTTTTCATATAACATGCCGAGAAAATGATTTTACAAAATTTTTCTCGACAACTTTTAAACGGGTGAACAAAAAGATTGTTTAAAACATTTTTCAAAATAAGCTATGGACTCGCTCAACTTTATGTTGACTTTTTTGCATGTTCTTTCTCAGATTGCATTCTTCAAAATTGCAGAATGGTTGGAATAGGAGAACCCATGGGAATTCGAGTACTTAGCGGTGTTCATTTATAGAAGTTTTAGCTCAAACACTTCCGTTGTGCAATGAAGATACCAGTCCGGTCATGCCAGCTCTGATTTATCGGGGTGTGACAATATAATAACCCAATTCAACTTTATCAATACATCACGAGATCAGAACCTCAACGTAGTTTACAAAGCATAGCCTTAATCAGGCAGCGCCTTGACATCCGTTGCTGGGTTCAAGATAAATCGGATAGGGTATCGAATCAGTGATCAAGGGTTGAAACACTTAGAACGGGACAGAGCTTTGTAGGATTTATGGGTGTAATACTAAAGAAAAAAGGGATATATAAAGAGATAGAGAGAGGGCGAAAAGAAATGGAGCAATTTGAAGTTTGAATAACAGTCTTCTATTTATACTGAAGTTTGGACTTGGAGAGCACATCTGAAAAGATTCTTTTAAATGCATACGTAGACTTCAATTTCATAGTTTTAATTATTATTATTTTATTATTATAATTAATTCACCTGCTTTATTCATTTAGCGCTTATAACTTCTAAAATATAACGTTTTATAAAACGATGAATATGTCATTAGAACGAGAATATTTTTATCTACATTTTGACCTAAGTTTCACTAAAAATGGAGTAAGGTTAATTATAATGTATTTTTATGATTATAATTTTTTTAAACGGTTCCTATGTTCGTCTAGCTACCTCATATTTCTAACAATCAACTTACTCGTAATCTACCCGTTTAATAATATAAGTTTTATATACTTAATTTTAATATAAAAAATGGAAATGTTACATCCTCCCAGTGTTGTAAAAGTCGGATTACTCGGCCGAGTACTCGGCGAGTACTCGGTCCTCGGACCCCCTCCGAGGCGACTTCCTCCTAGGCGGTCTCAATTAGTCGGCCTCGGGATTACTCGGGAGTACTCGGTGCCTAGTCGGCCTAGTCGGCGCCTAGTCGGACGTAGTCGGCCTAGTCGGTCTAGGCGGACAACGTGGTTTGTTGACTTTTAATCGGTCAAACTCGGTCAGAATCGGCCTACTCGGCCTTGTACTCGGACTACTCGGCCTTGTACTCAGACTAGTCGGACTTGTATTCAGAATATTTGAACTTTAAACATGTTTCATTTTAAATTATACTCAGTTGACATGAATTATGCTTATTTTAACACATAAATAATATATAACAAATAATTTTCTTTATATTTACCATGTCCGCGTACTCCCCGAGTACTCTCCGAGTACTCCGATTACTCCCAACTCCCCAGTCGGCCGACTAGGGACCGCCTAGCGACTTTTACAACACTGCATCCTCCCCACCTTGTTTTAAATCTCATCCTCGAAATTCCCTGAAATATGGAGGAATACTTTTAGTTCGTCACTGATCATAGTTCCTAAGTATACTCTGGTCCTTGCTTTGAGTTCTACTCTACTTTGACCAGAATTATTCTCTATGCTTTGAGATTCTTATCTTTGACTTGTATGGTCTTTCAATTCTTCATTTACCTCTAGATCTTGAAGAGGTACTACTAAAGATTCATCAGCTAGGTATTTCCTTAAATTATATACATGAAATTTATCATGTATTCCTATCATTTCTTCTGGTAACTTTAGTTGATAAGCTACTGATCCAATTTACTTAATGATTCCGAATGATTCAACAAATCTTAGACTTAACTTTTCTTTCTTGCCGCAACGGACTATTCCTTTTTCATTCCTATCTATCAGTAATTCTTATTCATCTTGATACCTTTTATCACTTCCACGATGCATCCTATGATTAGTTGTATGAGCTTCTTCGAGAATCCTTTCTCGTAGGTTTCCTTGCCTCATGAGACCATATACACTATGCCTTACTATTTTAATGCCTAATTACTTCATCCTTCTTGGCGTATATACTAATGGTCAGGATACTTTAGTCCTTTCAGCCCATGTATTGTTGTAGCAATTCCTTTATTACTGGTAATCTTAGTAGAATTATAGGTGAAGAGAGTTTTTGTAGTGCATCTAGTCGTGGTTACTCCTATCTTCTCATTAGCGTAACTTTTTAGATGTTTTATGTCTTAGCACAACTTTTAGTTATTGGTTTCCTAATGCGTCAATAATCTAAGGTAACGGAAGGGGAATTCTTATACTTTCGATGGCATCCCAACTTAAAGGGTTCCCTTCGTTCATCTTCTCGCACGAGTTACGAGACGGATGATCAAATGAAATAGTGTTCGATATCGGAATTATTGATGTATACGAGAGATTTCTAATAAATAAATCTAAAATTATTATTGACACACATGTTCGTGATTTATCCCTAATTGTTAATCATTATGGCCTTTGGATTTCCTTATAAGATATACATATCTATAAAATCATATATTTCACATACTATAATATACACACCATTCATAAGGTCAATGTATTTAACAGATTCATATTTTCAAAAAACAGGTCAGACATCAGGTCATGGTACTATTTAGGAAATTCCATCAACATAACATATACCCCATCTTACCCGGTCTCACCGGAGAGGTAGCCCCATCTTACCCGGACAAGCTAGAGAGTCTACCACAACATACCCAGTCTTGCTGGAGAGGTAATTATCATTGTAATTCCCGTAAATAGAATTCTCTAAAATCATGTGTGAGGACCGTTTTCGGTTCGATGAACGCTCCGACCGGCTTCCTAGATCCTAGTATCACGTGCGAAATCCGTGTAATAGGCAGACATGATCACAGAGATACCGTTGAATGCTCTTTTCATTAATATTCAAAGCTTTACAGATCCTGGAAAAGATTTGACAGAGTTTCCCCACAATGTCAAAAGTTGAACAAAACAAGACCCCAACACTCCTATATATAGGCATCAGCCCATCCGTGTTAACTAGGAGCGGATCTAGTAGATCCGCGCGAACCAACACTTTATGTCCATCCGCGTGGATGGACTCCGTGCTAAATGGACATTCACATTAAAACTCTGTTAGGTTCGACACCGGTAACATAATCATAAACTGTAAACTAAGACTCGCTACAAAACAGAAGCTACAGACATAGGACATTCACATTAAAACTCTGTTTGGTTCGACACTGGTAACATAATCATAAACTGTAAACTAAGACTCGCTACAAAACAGAAGCTACAGACATATACATTCACAGACTCCCCCTTGGATGTAGTTGTAGTCGTCTTCAAGTATAGTTTTCATTAAGCCTATCTGCCACACTTCCTCTTTTCCTTCTTCTTTTTTTTCTCCTCTTCACGTTGTTGCTTCTGTGCTCGATACTCAAACCTGCCTTTGGTCAACCACCATTCTCTGACAACATCTGTATAATCGAAAAAATTGCCAAGGGTGCATCTTTCTTCATCATTTCATTAATCAAAGTATGATGCTTTTCCTTCTTCAGAAACTCTTCTCGTTCCAGATCTCGCCAATTAGTCTTCCAGTAGTGACCAGAGTTAATATCTTTTTCAAAGCATACCCCAGCTAGCTTCTGATATTGCAAGGCTTGCTCTTTATCGGCTTCATAGTACATAATCTTGTTAAAGATCAAGCACTTGATATCTTTCTTCGAACAGTCCACAAGCCACATTAGGTCGAGCACTCGCATACGCCTCCAAACACCATCTTTATCTTGCAAAGCTCTCACCGCTTGACATGTCTTAGGATCATAAGCCCACCCTTTGAAATCTATATAAAAGTCCTGCTCCATCTCCTTCAAAGGCATGTTTTTCATACATCTTGGTCTTTTGACATGCTGCGTGATATCCTTTTCACCAGTCACTGGGTCAATCTTTATAGTACGCTGTGGGTATTGTGTTTTCCATTCAGGAAAGTTTGCACATACTTGAGCATGAATGTAATACCAAAGCTTTTGTTCATGATGCCTCACTTCTGGACCCCACAAACACTGATGGATGTTCTTTGTCTTCACTAATTCTTCCACATCCCACCACGACAGTGTTTTCAAATCTTTGACAGATTCGAAGTATTCGTTCCAAATTCTCTCTTGATAGGATATACTTTTAAATCTTCAAGAGAATATCTCCGAGAGATTGATCTGTATGTCTGGTGAAGAACTTAAGTGGTCGTTTGAACTTTCTCTCTTCCACCATCGGTTTGAACCATTTCTTTCTCTCTTCATGGAGTTCTTCTTTCGATAAAGTTCTCGGGGCACCATCAGTACTAGTCTTTTCTGCAACTTTTCTCCTTAACTTATCTTCATTATGTGTTCTGAATAAATCGGCGATGGGTGGTGGTGGTGTTCGGTGGCGGCTAGTGGCGGTGGCAGCGATGGGTGGCGGTGGTCGGTGGTGGCGGTGATGGGTGGCAGTGGTCTGTAGGTGACGGTTGTTAGCGGTGGCGACGGCGATGGTCGTGGTTGGCGGTGGTCTGCGGTGGCAAGTGGCGGCGATGGTGGTCGATGGTGGTGGCAACGATGATGGGTGGTGGTGGTCGACGGTAGTGGGTGGTGGCCGCGGAGGATGGTGGTGGTGGTCGGTGGAGGGTAGCGGTAATAGTCGGGGTGGCGATGGTCGACGTTGGCGGGCGACGGCGATGGTGGTAGATGGTGGTGGCAACGACGACGGTGGGTGGTGGTGGTCAACGGTAGCGGGAGGTGGCCGCGGAGGATGGTGGTAGTGGTCGGGGTAGCGGTCGTCGGTGATTGCGGGTGGTGGAGATGGTGGGGGCGACGGGTGGTGGTGGCGATGACGACGGTGGGTGGAGGTCGACGGTAGCGGGTGGTGGCAGCGGAGGATGGTGGTGGTGGTCGGTGGTAGTGGTCAGGGTGGCGGTGGTTTACGATGGCGGGTGGCAGCGATGGGAGTCGATGGCGGTGGCGGCGGGCGGCGGAGGACGATGGTGGTGGTCGGCGGAGGTTGGTGGAGGGTGGTGACGACGGCAGGTGGTGGTGGTGGCAAATGGTGGAGGTGATGGGCGGTGTTTGTGACTTAGGCTGAGAGAGGGAATGGAATGAAAAAAAACAGGGGGAGTTGGATGGAATGAATTTGAGAGAATGGAGTGACTTATGTAATGGGTGATTCCATTACGTTGACCAACCAAACACATTTTTTTTCATTCTCTCACAATAGTTCGTTTCATTCCACCTTCTATTCCTGCATACCAAACACTACCCTAGTGTCCCCGGCCTAATCTGACCAAAAACATGCCTTAAATTTTATGTAAACAAACATATTATTATTTTCTGTAAATAGAAATATAAACAACATGAAAACATACTACTGTGTGCTTATAAAAGTAACAATCACCCTTTTGCAATCACATAATAGAAAAATAGAGATATGAAACTTTAAAGGTAAAACAAACAATCTTGAGATTATGGTATGGTTTTTTGTATTTTCTGAGATGGTGAAATCATGCAACTCCCTTAAGTTTCTTAGCAACTGTGGCAATGTATTTTCCCTGGTGAAACGCTTGTTCGAGCTCGAGTTCAGATGGTTGTCTAGACCCATCGGCTGCGTAAGTTCCTGCACCGTAAGGACTTCCACCTTTGACTTTTTCCATTTCAAACATGCCAGCCCCGAATGTGTATCCAATTGGTACAAATATCATTCCATGGTGAACCAGTTGAGTTATCGCAGTCAAACTGTTGGGAATTAATGGAAAACCACGTTAAAACAAAATAAATCAATAAATTTTGTTTTCGGTAACAGATTCTCAGGGTTATAAAAATTGTTAATCTTTGATAAAAGGGTTCTCATGGTTATAAGAATATTACTTTTTTCATGAAATTTATAACTGTAAATAACCATTTTGATAGCGAGTTGGCTTCAAATCTGAATAATTACTTACGCGGTAGTTTCTTGACCACCACCTTGAGATCCGGTGCTATAGAAGATGCCAGCTGGCTTGCCGGCGAGCTGTTGGGTTCTCCAAAGACCACCAGTGGAATCAAAAAAGGCTTTGAATTGAGCAGGCATCATACCCAATCTTGTGGGGAACCCGAAAATAAATCCATCTGCTTCAGAGAGTTCATTTGGTGTGATTACGGGTACATCGCTCTTTGGTGGTGCACTCATTTTTCCAAGCACATCTTCATGCAATGTCTCTGGGACCTGCACCAAAGACAGGATTAAATGATCAGGTTTGTTCTTAGGTTCATCATTAGATGAAGTTGCGATAATCGGATAATGGGCTAATGTCATAGAATAGCAACGTAGTTAGGTTGATAGTCCGTCTTGGTAAATATATACCAGTAGAACAAGATGACGTGGCAAGCCAAGTCATCACAAAATGGACTAGTTTGGTAATTTAGTAATAAGCCAAATCACCAGTAAAAAATGCCACATAAAAAACACATAGTCATCAGGTGATCAAATAATCAAATTAGACCATTACACAAAGGAAAAATGTCACAAACTAGCAGTGTACTTTTGAATGTGGTCCATATATATATATATTTTATATGTTTTGGCAACTCATTTTGGCAGTTAAGAGATTTTCTTCCCCTGTTTGGTAATTAAATCTGATGATGGAAAATTTTGTTGGCCCATATTTGGTTATTCTTTTTTTCACTATACTTACCAATTTAGCCGGTTTTAAAACTTATATTACTAAAATGGATCGAAAAACTATATGTATATGATTACCAAAACGGATGACATATAAAAGTATGTTGCTAACTTTCTACTCTACGACCTTTGCGTTTCACCAAAGTATAATTATAAGGTTAGGAGATTAATAGTTTTCGTATTTGGAAATTTCCGATTACTTAATAATTAACAAGTAAAATGACCCCTAAATAATCAGATAATCGGAATCAGTTTGTTAAGGCCACCTCTAAACTGATTATTTAAACTATGATTATCAGATTTGCAATCAGTTCCATTATAGCGGAACACTGTAAACAGATTATCATAATCACTCAGAAAACGCCCTGTAAAATATCTACCTGCCATAATTTGGCTTCAACTCCTTCAACAGATGCAGCTCCTTTCTTGATTTCTTCAGCTAGCTTCTCTACATGTCCATACATAGAGTAGTACCTGTCACAAGAAAACACTAACAGTTGGTAACCTAGACATTGATATGGCCAAAAGCAAAAGTTTGTTCCTAAAATTGTTTTTTTTTTGGGCAGCTGCTATAGGGACAAAATGAGCCGATTATATCGAAAAACTGTATTCAATTTGTTAAATTATTGTAATACCGAAATAAAGTGATCACATGATATTAAAGGTTGCTCGACATGCCTGAAGACCAAGTTTCTTTAATACCCATGAATTGCAAACGGAAATATCTCTGGTCAATAGTTCTTGTTGTTCAACAAGAACCATAAAAGACACACACAAAAAAGCCACTATTCACAAAAGGATTCATCATTTGTTATTATATAAAATGCACAGAGTTGCAACTTAAAACTTAAGGGAATTATTATATTACATGGGATTCCTTCTAAACGGATGTATCGGGTTGCTTATTAAAACCGCTTATCAGCTTATAGCGTTTTCATACAGCTGCGAGTGAAATAAGTTGTCTTGAATAAGGTTTGAAGTTGTGGATTTCAAAATGCTTGTTTCAAAGTTTACTTATGAAACATCAACTAAAAATGCAGCCCACATAATTTCCCCTTCACTGTTCATTTTGAAAGAGCTACACTAAAGCATAACCGAATTAAATATTTAGCGACCTCAAAACACCCCCACCCCCAGCGTGTAATTTTGTATAACAACATCGTGACTTTCTTGGAGTCTTAGTGATATACATTATAACTGAACCACCTAAATTTCATTACATCTTAGATTTCTTGCACAGCTTACTTGCTATCAAAGTACTAGCAAGCAACTGGCAAAGGCAGACACTAGTTGCTTGCTAGCGGTTTCGTTTAATAGAAGTCACCATTCAAG
Source organism: Helianthus annuus (assembly GCF_002127325.2). Lineage (NCBI taxonomy): Eukaryota > Viridiplantae > Streptophyta > Magnoliopsida > Asterales > Asteraceae > Helianthus > Helianthus annuus. Next base: position 109,795,427 of record NC_035440.2, read on the forward strand.
TAGCAACACATCTTCATTAATGAATGTTACTTCCACTAACCCCTAATTTGGTTTATTAATTTTCCAAATCTTAAGATAACTTATTCATTCATATTGGCTAGACTACTATTTAATATTTCAGTATTTTTTTTATGTGGATTTATAATTAACAGCATATGAAAACACAGAAACAAAGCTCTGTCAGTTATATAAAATAAAAAGAAAATATTAACTACTGACAAGACCTATATGGCTGTATCCACATTAATGATCAAAGAGGAGATGCCTTGGTTATCTTATTCCTAATTTACATCTGAACTCTGAAGTTAATCTAATTTTAACAGGATAGCAATCGGAAATGTTGACGAGTCAATGCACTTAGGAATCGCACATATACTTCTAGTTTCTCCAATATTACACCTAAACAGACATCATCAACACTCAAAATTCAAATCGAAACTTAGCAGCAGCGAAAATTACTTAATCAACCAATCTGAATCATACAAGTTCATCCGCAACAAGCAACAGATCGGTCAACTGATAATCAAAACAAAATAGCTTAATCAAATTACGTAAAACCTAATCAAAAGCAACAGCTATCAACATCGCCAACATTAACTACTGAATGCACTTAAATTAGCACATCTAATTCTACTTCTCTTCGAATTCACACTTAAACACACATCAATGATCATAAAATTACTCTGATAAACCTAATCACTCGATCTAAATCGCACAAATTCATCCACAACAAGCAACAGATCATTCAACCGTTAATGAAAAACAAAACCGATTGAAGCAAATTACGTAAAACCTAATCAAAAGCAACAAGTATCAACATGGCGAAGATTATAAGTGAAAATGAGAGTAAGAAAACATACACAATATACACTTTTGTAGCCATGAGAGTAGTCGGAAAGCGGTTATGAGTGTATTGCGGTCGCTAATCTGTCAGAGAGATGTGAAAGCTTTTGACGACGATTGATTGAATTGACTGAACAACAATGAGCACTAACGTCGGTATTTATACAGCTGGCAAGTAAATGCAGGAATATCGAACCATGAACGAAGAAAGGCATGAAGGTTGACCAAGGAGGCGACGTCGTATTGATTGAATAATATATGCGTGGGTAATGATGTCATGTTGTTGTCACGCTCACCCTCATTTTTCATTGATAAAGACGTGTATGTTTGGTATCGACTTACAAAGTATACAACAGGGACACAGATTCAAAAGATTTAAGTTTTGGACTAAAGTGTCAAAAGTGACCAAATCTCAGGAACCAAAATTGCAGTTTGCTCTATATATTATTAGTGAGTGATTATGATATATGCATACTTCTCTTGTATATATTATTAGTGACTGATTATGATGTATGCATAGTTCTCTTGTATAACAAAGACTAGTAGGGTGCCCGTGCGATACGACGGGGGTGACACATTGGATTGCGCACTATTCAGTTGCAAGTAAGGTGCCCGCGCGTTGCGGCGGGTAACATAATACTTAGGTTAGTGATTTTAGGGTTGTGTGCGGGGCGGTTTGATTCGGTTTTGAGCCGAAACCAATACCAATTTTTTCAGTTAAGGTACTTTGAAAAATAAACCAGTTTCTATTATTTTAGTTTGGTTAATCGGTTATAAACATTGGGTTGATTCTATTTTTGGTTAATAACTGAAAAATTTTAGTTGGGTTTAAAAAATTAACATGAACTGAAAATGTTGACTTTTATAAGTAAGACTCAATAATAAAATTATTCAAAAAGCTTGTGACTCGCTTGAAAATAAGTCGCTCAAAACCATCTTGGTTTTGAACGAGCCTAGCTAGCTCGACTCGCTTTGTAAATGAGCTGAGCCAGAGACAAGGTCGGCTCAACTCCTGGCTAGGTCGTTTGGCTCAACTAACGTCAAACTTTTAGATTAGCATATCGTATACCTAGACAATATACATACAAGTAGTTTAATAAATAGTAATTGTCTAATCATCCATAACAATGTACATACGATTGAAAACTTTAGTGGATGTGAAATCATTGGTGTTAACTATTCAGTTGCAAACAAATGTACTAAAAATAACGCAATTCAATAATTCATGGACTAAAATTACAAATTAGGACTTGAATAACAAATGTAATAAAAACAATATAGTAGAAATTAGGACTTGATTAACAAATGTAGTAAAAAGAATAAGGTTAAATGCTTACTGTATTTGATGTTTAGAAATAATAATAAAAAAACACTTCGATAGAATAACGTAAAAAAATATGTGCCTGAAGAGCCTGTATGTGCTCATTCAGTTATGGAAGTAACTGATTTTGATAAAAAAAACTAGGCTAAACACTGATTTTGATAACCATTTGTAACATCACATGAATTAAGATTTGCTTGAATTGATGGACACTAATGTTGACTGAACAGCCAGACCCAAAAGATAACTTGCCCTTGTAGATTTAAGAATTTCAAGGTAGACAATGAAATTGATTAGTTTAACTATGAAATTGACCATTGATTTAACAAGACAGAACATGAAATTACACGTAATAATGCCCGCGTATAGCAAAAGGAGAGCAAGAAAAAATCGTAAGGTTAGAAATCACATAAATATACCAAAAACCAACCTTGTATACATAGTTTTAATATTTGCTATTATCAAAACCAACCTTGTATACATAGTTTTAATATTTGCTATTATCAAAGAAGTTCCTTGTCAATTGTCATAACAAACCTTATAAGCGAGAACATTTTTTTTTCATCCACACTTACCCAATCAACAAGCGATGATGCTAGTAATATATCAACAAAATAATGAAAAAGATTATATCGAGCATACCTGCAGGATACTGAATGGTAGAAACAACACGGCATATGGAAGGAATTGCAGATGGATCTCCCGAACCAGTTCTAGCTGTCAGTAAGGCAGGAGTTTTAAACATTTAATATATATATAAAGTCAACGTTTTATATATAAATGCAGGTTAATATGGTTTTAGGATACACCCACCCAGTGGTGGACCAAGGAATTATTTGTTAGGGGTACGGATGAGGTGTTCAACCATATTTTCAAAGGGTGCGGTCGAGTTTTTTGCCCAAAATATACACTATTTTTTATAGAGGGGTGCGGCCGCCCACCTTGGCCAAAGGATGGGTCCGCCACCTGCTAGATTCAGATTAACAACCTTAACAACATCTTGATCCGTAGCCGTATCAATTTGTAATATAATGAACCACAACAGCAACATGGCCTCTAATCAATCCAACAACAATGAAAAAGCTAGTAATATCCTTCTTCAAAATTAAATCCAAAAACATAAATAGTCTAATATAAGTAGAGTGCATTTAAGTCCATTGCAATAGAACACCTTTTTTTATCACTCCAGGTTCTATATGGATAATTTAAAACAAACGGTTTCTAATTAACATGAACTAAGTGTTACAATAGGATTAGAAAGAACACACACCAAATACAGACTTTCGAAAACAAAGAGGATATTGAAAAGTTATTCAGAGACATAGAAAATGGCCAGAAGTATTATATACAAAGCTTACGTAATTTTATCAAACACTTAGACCCTCCGTAGTGGGGCGCAACCATGGTTGTAAAACAAGGTTTCCAACGCCGAATACTTTCCGAGTAGTCGCTACAAGGTAGTCTGCCGAGGCGACTTTCTTCGACTCCGCCTAATTACTCGAAGTCGGTCAAACGCGGCCAACCACGACCAAACTCGGATCTAGTAGGTCAACTCGGGCCTAGTTTGAATTAAATAATAATAAAACATAATTTCTATGCCTACATATTAAAGAATGAATATCATTTTCACGTATTTTGTTATAAATATTAGTAAATTTATGTTATTTGACATATATTTAATCTCCAAAAAGTAATTTCTTTATAATTTAACATGTCTGAGTACTCCCCGAGTACTCTCCGCCTATACCGAGTACTCTCAACTCCCCGGTCGACCGACTAGGGAGCGCCTAGTGACTTTTCCAACCATGGGCGCAACCACACGGCAAAAGAGGGCATAGCGCCGCCGCACACCACTACGGCCAGCGCTATGGGGTAATATTTTTTCCCTCCCGCGATGTATATCACGGCGTGACCGTTCTTTCCCCACTCACGCACATATACATACATACATATATATAAAGTCTCATACATATATAACACCACTACACACTCAAGTTATATAAAGCCCCTCTCTTACACAATCCGCCACTTGTCGCATAACGCCCCACAAGGGGCTTTATGACTACACATGGCCTTAGCCGACATTAACTACTCACGCTACCAATAATTGTTTAGAACACACAGCTACATATAAAACAGAGAAATACTTACCTTATGAATGATTTCCCAGCTACATTTAAAATAGATTCTGGTGATGTTGATGTGGAAAAAATTAGTCTTTCAAACCTTATGAATCAAATAAATGAGGATAAGTAGTTATAGCTAATTGATTTAATTGCTGGTTGTTATCAATAATAAAAGAAAAAGGAGTCAGATCTTTTCGTTTTAATTTAGATTGTAGGATACTTGGCTACTCGCTGTCAGCAAGATCTGTAGCTGGTAAATCTGGATTCCCAACATTGACTATCCTACCAAAAATCTACCACCAAAAGGTAATCTAGTTGATTAAGAATGCATGTAAACTAACAAGTGTACCGAGTTAGAATAAATGTAAGTGTAATGTATGTAAAACCAAAGACATAAAAGCACTTGCATGCCCAATGTACAGTAAACGCACATGACGCAAGGCAAAGAATACCTGCAAATATGTAAATTTAAAATAGATGATTATAGTAAACAACAACTGCATCAGGCAGATCTACTTCAGGTTGGCTTGAAACAATCTTTTTATTAAAACTCATAACTGGTTCAGTTTCTTTTTTTTTTCCACGGGCACTGAGTCCTTTTTCTTTATATGTTGCTGTTAGTTGATCCAAGATGGCAACATGCTCAGTAGAACACGACGTCAAGTAGAATAGATCATATGATAAAAATTACATAAGAAAAAGATTTTGATGGGTGAATTACACATGCTTACAAACTATAATGAAATATATACAAATTAAGTCAATTTCACGAAATCATGAGAGTTATAGCAAAGAGTTTATGACTATGGGATTTTCAACCATCCCCCAAAACAAAAACAAAAAATAGCATAGTTTGCTCTACCAATATTCAAACATTTACATTCAGATTTAACTTAGAAAATCTAAATACCTCAATTCAAAAATCGGTTGGACTAAAAACACTTATAAATCAAATCAAAAGGCACACCTCATTCCGATAATATGATTTTCAAGCGTGAAACACCTTGGAAGGTATGAAATTAGCAGCATCACGTAGATTTCTAGCCCTAATTGTAACCTGCCTAAATATCACAAAAATATAATCGAATTAGAGCTATCAGACATGGATACCGAAATAAAAAATCGAACTAACCCTTCATTGATGATTTTGGTCTTTCCAACCTGAATTTAAGAGAAGCAGAAGAATTAGGCAACGAAAACAAACTGTGTGTTTTAACATAACCACTACAAAAATAAAAACGTTAAAAAGAAAGCAACAACGAAGATGCAAACCTAGTGATTAAGCATAGTATGACCACCGCAAGCTACGATGGATGAAGATGCGATAGGATCTGCAAATCGAAGAAGATGGCGTACACAAATTTCTTCAAATCGATGTTCTGCAAAATGAGAGAGAGAACAAGCAGGGTGAAAGGATAAGCGTGATTGAATTTGAATATTCGATTGTGAGATTCAAAGGGTGATTTGAATTTTGAAATTTTAGAACCGAAAAGTGAGAACAAATAGGGGAAAGGGCCACCAAAAATTCAACAAGCTTCCCATCGCATTATAGGTTTGTAGTTGTACTACAAGCTTTTAAATATTTATTGTGCTTTGAAGCATTGTACACAAAGCATTAATTACTTGTACATTTTAATCTACATGGTGATATTGACCAAGACATATCAAAACGTGGACAAAAATAGCAAGCCGTCACGGTACTTTTGAGTGTTTTTAAAACGTCATACTTTAAAAGATACGATAAAAATACATAAAAGAATTTATGTTTGTAGTGGAGAGAAAATAGTGTAACTATAACCTAATTACTACCCTAAAATTATTATTCTATTTAAGTTTTTTCTACATGTTTATTGTTTCTTTGCATAGCTAATTATTAGTTGTTATTTTCTTCTTTAATCTTTTGTACATTAAAGCATTATTGACTTGTGCATTTTAATCCATGCGTCGATATTGAACAAGACAACTACCGAAACGTCGACAAAAATGTGTAGGTCGTCATGTTATCTTTGGATTTTTTTTAAACAGTATAGTTTATAAGATATGTCAAGAATACGTAAAAAATTATAAGTTTGTTGTGAAGGGGTTAATTGTAACTAATTATCTACAATTTTGTTAAAACCTCAGGGATTTAAGTGTAATAACTTTAGGGGCTAAAAAATAAATAGTGTTTAAAAGACCAAACTACCCACATTTTAGGGGTCTTTCTATAAATAAAGGGGGAGGGGGGGGGGGAGTTCTTATTTTTTGGGTATCTTAAACTACCCCTCCCTCATGCATTATAATATAGTATAGATTATATATGAAAAAAATTGCTATTAAAAAAAAATAGTCCATGTGTGATTTATATTGTGGGGATTAAATATCATTGGTGAAATTTGGGAGTAAATGAGTCAAGTTGATGATAGAGCAACTCAAGATTGGTTTGTTAAAAATTATTAACAAGTCGATCTTAAACGAGCTTTTATGTAACGTAAATTGTATAGTGAGTAGATACCAAAACAAATCAAACCAATGTTGAGCAAACATGGGTACCAGTATCAATATTATTGGAACCAGTGTCGGTATTTATTTTTATGGTTTCCAAACCGAACTAATGTTAATCGAACAACAACGGTACCAGTATTATCGATACTAGTGTTAGTATTTATTTTTATGGTTTTAAGTTAATGTGAATCAGTTGTGTTTGGTCAGTGAGGATGACATTTAAGTTGTCCGGGATTGTTTACACTTTAATTCTGAGTATACTTTGTTAAGCTTGCACAATTGTTGCGGAATGTTTATGTATTGATGGATGTTCAGTGTTTATGGATGATTGTTTCGTTGTGCGGGCTGTTTGCGCTGTTCGCTTTGGTCTATGATGTACTGCTGAGACCATTGTTGTTGAATATTTCTAAGTTGTTGGTTATTTGGTGTGTGAGAATAAGCTTTTCTTGCAGACATGTAGAAAATCTTGCTAATTAACATTATGTTATTATTGTGGTGTTTCGGATTAGTATGGTGTTATTTGGGTCTATGATGTTATGCTGAGACCGACTATAAGCATTTAACGTGCTCTTATTGAGTTGTTAAATTCTTATAGGTTTATCACATTTGTGTTGGTTGTTTAGGTATTGTTGGTTTGACACAACTTTGTAGTCAAGGATGGTGATGACAAACTCATCTGAGACATCTTTCAAATTTGAAAATTGACTGTCATGTTCACTACATACAGGTTTATCGTGCTTATGTTGTCTCTTTGGGGCTGTTTTGTTCTACGTTCTTATGTGGTTGATAATGCTCTTAGCTTTTTGTTTGCATGATGTTTAATGCTTTGATGGTCCATTTGTTGTTTTTGTGCATATTTACGTTTATTGTTGTAGATGTGTTTTTAAAACGAAGAATCGTTTTCAAACTCTGGCTTACTTTGTTGAGGTTGTGAAGACTTTATTATCTAAGCATGGTGGCTTAAACGAAGACGCATGTTACAGCTGATAAGTTGAGCTATGTTATACAATGTTAATTAGTATCAGTCTGGTGCATTGCAAGTTGTACCTCTACCTTTGTTGATTTTCCTTGATTTAGGTGTGTTGCTCCTTTTATTGTTTGGTTTGTACCGTTTAGGTTTATGGGGGCTTATGGTGTATTCATGGTTGTAACTTCAGCTCTGTTGTCTTACCATATTTTTAGAGCATCTCCAACAAGGTGGTTAAGTGGGTGGTTTGCTGAACGGACGAGGAGTGAAACAGACTGCCTTGTTAAAGGAGGTGGTCTGGTGGGTGTTGGTTTGCTTGAGCGGACAAGCAAGGAGGTGGGATTGTGGGGGCCACCCACTCATAAACTATTTTTTAGTGTAAAAAGTGGGGGATGAGATGTGGAGGTTTGGAATGGTTTATTGTTGTGGGCAAAAATGGGGTTTCGAATGATGTGGCATGTTGACTAGGCAGTCTGGATTTTAGACCAGGTTTATAGTTGTGGATTCTCTTATTAAGTATAACTTACTTATTGGTTATGGCAATTATGACTTCATTTTTGGTGTGGCATGTAAGGGACTTTTATTAGCCTACATATTGCAGCCATATATTTGAGTCTCTTTTAGTTGTCTTTTCTTTTGGTTGTTGCTTTACGTTTACTTTAGTTGGCATGATTTATGATTATTTGGTGTGCATGTGTTTCTTGTAGGATGTTTTCTTCACGCTTTGACCCTACTGGTTTACAACAGCTTGAGAGGATTTTGAAAGATGTTGTCAAATCAAATCGAACGTTGAGAGAGAAGCTTAACGACTTCACCACGAGGGTTGCTAGCATACACGAGAAACAAGCGGATCTACAAGTCTCCAATGACGCGCTTTATGCACTACGAAAGCCAAAAGGATGTTAACGTCTAGGTTTAACATTACTTCATAGCAGGTCTGTAAAATGATTGTAAATTATGTATGGCATATACAATCAATGCTTTTGTTATTAAACTTAATATTTTAGTTTGTATGTTCTTAGGTTGTATATTTCCAATCGTATTAATATATAACAACAATTTTGTATCTTTATATTGCTTTGTACGTTCTTACGTTGTAAAGCTCCAATCATATAAATATATGACGTATTTCAAGGGACACCGAATCAGATGTGGAATCCAAATAAAGTAAGGGTAAATAACTTCAACGAAAGTCAAGGGTGATGGTTATATGGAAACTAATGGAGGCTTTCAGCTCACACCATAACTTTTTGTTTTGTTTTGTGTTTTTGGGAATAACATTTGATCATAAGCAATGCTAGTATTTTCTTTTACTTTATACTACATCTTTGTAAACAAAGAATACATGACATATTTGAGCATCGTGCCTCATCATGGACAAATTTGAATACTAGTTTATTGAATTCAAGCAAACCAAAATCCCCTTAAATATGAATATAAATAATACAATGGGTTTGTTGGCTCATGTGAATCCTTCCTTGAGAACAAATGATACAAAGCTAAAACAGTTCTGCAACAACTGATCCAGAATAAACAGTGCTTTGGATTACTTCTTCCTTCAATGGCAAGTCATCTAACAACTGCTGGTTCTAAGGTCTGCTCAGTGCTAAGATCTGCTGGATTATAAAGACTGTTAAAGATAAACCACTGAAAGAAGTCAAAGGTCTGCTGGAAGTCAAAGGTCTGCTGGAAGTCAAAGGTCTGATCACCCTTTGAAGAAAGTCTGCTAAAGCTTCATCAGAGGTTGAGCTCATCAGAGGATAGTATCAACAGAGTCTTGTAATCAATATTTGTAATATGTAACACTGTTTAGCATAAGCAGTGTTTAGAGGTTGTTAGTATTGTTATATGTCATTGTCTCGGTGACGTCAGAAAAGATGCCACAGTTGTTAGGTTTGTACTATAAATAGATGTAACATTTTCATTTTTTATATTAAAATAAAGTATATAAAACTTATATTATTAAATGGGTAGATTACTAGTAAGTTAACTGTTAGAAATATGAGGTAGCTAGACGAAAATAGAAACTGTTTAAAAAATTTTAATAATAAAAATACCTTATAATTAACCTTACTCCGTTTTTAATGAAACTTAGGTCAAAATGTAGATAAAAATATGCTCGTTCTAATGACATATTCATCGTTTTATAAAACGTCATATTTTAGAAGTTATAAGCGATAAATGAGTGAAGCAGCTGAATTAATTATAATAATAAAATATTAATAAAATCTAAACTTCATATGAATTCAAATGTGTGTTTGGATGATAAAAATAAATGCAATCTAAACGTAGCCTCCAAGCCAGTCTCGAATTCAACTATAAATAGAAATCAACACTACTCATTTTCCTGCCCCTTTTTTCTCTCGCTCTCACTTCTATTTCAATATTTCCATTTTTTCTTTTAGTAATTCACCTATAATACTTCAAAACCCTGTCCCGTTTTAAGTGTTTTAACCCCTGATCACTAATTCGATACCCTGTTTGATCGATCTTGAACCTGGCGATGGATGCCAAGGCGCTGCCTGATAAAGGCTATGCTTTGTAAACTATGTTGGGGTTCTGATCTTGTGATGTATTGATAAAGTTGAATTCGGTTATTACACTAAACACGAGTGCATTATATATTTTATTAAAAGCTTGGGAGTTATACCCAAGATTATACCAGGAGGCCTGTAGTTAAACCATAAAGTTACAAAGTGAGTCATTCTCTCTTTTTTATCAAACGGCTTTGTAAAACTTTAAATATTTTCAGTTATATTTACAGTGATCGAATCTTTGTATTCTACAAATTATTGCCGGTATTATGGGGTTTTGTATACATTACTTAATAACCTTCACAATTGGGCAATGGGTCAGCCAATGTGTGATACGACCATAGTCACAGATTCGTCAAGTGACAAGTACTTTGGAGAATTTATTAGATATAAATATTGTAATCTCCATCTTGATACTGTAAAAAATGTAACAATGTGTCTTTTTATAAAATAGAATGAACTCGCCAGTAGTATTTGTTGCTGATAAAATGTTTTTAAACGCGTTCCAGGAATCCCACTGTGAAAGCAATAGAAGCTTGCTATGGAGCACTGAAAGCTTCAATAAAGTGGCTATAAATACCTGAATAATAGAAGAAATTTATATTTTATTTATTAGGGTTTATCCCTATAAAAACATTTAAAGGAAATACGGGTGTTAACCCATTTATTTAATATTAAAAATTTGGTGTTTTACAAACTCTGAATTTATTTCCTAACTACGATCCTGATGAAATTTTTTTTTGCTGCGTATTTAATAAAAACCGATACCACTAAACTGGTTCACGACTCCAGCTCCCAAGGTGGGGTAGGGGGTTGTGACGGAAGGTGGTATCAGAGTAACTGGTTTAAGCCATTTAGGTGTTCTTTTAATACCTAAACTTAAACATTATGTTAGGAAATTAATGTAATAACTTATGTGTTATTCTATGTAGATAAATCTTAATATTTATATTATGACTTTTATGTTATTTTAACAAATTTTAAGTTCACAGTATGAGTGACCAATATAATTAAATGTATCCATAGACTACCTAGGAAGATGTATTATATTTCTGATAAAACATAACACACGGAGACTTATAGTAATGCAGTTCTTTTAAACTATATTTAAATATATTTTCTGAAATAGTTTTAGTTTGACCAAATACCTAAACTGCATATAGCATAATAAAACATGACTAATATATATCTATGTTATAAAAAATATATTTTATATATTACATTTAATATACAGTAATAAATATTACATAATAGAATTCAAAATATTATAGTAATACATATTACTAATTAAGTAATATATTTAATATATAGTAATAAATATTACGTAATAGAATTCAAAATGTTATAGTAATAAATATTACTAATTAAGTAATATATTTAATATATAGTAATAAATATTACGTAATAGAACTTAAGGCATAGTAAAATATATTTTTATATTACTAAAACATCTAAGTACCATCAAAATAAGTCTAAAAAGATATTTTATTAAGTAAATATAGTTATCAAAATATGGATAGAATTTATATATTTAGTATAGTTATAATTTAATATAGTTATATTGTATTTAAGTGTAGTGATAACACAATATCTTGAATTCAATTCTTGTATAGAAATGTAATATTTATAGAATTTATATATTAAGCATAAATTTATAAATATTAAATAATATTTATATTATTGGAAAAATTACAAGTTTTGTCCTTTATCTTAATACCATTTATCAGGCGGTGTCCTTTTTAACGAAATTTGACAAATTTTGCCCTTTACAAAGAATATTGTTGCACGTTTTGTCCTTTATGCTTAACTCAGTTAGATTTTCTTGTTAAATCTTGTCACCCAAATGTATTTTAGTCTTTTTACCCATTTATTTAATATTATTTAACAGCATAAAACAAAATATTTTAGGGTTGACTCTAAAAATAAATGGGTAAAAAGACTAATAAACCCTTGGGTGACAAGATTTAACAAGAAAATTTAACTGGGTTAAGCCTAAAGGACAAAATGTGCAACAAAATTCCTTGTAAAGGGCAAAATTTGTCACCATTCGTTAAAAAGGACACCGCTTGATAAGTGGTTTTAAGATAAAGGACAAAACTTGTAATTTTTCCTATATTATTTAATAGCAATTCATAATCCGTGTTGGGATTGAACCATACCAGAGGAATAGATAATGAAAGCCAAAACCGGATCACTATAGTGGATTAGTCATAAGCAGCTGTTTACATTAAGCTTTCCCCTTGACAGTGGCTCCAACATCTGATATGCTCCAAGTACTGCCCTTATCAACAACTGCTGATCTTGTAAACCACTGTTATGTCATAGCACTGATGAAGCATAAAGATTGAAGCTCAATCTACTGATGGAATCCAAGCACTGCTGAAGAGTTAAAGCACTGCCCATTCAAGGTCTGATCACCCTTTGAACAAAGCACTGATGCTCAAACAACAGTGGTTGACTACATCAGTGGAATGAAGAATCAGTGTTTATACATCAGTGATTAGAATGTGACCAGTGTCTGTATGGCCAGTAGTTATAGAACAGTAGATAGAGTTTGTTAGTTTGTTAGATGTCACTTTCATGGTGACGTCAGCTGAGATACCTCAGTGGTTTGGTTTGCCTATAAATGTAACAGTACCCTGTACTATTACATTTGATGGACTGAGTGGGTTCTTCTCCTCCAGTCCAATCCTTTCATCTTGTGCAATCAACCTTGGAGCATCAGGCTGAGGGAGAGTTTAGTTTGTAAGCATGCTTTGTAATCATTTGATTTGTATTTCAATCTTTCGACTCAATGAAAAGCATGTGTTTATCAAAACTATTTTCTCTTTGATTGTGTTTACAAAGTTTGTTTTCATTTCCGCTGCACTTAATCTTATTTTATATCTTTTGAAATGTTCAATTCATACAAACAAGCACAATTATGAGAGCCTCAGATCCTAACAATCCGGCTGCCGTTCGCGGCTGTGCTAGGTAGCGTTCGCTGTAATCCATGTTCGGCCGATGATTATGTCATTGCTGTCACATAAAACAACGTTTTTTAATAGCACGCGATACTCAGTCAACGATGTTGATGAGATGGTTCTCACCTGAGACTAAAACTATGGTGTTTTCCAAGAATTCTATGTTTGACGGTGCTCCCAGAGTGGTGATATATCTATCTATCTATCTATTGCTATCTATTAAAGGAGCTTAGATGATGATCTCACTTTGCTTACGTGTCATTATATTAGGTATGCCACATTGACTCCGCTGATGTCATAATTCCGATTTTTTTATAATATTATGTATATATAATCTGTTTTTTATTTGTTATTAAATTGAAGAAGTTTTCTTTTTTTAGGAGGCAAAATTTGAAAATGCATGGGGAGTTGTTTGGCTATTTACTCCACATCAGAAGTAATCATTTCAACTCTCTCTTTCTTCTCGATTCAAACTTATAGCGCACATTTCTTTCTTTCTTCTCTATTCCTCTCTTTCTTCTCTATTCTTCATCACAGGCGATTTCGATTCAAACTCTAGGGTTTCCTTTACAAAGCTTCCACAGAGGGTTTTGGTAGTAAGCCAGGGTTCCAGGCACTTTATGGTAACTTAAATGCGTTTCCGTTGAAGGAAATGTCGGCCTGAATATACACGAGGTCTGGCATTTTGCAATCATTTGTATAGTTTAGTAAATCATTTCGTGTTGACTGTGATGGTGAATAAAAATGAATGCAAAGTGCATTTGACAAAAGTCCTTTCAAAATGAGGCTTTGATGATTTTGTAGATCTGAGTAAAAATTGGATGAATATAGCATTATGGTATGACAAGGTTGTAGGATGGCAGTTGTTCATGCAACCTCTCTTGCAGCTATGGTGTTATCATCTTTATTCACAATCTGAGCCTTGCATTCTGAAATTGCAAATGTTTTGCAACTTCACTATCAATTACCTTCGCTGACGTTGTGTTGTTGATTAAGGTTTTGAAAAGTGATCGTGTATAATTGTTGTTACATCTATACAAGAAAATGGAGTTTGGTTGGTCTGAGATGCCTATTTAGCTGTATGTGATGATGCCGGTAAGTTTTCCAATTTTTTGTTTGTAGATCGGTCGTATAAATTGACGTTTGTAACCGATTCCTATGTTTTCTTTTACAGGTGTTCGTGTTTCCAGTTTTCTGTGAATTTGGTTGAATCATCGTTGCCATTGATACAGAGTGACAGTGAATATGTTAAGGTTAAAGCAACTGTCTCCTACAGATCAGGTGGTTACTCTCAATTCTTAATTGTTGTTCAATCAGAAAGATAAGCTACTTTTTCCATCCCTGAAGATGCTCTTGGTATGTTTGTTCTTAGTCGTGATTGGTAATTTCAAGAATTTATAGTTTGATAAAGGTTTCATCTTTTTTGATTCGTTTTGTTTGTGGTAATGATTTTTGTTTTGTTGTAGTGGTAATGATTATGGATTGGTATTAAGATGTTTGTAAATTGGTTCAAAGTTGTCAGCTGATGTGTTGAGATTCTTGAATCAGTGAAAATCCGGTGCCATATAATTAAGTACATCTTATACTTCAAGCCTTCTCCATCTGTTTGCAGGCGAATAGGTTGACTCGATGAGGCATGAAAAACAAGATTGATAAATTTAGTGAAAATGTGATTGAAAGATGATAACCCAGTATTTGAGGATCTAATTCTATAGCCTCGATAAATTCAGGGGTGTTTTCAAATAATGCTTCCTAGATGTTTGAAGACCGACAAATGTCCACAGAATCAGTATTATTAACATTTGTCGATCTTTGTTGGTTTTCAAATATCTAGGAACCATTATTTGAGAACACCCTTGCATTTATCGGAGTTGTAGAATGAGATCCTCTACTGTTGGGTTATCATTTTTCAAACCCATTTTCGCTAAATTTATCCATTTTGTTTTTCATGTAGGGATATAATTTGTTTTTTTTTATTATTTGATTTGGCTGATGATCCATGTTCAAGGATGACTTATGTTTTAGACTATACAAAGATTGCCTTTTGGTTATCATAAGGTTAAATTTTACATTAATTTGGTCTCATTCGTTAATAAGCTTATAATTATACTTAAGCCATTAAATTCTTGACGTTAGGTCTCAATGCACCTAATGACAACAACCATCATTGAGCCATCACATTCTTTCCGTTTACATTTCAGGTAACGGTTTTTCTTAATACATCTCGAAACTTAGGTTGTTATATATGATTTTTCAATGTGGTTTTGAAACTTAGGGGATAGTAATTGTCAATTTCAGGTCGGTTGGGTATTGAGATCAAGAAATTCAGCGCCACTTGTAGATATGGTTTCAAGGTCAATATTTGGCTTGAAACAGTGACAAAGGACTTTTGTTTCTGAATGTCTTGTAGCTCAACTTATGATTTATACGCCTGATGTTGTTGCCAATTCATAACTATAATGCGAATGTGAATTCATTAAATAATTTCACATCATATTTTACATATAGATGTAGCTAAAAACTTTGCACATTATAAACTACTTAGTTTATTTCTATATCAAACATGTACACTAACACATACTTTCTTTAACATTGTTTTATAAAGATATGTAACTAAACACAAAAAATTTAAATAATATATTATAATATGTTTCAGCTTGACCAAAACCCATATCCGATAATAAAGATCGACGGGTGTACAAACCCGTGTATTCACACGGGTGTAGAACTAGTTACTAATTAAGTAATATATTTAATATATAGTAATAAATATTACGTAATAGAATTCAAAATGTTATAGTAATAAATATTACTAATTAAGTAATATATTTAATATATAGTAATAAATATTACGTAATAGAACTTAAGGTATAGTAAAATATATTTTTATATTACTAAAACATCTAAGTACTATCAAAATAAGTCTAAACAGATATTTTATTAAGTATATATAGTTATCAAAATATGGATAGAATTTATATATTTAATATAGTTATAATTTAATATAGTTATATTGTATTTAAGTGTAGTGATAACACAATATCTTGAATTCAATTCTTGTATAGAAATGTAATATTTATAGAATTTATATATTAAGCATAAATTTATAAATATTAAATAATATTTATATTATTTAATAGCAATTCTTAATTTATATTAATATTACTTAATATTATACACATATAAAGAACATAAATTATAAATTTATATAGTTTTATAAATTCTTATAACTATATAAATTTAGATACGTATGAAAGCACAATCCACTGCTGTTAAAAGCTCAAAAAGCACAATCCATTGCTGTTCCAGCTCAAGCACCTGCACAACCTGCACCTGCTGCAAATGAGCTATGGAATGTATTCCAACCCCTGCTTGAAAAACTGTAGGATCGTTCTCCGACCTGTTTGAGTCGTTCAGAGAAGTTCGTATCCAAATTAAGAGGCGGAAACTAATAATTTGGTGCTATTGAAGCTGTATTCACTTTAATCTTGCTGTTTTATTGATATCGAATGCGATTACACGATCAGACAGCACTTCGGCAGCACTTCGTGGCTCAACCGGAAGATTACACCCTTAACTATGTGTTTAGATCGCTCCTCTATATATAGACATGCCTGGTTCGCTTATATGGATTGCCATATAAGCGATCCTGGACCATTACCATATAAGCGATCCTAAACATGATCAAATAAGCGATCCAGACATCAAACTGACACAAAAGCGGTCCTAGATGTGTACATATAAGTGATCCTATACAAAACTACTATTTCTAGGTATCCGTGCCATTTCTGATCTGTTCAGCTTCAAGACTCGATGGAAGACGTAGTCGACAGACGTAGATGCACTAACAGACTCCCCCTCGGATGTTGACGGAGTCTTCATAGAGTCTTCGCACATGTCTATCTACAATCTTCATCAGTCGACAGTCTGCCTCTGAAATATCTGTCGTTCCAAAAATCCTCGTTCTCTATCTTCATCATCAACAAACTCTTCTCTCTTGAATGTTGACTCGGTGTCTTCAGACTCCCCTTCTCACACAGCTGGGATCGTAGTCTGGAATTCAAACTTTCACTGGTTCTAAGATCGTTAGCAAGCTCCCATCAGGTTCCAGATCGATACCTAGCTCCATTCTTTCTCAAGATCAATATCTGGCTCAAGTCCTGCACAATCTCTACCCAACTATAAGTTTCTACAAAGATTAAAACTTTTCAACAATTTAGAAATTATGTTGAACCAAAACTAATAAAGATTTTGTATTCAAGAATATTACTGGTTCTTATCAAAACAATTTTATCATCTACACAAAAACATTTCCAAACCAGTTCTTCAAGTTTAGCACTTTGAATTTTGAAAATCAGCATCTCAACACCAGTTGTCGAAAATCTTTTTGATTTTTCAAAATTTATGCTAAAACACACTGAAAATCTTTTTGAATTTTCTGAATGAAAGTAAATGCAGAAATGAAATATTTACAGACAATATTTTTGTGGGTTTGTGCAAGAGGATCATATCAGTTATAAAACATATCACAAACACCGTTAAGCTTGATTACATGTTAAGTTCTAAACAATTTACCTAGATTGTCAGTATGTTTGTCCACTTAAATTTTCACACAGATTTCAATTGATTCGAGATACGATATTAATGTTTTAGAGACTTAAACTTAATTATGTATCACTCCACTTGAATATACTCCCGTATCCAGATCCCAAATATTCAGTCTTACAGGTGAGTATACCACAGATGATATCTGTAAAGGGGTAAATGCGAAACCGTGAGAGCTCAGGTCAGAACTTCCGTTCAGCAGAGAGATGACGGCTCGACTTTTGGTGGGTCCCCTTTAGAGGATCTTTTATTACAACAGCAATGACTACCAATTTTATTGTTTAATCAGATTGCTGAGGGCGGCGCTTATGTTTCAAAGCTTTTTGCAGAAAGTATTATTCGGGGACTAGGTCAGTATTTCCATACAGCAGAAGTCCCGGAATAATACCCCAGATATCACTGAGCATAAAGACCTAGTATCTCAGAATACGGGACCTTTCAAACAAGATTTCGGGGGTTACCCATATATCCAAGAATAGTTACCCACGAATTAAGTAAGTTTGATTTAGGTTTATATCTCGTTTCAATTTACTAAATGTGCGAAAATCTACTGACACATCCGCAGTAAGATTGTTTATCACATTTTGGCTTTACAATTCTTTAGCGTGCTGTGATAGTCCACCAATGTACTATCATTTCCTCTTTTATGCAACAAAAACTCATTTTTCAGTTTTATCATGTTTTTGGCTTTTTCAAATTTTCTGATGTTTTTGGATTTTCTAAAAATTCTTACTCCCCCTAAAATTCAAATACATCTAAAGAAAATTGAAAACAAACAGTACAGAACATGATAACTGATATCGAAACACCTCAATTCTCCATCCGTTTGGCTTAAACAATCAGAACTCCCCCTCACAACAAACTATTTTCCCATAATGATTTCAAAACACTTAAGTTTGTTTTAATCAGAAATGGTTTTTCCGGAAAATAAGTTTAGTTGTTTTTACCTTTTGTAAAATTGGGGCAAAATCATCACATTGTTTACCAATTTCATGAATGATAATTAAATCATGTTCAAATTAATGACCTTGATTTAACCACTTGTAAGATCAACACCATTCCACAACTAAACACTTTCAAACCTGTTTTTCAACCAATTACCATCGTTTGGTTGAATTTTCAAAGTGCCGATTCATACTCCTCGCTTACAAACCTGGGAGTTCCGGCAAGTCAGGATTTTATTCTTGAAAAAATATATCCACCCAAGCCTGACCTTCCTTGGGTGTAACCTCATTGTTTTCATTGTTTCTTTCAACCGACCTGTAAACCCATCCTTTGGAAGCATAAAAATCTTTAATGCTCTGGGCTTTACCACTGACCATTTTTCCAAAAATGCGTTTTACATTTCCGTTAAAAGTTTTTTCAACATCAATTTTTTTCTTATCAGAATAAAATTGATTTGAAATTTCAACTTTTCCGATTTTAGATTTGTAATTTTTAGCATTTAGTGGCGGAAAATTCACATCGTCCACTTTCGGAACTTTCTTTTCAATCTTTTTCTCAACACGTGGCTCCTCTGATTTTATGGAATCAGATTCATCACCAGACTTTTTACCTGAACCTTTAACAACCCATTTCTGATTTGTGGCATTTTCTATTCTTTTGGAAGCACTCTTTGAAGATTCTCCTTTTTCATAAGTTGAATTCTCAAAGCCTGTGAACTTCCGGGTTGACAGTTCAGTTTTCTCAACAATTTTTTCTTTCATTTTTCTTGAGACTTCTTGTTTTGGTCGAAATGTCTTTGGACAATCTTTCGCAACATGACCCACAGCTTTACACTGAAAACAAGATCTCTTTTCAACCTTCTTCGGATCTTCCTTCTTCTTCAAATCCTCTTGCTTCTTAGCAAGGAATTCTTGATTCGTCTGATTTCTGAATGATTTTTCTTTTTCAGCTTCTGTTGTTTTTCCTGCAACAAACATTGTTTTTAGTTTATAAACTTTTTCATTTTTATAGTTTTTCTGTGGAATAAAACCAAGACCTTTCTTTTTGTAATTACGATTATGGTTTGGTTTCTTTTGGAAACTATAACCACAATTGTAACCCATTTTCTTGTTGATTCTTTGTTGATCTCTTGAAGTGTATTGTTTAGGTTTTCCATTAAGATTGAAATCTTTTATTTCAGAAATATTAATTTCTGTTATTTTGAAAACCTTTTGAATCATTTCAAGTCTGACACTTCTTATTGGAAAACTCTCGTCAGAATATAATTTGTCAGAACCTTTCAAAGTATATGCCACTTTGACCGATTCATCATTCAAATTAGACTTTGAAAGTAAAAATTCTTTATCATAAACCCGTTTGTCCTTTTTAACTGTTGGCTTTGACGCACTGGACCCAGACTTTGACTCGGGTTTTGACTTCGGTTTTGATTCTTCATTGTCATCTGTGTCTAACACCTGATCGACCATACTTTTTATCAACTTTGACTCATGATCAGTGTCTGATGACGTGCATGTGACATCAATGCTTTCTGGTAAGTTATCCGACGACCCAGACTCCCATTTCAAATTGATTGCTTTATTGACTCTTTCTGAATTTGGTTTTCGAGGTGAATATCCATTTTCGACCGGGGGCGGAAATCTGTTATAAGATACACTTGGTTTCTTACCAGAAGTCTTCAATATTTCTTCATCTTTTATCACGAATTTTTCTTCTTCAAATATCTTCACTTCTTCAAATGTCTTCAAATCTTTCACCACTGGATAAATCCTGTCAACAACAAAAGTAGAACATGAGTAACTATCTAATAATTTCTTAACTTTCTCAGTTTCTATCTTTTGTGTTGCCAACTCAAGCTCTAAATCAGCACACTTTTTGATATGAAAGTTAGCATCATCAAGCTGTCTAAGATATGCTACTTTCAACGTGTTCATCGCCACTGCTTGTTCACCACTCGAATCAGTATATTTGTTAATCTCTCTGTTCATTGTATCATACGATTCTTTCAACTTGTGAATGTTGTGCAACAACTCATTGTTTTGTTTAATCAGCGAATCACAGTTCATGCACTTTTCTTGGACCATGACCGATTCAGCTTCAATCTTTACTTCAAATTCTGGAACTTCTTTCACTGTCCTGTTTGAATTTAAAAATTGAGCTCTTCTCAATTTCTCAGCTTTTGCTTCTTCCTTCAATCTCTCTTCCTCTTCTGCCTCCTCTCTGATCTTTCTTCGTCTTTCTTCAGCAGCTTCCATGACTTTCCTGCATCTTTCTGCACATTTCAAATCATAAGCATTAGCAAAGAAAGCATGAGAAGTGTTTTTAGACATCTCTTTGGCCATAAGATTTTGATCTGGATAAAAATCATCCCAGGTAAAACCTTCAACCATCTTTTCATCATCTTGTTCAGCTAGACACACTTTGCTATCTTTTGGAAGATACTTTTCCCAGGTAAAATTATCATATTTTCCCTGACTAACAACACATGCTCTTTTCGAATTATCTATCACATCTCTCCCATGAGCTGTTTGTGCCTGCTGCTGTGCTGGTGGTGTGATTTGATGATAAATGGCTTTCTTGTGATAATCATTGTTCCCGAAAGGATTCTGGGCACCGGTAGCTTCACGGTTTTTGCACTCCCTCTTGAAATGCCCCTTCTCCCTACAACGAAAACATGTAACTTTGGATTTATCAAAACCCAAAGCTGAAACGTTTGCATCACGAAAATCATCACGACCAGTAATTTGTTTAAACTTTTCAGCACGTCTCATCACACTTGCCATACACCATTTAATGTCCATTAATTCCATTTCCTCAGCATCAATTTGATCGTAATCCTCTTTCGTGAGCATTGGATTTCCGATCTTTCCTGCAACAAAACAACTATAAGACTCTAAAATCATCCCTAACAAAGACATTTGATTTTTAGCAATCTCTTCAGTGTAGTCTTGATCATTTTCAAGGCTTAATACAATGTTACACTGAAGTTTTCTACCATTCTTTGTTACAGAGATGTTAGGATCGAAAGATGAAAATCTTGTGCTGTTGCTTGATCCTTGAGATGTCGTCTTCTCAGAAGAATCTTTAACACTGTAAGCAGTTTCGATCTTAGGAGAATACTTTGTTGAATCAGTAGCACCATGCTTGTAGTACAGACTGATATCCTGTTCTCCATGGTAGTTCTTCATCCTAGCGATCTTTCTTTGCTCCATCTCTTGAGCTTCCAAATGCTTGATAAAATCTCCCAAGGTCATAGTTTTGTAATCTTTTCTGTTAGATCTCAGCATCATCAGAAATGTTCCCCATGTTTCGTATGGAAGGGCATCTGCAAGTTTTTCAATTAATTCATCAGTATCTTTCTTAATACCAAGTTTTGTCATATTTCTCACCAAGTTACAATATCTATCAATAATCTGCTTGGTGTTTTCAGATTTTAAACCACGAAACAAATCGAATTATTTCTTCATGAGAGATTTTTTATTCTTAAGCATATCATCACTTCCAATAAACTTTGCTTCCAACTCTGTCCAAATTGAATATGCAGTTCCATCATGTTGAAGCAAGATCAGAATATCTTCTTTTATTGCTTGCTGAAGTAGACTCACCATAAGTTTCTCATCACGATATTTCTTTTTATCATCTGGACTCATTTCTCAAAGAGTTTGCTGCACACCATGTTTAACTGGTCTAACATATGGCTCTTCAGTGTGTTCCCATGCATCGAGATGATAAGCTTCGACCCAATTTCCGAATCGTTCCGACCACACGTTGTAATCATCAATATCCATGAGTTTCGGTGGTTTCTGAGACGTTCCGGTTTCATTTTCAATCAAAGCATTCTGAGTAATCGAGACCGGGGTAGCAAAAGCGTTATAAAATTCAGTATCCATTGTTCAAATTGTTCACAAATTCACAACAATTCCAAATCTTATACAACTGTCTAAAAAAGCGAACTGAGTGGATCTGACCAAATAAGCAAAATCAACTATATGTTGTTGGAGCGGACCAAAACACAATGTCAACTCGAGCGGACTGACCAATAAGCGATCCAAACAGTTTACCAGATAAGCGGTCCAGATTAATCCGAATAAGCGGTCCAAATTAATCCAGATGAGCGGACCAGACAGTGTTCGTTCGAGCGGTTCAACAGTTATTCGTTCGAGCGGTTCAGACAGTTATTCGTTCAAGCGGTTCAGACAGTTATTTTGAGCGGTCCAGATGCTGACGTCACTGTTTGCGCGAATCTGTATGAACAAACCACCTAAAATCTTGGTTTCTACGTCGATTTTAGATCTGAAAACTCTAAGGATTTGTTAATTCATGATATCGAGTGCACTGTGTGATTTTGAGCCGTTTTTACCGTGAAAAATTTTGAAAAAGTGAAGAAAGTGTAGAAAACTAGAAGAATTGCAGCTAAAATGGCAAGAACTCCTCCTCCTGAGCTCTGATACCACTTGTAGGATCGTTCTCCGACCTGTTTGAGTCGTTCAGAGAAGTTCGTATCCAAAATAAGAGGCGGAAACTAATAATTTGGTGCTATTGAAGCTGTATTCACTTTAATCTTGCTGTTTTATTGATATCGAATGCGATTACACGATCAGACAGCACTTCGGCAGCACTTCGTAGCTCAACCGGAAGATTACACCCTTAACTATGTGTTTAGATCGCTCCTCTATATATAGACATGTCTGGTTCGCTTATATGGATTGCCATATAAGCGATCCTGGACCATTACCATATAAGCGATCCTAAACATGATCAAATAAGCGATCCAGACATCAAACTGACACAAAAGCGGTCCTAGATGTGTACATATAAGTGATCCTATACAAAACTACTATTTCTAGGTATCCGTGCCATTTCTTATATGTTCAGCTTCAAGACTTGATGGAAGACGTAGTCAACAGACGTAGATGCACTAACAAAAACAAAAACAAATGGCTGACCAGCAACATGCAATACATGTACAAATGCTGACAAACATGGTGGAGTCAAGATTTAAAGATACTCAAGCAGATATCAAAGATATCAAGGCTCACATACATAGCACCACTGGAAAAGTTCCTCCCACTGTCCTCTTCATGAATAACCCCTTTCCAGATAATGCCAAAAAGGGGGAGAAAATCAGGTGGAAAAAGAAGGGAATTGAAGATGGTGTTTATATTGAACCTGAAAAAGATAGCCAGACTAAAGCTGTCGTATCAACACTCACCACCTCACCACACACCACCACAACCACTGCTCTACCACCATCATCATCTATGATCACATCACCACCACCAAAACCAAACTCACCACCAAAAACAGCCACCCCATCATCTCCTCCTGCCAAAAAGCAGAAGACAACAGATGTTACAACATCTGTTGTAATGACAACAGTGGTTGAAACACCAGTTGTTCCAACAACGGTTAGTCAGACACTTTCCACCACTCAAATCACTACCATTTCAACACCTGCTTAAAAGCAGAAGACACCTAAGCAGAAGACACCTACTGACACATCAGTAGTTGTAATGACAACAAAGGTTGAAACACTAGTTGTTCCAACAGCTGTTAGTCAACCATCCACCACTGCTCTCAACACTTCTACATCACAACCAAAACCCCTTTCTCCAAAAAGGCTTTACACCAGAAAAAGAAAAATAACTCAAGCAGATGAAGAAAAACATGATCCTATTGCTGCGAAATATGCACTGGAAGTGGAAGCTATAAAAAATGAGATGAGACAATTCTATACTGAGGATGATCCTTCAAAAAGAAGATTTCCTTAGGCTTCTTGGTCCCAGAAAAGATGGATGAATATCTCAAGCTCAAAGCAAGGCAGGCTAAGATAAGAGCCAAACTTGAATGTGAAAATCAAAGTGACGAAGCCATTTCTGAAAAAATGGAATTCTTGCTCAATAAAGTCAAACAGATGGAAGACTATGCAAGTGATCTGAGCAAAGAAATGTCAAATTTACCACCCAAAGCAGATCTACGAAAAGAAATGAGAAAAGAATATCTTGCATACATCATGAAAGAAAAATTCTATCCAGCTGAAGAAAAATAGTTTGAAGATTGGCCAATAGTTGCATTAAAGCATGAGGCAAACAGAATTGAAAGAATAAAAAATGATTCAAGCAAGAAGAAGACAGCTCCAAACTAGAACAAATACAAAAAGCTCGTTGCTGACCTTACATCTGAGTATAAAAGAAAGAAGCAGGAGCTGGTGGATGCAAAGGTGGATACTGCCACAGCCATAGCAAAATGGACAAAGCAGTATACCGATGAGGCTTATGAAAGGCTGAAGAAAAGGAGGATGACAGATTCTGACACTCCAAAGAAGCCTCACTACAAAAAGCCAGAACAACAGATTAGTGCTCGTAAACCACTGATCACATCAGCAGATACCCCTATCTTTGTGATAAACGAAGAAAAGGGAAAACTGTTGACCAGTGAAGAAGAAAAAGAAAAGGAAGCTGAGTACTTTACAGAAGCCATCAAGAAAATGGATCTAAAAGAAGATAGCTCAGTGAAACTTCAAAACCTTGTTAAAAAGGTATTAACCAAACCTGCATCACCAAACACTTCAGCAGACATGACAGCCATTGAGCTAGATCAGAAGAAGAGATAATAGCAGATTGAAAAAGAGACTGCTAAAGATATAGCTGCAGCAAATGATGTCATCAAAATGGCCTTCAAACAAATGTCTGCTGAAAGTTCACAACTTTTCACAAGGCCAATATCTCCAAACTCATCAGTGAATAAATCTCTCCCAAGAAACCCATTGGGTTCAAAAGTACTAAAATGGATGTCTGATCAAAAGACCCATGTATTGACCCTGGTCAGATCCAATGGAGAAGTGAAGTACATATCAAGGAAAGAAGTACTAGGCCTTGGTGTTGAAGATTTGCAGGATCTCCTTGAACTTACATTATATAGGGATGAGGATGACTCAAGTTCCAAGGACTTTGAAGTGGAATTTAAAAGACAAGCTAAGGAACTTCTGTTGAGAAATAAAAATCCAGAATAATGAAGGGCTTTGGCATTATCTGTTCCAGGGGGAGATTGCTGGGGTTGAACCCTACCAGAGGAACAGATAATGAAAGCCAAAACCGAATCACTATAGTGGATTAGTCATAAGCAGCTGTTTACATTAAGCTTTCCCCTTGACAGTGGCTCCAACATCTGATATGCTCTAAGTACTGCCCTTATCAACAACTGCTGATCTTGTAAACCATTGTTATGTCATAGCACTGATGAAGCATAAAGATTGAAGCTCAATCTACTGATGGAATCCAAGCACTGCTGAAGAGTTAAAGCACTGCCCATTCAAGGTCTGATCACCCTTTGAACAAAGCACTGATGCTCAAACAACAGTGGTTGACTACATCAGTGGAATGAAGAATCAGTGTTTATACATCAGTGATTAGAACGTGACCAGTGTCTGTATGGTCAGTAGATATAGAACAGTAGATAGAGTTTTTTAGTTTGTTAGATGTCACTTTCATGGTGACGTCAGCTGAGATGCCTCAGTGGTTTGGTTTGCCTATAAATGTAACAGTACCCTATACTGTTACATTTGATTGACTGAGTGGGTTCTTCTCCTCCAGTCCGATCCTTTCATCTTGTGCAATCAACCTTGGAGCATCAGGCTGAGGGGGAGTTTAGTTTGTAAGCATGCTTTGTAATCATTTGATTTGTATTTCAATCTTTCGACTCAATGAAAAGCATGTGTTTATTAAAACTATTTTCTCTTTGTTTATGTTTACAAAGTTTGTTTTCATTTCCGCTGCACTTAATCTTAATTTATATCTTTTGAAATGTTCAATTCATACAAACAAGCACAATTATGAGAGCCTCAGATCCTAACAATTGGTATCAGAGCTCGGACAGTCAAATTCGATCTAACAAACAATTTGACATAACAGTTCAGCTCAAAGTTCATTGATACTAAGGTTGATTGTATTATGTTGAAAAACAGAGTAATGAGTAATCATGTTCAAAATGACTATTCTAAAGCTCTGTAAAACAACCAAGATGTCATAAGACACACAAATTTCAAACAACAAGTGATGTCATGCACAAATCACCCATAGTTTTCTGACTTGAAAACATGTCTGGTAACTATGTTATGATTATTTTCCTTCAAAATTGATTTCAACTGTTGTTATGAAGTTTGTTATGATTTCATCATGTTTAATGCTAAAGTATGAACATCAGATTAACAAAACCTATGTTCATATAAACATTGGTGTTTTGCTAACGTAAAAAGAGGGAAATAAAAACTTTAGTCATGAAATCTTATGTGTTGAAAAGCAGGTTGAGAATCCACAAAATGACCAAATCAACCCTATTAAACACATTAAGAAAATCAGGGGTCAAAATAGTCCAAATCATTTGTAATGTGAGATTTGATAATAAAACATGTACAAATGTGGTCAGATCTCTCAAAACATTACTGCAAAATGATTCTGGATTAAGTATTTCTTCAATAAATACCTCCCAGTAAGTATTTCATTACTTATGAATGGGAAGGGTAAAAAGAGAAGAAGTAAAATCATAAAAACTCATAAGTGTGTTTATCTCAAAACTTTTGAAGTCAAAAGAAAAGAGTATAAATGTAAAACACTTAAGAGTACAAAATTTGGGAAACAATGGTCATCAAGCAACTCTGTGCATTCATTAATTGAGGAAAGTTCAGGTAACAATAGTATCTCAAGTGATTGAACTTAAAAGAGGACTTTGCAATCAATTGATAAGAAAATGGTCCTAAACAGTGGTCATAAAAACTTGAGAATGAGGTGATTATGAGCTTATTTGGAAAGTTTCCAGATCCTCTTGATGATATTTTCAAAATAACCATTAATTATTTTTCTTAGAAATGTGTCTTTCTCAAATAAAACCGGATATATTATTCATTTTTTTAAATAATATATTTTGCACTTTTACTCTTTTTAATAGTAAAAGTCTCTATCGCCGGTCAGGATGTAATTTCCTTATTTTTATGTAAAGTTACTATCCTTAAAAATAGATCAAAAGGAAATGGTACATGTGTCAAGGTCATATCAAACTCAAGTTTGTTTTACCACAGATCAAAAAATTGATTGCTAACAGATTTTAAACTACTGAGATACTCGTGTTCTAATTCAGATAATTAGACACAAAATGAGTAGCCTTAGTAAAAAGATTTTCATCATCTGGGATACTAAACCACTGTCATGAATTTATTAAAGCTTCAAAACTTATAATAAATGTGGTAAAACCTCGAACATAAATTCCTGAAAAACTGCTGATAAATTAAAATTGACAACTTGCATCTAAAATTTATTTTGTTAAGTATAGAATTCCAGCAGATCAACAGATGTTGGACATGATATTGTGTTTACACAAGACAAAATCAATCCCCTCATCTAAACAAGCAGATGCTTAAAATATTTGTCAAAATTTCAATCACTGTTGCACTAACAGTTGCTGATGTAATAGCCTTTCAAAACCTCACCATTTTCCTACCACTGTTGTGATCAAACATCTGGTTCTTAAACACTGTCCACTGCTGAAAGTCAACCTCTGCTCCCTCACTTTCATGATATGCACTATTGTTCAAAATCAGTGTTTTATCCACTGATATGCTATCCACTAATAGTAAAAATCACCCACTGTTTCATTTGTTACCGTTGTAACCACTGATATTTGCTTCATCAGTGGCTCTCAAAACAACTGTCCTCCATTATTCATCTTCTCATCAGAGGTTGACACGTGGTTAGCTTTTAGCCATCAGATCTTTTGTAACCGCTGCCACATCATCACTTACTTTTTCCCTAAATAAAACCCCGATCAAAACCCAAACAGGGGCTCACACTGTCGAATTGAATTCCAAAATTCTCTTCTCAAAGCAGTTTCTCACTCTTCTTCACAAAAACATTCTTTGATCTTCTTCATCAAAATGACGAAATCAAAGTCAAAATCAAAATTAAAATCAAAATCATCCCCATCTTCCGAAGACGCCACTCAAATGGTCGCTGAACCCATTGAGATCCCATACAAATCCCCTCACAATTACTTGGGTCTACTCACAAAACCCACTACCAATCACACCTTCGACTCCAATCTCGATGTCATATCTGCCTCAAAGTATAAAACTTTGTTAACAGCAGATGCACCATTTTACTTGGCGATCCAAAGAGAGTTCTGGAAAAATGTTACCCTTGAAAAACAAGGAGACATTGTCATAGCCATCAACTCCTCGATACAGGGTAAAGCGATTCAAATTTCTCCACAATCCATTTCAGAAGTCTTTAAACTCGATGATCAGAAAGGTAAAACTTCTTTTTCTAAAACCGAGTTGAAAAATGATTTCTTGAAAAGGGGGTATGCAGAACAACCAAAAAGAGATACCTTACAAAAAGGTTATTTCCCTTCTGCACCTAGGTTTTTATTTCACACTCTTTTGATGTGTGTTTCTAATAAAACAACTGTTTTTAACGAAATACCATTAAAGATCCAATGCCTGGGATATGCTATTTTGAATAATGAAAATTTTAGTTATTCTCAGGAGATCTTTAACGACTTAGTAAAAAATGTTGACAGCAAATCATTTTTGCTCTTTCCAAGGTTTCTAAGCTACTATTTTAAACAAAAATTTGGAAAAGAAAATGAAAATTTGCTCAAACAAGGTGTTTATTTTCAAATAAAAGGTTTAACACCTGAAACATTCTCTAGAATGTTGGCACCTTCAAAAAAAAAGCAGAGGTGCCTGAGCAGAATTTAGCAGATAACACTGCTCCTCAGGTATCAGCTGCTGAGCCCACTGCTCCAGTGATCATAGCAGCACAACCACTGCTTTGAAACCCACACCTGCCATTACCAAAAAGACCAAAAAGAAAACATCCAGAAAACCCCCCAAACCTACCATAAAGGCACCTCTGGAAGATGAGATCCCAGAGCCACTGCCAGTGACAACACAAATGTCACCAATAACAACTGCTGTTACTTCCTCACAGCAGATGGAAGAAAGATCTCCACCCTTGCCTCAAACTCCTCCTGCATCCTCACAAAAGGATCAGGTTGAAACACAGGGACCCCACATTATGAAGCTCTGGACCCACTTGGATCCATCTTCCTCAGTCCTGATCCCAAGGACATGTCTCTTTCAACACCCTTATCTTCACCCCTCACATTACCGCAATCCATGATACCTTTGTTGCATGCAGTTGATATAGCTCAGACACAAACAAGTTCCTCTCAATCACCTATCACTGAGAGTATACTCCAACAAGTGACTGGGTCTGATGTCTATACCTCTGCTATCCCAGCAACAATTGAGGAGGTTACACTGCAGGGATTACAAGTAATTCCTGACAGTAGTTCAAGTGGAGCAGCCACTACAAATGTTGAACCCACTGGTTTACATTTGGACAGTGGTTACATTCATAAGACTCCCTTGAAGGCAATTCCTTCAATAGCACCTCTGAGAACCACCAATGAGGTTGTTATGCCCACTGGTACCTTCAAAAGGTTATCAAGTGCTGAAGGAAGAAGTCCCCAGTACCAAGAACAAGGGGCATCAATGAATGACTTTTGTGATTCATTTCCTAAGTCACAAATTGGTACAACCACTGCTGGTGGGGAATCAGATGATCCCATTAAATTGGGAGATGATTTAAAATATCAGGAATTGACGGGCAGAGTTGAAAATCTGGAAACATCAGTTGCTGAAATAAAGGATATGGTGCAACAACTATTAAAGGCTCAAAAAGCACAATCCACTGCTGTTCCAGCTCAAGCACCTGCACAACCTGCACCTGCTGCAAATGAGCTATGGAATGTATTCCAACCCCTGCTTGAAAAACAAAAACAAATGGCTGACCAACAACATGCAATACATGTACAAATGCTGACAAACATGGTGGAGTCAAGATTTAAAGATACTCAAGCAGATATCAAAGCTATCAAGGCTCACATACATAGCACCACTGGAAAAGTTCCTCCCACTGTCCTCTTCATGAATAACCCCTTTCCAGATAATGCCAAAAAGGGGGAGAAAATCAGGTGGAAAAAGAAGGGAATTGAAGATGGTGTTTATATTGAACCTGAAAAAGATAGCCAGACTAAAGCTGCCGTATCAACAATCACCACCTCACCACACACCACCACAACCACTACTCTACTACCATCATCATCTATGATCACATCACCACCACCAAAACCAAATTCACCACCAAAACCAAATTCACCACCAAAAACAGCCACCCCATCATCTCCTCCTGCCAAAAAGCAGAAGACAACAGATGTTACAACATCTGTTGTAATGACAACAGTGGTTGAAACACCAGTTGTTGTAGGATCGTGTATCTGACCCGAACGAGTCGTTCAAAGGAGTTTTGATCTGTTTCAGGTGCGGAAAACAAGAAACAGACTTAGAAACAACTTGTTCTTCACTTTAAACACTGATTAGATTGATCTAACAATGATTACAATCAAGAATCAAACCGGCAGCACCTCAGTATGATTTTCAAGAACTGCTTCAACTGATTTCGCTTCTAATCTATTTATACACATCTGATTCCGCTTGAAATACACCAACAGCAGTTCAAGCGAAATAACAAGTGTGGTGATTCCGCTTGAAAGTGACCAAGGTCATTTCAAGTGGAATTACTTCCTAAGCGAAATCACATACTTCTTAACCTTAAACAACCTATTTTCTTGTACATCGTGCCCTGATCTAACCTATCTAGTACAAGACTCGATACAAGACGAAGTCGACAGATGCATGCACTAACAGACTCCCCCTCAGATGTTGACGAGTCTTACGGTGTCGAGCCTTTGCAACTTCAGTCTTGATCCGTCTTTGGGCTTCACTCTTTCAATCAGCATCAACAGACTCCCCCTAACAATGTGCTGGCATTCCTTAAGTTCATCAGCATCATCTGCTTCAGGATCGTAGTCTGACTCATATTCCAAGATCACCTAGCTCTATTCTTCAATTTAGAGTCCTCAGGTATCGGAACCCTGGCTCTTCAAACACAAGCTTCTCAGGATCGATTAACTTGGCTCCACTAATGTTGTTCCAAGATCGTACCCTGGCTCTCATCCAACTCAGAATTGTCACTCGACTCAAACTTTCACCTGCACAATCTCTACCTCAAAGTAAATTTCACACATTTACACATTTCAAATATAGATGTATACACTAACTCAGACTCCCCCTCAAAATTAACTCTATAATCTTGATGAACCACTTGAAGATTTGATCAAAACATATTTGATTTTCAAACATAGACTCCCCTTTCACAAAAATGTCATCATGTTTAGCACTCGGAATTTTGAAAATCAGCTCTTCAACATCAGTTGTCGAAAATCTTTTTGGATTTTACAAAATTTTATGCTAAAACACACTAAAAATCTTTTTGGATTTTTGAATTTAAGAAACATGAAATGCAGTAAAGAAATATTTACAGACACTATTTTTGTGAGTTTGTGTAAGAGGATCATATCAGTTTATGAGACAAATCACCAACACCGTTAAGCTTCATTTCATTTTAAGTTCTAAACAATTCACCTAGATTGTCAGTATATAGGTCCACTTAAATTTTCACACAAAGTTCAACTGTTTCGAGATACGAGATTAATGTCTTAAGCACTTAAACTTATTCGCGTGTCCTACTATTTGAATATACTCCCGTATCCAGATCCCAATATTCAGTCTTACAGGTGAGTATACCACATATGATATCAAATTCTACTAATTTGTCAGAACCATCATCCGAGGAACCAGAATCAGATGTTTTTTTGATAAAAAACAACTTCTCTTTCTGAACTCTCATTTGAAATCTGTGAGTTTTCATCAGATGAAACAGACTTTTCTTCTTCTTGATCCTTCACACTCTCATCAATAGATTTCATCCACTCGGTAAACATGTCTGGTTCTTTCACAATCTTGGCAATGAAAGCTTTAAACTCTCCTTTTTCATCAATAAACATATCCCAGCTAAAGCCTTCAGGTAGCCTTTCATCATCTTGATTGATTAGGCATGCTTTGTTGACGGATGAAATGTATTTGTTCCAGTTAAAACTTTCTTGATTCCCCAAACATGCTCTCTTTGAATCCTCTATCACTTTTCTACCATGAGCCACTTGTGGTTCTTGTTGTTGTTGCTGACCAACTTGTTGGTATATGGCTTTCCGGTAGTAGTCATCTTTTCCGAACGGATTCTTTGCATCATTCACTTCTCTATTCTTGCATTCCCTCTTGAAATGACCTTTCTCCCTGCATTTAAAACAAGTAACTTTAGATTTATCAAAATCTAAAGTAGAAACATGTGCCTCAAGAAAGTCATTTCTCCCGGTAATCATCTTAAACTTCTCAGCTCTTCTAAGGACACTAGCTAGACACCATTTGATGTCCATTAGTTCCATCTCTTCAGCGTCTATCTGATCGTAATCCTCTTTTGTGAGCATAGGATTCCCGATCCACCCTGCAACTAAGCCTTCATAAGATAGTAGCACAGAACCAAGTAATGCCATGTGATATTTTGCAACCTCTTCAGAAAAACTTTGACTGTCTGGAAGATTCAATGCAATGTTGCACTGTATCACATAACCATTTTCAGTTTTTGTGCTTTGAGAATGAAAGCTTTTAGATGAACTCTTGGGATTAACACTTGGATATGAAGAGAATCCACTCCTTTTGTTTGTACTCTGATCAACTTTTTCAGATGAATCTCCAGCACTAAACGCAGTTTGTATTTTTGGGCTTCTTTCAACTTCTGGAACACTGCCTTTGTAGTACATTTTCACATCTTGTTGACCACTCGGATTGTTCATCCTCGCAATCTTTTGCTGTTCCAGATCTTGACCCTCAATCTTCTCAATAAACTGAGAAATCGTCAAACCATCATATACCCCAGTGTTCTTCAGAATCATCAAGTAAGTACCCCATTCCTTTTGCGGTAAAGCGTCTGCTAACTTGTCTACCCACTCTTCACGATCTTTGGTTATACTTAGCATCGACATGGATCGCACTAAGTGGCAATATCTTTCGATTAGCTTCTTTGTATCTTCCCCAGGCAAACTTGTAAAAAGATCAAATTCTTTCTTGAGCAGTGCCTTTTTGCTCTTTATCATATTCTCACTACCCTCAAACTTGACTTTAAGAGTGTAACACCCCCAAAAACACCACAAGCGGAAACACCGCCGGAGGTGCGACACATCAGAGTACGAGCCACCAATCACATTGAACCACCCAAGTATTTAAATGAACATGTCATTAATTAACCAAGCAAGTCCAATTCCAAACGTTAAATCCAAAAGATATGTTTAGCAGAAGCATAAGTGAAATAATATCCAATTGTTTAAAGTTTCAGAACCACCAAGTCAACTGTTTAATCAAAAGCCACAATCCATGACCACTCCAGCACTCCCAGATAGCAAGTCCATGTCTCCAACCCTAACGAAAACGTGCATATCATACACCTACCGTCGGTTATATTTATTCCTTCGGTACTAATCATGCAATCCCATTAATAATCATATCAACACATAATCATTCATATCAACATGTAAGCCAGATAACAATGAAAGCACTAACCGGTTGGTAGAATAGTTTCGAAGGAACAAGAGCTTCGAGAGGGAGGAGTGCTCGGCTGCCTATAGTTTCGATCGAGAGAGATTGTGTGTGTTCCTTGTTGCACAAATGGGAAGCCAAACCCTAAAGGTGTATGCTTGTAACCGTATAAGAAGGGAGTGGGCCGAATCCCTGCTTGGGCCGCCCCAGGGTCTCGAGTCCAACAACATGGACCGAATGGGTTGCGTAGGCAAGTGGGTTGTATACTCGGGTTATGTAACATATAAACATTCATGCACATTTTCACACAAAACTCGGATAACATGTTATTCAAATAAAATTCACATAATCACGTAACGTTACACAAGGACAGGTTCGAAATACGAGTTGTCACATCATCCCCAACTTGAAAGAAATTTCGTCCCGAAATTTGATAAGCACACCACAAACAGAAGAAAATCACAAAACGGTGCGATGCTAAATCAAGACGGCTGTGCATTTTCCGTGGGTGTCACATCATACCCAACTTGAATGGGAATTTCGTCCCGAAATTCACTAGTTGCATTAACATTAGATTCGCTAGGTTTTGTCTTGTCTTTGGGGAACAAATGTGGATACTTAAGTTCCATCTGGTCCTCACGTTCCCACGTGAACTCTGGTCCACGTCGCGAGTTCCAACGGACCCTCACAATTGGGATACGACTATGCTTACGAACTTTAACTTCCCGATCCATAATCTCAACTGGTTCTTCGACAAACTGTAACTTGTCGTCTATCTTCAGCTCTTGAAATGGTACAACCAGTGTTTCGCCAGCCAAACACTTCTTTAACTGCGACACGTGAAACACATCATGGACATTACCCAACTCAGCAGGTAATTCCAACCTGTAGGCCACCTTTCCAATTCGTTCCAGAATTTTGAAGGTCCCACATAACGAGGGTTTAGTTTGCCGCGTTTCCCAAAACGCACCACACCCTTCCAGGGTGAGACCTTTAACATAACACGATCATTAACTTCGAATTCCAACGGTTTACTATGCTTGTCAGCGTAGCTTTTCTGGCGATCGCGAGCTGCGGCCATACGGTTTCGGATCTGCACAATGTTTTCTGATGTCTCAAGCACGAGCTCAGGGCCTGTGATCTGACTATCACCCACCTCAAGCCAACAGAGAGGTGAACGGCATTTCCGTCCGTATAGTGCTTCGAATGGAGCTGCCTGTATACTAGTGTGGTAGCTGTTGTTGTAGGAGAATTCTATCAACGGTAAGTGCTTCTCCCATCCTTTCCCAAAATCGATTACACATGCCCGTAGCATATCTTCAAGTGTCTGGATGGTGCGCTCGCTTTGACCATCCGTCTGTGGGTGATAAGCGGTACTCATGTCGAGTCGTGAACCGAACGACTTATGCATTGCTTGCCAAAGATCAGAAGTGAAACGCGGATCTCGATCTGAAATGATAGAAGTTGGTACCCCGTGTCTAGAAACTACTTCCTTAAGGTAGATCGCTGCCAGTTGCGAAAACTTGTCTGTTTCTTTGATTGCCAGAAAATGCGCTGATTTCGTGAGACGGTCACCCAAATGGTATCGTTCCCAGCCTGAGTTCGAGGTAACCCTGTCACGAAATCCATGGCGATCTGTTCCCACTTCCATGTGGGTATCTCTGGTTGCTGCAGTAGACCTGAGGGCTTTTGATGTTCCACTTTGACTTTAGCACAAGTCAAACATTTGCTGACGTAGGTTGCTATGTGGGCTTTCATGCTAGGCCACCAGTATGTAGTTTTCAAGTCGTGGTACATCTTATCTGATCCAGAATGTACGGAGTAACGTGACTTATGTGCCTCCTCCATTACAAGTTCTCGTAAGTTGCCATAGAGTGGGACCCAGATGCGTCCGGTTACGTAGTAAGCACCGTCTCCCTTTCGTTCTAATCGTTGCCTTGAGCCGCGTAAAGCTTCAGCTCAAACGTTCTCTGGTTTCAACGCTTCTAACTGAGCGTCTCGTATCTGGGAAGGAAGATTGGACTGGATTGTGAGTTGCAATGCTCGTACATGCCTAGGTGCATTATCCTTTCTGCTGAGGGCGTCAGCTACGACGTTCGCCTTGCCCGGATGATACTTGAGGGCACATTCATATCATTTAACAGTTCAACCCATCGTCGTTGCCGCATATTCAATTCTTTCTGGTCGAAGATATGCTGAAGACTCCTATGGTCGGTGTAGATGGTGCATTTGGTACCGTACAGATAGTGCCTCCAGATCTTCAATGCAAATACCACCGCTCCTAATTCCAAGTCGTGAGTCGTATAGTTCTTCTCGTGTACCTTCAACTGATGAGAAGCATAAGCTATCACCTTCTCGCGTTGCATCAACACGCAACCGAGACCCTGAATCGAAGCGTCACAATAAACCACAAAATCTTCGGTACCCTCTGGTAACGACAAGATCGGTGCACTGCAAAGTTTCTGTTTTAACAACTGGAAGGCCTCTTCCTGCTTCGTTCCCCAAGAGTATACCGTGTTCTTCTGTGTCAACGAGGTGAGAGGTTGTGCGATTTTTGAGAAATCTCTAATAAACCTCCGATAATATCCAGCAAGACCAAGAAATTGGCGCACCTCAGAGGGAGTCTTTGGCGCCGCCCAATTCTTAACCGCATCTACTTTTGCAGGATCCACATGTATCCCTTTTTCATTAACAACGTGGCCAAGGAAATGTACTTCTCGAATCCAAAAATCGCACTTAGAAAACTTCGCATACAGCTGTTCCCTTCTCAAAAGTTCCAAGATGAGACGTAGGTGACGCTCGTGATCCTCCCTGTTCTTTGAATAAACCAAGATGTCGTCAATAAACACTATAACAAACTCGTCGAGATATGGCTTACATACGCGGTTCATGAGATCCATGAAGACCGCTGGTGCATTTGTCAACCCAAACGGCATAACCAAAAACTCGTAGTGTCCGTAGCGCGTTCGAAAAGCCGTCTTGGGAACATCCTCCTCTCTAACCCTTACCTGGTGATAACCCGATCTCAAGTCGATCTTCGAATAGAAACTTGACCCTTGCAACTGGTCAAACAAGTCGTCGATTCGTGGTAACGGATAGCGGTTCTTAATGGTTACCTTGTTGAGCTCTCGATAATCGATACACATACGAAATGACCCGTCTTTCTTCTTCACAAACAGAACTGGGGCTCCCCAAGGCGAAGAACTGGGTCGAATGAAACCCCTATCCAACAACTCTTGTAGCTGATTAGACAGCTCCTGTAACTCTCCAGGTGCTAGCCGGTAAGGAGCTCGAGCAATTGGAGCCACTCCCGGCGCAAGATCAATCTGAAATTCTACTTGACGGTGAGGAGGTAACCCTGCTAGCTCCTCTGGGAACACATCGGCGAAGTCTCGCACCACTGGTAGGTCTTCGATCTTTCTCTCCTCAGACTGAGCGTTAGTAACTAACGCTAACATTGCAGGATACCCCTTTTGTAGATACTTCTGCGCATGCATGGCCGAGATAATACCAACCATCGTCCCACTACGATGTCCTTGAACTGTTAATGACTCTCCATCGGGGAGAGGAATACGCACAACTTTTTCCTTACACAAAATCTCCGCTTGGTGCTTAGACAACCAATCCATGCCTACCACTATGTCAAAACTACCGAGCGTAACGGGAAGAAGATCGATGTCAAATACCTGACCCACGAGATCTAGTTTACACCCGAAAAGAACATTCGAAGCTTCTATCGTCTTACCATCTGCTAGTTCTACTACTTGCTTAACTTCTAAGGGTGTTGGGGTTATCCCTAATCGTTGACTAAATTCTAGGGACACAAAACTCCAATCGGCACCGGAATCAAATAATACAGAAGCAATATGATTGTTTACAGGAAACGTACCAGTTACAACGTTGCCGTCATTCCTGGCATCCCCTGCTCCAAGCTGGAACACTCTGCCTCGAGCACCATTTCCCCCATTGTTGCCATTGTTGTTATTGTTGTTCCCAGCATTGTTGTTATTCGGGCGGTCGATGTTGTTGTTAGCGTTTTGATTCAACTGAGGGCAATCCCGCTTAAAATGACCCTCATCCCCACACTGATAGCATCCCTTCCTGAAACCCTGGTTCTGCTAGGGTGGTTGTCCCTGTTGTCTCTGGTTCTGCTGGTTCTGTTGCTGCTGGTGTTTGGGCTGTGGGGCCCTACAATCCCTGGCCTCATGGCCCGCTTTGCCACACCTGTTACACATCCGACCACACGGTCCGAAATAATGATAGCCACACTTGTTACACCGTGGCTTCCTCCCCGCATACTGACCCTGACTTTGGCTACCCCCTTGGCCTTGATTGACAGAAGATGACTGGCTGATGCTGCGGTTGTTGTTATTATCTGGTCTTTTCTGTGTCTGACTCGCGCTAGAGGCTTTATCATAGTCACTCCACTTCCTTTTGTTATCATTAGCGGACGCAGTGGCAGTGGGCGCAGCAGCTGTAGTGGTTGAAACACGCGGTGGTAACGAGTTACTCTCTACCTCTTGATCCACAATCTTGTGGGTCAAACGAACAATCTGTGTCAAATCATTGAGATGGGCTGCAGTGACCAAACTCTTCACACGCGGAGGCAGCCCCTTGATGAATAACTCAATCCTCCGGGACATAGGCCGGGACAAGTTCGGGCACATGTCGGCCAATTCATACGATCGCTTCACATACGCTTCGACTTCAGATCCAACCATCTTCAAGTCATAGTACTCGTTTTCCAACTTCTGGACCTCATCCCGAGGACAATACTCCTCCCTGATCAGTTCCTTAAAGTCATCCCAAGTTGTGGCATTCGCTGCCTCGATGCCCAACAACTGCACCTGGGCATTCCACCACGTTAGGGCACCATCCGCCAAGGTACCCGCAACATATTTCACCCTGTCCCCAGCGGGACAGTTACAAATAGCAAACACGGACTCTGCTTTCTCGAACCATCTCAAGAGTCCCACAGCCCCTTCAGTTCCGGTGAAGGTCTGTGGCTTACAGTCCATGAACATTTTGAATGTACAAGCAGGTTGGTTGGGTTGGGGTTGCGCGTGCTGACCTAAATGAGGAAAGGAAACACATTATAGGGGTGAAAGGACGTGTACACGGTATAAGAGTAAAGAGTACTTGGTACATTCCGTACCAGCTTGATAGGCTGCTAAGGCCTCAGCCACACGGGTATTGATTAAGTCAGTCAACTCAGCCTGAGTCATGTTGATGTTGCCACGTCCGTGTCCTCGTCCACTCATGATTCTATATATAGAGATGAACCGATTCAGGAAATCGAAGCGAGATGGAAATCAAGTATCGTGTCGATATCTATGTACTACCAAATTCACACATAATAAGGCAGAACCCTTCTCACGCTCGATAAGCCTCACTGGGACTTGCATGCACCCCATGTTATTATTAAGTGTGCACCCATAATAATAAGGCGATTTGCATGTTCATCTCAGAGCTTCTTAGCTTGCGCTTGAAGTTTCCCCCGTTCAATCTACACACAAGTGGTATTACAAGGCTACGATTCATATGATTCAAAGAGTAGTGTCACACTATCAAGTTACCATAGTATCTAACGTTTCATTCCATGCTAGTTGTGAGTGTGTGATTGCTAAACAAGTGATGCACAAAGTAAGAGAGACGAACCTTGCAATCTGGAGCTGAGTGTCATGATCGATTTTTGAAGGTGTTCGGTTATAGTCTGGTTTTACAAAAACGTTTTAAAACCTAGTTCACTATAACCAGTGGCTCTGATACCAAACTGTAACACCCCAAAAAACACCACAAGCGGAAACACCGCGGGAGGTGCGACACATCAGAGTACGAGCCACCAATCACATTGAACCACCCAAGTATTTAAATGAACATGTCATTAATTAACCAAGCAAGTCCAATTCCAAACGTTAAATCCAAAAGATATGTTTAGCGGAAGCATAAGTGAAATAATATCCAATTGTTTAAAGTTTCAGAACCACCAAGTCAACTGTTTAATCAAAAGCCACGATCCATGACCACTCCAGCACTCCCAGATAGCAAGTCCATGTCTCCAACCCTAACGAAACCGTGCATATCATACACCTACCGTCGGTTATATTTATTCCTTCGGTACTAATCATGCAATCCCATTAATAATCATATCAACACATAATCATTCATATCAACATGTAAGCCAGATAACAATGAAAGCACTAACCGGTTGGTAGAATAGTTTCGAAGGAACAAGAGCTTCGAGAGAGAGGAGTGTTCGGCTGCCTATAGTTTCGATCGAGAGAGATTGTGTGTGTTCCTTGTTGCACAAATGGGAAGCCAAACCCTAAAGGTGTATGCTTGTAACCGTATAAGAAGGGAGTGGGCCGAATCCCTGCTTGGGCCGCCCCAGGGTCTCGAGTCCAACAACATGGACCGAATGGGTTGCGTAGGCAAGTGGGTTGTATACTCGGGTTATGTAACATATAAACATTCATGCACATTTTCACACAAAACTCGGATAAGATGTTATTCAAATAAAATTCACATAATCACGTAACGTTACACAAGGACAGGTTCGAAATACGAGTTGTCACAAAGAGCATCCCAAATTGACTTTGAAGTTTTGTCGTGCTGAAGCAATACGAAGATGTCTTCTTTGATAGCTTGTTGAAGTAGACTAATCATCATCTTTTCAGCTCTATACATTTATCGTTCTTTGTCATTAAACTCAGAGATTTCTTTTTCAGTTTGTAGTTCAGTACGAGGTAGAACATATCTCTTCAAAATACACTCCCATGATCTCAGATGGTTAGCTTCTACCCAGTTTTCGAACCTATCTTTCCATCCGTAATACTCTTCTATGCTCATTAGCTTCGGGGGTTTTTGGGTAGTTCCCGTTTCATTTTCCAAATTCATGTTTTGAGCAATGACAGCCGGAGTAGTCGGAGATGTGGCGAACACGTTGTAAAACGCTTCACTCATGATTCTTGTTCAAGCGAAATAACCAAAATCAGATTCAAGCGAAATACTAAACAACCTTTTCAAGCGAAATAAGCAGTTTTTCTTTTCAAGCGGAATACCAAGATACTATTTCAAGCGGAATAGTCAGAATATCGTTCAAGCGAAACCACCAGTTTGGAGCGGAATCAGCAAATCTCAAGCGGAATAACCAGGCAACCCTTTGAAGCGAAATCACTAATAACCTTTTGAAGTGGAATCAACACTTTCGAGCGAAATATCAGGTTTCGCTTGAAATTTTCAAGCGGAATAACAGATTTTAAGCGGAATCAGATTGTAGTTCGTTCAAGCGGAATCTGATAGAAGGTCCATTTCACCACTTTTTAAGTCGATTTTTAATCTGATTCTTTCAAGGCTTTGTTAAAATGTTGTTTTACACAATCTGTGAAAAATTGATCCGATTTTGACCGTTAAATTTTGTTCTATTGAAGAAAGAATGTGTAGAAGACAGAAAACACAGTGAAATCAGGCTATAATCTGCAGAACTCCTCCTCCTGAGCTCTGATACCACTTGTAGGATCGTGTATCTAACCCGAACGAGTCGTTCAGAGGAGTTTTGATCTGTGTCAGGTGCGGAAAACAAGAAACAGACTTAGAAACAGCTTGTTCTTCACTTTAAACACTGATTAGATTGATCTAACAATGATTACAATCAAGAATCAAACCGGCAGCACCTCGGTATGATTTTCAAGAACTGTTTCAACTGATTTCGCTTCTAATCTATTTATACACATCTGATTCCGCTTGAAATACACCAATAGCAGTTCAAGCGAAATAACAAGTGTGGTGATTCCGCTTGAAAGTGACCAAGGTCATTTCAAGCGGAATTACTTCCCAAGCGAAATCACATACTTCTCAACCTTAAACAACCTATTTTCTTGTACATCGTGCCCTGATCTAACCTATCTAGTACAAGACTCGATAAGAGACGAAGTCGACAGATGCATGCACTAACAGTTGTTCCAACAACTGTTAGTCAGACACTTTCCACCACTCAAATCACTACCATTTCAACACCTGCTCAAAAGCAGAAGACACCTACTAACACATCAGTAGTTGTAATAACAACAGAGGTTGAAACACCAGTTGTTCCAACAGCTGTTAGTCAACCATCCACCACTGCTCTCAACACTTCTACATCACAACCAAAACCCCTTTCTCCAAAAAGGCTTTACACCAGAAAAAGAAAAATAACTCAGGCAGATGAAGACAAACATGATCCTATTGCTGTGAAATATCCACTGGAACTGGAATCTATAAAAAATGAGATGAGACAATTCTACACTGAGGATGATCCTTCAAAAAGAAGATTTCCTTCTCTCATAGGCTTCTTGGTCCCAGAAAATATGGATGAATATCTCAAGCTCAAAGCAAGGCAGGCTAAGATAAGAGCCAAACTTGAATGTGAAAATCAAATTGACGAAGCCATTTCTGAAAAAATGGAATTCTTGCTCAATAAAGTCAAACAGATGGAAGACTATGCAAGTGATCTGAGCAAAGAAATGTCAAATTTACCACCCAAAGCAGATCTACGAAAAGAAATGAGAAAAGAATATCTTGCATACATCATGAAAGAAAAATTCTATCCAGCTGAAGAAAAATAGTTTGAAGAATAGCCAATAGTTGCATTAAAGCATGAGGCAAACATAACTGAAAGAATAAAAAATGATTCAAGCAAGAAGAAGACAGCTCCAAACTGGAACAAATACAAAAAGCTCATTGCTGACCTTACATTTGAGTATAAAAGAAAGAAGCAGGAGTTGGTGGATGCAAAGGTGGATACTGCCACAGCCATAGCAAAATGGACAAAGTAGTATACCGATGAGGCTTATGAAAGGCTGAAGAAAAGGAGGATGACAGATTCTAACACTCCAAAGAAGCCTGACTACAAAAAGCCAGAACAGCAGATTAGTGCTCCTAAACCACTGATCACATCAGCAGATACCCATATACTTGTGATAAACCAAGAAAAGGGAAAACTGTTGACCAGTGAAGAAGAAAAAGAAAAGGAAGCTGAGTACTTTACAGAAGCCATCAAGAAAATGGATCTAAAAGAAGATAGCTCAGTGAAACTTCAAAACCTTGTTAAAAAGGTATTAACCAAACCTGCATCACCAAACACTTCAGCAGACATGACAGCCATTGAGCTAGATCAGAAGAAGAGACAAGAGCAGATTGAAAAAGAGACTGCAGAAGATATAGCTGCAGCAAATGATGTCATCAAATGGCCTTCAAACAAATGTCTGCTGAAAGTTCACAACTTTTCACAACGCCAATATCTCCAAACTCATCAGTGAATAAATCTCTCCCAAGAAACCCATAGGGTTCAAAAGTACTAAAATGGGTGTCTGATCAAAAGACCCATGTATTGACCCTGGTCAGATCCAATGGAGAAGTGAAGTACATATCAAGGAAACAAGCACTAGGCCTTGGTGTTGAAGATTTGCAGGATCTTCTTGAACTTACACTGTATAGGGATGAGGATGACTCAAGTTCC
Source organism: Helianthus annuus (assembly GCF_002127325.2). Taxonomy (NCBI): domain Eukaryota; kingdom Viridiplantae; phylum Streptophyta; class Magnoliopsida; order Asterales; family Asteraceae; genus Helianthus; species Helianthus annuus. The sequence goes on from NC_035440.2 coordinate 109,839,252, forward strand.
AAGGACTTTGAAGTGGAATTTAAAAGACAAGCTAAGGAACTTCTGATGAGAAATAAAAATCCAGAATAATAAAGGGTTTTGGCATTATCTGTTCCGGGGGAGATTGTTGGGATTGAACCCTACCAGAGGAACAGATAATGAAAGCCAAAACCGGATCACTATAGTGGATTAGTCATAAGCAGCTGTTTACATTAAGCTTTCCCCTTGACAGTGGCTCCAACATCTGATATGCTCCAAGTACTGCCCTTATCAACAACTGCTGATCTTGTAAACCACTGTTATGTCATAGCACTGATGAAGCATAAAGATTGAAGCTCAATCTACTAATGGAATCCAAGCACTGCTGAAGAGTTAAAGCACTACCCATTCAAGGTCTGATCACCCTTTGAAGAAAGCACTGATGCTCAAACAACAGTGGTTGACTACATCAGTGGAATGGAGAATCAGTGTTTATACATCAGTGATTAGAATGTGACCAGTGTCTGTATGGTCAGTAGTTATAGAACAATAGATAGAGTTTGTTAGTTTGTTAGATGTCACTTTCATGGTGACGTCAGCTGAGATGTCTCAGTGGTTTGGTTTGCCTATAAATGTAACAGTACCCCATACTGTTACATTTGATTGACTGAGTGGGTTCTTCTCCTCCAGTCCAATCCTTTCATCTTGTGCAATCAACCTTGGAGCATCAGGCTGAGGGGGAGTTTAGTTTGTAAGCATGCTTTGTAATCATTTGATTTGTATTTCAATCTTTCGACTCAATGAAAAGCATGTGTTTATCAAAACTATTTTCTCTTTGATTGTGTTTACAAAGTTTGTTTTCATTTCCGCTGCACTTAATCTTAATTTATATCTTTTGAAATGTTCAATTCATACAAACAAGCACAATTATGAGAGCCTCAGATCCTAATAATCCGGCTGCAGTTCGCGGCTGTGCTAGGTAGCGTTCGCTGTAATCCATGTTCGGCCGATGATTATGACAACGTTTTTTAATAGCACGCGATATTCAGTCAATGATGTTGATGAGATGGTTCTCACCTGAGACTAAAACTATGGTGTTTTCCAAGAATTCTATGTTTGACGGTGCTCCTAGAGTGGGGATATATCTATTTATCTATCTATTGCTATCTATTAAAGGAGCTTAGATCATGATCTCACTTTGCTTACGAGTCATTATATTAGGTATGCCACATTGACTCCGTTGATGTCATAATTCCGAATTTTTTATAATATTATGTATATATAATCTGTTTTTTATTTGTTATTAAATTGAAGAAGTTTTCTTTTTTTTAGGAGGCAAAATTTGAAAATGCATGGGGAGTTGTTTGGCTATTTAATCCACATCAGAAGTAATCATTTCAACTCTCTCTTTCTTCTCGATTCAAACTTATAGCGCACATTTCTCTCTTTCTTCTCTATTCTTCATCACAGGCGATTTCGATTCAAACTCTAGGGTTTCCTTTACAAAGCTTCCACAGAGGGTTTTGGTAGTAAGCCAGGGTTCCAGGCACTTTATGGTAACTTAGATGCGTTTCCGTTGAAGGAAATGTCGGCTTGAATATACACGAGGTCTGATATTTTGCAATCATTTGTATAGTTTAGTAAATCATTTCGTGTTGAATGTGATGGTGAATAAAAATGAATGCAAAGTGCATTTGACAAAAGTCCTTTCAAAATAAGGCTATGATGATTTTGTAGATCTAGGTAAAAATTGGATGAATATAACATTATGGTATGACAAGGTTGTAGGATGGCAGTTGTTCATGCAACCTCTCTTGCAGCTATGGTGTTATCATCTTTATTCATAATCTGAGCCTTGCATTCTGAAATTGCAAATGTTTTGCAACTTCACTATCAATTATTGTTGGTGCAGTTGTCTGTCGACTTCATCTTCGTTCGAGTCTTAGGTTAGAGCTGATAGATCAGTGCACGCAAAACGAGAAATGGGATTATAGGTAATTCCGCTTGAAATGACATGGAGTCATTTCAAGCGAAATCAGAAGAATTATTTCAAGCGAAATCATGTTGATTATTCTGTTTGAAGTGATTCCGCTTGAAGTTGTTATTCCGCTTGAAGATGTTTCAAGCGGAATCACTTGCCTATAAATACCATACAAGCGAAATCAGTTGTAACCTTCTTGTTTCCGACGGCGAAGCCCTGTCGAAGTGTCTCCGAGTCTGTAATTACGTTTTAATCAATACAAGAGACAGTTAATAGTGATTCTAGTGTTATACAAGCTAAACAAAGACTGAATCAATGAATTTCGCCTCTGATTCAGTCTAAGACCGCTTCTGATCGGCTCATTCGGGTCGCAACACGAACCTACATGTGGTATCAGAGCTCAGGAGGAATAGTTCTTACCGTTTAGCTCGTTTTCGCTGGAAAATTCTGATTTCTTCACCTTCTTTTCAAAATTAATCAAGTTTTCACGGTTAAAATGGATTGATTTTCACATATAACGTGTAAAATACAGTTTTAACAAACCCTTGAAAGTTTGAGATCAAAATTCGGCCTAAAACTGATAAAAATAGACTGAAAACCTTATTCCGCTTGAACGTGTTAGTGTGATTCCGCTTGAAAGTTAGTGGTAATTTCAAGCGAAATAAGGCATTCCGCTTGGAAAACACCTGATTCCTCTTGAGATGGTTCAACTGAAATCAGTGTTTCCGCTTCAAATAGCTATTCCGCTTGAAAAAGTTGTTTGATTCTGCTTGAAAACGTAATCTCGCTTGAAATTACACTTGATTCCGCTTCAAGTTGTTATTTCGCTTGAGTGATCTCATTTGAAAAGTAATTTCCTTGAAAGGGTTATTCCACTTCAAAGTGTGATTCCTCTCCATAGTGTATTCCGCTTGAAAACATTTATTTCGCTTGAAAGTTTGTGTTGTGTGAAATTTGTTGAGGTTGGTTTGAAAAATGGCAAAGATGTTTGACGAAAAAGAAAATGATTATCTTGAAAAATTTAATGATTGGTATCGAGGGTTTATAGATGATAGTTATAGAAATGTGAGAAAGGATAGTTGGGTAAAAGGGTTTAAATATTTTGTGTGTTTGAAAAATGAAACATTGGATGATCTAGAAAACAGATATGGTGTTTTACTTGAATAATTAAAGTATCATGAGATATTTTTGTCTGATGAAGAAAAGATAGCAAAGTTTGCAGATTTATTACCTGTAGAATGGATTGAAATTTTGAAAAATTTAAAAGGGCATTCAAATTTTTCAAAATTACATCTAAAAGAATTCATCAGCAAACTCAAAACTCACAGTTATGAAATTTATCAAAAGAAGAAAGGATTGATGGAAAAAGTAAAAATGAATCTAGATAAAATGAATTTAGATATAATAGATGAAATAAACAGAAGAATTATCGTATGTTGGATAGCAAAAAAGGATTTGATATATGATAACAAGAGGGGTTGTTATATTGATAAGAATGCGAATCCTCTTGATTTCGTTAAAATCTTTTGTGTAGGAACATACAAAACAGAGACAGAGCAAGTTCCAAAGAATGAAAAATCTGTGAAGCTTGGATCTTTGAATTCTGATTCAGTGTGCTCTAAATGTGACAAATTTAAATATGACAATGACAAACTCTTGAAAGATGCGGAAAGTTTGGCATTGGAGATCTTGAAGAATGAGATGAAATTAGATGATAAACAGATTCTTGAAATGAGAGGAAATTGTGAGAAGCTGAAATCAGAAAATGGCAAACTGTTAAGTGATTTAAACAGTTTGACATTGGAAAACAAGGTTTTGAAAGAGAAAGAAAAAGATTTTGAAAGTAAAAAAGAAATCATCAGAAAATGAAGATTTCTGGATAAAGCTTGAAAACAAAAATTTGAAAGCAAATGAAACAAAGTTTCAAGAACAGATAAAAGTTTTGGAAAATGAAAAGTCTGTTCTTGAAAACATTAAGATTGAAAATGAAAAGACAATCAAGTCTCATCTTGAAAGAATATCTCAGCTTGAAAATGAAGCTGAGAATTCAAGGAACAAAATTGGTGAGCTTGAAAAGAAATTGAAAGGTTTTGTGACCTCGTTAGAATTTCTGAATCATCTTTGTCCAAAACCGATCAATTCTGTTCCAATAAGTGATAATGTCACAAATTTTGACAAAGTCAAAATTGAAGATTGCGATGAGAAATCTGATGATGAAAATGAAAAAATTGAGAAAAAGAAATTATTTTTGAAATTAAAAGAAAAGTTTCAGAAAAACAATTTGCATTCTACAGAAAAAGGTGAATGTTCAAAGCAGAAACCTTTGGAAAAGAATGCAGAACAAAAACAAAAATTGAAAAATAAGAAAATTATTCAAAAAGAAAATAAAAGCTCATCAGATCAATCATCCAATCGCAATAAAAAATCACAAAAATTGAAAAATGAAAACTCAAAAACAGTTGGTAATGAGTGGTGCAGGTTTGACCATAGAACTTCAAAGCCAAATCCAAGGAGTGATGTCTACCACAGAGGCAAACAATGCTATGATCTGAATATTTGGTGTGAAAGTGGTGAATGGTACGATAACAGAGTATGTTACACTTATGGTGTGAAAGGACATATTGCTGTTAACTGCCAGAATTGGAGTTATGAGACGAGAAGATGCTATAACTGCCAAATCAAAGGTCACATTGCCAGAGATTGCCCAATGAGATTAAATGAAAGATCGAGGGCTGCATCTCAGAAAAGGGTGATGGAATCAGTCAAAGTCAAAGAAAAGCCCAAGGAACAGAAAGTTCCAGAAACGAAAGTAAAGCTTTCACAAGGGTAGAAAGATAGACTAAGGAAGAAGAAGAAGAAAGCGAGAGAGTATCTCGAAAGGATTTTGTCCTCGGATACAACTGGGAAAACAGATAAAAGTTCTGATAAATCGTCTTGCTCTCCAAAGAATGACAAGTCTAGCAAAACGGATTCATCAGATACAAATATGAGGACTAACGGGGTATTAAAGAAAGAGAAAGTGATTAATCAAAAGATTAACAAAACAAAGAAAGTGAAATTTTCACTTCCTGGTGATGATTTTGTTTCCCCGGAAACAAAGGAGCCAGTTGTTGGCAATGTTCTTGACTCGACAAAGTCAAAGGAGCCATGTTCAGGCTATGAATCTGGTTCATCAAAACCAGAAGAGCCATTTGCTGAGGTAAAAGTTGAGAATTCAGGTTTAACAATGGATGATGCAAATTTTCCACCATTGTTGAACAAGAATTCAAAAGTGCCCAAGGACCGTCAGGCTTGGGTGAATTTGTTTAAATGAAAAAACTGACTTGCCGGAGTTCCCAGGTTGGTAAGCGTGGAACATGAATCGGCACATTTCTTGAGAAATTCACTTCGGTGATATTTCGATCGACAAGTGATTAATCAAGGTCATTAATTTGAACTTGATATAATCCTCATTCAAGTGATTAAAAACAAAGTGATATGATGACCCCGATCCTACATGTGATAAAATCAACAAAACTTATTTTCTGGAAAAACCATTTTGATTAAAACAAACTTAAGTGTTTTGAAATCATAATGGGAAAATAGTTTGTTGTGAGGGGGAGTTCTGATTGTTTACGCCATGTGGATGGAGAATTGAAGTGATTCTCATCAAGTTGTCAAGTTTGTACAGGTTGTTTCAAATTTTCCCAGAAAATCAAAATTGAAACATATTTTGATTTTAGGGGGAGTAAAAATTAAAAAAAATAGAAAAGTTAAAAATGTCAAAAACATTGAAAAATTTAAAAATGAGTTTTGTTGAGACAAGAGGAAATGATAGTAAATCAGTGGACTATCACAGCATGCTAAAGAAATGTAATGTCAAAAGTGATAAACGATTTCACTAAGGATGTGACGATAGGCTCAGCTAGACTAGTAGATTTGCGATAACGATACAAACATAAAAGAAAAAAAAGCTTAGTTCTAGTGGGAAACATGTTTGAAAGCATAGTACTTAGTTTTGTCCTTCTTGATTGTGTGCCTGCTCAGTAATCGCTGAATGCCAAAAAGCATAAAAAACTGGTTTAGTTTGTGAGCTTTCACAACTTTGCTGAAAATGACACTGTGATTGTATATTTCTTTTGCAAAGATTTAAACTTGTTTTATTTCTTTATTTTGTTTAAGCATTGGACATCCTCTGCGTATACGTGAGTATCGACCTGGATGCTAGTGCCTAAATTTTCTGTTTTATTTTCTTTGGTGTTTCGTTTAAGCTTCGGATCACCTCTGCGTATACGTGAGTATCGAACTGGTGGTTAAAGCCTAAACAATTTCAACTTGTTTTTATTTTCCTTATTTTGTTTAAACATTGGACTTTCTCTGCGTATACGGAAGTATCGACCTGATTGTTAATGTTTAAACATTCTGTTTTGTTTTCGCACAAATCACAGTTGATCAAAGTTTAAGGGCGTTACTTGAGTCAGTGTATTGCATGATGAGGGGATATACTGAGAATGTGGGGTCCAAAAGAACTTAGTGCAAAATTAATATGCCTAAACGTATCGGAAAGCATTTCGAAAGTTTTTAGATTGAGCTTAAGTGGACAACAATATCGTCAATCTATGTGAAACGTTTAGAACTGAAAATGTTTAAAAGCTTAACGGTGCTAGTGATGGGTCACATAAACTGATATGATCCTCTTACACAAACTCACAATAGTGTTTGTACATATTTCATTTCTGCATTTAAATTCTGTTCTTGCATTTATGTTTCATATTTTGAAAAATCCAAAAAGATTTTCGACAACTGATGATGAAGAGCTGATTTTCAAAATTCAAAGGCTAAACATGACAAACTGATGGTTTGGAAAAGAGTGTTTGAATTGGAAATTTTGAAATGTTTAGATGATTCATTAATTTGAATCAGATTTTAGAATGTTTCAAATTTGATAGAATTTTCAAATGTGAAAATTTGTTTATCTTATGAATGGATGAGATGTGTGTAGGTGAAAGAAAGGTTTCTGATCCTGTTGCTACGAGGAGCCAGGAGATGATTCAGAACCTGTGAAGAGCTTAATCAGAGAAAATTTCAGGATGCATTCTCAAGGCGATAACTAATTCCAGACAGAATATCCCAGCTTGATGAAAGGGGGAGTCTGACGAGGTTAGAGCCAAAGAGATAGATCCTGGAACATCTTTCATGCAGACTGGTCAAGATTGAAGAGTCGTCATGTTGAAGACTCTCACTGAAGATTCCGTCAACATTCAAGGGGGAGTCTGTTGGTGCAGTTGTCTGTCGACTTCATCTTCGTTCGAGTCTTAGGTTAGAGCTGATAGATCAGTGCACGCAAAACGAGAAATGGGATTATAGGTAATTCCGCTTGAAATGACATGGAGTCATTTCAAGCGAAATCAGAAGAATTATTTCAAGCGAAATCATGTTGATTATTCTGTTTGAAGTGATTTCGCTTGAAGTTGTTATTCCGCTTGAAGATGTTTCAAGCGGAATCACTTGCCTATAAATACCATACAAGCGAAATCAGTTGTAACCTTCTTGTTTCCGACGGCGAAGCCCTGTCGAAGTGTCTCCGAGTCTGTAATTGCGTTTTAATCAATACAAGAGACAGCTAATAGTGATTCTAGTATTATACAAGCTAAACAAAGACTGAATCAATGAATTCAGCCTCTCATTCAGTCTAAGACCTCTTCTGATCGACTCATTCGGGTCGCAACACGATCCTACAATTACCTTCGCTGACGTTGTGTTGTTGATTAAGGTTTTGAAAAGTGATCGTGTATAATTGTTGTTACATCTATACAAGAAAATGGAGTTTGGTTGGTCTGAGATGCCTATTTAGCTGTATGTGATGATGCCGGTAAGTTTTCCAATTTTTTGTTTGTAGATCAGTCATATAAATTGATGTTTGTAACCGATTCCTGTGTTTTCTTTTACAGGTGTTCGTGTTTCCAGTTTACTGTGAATTTGGTTGAATCATCGTTGCCATTGATACAGAGTGACTGTGAATATATTAAGGTTGAAGCAACTGTCTCCTACAGATCAGGTGGTTACTCTCAATTCTTGATTGTTGTTCAATCAGAAAGATAAGCTACTTTTTCCATCCCTGAAGATGCTCTTGGTATGTTTGTTCTTAGTCGTGATTGGTAATTTCAAGAATTTATTGTTTGATAAAGGTTTCATCTTTTTTTATACGTTTTGTTTGTGGTAATGATTTTTGTTTTGTTGTAGTGGTAATGATTATGGATTGGTATTAAGATGTTTGTAAATTGGTTCAGAGTTGTCAGCTGATGTGTTGAGATTCTTGAATCAGTGAAAATCCGGTGCCATATAATTAAGTACATCTTATACTTCAAGCTTTCTCCATTTGTTTGCAGACGAATAGGTTGACTCGATGAGGTATGAAAAACAAGATTGATAAATTTAGTGAAAATGTGATTGAAAGATGATAACCCAGTATTTGAGGATCTCATTCTATAGCCTCGATAAATTCAGGGGTGTTTTCGAATAATGCTTCCTAGATGTTTGAAGACCGACAAATGTCCACAGAATCAGTATTGTTTACATTTGTCGATCTTTGTTGGTTTTCAAATATCTAGGAACCGTTATTTGAGAACACCCTTGCATTTATCGGAGTTGTAGAATGAGATCCTCTACTGTTGGGTTATCATTTTTCAAACCAATTTTCCCTAAATTTATCCATTTTGTTTTTGATGCAGGGATATAATTTTTTTTTATTATTTGATTTGGCTGATGATCCATGTTCAAGGATGACTTATGTTTTAGACTATACAAAGATTGCCTTTTGTTTATCATCAGGTTAAATTTTACATTAATTTGGTCTCATTCGTTAAGAAGCTTATAATTATACTTAAGCCATTAAATTCTTGACGTTAGGTCTCAATGCACCTAATGAAAACAACCATCATTGAGCCATCACATTCTTTCCGATTACATTTCAGGTAACGGTTTTCCTTAATACATCTCGAAACTTAGGTTGTTATATATGATTTTTCAATGTGGTTTTGAAACTTACGGGATAGTAATTGTCAATTTCAGGCCGGTTGGGTATTGAGATCAAGAAATTCAGCGCCACTTGTAAATATGGTTTCAAGGTCAATATTTGGCTTGAAACAGTGACAAAGGACTTTTGTTTCTGAATGTTTTGTAGCTCAACTTATGATTTATACGCCTGATGTTGGTGTCAATTCATAACTATAATGCGAATGTGAATTCATTAAATAATTTCACATCATATTTTACATATAGATGTAGCTAAAAACTTTGCACATTATAAACTACTTAGTTTATTTCTATATCAAACATGTACACTAACACATACTGTCTTTAACATTGTTTTATAAAGATATGTAACTAAACAAAAAAAATTTAAATAATATATTATAATATGTTTCAGCTTGACCAAAACCAATATCCGATCATAAAGATCGACGGGTGTACAAACCCGTGTATTCACATGGGTGTACAACTAGTTAATATATTTAGTAATAAATATTACGTAATAGAATTCAAAATGTTATAGTAATAAATATTACTAATTAAGTAATATATTTAATATATAGTAATAAACTAGGTTATAACCCGGAAACTTTCCGGGTAGGAAAATTTAATTTACAATAAATTACATTTTTAACCTCTAAAGTATCCTCTTTCCCTTATCTCTACCACAAATTTTTAATTCGGTTTCTTAAAGTTTTCCTAGTTGTAAAGAGCCATAAAACATACAAAAGCAAGATAAGCATAACTTAATCGTTTGGTTTCAAGTATAACTTAAGGGTACTTGGATCTTGTTTGTTAACTTGAAATTACAAAAATACCTTTTCAGTTAACATACAATATGGATGGAGTTAGAGCTAGGGAGCAAATGGCGATTAAGTAGTGACCTTCGTTTAAGAACTCGTGAAACTTTAAGTAACTTTGAATTATACTTATACATTTTGGTATTAGTAATACGTAATGCATCTTTTATAAAACAATTGTCGTTTATTTAATACGGGTCTTACAATGTTATAAACAAACTTGTCATGTATTTTGTATCTATACTATAGGTATTAATGTATCTGAATTATAATGAAAAAATATTTTGTGAACGTATGCAACAGTTAAGAATTAGATGTTAACATATGTTTAGGAAAAAGTATCGTAATATGATTAAACTAAAAATAAAAAAATATTAATATTTCATAAGACATTAAACATTATTATATTTATTCTTCACAACAATCAAATCTCATCATCACATGTTAAACCAATACAAAATATAAAATTATAATTATGATATTTGAATTTAGTCAAACCGTAATAAACATAAAATATAGTCAATTCGGAAAGTATTGAATGCCAATTAACTACTAAAATAAAATGTAATTTACATTTTTAAAATTCGAATTGAGCCAAACCGTAATAAACATAAAATCTAAAATATGGAAAGTATTAAATGATAATTAACTACTAAAAATAAATCATTCTGAAATTCAAAATGAGTCTAACCGTAATAAAGATAAAATAAAATATAAGGAAAGTATTTAATGGTAATTGTGATCTAAAAATATAGGTTCCGATTATAACCCGGAAACTTCCGGGTAGGAAAATTTAATTTAAACTAATCATAAATGTATAAATGAAATAACAATAACAATACTAATCATAAAACATTTACCGATATAGGTTCCGATTATAACAATACTGATAGTGATGTCAGTATTGATTTAACTTGGTTCATCACGCTATTATCTTGAATAACACTATTTTTAACAAAGTTTATGCAGAACCATGGAGAAAAAAATTTCTTCGGGTTGCGTATCCAACTTAAAAAAAAGATAACGAATGCGAGTTATCGAAGAAAAATCAAATTAAATAAAATTAAATGGGTTAGAAGCGTATATTACTTATAGTATAAACAATGAAAATGAAACTTAAAAAAATATTAACATATTAACATAATTTTTTTTTGTTACTATTCATCGAACTGTACAAATTATATATAGGAGCAAATCTGGAACTAATTTTTGTGTTCCTACAAAATTCAAGTAAATGATAACCACAAACCATGTCTTGTTTATGCTATGACATTAGATATAACTTATACAATAATGAAAGTCATATGGTAGTTTATGCATGATCACATATGGTTGAAATATTATGGCTAACCTGTTTTTAGTAAGTCACATAAATAGATCTCAGGTAAATAAAATAAATAAACAAAATACAAAACACAGTCAAGGGAATTGTTAATCTTCTTATTGCTAGAGCTGCTAGAGTTGTAAGAGGTTCCAGATTTGCTCGGCATTCGAAAACTGAAGCTTTCTTAGGAACACACCTGTTCCAGTCATAAACCTTTACAACTTCTTCCCAGCTTTTTACACTTTTAACTTTTTACACTTTTAACTGAAACCCCACTCGTCTCATCTATCGACCACAACCACCTATCCTCTCCGAACACAAAACAACCTGTTGCTCCATGTTTGTTATTTGAACCAATTCTCCTATCTCAGCCACCATGCTTGGTTGCTTTGTCCAACTCTATGAAAAGTTATTCCATACAGGCTCTACTTCAATCTATGTGCAACACAACACAACACAACACAACACAACACGCCATAGAATTCTCTACTTCAAACAAAGCTGGGATTTTGAGAAAGCAAGAAAGAGGAAGATTATATGGGATTTTGAGAAAGCAAGAAAAAGGAAAATTACAAAAAAATGTGAGCAAAGGTAAACAAATAAGAGGTAGCACATCACAAACAGAATATATGAAACCAAATATATATCAAAACTCAAGTAAGAGTACCTTGTTCGACAAACTTGCTTCAATTAACGATTTTAGCTCAAGTATAGATTTCTCCTTAGGCATGAATGGCTTGAGTCTCCACATATTTGAGAACCAACAAATGACAACCAACAAATGAATCTTCTTACACTCTTGTTAAAACAATACACCATCAGTGGCGTTTCTATAGTCACTTTTATATACAACAAATTTCATGGTTAGTTTATATTGAAAATCATATAACAATGTTGGTATATGTATATGTGGTTAGAGATATATATACATGATGAAAGAATTTATTTATCATATGAAAAACAAAACAATTTATCATTCACATAAGAACAATCATTTCAACATTAACATGTCTATTACCATTGTCAAATGTACACAGACTTTAGAGGGAAGTTTGACTCCTCATAGTCATACACCCTCAGGGACCCATAAATCACATTGTTTTTTTATATATAAAACATGAATCTTCTCTTAGTAAAAAACATGAACAGGTTATAAGTGAAAGCATGCTTACCAACCTAAAACATTGAGAAGGTTCCATGATATCTTCTTTGAGCTTACTATTGTCTTGAAAATTGGAACCGTTAAATGCCAAAAAAAAGCTTCATAAGATCCGTCTTTTTCCAAACACAAATCATTATCAATTTTAGCAACTTTAAACCAAAATGGATAAAAGCAATGGTCTTTCTCCAAAATCCGTCTTTTTATATTTTATGTGGAAGCAACACTTCTACCTTAGTTTATTAAGTAGTTTCATATGCATCATAAAAACAGGACACTCAGAATATATATCTAAAAAAAGTTTGTTGGAAAATTAATCAAGCCTCTACACATTGATTAAACCATATGATTCATCAATGATGATTAACATATAATGAAAAAGATGTAACCAGCAATACCTATAATTAATAAAGTATAAATGTGACGAAAAAATAAATCATATGAAAGGTTTTAAACACATAAAAACGGTAAATTATTTATAGAAACAAGCTAATAGCTGCAAATTAAACATGAAAGTTTTTAAACACATACAAACGGTAACTTATTTATAGAAACAAACTCATAACAGCGGGAAAAACATAAAAAACCGAAACAAACAACAAGGGAATCATAAAAACGTAACACCATTTATTTATAGAAATAGATACCTTAATTTAGGAAAACCATATAATACTAAAATTTAAGGAAATAACGAAATCTTTGATGGATTGATAATAATTAATACATATTAATTGTATAAAAAATATTCAAATTTTAAAAAATATCATAGTTAGATTTGAAAAAAAAACAAAATATTTAACAAAATTATACACAACAGCATAAAAAATGAAACCTAAAATTACACCGAATCAAAAAACACAAAAACAACGACAAAATTATACTCACCTCTTATTCTTCGAGGAAAATTCAGACTCCTGCAAGAGCAAAAAATTAGGGTTTATCATTAAAAAACAAAAAAAAAAAACAAATAGTAGAAATTAGTAACAACATCACTTTTGAAGACATCAAAGAATAAATCCATCTTAACGTTCCAAAATCTATCTCCTACATAAAGAGTTGATTCACCACCTTTGAAATTTTTGCTGTAAAATTGCCTCCTAAATTCATCAACCATGACCTGAAAATGTAAACGATGAGAAATAAAAAAATATTTAATTATCAAATTCATTTATAATATATGCTTATTACTTGAATAAAATATATGAAATACAATCATATAAAAACAAATATTATTCTGTTTTCAGCGACTTTGGTGAACTCCATGAATGAAAATGTTCTGGACCTTTTGCTTGTAAAACGTTAATGGCTAACAACATCGGAAGTGTGTGTGATGGATCTAACAGACGTGGTTTCAGCAGGCGTCATACTATCAACAACCACGGATTCATTTTTCTTTGTAAACTTTGAACGTGTACGATGAGCGATATGAGACTCGTCGGACACCAACATAACAACTTTAGATTTCCGCATGGCCTAATAAGTTCAATGAATTAATAATTAGTTGTTTGTATAACAAATAAAAAAAGTAAAAAACTTATATATGATACAATACCTTCTTCTTTTTCGGTACGACAAATTGACCAACATCAACTTTACATTTCGGCATGGCCTAAACAGGTAAATGAATACATAATTAAGTATGATTATTGAAAAACAAATTCTATCAGAAATACTCACATCAGAAACAACAATGGAGGACAGACTCCGGTCTTCAACAAAAACATTTGTTTTTCCTTTAGGATCAACCTAAAAAACAGAAAACATTAAACACATTAATATAGAATGAATTAATGCAATTGGATTATATCGTAATTAAGTTAGCAGGTATACATGGGATTTATTCTTCGCGATAAATATATTTTTGATAAGTTTTAATAAATTAGATTAAAATATAGTAACTTACATTGAACACAGACTCAAAAGTTGCCAACTGAAATTTGTCGTCTTCACATTTCACAACAACACCTTCCTGAAAGTCAGTTACGCCAGTACTACACTTCTCCTTATGTTCGGACTACAAAAAAAATAAAAAATAACAATGTGTTAAATTCAAGATCTACTTGTAAGCTCGCGTTAATAACTAAATAATAGTGTAGATGTATAATTCTAACCGCAATTTCCAGATCATCACCATCATCACCATAGATCGAGTCATCCAAAACAACTAACTCAACACTGTTGTTCTGAATTTGAGTACCGGTTTGATGATTAAACACTAAAAGCTCGAAAACTTTATTTCCAACCATTGAAAAGACAAAGGTAGATCGCCTGTCTAAGGAAAGATCATTTACCATCTCAGAACATCCATGAGTAAAAACACAGCTGTCAGTTAATCCGTCCATCTTAACGTTCCAAAATCTATCTCCTAAACAAAGAGTTGATTGACCACCTTTGAAATTTTTCCCATAAAATTGCCTCCAAAATTCATCAGCCATGACCTGCATAGGCAGTGATAATTAAAAATAAAAATTAATTTAAAAACCAATATACAGAAAGAAAACATTATTCATCATACTGATTGTATAAAATACTACTTACAATAACGTCTTCGTCAGGTGTGATTTGGGATATAAAACAGCTTTGATGAACAAATGATTTAAACACCATTAGAAAGAATGATGATGGACCCAATGACTGAAACATAAGGTAGTCCTTTTTTTCTTATACAACTGTCCCGAACAACTTTGGTGAAGCCATCTGCAAGAACAGGGCCCACATCAGTTTTTTTCAATCTTACATTCCATAACTTGTTCCCATCAACAATCTTAACTGAATCTTTGTAAGGTGGTTGGTCTCCCCAAATGATTGAAGCAAAGTCATTAGGTATTTGCTATGAGTTTAAAACAAAATAAAAACAGACAAAGATCAGTTTTCTTAAAATATGATTAGTAATTAGAATACAAATAAATGTACCAAAAATATCAGGTCATCTTCCTCAATTAGCTTTAAAAATGAAGGACTGTTGTTCATGGGATCCATATCTGAAAATTAAATATGAAAGTTTTTTAAAAAATGAAACGGTAAAGTATTTATAGAAAAACAATCAATATTCCTCAATAAGCTTTAAAACTTAATGTAGTCAATGGAGAAACTTCCAAATCCAAAAATAAAAAGGAACGGTTTCAAAAAAAAAAAAAATTAAAAACTATTTATTTTTAGAAACAAAATCAATATTCCGAAAACAAAACATTATACCGGATGAAAAATTATCAGAACACAGTAAATCATCATCGACACAATCAAAACACACCGGACACTAAAAAAATGCATAATCTTTAATGGATTGAGGCTTAATACAAAACAAATTTATTACAAACAAAAAAAGAAACTGAAAAATAACAGAGCATAAACGATGAAACATATTATAAGGGAAAAAATAGGAAAAACATGAATCAAAATACCAAATTACCTGTAACATGTTCGACCAAGATTGATAGTCCGACAGTGGCATAAAATTTAGGGTTTTTCATGAAAAAAGAAAAACCAAAACAAAAGAATCAGTAACAACATCACTCAATAAATACACAACATCACTCAATAAATACATCAACAACAAATAATCCACTAATAATTGCGATTAAACACTTACAAACACATAACAATTTAATATACTTTACATATCTTCTCAATATGCGTAATGATCTACAAAAAAAAGTAGCAAAACAACAAACATAAGCATCTGCGGAGACGGAGATCAAGAACAAAATTTAAATTTTTGGTGATTCAAATGATGATCGAACAACTTAAATAAACAGTATTTAACCTTGATTATGTAGTTTTACCTTAGATTTCTTTGAAAGATTCTTGATTCAATATGAAGATCAAAGTCGGTAGGTAGAGAGAGAGAATAGAGAGAAAGAAGGTGTAGGTTAGATTTTTTGTGGGTACAATAATTGAGAGAGACCTTATATAATATCCATATTGTTAATGGGTTATTATGTGAGACCAAAATGTCCGACTCAATATATGCCGGATCCCGCGTCCAACCATATAAGTTGGTTTGTGTTTTGTGAAATCTCCTTTGTGTAGAGTTAATTACACCAATTCCCTCCCAAAATCA
Organism: Helianthus annuus; assembly: GCF_002127325.2. Classification (NCBI taxonomy): domain Eukaryota; kingdom Viridiplantae; phylum Streptophyta; class Magnoliopsida; order Asterales; family Asteraceae; genus Helianthus; species Helianthus annuus. Next base: position 109,855,545 of record NC_035440.2, read on the forward strand.
AAGTCCACTAAACCAATGGTTGCCACATCATCAAAATGGTTTCACCATTCAAGGACACATAGCTCACATCATCTCATTTATTAATATATATAGATATTACGTAATAGAACTTAAGGTATAGTAAAATATATTTTTATATTACTAAAACATCTAAGTACTATCAAAATAAGTCTAAATAGATATTTTATTAAGTATATATAGTTATCAAAATATGGATAGAATTTATATATTTAATATAGTTATAATTTAATATAGTTATATTGTATTTAAGTGTAGTGATAACACAATATCTTGAATTCAATTCTTGTATAGAAATGTAATATTTATAGAATTTATATATTAAGCATAAATTTATAAATATTAAATAATATTTATATTATTTAATAGCAATTCTTAATTTATATTAATATTACTTAATATTATACACTTATATAGAACATAAATTATAAATTTATATAGTTTTATAAATTCTTATAACTATATAAATTTAGATACGTATGAAATTCAACTAAGATAATTTATAACATTTAATTTCCTTTAAGTTCTATAAGTATAATATTACATAAATGGAGGTATTAACTTATAGGGTATTAATAATATCAAATTATATTATTATAAATTCTAACTACTTAGAATTTATATACTCTATTGTTGTGTATAAATTCCATTTAAATAATATATATCACGTAAATACATATAATAAAGTGGTTCATAATAAATATTTATCACTTAAATATATAGCGTTGAATCTTCAAAATTAAGTGATGCCTTAAATACATATAATAAATATTGTAAGGCATTATTATACGTGATAATATATTATTACGCGTTTCTTATACCTGAAAATAATATATCTTTGAACTTATGTTTACTTTTTTTTAAAGGCCAACAAACTCAATCCCGAGTACTCACAGGGTACCCACTGGACAAATGGAGTACTCCGAGAGTAACCCGAGTCCACCATCAATTCCGGGGAAAACCCGCTAACCCACCCGCCCGTAGGCACGACGGTGATATTACCGGTAAAACCCGTTTGGCTCAAGGATCCAACCCAGGTTTCCCTGGGTCTCCTATCATTGCCCACCAATGCCTCACTCTGCACCAAGTGGGAGTCGAACCTGCATCTCTCAAGAGAAATGCATGCCCTCCACCACTTGATCTAGAGATCATTAGCGAACTTATGTTTACTAATTTAAAGTATATGTTCAAACATATTACTAATTTGCTTAAACATCTCACAAACAAAATACTCGTTTCTATTAGAATATTATATTGAATAGCAATAATAATTTTTATTTTATAATGTATTATAAAAGAAGAGAAAAGATAGGCCTGATGGTTTGTACAATCGGTACATATAAAAGAAATTAGACAATTAACTTTTAGACGTAAAAGATATTACAAAATGAAAACCTCTTTTCTTACCCGACTTAAATTAATAATTTAGTATTTATTTATTTATTTATTTATTTTATACCTGGCATGTTAAATTTTCCTAAACGTTTTAGTTATTGTTTCATTTTGAAGCTAAAATTAAAATGGATACCCCACATAAAAATAATTGACTCAGATGTGTGTTTAATACATTTGTCCTTTACATAGCTTTTTAAAAAAATTTCAAATTACAATTTCATTAAACACTGCTCATGGACCACTCTTGATCAAACAGCTGTTGGTCTCCACCACTGATAGACTAAAACCAGCCATTGTTCATTCACTGTTCCCAACCCACTGTTATTGTCTAACGGTGGTTCCCAAACAACTGTCTTCCATTATTCCAACAGAGGTTGCCACATGGACAAATGTTAGCCATCAGATCTTTGAAACCGCTGTTACGTCAGCAGTCATTTTTTCACTTTATAAAACTCTGTTTTATCCCCAAACAGAGCTTTTACTCGCCTTATTGAATTCAAAATTCTCCAAAACGGTTACCATCTTCTTATTCATCATTTCTTCTTCAACCTCTCGCAAATTCCGACTCCGACCATGGCTCTGACAATAAAAAACCCTCATAACTACCTCCCCATTTTTTAGAAAACCAAACAAAACACCATTTTCCACTCAATAATTGACATCCTTACATCATCAAAGTATAAAGGCATTCTTACTGCCAATGCTCCGATTTATCAAGGTACACTCTGTGATTTCTGAGAAAATGCTAAAGTTGAAGAACGAAAGAAAGTGCCCTATACTATAACTTTCAAAGTCGAAGGTACTCTTGTAGCAATAACCCCAACCACCATTTCTACAACATTTGGGTTAAACGACTTGGCAGGTAAGACATCTTTTCCTAAAAATGATCTTCATACAGAATTGATTAAGAGGGGGTATGATGGACAGTTAAAAGGGGTTAATATGTTTAAACCAAATTTTCTACCCCAAAGAAATTCTTTTTCTATACCCTCTTAACATGTCTTTCTGCTAAAACCACTGCTTTCAATGAAATACCTTTAAAAATCCAGTACTTGGGGTATGCAATTTTAATAAAATCTGATTTTAACTACTCCCAAGCACTGTTTTCAGATCTGGTTTCAAATGTGAAGAACATTGAAAAAGGGAAAAATGCTGCTTTTCTTATGTATCCTAGACTATTAAGGTACTACCTACAAAAACATGTTTCTAGAAAGGCTTTTGAGCAAGGTGCAACTTTTAAAATAAATAGTCTAACTTCTGAAACTTTTACTCGTCTTAAATGTTTCTAAAACACAAGCAAAGGGGGATGAGCAAATTTTAGATGAGTCCACATCTGCTCCTCAAACCTCTGTTGGTGAGCCCACTGCTCCTGGTGATCATAACACCACAACCACTACTGTGAAACCCACACCAGCAAAAACCAAAAAGAAAACAACTGTCAAATCCAAAAAGCCCACCAAACCCAATAAAACGGGTCATCTGGAAGCTGAGATCCCAGAGCTTAACCCAGTGACAACACAAATGTCACTTGAAACCACTGCTGCTACTTCCTCACAACATGTGGAAAGATCTCAATCCATAAGCCAAACTCCTCATGAATCCTCACAAAAGGATCATGTTGTAATCACAGGGACACCACATCATGAAGCATTACTTTCATTTGAAAGTATGCTTAAAAGCCTTTCTCCCAGAGCAATGTCTCTTTCAACACCACAACCTTCATCTCCTAATCCACCAACCATATTACCACAGTTTGAAGCTATTGGTATTCAGACTCAAAGCAGTCCCTCTTACCAACACATTACTGAGAGTATAACCCAACAAATGACTGTGTCTGAACCTATCCAATTAGCTAACCCCCAAATAGTTGAGGAGGCTACACCCCTTAAGTTTTACGAAACTCTTGGGGGTAATTCAAGTGGAGCAGCCACTACAACTGTTGAATCCATTGATTTATAGTTGGACAGTGGTTTCATTACTAAGACTCCCTTGAAGGCAACCACTATTGAGGCTACTACGGTAACCTCTGCTCCAGTGGGAAGTCCCTAGAACGAAGAAAAGGGGGCATTTGTTTCTGATGACATGGAGTCTTCTCCTTTTATCAAAACAAATACAACCACCTCTGGTGGGAATTCAGATGATCTTATTAAGTTAGGTGATGAATTAAGATACAAGGATTTAACGGATAGAATGTCTTCAGTTGAAAACTCTGTTGGTTAAATGAAAGACATGATGAAACAGATGTTGGAGGCTTCTAAATGTTAGCCTAGTACTCAACAAATTACACAAGAGATCTAGAATTCTGTGCAACCAATCCTTGCTGCTCAAAAGTAATTAACTGAACTCAACCACAACAAGCATATGGAATTGGTCAGAATAATGGTTGAGGCTAGGTACAAGGATACTCAGGCAGACATCAGGGGTATCAAAGAATCCCTGGTTAAACTTACTGGCTCCTCCCCTGCACCTGTATTTGAAAAACGATGATGATGTAGGATCGTTTGCACGACCAAACGAGTTGTTCAGAAGAGATCTCGTCCAATACGAGAGGCGGAAACAAACGTATCGGAGTTATTTCAGCTGATTTACACAAGGAATCACTTAAACTATCTCTTGAATTGATTTCAGATCGATTTACAGCCTGGAGATACCTCGGCAGAGCTTCGCTATCGGAATCACAAAAGTTACAAATGAAATCTCAAGCACACTATATATAGATGTCCCAATTCGCATGGAATGGCTCATGCGACCTGGCCAATGCCATTTCGTACGAACTGGCCTAATCCATTTCATGCGAACTGGACAACCTTCTCTAAAACTCTGTTTTCTCGTACTACGTGACTTGGTCTATCATTCTAGTTACAAGACTCGATACAAGACGAAGTCTACAGGCATATGCACGAACAGACTCCCCCTTGGATGTTGAGGAAGTCTTTGGTGTCGAGTCTTCAGTATGACAAGTCTTCAGTCCTGATCAGTCTTCTCGCTCTCTCCAAAGTGTCTAACACTGTAAGCATCCTTCAATCTCTATCTCTTCTTCTAACAACATCAGCAGCTAATCTCCCCCTAGGATATTGAACTAATAAACTTCAATCTCCTCTTTCTCTCACTCATCAGCAACATCAGCTTCTGTCTTGATCACAGTTCTAGGATCAGAAACTGGCTCTACTGTCTTCAGACTCCCCTTTGCTAGTAGACTCCCCCTTAATTGTTCTGGGATCGTTATCTGACATAGCTCTCATTCTAAGATCGAATCCTGGCTCAAACTCTGCTCAGGCTTAGACACGGGGACTTGCATAAATCTCTACCTCAAAATAAATTTCACAGATTTAAAAATTTGACAAATTTAGAAACCACTTGTAGATACTGTTCAAAATGATTTAACATTAATAATCTCTGATGATCACTTGTAAAAATACCATTTATCAAACTCTCTCAAACCTGTTGTTCATCATGTTTAGCACTTGGAATTTTGAAAATCAGCTTTTCAACATCAGTTTTCGAAAATAAGATGAAATAAAATCTTTTTGACTTTTCAAAATTTTATGCTAAAACACAATCTTTTTGGGTTTTTGTTTTAAATAAAAAGCAGTAAAGAAATATTTACAAACAATATTTTTGTGAGTTTGAGTAAGAGGATTATATCAGATTATGAGACAAATCACTAACACCGTTAAGCTTTAAACATTTTAAGTTCTAAACGATTCACGTAGATTGTCAGTATACTGATCCACTTAAATTTTCACACAAAGTTCAACTATTTCGAGATATGAGAATTAGTGTTTTAAACACTTAACTTATTCACCTGTCCCACCTCATAATATACTCTCGTATCCAGACTTCTATATTCAGTCTTACAGGTGAATGCACACTAATGATATCTGTGAACGGGTGATGCGAGACCATGAGAGCACAAGTTAGAACTTCCGTTCAGACAAAGAGAGGATGGCTCGTCTTTCGGTGTGTCCCGTTTGGGGATCTTTTCTTCAACAACACATGATTAGCCTTTTTCAATGTTTCATCATTTTTTATGTTGAGGGTAAGCTTTAAGATTAAATCAGTGCAGAGGATTATACGAGGACTAGGCTATTGCTTCCGCAAAATCAGAAGTCCTGGTATAATACCCCAGATATCATCACGTACAAAGACCTAGTATGTCAGAAATAGAAAATCTTTCAAACAAGATTTCGGGGATTACCCATAAATCCGAGAGATGTTTCCCACACATACATACATAAATTGTTCACAAACATTACAAAACATGACTACATATTGACGGAAGCTACAGACGTATACACTAACAATATATGATTACCCATATATCCGAGAGATGTTCCCCACGATATAAGAAAGTATTTGATATTTAGGTTTATATCTCGAAAACAATCTACTGAATGTGTAAAAACCTACTGGCATATCATCAGTGAGATCATTTATCACACTTGACTTTTCAAATCTTTAGCGTGCTGTGATAGTCCACTGATGTACTATCATTTCCTCTTTTTTCACAACAAAACTCGTTTTTGTTTTTTTATCATGTTTTTGGCTTTTTCAAATTTTCTAATGCTTTTGGATTTTCTGAAATTTCTTACTCCCCCTAAAATTCAAAACCATTTAAAGAAAATTTGGCAAACCGATGTGAAATGCTTCAATTCTTCATTCACTTGGCATAAACAATCAGAACTCCCCCTGACAACAAACTATTTTCCAATTATGATTTCAAAACACTTAAGTTTGTTTTAATCAAAATGGTTTTTCTGGAAAATAAGTTTTGTTGAGTTCACGAACCACTTGTAGGTTAGGGGTTTCATCACATTGTTTTCTCAACCACTTGCATGAAAGTTAAATCAAGTTCAACTTAATGACCTTGATTAACCACTTGTAGGTTTACTAGTAGGAACTTATCAACAATACCACTAGTAAGTTGAAATATGACAATTTTTGAGTTTTGAGAAAGATGCCGATTCCTGCTCCACTATTACCAACTTGGGAGCTGCGGCAAGTCAGGATTTTTAAGTATGGAATACTGACACCCAAACCTGACCAGCTTTGGGTGTGACCTTTTCAGTTTCACTTGGGGTTTGAACATTCCTTTTTGCTTCATAAAATTCTTTTACCCCTTTTTCCTCCCCATCGACCATTCTTCCAAAAATATTTTTGACTTTGTCATTAAAAGCCTTTTCGACATCAAATTCTTTCTTTTCAGAATAGAATTGATTCGAAATCTCCACTTTTCCAACTTTTGATTTTAAATTTTTAGCCTGCAATGGTGGAAAGTTGACATCATCCATTGGCGGTACTGAATTTTGTTGGGATTGAACCCTACCAGATGAACAGATAATGAAAGCCAAAATCGGATCACGACAATGGATTCATAATAAGCAGCTGTTTACATTAAGCTTTCCCCTTGACAGTGGTTATCTAACAGCTGATAGATCTTAAGTACTGCTTAACGGAACAACTGATGAACCAAACACTGATGAAACCCTAAAGACTGCTGAAGACAAACACTGACGCTCTATCTACTGATGCCTCCTAAGTACTGCTGAAGACACAAGCACTGCCCATTCAAAGACTGATCACCTTTGAAGAAAGCACTGATGCTCAACATCAGTGCTCAGGCTACATCAGTGGAAAGTGAAGCAGTAGTTTTCTTATGTTTTGTATTTTACTTATAATCAGTTGTTAGACATCAGTAGTTTGTATAAGACAGTGTTTACAGGTTGTTAGGTTGTTAGATGTCACTATCATGGTGACTCAGCTGAGATGCCTGAGTGGTTTGGTTTGCCTATAAAAGGAGCAGTACCCTATACTGTTACATCTGATTTTGACTGAGCAAGTTCTTCTTCTCATGTCTAATCCTTTCATCTTGTGCAACCAACCTTAGAGCATCAGGCTGAGGGGGAGTTTAGTATTGTAAGCATGCTTGTAATCATCTGCTTTGTAATTGAATCATTCAACTTAATGTGAAGCATTTTTTTATCAAACTATTCTCTTCTTTGATTGTGTTTACAAAGTTTGTATTCATTTCCGCTGCACTTTACATTATTTCATAATCTCTTAATATACAAATTATGCAAACAAACACAATCGTGAGAGCCTTCGATCCTAACAATTGGTATCAGAGCTCGAACAGTCAAATTCGATCTAACAATCAATTTGACATAATAGTTCAGCTCAAAATTCATTGATACTAAGGTTGATTGTATTTGGTTGAAAAACAGAGCAAAGAGAAATCATGTTCAAAATGATGAATCAGATACTCTGTAAAAACAACCAAGATGTCATAATATACACAAATTTCAAACAACATCTGATGTCATACACAAATCACCCATAGTTTTCAGATCTGAAAACATGTCTGGTAACTATGGTATGATTATCATCCTTTAAAAGTGATTTCAACTGGTGTTATGAAAATTGTGATGAACTCATCATGTTTAATACTAAAGTATGAACCTCAGATTAACAAAACCTATGTTCATATAAACATTAGTGTTTTGCTAACATAGAAAGTGGGAAATAAAACTTTAGTTATAAAATCTTATGTGTTAAAAGGCAGGTTGAGAATCCTCAAAAGGACCAAATCAACTCTGTCAAAACACACTAAGAAAATCAGGGGTCAATAACAGTCCAAATCATACGTAATGTGAGAATTGGTAATAAAAATGTGGCCAGGTCTCTCAAAACACTACTGCAAATTGATTCTGGATTAAGGATTTCCTCAATAAAATCTCCTAGTAAGTATTTCTGTACTTATGAATAGGAAGGGTAAAAAGGGAAGAAGAAAATGAAACAAACTCAAAAGTGTGTTTATCTCAAAACTTTTGAAGTCAAAAGAAAAGAGTATAGACATAAAACACTTATGAGTTCAAAGTTGGGTAAACGATGGTCATCATGCAACTGTGAGCATTCACTAAATCAGGAATGTTCAGGTAACAATGGTATCTCTAGTGATTGAACTTAAAAGAAATTTGCAATCAATTGATAAGAAAATGGTCTTAAACAGTGGTCATACAACTTGAGAATTATGTAACTATGAGCTTATTTGGAAAGTTACCAGGTCCTTTTGATGATATTTTCAAAATAACCTTTATTTTTTTTAAAGGTGTTTTTCTCAAATAAAGCCGGATATATTATTTTTTTAATAATATATCTTGTACTTTAACTCATTTTTTATATTAAAAAGTTCATCTCGGGTCAGGATGTAATTTTCTTATTTTAGTGTGGTGTTACTATCCTTAAAAATAGATCAAACGGAAAGGGTACATGTGTCAAGCTCAAGTTTGTTTTATCACAGATCAAAAATTGATTGTTAACAGTTTTTAAACTACTGAGATACTCATGTTCTAATTCAAATAATTAGACACAAAATAAGTAACCTCTGTAAAAAGGTTTTCGTCATCTGGGATACTAAACCACTGTCATGAATTATACAATGTGATAAAACCTTGAACATAAAATTCTTGGAAAACTAATGATAAATTAAATTGACAATTTGCATCGAAAATTTAATTTGTTAAGTATAGCATTTCTGCGGCTCAACAGATGCTGGACATGATATTGTGTTTACACAAGACAAAATCAATTCCCTTATCTGAACAAGCAGATGCTAAAATTATTTGTCAAAAGTTCAACCACTGCTGCACTAACAGTTGCTGATGTAAAAACTTTTCAAAAGCTCACCATTGTTTCTACCACTGTTGTAATCGAACATCTGGTTCCTAAACACTGTCCACTGCTGAAAGTCAATCTCTGTCCTCTCATCTTCATGATATGCATTGTTGTTCAAAATCAGTGTTTTATCCACTGATGTAGTAAAAAGCATCCACTGATAGTAAAAATCGCCCACTGTTCCATTTATTACCGTTGTAACTACTGATGTTTGCATCATCAGTGGCTCTCAAAACAACTGTCCTCCATTATTTAATCTTTCATCAGGGGTTGACACGTGCTCAGTTTTTAGCCATCAGATCATTATAACCACTGCCACATCAGCACTCACTTTTTCCCTAAAATAAAACCCTGATTAAACCCAAACAGGGGCTCACACTGTCGAATTGAATTCCAAAAATTCTCTTCTCAAAGCAGTTTTCATCTCTTTCTCTCAAATTCCTTCACAAATCTCTTCGATCGTCTTCTCCAAAAAATGACTAAATCGAAGTCTTCCGCAACATCATCCTCAAAAGGGGCCTCTCAAAAGGCTAAACCCACAGAAATTTCACACAAACCTTCTCACAATCTTCTGGGTCTTCTCACAAAACCCGGCACCATCGATACCTTCGATTCCATTCTTGATATGATCATTGCGTCAAAGTACAAAACTTTTCTTACAGCAGATGCTCCCATCTACCTACAAACCCAGAGAGAGTTTTGGAAAAATTGTACCCTTGACAAACAAGGCGAAGATATAGCCATTAACTCTACTTTACAGGGAAAAGCTGTAACAATAACACCACAATCCATTTCAGAGGTCTTTCAGCTCGATGATCAGGAAGGTAATGATTCTTTCCCTAAAAACGAGTTAAAAATTGACTTCATTAAGAGAGGGTATGCAGACACAATGATGAAGAGGGATACCTTACAAAAAGGTTTCTTCCCTCCTGCAACAAGGTTTTATTCCATACCCTCCTTATGTGTGTTTCAAATAAAACCACTTCTTTTAATGAAATACCAATGAAGATTCAAAACCTGGGATATGCTATTCTACAAGAAGAAAATTTTAATTATTTCAAGGTAATCTTCAATGATTTGGTTAAAAATGTTGAAACAAAATCATTCTTACTGTTTCTAAGATTTCTAAGTTATTATTTTGAAAAGAAATTCAGTAAGGATGATATTGCTGTAATAAACCAAGGTGAATCTTTACAAATGCACAGCTTAACTGCTGAAACTTTTACAAGAATGTCAACACCTTGCAAAACACAAGCAGAGGTGCCTGAGCAGAATTTAGCATCAAACACTGCTCCTCAGGTATCTGCTGCTGAGCCCACTACTCTAGGTGATCAAGGCAGCAAAACAACTGCTTTGAAACCCACACCTAAAATCACCAAAACGCTACAGAAAATGAAAACTCAAAACCCCCCCAAACCCATCAAAAAGGCAACTCTGGAGGATGAGATACCAGAGCAACTGCCTGTGACAACACAAAAGTCACAACAAACCACTGCTGCTACTCCCTCACTGCAGTTGGTAAAAATATCTCAAACCATAGCTGAAACTCCTCATGTCTCTTCACAAAAAGAACAGGTTGTACAACAAGGGTCACCACATCATGATGCTCTAGAAGCACTTGTTTCCATCATCCAAAGCCCAATGTCCGGGGCAAATCCTCTTTCTACACCCAAACTCACATCCACAATTCCCCCAAACACCAAAATTTTGTTCGATGCAATTGATTTGAACCTGGCACAAACTAGTCCTTCTCAATCACCTGTTCATGAGAATATACCTCAACAAGAGTCTGGGCTTGATGTATCAATCTTTGCTAACCCACCAACACAACCTGAGGAGGTTACACCCCTTGAGTTACAAGTAACTCTTGGTGGTAATCCAAGTGAAGCAGCCACTACAAGTGCTAAACCCACTGGTTTGCACTTGGACAGTGGTTACATCAATAAGATTTCCTTGGTGGCAATTCCTTCTATAACACCTCTGTTATCTACTAGTGAGTTCGTTTTGACCACTGGTTCCATCAAAAGATTATCAAGTATTGAAGGAAGAAGACCCCAGTACCAAGAAAAAAGGGGCATCAGTATTTTATGTTCGGAGTACACTCCCTACCTCAACCTCTGATAAAACCACTGCTAGTGGGAAATCAGATGATCCCATTAAATTGGGTGATGGTTTAAAGTACCGGGAATTGACGAATCGTGTTGAACAACTTGATACCTCTGTTGCGGAAATCAAAGAAATGTTGCATCAGTTGCTGACAGTACAACAGGTACAATCCACTGCTGTTCCACCTCAAGCACTTGCTCCACCACCAGCAGATGCTACAACTGAGCTATGGAATCTTTTTCAACCATTTCTCCAACAACAACAACAGATGGCTGAACAGCAACATGAAAAACTGTTGGGATTGAACCTTACCAGAGGAACAGATAATGAAAGCCAAAACCGGATCACAACAGTGGATTCAGAATAAGCAGCTGTTTACACTTTGCTTTTCCCTTGACAGTGGTAATCTAACAGCTGATGGATCTTAAGTACTACTCACTAGAACAACTGATGAACCAAACACTGATGAAACTCTAAAGACTGCTGAAGACAAATACTGTTGCTCTATCTACTGCTGTTTCCTAAGTACTGCTGAAGACACAAGCACTGCCCATTCAAAGACTGATCACCTTTGAAGAAAGCACTGATGCTCAACATCAGTGCTCAGGCTACAACAGTGGAACGTGAAGCAGTAGTTATCTCTTGTTTTGTATTGTACTTATAATCAGTTGTTAAACATCAGTAGTTTGTATGGAATAGTGTTTGTAGGTTGTTAGGTTGTTAGATGTCACTATCATGGTGACGTCACCTGAGATGCCTCAGTGGTTTGGTTTGCCTATAAATGGAGCAGTACCCTGTACTGTTACATTTGATTGACTGAGTGGATTCTTCTTCTCCAGTCCAATCCTTTCATCTTGTGCAACCAACCTTGGGGTATCAGGCTGAGGGGGAGCTTAGTTTTGTAAGCTTGCATTGTAATATTTTGATTTGCTTTGTAACCTTTTGACAGAAGAAAAGCAATTGTTTATCAGACTATTCTCTTCTTTGGATTGTGTTTACAAAGTTTGTATTCATTTCCGCTGCACTTTTCACTGTTTCATATTTTCTGAATGTTCGATTTATACAAACAACACAATCATGAGAGCCTCTGATCCTAACAATTGGTGTCAGAGCCTGGACAGTCAAATTCGATCTAACCATCAATTTGACATAACAGTTCGGCTCAAAAATTCATTGATACTAAGGTTGATTGTATTTAGTTGAAAAACAGAGCAACGAGAAATCATGTTCAAAATGATGAATCTGATACTCTGTAAAACAACCAAGATGTCATAAGATTCACAAATTTCAAATAACAAGTGTTTTCATGCCCAGATCACTCATAGTTTTCAGATCTGATAACATGTCTGGCAACTATGTATGACTCTCTTCATTTAAAATTGATTACAACTGTTGTTATTGAATTTGTGATGATTTTATCATGTTTTATGCTAAAGTATGAACCTTAGATTAACAAAACCTATGTTCATATAAACATTAGTGTTTTGCTAACTTAGAAAGAGGAAAATAAAACTTTAGTCATGAGATCTTATGTGTTAAAAGGCAGATTGAGAAACAGAATCCTCAAAAGGACTAAATCAACTCTGTCAAAACACATTAAGAAAATCAGGGGTCAAAAAACAATCCAAATCATAAGTAATGTGAGATTTGGTAATAAAACATATACAAATGTGGCCAAATCTCTCAAAACATTGCTGAAAATGATCTTGGATTGAGGATTCTTTCATAAAAAACCTCCCAGTAAGTATTTTATTACTTATGAATGGGAAGGGTGAAAAGGGAAGAAGAAAATGAACAAAACTCAAAAGTGTGCTTATCTCAAAAACTTTTGAAGCCAAAAGAAAAAGAGTATAAACATAAAACACTTATGAGGTTAAAGTTGGGTAAACAATGGTCATCATGCAACTGTGTGCATTCATCAATACAAGAATTGTTCAGGTAACAATGGCATCTCTAGTGATTGACCTTAAAAGAAGAATTTACAATCAATTGACAAGAAAATGATCCTAAACAATGGTCAAAATAACTTGAGAATGATATGATCATGAACTTAGTTGGAAAATTACCAGATCCTTTTGATGTTACTTTCAAAATTTTTACAAAATCCTTTTTCAGAATAAAACCAGATATATTTTTTTTAATATATTTTGTACTTTTTACTAATTTTTGATAGTAAAAAGTTCATCTCTGGTCAGGATATAATTTCCTTATTTTTGTGTGAAATTACTATTCCTAAAACTGATCAAAAGGAAATGGTACACATGTCAAGGTCATGTCAAGCTCAAATTACTTTATCACAGATCAAAAATTGATTGCAAATTGATTTTGAACTACTGAGATACTCATGTTCTGGTTAAAATAATTAGACACAAATTGAGTAGCCTTAGTAGAATAGTCTTCATCATCTGGGATGCTAAACCACTGTCAGGAATAATGAACATGTGGCAAAACCTTGAACAAAGATCTCTGAGATAACTGCTGGCAATTTAAACTTGACAATCTACATCTAAAATGTATTTTGTTAAGCATAAGCATTTCTGGAGCTCAACAGATGTTGGACATGATATTGTGTTTACACAAGACAAAATCAATTCCTACATCTGAACAAGCAGATGCTAACATTATTTGTCAAAAGTTAAAACACTGTTGCACTAACAGTTGTTGTACTAATGGTCTTCATTTTATTTTCTACCACTGTTTTCCCTTAACTGCTGTCGTGCCTCAACATCTGTTCTCTAATGTCTGTCCGCTGCTGAAAGTCAACCCCTGTTCTCATTTTCCTCTGATAAGCACTGATGTTCAAAATCAGTGCTGTATCCACTGATATTCTATCCACTGATGTAGTAAAAGCATCCACTGATGGTGAAAATCACCCACTGCTTCATTTATTACCGTTGTAACCACTGATGCTTGTTTCATCAGTGGTCACCAAAAACAACTGTTCTCCATTATTTACTCTTCCATCAGGGGTTGGCACGTGGTCAGTTTTTAGTCGTCAAATCATTATAACCGCTACCACGTCAGTATTCACTTTTTCCCTAAAATAAAACCCTGATTAAACCAAAACAGGGGCTCACACTGTCGAATTGAATTCCAAAAATTCTCTTCTCAAAGCAGTTTCCCACTCTTCTTCACAAAAACTTTCTTTGATCTTCTTCATAAAAATGACGAAATCAAAATCGAAGTCAAAATCAAAATCATCTTCTTCCTCCGCTCCCACCGACGCCACTCAAATGGCCACTGAAAACACAGAAATTCGTTACAAATCCTCTCACAACTATGTGGGCATACTCACAAAACCCACAATCAACAACTCCTTCGACTCCATCACCGACCTCTTGTCTGCATCAAAGTATACAACTTTGATAACAGCAGACGCTCCCATTTAGCTACAAACCCAGAGAGAGTTCTGGAACAAGGCTACCCTTGAAAAACAAGGAGAAACTGTCACAGCCATCAACTCCTCGATACAGGGTAAAAAGATTCAAATCACTCCACGATCCATTTCAGAAGTCTTCAAACTCGATGATTTGAAAGGTAAAACCTCATTTTCTAAAGTCGAGTTGAAGAAGGATTTCATGAATAGGGGCTATGCAGAGCAACCAAAAAGGGATACCTTACAAAAAGGTTATTTCCCTTCTGCACCCAGATTTTTGTTTCACACTTTATTGATGTGTGTTTCTAATAAAACAACGTCTTTTAATGAAATACCATCAAAAATTCAATGCCTGGGGTATGCAATTTTAAACAATGAAAATTTTAATTATTCCCAGGAAATATTTGATGATTTGGTGAAAAACGTTGATAGTAAAGCATTTCTGCTCTTTCCAAGATTTTTAAGCTACTATTTTGAACAAAAATTTGAAAAGGAAGATGCAGAATTGCCCAAACAAGGTGCTTCTTTTAAAATAAATTGTTTAACACCTGAAACATTCTCTAGAATGTTGGCACCAATAAAAACAAAAGCAGAGGTGCCTGAGCAGAATTTAGCAGATGAAACTGCTCCTCAGGTATCGGCTGCTGAGCCTACTGCTCCAGGTGATCAAAGCAGCACACCCACTGTTTTGAAACCCACACCTGCCACCACAAAAAAGAACAAAAAGAAAACATCCAGAAAACCCCCTATACCCAAAACAAAGGCACCTCTGGAAGATGAGATCCCAGAGTCAATGCCAGTGACAGCACAAAAGTCACCAATAACCATTGCTGCTACTTCCTCACAGCAGATGGAAGAAAGATCTCAACCCTTGCCTCAAACTCCTCCTGCATCCTCACAAAAGGATCAGGTTGTAAACACAGGGACCCCACAATATGAAGCTCTGGACCCACATGGATCCATCTTCCACAGTCCTGATCCCAAGGACATGTCCCTTTCAACTCCTTTACCCTCACCCCCCACATTACCACCATCCATGATACCCTTGTTGCATACAGTTGATATTACTCAGACACAAACCAGTTCCTCTCAAACACCTATTACTGAGAGTATACTCCCACAAGTGACTGGGTCTGATGTTAATATCTCTATTATCCCAGTAACAACTGAGGAGGTTACACTGCAGGACTTACAAGTAACTCCTGTCAGTAGTTCAAGTGGAGCAGCCGCTACAAATGTTGAACCCACTGGTTTGCATTTGGACAGTGGTTACATTCATAAGACTCCCTTGAAGGCAATTTCTTCAATAGCACCACTGAGAACCACCAGTGAGTTTGTTTTAACCACTGGCAACATCAAAAGGTTATTAAGTGCTGAAGAAAGAAGTCCCCAGTACCAAGAACAAGCGGCATCAGTGAATGATTTTTGGGATTCAGTCCCTAAGTCACACATTGGTAAAACCACTGCTGGTGGGGATTCAGATGATCCCATTAACTTGGGTGATGATTCAAAATATCAGGAATTGACGGGCAGAGTTGAAAACTTGGAAACCTCAATTGCTGAAATAAAGGATATGGTGCAGCAGCTGTTAATAGCTCAGAAAGCCCAATCCACTGCTCCTCCAGCTCAAGCACCTGCTCAACAGGCACCTGCTACAAATGAGCTATGGACCATGTTCCAACCACTACTGGAAAGACAAAAGCAGTTGGCTGATCAGCAGCATGCTATACATGTACAGAAGCTGACAAACATGGTGGAGTCAAGATTCAAAGATACTCAGGCAGATATCAAAGCTATCAAGGCTCACATTCAAAGTCTCTCTGGAAAAATTCACTCCACTGTTCTCTTCATGAATGAACCCTTCCCAGATAATGCCAAAAAGGGGGAGAAGATCAAGTGGAAGAAAAAGGGAATTGATGATGGTATATACATTGAGCCAGAAAATAGCCAAACCAAAGCTGCAGTATCAACATACACCACATCACCACACACCACCACAACTACTGCTCCACCATCATCTGTGTCTACAAAACCAACATCACCATCAAAATCTATCACCCCATCATCACCACCTGCTAAAAAGCAGAAGACAGCAGGTGTTACAACATCTGTTGTAATGATAACAGCAGTTGAGACATCATTTGTTTCAATAGCTGTTAGTCAATCACTCATCACCATTCAAACCCCTGCCATCAAAACCCCTGCTCAAAAGCAGAAGACATCTGCTGATACATCAGTAGTTGTAATAACAACAGTGGTTGAAACACCAGTTGTTTCAACAGCTGTTAGTCAATCATCTACCACTGATCTCACCATTCCTACGTCACAAGCAAAATCCATTTCATCCACAAAGCTTTACAAAAGAAAAAGAGAAACAACTCAAGCCACTGATGAAAAATATGATCCTGTTGCTTCAAAATATCCACTGGAACTAGATGCTGTAAAAAATGAGAAGAAACAATTTTACACCGAGGATGATCCTTCAAAAAGAAGGTTTCCTTCTCTCATAGGCTCCATAGTTCCAGAAGACATGGATGAATATTTCGAAATGAAAGCAAGGCAAGCAAAGATTCGAGCTAAACTCGAATGCAAAGATCAAGGTGATAAAGCCATTTCTGAAAAATTGGAACTCTTACTTACAAAAGTCAAGCTGATGAAAGATTATGCACAAGTTCTGAGCAAAGAAAAGACGGATCAAAGAAAGGAGATGAGAAAAGAACTTATTGCATATATAATGAAAGAAAAATTCTATCCAGCTGAAGAAAACCAATTTGAAGAATGGCCAATAGTTGCTCTGAAGCATGAAGCAAACAAGATTGAAAGGATTAAAGGTGATCCAAGTAAGAAGAAGACATCTCCAAATTGGAACAAATATAAAAAGCTAATTGCTGATCTTACTTCTGAATATAAAAAGAAGAAACAGGAGCTGGTAGATGCTAAAGTTGACACTGCTGATGCCATAGCAAAACTCTGTCAAAACACATTAAGAAAATCAGGGGTCAAAAAACAATCCAAATCATAAGTAATGTGAGATTTGGTAATAAAACATGTACAAATGTGGCCAAATCTCTCAAAACATTGCTGAAAATGATCTTGGATTGAGGATTCTTTCATAAAAAACCTCCCAGTAAGTATTTTATTACTTATGAATGGGAAGGGTGAAAAGGGAAGAAGAAAATGAACAAAACTCAAAAGTGTGCTTATCTCAAAAACTTTTGAAGCCAAAAGAAAAAGAGTATAAACATAAAACACTTATGAGGTTAAAGTTGGGTAAACAATGGTCATCATGCAACTATGTGCATTCATCAATACAAGAATTGTTCAGGTAACAATGGCATCTCTAGTGATTGACCTTAAAAGAAGAATTTACAGTCAATTGACAAGAAAATGATCCTAAACAATGGTCAAAATAACTTGAGAATGATATGATCATGAACTTAGTTGGAAAATTACCAGATCCTTTTGATGTTACTTTCAAAATTTTTACAAAATCCTTTTTCAGAATAAAACCAGATATATTTTTTTTAATATATTTTGTACTTTTTACTAATTTTTTATAGTAAAAAGTTCATCTCTGGTCAGGATATAATTTCCTTATTTTTGTGTGAAATTACTATTCCTAAAACTGATCAAAAGGAAATGGTACACATGTCAAGGTCATGTCAAGCTCAAATTAGTTTATCACAGATCAAAAATTGATTGCAAATTGATTTTGAACTACTGAGATACTCATG
Source organism: Helianthus annuus (assembly GCF_002127325.2). Taxonomy (NCBI): domain Eukaryota; kingdom Viridiplantae; phylum Streptophyta; class Magnoliopsida; order Asterales; family Asteraceae; genus Helianthus; species Helianthus annuus. The sequence continues at coordinate 109,873,848 of NC_035440.2, forward strand.
TTCTGGTTCAAATAATTAGACACAAAATGAGTAGTCTTAGTAGAATAGTCTTCATCATCTGGGATGCTAAACCACTGTCAAGAATAATGAACATGTGGCAAAACCTTGAACAAAGATCTCTGAGATAACTGCTGGCAATTTAAACTTGACAATCTACATCTAAAATGTATTTTGTTAAGCATAAGCATTTCTGGAGCTCAACAGATGTTGGACATGATATTGTGTTTACACAAGACAAAATCAATTCCTACATCTGAACAAGCAGATGCTAACATTATTTGTCAAAAGTTAAAACACTGCTGCACTAACAGTTGTTGTACTAATGGTCTTCATTTTATTTTCTACCACTGTTTTCCCTTAACTGCTGTCGTGCCTCAACATCTGTTCTCTAATGTCTGTCCGCTGCTGAAAGTCAACCCCTGTTCTCATTTTCCTCTGATAAGCGCTGATGTTCAAAATCAGTGCTGTATCCACTGATATTCTATCCACTGATGTAGTAAAAGCATCCACTGATGGTGAAAATCACCCACTGCTTCATTTATTACCGTTGTAACCACTGATGCTTGTTTCATTAGTGGTCACCAAAAACAACTGTTCTCCATTATTTACTCTTCCATCAGGGGTTGGCACGTGGTCAGTTTTTAGTCGTCAAATCATTATAACCGCTACCACGTCAGTATTCACTTTTTCCCTAAAATAAAACCCTGATTAAACCAAAACAGGGGCTCACACTGTCGAATTGAATTCCAAAAATTCTCTTCTCAAAGTAGTTTCCCACTCTTCTTCACAAAAACTTTCTTTGATCTTCTTCATAAAAATGACGAAATCAAAATCGAAGTCAAAATCAAAATCATCTTCTTCCTCCGCTCCCACTGACGCCACTCAAATGGCCACTAAAAACACAGAAATTCGTTACAAATCCCCTCACAACTATGTGGGCATACTCACAAAACCCACAATCAACAACTCCTTCGACTCCATCATCGACATCTTGTCTGCATCAAAGTATAAAACTTTGATAACAGCAGACGCTCCCATTTATCTACAAACCCAGAGAGAGTTCTGGAACAAGGCTACCCTTGAAAAACAAGGAGAAACTGTCACAGCCATCAACTCCTCGATACAGGGTAAAAAGATTCAAATCACTCCACGATCCATTTTAGAAGTCTTCAAACTCGATGATTTGAAAGGTTAAACCTCATTTTCTAAAGTCGAGTTGAAGAAGGATTTCATGAATAGGGGCTATGCAGAGCAACCAAAAAGGGATACCTTACAAAAAGGTTATTTCCCTTCTGCACCCAGATTTTTGTTTCACACTTTATTGATGTGTGTTTCTAATAAAACAACGTCTTTTAATGAAATACCATCAAAAATTCAATGCCTGGGGTATGCAATTTTAAACAATGAAATTTTTAATTATTCCCAGGAAATATTTGATGATTTGGTGAAAAACGTTGATAGTAAAGCATTTCTGCTCTTTCCAAGATTTTTAAGCTACTATTTTGAACAAAAATTTGAAAAGGAAGATGCAGAATTGCCCAAACAAGGTGCTTCTTTTAAAATAAATTGTTTAACACCTGAAACATTCTCTAGAATGTTGGCACCAATAAAAACAAAAGCAGAGGTGCCTGAGCAGAATTTAGCAGATGAAACTGCTCCTCAGGTATCGGCTGCTGAGCCTACTGCTCCAGGTGATCAAAGCAACACACCCACTGTTTTGAAACCCACACCTGCCACCACCAAAAAGAACAAAAAGAAAACATCCAGAAAACCCCCTATACCCAAAACAAAGGCACCTCTGGAAGATGAGATCCCAGAGTCAATGCCAGTGACAGCACAAAAGTCACCAATAACCACTGCTGCTACTTCCTCACAGCAGATGGAAGAAAGATCTCAACCCTTGCCTCAAACTCCTCCTGCATCCTCACAAAAGGATCAGGTTGTAAACACAGGGACCCCACAATATGAAGCTCTGGACCCACTTGGATCCATCTTCCACAGTCCTGATCCCAAGGACATGTCCCTTTCAACTCCTTTACCCTCACCCCCCACATTACCACCATCCATGATACCCTTGTTGCATACAGTTGATATTACTCAGACACAAACCAGTTCCTCTCAAACACCTATTACTGAGAGTATACTCCCACAAGTGACTGGGTCTGATGTTAATATCTCTGTTATCCCAGTAACAACTGAGGAGGTTACACTGCAGGACTTACAAGTAACTCCTGTCAGTAGTTCAAGTGGAGCAACCGCTACAAATGTTGATGTAACGTCCATAATTTTTCCTTTTAATTTATTAAATGACAACATACTTTTCTAACAAAATTTGGGCATGACCCGTTTGTAAGCGGGAGGTACCCTGTTTTTCATAACCAAATTTCATTCAAAATGTACGCAAACATTCAAAAGACATGACATACACAACAAAAGATGACCTATTTTTAGTTTCGATACCATTAAGTTTATGTACGCACTTACGACAACTTTCGAAAGACAACCATGACCAAACTAGTTTTAAGTACAAAACATAGACATAAGTAACTAGGTAATTTGACATCGACTTTATACAAAATGCTGAGCGCTTGACGGGCTTGAGATGTGTTCGATCCGGGCAAAGCTTGATAGCTAGACATGAGATTTACCTACATGACCACAACAACATCAAACATCATTAGAACAAAGTTTCCTTCTAACCCAAGAAATTTAACTTACGAACTTGAAATAAACATAATGTTCACGACTTGTATTACACTACATTCTTTCATACTTGTACGGTAGTGAGTTCCAACGGAACTTCATGCCAATCTTTCTAGTCTTACAATTTCATCATTCGACCCCTTCAAGCGAAGGGTCCATTCTTATAGCTTACCCATGCTTAACTCAAAATAGCACAATTATGGATAAACACATATCTAAAGTAAAACCAAAACTTGTACAAGTATGCGTACCTCGGTCTTGATCCCCTTATTGCTTCACTTGACTCGAACTTTCTTCCTTAACGCCTACATATAACCATTCATTCTTTTAATCTATGTTTCATACTCAATTACATACATCAATTGATAAAAACTATACACAATTTGGCTCATACTTCTTAAACACATTCAATTCACATAAGGTTTATGACATACAAGACTAATATCTTTATTGTGGCATCTTGTCAAACACTTGGTGTGCATAACATGAATAAAGCATAGGGTACAAGTGTTCAATGCATGATTCTACTAGTTCATTCTTAAATCATTAAAACAATCAAATTTCCCACAATAATCCTTCCAAATCAGTTTCTAACTATTACTAATCTATCAATAATAACTCTTACACTTACTATTGCAATAATTAGCATATAATTTCATTCCATGTTCTTCATCATCACCCTAGTTCAAGTGGGTTTTTGCTAAAAATCACCCAACTATCTAGAATCAAACATAATTCTTGTTCTAATGTATTTTCCTAACTCTTAGACACACAAATTTCTGCATACATTCATGATTGGGTCGAAACCCTCATTCTATAATTCATCAATTTCAGTATTTCGACTTACCTCTTTGTAGGACAAGCTTAGATTACTAGAGAATCGAGTTCATGCAGGTTATTTGATCTTGATTTCCCTTTCAATCTTGCAGATTTGTAGAACTTAGGGTTTTCCCCTTGGTTCCTCTCTTTGATCGATCCACAGAACACACCAGGAGGTGTGTTTTGTTTTATTTTATTTAATTGTAAACTTTCTTTACTATATACAAATTTAGCCCCTCTAATTCTAATGGTTGACAATTAACTCATAAACTTTCATTCTTGTTGAACTATTACCACATTCTTTTAACTTAGTTAATATTACAATATTAGACATTTAAAATAGCATAAATAAATTGCGCATTTTGGGGTGTTACAAGTCTACCCTCCTTAAAAGAGGTTTCGTCCCCGAAACCTGAATATATACCAAATAATGTCGGGTAGAGCTTCCTCATTTCATCCTCTAACTCCCATGTAAGATCCGATCCTTTCCGATGTTGCCATTGCACCAAGACTTGCTTTATAGTTTTGTTCCGAAGGTGCGTTACCTTAGAATCCTTGATAGCTATCGGCTTCTCGATATAATTCAATTTTTCATCCAGCTCAATATCGTCAAGGGGCACATATGCCGTCTCATCCGCTAAACACTTTCTCAATTGTGATACATGGAATGTGTCATGTATTCCATCCAAAGTTGGCGGTAACTCCAACCGATATGCTACCTCCCCAACCCGGGCTAAAATCTTGAAAGGTCCTATGTAGCGAGGACCTAGCTTTCCTCGCTTACGGAAACGGATTATACCTTTCCATGGGGAAACCTTTAATAACACATAATCACCTACTTGAAATTCGATGGGTCGCCTCCTTTGATCTGCATAGGCCTTTTGTCGATCTTGAGCCGCTTTCAAACGGGCTCGCACAAGATCGATCTTCTCGTTAGTTTTAGCCACCACCTCGTTGGGTGCAATTTCTCTCTGTCCCACCTCTCCCCAACAAATTGGAGTTCTACACTTTCTTCCATACAACAATTCATACGGTGCCATTCGAATGCCGTTGTGGTAGCTGTTGTTGTATGAAAATTCCACCAACGGCAAGTGGTCATCCCAGCTTCCCCCGAAGTCTATCACACATGCTCGTAGCATGTCGATAAGTGTTTGAATAGTCCGCTCGGACTGACCATCCGTTTGGGGGTGGTAAGCGGTACTGAAATGTAATTTTGTACCCATACTTTCATGAAAACCTTGCCAATATCGAGATGTGAATCGGGTATCTCGATCCGACACAATAGATACAGGAACTCCGTGTCGTGATATTATCTCGTTAACATAGATCTCCGCCATCTTTTCGGAGGAGAAGGCTTCCCGAATGGGTAAGAAATGCGCACTCTTGGTGAGGCGATCTACGATCACCCATATAGCATCGTGACCTTTCCTTGTCTTAGGAAGCTTGGTCACTAGGTCCATCGTCAATTCTTCCCATTTCCATACCGGAATCTCTAACGGTTGCAACTTCCCATATGGTTTCTGATGTTCTGCCTTTACCTGCAGACATGTCAAACATTTGGCAACATACTTGACAATATCACGCTTCATGCCGGGCCACCAATAACTTTTCTTCAAGTCCAAATACATTTTTGTAGCTCCAGGATGAACCGAAAATCGGGATTTATGAGCTTCTTCGAGTAATACACCCTTTGCTTCGCTAAACCGTGGTATCCAAATACGACCATACATGGTTTTAATTCCATCGGATCTTTCTTCGAATTTATCCACAAACCCCTTTGTTCTTTCCTTTTTGGAATCCATTCCGCTTAGTGACTTGATTTGGGCTTCTTTAACCATTTCGAGAAATCGAGGTGTAATTATCATCTTCATGGACTTTACTTGAATTGGAGGCGGGTAATCCTTTCGGCTCAGGGCATCGGCTACTACGTTAGCTTTACCCGGATGATAAAGGATCTCACAATCATAATCTTTAAGAAGTTCTAACCACCTTCGTAGCCTCATATTTAATTCCTTTTGCTCGAAAAAGTATTTAAGGCTTTTGTGGTCAGAATAAATAACGCTTTTCGTGCCGTAAAGATAGTGCCTCCATATTTTCAAAGCAAATACTACTACAGCTAACTCCAAATCATGGGTTGGGTAATTACTTTCGTGTGTCTTCAATTGCCTAGAAGCATAGGCAATGACTCTACCCCTTTGCATCAAAACACATCCCAACCCTTGGTGTGACGCATCCGTAAACACCACCAAGTCTTCCGTTCCATCTGGTAGAGTTAGTACCGGGGAACTCGACAGCTTTTCTTTCAAGGTTTGAAATGCCCTTTCTTGATCTGCACCCCATGAAAACTTCTCATCCTTCTTGGTTAACTTGGTCAACGGCAAGGCCAATTTAGAAAAGTCCTGGATAAACCTCCTATAATAGCCTGCTAAACCCAAAAAGCTTCTTACTTCACTTGGGTTCTTGGGAGGTACCCATTTCATAACGGCTTCCACCTTTGACGGGTCTACTAAGATACCATCCGCATTAATAACATGACCGAGAAATTGTACCTCTCTAAGCCAAAAAGCACACTTGGAGAATTTCGCGTACAATTTCTCCTTGCGAAGTACTTCAAGAACCTTACGTAAATGGCATGCATGATCGGCTTTACTTCGGGAATAAACCAGGATGTCATCGATAAAAACTATAACGAATCTGTCTAACATGGGCCGACAGACTCGATTCATAAGATCCATGAACGCGGCAGGCGCGTTCGTTAATCCAAAGGACATTACTAAGAACTCGTAATGCCCGTATCGCGTTCTAAAAGCCGTTTTCGCCACATCCTCATCTCGTACTCTTAACTGATGGTACCCGGACCGCAAGTCTATTTTTGAAAACCAACTTGCCCCTTGTAACTAATCGAAGAGATCATTGATTCGGGGCAATGGGTGTCGGTTTTTCACAGTCATCTTGTTCAACTCGCGGTAATCGATGCACATGCGCATCGAACCATCTTTCTTTTTGACAAAAAGTACAGGCGCTCCCCATGGCGACACACTCGGGCGTATAAATCCCTTGTCGAGCAATTCTTGTATTTGTACCATTAGCTCCCGCATTTCTGTTGGGGCCAGCCTATAAGGGGCCTTGGCTACGGGTTTGGAATTAGGGTACAATTCGATCTTGAAATCCACTTCGCGTTCTGGTGGAAGCCCCGGTAAATCTTCCGGAAAAACATCAAGAAACTCATTCACAACTTCAACCTCTTCTATCTTAGGGGTATTCTGCTTAGTATCCACCACGTAAGTTAGAAATGCCTTGCTTCCATTTCGTACGTATTTGTATGCTTGGACTATAGAACAAAGCTTAGAATTGATATTCCTTTCCCCTTGTATGCTTACTCGTTTTCCTTCCGAGGTTAACACATGAATTACCTTCTTCTCACATTGAATTTCGGCCTGATGTTTAGCTAGCCAATCCATGCCAACTATAACCTTAAATTCCCCCAATATCATGGGAATAAGGTCAATAGCAAACTTCTCGTCTTCAATGATTATTTCACAATCTCTACAAACTTCGTGCAACAAGTAACTCTTACTATCGGCTATTTCTACTTCTAATGGTACACGCAGTCTTTCGATTCTAAAGGAGGGGTGTGACACTAATTCACTTGATACAAACGATCTACTGGCACCGGTATCAAATAACACATACGTAGGCATCGAGTTCAATGAGAATATACCTGATACAACATTCGGGTGGTCCTTCGCTTCCTCGGTTGTGATCTGAAACATCCTCCCCTTAGCTCTTGGGGCTTCCTCCTTTCTTGCCTCCTTATCAGTTTTCTGTTGAAGCTTGGGACACTCAGCCTTAATATGACCCGGTTGGAAACAGTTGTAACACGTTCTTGAAGGATTAGGACACCTATAGTATGGGTGTCCCTCTTGACCACAGTTGTAACAACCCTTCTTCCCTTTCAAACATTCCCCCGTGTGTAACTTTCCGCACGTTTTGCATTTCGGAATACTACCCTTTGCCTTATCCTTCTTGCCTTGATCTTGAAATTTTGGTTTCTTTGAAGGGCTCGAGCTGGAAACATTTTCAGATACTCTCTTTTCGCCTCTTTCTGCCTGTCTTCTCATTTCAATCTCCCTATCTCGGGCCAGTTCAATGAGCTCATTCAAAGTTTCACATTTAGCGGGAATTATGAACTCCCGATATTCAGCCTTCAACATACCGTAATAACGGTTTATCTTCATTCTCTCCATTCCTGCTATCTCGTTACAGAACATCAGCTTGTCAAGGAAAACGTTGGTGATTTCATCAATGGTTTCATCTTTCTGACGAAGATGTAAGAAATCTTCTTGGATCTTGTCAATGGCAGATTGTGGACAGTGGTGCTTCAGAAAAGGTTCCTTGAACTCTTGCCATGTCAAGACTTGAACTTTTTCTTCCCCAAGCTCTTTACTATAAACATCCCACCAATCCTTAGCTCGGAGTTGTAGCAAACCGGTGGCGAACATCACTTGATCCTCCTTTTCACAATGACTCCTTACGAACACCGCTTCCGTACTTGCAATCCACCTTTGACATACTATAGGATCAATTTCTCCTTTGAATGGTAACGGGTTGCACGCCATAAATTCTTTGTAAGTGCACTTGCGAGTTCCTTTCCTTTCTTGCATTACATTAATCATTCCTTTTAACTCGTCTATCTTACTCGCCATCATGGATTCTACCACTTCTAGCACATGACCTTCTACTTCTTGGGCTAAATGAGGAATACTTGCTTGCATTGCCCTTCAATCTCTTCCGAGATCATAGTTTTCAGCTGTTCTTGTCGTGTCGCTTCATCCTCATTCGTGTCCGTCATCTACACATAAACATCATTCTTTATTCCAAGCATTCAATCATCCTTTCCGTCAAATAATCATTCTTTTAGTACATACTTCCTTGAAAGTTAACATTCATGCATACTATTATTCTTTAGAGTCTTATTATAGCGTTTGCAATACTTCACGTATGATAGAAAACATTAAGCAGAACATCGCAATTGAAGAAGGCTGAAAACAGGCTCCACCGTAAATTACGGTGTCACCGTAATTTACGGTGGTATTATTTCCTTTACGGTGTAAGGCTACTGCCTTACGGCAGAAGAATTTCGTTCCAGTGTCTACCGTAAGTTACGGTGTCACCGTAATTTACGGTGACTCCCAGCATACTTTGATGAATTTCTTATTTTTGCAGCCATCTGTTCAACCCGTTTTAACCCGTACCAGTCCGTTTCGTCCCAAACTTTTACACATCATCCCGTGATGATTTTCCTAACATTCCCTAACCAACTCATTCATAATACGAAATCAACTTTAAAGGTACTTACTTGCTTCGCGCCGCGGGTCGAAAACACTCTTCACATGAGCTTCCGGTTTGAGTTCAAGCATTTGATGCTTGAATCCCTCAAACCCACGCTCTGATACCAACTTGTAACGTCCATAATTTTTCCTTTTAATTTATTAAATGACAACATACTTTTCTAACAAAATTTGGGCATGACCCGTTTGTAAGCGGGAGGTACCCTGTTTTTCATAACCAAATTTCATTCAAAATGTACGCAAACATTCAAAAGACATGACATACACAACAAAAGATGACCTATTTTTAGTTTCGAAACCATTAAGTTTATGTACGCACTTACGACAACTTTCAAAAGACAACCATGACCAAACTAGTTTTAAGTACAAAACATAGACATAAGTAACTAGGTAATTTGACATCGACTTTATACAAAATGCGGAGCGCTTGACGGGCTTGAGATGTGTTGATCCGGGCAAAGCTTGATAGCTAGACATGAGATTTACCTACATGACCACAACAACATCAAACATCATTAGAACAAAGTTTCCTTCTAACCCAAGAAATTTAACTTACGAACTTGAAATAAACATAATGTTCACGACTTGTATTACACTACATTCTTTCATACTTGTACGGTAGTGAGTTCCAACGGAACTTCATGCCAATCTTTCTAGTCTTACAATTTCATCATTCGACCCATTCAAGCGAAGGGTCCATTCTTATAGCTTAACCATGCTTAACTCAAAATAGCACAATTATGGATAAACACATATCTAAAGTAAAACCAAAACTTGTACAAGTATGCGTACCTCGGTCTTGATCCCCTTGTTGCTTCACTTGACTCGAACTTTCTTCCTTAACGCCTACATATAACCATTCATTCTTTTAATCTATGTTTCATACTCAATTACATACATCAATTGATAAAAACTATACACAATTTGGCTCATACTTCTTAAACACATTCAATTCACATAAGGTTTATGACATACAAGACTAATATCTTTATTGTGGCATTTTGTCAAACACTTGGTGTGCATAACATGAATAAAGCATAGGGTACAAGTGTTCAATGCATGATTCTACTAGTTCATTCTTAAATCATTAAAACAATCAAATTTCCCACAATAATCCTTCCAAATCAGTTTCTAACTATTACTAATCTATCAATAATAACTCTTACACTTACTATTGCAATAATTAGCATATAATTTCATTCCATGTTCTTCATCATCACCCTAGTTCATGTGGGTTTTTGCTAAAAATCACCCAACTATCTAGAATCAAACATAATTCTTGTTCTAATGTATTTTCCTAACTCTTAGACACACAAATTTCTGCATACATTCATGATTGGGTCGAAACCCTCATTCTATAATTCATCAATTTCAGAATTTCGACTTACCTCTTTCTAGGACAAGCTTAGATTACTAGAGAATCGAGTTCATGCAGGTTATTTGATCTTGATTTCCCTTTCAATCTTGCAGATTTGTAGAACTTAGGGTTTTCCCCTTGGTTCCTCTCTTTGATCGATCCACAGAACACACCAGGAGGTGTGTTTTGTTTTATTTTATTTAATTGTAAACTTTCTTTACTATATACAAATTTAGCCCCTCTAGTTCTAATGGTTGACAATTAACTCATAAACTTTCATTCTTGTTGAACTATTACCACATTCTTTTAACTTAGTTAATATTACAATATTAGACATTTAAAATAGCATAAATAAATTGCGCATTTTGGGGTGTTACAGTTGAACCCACTGGTTTGCATTTGGACAGTGGTTACATTCATAAGACTCCCTTGAAGGCAATTTCTTCAATAGCACCACTGAGAACCACCAGTGAGTTTGTTTTAACCACTGGCAACATCAAAAGGTTATTAAGTGCTGAAGAAAGAAGTCCCCAGTACCAAGAACAAGCGGCATCAGTGAATGATTTTTGGGATTCAGTCCCTAAGTCACACATTGGTAAAACCACTGCTGGTGGGGATTCAGATGATCCCATTAACTTGGGTGATGATTCAAAATATCAGGAATTGACGGGCAGAGTTGAAAACTTGGAAACCTCAATTGCTGAAATAAAGGATATGGTGCAGCAGCTGTAAAAAGCTCAGAAAGCCCAATCCACTGCTCCTCCAGCTCAAGCACCTGCTCAACAGGCACCTGCTACAAATGAGCTATGGACCATGTTCCAACCACTGCTGGAAAGACAAAAGCAGTTGGCTGATCAGCAGCATGCTATACATGTACAGAAGCTGACAAACATGGTGGAGTCAAGATTCAAAGATACTCAGGCAGATATCAAAGCTATCAAGGCTCACATTCAAAGTCTCTCTGGAAAAATTCCTTCCACTGTTCTCTTCATGAATGAACCCTTCCTAGATAATGCCAAAAAGGGGGAGAAGATCAAGTGGAAGAAAAAGGGAATTGATGATGGTATATACATTGAGCCAGAAAATAGCCAAACCAAAGCTGCAGTATCAACATACACCACATCACCACACACCACCACAACTACTGCTCCACCATCATCTGTGTCTACAAAACCAACATCACCATCAAAATCTATCACCCCATCATCACCACCTGCTAAAAAGCAGAAGACATCAAGTGTTACAACATCTGCTGTAATGATAACAACAGTTGAGACATCATTTGTTTCAACAGCTGTTAGTCAATCACTCATCACCATTCAAACCCCTGCCATCAAAACCCCTGCTCAAAAGCAGAAGACATCTGCTGATACATCAGTAGTTGTAATAACAACAGCGGTTGAAACACCAGTTGTTTCAACAGCTGTTAGTCAATCATCTACCACTGATCTCACCATTCCTACGTCACAAGCAAAATCCATTTCATCCACAAAGCTTTACAAAAGAAAAAGAGAAACAACTCAAGCCACTGATGAAAAATATGATCCTGTTGCTTCAAAATATCCACTGGAACTAGATGCTGTAAAAAAATGAGATGAAACAATTTTACACCGAGGATGATCCTTCAAAAAGAAGGTTTCCTTCTCTCATAGGCTTCATAGTTCCAGAAGACATGGATGAATATCTCGAAATGAAAGCAAGGCAAGCAAAGATTCGAGCTAAACTCGAATGCAAAGATCAAGGTGATAAAGCCATTTCTGAAAAATTGGAACTCTTACTTACAAAAGTCAAGCTGATGAAAGAAAGGACAGATCAAAGAAAGGAGATGAGAAAAGAACTTATTGCATATATAATGAAAGAAAAATTCTATCCAGCTGAAGAAAACCAATTTGAAGAATGGCCAATAGTTGCTCTGAAGCATGAAGCAAACAAGATTGAAAGGATTAAAGGTGATCCAAGTAAGAAGAAGACAGCTCCAAATTGGAACAAATATAAAAAGCTAATTGCTGATCTTACTTCTGAATATAAAAAGAAGAAACAGGAGCTGGTAGATGCTAAAGTTGACGCTGCTGATGCCATAGCAAAATGGTCAAAGCAGCATATTGATGAAGCTTATGAAAGGCTGAAGAAAAGAAGGATAACTATCTCAGACACTTCAAAAAGGCCTGACTACAAAAAGCTTGAACAACAGATTGAAAACCTCAGAGCACTATTCAAATCAGCAGATAATCCTATTCTTGTGTCAAACCAAGAAGAAGGAAAACAGCTGTCTGAAGAAGAGGTAAAGAAAAAGGAAGCTGAGTACTTCAAAGAAACCATCATGAAAATACGTCTAAAAGAAGAGAACTCAACAAAGCTTCAGAACCTTTTTAAGAAGGTATTAACCAAGCCTGCATCACCAAACACTTCAACAGACATGACAAACATTGAGAGGCAAGAGCTAATTGAAAGAGAGACTGTAGAAGACATAGCTGCAGCAAACAATGTCATTGAAATGGCCTTCAAAAGAATGTCTGAAAGTCTGCAAGTGTTCTCAAGGCCAACATCTCCAAACTCATCAAGAAATAACTCTCTCCCAAGAAACCCGTCTGGATTAAAAGTACTAAAGTGGATGTCTGATCAAAAGACCCACGTACTGACCTTGTTCAGATCCAACGGCGAAGTGAAGTACATATCAAGGAGAGAAGCACTAGGCCTTAGTGTTGAAGATTTGCAGGATCTCCTTGAACTTACACTGTGTAGGGATGAAGATGACACAAGTTCCAAGGATTTTGAAGAAGAATTTAAAAGACTAGCTAAGGAACTTCTGATGAGGAATAAAGGTCCAGAATAATGAAGGGTTTTGGCATTATCTGTTCCAGGGGGAGATTGTTGGGATTGAACCCAACCAGAGGAACAGATAATGAAAGCCAAAACCGGATCACAACAATGGATTCAGAATAAGCAGCTGTTTACACTTTGCTTTTCCCTTGACAGTGGTAATCTAACAGCTGATGGATCTTAAGTACTGCTCACTAGAACAACTGATGAACCAAACACTGATGAAACTCTAAAGACTGCTGAAGACAAATACTGTTGCTCTATCTACTGCTGTTTCCTAAGTACTGCTGAAGACACAAGCACTGCCCATTCAAAGACTGATCACCTTTGAAGAAAGCACTGATGCTCAACATCAGTGCTCAGGCTACAACATCGGAACGTGAAGCAGTAGTTATCTCTTGTTTTGTATTGTACTTATAATCAGTTGTTAAACATTAGTAGTTTGTATAGAACAGTGTTTGTAGGTTGTTAGGTTGTTAGATGTCACTATCATGGTGACGTCAGCTGAGATGCCTCAGTGGTTTGGTTTGCCTATAAATGGAGCAGTACCTGTACAGTTACATTTGATTGACTGAGTGGATTCTTCTTCTCCAGTCCAATCCTTTCATCTTGTGCAACCAACCTTGGGGTATCAGGCTGAGGGGGAGCTTAGTTTTGTAAGCTTGCATTGTAATCTTTTGATTTGCTTTGTAACCTTTCGACTGATGAAAAGCAATTGTTTATCAAACTATTCTCTTCTTTGGATTGTGTTTACAAAGTTTGTATGCATTTCCGCTGCACTTTTCACTGTTTCATATTTTCTGAATGTTCGATTTATACAAACAACACAATCATGAGAGGCTCCGATCCTAACAAAAACATGTCAAAGAGCTGAGAAAAGCAATGGAGTCTAGCTTTAAAAGCACACAAGCAGACATCAAGGCCCAAAAGGCTCATCTGTTGACAACCACTGGCACTGCTCCTTCAACAGTTCTTTTTATTGAAGAACTCCCCTCAGATAATGCCAAAAAGGGGGAGAAAATTCAGGAGTGGAAGAAGAAAGGGATTGATAATGGTCTGTATCTTGAGCCAGAAAAGGATGCTATGCTCAGAAAAATTCACTTGCCAGATGGTAGCAAGAAGGTTGATGTTACTCAAAATGCACTTGATGAAGGAGTAACAACTGTAAAAAGAGATAGAGCGGCAAAGGATATATCAAGGTGGAATGAGGAGAAAAGAGCTTACATGGAGCTGAATGCGCAGGGTTATTCTGGGTTAAAGGATGGTCAAAATCCTGAGCCAAAAAGAAATCTTACTAGAAAAGTAAGGAAACCCAAGTCCACACCATCCAGACTCACCAAGCATACTTCAAAACCACAATCCAAAAGCCACCAACATCAAACCTCCACCCAAACAGCTGTTGAAACTCCTGCTGTATCAACATCTGCTGGTACATCAGTTGTTTCAACAACTGCTCTCACTTCAACACACACCACTTCAACACACACCACTACCACTGCCTTATCACCACCAAAAACAACATCTCCACCATCACCTCCTGCCAAAAAGCAGAAGACAGCAGATGTTACAACATCTGCTGTAATGATAACAGTGGTTGAAACACCAGTTGTTTCAACAGCTGTTAGTCAGTCACAAACCACTGCCACTCAAACCACCTCCACTGTTCCACCTAAAACATCATCTGCCTCTCCTAAAATAAAAAGGGGAAGGATTATCATATCAGATGATGATTCTCCATCACCACCACCATCAGCCTCAAAATCTCAAGCACCTGTCACAATTCCAAAACCCATTCCTCTCTCTTCAACTCAAATCCAAAAGCCATTACCTCCTGCAGGTGTTTTGTTTCCTTTGGAACTTATAGCAGTTAGAGAAGAAATCAAATCTTTTTACTATGAGGATGACCCTGCTAAAAGGAGTTTGCCATCAGTTGAAGGATATCCCAGGCCAAACAATATTGAAGAATATTTGAAAATCAAGGCCAAGCAAGCAGAGGATATCTCAAACAAAAATAAACAAGGGAAATCTAATAGAGAATTTCAGCAAAACTATTAGTTTCTACTTACACAGGTCAGATCTAAGGAGCAATTTGCCAAAAGAGTATGTCAGCAAATCTCTGAAAGGGCAGATGAGACCTTGAGAAAAGACTACATTATAACATCATGACCTACAAGAAATACAAGGGGAGAAACACATGTATAAAAACTGGACCATTCCTGAGCTTGAAAGTGAGGCAGCCATGATTCAAGAAATGATCAAAAATAAGGTCCAGCAAACTCCTCCTGAAAAATTCAAACAGTTTGAAGCTGACAAGGCCCTAGAGTTGAAGAGAATGAAAGAGGAGTTGGTAGCAGCTGATTATGGGTCAAAGAATTCTGTGTCAAAGTGGGGAGAAGCTAGGGTCGGGGCCACCTACAAAAGGTTGGAGGAACTTAGGAAGAAAGATCCAACAGCTCCACAAAAGCCTGACTACTCCAAAGCAGAGGTCTCAAAAAGACCACCAAAGCTGCAAGCCAAAAGAACCACAGCTCCCGCTGGTGCTGTCATCTACAAAAGAAGGAGTCAAAACCAGTCAGGTGCTGAAAAAATTCAAGATCTAATTGCTAGTAATGACCTTGTAAAAGAGGGCATTAGGTTAATGATGAAAGAAGAATCTGAATCAGAACAATCTGCAAGTACTGCTCAGCCAGTCATGAATAGGCCTGCATCACCAAATACCTCATCCAATAAAAATCTCCCAAGAAACCTACCAGGCTCAAAAGTACTAAAGTGGAAAACTGATAATCAGACCCACGTGCTAACAGTGTTCAAGTCTAGTGGAGAAGTGAAGAAATTAACAAGGGAACAAGCTCTTGGCCAGAGTCTTGAAGGCAGGATCTCCTTGATCTTCCACTTAGCAGGGATGATGATGACACAGATGCCTTAACTTTTGAATTACAACTCAAGGGCAAATAAGGGAACTGCTGATGAGGCAATAAAGATCTACAATAATGGAGAGTTTTGGCATTATTTGTTCCAGGGGGAGATTGTTGGGATTGAACCCTACCAGAGGAACAGATAATGAAACCCAAAATCAGATCACGACAGTTGATTCATAATAAGCAGCTGTTTACATTAAGCTTTCACCTTGACAGTGGTTATCTAACAGCTGATAGATCTTAAGTACTGCTCAACGGAACAACTGATGAACCAAACACTGATGAAACCCTAAAGACTGTTGAAGACAAACACTGACGCTCTATCTACTGATGCTTCCTAAGTACTGCTGAAGACACAAGCACTGCCCATTCAAAGACTTTTCACCTTTGAAGAAAGCACTGATGCTCAACATCAGTGCTCAGGCTACATCAGTGGAAAGTGAAGCAGTAGTTTTCTTATGTTTTGTATTTTACTTATAATCAGTTGTTAGACATCAGTAGTTTGTATAAGACAGTGTTTACAGGTTGTTAGGTAGTTAGATGTCACTATCATGGTGACATCAGCTGAGATGCCTCAATGGTTTGGTTTGCCTATAAAAGGAGCAGTACCCTGTATTGTTACATTTGATTTTGACTGTCTAAGTTCTTCTTCTCATGTCTAATCCTTTCATCTTGTGCAACCAACCTTGGAGCATCAGGCCGAGGGGGAGTTTAGTATTGTAAGCATGCTTGTAATCATCTGCTTTGTAATTGAATCATTCAACTTAATGTGAAGCATTTGTTTATCAAACTATTCTCTTCTTTGATTGTGTTTACAAAGTTTGTATTCATTTCCGCTGCACTTTACATTATTTCATAATCTCTTAATATACAAATTATGCAAACAAACACAATCATGAGAGCCTCCGATCCTAACAAATTTTCGCTTTTAACCTCAACTTGTGGCTCCTCTGATTTTGACGAGTCAGATTCATCGCCAGATTTAACATCTGATTTCTTAACAACCCACATTTGGTTGTCAAGATTCACCCTTCTTTTGTAAAACCTTTTCAAACCTTCATCAACTTCATATGTTGAATTTTTAAACACTTCGAATTTTTCAGTTGGTGGTTCAGTTTTATCAACAACTATTTCTTTTAGTTTAGAAGACACTCCCTGTTGTGTGTTGGTTTCCTTTGGACAATTCCAGGCAATGTGACCAACAACTTTGCATCTGTAACAGGTTCTTGTCTCCTTTTTCTAATTAACTCCATTCTTCTTAGACTTTTGTTTTTCTGCAAAGAACACTCTGTTCGATTGTTTCCAGAATGAGCTCTTTTCTTCTTCTTCAGAACTTGCCCCTGAAACAAATATTGTTTTTGTTTTAGAAATTTTCTCATTTTTATGATTTTTTGGGTGGAATAAAGCCTAAACCTTTCTTTTTGAAATTACTGTTATGGTTTGGTTTCTTTTGAAAACCAGAACCAGAACTGTAACCCTTTTTTCTTGTTCAATCTTTGTTGAACTCTTGAAGTGTATTTTTTAGGTTTTTCAGTAAGATTTACATCTTTTATTTTAGAAATATTAATTTCTGTTAATTTGAAAACCTTTTTAATTTTTTCAATTTGAACACTTCTTATTGAAAATTCCTCATCAGAATATAATTTGTCTGAATCATTCAAAGTATATGCCACTTTGATTGGTTCATCATTCAAATTATTTTTTGATAATAGGAATTCTTTATTGTAAACCCTTTTGACCGATGATTTTGAATTGTCAACTAATGAACTCGAACTCTCAGGTTCAGACTTTGACTCTGACTCCTCATCTTTATCCAACACCCGATCTACCACTTTCTTTATTAACTCAGACTCATGATCAGTGTCAGACGATGTGAATGTGACGTCAATGTTGTCTGGTAAATCATCAGTTGTTTCGGACTTTAACTTTATATTGACTGCCTTTTTGAGTTGTTCCTCATTTGGTTTTCTGGGAGAATAACCTTCCCAGATCAGAGGCGGACACTTGTTATAATTTGCACTTTGTTTCTTACCAGTATTTGTATCCTCCGACTTCTTATCTTGAAAGGCTTCAAAACCTGCAATAGTAGGATAAATTCTATCAATCAAATAATCAGAACTTGAATAACTCAGCAATAATCGTCTGATTCTTTCATTTTCAATCTTTTCAGTCTCCAATTCCTTCTTCAACTCTACATACTCTTCAATGTAGTGATTGACGGTCTTCTGTTTAGTCATCATTGTTGCATTCATCATAGTCAAAGCATCTTCCCTTTCAGAATTTGTTTTTTCCAAACTATTTATGTGCATAAAATGCAACATATAAATTACATCAATTGTGGCATAAAACTAACCCTTTTTAGTACTAATGTTGGAAAAAGTATGTTTTTGTCTTCCTTTTGTATTTTCAGGATTAAATGAGCTCAAATGAACAAAAGAAGCAAAAAGGCAGCTAAATCTAACATAAATACAAGAAAAGGAACAAACGTGGCATGCCCAGCCTCCCCGACAGCATCATCCCAAGCAAAACAAGAGAACAGAAGGCTGAACACGCCCCGTGCTCAATGAGCACGGGGGCGTGCCCAAGTGTCAGCAGAAAAGACAAAGTTGTAGAAGCTTCTATCGCCCACCACGGGGTCGTGCTCAGCGGACATGGGGCCGTGGTCAACTCTAAGATTCGC
Organism: Helianthus annuus; assembly: GCF_002127325.2. Taxonomy (NCBI): domain Eukaryota; kingdom Viridiplantae; phylum Streptophyta; class Magnoliopsida; order Asterales; family Asteraceae; genus Helianthus; species Helianthus annuus. Next base: position 109,892,496 of record NC_035440.2, read on the forward strand.
AGAATCTGGGGAAATCTTGATAGTACAGATACGCTTCTACACACGGGGTCGTGCTCAGCGGACACGGGGGCATGGTCAACTAATGCAGACAAACTGCAATTAATGAAGAAAGAGAAGGAGGATGGACACGGGGCCATGCCCGATCTGCTGTTCAGGTTACAAATAAGCAAGCTTGGCTCATTTGTAAACCATCCCTGGGCACACCACCCCTCTCACACTTCACCCACCCACCACCACCATCACAACACCATCATCCACCACCATCATCCATCATCCATCATAGAGTGTGTGAGTCATCTCGGGATCCAAGATCGATCGTAAGATTTCTTGGCAATCAAAGGCCATGTTTGCCTAAGTCTCTTACATCACTTGGTGAAGACAAGTGTTTAGTGTAATACTTTTTATTTTTAATCTGTCAGCACTTTTTATTTGGTTATGTATTAATGACTTTAATAACTAGTTTCTTATGTCGAAGGTGATTCTTCCATATCGTTTGTCCGTGATGTCTTGGCATTATTTTACTGTCTATATAAAATAAAAGATTTTCACCATTCATATCTCCACGGTCTATATGGAGATACGTTGGCTACCTGGTGGGGGGGTTAAGGGAACGGTTTGGTAAGAGTCTTGCCATTGTTCAGTGTATAGATCCTACAAAGGACCTGGGTCAAATTTAGTAGGACCTCCTTCAATACCCACCGGTATTGGATGGCGGGGGTCCAAACTCTTTGATCCCCTCATAAGTAAGCTACTATTAAAACTTTAACCCGGCTACTTAGGACTGTATCCCTGCTGACTCAGACTACTTAGCCGAGGGTAACGTCACCTTCAAAAGAGGGGCCTACGACATTATCCATTAATAACTTAATTAATTATCTTTCAATAATCCAACCCTTTAGGATTGTATCCTTGCTGACTCAAACTACTGGGTTGAGGGTAACATCACCTTCAAAAGAGGGGCCTACTACAATAACTAAGATAATCTCTTAAAAAGTGCAAAAGCGCGGAAATAATCAAAGTTACACTACACACGAGTCGGATCCAAGTGATTCATCTTGTCTATCTGTTTTTACTTTTATTTTATTTTTCAGAATTTTAGTTAGTTTTATTTTTCTAGTTTAAAACCTTTTTTTCTAACTTTTTGATTTGATTAGACGTTGAGGATAAACCGGTACTAAAAGCTCTTGTGTCCTTGGACGACCTTGGTATCTTACCAACACTATACTACGTCCACGATGGGTGCACTTGCCCATATGTGTGTTTAGTGTTAGTAAATATCGTCTTTTATAAATTTAAAACTTAGCAAAAAAGTGTAAAAGGGCTTAAAAATATATATAAAAATATATAACACCACACACACATCAAGTTTTTGGCGCCGTTGTCGGGGACACAAGGATTTTAAGAAAGCTTAAAATTGACGGCCTAATCAGTTTTTCAAAACCTTTTTAAAATGCGCGAACATTTTTCTGCATTTTCGTTTAGTTCGCATTTACAGTAGCCTGAATATGGGGTCGTTTTCACTGAACACGGGGCCGTGCTGCATATTTTTCATAAAATACCTAGATACAGAGTCTGAACACGGGGCCGTGCTCACTGAACACACCCCCGTGCTGCACAAAACCAGTAACTTTTAATTCAAACGCCCAGATACAGATCCTGAACGCGGGCCGTGTCCACTGAACACGGGCCGTGTCCAGCTTCTGTTTTCGTTTTTATTTTTGTTTTCTGGTCTCGAGACTCTGTTGTGGTCTGTTGAGTGATTCTTATGGATCAATAATCAGGAGGCTACAACTACACCTATGAGGAGGATGATTATAGGGAAGACTATTGCACTAATTGTGGTAACCCGCACTCGGTACAATATTGTAACTTATTTCAACCATGCACTTCATACATCTACTATGAGGATCCCAGGTACGAGCCATCAACTTCATACACATCCTATGAATACCAAAGGTATGAACTTTCTCCCTCATACTCATATTTTGATGAACCAAGGTATGAGCCTTCATACTCATACATTGAAGAACCAAGATATGAGCCACCACCTTCATATGTTTATTATGAGGAACCATGGCGTGAACAACCCACCTCATGTGAGTATTATGAAGAACAAAATTACGACCCTTATCCATCATATACTTACAATGAAGAACAATGGTATGAACCATCTACTTCATATGAGTACTATGAGGAACCAAGGATCGAACATCCGGATTCAAGCTTTGAAAATCCCAATCCTTATTCTATCACCGAAGTAACCGATAGGATATTAGAACACCTTAAAACTATCGAGCGATACATAAAAGAATCTCGCGCAAGGGAAGAGGAGTCCCGCGCAAGAGAAGAATTAACTTGTAATAAAGAAGAGATAGTTGAAGAGGTAAAAATGGAAGAACAAATAAGTGAAAACCCGACACATGAGTTAAACAACGAAAAAGGTGAGTCTGTTAACGTTAAAATTCAAGAAGAGTCTAATTTTGAAGAAATTAATCTCTTGTCACCTTCTTTTGAAAATCATTGTTTAGTACCCACTCATGCTAAGTTTTTAAAAGAGTTAAACACTAACACTAAAATTGACGAAACGGTAAGTATTAAGTTAACTAATGATCAAACTTCGCTAATAAAAGAAGACCCATTTGAAATCAACATTACACCGGTTCCATGTTTTTTTCAAAATTCCTTTATTAGTAATATCACGATTGATAAAGATCTTTGTGTTAACATAATGCCTAATTACATTTTCGAAAAATTAAGTATTAGTGATTTTTCTCCACTTCAAATACCCATTTTTCTATCCAATTGGAAAGTAAAAAAAAATCAATTGGTGTAGTTGAGGATGTTATGGTTCAAACAAATCAAATGGTAATCCCAACTGACTTTGTCATCCTCGGTGACGCTCCTCTAGTGTTGGGACGACCTTTTGTAAAAACCCACGAAGCTTTAAAAAACCAGAAGTACAACAATCTATCTCTTCAATTAGGGGCATTCAAAAGGAGCATAGATCTTGAGCGTTCAATGAAATATCCTTTTGGCAATAATGACCCCCTAATTGAAGATCAAGATAAACCACCCGATACAAGTGAAAAGATTGACCACTTTGTTGAAGAAGAGAATAGAACAAACTTTTAAAGTTCTTGATCAAAATGAGCAACCAAATAAAGAGTCTCCTAAAGACCCACCTCTTGAGCTCAAAGAACTTCCGAAAGGTTTGGAATATGCTCTTCTAGGTAAAGATGGTAAATCACCTGTAATTATTTCGTCTAGATTAAGTATTGTAGAAAAAGAAAAATTAATTAAACTTTTGAAAAAACACAAAAATGAGATGGCTTGGAAACTTGTAAATATTAAAGGAATAAGTCCTTCCATGTGCATGCACAAAATTTTAATGAATGATGACTACAAGTCGGTAATACAACCACAACGTAGAGTAAATCCAAATGTCCAAGAAGTGGTTAAAAACGAAGTCATCAAATTACTTGACGCCGGACTTATTTATCCTATCTCCGACAGTCCTTGGATAAGTCCCGTCCAAGTAGTTCCAAAGAAAGGAGGTATGACTGTAATAACTAACGAAAAGAATGAATTAATACCAACGAGAACCGTCACAGGATGGAGAGTATGTATAGTTTATAGACGGTTAAATGAAGCAACAAGAAAAGATCACTTTCCTTTGCCCTTCATTGACCAAATGTTAGAAAGATTATCCGGCCATAAATTTTATTGTTTCTTGGATGGTTTTTCAGGTTACTTTCAAATCTCGATAGCACCCGAAGACCAAGAAAAGACAACATTCACATGTCCCTATGGAACTTTTGCTTATCGACGCATGCCATTTGGTCTATGTAATGCCTCCGCAACATTCCAACGTTGCATGGTGGCCATCTTCCATGACATGATAGAAAAGACAATGGAAGTCTTCATGGACGACTTTTCTATCTTTGGAGATTCATATGACCAATGCCTCGATAACCTTGAACGAATACTATCCCGATGTGAGGAAACAAACCTCGCCCTTAATTGGGAAAAATGCCATTTCATGGTAACGGAGGGAATAGTACTCGGTCACAAAATCTCAAGCGAAGGAATGGAGGTTGATCGAGCAAAAATAGACACTATTTCTCAATTACCACCACCATCCTCCGTTAGAGCAATTAGAAGTTTCCTAGGGCATGCCGGATTTTATAGGCGGTTTATCAAAGACTTCTCTAAAATTTCAAGGCCGCTAACAAAATTACTTGAAAAAGATGCCCCATTCATCTTTGACAAGGATTGCAATCAAGCATTTCTAACATTCAAGGAAATGCTAGTCAATGCACCTATCATGATAGCGCCTGATTGGAAATTACCTTTCGAAATCATGTGTGATGCAAGTGACTTTGCAGTTGGAGCAGTCTTGGGACAAAGAAAAGAAAAGCATTTTCACCCAATTTATTATGCTACTAAAACACTCAATGATGCATAAGAAAATTATACAACAACTGAAAAAGAGTTACTAGCTGTGGTATTTACTTTTGATAAATTTTGTTCTTATCTTGTTCTTTCTAAAACAATAGTCTATATAGATCATGCAGCCATTCGATACCTTTTCAAGAAACAGGATGCTAAACCCCGTTTGATTCGGTGGATTCTACTCCTCCAAAAATTTGATATTGAAATCAAAGACAAAAGAGGACCAGAAAACACCGCAGTTGATCATCTTTCATGCTTAGAAGACCCAGCTTTGTAGGCAACCAGGGACGAGCAAATCAACGAAAAATTTCCAACGGAGTCCCTATTAATGGTGGAATACAAACAAGAACCATAGTATGCCGACTATGCTAACTACCTAGCTAGCGGTATAGTCGCCAAAGGATGGCCACATCACCAAAGAAAGAAATTCTTTGCTGATGTAAAGCATTATTTTTGGGAAGATCCTTATCTTTTCAAAATTTGTGTCGACTAACTCATCCGACGGTGCGTACATGGTAGCGAGGCAAGAAGAATTCTCCGCCATTGTCATGAAGGTCCATACGGAGGACATCATGGTGCCGCTAGTACTGCACGAAAGGTATTTGATTCGGGATTTTATTGGCCTACCATTTATAAAGACGCCCAAAGTCTTGTCAAGACATGTGACGCTTACCAAAGATCAGGTAATATTTCTTCCAAAAACGAAATGCCACAAAATGGCATTCTTGTTTGTGAAATTTTTGGTGTGTGGGGACTCGACTTTATGGGACCTTTCCCACCGTGAAAAGGAAACAAATATATACTTGTGGCGGTAGATTACTTGTCTAAATGGGCCGAGGCCGAGGCACTTCCAACAAACGATGGAAGAGTCGTGGTAAGATTTCTAAAAAAAATTATTCTCTCGTTTCAGCACACCTAAAGCATTAATAAGTGATAGAGGTACCCATTTTTGTAATCATCAACTTGAGAAAATTTTAACAAGATATGGGGTCTATCACCAGGTCTCAACAACATATCACCCTCAAACAAATGGACAAGCCGAAGTGACTAATAGAGGTTTAAAACGAATACTTGAAAAAACCGTAGGGTTAAATAAAAAGGAATGGGCTGATAAATTAGATGATGCTTTATGGGCTTTTCGAACTGCTTATAAAACAACAATAGGTACAACCCCATATAAGCTCGTCTATGGAAAAAGCTGTCATTTGCCGGTAGAAATAGCTCACAAGGCCTACTGGGCAATTAAAAATGTAAACTTAGATTTGGAATTTGCAGGTAAAAATCGATTTTGTCAATTGAATGAATTAGACGAATTTAGGAATTATGCATACTCTAACTCTGAAATTTATAAGGAAAGAATGAAAATTTGCATGATAAACACATTAAACCTCATGAATTTCGAGTAGGAGATCAGGTTCTGTTGTTTAATTCGCGACTTCGATTGTTTCCCGGTAAATTAAAGTCTAGGTGGTCAGGACCTTTTTCCATCACCCATATTTTCCCACACGGTGAAGTAGAAATTAAATCTTGGAATGGAATTCCATTCAAAGTCAATGGCCAACGGCTGAAGCTCTATCAAGGATTCATTAAGGATGAAGAGGAAGAAATCTCGCTTCAAACGGTCAAAGAGTAAAAGCATCAACATCATACCTGGTAATTTACGAACAAGCGGGTTGACATCTTGATCCGTAAGTCTTCTAACCAAGTTTTGAGAAAACGGGGCACTCACACGAGCACTAATTTTTTTTTAAATTGCTCAGCACGAGGTCGTGTCCGCTAGATACGGGGCTGTGTCCGCGCGACTGTCGAGATAAAACCCCTTTTCAAAACAGTTTCTTCATTCCACACGCCCCGTTTCCCCAAAAACTCTCTGGTTCAAGCAATTTTTCCGCTGAATTTCGACGTCTCCTCTACTTCTAACAACATCAAGGTATGATTCTATCAGCATTAGTAGTTAGATTAAGCACTTGCATGTAGTTAAAACATCAAGAATTTGGGGAAAATCTAGGATTCTTGAACTTCATCCAGATCGAACCTCAATTTTTTGCATAAATCTGTTAGCATTAGTTTAGATTAGTGTTACAGGAAGTAAATCCACTTGTATTGTTCATAGATTCGCCCGATTTCTCACAAAAACACCAAACTCTTGTTTTTGAACCGAAAAAGATAAAATCGAAGGGGTAAACGGTTTGTTTTGGGAAAAACGGCACTTGGGGTTTCATTTTCGGGGAAAACTGCACCTACTGGACCAAAAATTTTCAAGTTTTCGGGACCGGGTCGAAAAATGAAGTTTTTGAGTAACAGACGTCTGGACACGGGGTCGTGTCCGCTGAACACAGGGCCGTGTCCAGCTACCTGTTTTCAGTTTTCTCCGAAAATTTCACTGTTTTGTGCTAACTTTTGGTGTATTCTTTCAGATGTCGAAGAAATTCACAAAGTTCAATGCAAGTGAGCTCGATGCTAAAGCAAGATACGATGTGCTTCGAACCAGACCGGAGGAATACCCAAGACAAGTGTGTCTGGATCTTTTGGGATTAGTGAACCAATGGGACCGCTTTAACAACCTAGTCACCGGGCCGCTGAGAGTCGTCCTAACTACTCACCTTCGCTCGGTTCCTGAATATACTCTGGAATTCTATAGCACATTCGTGTTCAATTCAAGGTGCGACCTACTTGATAATGAGGGGGTAGAATTCCGATGTGGGGGAACCAAGTACTCAATTTCGATGGCACAGTTTAGGTCGATGGTGGGGTTGTATGCAGAAGAAGATCCGGGTAATGAAGAAAACACAAGAGGGTTACGAGAATTATCAGAAAATGAACGCCAAGCCGCTTGGGCTCAAATAGGAGATGGGCACTACAACCCAATCAGCACTAAGAGCACTAGGTTGAGGGACCCGCTTTAACGTTACATTCATCGGGTCCTCACCTACTCTCTTAGTCAAAGGCATGATAGCAGTGGCATTGTTGGGCTGAGAGATCTGATAGTTCTTCATTGCATTCATACCCGCAGACACCTCAATTTTCCGTACCTCCTGCTCCGAAACATGCATTGGAACCAGCTTGCTACTCCACCAACCCCTATCTTCTTCGGGGGGTGGATATACCATCTCTTCAAGCGCTTCGTGAACATGCCTCGGTCTTTCGAAAGGAGCCCATGATCGGGAAGAGTGGACATACACATCTGCCGCTCCATGAACTTGATCTATGAAGCCGAAGACGGGTCGGTAAGCTTCCAAAGAGTCCAAGGGCATGCATGGAACCCGTAAGAGGCACTTGTCCTTCACGCCCCACAGTTCCAACCACCTCCTCAATACCAATACCAGCCCCATGGTGATCCGAGTCAGTCCTCCTCACAAGGAGGCGGTTTTCCTAACTTCCAAAGTTTACATGATTTGTTGTAGGAAAACCTCATGTGCACCAGAAACACCTATAACATGGCGAGCAACACGTACACCCAGGTTGGAGCAATTGAGAGAAACATCTCCGACATTTAGGATGACATCGGGAACATCCGGGAGTACATGGCGAGGCACGAAGGAGGAGGTGATGATGAAGACGAGGACATGGACTAAGCAGGAGGAGCAGCTTGTAGGAGGCCCCACATGTTAATCCTCTTTTATCTTGAACAATTTCCGGCCTGCGTGCCGAGTGTTGAACAATTTACTTTCCTTTAACTCTTTTTATTTTCTGCATTTGTCTTTATTTTTAACTATGTGATGTGGATGTTGAACTGTGGTAATTTAGGATGTTTGCTATGGTTTGGTGTAGTGTTTATTGATAAAACACGTACATACGAGGCTTAGAGCACTAACCATTAGTGCTACTAAAGCCGGGACAGGAAAACCGAAGCCAGAAACCCGTTTTTCACCTTTGCAGATTTTCTACACGGGGTCGTGTTCAGCCGACATGCCCCCGTGCCCACTTCCCCAGACCTGTTGTTTGTTTAATTCTGCAGATTTTTGCCAGACACAGGGTCGTGTCCAGCCAACACGCCCTCGTGTCCACCTTCTGTAAGTTTTCGTTACTGGCACTCTGAACACGGGGTCGTGTTCACCCGACACGGGGCCGTGTCCAGACGCCCAGTAACATAATTTTTTGCTTTTTCACACCTTTTTACGCATTCAATCAACCTAAAAACTTACTTTTGGGACACATTGAGGACAATGTGTAATTTAAGTGTGGGGGGGGATGCTAAAACTTTGAATCTTGCAAGTCCTAAATACAAGCCTTACACAAAACTCTATTGGAACCGCTAATCACCCCAAATTTTTTTCAAAAATTTTCAATTTTTTTTACTTGTCTAGGTTTAATTTGGGAATTTCAAGTTCTAAAAAGGTTATATTTTTACAAATTTACAACCGATAGCGTCGTGATAAAAAGAACCAACATAAGAAAATTATGAAATGGCATGACAAGCTTAGTTAAAATTTGATTATATATAGTTGATCACATGAAAAACCCATTCCCACAAAAGTGAGTTTTGAGCCTTTATTAAGCATACAAATACATATCTTTAAACTAAATGCTCATTTTTCGTTTCTTGTGTGAATAGCCGCTTGGTTCTTACGACTCTAGAACTTGCCACGACGATACATTCTCGGTCCTTACCAACTTAAACCCGAGTAATTAAATGATGGAGGCATTAGGACTAACCCTTTTTTATTTCTACACCATTATTTTTCCTTTTTTTTACCACCTACCCAAAATCTCCCTAGTTAACCCCTTTGAGTCTAAACCTTTTCATTTCTTAACCCAAAACAAAAACCCTTTTACCCATCAAAACCCTTTTTCATTTTAAACCCTTTATTTTAGTAACAAAGCTCGGTTTTTCTTATGACTTCCAAAAAAAATATATAAATATTTTGATGATGAAGCCAAAAGAAATAAACAAACAAGTGATAAAAAAGAACTTTGTTTGAAAGAAATGCTTCATCAAAATAAAGTATGAAAAATAAAAAGTCTTCCGAAAACCGACGCTTTTTACGCCTTTCTCCCTTTTTACTAACCACTAACCCAACCACCCACCTTTAGGTCAAGCCTAACCCTTCACCCCAAAAGTCCTCTTGATATTTACAAATGTGTATAGTTAAAAAGGAGGATTGATTGCTTGGCAAGCTTATGGTAGGAGTAAGTTCCATGCCGCTCTCGAGTGATTCACTAAAAATACATCTTCGGCCGAGTGTTGAGTGATCTGCCGTGAGGTATGTGAACTTGTATATAAATGGAATTTCAAAAAGGCATGTTATGCCCTAATAAGTAATTTATCTTATGTAATGTTTTTAATAAAACATGACGAATAGGATTGTAAATAAATAAAAATAAAACTTAATAAAGAATCTTGGAAATCCCGACACTCTATGACAAGCCCAAAAACCTTCTCTTCTACCCATTCCATTTGGGAGTGTAAAGTCACATTATAAAGAGTTTTGCTTGAGGACAAGGAAAGATTTAAGTGTGGGGGTATTTGCTGTGCACAAAATGCAACATATAAATTACATCAATTGTGGCATAAAACTAACCCTTTTTTAGTACTAATGTTGGAAAAAGTATGATTTTGTCTTTCTTTTGTATTTTTAGGATTAAATGAGCTCAAATGAACAAAAGAAGCAAAAAGGCAGCTAAATCTAACATAAATACAAGAAAAGGAACAAACGTGGCATGCTCGGCCTCCCCGACAGCATCTTCCCAAGCAAAACAAGAGTACAGAACGCTGAACACGCCCCGTGCTCAATGAGCACGGGGGCGTGCCCAAGTGTCAGCAGAGAAGACAAAGTTGTAGAAGCTTCTATCGCCCACTACGGGGTCGTGCTCAGCGGACACGGGGCCATGGTCAACTCTAAGATTCCCAGAATCAGAGGAAATGTTGATAGTACAGATACGCTTCTACACACGAGGTCGTGCTCAGCGGACACGGGGGCGTGGTCAACTAATGTAGACAAAATGCAATTAATGAAGAAAGAGAAGGAGGATGGACACGGGGCCGTGCCCGAGCTACTGTTCAGTCTATAAATAGGGGTGCTTGCCTCATTTGCAAACCATCCCTTGGCACACCACCTCTCTCACACTTCACCCACCCACCACCACCATCACAACACCATCATCCACCACCATCATCCATCATAGAGTGTGTGAGTCGTCTCGGGATCCAAGATTGATCGTAAGAGTTCTTGACAATCAAAGGCCATGTTTGCCTAAGTCTCTTACATCCCTTGGTGAAGACAAGTGTTTAGTGTAATACTTTTTATTTTTAATCTGTTCGCACTTTTTATTTGGTTATGTATTAATGACTTTAATAACTAGTTTCTTATGTTGAAGGTGATTCTTCCATATCGTTTGTCCGTGGTGTCTTGGCATTATTTTACTGTCTATATAAAATAAAAGATTTTCACCATTCATATCTCCACGGTCTATATTGAGATATGTTGGCTACCTGGTCGGGGGTTAAGGGAACGGTTTGGTAAGAGTCTTGCCATTGTTCAGTGTATAGATCCTGCAAAGGACCTGGGTCAAATTTAGTAGGACCTCCTTCAATACTCACCGGTATTGGATGGCGGGGGTCCAAACTCTTTGATCCCCTCATAAGAAAGCTACTATTAAAACTTTAACCCGGCTACTTAGGACTGTATCCCTGCTGACTCAGACTACTTAGCCGAGGGTAACGTCACCTTCAAAAGAGGGGCCTACCACATTATGCATTAATAACTTAATTAATTATCTTTCAATATTCCGACCCTTTAAGATTGTATCCTTGCTGACTCAAACTACTGGGTTGAGGGTAACATCACCTTCAAAAGAGGGGCCTACTACAATAACTAAGATAATCTCTTAAAAAGTGGAAAAGCGCGGAAATAATCAAAGGTTACACTACACACGAGTCGGATCCAAGTGATTCATCTTGTCTATCTGTTTTTACTTTTATTTTATTTTTCAGAATTTTAGTTAGTTTTATTTTTCTAGTTTAAAACCTTTTTTTCTAACTTTTTGATTTGATTAGACGTTGAGGATAAACCGGTACTAAAAGCTCTTGTGTCCTTGGACGACCTCGGTATCTTACCAACACTATACTACGTCCACGATGGGTGCACTTTCCCATATGTGTGTTTAGTGTTAGTAAATATCGTGTTTTATAAATTTAAAACTTGGCAAAAAGTGTAAAAGGGCTTAAAAATATATATAAAAATATATAACACCACACACACATCACTATTCACCTTTCTGCAACACATCATACGACTCTTTCACGTACTTAACATCGAACAATAGTTTTTCTTTCATCTTATCGAGTTCACTATACTTCTTGTCTTTTTCTTCACAATGTTTGTATGGTTCCAAACATTTCAGACAAGGTTTAGTGACCTCTACTATCTTTTCAACTACTTTGACCTCTTTACTTTGTTCATTCATCTCATTCTCCGCAACATTCTCACAGTTCACTTCTTTCTTTTCTTTTGCTGCTCGTCTCTCCTTTAGCTTCTTCAATTTATCTGCAAAATAAAATTTGAAACTTTCAGGAGATAAATGAGTTTTGCCAATTTTAATTTGATTAATTTCTTCCTCATCATCGCTACTATCAGTTGATGATTGATCAAACACTTGTGTCTTTTCTGAACTATCATCTGAAGCAACAGACTCTCCATCTTGATTTTTCTCATCATTTGCAAACACATCCATCCATTCTTTCATCAACTCTGGCTCTTGAATGATCTGTGCAATAAAAGCTCTAAACTTTGAATCTGCCGGAATGTATTTATCCCATCTAAATCCCTCTATCAATCTTTCATCATCTTGATTAACTAGATAAGCTTTCTTCTTTCCACCTTCAATCGAATTAGCACTGGATGATGACGGTTGTTGAGCTATCTGATGATAAATCGCTTTTTGATGATAATCCTTGTTCCCGAAAGGATTCTGAGCTCCTCCTGCTTCACGGTTGGTACATTCCCTCTTGAAATGTCCTTTTTCCCTGCATCGAAAACAAGTAACTTTAGATTTATCAAAACCTAAAGTAGAAACATTAGCATCACGAAAGTCATCTCTTCCTGTAATCTGCTTAAATTTCTCAGCTCTTCTCAACACGCTCGCTAAACACCACTTAATATCCATAAGCTCCAATTCCTCAGCATCAATCTGATCGTAATCCTCTTTTGTTAGCATAGGATTTCCGATTCTTCTCGCAACCAAACCCTCATATGATTCTAACACTGTAGCTAGTAATGCCATATGACCTTTAGTAACTTCAAAAGCCAAAAAGTTGGAACCTTTAACAAAAAGAGGGAGAAAGACTCCAGGAGAAAGTTGGAACCTGATCCAAAAGTAAAACCAAAGGGCCGACAAAAACAAAAGCCAAGGTCTGCCAAACAATCTTTTGCAAAAACTTCAGAAACTTTAGATGTTAGAAAGAAAAAGGGAATTGATGAGACCCTAAACATCCAAACTGGTGAGAAGGAAAAGCAGAAGAAGCATGATAGAGAATAGAGAAAATCCTACAATTAGAAGAAAGAACAGGAGGAGAAAATGAAAAGGGAAAACATTGGTACTTCACAAAGAAGGAAGTCTTTTAGAAATAATAGACCACCAATAACCACCTTTCCCAAAACATCTGCTGCTCCTAAAAGGCTTGTATCCTCTGCTTCATCAGAAACCAAACCTTCCCTTCAAAAACCACCACAAAAGAAGCAGAAAATAGCTTCAAAACCATCCTCACCCACTAAACCAACAGATGTTGATGCAACAAAAGCATCAGCAGATGTTAGGCCAACAGCTGTTGAGACACCAGTTGTATCAGCAGAGGTTAGCCTATCCACTGCCACCATCAATTTCAACACACCACCATCAACACAACCACCTCCTACACCACAAAGATTCCCTTCACAACCATCTTCTTCACCTAAACCACCTTCTCCACCTAAAGTTCCTCCGCCACCAAAACAAACTTATGCACGCAAAAGAAAATTTGTTGTGCATGATGATGATAAGGAGATTCCATCACTAATCCCTTTATCATCTGTTCCCATCCAAAACACTCCACCCTCATCACTTCCAGCTATAAATCTACTTCATCCACCCACTGGATAATTACCATTTGTCATCACCTTGCTACCAAATATCCTCTAGAACTGCTTGCAGTTCAAAGTGAAATAGAATATTTTTACAAAATAGAGGATTCATCCAAAAGAACTTCCCATCTCTCTATGGCTTTAGACCACCTCAAAACCTGGATGAATATTTGAAAATGAAAGCAAGATAAGCAGAGGTTATAGCCAGAGAAGAAAGCAAAGGGTTAGGTGACAAGAAATACCAAGGTCTATTATCACATGAGCTTAATAAAGTCAGCAAGATTGAAGACTTTGCTAAAGACCTTAGTAAATCCATATCTGAGTAGCCATTGGATACTGAGCTTGAAAAGGAACTGTATGTTGACTACATTGATCATATAATGAAGCACAAGCCTTACAAAGCAACCAAGGCCCAATTCAAGGACTGGTCAACAGATGCTCTCTTGGAAGAAATTGATAGAATTACAAAAATGAACAATGATCCTCTGGTCAAGAAAACTCTACCAAATTGGAAGAAATCCAAAAAAGTGGATCCAGATGAAGCATTAAAGTTCAAAAGAATGAGAGCAGAGCTTGTTGCTGCTGATTATGGGTCTGCAAGGTCAATAACTAGATGGTCAAAGCTCAATGTTGAAGCGACCTATAAAAAGATAGAAGAACTTAGAGCAAAAGACCCAACTGTTCCTCAAAAGCCAGTTTGTCCTCCAACCACTGCTGGCAGGCCTCAACAGACCCAAACCTCCAAAAATCTTCTCTTATCATCTGCTTTACCCACAAATGCCTTGAATCAATTAAAAAGGAAAAGGTAGACTGATGAAGAAGATGAGCATAGGTTTGAAGAATATAGAAAAGAGGCTCTCAAATGCCAGATTGAATCTCATACTAATGATGCTGCTAATCGACTTACTTCTCACTTAACAGAAACCATCAAAAGATTCGCAAGCAGATCTCATTCACCAAACTCATCACAAATGAATCTCATCCCAAGAAACCCATCTGATCCAAAAATACTAAAGTGGAAGTCATCCTCAAACACCCACGTATTGACTTTGCTCAGATCAAATGGAGATGTTGAAAGGATAAGCAGGAAGGATACATATGGTCTGAGTGCAGATGACCTTCAAGATCTTTTAAACCTTCAACTGGAAAAGGGATGAAGATGATATGGATTCCTTGGACTTTGAACTACAGTTCAAAGGGCAAATCCGGGAAATGTTGATGAGGACATAAAGATCAGAAATAAATGAAGGGTTTTGGCAACATCTGTTCTAGGGGGAGATTGTTGGCTCATGTGAATCCTTCCTTGAGAACAGATGTTACAAAGCCAAAACAGTTCTGCAACAACTGATCTAGAATAAACAATGCTTGTGACAAATGGCAAATAACCAGTGATTCCGTACAAACTAATCACTATTTTATTTACATAATCTCATGCATGTAGCGTAAATTAATTACGTAACTGTGTCGTAAAACAGATAACAGTGTTAGGACAAGAAAACAATGCTAAAACATATGTTGGTTTTCGTCGTATTTCGAAACCAATCAAACAATGTCCTAAAAGTGTTGGTAGAAAGTGTTGCGCGCACTATTCACGGTTACACTATTCATGCCAGCAAACCGTGAAAAAAAAAACGAAACAATTAAAAACGACACACGAACAACATGACTGAGTCCATATACATAAGAAAACACTAATATGAAAACATATCTTGCAAAAATATAAGACTTTCCGGTACAACGCCCTGATCACTAAAACGTCCGTTTCGCTAAAAATATGACAATTTTAACTCGTCCGAAACTATAATTAAGCATTTCTGGAACACCGGAATTATGACAATTGATGACATATACACTAAAACACATTGGGAATATCATTGTAGGGTCCAAAATTATAAGCTCCCGGTATTATATCGCCATTCATATAACTAGTCTGTTATCGACCCGAAAGACTAGTACGCGGTATTTTTGTCACAAAACAACCAAATGAAGACGCTGGTGAACTAGTTAAGCTTATTTTAGGACTCAGAATCGCTTCATGCATCGCTTGACGGCGGGATGACAACTTGCGACAAAACTCCGTCGGTACGACGCAAAAGTGCCGTAAACTCGCCGACGACCAAACGGAAGACATCTAAAGCGTCGAAATACAATTTCTACTAGTTAAGTGAACTAGTTAATGTCGATTATCATTCCGAATCCCTAATAACCCCTTAATGGTGCAATTAAACCCTTAATCACCGTACTTTGGTTAATTACCAAAATATCTATATTTTTAAGACTTTTTATAAAAAAAATTACACTTTACCTCCCCCCATTTATATAAAAAGTCAAAGTGGGTCCCACCCACTAAATATTTGGTTGAAAATAATAAGATTTCAAGTATGGTGGAAATTAATGGAAGTAAGGCTTATAAGTCTTGAAAAGATCTTGGAAAATTATAACACCTACATACACCATCATCTATCATTTAATTTTTCACAAAAGTTGAAACATAAAAACCTCCATTTTCTTTCCCTTGTTCACGGCTCCAAGACACCACCACATACACCACCATAAATCACCATTAAACACCATAAATTACCCACATTCAAGGCACTTTAAGTTCATTAATGCAAGGATTAAGCATGGAGAAGCATTAGGGAGTTCTTTGGAGCCTTAATCACTTCTTAATCACCTTGTTTAGCTTGTGCAAAGTTGTAAGCCTTCTTTAAACCGTTTTTAAGCTTCTTATTATGTATAGATTATGGAAGTACAAGTTGATCATCTTAAATATTAATAAAAATCACACCAAAAACCCTAATCTCAAAGCTAATAATCTACTAATCTAAACTTATTATGTGGTTATTTGTGTAGATTAGTGTAACTAGTTAGTGTAATCTTGATTATTATGTTGATTTTGTTAAGATTAGTGGTTTAAAGTTTATATTTATGATGATCTTGTGATTAGTTTCATGTAGTATTTTAGATTAGTGTTAATCTAGCCATGTTACACTTAAAAATGTGATTTAAACATGTGTATATTTAAATCACACAAGATCATCAACTTCAAAGATTATGAGCAATTGTATATAAACTTGATTAAGTGACCCTTGAAAGACTAAACGAAGAATAATCACGGGACAAGGCTTTTAACAACACTAATGAACTTGATTTTTTGACATAAAATAAGTTTATGTGATATTAATTATCAAAAGTGTTATGTAAAAGTCTTGGAATTTTTTTTTACATAAAGATGTGTGAATCTTTAAAAGTGAAAAACAATTATAATCAAGTTTATGTAAGTAATTAACTTAAAAAAATGGTTAACTTTGAAGACTTGGAAGTTTAAGCAAAATAATGCTCATGAGAATCTTTGAAGGAATAAGTATGATTAGTGATGTAAACATAAGTTTAGTGACGTTTGGAAATTGATTATTGATTTAAACGCGTTTTTTGTAACGTGGGAAACGTCATAGTTTTAGGGGAAACTATGATGAATTTTTCTAAAAATCTAATCGCGATTAAAGAGGGGATTAAAGGGTGATTAACAAGGTTAAACGCGATTAGTGGTCTTTAACGTCTTATGAAAACTTTGATGGGAATATTTAAGGTTTAAATAGTCAAGAAGTTCTTATGAACTTAAACTTATATTTTTACAAAAATAAATGGTTAAAAATGTAACCATATATGTATATATAATTTTTGGTAAAAATTATATATATATTTTTCAGAAACATGTCAAGTGCGTATAATATGTGCTATATGTGCATGTATTAGATACCTAGAGGGTGATCAAAATAAATACACATACATGTTCCTACATGGTCCAAGAAATGCTAGTAAATCGGACAATTAAATAAAATGCCCGAAATGCAAATACATAACACTTGAAGACAACAGATTGGGCGTATCGACATCGTGAGCAAGTTACTACAAAGTCGAGTCTAAAATAACATATTTTAGACATTAAAACGAGCACATATCTAAACGATCAATAACACGAATCCGGAAAGTCGAAAACTATACAAATTACCAAGTATATTTTTCATAGGAAAAATGAACTTATTTAAAGTTTACTACTTGGTAACATTTTGGTAAAAAAAAATTGCAAGATTATGTTAATGGACTCCTAAAGTTAGAATTGGGCATATCAAAGCTAGTAATGGGCTAGGCCCAAATTCCTTAATACTTGGGCTAGGGCCCAATAACGATATAGCATGGGCTCGGCCCAATAACAATAAAACATGGGTTAGGCCCAATAACATAGATAACATGGGCTCGGCCCAATGACATGGGCTCGGCCCAATAACATTAAAACATGGTTTAAATACGATAACATAGATGACATGGGCTCGGCCCAATGACATGGGCTCGGCCCAATGACATGGGCTCGGCCCAATGACATGAGCAAAGGCTCAATGACATGCGTGCACTGCACGAGGACATGTGAAGAACGAAGCCCGTTCACACATAAGTCAATACACATAAAACACATGAGTACGCTTATGAATTCAATACGTATAGAATATATGTATATACATAACAATCGAGCGAGTAAACTATCAACGCTCTAAAATACAAAGTTGTTCCAAAGATGATAAACGAGAACATAATAAAGAATTCAAGATGAACAACTTGTACGAGGTCCGAAAGACCTAGTGTCTAACAAGATTAGTACACATGTAGGTTATTGACACGTACGGACGCTCACTTCGATATCATAATACACGGAACGCAAACTTGTGAGTTCATGTCCCTCCTTTCACTGTTTTCAATGTTTTGTTTTCAAAAACATCGAGGGGAAATACATGCTAAAACAATTGGTATGTTAGTTACGGAGTAGTAGATAACATGATCAATGTGCATAAGTAGGGAGATAACATTAGTAACCATTAATCACTTAGTGACCAAGGTGCAAAAGGTGTAGATCTATTGGGCTTGAGGCACGCCCCACTCCTAGTTGTTAACCGTGGAGTGCTTTTGTGATCCCAAATGATAACAAAGTGTTCTCGGTTTGGTTATTTACTTATGGTACATTATGTCAGGGGCTCGCTACCCACTGATAGATCCTTAACAGACTCCATGAAGGAATCAGAACATACCATGATTACAAGATTTCATTTTCATGAATACTACGATTACAAGATTTCATTTTCATGAATACTACGATACCAAGATTTCATTTTCATGACTACTACCATTACATATGATAACAAAAACTGCATGAACTCGCTCAACTTTTGTTGACTTTTTAAAACTACATGTATTTCAGGAACCAAGTCTTGAGCATGTGATACATGATTGGATGCAATGATTACCTTTCTTGCGTCACACGCAACACGCTTCCGCAACTAGCAGGGTGTGACAGATTGGTATCAGAGATCCGATTGTAGTGAACCGGGGAAAAACTTTTATTAAAGTTTGGTCTACAATCACCAAAGGGCTCTTACATGAAAACAAACTTGATAGCATTACAAAAACGATTTCAGAAGTATGACAAAATGACAAAAGGTTTTCATTGTGTCACTATAACATGAGGATCTATCACGCGGGCTCAATCATAAGTAACTGATATGCTTCAATACATGTTTAGTCTATAAGGAATAGACTTGAAAACACTAAGGCTTACATGTGAAACATGAGAACAAAAACAACATGAGATTTAGTGATTAATCATATATATATATAATCTATTTATATATGTGTTGTATGGAATATTTTCCATGAATGAAAATACCTTCGGCTATGAATTCTATTATTACACTTAACTCACTCGATGAGAATGACGACCTCGCATCTATTACGAAGCTTTTGGCGGAAGTGGTTCCTATTCGAGACCCTAAAGCATTGATTCCATGAAAGATGGTTGCTTCCCTCGGGTAGTATATGTCTAGCTTCGGTTGTGACGACGAGGCGGAGATGGCTGCCTTGGACAACAACTCTACTAGTGGGAAGAGGTCCCTGAGATTCATAAAGGTCATGATTGATTACATTCTTGTTAAGGCAAGGAAGATGAGGTATTCATCTTGAAGGTGCCCCTCCAGTGGTTATTATTACGAATTTTTTTTAGACTAACATTGTGCCCTTTCACGAATAATGACAAGGGGCATTGGCACGTGGACCAGCACGAAAGTCCCTACTATGTTGAAGGTATGTAGACAATAGACTCCTCTCTCTGACTGATCGTCTGCTTTGAACGAGAGACACTGGGGTGACCATGCAAGACAATTTATTATTACGGGGGCCCACGTAATAACAACTTGTAGTGCATGGGAATCCTGGTTAGCTTGCGGGTCAAACCAAGAGATCACTATCCATTCGAAGTTCTTAAGTTGTTCAAATTTCTATCTAGTAGAACACTAACCGGAATGGTTACTATAACACTCTACGATACAGGAAGACTACACGTATTGTTTGCACTTAACATTCGATCTATAACACGAGTCGACTGAGACTAGTCATCGAAAGCAAACAAAACTCGTTAGCCACTCATGGAGGATTTTTCCTCAACATTCTCGAAATTCTTGTACATGGGCTGATTCTTTGGTGTCTATGACACCCTACCATATCTTAGTTATCAGAGATGATTACATTAAACTCTGTCGCTTGATATTTGTCTTATTCCAAGGGATACTATGGCATGAGCCAAGCTACAACCCCTTCATTGTATTATTCGACATCTATGGAAATTATAACAATTTTGTCGAAGCTCGTGGAGCTCAAGGAGTGTCAACATATTCGTCACATGGGCTAGTACGGCGAAGGATTTTTCCTACTTTGGGCGATCGAGATCCAGGAAGTAGAGGATACACGTTGTAAAAATTGGAGACGACCGTTTGGTTTCTCCTCCTCAACGAATTACTTCTTTTCCCATTTAGGCACATGGCTAATACACTCAAGAGGTACTATGCATTTTGGAATGCATTTATTCATGAATATCATTGTTCAAACATACTGGAGCAACGTTGTCTTGAGGTTTGCATGACCAATCACATTCTTAATTCTTAGGCGCACGATAGGCTATATCTGTCCAAATAAAAGCCTAGACCAATGATACTATGTATCGGAAACAACGTGGCGTCGACAAGAAAATCTACGCCTAGAAAAGGGTCAGTTAATCAGCGCCCTACTATTAAAGTTGAACTAGAGGTCATATGGAACAACATGAGGTTGTCGAGTCAACCCTAGTGATGGTACTGATGGTACCGGTAGTTCAAGTGGTTCAAATCCCGATGGGACGAGAATGAGTGGCAATGCCACACCTGGAGATGCAATCACACCATATTTTAATCCTAAGGCTTTTCCGGATTATAAGCCGCGAGACCTCATTGATACGGAAGGTGCGGTGAATTCTATCTGCTAGATAAAGACAAGGAAGTCAGTTAACCTTGCTAATAAATGTACTCCTAAGTAAATGTTTTGGTAAACGAATAGCCTTCTGTTGAATTAGGCGTTAACTTGGTGGAATCTCCAAGTGCAAACTATAGGGAGTAATACAACAAAGAGGTTATTGTGGGAAGAACTCAAGAATCTTAAGCGAGAAGAGTATTGCTCGCTAGTGGGAAAATTCCAAGGTTTGGAACCGAACTCTAGAACTCGATTATGATTAAAGCGAACGTAGCTGGTTACCCCCGACGCCTCTACGATCTCTAAAAGATTGTTGCATACTAGATAACACCCGAATCCAAATGCACGTAGCGCTACATTTGGGGTTTAGCCTGAGATACGAATCTGACATCAAGGAGTAAGCTAATAACTTGCCAAAAATTCTGAGTGAGATAAGTGAAACTCTCACCATGAGGGCACTTGCAAAAGTGCCAAGAGTAGCAGTGTGGTGAGACTGGGCACAAAATGGAAATTAATGAGTTAGCTATACTCAAGAAAGAACCAGGAGATTTTAACTGTGGCAAAGAAATCACGACAAGCATGGATGTCTAAGGACGAATCAAGCAAGTGAATAAGTGAGTGTATGAGTAGAGCTAGGAATACTCCCCAAAAATCCCATTGTTGCCATGGGTACGTTCTACTCTATAACCAGTATTTATCAATTCTTTAGTTACCAACGTCGGCTTAACTTAGTGTCTTTAGCTACTATGCATATACACGAAACAGATTCATGTAGGTTAGAAATGTCTTACTCTATCAAGTTAGCTAACGGGGAATTAGCGGAGTCATGTGAAGTCATTAAGGGTCACCGATACATTCTATTAACCGACTCGTTGCATTCATTTTGTTCGATACCAGTGTCGGTATTAGTTGCATCCCCATAGAATTCGAAATATACTTGGCCTATAGTCAAGTAAACTAGACGTTCCCTCATTCCATAGGACTGGCCGACGATAAATTAGTTGAGTCTGGAGAAGATGTTAACGGATGTACACTCGAACTTCGAGCGCGAAAATTTAATATCGACCTTTTACTCATTCAATTAGGTTGTTACGACGTAGTTTTTGACATAGACTGGTTATCCGATAATCGAGCCGAAATCATATGTCACGAGAAGATCATTCGCATCCCCCTGTCCGACGAGAGAACATACTTTAGTGCACGGGGAGAATTAATACATGCCACTATGAATTATTAATTGCATGACGGCTCGGAAGAGTCTGAGAAAAGGATGCATCGCCTTTCTTGCCCACGGGTTTGACAAGAAGGTCAAGGAGCACAAGTGGAGGACATACCTGTAGTGAAGGAATACCCCGAAGTCTTTCCAGAAGACTTGCTGGGACTGCCTCTACCACGACAGGATGAATTCCGAATCGACCTAGTGCCAAGAGCTGCACCTATGGCGAAAGCTCCATATCTGTTGGCACCCTTAGAGATGCAGGAATTATCCACTCAGCTTCAGGAACAACTTGACAAAGGATTCATTAAGCCGAGTTTCTCACCTTGGGGAGCTCCGGTGTTATCTGTCAAGAAGAAGGATGGAACCTTTCGGATGTGGATCGATTATAGAGAACTAAACAAGCTAACTATCAAGAATCGGTATCCTTTATCAAGGATCGGCGGCTTGTTCGATCAATTACAAGGTTCCAGCTCTTATTCCAAGATTGATCTAAGACCCGGATATCACTAGCTGAGAATTCAAGAGGAAAGCCTTTCTAAGACGGCGTTAGGACTCGGTACGGGCATTATGAGTTCCTTGTTATACCTTTCAGCTTAACAAACGCTTCCACCGTGTTCAAGGATTTGATGAACCAGGTATGCAAATCATAACTCGACAAGTTCGTGATCGTATTCATTGATGACATCTTAATATAGTCATGAACCGAGGTGGAACATGAACAACACTTGAGAACTATTCTGGAGCTACTTAAGATAGAACAATTGTATGCCAAGTTCTCAAAATGCGAATTTTGGATTCGCGAAGTACAATTTTTCGGTCACATGGTGAACGAGAACGGAATACATGTTGACCCAGCTAAGATAGAACCCATAAAGAACTGGAACAGCCCAAAGACCCCAACAGAAGTAAGACAATTTCTGGGTTTAGCGGGATACTATCGAAGATTCATTAAGAATTTTCTAAAATTTCTCAACTGCTAACCTCAGTCACTCAAAGGTTAACAAGTTCGATTGGGGTGAAAAACAAGAAACGACATTTCAGTTACTCAAAGGTAACCTATATCAAGCGCCAATCTTATCACTCCCGGATAGTACCGATGACTTTGTGGTGTATTGTGATGCATCGCACCAAGGCTTGGGTTGTGTGTTAATGCAACGTGAGGAAGTCATCGCGTACGCGTCACGACAGTAAAAGTCCATGAAAAGAATTATACCACCCACGAACTAGCAATAGGCGTGGTGGTGTTTGCTTTAAAGATTTGGCGTCCTTACCTCTATGGTACTAAGTGTACCATATTCCCCGATCATAAAAGTCTTCAATACATATTCGATCAAAAGGAACTAAACATGCACAAACGACGATGGGTATAATTGTTGAACGACTATCATCGTGAAATCAAGTACCATCCGGGCAAAACAAACGTTGTAGTGGATGCTTTAAGCCGGAAGGAACGAGTCAAAACATTTCGGGTACGAGCTTTGGAGTTGACAATTCAAACGACTTTCACCACTCGAGTGCACGATGTATAATAGGAAGCTCTAAAGCCGGAAAAAATTTAAGCAGAATCCTTGCGAGGATTAGAAAAACAAAGGGAAACGAGCAAAGATGACACTTTATATTTCATGTGAAGGATCTGGATTCCATATTTAGGCGGTCTATGAGACTTGGTGCTGGATAAAACACCCAAGCCAAAATATTCAATACATCCAGAATCCAGATAAAATGTATTAAAACTTAAAAGAATACTATTGGTGGCCTAATATCAAGGGAGATATTGCGACCTATGTTGGGAAATGCCTAACTTGTGCATAGGTCAAGGCCGAATACCAAAAGCCGTCTGGCTTATTACAGTAACCCTAGATTCCCATTTGGAAATGGGAACAGATATCAATGGATTTCATCACAAAACAACCACAGACCTCTCGAGGTCATGACATGATTTGGGTTATCTTTGCTCGATTAACCAAGTCAGCTCACTTCTTACCGATTCACGAAAAAGACAGTACCGAGGAGTTAGCTGAACTCTACCTTAGAAAGATTGTGGCACGTCATGGAGTGTATGTTTCAATAATCTCTGACCAAGATGGTCGCTTTATGTCAAGGAATTGACAATCAATTCAAGCATCATTTAGATCTTGTTTAGATCTAAGCACAACATTTCATCTGTAAACCGATGGACAAAGCAAACGAACCATCCAAACGTTGGAGGACATGCTTCGTGCTTGTGTGATGGATTTGGGCGGAAACTGGGATACTCATTTACCTTTGGTAGAGTTCTCCTATAATAACAGTTATCACACAAGAATTAAAGCCGCCCCCATTCGAAGCAGTATTCGAACAAAAGTCCTGATCACCGCTGTGTTGGGCAGAAGTCGGAGACAAACAACTCATTGGCCCCGAACTAGTCCAAGAGACTACTAATAAGATATCGAAGATAAGAGACCGTATCAAAGTGGCTCATGACAGACAAAGGAGCTACGCGGACAGAAGACCTAAACTATTATCATTCGAGGGCGGAGACAAAGTCTTATTGAAAATCTCGCCTTGGAAAGGCGTAGCTAGATTCGGAAACGCGGAAAACTAAAACCGAAATACATTGGGCCTTCTCAAATTGTGGCAATGGTTGGTACGGTTGCTTAAAAACTAAAGTTGCAAAGAAGAACTCAATGCCATACACGACAGTTTATGTGTCGGACCTCAATAAAGAGTCCAACCAACGAAACCGTTATCATCCCAGTTAATGAAATTCACGTAGACGACGAACTCCAGTTTACTAAAGAACCTGTTGAGGTTATGGACTGGAAAGTCCACACGACAAGGAAAAGTCGTATTAAACTAGTAAAGATCCCTTGAAACTACGTCACGGACCCGAGTATACATGGGAACGTGAAGATCAAATCAAGACAAAGTATCCCCACCTGTTTGAAAAGACTCCTGCAAAGGATAACTCAACGTGAATTTCGGGACGAAATTCTTTTTAGCAGGGGGAGAATGTGACAAATGGCAAATAACCAGTGATTCCGTACAAACTAATCACTATTTTATTTACATAATCTCATGCATTTAGCGTAAATTAATTACGTAACTGTGTCGTAAAACAGATAATAGTGTTAGGACAAGAAAACAATGCTAAAACATATGTTGGTTTTCGTCGTATTTCGAAACCAATCAAACAATGTCCTAAAAGTGTTGGTAGAAAGTGTTGCGCGCACTATTCACGGTTACACTATTCATGCCAGCAAACCGTGAAAAAAAAACGAAACAATTAAAAACGACACACAAACAACATGACTGAGTCCATATACATAAGAAAACACTAATATGAAAACATATCTTGCAAAAATATAAGACTTTCCGGTACAACGCCCTGATCACTAAAACGTCCGTTTCGCTAAAAATATGACAATTTTAACTCGTCCGAAACTATAATTAAGCATTTCTGGAACACCGGAATTATGACAATTGATGACATATACACTAAAACACATTGGGAATATCATTGTAGGGTCCAAAATTATAAGCTCCCGGTATTATATCGCCATTCATATAACTAGTCCGTTATCGACCCGAAAGACTAGTACGCGGTATTTTTGTCACAAAACAACCAAACGAAGAAGCTGGTGAACTAGTTAAGCTTATTTTAGGACTCGGAATCGCTTCATGCATCGCTTGACGGCGGGATGACAACTTGCGACAAAACTCCGTCGGTACGACACAAAAGTGTCGTAAACTCGCCGACGACCAAACGGAAGACATCTAAAGCGTCGAAATACAATTTCTACTAGTTAAGTGAACTAGTTAATGTCGATTATCATTCCGAATCCCTAATAACCCCTTAATGGTGCAATTAAACCCTTAATCACCGTACTTTGGTTAATTACCAAAATATCTATATTTTTAAGACTTTTTATAAAAAAAAAATTACACTTTACCTCCCCCCATTTATATAAAAAGTCAAAGTGGGTCCCACCCACTAAATATTTGGTTGAAAATAATAAGATTTCAAGTATGGTGGAAATTAATGGAAGTAAGGCTTATAAGTCTTGAAAAGATCTTGGAAAATTATAACACCTACATACACCATCATCTATCATTTAATTTTTCACAAAAGTTGAAACATAAAAACCTCCATTTTCTTTCCCTTGTTCACGGCTCCAAGACACCACCACATACACCACCATAAATCACCATTAAACACCATAAATTACCCACATTCAAGGCACTTTAAGTTCATTAATGCAAGGATTAAGCATGGAGAAGCATTAGGGAGTTCTTTGGAGCCTTAATCACTTCTTAATCACCTTGTTTAGCTTGTGCAAAGTTGTAAGCCTTCTTTAAACCATTTTTAAGCTTCTTATTATGTATAGATTATGGAAGTACAAGTTGATCATCTTAAATATTAATAAAAATCACACCAAAAACCCTAATCTCAAAGCTAATAATCTACTAATCTAAACTTATTATGTGGTTATTTGTGTAGATTAGTGTAACTAGTTAGTGTAATCTTGATTATTATGTTGATTTTGTTAAGATTAGTGGTTTAAAGTTTATATTTATGATGATCTTGTGATTAGTTTCATGTAGTATTTTAGATTAGTGTTAATCTAGCCATGTTACACTTAAAAATGTGATTTAAACATGTGTATATTTAAATCACACAAGATCATCAACTTCAAAGATTATGAGCAATTGTATATAAACTTGATTAAGTGACCCTTGAAAGATTAAACGAAGAATAATCACGGGACAAGGCTTTTAACAACACTAATGAACTTGATTTTTTTGACATAAAATAAGTTTATGTGATATTAATTATCAAAAGTGTTATGTAAAAGTCTTGGAATTTTTTTTTACATAAAGATGTGTGAATCTTTAAAAGTGAAAAACAATTATAATCAAGTTTATGTAAGTAATTAACTTAAAAAAATGGTTAACTTTGAAGACTTGGAAGTTTAAGCAAAATAATGCTCATGAGAATCTTTGAAGGAATAAGTATGATTAGTGATGTAAACATAAGTTTAGTGATGTTTGGAAATTGATTATTGATTTAAACGCGTTTTTTGTAACGTGGGAAACGTCATAGTTTTAGGGGAAACTATGATGAATTTTTCTAAAAATCTAATCGCGATTAAAGAGGGGATTAAAGGGTGATTAACAAGGTTAAACGCGATTAGTGGTCTTTAACGTCTTATGAAAACTTTGATGGGAATATTTAAGGTTTAAATATTCAAGAAGTTCTTATGAACTTAAACTTATATTTTTACAAAAATAAATGGTTAAAAATGTAACCATATATGTATATATAATTTTTGGTAAAAATTATATATATATTTTTTAGAAACATGTCAAGTGCGTATAATATGTGCTATATGTGCATGTATTAGATACCTAGAGGGTGATCAAAATAAATACACATACATGTTCCTACATGGTCCAAGAAATGCTAGTAAATCGGACAATTAAATAAAATGCCCGAAATGCAAATACATAACACTTGAAGACAACAGATTGGGCGTATCGACATCGTGAGCAAGTTACTACAAAGTCGAGTCTAAAATAACATATTTTAGACATTAAAACGAGCACATATCTAAACGATCAATAACACGAATCCGGAAAGTCGAAAACTATACAAATTACCAAGTATATTTTTCATAGGAAAAATGAACTTATTTAAAGTTTACTACTTGGTAACATTTTGGTAAAAAAAAATTGCAAGATTATGTTAATGGACTCCTAAAGTTAGAATTGGGCATATCAAAGCTAGTAATGGGCTAGGCCCAAATTCCTTAATACTTGGGCTAGGGCCCAATAACGATATAGCATGGGCTCGGCCCAATAACAATAAAACATGGGTTAGGCCCAATAACATAGATAACATGGGCTCGGCCCAATGACATGGGCTCGGCCCAATAACATTAAAACATGGTTTAAATACGATAACATAGATGACATGGGCTCGGCCCAATGACATGAGCAAAGGCTCAATGACATGCGTGCACTGCACGAGGACATGTGAAGAACGAAGCCCGTTCACATATAAGTCAATACACATAAAACACATGAATACGCTTATGAATTCAATACGTATAGAATATATGTATATACATAACAATCGAGCGAGTAAACTATCAACGCTCTAAAATACAAAGTTGTTCCAAAGATGACAAACGAGAACATAATAAAGAATTCAAGATGAACAACTTGTACGAGGTCCGAAAGACCTAGTGTCTAACGAGATTAGTACACATGTAGGTTATTGACACGTACGGATGCTCACTTCGATATCATAATACACGGAACGCAAACTTGTGAGTTCATGTCCCTCCTTTCACTGTTTTCAATGTTTTGTTTTCAAAAACATCGAGGGGAAATACATGCTAAAACAATTGGTATGTTAGTTACGGAGTAGTAGATAACATGATCAATGTGCATAAGTAGGGAGATAACATTAGTAACCATTAATCACTTAGTGACCAAGGTGCAAAAGGTGTAGATCTATTGGGCTTGAGGCACGCCCTACTCCTAGTTGTTAACCGTGGAGTGCTTTTGTGATCCCAAATGATAACAAAGTGTTCTCGGTTTGGTTATTTACTTATGGTACATTATGTCAGGGGCTCGCTACCCACTGATAGATCCTTAACAGACTCCATGAATGAATCAGAACATACCATGATTACAAGATTTCATTTTCATGAATACTACGATTACAAGATTTCATTTTCATGAATACTACGATACCAAGATTTCATTTTCATGACTACTACGATTACATATGATAACAAAAATTGCATGAACTCGCTCAACTTTTGTTGACTTTTTAAAACTACATGTATTTCAGGAACCAAGTCTTGAGCCGGTGATACATGATTGGATGCAATGATTACCTTTCTTGCGTCACACGCAACACGCTTTCGCAACTAGCAGGGTGTGACAATGCTTTGGATTACTTCTTCCTTCAATGGCAAGTCATCT
The DNA here is from genome assembly GCF_002127325.2 of Helianthus annuus. Taxonomy (NCBI): domain Eukaryota; kingdom Viridiplantae; phylum Streptophyta; class Magnoliopsida; order Asterales; family Asteraceae; genus Helianthus; species Helianthus annuus. Next base: position 109,921,527 of record NC_035440.2, read on the forward strand.
AACAACTGTTGGTTCTAAGGTCTGCTCACTACTATGCTCTGCTGGATTATAAAGACTGTTAAAGATAAACCACTGAAAGAAGTCAAAGGTCTGCTGGAAGTCAAAGGTTTGATCACCCTTTAAAGAAAGTCTGCTAAAGCTTCATCAGATGTTGAGCTCATCAGAAGATAGTATCAACAGAGTCTTGTAATCAATATTTGTAATATGTAACAGTGTTTAGCATAAGCAGTGTTTAGAGGTTGTTAGTATTGTTAGATGTCAATGTCTCGGTGACGTTAACAAAGATCCCATAGTGGTTAGGTTTGTACTATAAATAGACAGTGCCTGTACTATTCTATTAGATCACTTCACCCTTGGATTTTGTACGAACAAACTCTGTGATCTCAGGCTGAGGGGTAGTTGTAATTCATGCATACATGAATCGTTGTGTAATACAATCATTCGACTTAAAGTATTCATGATGAAAGCATGTCTTCCATTGTTTGTGTTATAAAGTTTTCTTCATTCCGCTGCATATTATTATTCATCTTATTATCTTTTTCCATTGTTCATCTTTAAAACAAATACAAACAATTCAAACTCAATTCCTAACAGGGTTCATGTTTAGAAGAAGAACAACTAATATGCAAAACGTTCTTCTCTATAAACAAAATGACAATCCACAAAAAGATTAACTAGAAACATCCTTTATTTTTAAGATGAACATGTTATTATGAAACAAATAACTTCATACAATTACTATTACTATTACTATTATTACTATATATTGATTTTACAAAGGAAATGAATAGTGATAATATTATATAATAATAATATATTCATATAATAATACTAATTATTATTATTTTTTTACTTTCTCAGTTGGATAAGTTTGGTGCCAACCAATACTGGTATCGAAAATACAGGTACGGTCCGGTTCATTATCGGTACATGAAGGTACAAATCGGCACCATTCTGATACAAAAAACGCCAAAAGTCGGTACCGGATTGAGTTTGAAAATCTTTTAGTTCGGGAAATTCGGTACTGCTACACGGTACCATCTGCTCATCCCTGGTCACGGGTGGTGTACAAACAACAATGATATCGTACAATTTTTTCTTCTTGATTTTCTTCAACTTTTAATGATTTCTTTTTTAGTTTCAGAGGTAGGGATGAGCTCAGTGACAACCGATACCAAAAATACCGGTTGCGGTACCGGCATACGAAGGTAAAAATCGGTAGCGAACCGGTACTAGGAACGACAAAAGAAGTTCGCCGCAACGCGGCTAGCGTGATAAATCTAGTTATTCTTAACAAATCCATAATATACATAAAAATTAATTAAAAAATAAAGAAATAAGTTTCATGAGCTAGTCCTAAAGTTGAACCATTCTTTTGTTTTGTTATTATGTATTTGATATTCTATTATTCTTCATCTGCCAATTGTCCATATTCAATCTCATGACTCATCTTCTTTAATAAAGAAATAAGTTTCATGAGCTAGTCCTAAAGTTGAACCATTCTTTTGTTTTGTTATTATGTATTTGATATTCTATTATTCTTCATCTTCCAATTGTCCATATTCAATCTCATGACTCATCTTCTTTAACATTTGTCAACTCTTGTGGATCATACATGAACACAACATGCTAGAATATGAAACTAACTTATGTATTGATGTGCATCTAATCTTACTTCTAATTCGGTGACATAAAAACCATTATATTTGATTTTGTGCCATTAGAACCTTCATATGATGCATCAAACCTTCACAGTATATATCAACAAACTTTCGTTTGTAAATTTGTTTTTCAATGTACTAAATATTCCAAATTTTTAATTTTTAATCACTGTTTATCAACTTTTTTTAAAATATACGTTTTACGTTGTTTATTACATAGGAATAAAAAATATCAAGTTGTTAAATAAGACCAAATATGTGACCAAGTACATGAGAATCAATAGAAGATCCCTTTTAAATTTTAATACATTTGAGACCAATTCACAAATAATGGCCACGTAATTTTCATGTCAAAATTGTATGCTTAGTCGTATTTATCAATTTTTAAACATAACTAACTTCTAGAAAGATTCTTAGCCGCCTTATTTTTAAACATAACTAACTTATAAAAAGATTCTTAGCCGCCTTATTTTAAACTTTTTTTCAAACATAATTAAGGAGCCGGCTTGAATTGAAAAATTATAAAGATATCAGCATTTACCTTTAATTTAAGGATTAATAGTTCACATTAACATTTCAAATTTTATATTTTTTAAAGTTAAATCGTCTCAAACTCATCATACGAGAAAGGAATTTCAAGCTCAACAAACAACTCACTTAGATGGTAATCGAGCAAAATGATTCAACAACATGAACAATTTTATATAATTAAGGCTTCATTTTGTTCCAACAAACATGACTCATTGGGAGCAATTTTTATACCCAACAATTTAGAAGATCATTATTTAAGCTTAAATGCATGTTGATTTTTCACTGTGAAAGTATAAACTGTAGCATGTTATATGATCAAATTGCTGATGTAAATTGCTATAAGAGTTGTGTTTAAATAAGGGATGAAATTGAAATTTTACAAAAAAAAATGAGGGCCAAGTGGCATCTTTTAACTCGCTAAGGTACTATTTATCATTTCAATTATGTATAGTATATATACTAGGGTACTATTTATCATTTCAATTTTATATAGTATATAATATAATTTTATATAGTATATAATATAATAGCAACATGTTATGCTCCTAGGGTTCCCCACTCCTCGCATCATGCAGTAATAGAGGCGTGGTGTTCCCCGCCACCTCATAGCTTAACATCAACTTCCATCCCCACATCTTCCCTAAATTCTTTATCCAGATGACCTGCAGTGTTTCCTAACACTCCTGTTGGATTTTTGATGAATTGGAGGGGGGGGGGGGTGTTCTGGCGCGGTGTTTTATCACTGCCACCTTAGCTCCCCCATTGAATGATAATGCTAATATTATAGCCTAAGAAATCAATCTTGGAAAACACGTAAGTTTGATCTACTTTACGGATAATATCTTGAATCAATTTACAAAAGAAAAACGAGGTTAAAATATCATTATTAAATACTACTTCAATAGGACAGCGGAACTCGTCAAAGAGAAATCTTATCTTTGGATAACAAGTAGATCTAATTTTTGTAACATCGATTGGATTAGATGGTCCGATTTTAATACTTAGGATGTTATCTTTTAATTTTCGAAGTTTTTTTTTTTTTGACCCGGTTTCTATTTTTAATAGAAGTTTCACTGTTAAAAAAATAGTGTAAACGACTGATATAAAGTGTCAACAAGCCCACCAAACCCTATAGTTCAACCAATGATTTCAATAGCAACGTCATTTTGTTGTTTCACATCAATATGACCGATTTTAGGAATCTTATTTAACATATGTAATTTCAAAAATCCAGGTTGGGTCACGGAGATGTCGGGTGTGCGAGTTAGAGGAAGAGGCAGGAGACCACTTGTTCGTTTCATGTGGCTTTGTACAAGCAGTTTGGGACCAGGTTTCGACATGGTGTAGGCTGCCTCCAGTGTTCGCTTTCGAGGCTAGGGACCTCCTGAACTTACATCGATATTTGAGGGACTCGCGCAAATGGAAGAAAATACTGCAGCTAATCACGCACACGGCTATCGGGTGTATTTGGAAATATAGAAATGACTTGATTTTCAATAAAAAAAAACAAATAAATCTCGCTAGGATGCTGGAAGAGATGGAATTGTCCAGCTTTTTTTGGTCTCGGAGTCTAGCAAAGGCGACTGAACTTACGTGAGATCAATGGCGAGAGTTTCAGTTACGTTGTATTGGTGTGTAAGGTTTTGTAGCATGTGTTTGGTGTATGCACTGTTATGTTTTTGCTAATGATTTATTGCCATAAACTTGATGAAATGAAAAGTTTCTTTGTTGCCGTTAAAAAAAAAAGAGTAAAGTGCACTTTCAGTCCCTAAGGTTTAGTGGTTATTGCTGTTATTTACAAAACTCAAATTTTTTGCAATTTTAATACCAAAGTTTCTGTTTTATTGGGTTTTTGGTCCACCATACTAACTCCATCCAACTCATATGACAAGGATTTAGAGTAAATTGCAATTTTAGTCCTTATGGTTTGATTTAAATTGCAATATTTTACAAAAAAAAAAAAAAAGTCTTAACAAAACACTTTATAAAATATAATTATTGCACTTTCAATCCAATCACTTAACAAGGTTATATCAATCATGTTACCTTATTGAAATAAAAAGAACAAATTACACTTTATATTATACTTGTATTAAAAATGTAAAACACAAAACATAAAATAAATAATTAAGAGTTAAAGAATAAAAAAATCCAAAATAAAATGTTTGTCTTATGTCATGATGTTACATATTTCTTTTCATATGTGATTTATGGTTTTAAAAATATTACAATAATATTTATTATAGAGTTTATTTCAAATAGTTTTATGGTACAAATTTTCATAAAATTTTTATTAAATTAACTGATTGAAATACTAATTTAGAAAACAAATAGACTACTTATCTTGTTCACATATATTTTTTTAACAACAAATTTGGATCACTGACGGACCACTGAAGTATCATCGTGTCACCAGCGAAACCATCTCATCATATCCATCTCCTGTAGGCATAATGCCTATACACCAATTTAAAAGGAAACTCAATTCATAATAAATCATAGTAATTTTGGATCCCACGAGGGCTGGTGGTTGTTGGCTAGGGTGAATAGGGTTATGGGTTAATATGCTTGTTTTACTTTTCAATTATTTATGTTACTTAATTTTATAATAAGCTTGTGTTTTTTTATTTTAAAAATTGTGCATGATGTTGGGTCAAAGCACGTTGTATTTCGTAGTAGTTTACGTTAATTTTATTGCGTTAAACATGTTAAGTTGTAGTTGTTTATATATTTATTGTGTGTTGGTATTTTTCGCTTAACAGGTGTTAAAAAGGCTTAACGAGAGAAAACGAGTTAAAAAACGGGTTTGGCAGGTTAACACAGGGCTGGTAGCATGAGAAAGCCAACATTGTGACTCAGGCAATACGCGACAAGACCTGGATAAGGTTCCTCGACCCGCCTGAGGGTTTAAAGTTAAGTCGGTTAATTATTACACCCTCGCGACACGCGGGAGGTGTTTTGGGAAGTGCCGCGCGCCGTGAGTTCCAATTGCGGGAAAACTTATATATTGGGCCATGTTGTGTTTTTTGGGTATCATTCTTTCTCCAACCGTCTCATACGAATAAGAGGGCAATTTTAGCACCATTCTTCCAACTTTGAAGTGGTTTTCTCATGTATAATCCATCCCCAATCAAGATTGAAGCTGTGAAGATAATCATGCGCGGGTAAATGCTTGTAACTTCCACTCGGATGAATGATTGTCTCAGTTTTCATTGAACTTTGTTTGTGGATTCTTTTTAACTGGTAAATCTTTACTACTTGTATTGAATTTGTGAAACGTTTATTATATTTGAATTGTTTGTCATTTATCAAGCGTATTGGCAACTTCCTTGCGTAGTTAGCGGGTTAGTAAATTGGTGGGTAATTGATATAATCAAACGGATTATTAGATTGTATGGTGAATCTTAAAAACTATATATCTCTAATAATTAATCAAATTCATTAATCCCAAAGCCATGTCTATGTGGTGTTATGAATCTATAAACGGGTTTTTGTGTTAAAACGGACAATCAGGATTCCGAGTGGTGGTTGCTTTTTCTCATATTGATCACAACTTTCTTAATTTCTTTTCTTGTTTTTGAAATAAATTAATCAAACCCCCAATTTAGATAAGTTTAGTTTTAATTAAAATCTTCTACACTAACAACAAATTCTCCGTGGATACGATACCCTACTTATGCTATTTATATAGTTTATTTAGATTTTTGATTGACCCTTACGACAGTTATCAGTGCACTAAACAAAAAAAAAAAAAGCTAAAATATCCTTTATTCTAACTTAAAAAAATTAAATGCAGTCAAGTGATTATATTGAAAATGCAAAGATTAAAAACCATAGAGTATTTTTAGCAAGATATTTCATTTTTGTAAAATATTGCAACTAGGACCAAACAACAGGGACTAAAATCGCAGTTTACTCAAGGATTTAGCTATAAATTGGATGGAGTTAGTGTGGTGAATTAAAACCACAATAAAATAGAAACCTTGGTATTAAAATTGAAAGACATTTAGATTTTTTAAATAATGGCAGTAACAACTAAACCACAAGGACAAAAAACGCAATTTACTCAAAAAGAAAAAGAAAAAATGCATGTTAATCATTATTTAGTATTATTAATCCCCCACGTTGCGGCAAGGTTAAACTGTACCAAGTAACACCAATGTCATACCACCATCAGTAACCATCAACACCAGAAATACTCGTAAAAAACGAATGAAAAGTGTCACCTAAAAACGTTGAACCACGCACGTCCCTTGCGGAGTGTTAATGCGAAACGTAAAACATAAAAAGGATTAACTAAGTTGATATAGGATCCACGCGTTACGATGGGGTCGTTAAATGATACAAAATAGACGTAAAAACGTTAAATCGCACACGCACATGCAGCGCGTTAAGTTGCAAAATTTAGACCGAAACGTAACACAAAAATATGTAAAAGATGAAAAGTATAGGGGATCAAATTTGAAAGTAAAAAGTGTTAGAATTAAATTGTAAAAGATAAAAGGTATAGGGATTAAAAGTAAAAAAAAAAAAAAAACAATTTAATAAGAAACAAAAAACATATTCACAAAGCATATGGTACAACAATCAATGCATAAATAACTTGTTAATTAATACAAGCTATATATACAACCATGAGATACACAACATACCCACAAAGCTTGATATACAATCTCTAATGCAATAAAATGTTACAAATTTATGTTATATAATATAATATAATATAATATAATTATATTATATAAATTTATATTATATAAATTATCTTCAAAGAATCAACCTTTGGGGAAGACATTATTGGTTAGCCATTGACTTTTCCCTTTGAATTGAAATCTCAATATATTTAAAATTATAAAAATCAACATATATAAATTTTGTCATCGTTATTATTTATCTTATAATATTTCTAAACATCATACCACAACACCACATGTAGTCAATTGTGTAAAATGTTACCAAAACTTAATGAAAATGAGATCTAGTGATCTACTATGATGAAGATGTTGAGGAAATCGTTTGGGTGATTGATTTATAATTGACAAGGAAGTCCAATAAATCAGATAAAACTATAACTAAATATGTCTTAAATTCAAACTTATGCAAGTGAGTATTTTACTCTTAATGGTGTAAAGTTGAATAGACGTAACATTTGATGTTAAAAAAAATGAATCTTAATATAAAACAAAGTAATTTATAGGTAACAGGATTACTATTATTGATCATTGTTTGGTAAATTGTAAATAACATAAATTAATCGTGTTTGACATGTTTATAATATAGAATAATATTTTAAATAATTTTAAAAGATAGAAGTATAAATGCTAAATTATTTAAATAAATTCACCTCTATATAATATAAATTATAAATGCTATATGGTCAAATTAAACTCTAAATAACTTTATTGTATAATTACTCATGTATAGTAAATATGATGAATTTGTTATTGTGATAAACTAGTAAATTTTCTCGAAGAACTTTACGTCACGTCGAACACCAACTTAAACTTATACATATACATAAAAATAAGTACAAAATTATGTTTTTTAAGTTAAAAAAGGTACCGCGTGTTGAGGTGGCACCGACACGTAAAGTAAGTTGAACTTATACAGTCTAATGAAAACGTATTATATTTGACCCGACTTGTTATAAAACAAAATTTATGTCAAAACGTAGACCAACTAAAAACGTACATAAAAAAACATATTATACCCGAGCTTACCAATTTTCAAAGAAACATAACCAACTTGAATTTATACTGACATACACATAAAAATAAATATGTAAAAAATAATATAAGGTTTTCAGAAAGTTAAAAAATTTTAAGTATTAATACTAACTATAGAAGTGTAAAGGTTAAAAAATCAAAAAATACTAAAAAAACAAAATAAAAAAATAATGGCCAACTTGAAGTTACTGTATACGTAACTTCAAACTCTTAACTATATAGAATAGAATATGAACTTTTATTTTCATTACTTATTTATGATTGAAAATGTTGTTGCTAGAATATATCTATCTATACTTTCTATAAAAGGAGAGCATGTCCAATAAGGCTTTTCTTATGTCATTATTACATCATAATGCCTAATATTAAAAGACTTTAAAATTCAAAGTTGGCCCACATTTAAGATGCAAAGGTCTGCTGAGGGAAATGTCTGCCCATATCAAATAACATTTAAACTTTTGTTTAAACATCTGCCCTCAACATTTTATAATCAAACACCGGTTCTCAATAAATATCTGTTGAGATTCAAAATTCTGGCTCCACATTCAAAATTTAAAATTCAAACCATATATTCTAATCCTATAAATAATGGTTAATAATCTGGCTCCACATTCAAATCTCTCCCGCTCACATCTGTGATCGTATCTCTCCCTCTCAAATGCATCTTTCTCGTGATTCAGCCGCTAATCTCCGATTACACTTCTTTGTTCGAAAGTTTGTTGATTATGTTTACATGTTATCGTTCAAGTATCATTGTTCCAACATCGTCGTTTCAATGAAGGTTCCCATCACACATCAACCTTTCAATATCACTGTCTACTTTCTCTCAACTCTCTATCTCTAAAACTGTAGATATAGAGAAGAGGATGAAGACTGTAACACTCGGCCTTCACAGTGTAAACACAAACCCTGTTAACTTGGACTTTTCGTTTAAGTTCAGGTAAACCAAGGGTCTCAAAATTTCATAGACACTCAAGGAATCGTATCACAAATGAATAACTAATTATGAGAAATTCTATGCTAGGCGAAGTGAATATAGACTACGTGAATCTGTATGTTATGTGAATTGCGTGCTACACGACTTTATGTGCTATGTGACTTGCATATTCGTTTTGTGAAATTCCATGTAATTACGTATAAAACTAAGTTATTAACGAATTTATAAATAAGCGCGTATCGTATATCTTAGCTCAAATTTCGAGGACGAAATTCTTGTAATATGGGGAGAATGTAACAACCCGTACTCCCGGTCCCAATAATCGAGAGCAAGTTATTTTATTGTTATTATTATTACTACTTAATATTATTATTATTATTTATTTATTAAATAATAATAACACGTGAAGAAAGATTCGTTTCTTTACATATTTAGTTATTGTTATATTTTAAATAATCAGGCCTGTTTGTTTTAGCGAGACACATAAACATATAACGGGTTCACGCTCTTGGGCTAGTCCCAACCCAACTTAACTAAACTCCTTATCCCTTGCCTATATAAACAATACCATAACCCTAGCCTAAACCCCATAATACACACACATCAACCGCATGCACCCCTACCATTTCCCTCTTCCCTCTCTCGATTACACACCTGCCATCGGAGAAACTCTGTTCGGCCGGCACCGTTCACCAGCGACCTCTCCGTCGCACACCCTTGATTCCTCCTTCTTCACCGGCCATGAACACAGCTCTGCCTCCCTCATCTCCTCTCGGTTTCATGGCATGAAGTCCACAGCCGGTCACTGATAATACACCGTCTTTCCCTTGTCCTCTCTGTTAACCCCTCTCAGGTCCGGTCAATGCTGGTTGTCTTTACGTCGACCCACCGGTAACGGAATGATAACGATGATGATGAACTACAGTCGATGATGACGAGGTTGTGATGAATGGTGAAGGATGACAACGACGGTGGTGACTATGCCAGGTAAGTTCCAGCTTCGGGTTCGAGTTCGTTTTGGTTTCGGTTCGTCTGGGATGGTCAGACTCCAGCGGGTTCGTTTCGATGTGGGTCGGGTTCGGCTCAGGCAACCACTCAACAGATTCGGTTCGGGTCTCGTCTGGTTCAGTCTTGGGTCGCACAACCACATGTTCCTCACCATTCGGGCAGTTTTGTACCTGTGTTTTGGTCTTGTGTAATAGTTGACAGTTTGTTCGATCCATGTGTGTGTTACTGTTTGATGACTTTGGATGTTTACCTTATGTGCTATCAATTGGTATGTTTATTAGATGAATCGGTGATACAGATGCATGCATGATGATGATTGATTTGACTAAGGACTGCCAGCAAGATAGGAATGTAATCGGCCATGAAACATGATTGCTGTTTGATTATATTACATGATAAGGATGTTTATATGCTGAGTTGTAATATGCCACTCATGATTAGCTGTTAGATTTACATATGCCTTTATTGAATTGATTAAATTGATTTCTTAATACATTGTGTAACCTATAAATGATAAATGAGATTGGGGATTGTTATTTGTTATTAAATGGGCCGCACACAATTGTCGAACACACATATATATTTTAGTTTAGTAAATTTGGACCACACAATGTTGTTAAATCATGAATTCATTGGGCTGCAACTTTTAAATTGGGATGCATTGGTGGGCCTAAGTCTTAATGTATATGGGCCTAGTTAACAATAATGAAATATACATGTTTGTGTTGTGGGCCGAGGTGGGTTAGATGCTTGGGCTGGACTCGGGCCGAGCAGCCCCATGTGTTGGCATTGTTTGTTGGGCTGGATACTTTGGGTAAGACTTACTTCCTTTGGGCCGATTGTAGTTTGGACCATAGGTTTATCGAGCCAAACTTGATTAATGAATTCTTATATAGTATGCTAACTAATTAAACTGGTGTACAGGTTAAAGAATGTTATTATATGTATGTTTTGTGCGTCATTACGATGAATGAACCTGTAATGTGGAAAATACGTATGACCCGAATATGCAATTATAACTGGTGTGATATTATGTGCCAAGCTTGTACATTACTTGCATAATGAAGATATGTGATTTATGTGAGTAAAATAACTGACTGGAATTGGAGCCATACTAGGATTGGATTGATCAAACTGTAAACACATACTTTAATCTTACCGAGCAAACCAAGGCGAGTTCACACTTTCCACAAGGCATGGGATTCCCAAGGGTTGGGAATGGGTAAAGGATTTAAAATGAAACTGCGTGATCTCCTGGTTTGGGACACGTACACACCCTCTTTATTGAAGGGTGGCAACACGTGATAAGAATATAATCGGAACCTGCGTAATCTCATGGTTTGGGGATTACGTACACACCCTCTTTATTGAAGGGTGACAACACGGATACTAGACCAAAACTCTCTATCATGAAGTCCCTCCTTTTTATATCAAATTAATCGTCGGGCCAATGGCGAGCGGGTCATTAGTTAGATAGCGCTATTTAGGTTTGACAAGCCTCACACCGTGCCGCAGAGGACGGGCGTGAACTAATGGATCTGGGCACTAGTCAATGATGATAGACATTGACGTCAGGGCACCAACTTACTTTAGTCAGTGGTCGATATGGTAAACGGGTCTAGTGGTTCACATGGGGAAGCCCCCACTGATTATGGATATGGATTGGGAAATAAAGATACTGGTTATGGTTGGGAAAGAAGGAACTGGTTAATCATAATTTCAACTATGGGGTAACCCCCACGGCAAGTAAGCCAGCTAAGGAAAAACTATGTTTTTGAAACAACTTAAAATGAACACCCAACTGTGAACTCGCTCAACTTTGTTGTTGATTCGTTGTTACATGCCTTGCAGGCCTTTAGGTGCATATCATTGGAACTTGCTGTCTGGGAAGCTGGAGTGGTCATGGGTCGAGATACATGGAAACACAATACAAGACTAATGGCTTCTACATGTGGTTTATAAACACTTAACGAATGATTTATGCTTCCGTTGTACACTGTGAATTATTTGTAACGTTGTAACATTTAATGATAATAAATGAAAGCTTTATTTAAATATAACTATGAGTCCAATGTGATTGGTGGCTAGATCCTGGTACGTCACACGCCCCGCGATAATTCCGCATGTGGTATTTTGGGGGTGTGACAGATTGGTATCAGAGCCATTGGTTATAGTGAACTTGGTTTTATTTAAAAAGGGGAAAAACGTTTTTGTAAAATCAGACTATAACCGAACAGTTCTGAAGACGTGAATACGACCATGACACTCAGCTCCAGATTGCAAGGTTCGTCTCTCGTATACTCATTGTACTGCATAACTAGTGAACACCTACATATGATATTGCATGTGATTGCACGTTTAGCACAACAGTACGAATTCATGTATACTTGCATGTGTATGTGACTGATAGGGTGGTATTTCCCTAAACCTTCATGACTTACACTTCGTGATACCCTTTGTTTGCTACTCGAGTTTGAGGAACCATTTGACATGAGTTAAGAGGAGCTGAGATGAGCATGCAAATCACAATATTATTGTGGGTGCACACATAATAATAATGGTGGGGTGCATGTGAGTCCCACTAAGGCTTAACAAGTGGAAAAGGGGTTCTGTACCGTCATTTGATCGATGTGAAACATGACAAACCTATAGGGGTCATAGCAGTAATTGTCCCCTACTCGAACGTGAACTCTTCATTCATCTTTGGATCCCTTCGAAACTCGATGCTATCGAGTGTTACCTGAACACCCATCTGAACTCAGCGAACCGTGTAGAATGTTAGGTGCTTATACGAACGTCCATGTGTTGGATGTCGCAGCGTCGAATGATTGATCGATATCTTTCTCACCTTTCTCCATTTGCTGGAACTTAACGTATTGACGCCTTAAATTCTGAAGTGCGATCACTTCTGCAACACTCCCGCAACATACTGCGTATTACTCGAACCACTTGCAACATCGATGAGTAGGAGGTTGAGCGTAGTACTTTACCAAGCCCAGTACTTTGACGACCCTGATTACCGGCAACGAACATCAGCGGATTGATTTCAATCGAGCCCGTAACCCTAGTCAGCGAATTACGGGAGTCAACTCTTACGAATCAATCGAGGCATAAGTGATGATAATTGACCTTAGTGTGGTATGTGAAACTCCCTGCACAGTGAGTAGTACCTTAGCACGTATCATGGAATGTGAAGAGGTGGACCCCGTTGGTAAAAGGGCGTAGAGCCCCATTTCAAACAACAGCATTAGAGGCAACAGTCACGGCAACAACAAGGTATTTGTAATTGTAACCAACAGTATGGAAAGTGAAGGTGCCTACGGCATGGAGTGGCCGATGTTAAATCCAACGACAACAACCAGGGGAACGACGGCCGTATTGGAAATCCTCGCAACGAGTACATCAACACGGGAAATGATGCTCATAGAGGGACATTAGGGATTGGCGTGGGCGACGCCGGGATTATAACAACATGGTGGCCTACGTGTTCTTGGTGATTAATCACTCCGCCACTGTTCTGCTTAACCCTGATGCTTCTTGAAATCCAACCTGTTGTGGAATCGGCTGATGGCAAGACAATGGAAACCTCATATGATCGTTGGGATGCAAACCCGACCTTGTGGGACAAGTGTTCGACATCAACCTTTCTTCTGTTGTTCTTGATAGATGTACCCTGTGAAGAGAAGATTCTACGTATCCCTCTCCTAGTGGAGGATTGTTATCTGTTCTAACGCGTCAGAGTGGCGCAGAGGTTAGCCTCAATTCAGCAGTGAAGGCCAGAAGTGTCCACGAAAGGATTATCCCGCTACGATAGCACTCGTTACTAATGTTAGGGCTAAGGAAAAGAGGATCGAGGATCCACCAATTGTTCGTGATTCCACCCAGCATGCTACGGGGGAAACTATCAGGTTTACTTCCACAACTATTAGACAGACTCTCAGTTTGATCTCACGCCAGAGGCAGCCCTGATTCTTCGTATCTCTTACCATCTTGCACCAGGAGGGTTGCGAGAGTTGTCAAATCAGCAACAGGGACTGTTGGACAGGAGCTTTGTCGGACCTAGTTTTTGCTTTGGGGAGCCCCGATTATATCCAGGAAGATATGTTGTATCATTGGATATGTGTGCTGATTATAGAGAACTCAACAAGGTGACAATCAAGAACCGTTTGCTTCGACCATGTAGTAACACCCTTTTAACCAGTTGTGAGGAACAAGCTTCCATTCGAGGATTAGCTAGAGAACGAACTATCATCAGGTGGAACTCCAAGAGGAGAATGCTCTTAGAACAACATGTCGAACGCAATGCATCCATTTCAACTTTGTACATCATGATCATTGAGTTGATCAGCACACCAGTAGCTTCATGGATCGCATGAATCGACCGTATTTGTGGACAAGGTTCTGAATCCTGACCAGGAGAATGGAACGCCATGGGTGGCATTTGTATCTTATTTTAGAACTTCTGAGGGAGGAGCCACTCTCCGCAAAGTCTTAATAAATGTAATTTATGGGTTCGAGAGGTACCTTTTGGGCATATAATCAGCGAAGTAGGAATATGCGTAGATCTCGCTAAGGTCCGTCTTGGTTGGAAACGGATCGACACCAAAGAGTCCGAAGGTCGCGCAGCTTAAATCTCTCTAGCACAGTAGGGTGCTGTGTTCGTGAAAGACAGAACAGGAGGACGTCTTTTCAGCTTTCGAATCCCAACTCTGCAATACACTGAACATCGTCTTTACCAGAGGGTGTGGGTGATTCAGTGGTATATCCTTATGGTTTGAATCAGAGTCCCAGTTACACGTCGACGAAACACAAGAGAGTGATGATTACGTAATAGAGTTACCAGAGGAACTGCACGACACAACCGGCGGTGGAAACCGTGGTCTTTAGATTTACTTGGAGGCATTACCTGGACGGTACCGAATGCGTTACCTAGACCGATCACAAGGGCCTCCCGTGAATCGATGTTCGAAAAAGCTAAAGCATGCAATGACATCGCTGGATGGAACTTCTGGATGTATACGACTATGAAACCTGAACGTGCACGAGCCTTGCAGCTCACTATCGACTCTAACTTACCTGATCAGACTCGCTCTGTTCAAACTGGAGAACTGAAGGATGATGATTTTCAAGTTAAATTCATGCGGGGTATGGGTAAGTAACTCAAACTCAAGGATGGCATCGGTTGAGTAGTGATGGAATCACCTGACTAAAACCGAACGTTTTCTCGTGGTCAAGGAAACCAACAAGTTTTCAATATCTTGCAAACAACTACTTGAAGGAAGTAGCTGCTAGGCGCAGGGCGCCGATCCCCATCGCCTCTAAATATGACTTACGTTTCACGTCCGATTTGTGGAGAGGCATGCACAAATCCTTCGGCTCACGATCATGCATGAGCACTACTTAACACCTACGAACGAATGGTCGAACCAAACAAACTACTGAAGACATGCTGCGGGCATGTGCTACCGATTTTGTCCACGGCTGGAAACAACACCTACTTCGTTTACAGTACTGATGGTACTCAACTTTATGTGAAACAACCATCCACTGGTACTACCACTCTGGATGTACAACCATTATTAAGAATGTTTTGGTGATTGTTTACCTACCATACCAGTTCGCGTCATCGACGCAAGACTTTTGATACAACATGCACCTTAAAGTCAGTTAACAACTTTTATTGAAGGCATGTGTCCATAGTTGGGACAACGCACTATTTCCCCGGTTTTGGAAATACATACGGTACCCCTAGCTTGAGGCTACACGAGCGTCCTTAGAATAGTACACATTCCCGGGTAATGGGAACCACTACTATCCCAGGATTGGGACTGCTTTATATTCCTGGATTGGAATACTACTATCCCTGCATTGGGACTGCCTTATATTTCTAGATTGGACTACTACTATCTTTAGGTTGGGGATGAATACTTTTCAAACTAATATTCCTGGAGGAATACTTTTAAACATGTTGGTGTAATTTTGATAGTTAGTTGATAAACTCAACTTTATCACTTTGTTGAGGAATCGGTTGAGACCAACCCCCCCCCCCCCAAGCGTTGTAAGTTACCTATAGATCGAGTTCGTTGGAACTCACTTCAAGCTATTGTTTTAGAACAATTTTCGAGACAAAAATTCTTTCAAGTAGGGGATGATGTAACACCCGGCCTTCACAGTGTAAACACAAACCCTGTTAACTTGGACATTTCGGTTAAGTTCAGGTAAACCAAGGGTCTCAAAATTTCATAGACACTCAAGGAATCGTATCACAAATGAATAACTAATTATGAGAAATTCTATGCTAGGCGAAGTGAATATAGACTACGTGAATCTGTATGTTATGTGAATTGCGTGCTACACGACTTTATGTGCTATGTGACTTACATATTCGTTTTGTGAAATTCCGTGTAATTACGTATAAAACTAACTTATTAACGAATTTATAAATAAGCGTGTATCGTATATCTTAGCTCAAATTTCGAGGACGAAATTCCTGTAACATGGGGAGAATGCAACAACCCGTGCTCTCGGTCCCAATAATCGAGAGCAAGTTATTTTATTGTTATTATTATTACTATTTAATATTATTATTATTATTATTATTATTATTATTATTTATTAAATAATAATATGTGACGAAAGATTCGTTTCTTTACATATTTAGTTATTGTTATATTTTAAATAATTGGGCCTGTTTGTTTTAGCGAGACACATAAACATATAACGGGTTCACGCTCTTGGGCTAGTCCCAACCCAACTTAACTAAACTCCTTAACCCTTGCTTAAATAAACAATACCATAACCCTAGCCTAAACCCCATAATACACACACATCAGCCGCATGCACCCCTACCCTTTCCCTCTTCCCTCACTCGATTACACACCTGCCACCGGAGAAACTCTGTTTGGCCCGCACCGTTCACCGGCGACCTCTCTGTCGCACACCCTTGATTCCTCCTTCTTTACCGGCCATGAACACTGCTCTGCCTCCCTCCTCTCCTCCCGGTTTCACGGCATGAAGTCCACAGCCGGTCACTGATAATACACCGGCAATGGCCGACAGTGGTCGTGGTGCTGTTTTCTAAGCCGCGACCTGGCCCTGTCTTTCCCTTGTCCTCTCTCTTGACCCCTCTTAGGTTCGGTCAATATTGGTTTTCTTTACGGCGACCCACCGGTAACGGAATGATAACGATGATGATGAACTACAGTCGATGATGACGAGGTTGTGATGAATGGTGAAGGATGACAACGACGGTGGTGACTATGCCAGGTAAGTTCCAGCTTCGGGTTCGAGTTCGTTTTGGTTTCGGTTCGTCCGGGATGGTCAGACTCCAGCGGGTTCATTTCGATGCGGGTCGGGTTCTGCTCAGGCAACCACTCAGCAGATTCGGTTTGGGTCTCATCTGGTTCAGTCTCGGGTCGCACAACCACATGTTCCTCACCATTCGGTCAGTTTACACCAATGTTTGTACCTGTGTTTTGGTCTTGTGTAATAGTTGGCAGTATGTTCGATCCATGTGTGTGTTACTGTTTGATGACTTTGGATGTTTACCTTATGTGCTATCAATTGGTATGTTTATTAGATGAATCGGTGATACGGATGCATGCATGATGATAATTGATTTGACTAAGGACTGCCAACAAGATAGGAATGTAATCGGCCATGAAACATGATTGTTATTTGATTATATTACATGATAAGGATGTTTATATGCTGAGTTGTAATATGCCACTCATGATTAGCTGTGAGATTTACATATGCCATTATTGAATTGATTAAATTGATTTCTTAATACATTGTGTAACCTATAAATGATAAATGAGATTGGGGATTGCTATTTGTTATTAAATGGGCAACACACAATTGTCTAACACACATATATATTTTAGTTTAGTAAATTAGACCACGCAATGTTGTTAAATCACGAATTCATTGGGCTGCAATTTTTAAATTGGGATGCATTGGTGGGCCTAAGTCTTAATGTATATGGGCCTAGTTAACAATAATGAAATATACATGTTTGTGTTATGGGCCGAGGTGGGTTAGATGCTTGGGCTGGACTCGGGCCGAGCAGCCCCAGGTGTTGGCACTGTTTGTTGGGCCGGATACTTTGGGTAAGACTTATATCCTTTGGGCCGATAGTAGTTTTGACCATAGGTTTATCGAGCCGAACTTGATTAATGAATTCTTATATAGTATGCTTACTAATTAAACTGGTGTACGGGTTGAAGAATGTTATTATTTGCATGTTGTGTGCGTCATTACGATGAATGAACTTGTAATGTGGAAAATACGTATGACCCGAATATGCGATTATAACTAGTGTGATATTATGTGCCAAGCTTGTACATTACTTGCATAATGAAGATATGTGATTTATGTGAGTAAAATAACTGACTGGAATTGGAACCATACTAGGATTGGATTGATCAAACTGTAAACACATACTTTAATCTTACCGAGCAAACCAAGGTGAGTTCACACCTTCCACAAGGCATGGGATTCCCAAGGGTTGGGAATGGGTAAAGGATTTAAACTGAAACTGCAAGATCTCCTGGTTTGGGACACGTACACACCCTCTTTATTGAAGGGTGACAACACGTGATAAGAATATAATCAGAATCTGCGTAATCTCCTGGTTTGGGGATTACGTACACAACCTCTTTATTGAAGGGTGACAACACGGATACTAGACCAAAACTCTCTATCATGAAGTCCCTCCTTTTTATATCGAATTAATCGTCGGGCCAATGGCGAGCGGGTCATTAGTTAGATAGCGCTATTAAGGTTTGACAAGCCTCACACCGTGCCGCAGAGGACGGGCGTGAACTAATGGATCTGGGCACTAGTCAATGATGATAGACATTGATGTTCGGGCACCAACTTACTTTAGTCAGTGGTCGATATGGTAAACGGGTCTAGTGGTTCACATGGGGAAGCCCCCACTGATTATGGATATGGATTGGGAAATAAAGATACTGGTTATGGTTGGGAAAGAAGGAACTGGTTAATCATAATTTCAATTATGGGTTAACCCCCACGGCAAGTAAGCCAGCTAAGGAAAAACTATGTTTTTGAAACAACTTAAAACGAACACCCAACTGTGAACTCGCTCAACTTTGTTGTTGATTCGTTGTTACATGCCTTGCAGGCCTTTAGGTGCATATCATTGGAACTTGCTGTCTGGGAAGCTGGAGTGGTCATGGGTCGAGATACATGGAAACACAATACAAGACTAATGGCTTCTACATGTGGTTTATAAACACTTAACGAATGATTTATGCTTCTGCTGTACACTGTGAATTATTTGTAACGTTGTAACATTTAATGATAATAAATGAAAGCTTTATTTAAATATAACTATGAGTTCAATGTGATTGGTGGCTAGATCCTGGTACGTCACAAGCCCCGCGATAATTCCGCATGTGGTATTTTGGGGGTGTGACAAAGACGACAGAGGCGTTGCATTTAACATCGATTTGGATGGTAGTTTAAAAATAGATATTTTTTTATTTTTTCTTTTTATCACAAACTGAAGGTTAGTATGCTAAATGTTCTTCAGGTAGATCTTGCTGGATTTCTTATTTGGTGTTGAAGTCTTGAGTTCGTTGGCTGAGCTTCCGAATGTGATCAATGTTATAAAATGGATCTCAACTTTATTGATGAAGAGGTAATGTCTGTTTGTGTTTAAAATAAATCATGATTCTATGAAATTTGATTGATAGGTTTGTAGCTTTCGATTTTTTCTTTGATATCGATCTCTTTGGAGGTTGATAGGTGGCTTCAGGAGGTCTGAAAAGCAGAATTGATATATTTACGAAAAATGGGGTTGAAAGATGGTAACCCAACAGTTGAGGATCTCATTCTACATCTCCGATAAATTCAATTGTATTCTCAAATAATGTTTACTACATTTTTGAAGACCGACAAATGTCTAAAGAAGTATCACTGTGGATATTTGTTGGCCTTTGTCGGTCTTCAAAAATCTAGGAAGCATTGTTTGAGAATACCATCAGCTTTATCGGAGCTGTCGAATGAGATCCTCCACTGTTGGGTTATCATCTTTCAATCCCATTTTCCCTAAATATATTGATTCTGTTTTTCAACAGGGATGTAATGTAATGATTTCTCTCAATTGAATAGACGGACACAGTTGAAGACAAAGCTGTTAAAGACAGGCACTTATGTACCTAAGGCCTGATCAACCAAAGGAAAACCACTGCTCAGTAACAGCAGTGGTTCAGTATCTACAGCGCATTCAACATCAGTATTTATGTATCAGTTTTTCTTATGTAACAGTGTTTAGTGTATCGGTGTTTAGATTTTGTTACAGCTTCGATGATGATTGTTAGATTTATGTAAATGTAATTGCTACAGTTTAAATATTATTGTTATTATATTATCATCTGTTGATAGTGGTCTGTTAAAGCACTGCTGTTAAACATTCTGTGTTGAACTGCATCATCTAGCAGAGGTTCTCTTTGGCAGACCTTTGCTTGAATCGTCTCGGTGTTTATCAGCAGATGTTCATCATGAGGCGTGTGTAAACAGATATTTGAAATCCTCTGTTGAACTGTATCACTGTTAAGTCACAGAAGATGTTAGCAATTTATACTGTGGAATGATCAGCAGATGTTATGTTTTGTAGACCTTTGTTTCAACAACAGATGTTAGCTTTATGATGCTTTTGTATTCATATTCAGCAGCAGAGGTTATTTGCTATAACAGTCTTTGTGTTTATTAAGCTCCTCATTTTGATTGTTTGGGTATAGTATTCTTCAAATTGGTCTTTTTTTGCAAACAGATGTTTATGGGCAAACATTTGTTTAAGCTCGAACATTTTTAAGGCCAAACATCTGTTTATGGTCAAACTTCTGTTTATGGGCAAACATGTGTTTAAGGTCAAACTTCTGTTTAAGTCCAGACAACTGATATATAAGGCGAAACATCTGTTTAAGGCCCAACTTCTGTTTAAAAGCCTGTTACAACCACTGTGTTGGTTGAAACATTTGATTGTTAAAAGTTATCCACTGCTGAAATACAACCTCTGTTTCTTCAATCTTCGTGTTGACCACTGACTGACCAAACATCAGTGTTTAAAAAACTGATGGGTATCCACTGATAGGAAAAAATAGCCACTGCTCACTTTTTTATCGTTGACATCCATTGATATTGACCATCAGCGGTTTTCCTAAAAAACAGCCACTGGTCACATTTTTATTACTGATGGTGTTAATTAGTGATAGATTGAAGTTATCAAATAAAAACTAGAATTACAATGAAATTACCATTTTACCTAATCGTTACATTCCAATGAGATTAGAGTTCCTCCAACATTGTTTTCGTGATAAAATTTAAAGTTAAATTAAAAAATAAAAAAAATTCTTGATGACTATTTGTTGCAAATCAAATCAGTAATTAATGTCAATTTCTTGAGCTTTGGACATTTAAAATATGCAAAATGTGAATTTCAAACTGACGGTTATTATCTCTTAACTAAAGTTAAAATAAAAATTAGAAAAGTCATCATGACAATTGCTTTCAAATCAGATCAGTAATTATTGATAATATTAGTAATTTTGAAACTCAAAATATGCAAAATGGTATTTTAAAATTGACGTTCTCTCTCTTTCGTTTCCTACTTTGCATTTCATTTGTAATATATTTTTAGTTTAATAAAGCTGGAAATAAGGATATACACTACTTACCTTTTAGTTCCCAATAAACATCAGTTCCCAATAAACATCATGACAATTGCTTTCAAATCAGATCAGTAATCACTGATAATATCAGTAATTTTGAAATTTAAAATTCAAACCATATATTCTAATCCTATAAATAAGATATAATTATCTGGTGTCACATTCAAATCTCGCTCGCTCATATATGTGAGCGTATCTCTCTCTCTCTCTCAAATGCATCTTTCTCTTGATTCAGCCGCTAATCTCCGATTACACTTCTTTGTTCGAATGTTTGTTGTTTATGTTTACATGTTATCGTTCCAGTATCATTGTTCCAACATCGTCGTTTCAATGAAAATTCACATCCCACATCAACGTTTTAATATCGATGCTGCAATATCATTTTTGCAACATCGTGAGAAGTTGCATGTGTTACCTTCTTTGATGTGAGAGTTGCAGCTTGAACGGACGATATGTATCTTCTATCGTGAAAAGTTGCAGCTTCAACGGACGATATGTATTTTTGTTAAATTGAAAGTTAGGTTTTCTTGCGTCAGGAAGATTTTCTCCTTTTATAGAAAGTATAGATTCGTCCAATATCGTGAAAACTCAGATGTGCTACAACAGTTGAGAAGAGACGTTTGCATTTTAGGTTTGTTTCTTATTTGTGTTGTCAGTAATATAGAGTGCGGTGATAGAGACGTGCAGTTCATGGCGATGCTGAAGGACATACATCGAGAGGTTCAGCAATCGATGGAGTTGAAACTAAACTTTCTTAATTCTTACTGTTATTCTTAGATTTGAACTTTAATATTGTTCATTATGTGATGTAATTATTGGACCTTTAGTTTTAAGGACATGAATAAATGAATAAATTTAATTTTATGAATCTAAGTTGTGTTTTATTTTTACTTATTATTTAGTGTTTGCGTAAGATTTAGATTATGTTGTTGTTGAATTATGTCTGAACATCTGTTTGGTAAGTTAATAGAGGTTTAATATTGTCAAGGATTGGTTTGATGTTCAACCTTTGTTTCTTCATTCTTCATGTTGACCACTGATTGACCAAACATCTGTGTTTCAATCACTGTTAGCTATCCACTGATAGTTAAAAAATATTCACGGCTCACATTTTTATTGTTAACATCCACTAATATTGACAATCATTGGTTTTCCTAGAAAACATCCACTGCTCACATTTTTACTGTTGATGTGGTTAATTAATTATAGAATGAAATTATCAAATGAAAACTAGAATTAAAATGAAATTACAATTTTACCTAATCATTACATTCCAATGAGATAATGCTTCGTAGATTCGCAGATGTTTGAAGACCGACAAATGTTCAAAGAAGCAGCACTGTGTACATTTGTCTGTCTTTGTCGTTCTTCAAACATCTAGGAACCATTATTTGAGAATACCCCTGAATTGATCGGAGCTGTAGAATGAGATCCTGCACTGTTGGGTTATCATCTTTCAAACCCGTTTTCCCTAAATTTATGGATTCTATTTTTTAACAGGGATGTAATGCAATGAGTCCTCTCAAATGAATAGACGGACACTTGCTTCCTCTCAAAGGGTTCTGTTGTGGTTATAACAGCTGATCATGCTAAGGACTGTTATAATTAACCACTGCTGCTTATAAAGACTGATGGACTTAAAGACTGATGAGGCCTATCCACTGTTGAAGACAAAGCCCTGTTAAAGAGAAGCACTTATGTACCTAAAGCTTGATCAACTAAAGGAAAACCACTGCTCAGTAGCAGCAGTGCTTCAGCATCTACAGCGGATCCAACTTTAGTATTTATGTATCAGTGTTTCTTATGTAACAGTGTTTAGTGTAGCAGTGGTTTGCTATATTTTATCTCTCAAGAGAAACCCTATACAAACTCAAAGACTTTATTTTAATAATCTCAACATGCATCTTAAAAATAGTTAAAATGAAATTTTTTCATGAATTATATGTCACACCCTGGCTTTGCGGAAGCGTGGTTATTTTGGTGTGACTTCTTAATACCATAGCTTAATCATAACAAGCTATATGAATTAAAAATATGCAAGATCATCCATTAAAAATAAAATAGTAAAACATTGTCTTAATGGGTTAAACACCCAACAACCACAACTTGTCTAAACATTACAAATGCAAACTTAACATAAACATGATTCAAGGACTGTGACTTGTCCAGGAAAGAGTCACAAGCCTCGAACCCTGGATGACCTCGGGCCTAATGCAGCGGAAAACAAGCCATACCGCGCCAGATCGTTAATTTCCTGAAATACATGTAAGTTGAAAAATCAACAATAATGTTGAGCGAGTTCATGCGAAAGTGCGTAAACAAACCTTTATCTTTATCAAAAACCTGGTATGTAGCAAATAAGGAAAAAGAAAGAGATCACCAATGGTTTGCAAGGCCATTGATATGTGTGAAGTGCAAGTAGGGATGACTCAAACCTAGCGGATTTATGCGTCGGGCACTAAGTCACCCCGAGGTCCGTTATGCTGGACCTGGGGCTGGGCTCGCTACACCCAGATAGATCTACCGCTCCTGTCCCTCGGTCCTACTACGAGGATTAATGGCCTCAAGTTGTGCCTACCCACTCACATGATCTAGTAGTAAACCTCCTTACGCTAACCATACCATGTATAAACATATTCATAATCATAGTAACATGTATTTCACCCCCGCAGTTTATAAAACTGAAAACAGTTAAGAGAAAAGGGGGACATGAACTCACAGTGAGTGCGTCACAATACCAAGTAATCCAAATATCCAACTGTTGCGCAACGACCTACATGTGCTAATTCTATTAGACGGATGGCCGTGCCTTAGCTTTATAGTTTAATTTTTCAGGAAACGGTTAGACAACCGTTCCGTGTATATACTTGGTAGAAAATCTCCTTCCCAAGGATGGGGGAATTAATACATGCGTGTTTATAATATTAAGTCTCACTTAATATATTTTATTTCTCGTTCCAAAATATAATTATTTTTCTCAAAAATAATATATTTTCTTTTTACACAATACTTTCCAAAATAATACGTTGACAATATCCGCATTCATGAATATTTCCGTATAAAGCGTAAGTTACGTTTTGGCGATTTAGTGGTAACAGTAATTACCGTTGTAACTTATATATTTGTCGTATAGGCGTTGGTATTATTTTGGGTTCGACAAATTTAGTAAATATTATTTTTACTCTAAAAATAATATTTATATATTTTCACAAAATAATCATAAACAGTGTGCTGAAAAATATATTTAGCGAATAAATATTTATCACGTTTAGTTTTTGTGAAAATCCCACCTCCGATTATTTAATAAATAAAGTCATGGCGAAATATAGTTTGAAAACATGTCAAAAGTAGTCTAACACTTGTAAATAATTCTAAGTGTTATATTTTTAGAAAATTTCGCCAGAGTTTCCCCTGTAACTGGAGGTGGCCACGCTTTCAAGCGTATCATTTTCTTTTACAAAATCATTTCAACAATTCTTCAAATCAACCAAATCAATTTCCGATACTTCAAACTAGTTTCAACACATTAAACTCGTAGACTAGTATGTAAAATCACATTATTACATGAACTTGTAATTTTTCTAGAACTATTGTGTAGATCTCGTAACATTTAGTGGATCTATATATATAATAGTTTAGTCTTGTAAAAACCCCGTTTTTAGAACAAATCATCCGACAACTTTTATAAAAATTGTTATTTTGTCGGATCTTTCGTTTCACAAGTGTTCATACACTTGTAGTTTATAAAAATCACCTTTGTAAACATGTTATCCAACTTATATAAAAACATGATTTTCTCGACACTTGGTTCTACGAATGTACCACTTATACATACGTAGATCGGCTCGTTTTAAATACCATTTTTCATGTCAAAACACTTTTACACAAGTTCATGTTTCCCGTGTGGTGGAGTTTCACCTTTTAACCCTTGTACAAAAGAAACAAGTGTATGTCAAGATTCGGGATCTTAACAAAGTCGGGTTAAACGATGATAAGAGCCACCACATCGTAGATCGGGTCTCTACAATCAACATATTCAAATACTACGACATTTACACAAGACGTGACCTTTTATCCAACGATTTTCATGTTTTAGTAGACTTTTTAGATTCAAAAGGTTGGTTACCGACTTTTAACCGTTAAAAATCCTTTTAACCACTTTAGATATGTTCAAGAACAAGTTTTAAATGTTATACCTCTAGCTCGGGGCTAGGGAAGAATCTAGTCGGAAATGACGTGGATAAAAGCAAATGCACGTGGTCCTCCAACTTCCGTTTGCTTCCGGCTTCCTTATGCGTGATCCCCGACACTAGTATATGCTTGGAATGGCAAGACACGAACTCAAAAATGGATGGATGGTGGTGGGTATGTTCGGCCGAGAGGGAGGGGGCAAGAGGGAGAGAGAGTGATGTTGGTTTGTGTGTGAGTCTTGTGTGTGTGTGTGTGTGGTATTTATAGAGAAAAGTGAGATCATCGTCCAACGGTTTCAAGTCGTCTAGATATCCACGAACTCAAATAAAATAATAAAAAGTTGTACTCCCCTTGTCCTTTCTAGTTGGCCGATCCCATTAGGGGGGGGGGGTATCCGGTTGGGTCTTGATCGTTCAGTTAGAGTTTAGTTACTTTAAGTCGGTTACTTTTAGGGATTAACCCCGTTAGTTGTTTAATGCGTTATAAAGCGGGTGTTAGGGTAATCAGGGACCCTAACTGGCTCAGAAAAAGGCTAATAATATTTCTGGCAATATTTTTATGTTCCGGGTATAGTCCGGTTGTTCGGTTGGATAGTAATCCGTTAAAGTGCTTAAATAATCCTTTAAGCGTTGTAAATAATATTTTTAGCGACACAATTTATTCTGCAAAGTGTCAGGAATAATTCCTCATATTTTGGCACTTTATTAATTAGCTAGAAGCTAGTATGTAATTAAAAGTGCTGTGTTTTGTGCTTAAAGTATGTTTTAGGCACATCCAATCTCTAAATCTTATTCCTAGAGACGCAATTATACAACCCTTGTATTCCTACACACACTACGGGTGTAGTAAAATATTTCTGGCTCATTCAGGCCTTTAGAGGCAGTGTTTGCCTATGCTGGCTATATCAGCATGTTCAATAGGTTATCCGTTCAAATGCTACTGTGCTTTTGTGCATCATGTTTGTCACTAAAGTTCAGTAAATAAGTAATTTAGTGACGGAACAAACAAAGTATGATGCAGATATGTACAAGTATCAATAATCAAGTAGCAGTTTATCATAAATCTCAGTTAAGCACAGTAATTAGGCAATAATTAATAGATAATTAAGTCGTACGGATACCTGGTTTAGTGAGGGTTGTCACATTCTCCCCCCGTTAAATAAATTTCGTCCCGAAATTTTAAATTCTGCTTGTAGAAGCAGGGTTCTCAGGAAATAAGTGGGGGTATTTCTCTTTCATTTGGTCTTCACGCTCCCAGGTGAACTCAGGACCATGTCTTGCATTCCAGCGAACTTTGACGAGCTTGACACTGCTCCGGCGGGTCTTGTTAATTTTCCAATCCGTGACCTCAACAGGTTCTTCAACGAAGTGGAGCGTGTCATCAATATGAATTTCGTCGGTAGGAATGGCAACGTTAACTTGAGTTGGACTTCTCTTCAGATTAGATACATGAAATGTATCATGAACATTATTCAGTTCGGCAGGTAGATCCAACTTGTATGCTACGGTCCCAATTCTTTCCAAAACCTTGAAAGGACCAATGTAGCGTGGATTCAACTTCCCACGTTTCCCAAATCGTGCCACACCCTTCCAGGGTGATACCTTCAACAAAACCATATCCCCAACCTCAAACTCCTGAGGTTTCCTTTTCAGATCTGCGTAGGTCTTCTGACGGTCACGAGCCGCGCTAATGCGATCTCGGATTTGCGCGATCTTATCTGTAGTTTCCTGAACTACATCGGGACCTACCAATTGTCTATCACCTGCGTCTGACCAACAGAGCGGCGACCTGCACTTGCGCCCATATAAAGCTTCGAATGGCGCGGCACCAATACTGGTGTGGTAGCTGTTGTTGTATGAAAACTCAACCAGGGGTAAATGTTTATCCCAGCTACCGCCTAAATCCATCACACATGCTCTCAGCATGTCCTCCAACGTCTGAATCGTCCGCTCGCTTTGGCCGTCGGTCTGCGGGTGAAAGGCAGTGCTCATATTCAGCTTTGAGCCAAAGCTTCCTGGAAGGACTGCCATATCCTCGATACGAACCTCCCATCTCTATCAGAAATAATCGAGAGAGGTACTCCATGGCGTGTAACAATCTCTCTCATGTAGATTTCAGCCAATTTACTTGTATTGTCCTTCTCACGGATAGGTAAGAAGTGTGCTGATTTTGTTAAGCGATCCACTATCACCCAGATAGTGTCATGTCCTTTTGGCGTTCTTGGCAACTTCGTAATAAAATCCATGGAGATTTCTTCCCACTTCCACTGGGGAATTTTTGGTTGCTGCAGAAGTCCTGAAGGCTTCTGGTATTCCGTCTTAACTTTGGCACAAGTTAAACATTTGCTCACGTAAATAGCAACATCGCCTTTCATCCTAGGCCACCAGTAGTAGTCTTTAAGATCCTGGTACATCTTATCCGCTCCAGGGTGGATAGAGTACCGCGACTTGTGAGCTTCATCAAAAATAATCTCTCTTAAACCACCAAACAAAGGAACCCAAATCCTTTTCCCAAAACATAACGTTCCTTCCCTGTTTGGCACCAACATCTTCTCCATCCCACGGAGATATTCTTCCTCAAGGTTTCCCTCCTTGAGAGCTTCCTTCTGTGCTGCACGAACGCGTGAGGAAAGGTCGTTTTGAATTATCATCTCCATAGCCCTACCCCTTATGGGCTTGATTCTCTCTTTACGACTTAGGGCATCAGCGACCACATTCGCCTTCCCTGGATGATACTTGATCTCGCAGTCGTAATCGTTCAACAACTCGACCCATCGTCTTTGCCTCATGTTCAACTCCTTCTGGTTGAATATATGCTGGAGGCTCTTGTGATCTGTAAAGATTGTACACTTCGTACCTGAAGGGGTATGGTCCCAGATCTCGCGTCAGCATCGACCGCGAGTGACCATTACCCTTATCAAAACCCCCACTAGCTAACAACCTACTTGTGCCCATGCGGGAACGCGTCGACACAAGGGTTGAATCCAATCTATCTAGTAACAAAGGAGGACTTACATGGGACATGAGAACGGTAGAGTGATGCGACATAGCATCACATCTGGTATATGAAAACGGAAGTATTCACAGCGATGCGGCATCGCACCGCATCCAGTGAACACTTCTATCAATACAGGAAAGCCTTACCTTAGGCATAGAAGAAGATGAACGTAGCGGTACGGCTGACACCGCACCATACGGACATCTTCGTCACGACAAGGGATGCAGGCAGGACGACGATGCGGCTAGCACCGCATCTCGCGTATTCCTTGATCACAAGTAGGAGACGCGGTAACTTCAGATGTTACCGCACGTAGCGATGCGGCTTGCACCGCATCCTATGCACTCAAACAAGTGGTACTGACACCACAGTGCAAGTGGCACCAATGGCAGTTACCTGTCAGAGCTACGTAAGCAATGGACTGACGTGGCGTAACCTCCATAACCGACGAGCCTGACACACCTGAAAAGGTGCAGCACGTCGTCACTCCATCCATCATCATCCTCCTTCACTCCTCGGCTATAAATACCAACCCCAAACCAGGTTTGAGGGATCTTCTCACAATTCTCTCACTACTACTATCTTACTTTGCTTCCCAAGCAAACTACTGATTCTCACGCCGGAGAGTGGTAACAAGGAGCACCCCCCACCCCATCCTCCTTGTTACGAGTCACGGCTTGTTTCCTTGTGCAGGAGATCAACCACCGGTGATCCAGCCAGCGATCCTCGAGAGGAAAGGATTAACCCTTCTTGACGAGACCAGTGTGTTAACCTTGCCCGGTTAACCATTGTTTCATCATTGGCGCCCACCGCTACTCTTAGCATTTTCTAAACCATCCTTTTTCCTCTCTCACGATCATGACTGATCACCAAAACAACACTGCGGATAACCAAAATCCTCCAATCCCAAACCCGGTAGGGGTCAATGCCTCGACCTCCCAACCCGGACACATTGGCACGTCCACACAAAGGAGCCCCTCCTTTATGTTCGGACATGACTTATCACAGTTCCCATCTGTGATCCCACCAGGCATGACCGTTCATGCCTGGTACGAGCAGCAGGCAGCCACGCTGACTGCAGCATACAACCGCGCTTGTACTGAAGCGAATATACGAGCTGGGCTTCCCCCAGCACCACACACCCCTGTTGAGCGTATTTTACAATACGACGGCAGGATACATTCACGCCCGGCTTCAAGAAGCCGACGTGAAGAACGGGGATCATCTTACTGTTCAGTCCACACCCTCAACGAGGATGATTCCTCATACGGGTCCCACACCAGAGGACCGGTACATACCCGCCTTGGCCCCCATGGCGAGGACAGGACGCGATCAACCTCCAGACGCGGCCCAGGCATTCAGAGCCGATTGGGCCCACAACCATACACCGAAGGGTACGGTCATACCGACCCTGACGACCACAGCTACCGCGGTGATTCGCATGACACCAGTAGCAGACCGGGAGGACGCAACTATGTTCCTCCCAGTCATCCCCGCAACACATACCTTAGGGCGGCAAAGCGCCCTGCGAACGAACCATACAGGCCAAAGGCAGCGGCCGAAAATTCCAAGTTCGGCACGCGGATTGCCAACGCCCATGTCACCACGACAAAGTTCCCATTCAACGTTGGGAAATACAGTGGTTCGACCGACCCGGACGACCACATGAACATCTTCATGGGCGCGGGCATCAACGGCCAGTGGGACGAACCCACTTGGTGTAATTTTTTCCCCCAGACCCTTACGGGCCTGGCCAGGGCATGGTTCGATTCTTTGCCAGTGGGATCACTAGATTCATTCGAGGACTTGCGTACCAAGTTCCTCGCACATTTTTGCCAGCAGCGACGCCACGAACGAGATTCGTGTGACGTCATGAACATCTGGCGAAGGAACGACGAATCGCTCGAAGCATTCGTCGTCCGATATAATAAAGAGTGCCTGGAGATAGGTGACGTGGCAGACCAGATGGCACGAAACCACTTCATCCGGGCCGTCAAAGACAGAGAGATGATCATGACCATCTCTGGCAAGGAGGGCTTGCCCAAAAAATGGGAAGACGTCATGACTGCGGTCAAGAAATACGCCCAGACACAGCGGTCACTCGAACCGCATGTGACAAAGGCAAAACCCCAAGCCGAAACATCCCAACAAGGGTCCAAGCGTAACAATAAACGCAACCGGGACGTTGGAAATCGCGATATTTCCAAACCATACTTCCCGCAAACCAACACGTTCGACCCAAAGAACTACAACCCCGCCCGAGACAGTCGGGCGTCAAAAAAAGAATCTCGGGACCGCAACTGGACCGAGATCACTATGTCGCCAAGTGAGGTCCTCCTTGCGGACCCACAGTTCTTGCGACCGGCCCAACCAATGAAGTCCAAGAAAAATCAGGACCTCACACTCTACTGTGAGTACCACAAGGACTCGGGCCACACCACCAACAACTGCATCAGTCTCCGACTGGAGATTGAGCGCGCCTTAAAGGAGGGGAAATTGCAACATCTTTTGCCAGGTGGGCAAAAACCCACCAAGCGCATTACCCCTCATGGCGAAGGTACCTCCTCCGGGAAGAGAACCATGCACGTGGCTTCCACCCACATGATCCACGGAGGCAAGGGCAGGCCGCGAAAAGCGGCAAGAAGGCCGGAATGTGACTGGAAGGACGAGCAAGTCGTCTTTCCAAAGGTCCGAGGCGGACCGCGCGATAGGCCCGCCGTCGTCATTTCAGGCCAACTGGCACACTACTGCACCGAGCGTCTATTCATCGACCCGGGCAGTACATCTGATATAATCTACGAACAATGCTTCAACCAGTTCGACCAGGAGGACAAAGATCGGTTGCAAGCAGTAGATTACCCGTTAACCGGGTTCGCAGGGGAAACTGTCTTTCCCCTAGGCCAGATTACTTTCCCTGTGCGTCTTTCTAGCGGAAACCGCACAAGGACAGAAGAGGTAAACTTCATGGTTTTACCTCACACCTCCAGATATGACGTACTCCTCGGGAGAGAATCCCAAGGAGATTTCAATATGATTACGTCGGTCCCCCACTCTGCGGTTGGTTTCCCAACCGAATCGGGGGTCGCGATAATTTATGCCCGCAGGGACGTCATGCTGTCGGACGAAGTACGTCCGACCAAGGTCGCAAGGCCCACCCCCAGTGACCAGCCAGAAAAATGGGTTCTCAACGCGAGATACCCAGAACAAAAGGTCACATTGGGTCACGCCTTGTCCCCGACCACCAAAGCGCAACTGAAGCAGCTCCTCTTCAGGAACCAAGACATCTTCGCGTGGACACCGGCAGACATGACCGGGGTCCCACGTGATATTGCGCAACATCACTTGAATACCATGCCAGGTATCAAGCCAGTGATCCAAGGCCAACGCCACCTTGGGTCAGCTAAAAATAAGGCGATGCAAGAGCAGATCGAAGAACTGCTCTCCGCAGGCATCCTGCGGGAAGTTAAATACCAGACTTGGTTGTCCAACCCAGTCATGGTAGAAAAACCGTCCGGGGGCTGGCGCATGTGCGTCGATTACAAAGACCTTAACAAAGCCTGCCCCAAGGATTGTTACGCACTTCCAGAAATCGACGAAAAGGTCGATAATCTCGCACCATTCAGGTGGAAGTGTTTCCTCGATTGCTACAAAGGATACCATCAAGTACAAATGGCAATCGAGGACGAAGACAAAACGGCATTCCGGACTCCCACCGGAAATTACTGCTACACAAAAATGCCGTTTGGGTTGCGCAACGCGGGCTCAACCTACCAAAAGTTGATGAACGACACTTTCCGCGGCCAAATAAGCAAAAGTGTCGAAATCTACATGGACGACCTGGTCGTCATGAGCATGGAAGAAGATACCATGCTCACAGATATTGAAAGAACATTCCAAACTCTGCGAAGCGTTAACATAAAGCTCAATCCAGGGAAATGCTCGTTTGGAATGGAAGAAGGCAAATTCCTTGGATTCATCGTGACTAAAGATGGATTCAAGGTAAACCCGGAGAAAGTCCAGGCGATCGAGCGCATGCCATCGCCTTCATCGATGAAGGATATGCAACGGCTAGCCGGCAGGCTAGCGGCACTCAACAGATTCTTAGCCAACCATGCAGCTAAGTCTTATCCGTTCATCAAGACCCTGCGGAGCTGTTCAAAGAAAGAACAATTCCAGTGGACCGCAGAGGCTGAATAGGCCTTCCGGGAAATGAAGGAGTGTTTGATACAACTCCCAACTCTAACCGCACCACGAAAGGATGAGCCACTCATACTATACCTATCCGCCGCGGACAACGCGGTGGGTGCGGTACTAATTGTGGAGCGAAAGGGGGTTCAAACACCCATCTACTACATCAGCAAGATGCTCAACGACCCAGAGACAAGGTACTCAATAATGGAGAAATTGGTGCTAGCATTAGTGCACGCTTCAAGACGGTTGCGACGCTACTTCGTAAACCACGTCATCACAGTGCTAACCAATTACAGGATCGGCCCGATCCTCTCCAAACCCGACATCTCTGGGAGATTAGCGAAATGGGCAATCGAGCTGGGCGCGCACACGATACATTATAAGCCGCGCCCCGCGATTAAAGGCCAGATCTTAGCTGATTTCGCCGCCGAAGTACCGGTGAATCGCATCCAAGAATGCGAAGAAGCACAAACTCCTGCACCAACGCCACCCTCCTCAGAGACATGGGCACTCTTCACAGATGGTGCCTCCAACGACGAAGGGGCGGGTGCAGGTCTGCGACTCGTCAGCCCTGACGGCCAAGAACTTACATATGCAATCCGCCTCGAATTCAAAAGCACAAACAACGAGGCAGAATATGAGGCTCTGTTAGCGGGGCTACGTTTAGCAGTCAAAATCGGCGTGCAACATCTGGAAGCCCACGTCGACTCTTTATTAGTTGCAGGCCAAGTACGCGGCGACTATGCCGCAAAGGGGGATATAATGATCCTCTACCTCGAGCAAGTCCTGCAACTAAAATCCAAATTCACTTCGTTCAATATTCGCCATATTAATCGAAGCGAAAACAAGTCCGCAGATGCACTATCAAAACTTGCATCTACCAGCTTCCAACACTTGGCAAAGGAGATACGCATCGAAATCCTGCAAAATCCTTCGGTACCCCTGCGCCAAGTCAACGTCATTCAATACGGTTCAACATCATGGATGACACCTATTATCGCATATCTACAATCAGGTGTGACTCCCGAAAGC
Organism: Helianthus annuus; assembly: GCF_002127325.2. NCBI lineage: Eukaryota > Viridiplantae > Streptophyta > Magnoliopsida > Asterales > Asteraceae > Helianthus > Helianthus annuus. The sequence continues at coordinate 109,955,500 of NC_035440.2, forward strand.
AAATCAGAAGCACGCAAACTACAATACAAAGCGTGCCATTATCAAATGGGAGACGGTATCTTATACCGCAAATCATACCTCGGGCCACTACTACGATGCGTCAACCCCCAGGATGCCACATACCTCATTCGAGAGATACACGAGGGCATATGTGGCATACACGCTGGACCACGCATGGTAGTGGCCAAAATCATGAATGTCGGGTATTACTGGCCCGGCATGCACCTGGACGCCGTCAAAGAGTTGCGCAAGTGCATCGACTGTCAACGTCATGCTCCAAAAACCTTGCGGCCAAAAAACAACTTAGTCCCCGTCACAACCGCATGGCCCTTTCAGAAATGGGCAATTGACATTGTGGGACCTTTCCCTGATGCTCCAGGTGCGGTTAAATTTATCATAGTGGCGGTTGATTACTTCACCAAATGGGTAGAAGCAAAACCACTCGCCTCAACCACTGCTATGATAACAAGAAAGTTCATTTGGGAACACATCATCTGCCGTTTCGGATTACCAATGTGCATTGTCACCGATAATGGCACCAACTTCGCTGCCGACGAATTTCAAAAATGGCTAGAGGAACTACATATTGAGCACATATTCTCATCAGTCGCACACCCGCAAGGGAACGGCCAAGTCGAGAGTATCAATAAAAGCCTAGTCGAAGGGATCAAGGCACGGTTGGGAACGGCCAGGCGTGGCTGGGTCGATGAACTCCCAAGTATCTTATGGGCGCACTGTACAAGCCCAAAAACAAGCAATGGGGAAACACCCTTCAGCCTAGTCTACGGTTCAGAAGCGGTGATCCCCGCAGAAGTAGGTCTCCCCTCTCCTAGAATGTTGGCTATTGAAAAACTAGACAACAACATGGAACGCAGGATCGATTTGGACCTCTTGGAAGAAAGGCGCGAAAACGCAGCCATCAATGAGGCCAAATATAAATCCAAACTTGAAAAGTACTACAACGCGCGCGTCCGCGTTTGTACTTTCAACCCAGGAGACTACGTCCTACGCGACAATGAGGCATCTAATGCCGAGCGCCCAGGCAAACTCGCCCCCAAGTGGGAAGGACCCTACCTCATCAAAGAGGTCTTAGGGAAAGGCGCGTACAGATTGCAAACACTAGAAAGCGAACCTATCGCACGCACATGGAATGCACAACAGCTTCGACGCTGTTATATGTAAGCCATGTTCTTACATTTCTCTATGTAACCTATCGGGCCGCAGGCCATTTGCAAATAAATAAATAAGCAATTTTATACATTATTGTTTGTTATTACTATTACAAATGCGTGTTCCACTTTGCGGTATCCCAAAAACAGATTGGCAAAATCTTCATTCGAGATACCCATACAAAGTGGTAACCACACACAAATATTGTAATAGGCCAGCAAAAGGCAAAAATACTTGCATGTTCATCCGGCCGGATAAACAAGTTTTGTCAAACACTTGACACAATTCCTGAGCCCAAAAAGGCAAACAATGGAATTGACGCGGACTCATACGACAAAGGTATGGAGTACACTTGACCCCATTCACAAATGGGTAGAGTTCCGGTAATATAAGCTTTTACAAAGCTTAAGCAATTCTAAAACCCTCACACGGTAAATAACAGAATTGATGCATACTCATACAACAAAAGTATGGAGTATACTTGACCCCGTTCATAAATGGGTAAAGTTACGCATACATACGTTCAGAGATGCAAGAATTAAAAACACTTGTACAAACTGAACAAAGAAACTTTATATTCAAAAAATTCAAGTATCCACATGATGCTTAGTGAATTTACATAAAGTTCCTATTCTATTCAAGAGGAATACAAAAAGGAGGCACACTCGCCAACCTAAACCCTATTTTGTACCGCTGGTCCCCGCATCTCCTCTGGCACCACCAGCGGGTTCTTCCTCTTCCACATCCGGATAAAGCATCCGCAAGCGGTCAACATAGTCCGCAACCTCCAAACAATCGTCCAGCTCCCCTACACAGGCAAGGGGCGTGTCATAAAAGGAGGCTACGGCCGCTTTCAGACGACCTTCGGTATCCACATCACGGAACCCGGATGCCTGATCAGTATAACCGCCTGCGGATAATACATTGATATGACCAATGCAGCGGTTGTAACCAGCCTTGAAGCCAGCATCGCGCGCACGTTCCTTAACCAGGTCCAAACCAGATGCGGTCTCAGGGGCATTCATTATAGCCTCAACAATCTGCAATAAAGGGATCATAAGTCTTGGATACTAACCCAAGCAAATGCAAAGACAACGGATACTTACACGCGCGATGCCGTGAGTCCGCAACCACTCACGGTCAGCTTCCAGCTGGTTAAAAGAGGACACCAAGGCATCCTTGGCCTCAGCAGCGGCGTCAGCCCGCTTCTCCGCAGCAGACACGCGGGCAGTAAGGTCCGTAACCGCGACCTCCCGGGCCTGAACATCAGCCTGTCAAAAAATAGTAAACAGTTTACATGATAAACATTTACGAAACACGAAAGGAAATATACAACAGAGGTAAAGAAACATACCTGCAGGCTGGCAACAACTTTGTCCAAACGAATGCGCTCCGCATTCGCCTCTTCAAGAGCCTTAGAAGCACGGCTCTCCTTCTCTGCGGCCTCTTTAAGGGCCTTTGAGGCACGAGCCCCGGCTTCTTTGGCCTCTCCAAGCGCCTTCAGGGCGTCGGCCTTCGCCTGCAGCGCTTTAACAGAAATGGCCTCAGCCGCAGCCTTCTCCTGGCTCAAGGTAGCATTCGCTGCCTTGGCATTTGTCAGCTCCTGCCGAGCATGAAACAGAATGTCATTCTGCTTAGCCCACGATGCATTCCACTTCTTGCGCTCATTGGACATTTTTTCATTCCAACTCTTGCGCTCATCAGCAAGAAGTTTAGCAAGGGTACGCACCTGTTTCAGCTGGGCAGCGGCAGCCCATTCAGAAGTCTGTTTCTGCTGCTCAAAAGCAGCCTTGTCCTTCTCGAGCTGCTCCGCACCCGCACGAGCAACCTCAACCAACTTCTCCGCCTCGGCCCGCATGCGAGCAGCTTCTTCCTCGCGGCGGCCCAGCACCTTATAATCTTCCAAAATGGCATTTGCCACAATGGAAGTCCCTACCAGCATTGATGAAAGTTGGTTAATACGCAGCTCTCGGGGCGCGGCACGGGCACGCTCCACTTCAAAAGGGGTGCCCAGACCACCCAGAATCTCCCTACATGCCGCAGGGTCGTTAGAAATATCGTCCCCCTGCATAACAGTCCAGGGGGGTCGGTGATACACCATACTGCGACCCGGGGAGTATGTGCGGTAATAATACTCCAATTCAGACTCCCCAGGCTGAATTGGAGGCCCGTCATAACCCGCACCACCAGCAGACGAGCCGCTACCTTTCTCCCCAGCAGGAGACTTCTGCGGCTCAGCATCCTGCTGCCGCACCTCAGCATCAGACTTCTGCTTACCGGCATCTGAAAACCTCAAGTTCAATCCATCACCCTCATCAGGAGAGATCAGATTGTCCGAGGAGTCCACAGTGTCAAAAATCAGGTCAGCAGTCGTCTCCACCGTCTTCTCCAAGGGGGGATCGCGAACCGGCCCAACAAAAGGGGCCGTAGGCTCCTTGGGCGCGACCGTCTCCTTCGATACACCCGCACCCGCAGGAGCGGTATGCGGAGGAGACGCAGGGATGTCGAAGAACGAATACCCCGCATCTCGGGATTCTGCAATACAAAGAGCATTTAATGAGTTTCCAACCCATTGTACATACAAAACGAGGAAAAGGGATATACTTACCAGCAGCAACTGCAGGTTTCTTCTGCACCGGAGCAACTCTCCTGGTCTGCAGTCTCCGCCTTTTCGGTTCACCACCACCAGCAGCTTTCTGCTCTGATCCCCTTTTCTCTCCAACAACGGGGGGAACCACAGCAGTTCCACCCGCAGCCGCACCACTACCTATAACACCCAAACCCTCAAGGGTGTCAGATACTACGACGTAATCGCTATATCCCCGAGAACAAGATTGATAGGTACCTGCGGCTTCAAAAACTGAAGAAGGGGCAGCTGAGCCTTCAACACTCCCCTTGCCACGACCCCGCACGGTCTTCTTTACCGTTTTCTTCTCCACAGTCTTTTTAGGGACGCGTTTCTCAAACTTCCCCAAATCCGCAAGGACACCTGGATTCACACAATCAACAGAACCAGTCAAAAAGATAAACTGAAAAAACTAATGCCACGTAAGACGTACCTCTTGCGTCTCCCGGAACCGGGGCATCCAGCACCGCTTTCGATGGCACGCGGAAGTTCTTCAGAATTTCAAGGTTGAAACCTTTCTTCAGCTCAACCGCAATCAGTTCAACCTGGCCCTTGAAATCGGGCTCAAACATCCTCCACAAGCCAACCGCATCCGCTGATACATGCATGCAGGTTATTACAAAGGCTTAGGAAATAAGGAAAATAACAAAGGGTAACGAGCTTACCACCACCCTGTTCCCGCAACACGGGCCTTTCCTTCCTATCCGGTCTGGAGAGCATCATCCGCAATATCCACAGTTGATCATTATCCAACTTCTTGAGTTCAATAGGCCGCAGCCTAGAGAACCAGTCCACGGTCTTTGCGGAAGCAACAGGAATATCTTCATCAGAAACTCCAACGTTGACATTCCTGAAAGACATGCTAGCATAGACCGCACAGGCTTTCACGTAGAAGAACCTCTTCTTCCAGCCTGTCACACCCTTAGGGGGTGTCATCAACTTCAGACTCCCATGCCTTTGAGTAAACGAGAAAAAACCGGTGTTCACCGTCAACTGGTAGAACCGCCGGAAATTCTCCACTGTAATGGGCAGGCCATGGGCACGGAATGTGTACTCAAAATTCCGAATTCGGAACATTCCGAAAGGACTAAGTTGGGAGATATGGAGGTGATAATACTCCAATACCTCCGCCACAAACACCGTCACCGGCAACCTAAGGTTGCCGTGATTGAAAAAATCCGCCCACAAGGTTATATAACCGGCCGGAGCATCGGCACCGGTGTCCCCCACTCGTGGGTAGGTAGCATTCCAGTCTTTGGCCATCTGCACAGTGGCCATCAGGGTTTTAAAACCACCCTTGGACCATTTCAACACCGGTAACCCACCACCGGGAACGTCAACGTCACCATCTTCGTCTTCATCAGCCGATACTACCGGCTGTTCAGGGTTTTCACCCTCCACATTGTGTGGACTAGATGGTTCAGCCATCAAGAATATCAAAGAAACAGAAGATGGTGCCCTCACTGGAACTTCAAGGAATTTCGTCGGAGAAGACAAAGAACAAGTTTCTCTCACCGGCAAATTTTTTGAAAATTTCAAACAAGTGAGGGGAAACCACGAACGGTTTCCCCTTATATACCCATCGCAATTAATGCGGAGGGAGAAAACAAATGATCACGTTCAAAAAGGGCGAATCGTATGACACCACGTGTCGAGCGCCGTTTCCGCTGACGGTTATCACGCGCGCGTGGCCACCCACGCGCCTGACACAAGAGACGTTTACACTCTTCGCTACAGTGCATTTAATGCCTCGGGCAGTGCAAACGTCCTTTCATTTCAGCACATGCCAGGAAGATCTCACCAACTTCCACCAACTCACACGTGCATCCAGCCACGTATGCAACAAAAAGCGACTACATTATCCAATTATAAGCGGCATGCGGTTTCTCTGGTATACCGCACCATAACCCATACCGCATGTCGTTTTTTAACATACCCCTAAAAATAGGTAAAAATATCTATCTCTACACTATAAGGGGGTATAATACCTATCCGCACTACCCACGAGCACACGTGGAATATGCGGACATGACACACACGAGCCCGTTCAGGTGTGTCAGATGCTCAGAACCAGCGCTAGCCGTTGGACTGAACCGCATCTCTGACACAGGGGAACCGCATTGCCTTCATTCTCTTCAAGCTTCAAATCCCTCCTGTCTGGTTCACAACCGCAGAGGGTACATGAACACCTTCTTTAACAAAACGAAGGAAGGGAATGCACGCGAACGCACATCAGCAACCCTATCTCCTGAACCTTCAAGAGCTACATCCGAGCCACACCCGCTTCGAGCAAATGTGGTAATGCAACACCACAGACACTCACGAGGAGCTACGGACATAACCATAGCTTCCGCAGAGTGGTTGCTACGGAAGAGCCAAGTTCACTCCACATCACCGAACAATGCTACTGCAAGGCAAACTCGGTATTGGAGCGGGAAGGTAAGTGGCTCCAAAACGAACGCAGAACAGCGCTCTAAATAAACCCTCGTCGAACAACAAGCGTCCGAACAGCGGTAACAAGTCTGCTTATGACTTTGTTAGCCCGACTATGGGCCGCATAGAATAAACAATGGTGGGCATACCCTTGCCTATGACCATGTTTATTTACCCATAGTACGAATATACATTGTTCGACCAAACATGGCCAACAATGACGCAACGAGGTAACCGCAAAGAACGTGCGGTTACTAGAGAGCTATGACGATAAACACGAAAACCCAACAAAAAAGGGATCGTCGTCTCATAACTCAATGCTGAACATAGAGCTTGAGCAAAGCACTTGCAAGCATCAACAACTTTTGATCCCAGTCTCAAAGATTGGTCCAAAAGTTTCTTTTCTTCTTCATGCACCAATTCAACAATTGGTATGAAGAAAAGCCCACCTTTAAAGGATGGGAAACCTCCACATACCTTCGAACCACCATCTCAGAGGTTGGTTCGAAGTTTGTGCAGCATTACTAACAAGGTCTCCAAGAGACCTTCGGCACAACAACAGGTGGCAGGCCACCTGGTGACATAAATCGGCTGAGAATCTCGCATCAGACGAAGATTCCTTCACCGATACGGAAGAGGCGTCAGATGACCCTTCCAGACCTCCAGCTTGATTTACATACAGAAAAGACCACACATGGTCTAGGATCTTCTCCAGACTCCAAACTACCTTCCAAACACCATAGTCCAGTACTCCTCCCACACACACCTTGTATGTGGCAGCAACACTAGACTGGGGGGACTTGAAGGGGTATGGTCCCAGATCTCGCGTCAGCATCGACCGCGAGTGACCATTACCCTTATCAAAACCCCCACTAGCTAACAACCTACTTGTGCCCATGCGGGAACGCGTCGACACAAGGGTTGAATCCAATCTATCTAGTAACAAAGGAGGACTTACATGGGACATGAGAACGGTAGAGTGATGCGACATAGCATCACATCTGGTATATGAAAACGGAAGTATTCACAGCGATGCGGCATCGCACCGCATCCAGTGAACACTTCTATCAATACAGGAAAGCCTTACCTTAGGCATAGAAGAAGATGAACGTAGCGGTACGGCTGACACCGCACCATACGGACATCTTCGTCACGACAAGGGATGCAGGCAGGACGACGATGCGGCTAGCACTGCATCTCGCGTATTCCTTGATCACAAGTAGGAGACGCGGTAACTTCAGATGTTACCGCACGTAGCGATGCGGCTTGCACCGCATCCTATGCACTCAAACAAGTGGTACTGACACCACAGTGCAAGTGGCACCAATGGCAGTTACCTGTCAGAGCTACGTAAGCAATGGACTGACGTGGCGTAACCTCCATAACCGACGAGCCTGACACACCTGAAAAGGTGCAGCACGTCGTCAGTCCATCCATCATCATCCTCCTTCACTCCTCGGCTATAAATACCAACCCCAAACCAGGTTTGAGGGATCTTCTCACAATTCTCTCACTACTACTATCTTACTTTGCTTCCCAAGCAAACTACTGATTCTCACGCCGGAGAGTGGTAACAAGGAGCACCCCCCACCCCATCCTCCTTGTTACGAGTCACGGCTTGTTTCCTTGTGCAGGAGATCAACCACCGGTGATCCAGCCAGCGATCCTCGAGAGGAAGGGATTAACCCTTCTTGACGAGACCAGTGTGTTAACCCTGCCCGGTTAACCATTGTTTCATCAGTACCGTAAAGGTAGTGTCTCCAGATCTTCAAAGCAAAAACCACTGCGCCTAGCTCCAGATCATGCGTGGTATAATTCTTTTCGTGCACCTTCAGTTGGCGTGACGCGTAGGCGATAACCTTTTGACGTTGCATCAACACACAACCCAATCCTTGACGCGATGCGTCGCAGTATACCACGAAGTCATCAGTACCTTCTGGTAGAGCTAAGATTGGCGCGTTGCAAAGCTTATCCTTCAATGTCTGAAACGCTTCATCCTGTTTGATTCCCCAATGAAACTTCTTATCTTTCTGCGTGAGGAGTGTCAACGGTTGAGCGATCTTTGAAAAGTTCTCGATGAACCTTCGATAATAGCCAGCCAAACCCAAGAATTGCCGAATCTCGGTTGGCGTCTTTGGCGTTTCCCAATCTTTGATCGCCTCGATTTTGGTGGGATCCACGTGGATTCCATCTCCATTCACCACGTGCCCAAGGAATTGCACCTCACGTAGCCAAAACTCACACTTAGAGAACTTGGCGTACAATTGTTCCTTCCTTAGTAGCTCCAGAATGGCTCTAAGATGCTGCTCGTGCTCAGCCTTCGTCTTTGAATAAATCAAGATGTCATCGATGAATACAATCACGAACTTATCCAAGTACGGCTTACAAACTCGGTTCATCAAATCCATGAACACTTCAGGTGCGTTTGTCAAACCAAACGGCATAACCAGAAACTCGTAGTGCCCATATCGAGTTCTGAAAGCTGTCTTCGGGATACTTTCCTCCTGTATCCGTAACTGATGGTATCCAGATCGAAGATCGATCTTTGAATAGAAGCTTGAACCTTGAAGCTGGTCGAACAGATCATCGATTCTTGGCAGGGGATACCTATTCTTGATCGTCAGCTTGTTCAACTCTCTGTAGTCAATGCACATACGGAAACTACCGTCCTTCTTCTTCACAAACAAAACTGGAGCTCCCCAAGGCGAGAAGCTTGGTCGGATAAAACCCTTGTCTAACAACTCTTGAAGTTGTGTCGACAGCTCTTGCATCTCAGACGGAGCGAGTCTATAAGGTGCCTTAGCCACAGGCGCAGCGCCTGGAACTAAGTCGATGCGAAACTCCACTTGCCTCTGAGGTGGCAAGCCAGGCAAGTCTTCTGGAAAGACTTCTGGGTATTCCCTCACGACAGGGATGTCTTCGATCTTTGGCTCAGCAGCCTTCTTATCCACAATGTGCGCTAGGAAAGCAACACATCCTTTCCTCAAACACTTTCTTGCTTTCAGGCAGCTAATCATTCTTAACGGCGTCTCACGCTTCTCCCCATGAACAACAATGGTCTCACCATCATCGTTCGGGATACGAATAATCTTCTCGTGACAAACTATCTCTGCCTTGTTACTTGATAACCAATCCATCCCTACTACCACGTCGAAGCTTCCCAACTGGACTGGTAGTAGATCGAGAGCAAACTCACGCTCTCCCAATTCGATTACGCAACCTCGAATCACTTCGTTAGCTTCTACTAACTTCCCATTCGCTAATTCGATCGAGTATGGAATATCTAATTTACTAGCGGCTAAACCAAGCATGTTTCTAAATTCTAGCGATACGAAGCTATAATCGGCACCAGTATCAAACAAAACAGATGCATAGCGTTGGTTTACAGGGAACGTACCAGTGACAACGTTGGGATCCTGGCGCGCTTCCCTGGCTTCCATGTTAAACACTCTTCCGCGTGCCTGGGTTAATTCTGGGCAATTCCTCTTGAAATGCCCTTGATCTCCACAATTAAAACATCTGGGCCTCTGCCCGTTCCCACCATTGTTTCCAACTTGATGGTTTCCCTGGTTCCGATTCATGGAGCCTGCTTGGTTAGCATTGTTGGCACGGTTTCCATCACCTCCCAGGTTTCCTTGTGGGCGGTTACCATTACCACCACGGTTGTTCCTATTCCCATTTCCTCCTTTGCCTCCCCGGCCAGCATTAGCCCAACAGAAATCTTTCGTGTGACCAGTCTTCCCACAAGATTCACAAACTCTCAGGCTGCAACGACCAGAGTGATGTTTTTGGCATGAGTTGCACTTGGGGTGTGCACCCATGTATCCCTTCCCTTTCTTTCTACCACCAGTCGTATCTTGAGCTGGCGCATTCGATTCTCCTTTCTTAACCACCATCCCGGTGCTCTGCTTGAAACTCAAAAACTTTCGCTTATTTCCACCAGATGACTCCACATGAGTCTCTTTCTTCTTGGGTTCAACCCCATCAAACTTGTTCAACCGAATCGCCTCTTCGGTGAGAGCCACACTCAGATCAATGGCTTCTGTGATGGTTGCAGGTTTGGAAGAAGTCACCATGCTGATTATCTGAGGAGCCAATCCCCAGATGAAGCGTTCAATCCTCTTGAACTCCGGTGTAACCATGTAGGGTACCACGTGCGACAAATCGTGGAACCTCTGGACATACTCAGCTATCTTGGAACCTTCCATCTTCAGGTGCCAGAATTCGGTCTCTAACCTCTGAATTTCAGCACGAGAACAGTACTTCTTGCGCATGAGTTCTTTCAACTCTGTCCAGGTCAGTGCGTAAGCTGCGGCTTCGCCAAGGGTCTGGACCTGTAGATTCCACCAGGATAGGGCTCCATCCACAAATAGCCCTGAGATGTAAGTGACTTGTTGATCCACAGCGCATTTGCTCATGCGAAGTACGGACTCGGTCTTCTCTGCCCAGCGGACGAAAGCAACAGCACCACCTGTGCCGTCGAAGTTTATGGGCTTACAGTCCAAAAATTGTTTGTAGGTGCACCCTGCACATACATTACATCATAGGAACGGCATTAGCATCTGCTAAAGGAATCCATTTAGGCCATGGTATGTCTTAATGACTAAGGGTTACCATGAGGAGGATTTTGGTTGCCGTTGATGTTCGAGCTACTTCCGCTTGGTCCTCCTTGCGAGGCAGCATATTGAGCAATGGCGGCAGCAATAATCTGCTATAGTTCTTCAGGAGTAGTAGGCATCGGCTGAGGTTGTCGTCTTGGTGCCATCTTCTAAAGATGCGTACGTCGATTAGGCCATAATATACATACGTATATAGTAATAGTAATAGCATATAACATCTCATGTTATCAATATATGACACACAACATCCCATGTCCCAACATCCCATGTCACAAATATCATACCTACAACATCCCATGTCCCAACATCCCATGTTGCAAATATCATACATACAACATCCCATGTCCCAACATCCCATGTTGCAAATATCATACATACAACATCCCATGTCCCAACATCCCATGTCACAAAACATAAATAAGCAATCAAGTGAATCAAATATGGTGAGAATACGGCGATTGTAATATATATCGAGACCATAATGTGGTAAGGGTATCAGTACGTCACTGTATCATACAATCACAAATCAAATAGGGGCTACATCACCCCCGTCAAAAACAATGTCACAACAGTGTCACATACATCCAGTACATCAACAAATATCAACAAAAATCAGTATCGTCAGATGGTCTCCAAAAGGCTGTGTAGTCACAATCGCGGTCGTCTCACCATCGTCTACCACTATGGCACCAATGAGCCCTAAGCGGATGGGGGTGGAGGAGGGGGAAAGTGAGTGTAGAGTAAGCGGCGTAAATGAAGCCAATCCTCCTCCATCGCCTGCTGAGTGCGAATAACAGATGCAATCTGCTGCTCCAAGGTCGCAAGTCGGGCAGCATAGTCAGGGGGTAATGATCGAAAAGGCTGAATAGATGAAGATGTCTGACCAAGATATGGACCAAAAGATAGCTGAGCTCTCTCGAGCTCCTGGAGTCGCTGTGTATGGGAATCATGCTGATGGACAAAGGACATCAAGACGTCCTCAATGGTATGTCCCATATGGAATGGATGATATGGATCAGTGGGTGGCATCGGTGAGGAAGATGACCAAAGCAGTGGCATGCTGGTGGGATCGAATGGTGCTACATGAACAGTGGATGGAACAGGTGTCATCTGAGGTACGAAAGGCATAGGCATCGGTATGTGCCCAAAAGGGTGGGCTGAAGAGCCCTCTCCAGGCCCTGTTGGAGGTACAAACGGTGGGATCTGAAATGAGAAATCAGTATGATGTGCCTCAGTGTGGTGTGGTGGAAGCGGTGGAACATCCTCGTCAGCCGGTATCCAACCGTGCTGAGCCTCCTCATCAGGTGGATCCATATGCTCTGCAAATAGAGCGTGCTCAGGCTCAATGGGTACAGGATCAAAAGGAGCAATGACAGGATATGATCAACATGATGGTCAACAGGGACGTCAGCAATCCAAGGTGGGTCAACAAAAGGATCAACAGCATGATCAGCAACTAACAAAGGGACATCATCAACAGGAAGATCGCCAACTGGCGGGTCAGCCAAAACGGGCTCAATAGGAACGTCAGCATGTACCAAGTCATGCTCATGCACAGGATCGAAAGCAGCTGCCTGCTCTGGGGCTACGGCAGGCTCCGGGTCATCAAAAGCCATGTCAAAATCAAACTCTGGATCAAAGGGATCAACAGGATCAACGGGATCAGCAGGATCCTCCATATGCTGGTCCAAAGGAATAAACTCAATATCGCGGTCAGGGTCAAATCCTGGAGGAAAAACGGGATCGGAGTCCTCAATATCGTCGTGCTCAAATACAAGGCTCGGAATGGGGGCGGCAGAAGATGCCTGATCAGGGTCCGAGTCATGAACAAAATGCTGAATGCTCACCTCGTGAGACGGAGCAGAAGCCATAGACTTAAAGGAGTCTGGGACCGGTGAGTGGACGGGCGAGTCTCCAGCTGGGGCATCAGCAATCATCAAGAGACCGCCAGCGGGTAAAGGGGCTGCATCAGGAACCTCGTCCTCAAAAGGCTCGTCCTCGTAGAGATCAATGTCGCCGTCAGCCTCGGCATCTGGTAATAGCTCGTGTGCTGGATAAGAAGCAAGAGGAATCGGAGCTGGAATCACAACAAGGGGAAGATACTCAGCAGGATCGCCATCAATAGGCTCATAGGCACCCTCGGGTAACGCGAAGGGCAAGGAGTCATCAGTATGCTCGTCAATGCCGTCGGGTAGAGCGAACGGCTGGAAGTCATCATCATCCGTGATCGTGTAGTCTGAGGTATGCACCTCATGCTCCGATGACACAATGTCATCCGACACTATGGGTAGAGGTCCAGTGGTATCTGAGTCTCCGGTGCCTGATGTATCCATGTGTCTGTAACACAATCACAAGTATGCACAAATAATCAGTAAATCAGGTAATCACATAAGCTACCAAATAATAATCACATAATCCACCTAGTCCCACTAGCCTCCCAGCCTCCCAGACTGTCCTTCCTAGTCCCACTAGCCAACTTTCCCAGCCTCCCAGACTGACTCCCTAGTCCCACTAGCAAACCTTCCCAGCCTCCCAGTCTGACTCCCTAGTCCCACTAGCAAACTTTCCCAGCCTCCCAGACTGACTCCCTAGTTCCACTAGCAAATTCTCCCAGCCTCCCAGACTGACTCCCTAGTCCCACTAGACAACTACCTCGATCCATTAGATCGAGCCTCGGCCTCCCAGACCGAGCCTCAGTCTCCCAGACCGAGCCTCAGCCTCCCAGACTGAGCCTAAAAATAATAAATAAAATATGCTCAACATTTGTTTATATAAAGGTTTTGGATCTGGACTTATGTGGTATGCAGAAAAATGTTTTCGTGAGAGCCCTAGTGATCATAGTCTAGACTCGAGAAGGAATCCTAGTTCGCTATGATCAGAGCTCTGATACCAAGCTGTCACACCCTGGCTTTGCGGAAGCGTGGTTATTTTGGTGTGACTTCTTAATACCATAGCTTAATCATAACAAGCTATATGAATTAAAAATATGCAAGATCATCCATTAAAAATAAAATAGTAAAACATTGTCTTAATGGGTTAAACACCCAACAACCACAACTTGTCTAAACATTACAAATGCAAACTTAACATAAACATGATTCAAGGACTGTGACTTTTCCAGGAAAGAGTCACAAGCCTCGAACCCTGGATGACCTCGGGCCTAATGCAGCGGAAAACAAGCCATACCGCGCCAGATCGTTAATTTCCTGAAATACATGTAAGTTGAAAAATCAACAATAATGTTGAGCGAGTTCATGCGAAAGTGCGTAAACAAACCTTTATCTTTATCAAAAACCTGGTATGTAGCAAATAAGGAAAAAGAAAGAGATCACCAATGGTTTGCAAGGCCATTGATATGTGTGAAGTGCAAGTAGGGATGACTCAAACCTAGCGGATTTATGCGTCGGGCACTAAGTCACCCCGAGGTCCGTTATGCTGGACCTGGGGCTGGGCTCGCTACACCCAGATAGATCTACCGCTCCTGTCCCTCGGTCCTACTACGAGGATTAATGGCCTCAAGTTGTGCCTACCCACTCACATGATCTAGTAGTAAACCTCCTTACGCTAACCATACCATGTATAAACATATTCATAATCATAGTAACATGTATTTCACCCCCGCAGTTTATAAAACTGAAAACAGTTAAGAGAAAAGGGGGACATGAACTCACAGTGAGTGCGTCACAATACCAGGTAATCCAGATATCCAACTGCTGCGCAACGACCTACATGTGCTAATTCTATTAGACGGATGGCCGTGCCTTAGATTTATAGTTTAATTTTTCGGGAAACGGTTAGACAACCGTTCCGTGTATATACTTGGTAGAAAATCTCCTTCCCAAGGATGGGGGAATTAATACATGCGTGTTTATAATATTAAGTCTCACTTAATATATTTTATTTCTCGTTCCAAAATATAATTATTTTTCTCAAAAATAATATATTTTCTTTTTACACAATACTTTCCAAAATAATACGTTGACAATATCCGCATTCATGAATATTTCCGTATAAAGCGTAAGTTACGTTTTGGCGATTTAGTGGTAACAGTAATTACCGTTGTAACTTATATGTTTGTCGTATAGGCGTTGGTATTATTTTGGGTTCGACAAAGTTAGTAAATATTATTTTTACTCTAAAAATAATATTTATATATTTTCACAAAATAATCATAAACAGTGTGCTGAAAAATATATTTAGCGAATAAATATTTATCACGTTTAGTTTTTGTGAAAATCCCACCTCCGATTATTTAATAAATAAAGTCATGGCGAAATATAGTTTGAAAACATGTCAAAAGTAGTCTAACACTTGTAAATAATTCTAAGTGTTATATTTTTAGAAAATTTCGCCAGAGTTTCCCCTGTAACTGGAGGTGGCCACGCTTTCAAGCATATCATTTTCTTTTACAAAATCATTTCAACAATTCTTCAAATCAACCAAATCAATTTCCGATACTTCAAACTAGTTTCAACACATTAAACTCGTAGACTAGTATGTAAAATCACATTATTACATGAACTTGTAATTTTTCTAGAACTATTGTGTAGATCTCGTTACATTTAGTGGATCTATATATATAATAGTTTAGTCTTGTAAAAACCCCGATTTTAGAACAAATCATCCGACAACTTCTATAAAAATTGTTATTTTGTCGGATCTTTCATTTCACAAGTGTTCATACACTTGTAGTTTATAAAAATCACCTTTGTAAACATGTTATCCAACTTATATAAAAACATGATTTTCTCGACACTTGGTTCTACGAATGTACCACTTATACATACGTAGATCGGCTCGTTTTAAATACCATTTTTCATGTCAAAACACTTTTACACAAGTTCATGTTTCCCGTGTGGTGGAGTTTCACCTTTTAACCCTTGTACAAAAGAAACAAGTGTATGTCAAGATTCGGGATCTTAACAAAGTCGGGTTAAACGATGATAAGAGCCACCACATCGTAGATCGGGTCTCTACAATCAACATATTCAAATACTACGACATTTACACAAGACGTGACCTTTTATCCAACGATTTTCATGTTTTAGTAGACTTTTTAGATTCAAAAGGTGGGTTACCGACTTTTAACCGTTAAAAATCCTTTTAACCACTTTAGATATGTTCAAGAACAAGTTTTAAATGTTATACCTCTAGCTCGGGGCTAGGGAAGAATCTAGTCGGAAATGATGTGGATAAAAGCAAATGCACGTGGTCCTCCAACTTCCGTTTGCTTCCGGCTTCCTTATGCGTGATCCCCGACACTAGTATATGCTTGGAATGGCAAGACACGAACTCGAAAATGGATGGATGGTGGTGGGTATGTTCGGCCGAGAGGGAGGGGGCAAGAGGGAGAGAGAGTGATGTTGGTTTGTGTGTGAGTCTTGTGTGTGTGTGTGTGTGGTATTTATAGAGAAAAGTGAGATCATCGTCCAACGGTTTCAAGTCGTCTAGATATCCACGAACTCAAATAAAATAATAAAAAGTTGTACTCCCCTTGTCCTTTCTAGTTGGCCGATCCCATTAGGGGGGGGGGGTATCCGGTTGGGTCTTGATCGTTCAGTTAGAGTTTAGTTACTTTAAGTCGGTTACTTTTAGGGATTAACCCCGTTAGTTGTTTAATGCGTTATAAAGCGGGTGTTAGGGTAATCAGGGACCCTAACTGGCTCAGAAAAAGGCTAATAATATTTCTGGCAATATTTTTATGTTCCGGGTATAGTCCGGTTGTTCGGTTGGATAGTAATCCGTTAAAGTGCTTAAATAATCCTTTAAGCGTTGTAAATAATATTTTTAGCGACACAATTTATTCTGCAAAGTGTCAGGAATAATTCCTCATATTTTGGCACTTTATTAATTAGCTAGAAGCTAGTATGTAATTAAAAGTGCTGTGTTTTGTGCTTAAAGTATGTTTTAGGCACATCCAATCTCTAAATCTTATTCCTAGAGACGCAATTATACAACCCTTGTATTCCTACACACACTACGGGTGTAGTAAAATATTTCTGGCTCATTCAGGCCTTTAGAGGCAGTGTTTGCCTGATGCTGGCTATATCAGCATGTTCAATAGGTTATCCGTTCAAATGCTACTGTGCTTTTGTGCATCATGTTTGTCACTAAAGTTCAGTAAATAAGTAATTTAGTGACGGAACAAACAAAGTATGATGCAGATATGTACAAGTATCAATAATCAAGTAGCAGTTTATCATAAATCTCAGTTAAGCACAGTAATTAGGCAATAATTAATAGATAATTAAGTCGTACGGATACCTGGTTTAGTGAGGGTTGTCACATTATAAGCATCAAAATGTTTCCAGGAAATCAAAAATCCATTGTAATAGTTTATTTTAATAATCTCAACATTGCACCATCAGGACTGATAGGCTATCCACTGATGGCTTAAAGTCTCCCACTGTTTTCATTGTAACCATTACAACCACTGATATTATTTCATCACTGGCTTCATAAAACAACTGTCTTCCATTACTCATCAGGGGTTGGCTCGTGGACAGTACATAGCGGTCAGATCTTTTGTAACCGCTGCCACGTCAGCATTCACTTTTTCCCCTATAAAACCCTGATCAAAACCCCCAAACAGGGTTTTTACTGTCGAATCGAATTCAAAATTCCTTTCTCAAAGCAGTTATCCTCCATTTCTCTCAAAATTCCTCATCGTCCTTCTTCCTCAAATGGCAAAATCACCGTCTTCATCATCTGAGAAATCCACTCAAAAGGCCATAGAAATTCCATACAAAGCTCCCCATAACTACTTGGGTCTGTTGACAAAACCAAGTAACACTGAAACCTTCAATTCCGTCATAGATGCTCTTTCATCTTCAAAGTACAAAAATTTGTTGACTTCTGATGCTCCGATTTACTTGGAAACCCATAGCGAATTTTGGAAAAATTTGTTGACTTCTGATCATCCCTCTTGCACTTAAACACCCACTTGGTGTTGATCTTCCTGTGACCATCAGGCAAGTCTACCAATTTCCACACTCCCAACTTCTCGAATTGACTCAGCTCCTCCTGCATAGCATTGACCCAAGAATCTTCAGTTAGCGCCTCTTTGTAAGTTCTCGGCTCAATCTGCGAAATAAAATAACTAAGTGAAAACTCAGTTTGTAACAGAGCAACTGTAGAATAAAAACAAGTAAGGCCTTGGTCAATTTGTCGTCTGGTGCGGACGCCTGATTGTAATTCTCCAATAATCAGCCCTTCTGGATGGTATGAAAGAGTTCTCGACATCACCTCGCCTGGAACATCTACCTCGCCTTCCAAATTTGTGACATTCTGATTTGCACCTTGTTCACTGACCGGAATTGTTTGATTTGAAATCTGGACTTGCTCCCCCTCAGAATCTGAATCACCACGATCGAAAACTGGCCTATCGTCATATTCTAGATTATCGTTGACCGTCGTCTGATTATCAGGAGCATGTTCACGTTCTGAAGATGATGGACTTTGCTGAATATCATCATGTTCTCCAGCATTGCTTGGACCTGCTTCATTGTCATTGGAAGTTCGATATTGACGTCTAGAAGACTCAGCTGGGAACCTTTCTTGTGATGATTCATATTCTCTTAGAATATCCAACTCGTCAAAGAACTCTGGTTCTTCCTCCATGTCAAACGAATCCCACAAAGTGTCATAATTGAAACGCCATGAATCGCCGGGATTTTGAGGTGGCATTGTATAACCTTGACACTCAACATGATGTGCTTTGATAATTCGCTTTAAACTTGGAACAAAGACTCGTTTCAATGGACTTGAGTAACCCATGAATATTCCTTCGATGCTCTTTGGACAAAATTTACCATAAGGCTCCATAACTTTGCAAGGAGACCCAAACGGTTCCAGATACTTCAAGTTAGGTTTACGGTTGTTGATTAGCTCGAAACATGTCTTCTTTAATTTCTTCATTGTAAGAACCCGGTTGAGCGTATAGCAAGCTGTTGATACTGCTTCTGCCCAGAAATTGACAGGTAACTTTGAATCAGTAAGCATTGTCCTTGCCGTTTCGATTAGCGTCCTGTTCTTTCTTTCTGCTACTCCATTTTGCTGCGGAGTATAAGGCGCACTGAATTCATGCAGTATACCTCTTTCATTACAATATACTTCATTCTGATGTTCTTAAACTCTGTACCGTTATCACTTCTTATTTTTCTAATACGAGTTTGGTACAAGTTTTCAAGTTTTCTAAACATTGTCATTAAACTCCACCATGTTTCGTGTTTTGTCTTCAGAAATGTTACCCACGAAAATCTCGAGTAGTAGTCTGTGACAACTAAGCAGTAGAGATCACCAGTTATGCTTTTGACATTCACCGGACCAAAAAGATCCATGTGAAGTCTTTCTAATGGCCTCGAGACTGAATTCTCCTTCTTTCCAGGGTGAGATTTCTTTCGCTGTTTCCCTTTAACACAACTAATGCACTCTCCCTCAAGATGAAAACCTTTCAAATGAACACTAGTTACTAAGTCATTGTGTACCAGATGGTTCATTTTTCGCAGGTGAATATGGCCCATCTTTCGATGCCACAATTGTGATTCTTTTTCTATTGCTCTTGACATAAAACAATGAGCCTGACCCGTGGTAGTAGTTGCTACACTCATGTCCAACAAGTACATATCATTGACTCTTGGTGCTCTCATGATAATCCATTCATCAGGGACAACAAATCCTGGCTTCAATATCAAACATTCTTTGTCTGTGAAGTGCGTTGTATACATGCGATCACAGATCTGAGAGATACTCAGAAGATTGTTTTCAAGCTCGGCGATGTAGTTTACTCTTTCAAACGTGACAATACCATTAGATAGAGTTCCTTCACTAATTATACGACCACCTTGATTGCCTGCAAATCCCACATATCCTCCATTAAACCCTCTAACATCGTACAGTAGGGTTTTCTTCCCCGTCATGTGCCGAGAAGCTCCACTATCCATAATCCAACGAGAGATAGATCTCGGAAGCTCCTGCACATTTCAAAAACACTTAGTTAGATTTCGATGCCACCCAAGCCTCTTTTGACTCAGGTAGCTTGAAGTTTAGAATTGTGGTTTTGGTGTACAATGGCGGAAAATTTTTGTTCATTCATCTTTAAGCTCTCTTTAGACCCAACCTCAACCTCTTTGTACAAGAAAAATTCATCTTTTTGAGGTTGACCAGATGGTTGGTCCTTTTTTAGAACATTCTTCTTCCCAGAAGTGGACATTTGTTTTTCAAGTTTCTCGTAATGATTCAAAGGAACATGCATCTTTACCGGTGTGGTAGAAGATGTTTGTTTTTCAGACTCTGAAACCTTTGGTTTATGAGAAGTTGTTTTCTGTTCAACATATTTTGGCTTCCATGTTTGTTGAGATGACACAACCCACTTATAAAATTTGTCATTTTTAGTTACCACATTCTTTACGGGTTCAGTTTTGATTCTGATGTTTTCATTTTTCAAAACTTTCTTCTCAACAATCATTTGAGCTTTCCCTTTTGCATCAACTTTCTTTTTCAGACTCTCAACAGTTTCAGACTTAGGCTTTAAGTTGGTGCACTTTCATGCAATATGTCCAACTTTGTTGCATTTGAAGCATGTACGAGTATCAACTACTAGATTTGTGCCTCGGTCTGAGGCTGTGAGACCTTCTCTTCAAAAAACTCTTCATTTGATTTTGAAAATATTTCAGATTCTTGCTCGGAAAGTGAGCTTGAACTTGAAATCTTCACAAAAACCTTTTTCTCAACAAACTTTTTGCTTTGAAAGTTCCTTCTTTGATAATTCTTACAACCCTGATATCCGCCCGACCATCTGTTTTTATTATTGTTAGAAAATCGTGGTAGAACAGCAGGTTTTTTATAGTAAGCCTTATCTTTTTCAAAGTTTAGTTGCCTTTTGGAACGTTTCAATCCTTCGATCTCAGACATATCAATCTCAACCAACTTGAACACACTTACCAATTTGTCAACATTCACATTTTCCAAAGGAAATTCAATATCCGAATACAACTTATCCGATCCCGACATCTTGTACATCACAAGAGTAGGTTCTTCACTTAAGTTGTTTTTGGATGTTGATTTCAGAATGTATTTACCCAAAAAACATTCTCCATCCTTAGATGAGTCACTGTCAGATTTTAAAACTTTTTCAACAACATTTTTAACGATTTCAGACTGATCACTGTCTTCATCGGATGACGAAGTGAATGTAACATTGATTGTTTCTGGAAGTTTTACTTCGTGTGTTTCATCATCATTAACCAACCCGGATTTCTTCTTTGAAAAATTATTTAATACTGGCGGTGGAACCTGATGATACCCAACCCCAGTTCCATCCGAGTATACATCTTCGCCTGCTTTGTTCTTCCCAATGGGTTTGGGAACAATGTGCTGAAGAACAAAACTTGCGGAGTTGTAACTGTTGAGTTTCAGATTGATGCATTCATTTTCAATCTTGGCTTCCTGAAACTGAAGCTTTAGATTAGCAATTTCATCCAACTGTTGATTAATTTGCTCTTCTTTCGACTGAAGTACTCCTGACAGTTGTTGATTTTTTTTGCTTGTTTTACTGTTTCTCTCATCAGAATCTTTTATCGTTTTCTTTAGCTTCTCATGATTTTCAAAAAGTTGACGGTTTTCATGAATTAACTTTTCATTCTCTTTCCTAAGTTTTTCTACTTCAATTTTATCTTTTTCAAGTTTATCAGTTAATTCTTTGATTCTCTCATTTGAAGCTTTTATTAGTTTGTCACGACTCAAGATTTGATTTTCAACCTGTCTGACTCTTTCTGTCAGTTCTTCAGTCTTTTTACTAATTAGGTAAGCATGTGTACTACAAACCTTGCAGTTTTTCATGCAATTTTTGCAGTCACTGTCACTTTTAGCCTTTTCAGTCTTACCTGATCCATTGGTTGAATCATTTGAACTGACCTTGCTTTTAGACTCAGAACTGGACTTAGAGTCTACCTCTAACTCCTTCGCTGCAAGAACTTTATCAGGCATTTTCTTCAAGTTTTCTGCTGTGAATTCTTTCGTTGTGTCGATTATACCATCATCGACTTTCTTTGCTTGTAGCTCCTTCTCCTTTTCTTTTTCTTTAGCTTCATTTCCCCACCATAGTCTCTGTCTTTCTTCTTCTTCAGCCAATTGCTCAATGAGTGTTTCAACGGTGACTGATGAAGGTTCAACAACGATGTTTCCTTTAGGATCCAAATTACATTCTCAATCAGCGTCCCATCTTTTTTCGCTTTTTGCCTCTTTCCATGTTCGATAGATTTTATCTTTCATGTTTTGGGCTATCATCTTCCTGTAAGAATATTTTTCTTCTTTGATTCGAGTATCTTTGAAAGGAAAAATTTTTGCCATGAAGGCATATCCCACTGCATCTTCTTCTAGTAACAGATCGCTCCAATCAAATCCCTCATCATCATGAAAAACTGCTAATGCTCTTGACTTATCTTTGGGAGCATCTTCTAACTGCTTCATTCTGGGAGATTCTGCTTTGTTTTGATGATAGATGGCTCTTTTGTAATAATCCTCACGGAATGGATTGGCCGTCTCATCAGCAGCTGCATATCGACATTCTCTTTAAAAATGCCCTTTTTGCTTGCACTTGAAACATGTGACCTTCGATTTATCAAAACCAAGCTTTGTTGAGGGTCCACCAATGGAATGTCTGCCTGTTATCTCCATGAATCTTTGAGCCCTTCTGACCGCACTAGCCATGCACCATCTAATATCAATTAACTCCATCTCTTCTGGATCAATCTGATCATAGTCTTCCTTGGTGAGGTTAGTGTTTCCTATCTTTCCAGCAACAAGACTCTCATATGATTCCATGACGGATGCCAAAAACACCATTTGCTGCTTGGCTGCTTCTTCACTGAAGTTTTGTGCGTTGTTGAGATCTACAGCAATGTTGCACTGGAACATATTTTTCGGAACTGATTTTTGTTGTTGACTTGAAGAGGTTGAAGATGATCCTCCATAATAACCACTGCTTGGACTTTCTTGATTTTGCATGTTTCAGTTTTCTGCTGAGAATGCAGTCTTTGGTGACACAGTTTTTGGAATCATGCTTCCCCGATAATATAAATCAACATTTTGCTGATACGAGGAATTGTTGACGTTGTTCGTTTTCCTGATCTCCAATTCATGACTCTCCAACCTTTCGATTAGTAAATCAACTGTCAGATCAGTCGATTTCACTGTGTTCTTCAACATTAACGCAAAATACTGCCAATCTTTCTCATCAGGCAGTGAGTCAAACAGCTTATCAACCAACTCTTCCTGTGTGAACACAATTCCATGTCTTGCAAGTTCCATCTTCAAGTGACCGAATCTTTCTATCATCTTTGACACAGACTCATTTTTCATACACCCAAACAGATCGAATTCTTTCTTTAACAATTTCTTTTTGTTTTTAACAATTTCTTCACCACCCACGCACTTTTTCTTTAATTTTTCCCAGAAATCTTTGGCATTTTTATAGTCAATCAGAGATATAATATCATCCCTCACTAATTGATGAAGTAATGCGATACATTTTTTCTTAGCGATGAAACTTTCTTGGTCATTTTCGACTAAATTCTCATAATCACTTCTTCCAAGGTTAAACCCGCTCTTCAAACATTTCCAACTCGGATAAGCAAACGCTTTTAGCCAATCTTCAAACCTAGGTGCCCATCTATTATACTCCTCGATAGCCATAAGCTTGGGCGGTTTGTTGTAGGTGCCATAGGCATTATCAACACTCATAGAATCAGAATTGGTTTTTCTATGGTTCGGGTTTGGTGCTGAAGTGTCCGTGTTGTCTGATGTAGTGTTCTCTCCTGTGCTGCTAGTGTAAGCAAAAGCATCACTAAACGGATTCAGAAAATCATCCATTTTAAGTACCTGAAACAATGACAAACACTTAGACAAATTTTTATGATCAAAAACTGAAAGTGACTTTTCAAACGAAATGGTGAAGTTTCAAGTGAAATGGATCTCAAGCGGAATGAACAACTTCAAGCGGAATGGTCTTCAAGCGAAATGGAATAAACTTTCACACGAAACGCAGATTTCAAGCGAAATGATCCAACACTGTCTATTTCATACGAAATGGATGAGTGTTTCAAACGAAATGAACTCCTTCAAGCGAAATGGGCCTGTTTCGTGTGAAATGGATGAACTTTGGTGCGAAATGAGCACTCTGATGCGAAATGGACTACTACTACTAAGCCAATTCGTGCGAAATGGATGACAGATTCAAATGAAATGAAAATCCATTTCGTGCGAAATGGTGCTGATGTCACTTGATCGATACGTTTTTGACAAAATTGATCAGGTTTTAGTCTGTTTTTAGGTCTGATTCGTTCAAGGGTTTGTTAAAACTGTATTTCGCTTGTAATGTGCGAAATTCAAGCCATTTTAACCATGAAATCTTAGTTAATTTTGAAAAAAAATGAGTAGAAGTCAGAAATTTCAATGAAAACAAGTTGAATCGGTATGAACTCTTCCTCCTGAGCTCTGATACCACTTGTTGGATCGTTGTATGACCTGAATGAGTCGATCAGAAGAGTTTAATCCATATCAAAGGCGGAATTCGATGATATGAACTTGATTACAGCTTGATTCACGCATATAAACACTTATTTATTGATTTCAAAGCAATACAGATCAGTTGACAGTTTAGCAGCACCTCGGCTCTTAAATCCGGATCGTTACAAATGAGAAACCATGCTCAGGTATTTATAGACCAGCCATTCCGCACGAAACGGGTTCACACGGAATGGTCATTTCGTACGAAATGGCAAAACCATTTCGTGCGAAATGGCCTCTAAACATATAAAACCTATTTTTCCATAATCTGAGCACTGGTTTATCCTATCTAGATACAAGACTCGATAAAGACAAAGTTAACAGACATTTATGCATCAACATTATCATATATAGGGTTAAGTTATTCTACAAAGACTCCTAACTGTACGTAGTGTAAGAAGGATTTATAGAGTGACAACTGTCAAATAACTTAAAACCTAAACCCATTATACCACCACCCAAAACCTAAACACCCACCACCACCCAAAAACCTAAACCCCCAAAGCCCCCCCCCCTCGCCCCGCGCAAAAAAAAACTATACCTCACCAAAAGACCCCCCAACAAATCTAACCCCAGCCCCACCCTCCAAAACCCTAAAAAAATCCTAAACACCCACCACCACCCAAAACCCCTAACCCCTAACCCCCTGGCAATTTTTTTTTTTTTGGGTGGGTGATGGGGGGTGGGGGTCGGGGGTTTAGGTTTTTTTTTTGTGTAGTGGTTATTTTAGGAGCCTTTGTACCCTTCTTATAATTAGGAGCCTTTGTATTTGATCCTAATCCCATATATATATATATATAAACAGGTTCAGAAGAATATGGTGGAAAGTGTGAAAATGATGAGAACAGATCCTAGTGCGACACGTGGCGCGTGCTACAATTCAGGGGAGGGGTGTTTTTGTCTTTTTACAGGTTTTTATTCATTTTATCCCACACACCGTGTTCAGTTGTGGTGTTGAAAGCTTTTTGGTGTTTATTGAGAAACTCAATCTATGGTGTTTTGTTTTCTTATATAGAGTTTTGCCCCAGATAAAGAAAGTATTTCAAAGTAAATTGATTGGCATTCATGGCGTTCTTACATTCATTACAATTCATTCATAAAATTACTCAAACATTACAATAAAAACTAAAGAAAACAAACAAAATCATACTCTTCATTGGATAGGATTACATCAAAGATGTACCCATCACTTTGCTCCTCACTTTCCTCATATTCATCATTAACTACATTGGAATTTAACATCATCATCAACTGGTTCAGCCTAAAAGACATCCTAGATTTAAACATAATCACAATTCTGGTTGTGATAACAGGTGGAGGTGTTATAGTTAAGAGTTGTTGAAGAAAGTGAACGTTCTCTGTGTTCAGCACTTCGTCCATTGTGAAGGAATCTTCATCTCCATTGTTATAAGTCACTTTCACTATTCTAAATTGTTCATTCAAACTCCAATTGATTGGTAGCTCAAAATCATCATCATCATCCCCTTGAAATTTTCTCTTCAACCTTCTTATTACTGTTTCAGTTCTTTCACACTGGTTTGCCATTGGAACACCCAGGGCAAGAATATCCCTTTGGACTTCCTCATCCATGCGAAGTATGGCGTCGATGGTCTTGACTTTTACCCTTCTCTTGTCTGAGAACTTTAGAACGAAACAATTATCTAATCTATTGAAACTCCATGCAATAACTTGAGCCATCTTAATTTAAAAATGTATGGCGTTTACACACTTTTTGTGGGGTGGATGTTTGTTATAGCGATATACTTTTTTATATTGGTTGCTTTTTCACTTAAATTAATGGTTTTTTGGCGTGACAAAGATTAAGTTATATTATTTTGGTGCCAAAACAATAATACTTTTTTGAAAACAGAGCTTTCTGAATTTTTTATTAATAGACTGTAGGTATACAGACACTGAAAAAGGATTTTTTGAGAAATCAAACATTTTTTGGTGTTTTAATGTATATTATTTTTTGGTGTGTCATGTAGAATATAGACCTATATTGTGACATATAGTTCTGGCTATTTGAAACACAAAAAATATACAACATGAACATTGTAAGCTAAAACAATAACATGGCGTTTTGAAACATTGAAAATATTCAGGGGATTTTTAACATTAAAGATGCACATTTTGTAAAGTGAATGCAAATTTTATGGCATTTTACAGTTGGTACTAATATAAATACACAAGAGTGTAAACCAAAATAACATGAAAACACGGCGTTTTAACAAGATAATCTACATAACATGTCGTTTTGAATCATTTAAAATAGACAAGGGATTTTTTAACATCAAACATGTACATTTTGTAAAGTGAAAGCAAATTCTTTGCGTTTTACAGTTGGTACTAATATAAACATACAATAGTGTAAACCAAAAGAACATGGTAAACATGGCATTTTAACAAACTAATATACATAAAATGGCGCTTTGAAACATTAAAAATATACATGGGATTGTACCATAAAACATGCACATTTTGTAAAGTGAAAGCAAATTCATGGTGTTTTACAGTTTGTACTAATATAAACATACAAGAGTGTAAACCAAAAGAACATGCTAAACATGCCATTTAAATAAACTAATCTACATATGTGTCCATCTTTTCTTCTATCCTTCCAAATCATATGCTGGATAATTCTGCTATTCTTATTTTCCCTAATAGCAAGAACTTATTTAATTATTTTACCAGTCAAGTTCGGTTTTCATTTAAGGTATGTAGTAGGATTTTTGCAGTGTATTTGATCCTGAGGTCATTTAGTTGCTTCTGTTATAGGTTATTTGGGGCATCTTCTTTTGCTAAACCATACTTCCAACCAGACATCTGCCCCACATACGTTTCCATATGCCTCATTGTAAATATCCCACAGTCGACCTTGTTAGACATTGTTCTCCGGTCCATTTTCTGTCTCATAATAGATGCTTTTTGGATGTGCTGAGCATTGGGTGTCTTTTATCATTCAAATAGTTTGCAAAAGCATCTTGCTCCAGTTTGAAATTTTTTGCATATTTAGTATGGCTTTTTTACACTAAAGTTGCATACAAATAAAAAGTCTTTAAGAGATTTGCTAGTTTTTCAACCCATCTGTCATATTTTTTACTTAATGTTGAAGTCATCTCCGTGAGCGCTCTTATACAAGACCTCAACTCCATATGATTTGAGACTGAAGCACATAACATAGAAATTCTTTTCTCATATTATTGGCATGAAGACCAGATCATTTTGGTGTATTGTTTTATCTTTCACATCTTCTTTGAAACGAGCGTTTTTTCAAAATCGTTGCCATGTTTTCATTGAATTCTTTGTATCGAAAAGTTTTTGTTTGTTTAAGCGTTGGTGTATTCTATAATAGTGCATGTGAACATTTTTAATAACAAAACAAAGTGATAATATAATCGCATCAATTAATCTAGGAAAACACTTACTAGCATTATTTGAGTGCGGAGCAAGCTTGATGGTGATTCTCGGGCCTTAAACCTTTCTTCATAGTTCAGCATACGCCCCCAAGTTTGAATAATGGCGACGTATGCATATAATCCTGGTCTCATGCTTTCTAATAACACCCTTGGGAGTTCTGCCACGCCTATAATCTAAAACATTGTACTCCTGAAAAGCAGAACATGGCGTTTTGTTAGTTACATGCATCTTCATGACATTTGTCAGTTATATGCATCTGCATGCACATTTTATAGCAATCTAATGTTACAACTACAAACTATGGCGTGTAATGAGATATCAAATGTACATACTAGTAATAACCACATCTAGTGTATATGTATCTGGAAATATTGTTTTCGTGTGTTTCCCTTACTTCACTTATAACCACTTGCATACTAATATAAGAGGACAAACACACCCTGGCTGGCTTTGACACCCTCTTCTCATCTAAACCCACATTTTTCTCCTTTTTATTATCTTTTTCTTTATCATCATCTTCATCTTCATTATCTTCATCATCTTCTTCATTCACCCGCTCCTGTTGCTTTCAAAATGGTGTTCTCTTGCATCAACTTATTTATGTCTAGTGATTTTTCTTCCTCACCCTTGTCCTGTTCATTTGCCTTGCTGGCGTTTTGCTAGGTGTTGGTGTTTATAGATCAAAAGAATGTACATCTGATAGTTGCTTCCCCAGCAGTGGCGTTTTCATCTTCTGGAGTTTTGGATGTCACTTCTTCTTCAAGCCTTTGCATGAGGGTCTTCTTACCTTCCTCACTTACAGTAGATAGTGGTTGCTGACATGGCGTTTCATCAAACACTGCACACTACTTGTCAACACCTTTGCTTACAATCTCCCATTCAGGTTTTTCGAATTGAGACATGAAAGAATCACTAAGTTGTGTGTCGGTCACAAGTTGTTGTATATCTATTGGCGTTGTATCAAAGACTAGAACAGTTGTGTTTTCAAGTTCAACGATGAAGGCTTCACTGCATTGTGTTTCTGTTGGGGGATATGAGGTTCTTGATTTTTGTTTTGGTTATCCAATCGCGTTTTATCAAATACAGGGACCTTGGGTATGTCCGCAGCAGGCTCGAGGTGCTTCTTCAAAGCTTTAACTATTTCTGCCACCATCTTTGTGTAATCAATATCTCTTTTCAATTCAACCATCTGTTCTAGATCTTGTCTTTGCAATCCCAAAATCTCAGTCACATTCCTAAACACTGTTCTTTCACCATTATACCTTACAATTTCATACTCCGACCTCTTGTAATCACAATCCCAGCTTTTTATATCATTTTCATCAAAATCTTCATAGCATTTTCATCTGATCATATATATTCTTCTTCATTTGTACCTTCAACACCATTTGCGGACTCCCCTCCACCCTCACCTACATGCCTAGCCTTAGCCTCAAGTGTAGCCTCATATGAATTTCCACCTGCAACAGTCATGGCGTTTTAGTCAATGTCACCCTCACCCTCTCTTTCACCTCCACATGCAGCCTCAGTTGTAGTCTTGTCGTTTTGGTCACCTCCACCTTCAACTTCACCTTCATTTTCACCTTCTCCTATTATTGGTTCATCAACCATGGCGTTTTCATTGTTGCCAGACTCAACCACATCATTATCCTTATCTTCCCTTTCGTTTGTTCCTTCTTTGGCGTTCTAATACATATCTTTTGAAATGATTTTCAACAAATCCAGACATTGTGAATATTTGATATGTACTAGCAGGTTGTTTGGATGTTGAACCTTTGATTGATTTAATAAAGTCTTGATCTTCTTGTAAGATTTCTCTAACTCTTTGTAGGAAAATTTTAACTTTTTAGCCATTGCCTATCAAATGAGAGAAAAGATAATTAAGCATGGAGTTTGTTTTTACTAGTTTGTGTGTGTGAAATTTTTAATTATATAACATACCTCTTCAACTTCATACATTGAGTTTTTCTCCACACCAATGTTGTCATGTTTTTCACCAGCTTCTTGTTCAACATGTTGTGTTAGGACTGTGTATAGAGCATGAATTCCTGATGTTGATACCTCAAACATCTTGTTTTGGCTCTCTAAGTCATCTACAACAACCCTTTGAAAATAAGATTCTTTATGCTCATCATCCACATCATAATAGCCATGGCGTTTTGTGGCGAACATCATAATGAAAATCAACATCATCATCAACCTCATCATCATCCTCATTATCATTATCAGCGTTATCTTCATCTTCATAATCATTGTCAGCATTATCTTCATTTTCGTTATCACCATCATCGTCTTCATTCTCCACATCATTATCATCATTATCATCTTTATCAACCACCGCTTCAAAATTAGTTTTCTTGGTTTCTAGCATTTTTTTAACAACTGCTTCAAAATGTGGCTTTCCAGTCTTCCTAACAGTTATTTTCTTTGTAGCCTTCACATCATGGTGTTTTTTGTCAGCCACATATATGCTTTTCATTAATATATTCTCAGTCATTTTTAGAATTCTCACAGTGACCCACTCAATTGGGTAACCTTCTTGTCTTTGTAACCGTTTTCTATCGCAAGTATCATTCACCAAAGCAATCGGTAACAAATTATATTAATTTTCAAGTTTTTTAGCAAACAATGTTGTATAAAATAATTTCACTACAATCAGGGGCCCTGTGAAATGTTTTATTGGCATCCATGCACTTTTTGCTTGTTATAAACACTCAATTAGAAAATCACACCACTTCATTTGGTTGATTTTAATGTTTGGTTCAGTGTTGTGCAAAATTTTTTGGTTTACAACAGCGTTATCACTTGCATGGCCAATGATGGTGAAGAATGCAACAAGGAAATTTAGATGGAAGTTTCTCCCCTAATTGTCCATCTTAGGTAAAATGTCTTCAAAGTATGCCTTCACACCTGGTCTTTAATCCAGCTTGTCCCTATAAACTGTCCTCTCCATTCAGTCACTACTTTGTCATTCTTTGATGATCTTTTGGCCGTCACAACAAAGTTTCCATTTGATATACCCGTTAAAGAGTGTATCAACTCCGCACATATACGTATCGTATGGTTACCCACATTTAAATTGTTTGTTTCTGCATTATAATTTTGCACGAGCCAGTACCCAAGCATTGTTGGTATACTGTTTATCTTCATTTTCAGGGCAGTACCAAATCCCATGTTTTGTACTATTTGTATTTGATTTGCATTAAAATTGATAAATTAACCAATCAAGTTTGTAGGTTTCACCCTTAATAAAACTCTAGCCCCACTGAACTGATAAAAAGGTTCCTCCTGAACCTTAACATCCTGTCTCAAAGCCTTTCTCTTCTTGGCGTGTATCTTTTATCTTGACTTTCAAACGATCTTCGCCTAAAAAGAAGATACAATTCATTGGCGTTTTCAAAGTCTTCATGTACAAATAGAATAGTTATATGCTTATGGTGTTTTCACACTCAGTGAAAGTTACCTTGACTTATATGATGTTTTCACAGTTATTACTTGAAGTGTACATGTAAAACGAAAAATTATTTTAGTTCGTTGTCCCATAACACATCCTATATGGCATTAAAAATTTATACAATACATCATAGCAGTAGTAGTTGGTATTTTTAGGTCAAATATATTTCAAAGTTATCCTTTATATGGCGTTTACAAACAAACAA
Organism: Helianthus annuus; assembly: GCF_002127325.2. NCBI lineage: Eukaryota > Viridiplantae > Streptophyta > Magnoliopsida > Asterales > Asteraceae > Helianthus > Helianthus annuus. The sequence goes on from NC_035440.2 coordinate 109,986,993, forward strand.
GATAGTTAACATATTCAAGCTTCATAGTAATCATATGTTGAAGTTTTAAATGACATAAATGTAAACTTGTTTTGATGTTGCCTTCTTCATTTGATCTTCGGTTTTTTGGCATTTACGACGAGGTGACTCTTTGGTTTCCTTTACTGAACTGCACAAATACTGTTGAAATTAAATCGCCAATAACATCAAATAACTTATACAATCTATAACCCAGTCAACTCACTTTGTTTTCCACTTTTGGATCGTGACTGATCTTCAGACGCCATAATATAAGTCTTCGCGTGGGTTATCGCGTTTTCCGTAGAAGATGGGGAGGTTTTTAGGGGAAGTTTATATGTTTGGTGTTTTTGTAAGGACATGTATATGGATAATTTACCTTTTTACCCTTACGGAAGCCCGCGCACGTTCGAAAGTTATAGATATTTTCAAAAACGCCACCGCATCAATCCTAGCCACAAATCAAAAAGATCTTGTGGCTGAAAATCGTTCTCAGCATTTTCACAGCTTTAGGCGTTTTCCCTATATCCCTCCCAAATATATATATATATATATATATATATATATATATATATATAGAGTAGGGTTCGCACGGAAAGTGTGTTTTTCCTAGAAAGTCTAGGAAGCGATCTGGTCCATCCGATTGATGTGTTTAAGGGTTGAGATTAAATCAATGGCAATCTTGTAATATTTGAGTTTAATTAATTGATTGTTTTAAATGAATAGGGGCAATTTTGTCAAATGACCGTTTTTTAAATCAATTAGATAACTGCAATCCCTACTTTCATGGGATTTTCCCTCTCTCTCTCCATTATTGATTTGATTTTCTCTCTTTCTCTCTCCAATCCAACCCTAAACATAATAAAACCTGCGATCTCTACTCCCCCTTGCTGTTGGTGACGCAAAAGAGGACCCCAAAAGCATTCAGATTTCGGTTCCAAGGCTTGTTGATACCCTTTTTCTTCACTAGGTATTCATATCTTGTGTTGTGATTAACGTTCTTGAAGTGCATATACGTTTTCGGTCTTAATCTGCTTGTAACTTGGCTGTGTTTTTTCTGTTTTAATTGATGATTGTAGAGAGGCATGTAAAACACAGCGTCAAGAATCTGCTTGCTGTTAAAACACAGCGTCAAGAATCTGCTTGCTGTTAAAACACAGAGTCAAGAATCTGCTTGCTGTTAAAACACAGCGTCAAGAATCTGCTTGCTGTTAAAACACATCGTCAAGAATCTGCTTGCTGTTAAAACACAGCATCAAGAATCTGCTTGCTGTTAAAACACAGCTGTATGAATCTGAATGATAAAACACATTTGTATGAGTCTGCTTGCTGTTAAAACACAACTGTATGAATCTGAATTGCTGTTAAAACACAGTTGTATGAATCTGAATGATAAAACACATTTGTATGAATCTGCTTGCTGTTAAAACACAGTTGTATGAATCTGAATACTAAAACACAACTGTATGAATCTGCTTGCTATTAAAACACAACTGTATGAATCTGAATGCTAAAACACAACTGTATGCATCTGCTAGCTGTTAAAACACAACTGTTTGAATCTGAATGCTAAAACACAACTGTATTAATCTGCTTGCTGTTGAGACACAGCTGTATGAATCTGAATGTTAAAACACAGTACCAAGAACATGCTGATAGATTCCAGCAAGAAAACGAAGGAATGATTGATATTAAGTGAGATAAAAAATCGAAAACAAAAAATTCCGAAATTTATGGATAGTTAGTTATTGAAGATAATTTCCTAAAATAAAAATAGATTGTGAAAGTACATAAATGCCCTTTTAGATAAAATCCTTCAATGCCACATGTCGCGTTCTTATTGCTTCCTAGACTTTCTAGGAAAAACACACTTTCCACCCAACTCCTACTCTATATATATATATATATATATATATATATATATATATAGGATTAAGTTCATTTGTGAACAAGTTATTAAGAGTGAACTGAGTGAACTAATCTTGGCCCTTGATCATTTTTTAGATAAAAAGGGAAAGATTAACATTAGCCAAGTATTTTTAATTAAAATCCTTTAATTTTCTCATCTCTTAACTCCCTCCCTCTCTCTCTCTCTCTTATTTTTAATTATTTCTCTATTATTTTAATTATAAGAGATTGAAGGGCTAATATTTTTTTAAATAAACTCTTATGTTCTTTTTAAAATTAAATATTAACCCTAATTAAATTATGTTTTTAACATATGTGTATACATGTCAGTATATACAAGACTAATACACTTGTGTATTATTACATCCTGTTTTCACAGGTCGGTATAAACCAGATTTATACACTTGTGTATTATTCAAGTACATATGTGTATACAGGTCGGTATATACCATAGGTATACATCTGTGTATTATTCAAGTGCATAGTGTATACAGGTCGGTATATACCAGAGTTATACACTTGTGTATTATTACATCTTGTTTCCACCATGTATCTTTTCATTAAACATTGATCTAATACATATAGTATAGAGAATGTAATAAAATATTTTTAATCATGTGTTCTAGATGGAACAATATTTGATAATGTTTGGTTTTTTTAATTATCAAATATTAAGTTAGGTAATATGTGAGAGAAAAAATATAGATAATGTAATTAAATATGCTTTTTAATGGAAAAAAGAAATCAGGAGAGAGAAAAAAAATTAATTAGTTATACTTAACAATCTGTCACTTTAAGGTTGATCATATCAACTACTCTCTATCTTTAATTCTCTAGAACTAGGTCAGTTTAGACCAAACTATGCAAATCCCGTCAAGAGTTCATCAGCTGGTCTACCGCATTAGGTCAGTTAGATCAATCGATCGCCATTTTTTGTTGTTCAGGTTCTATTTAACCTATGCACATAATTTGTTCATCCCATTACAGCAGATTGAGAAACAGTTCTATTTTTTTAGCAGGAGGTGTTTATTGGCTCAAAGTGTACGTGCATAAATTGGCTCAGAGTGTTTATAGTTACAAGTATGATGTCATAAATTAAGTTATCACATGGTGATCAAAGCCCCATTATGCGTGATACAATTAACAAAAGGTTTTATATTTCGCATAATACATGTTTTCATAAAGTAGCTAAAATGTATTAACCCTTAATAGCACCCGTAACACAATGTATTTACACTTGTATGACAACCAAATTTAAAGTGTTATTGTCTCATAGTGCCAATTCTAGGTTGGTTCTATAGTTAGATATTAGAAGGAAGCAATCCTCTATTAGGACAATTACTGATCACAGTTAGATATTAGAAGGAAGCAATCCTCTAACTGCCACTTAGACTAATCATAAGTAACCAGGTTTGTTGGTATAACAGTTTGAATTAGATGGACCACGTTGGGCTTTCATAGACCGTATTATGTAAGAAAGTGTTTGTCTTACAATCTGTTACCTAAATTTGATCATATATTGACCTTAGACCTTTTACAAACCGTGAGAGGTTGTCGAGGTTGGGCCTTGTGGTTCGTTACCATGATTTGGTCAACCGAGCCTCTTTACAGACCGTGAAGATTAGACAGGTTCGGATTTTACAGTTCGTGACCTAAATATGAAATCACTTTTGATCAAAATTACCCTAATACGAATCATGAAGAACTGACAGGGTACTCTTTACGAATTGTGAAGGACTAGGAGTCCACATACTGTGGTCTGCCTCGATCGATTTGAACTGATTACAAACCCGGCAAAAGAAATTGAAGTTAGTTGAGCATACCTTTTGCAAGTGTGAACGTTTATGTACGAGGAACTAAAAAATGAGGGATCCTAAGCACCTAAAATACATGTGTCAAACTCCAAATGTCAAACTAAGGGTAATTGAACAACGGAAAAGCAACGTGGCTCGAATTAAATGGAATTACCTGCTAAGTAAGGTTTAAGCAACTCACTGAATGCTTCTAAGACTTTCAATTTCGACAATGAAGGCTGAATTTGAACTAAATTGCAAAAATGTTAAAAGAACTGAAGAGTGGAAATGAAAATTGAAGGTCTGAGTGAAATTTATCAAGCAAGGGTGCTATTTATAGCAAAAGAGAGTTGTAGAGGGTTGAATACGCGTCATACACGTTTCAAGGCAGAAGAAATGAGCGGCAAAGGTGTCAGAGGGTGGTGGTAGCGGCCACCATGTCGCGGGCCTATTAGAGGCTCTTATAAACCGTAAGATCATATGTAGGATTTGTGTTATGTTCCATGAAGGCTCGTAACTAGAGGTCATCCACCGGAAGCTTTAAGGATCGTAAGAAGGATCAAAGTTGTTGCTTTATGATATGTGCAAAACCTAAGATATTTTATATATCAATCAAAACGCGTTTTGGTTGTTTTCTTGTATGAATTCTGGAAATTATTCGTTATTTGTTTACTTTCTTGAGGATTAAAAATGCTTAAAATGACAAAAAGGCACATTTGTGGAGAAAAAACAATTTGCAAGAAAGAAGAAAAGTCACACGCCCCCATGCTTATTCCTCTCCAGAAAAAGACAAAAGAGGTCAACTAACACGGGTCGTGCCTGATCAAACACACCCCGTGTTACATTGTTCCAGATAAGACAAAATAGGCCACGACACAAGGGGTCATGCCTCACTTGGCACGCCCCATGGTATATGGTCATGCCTCACTTGGCACGCCCTGTGGCATATCATTCAGAAGATGACAAGTTAAAAGGGAAATAGGACCGCCAAATTGATTTAGGTTGTGACTCAGCTCACACAGACTATTTCTCATTAGACATAGGGTGGTGCCCCTTTCCAGTTTCAACATATAAATAGAGATGCTTTGGTTTTCATTTTCTCCATCCTTTGGCACCCACACTCCACCACTATCCACTACATTTTACATCTTCTACAGAGTTGGGTTGTCATAGGATCGAAGATTGTAAGAAAGTAAGTGCACTTACTAGTGACGAATGCTTCAGAGAACATGTTTTATGGTTTTATGTTTTGTACAAAACTTAGTGAAAACTCTAAGTGTTAGCTAGTGAAGTAGTCAATAGCGGGTTTATTATGTTTGCTATGAGTTAGTGGACATAGTCTAATATGTGTGTTGACTGTTGTAGCGGGTTTGTTAAGTATGCTATTTATTAGCACACTTAACATTTTTTAGTGGGTTTATCTAAGCTTACGGAGTTTAGCTAAGCTTAGCCGGTTTGTCATGATTTTGCTTATATATAGGTTGTTTAGGCTAGTTTACTTAGACTTTTGGTGATTTTGTTGGTAAGTCTGTGTGTATTCCAAGTACGTCTTGTAATCAGTTCACACGAATCAATAAACAACTTTTTATATTTACTTCTATGTGTTTGTGTTTATGATTTTGACATTGACAACCTACATCTGCGTTATAGATTCAACATGTGACATAGAGAAGCGATTCTTAGTATGTGTAGATTCTAGTGACCGTAAGGGACCTCACTAATGGGAATCCTCGTAGTGTACCGGATTATAATTTTCTTTATAAAATCTAATTTCATAATAATTAATATCTCATAGTATTCAAATAAATGGAAGTGTGAACATATATATATATATAGGGTAAGGTTCATACGAGAACCACCTTTATTGCGAGAACCGCGAGAACCAATGTGAACACAAGCTAAAATAGCTAAAAAAACCTAAAAAAACCCTAAAAAAAAACCTAACCCCCACCCCCCCCCCCAAAAACCTAAACCCCCCCACCCCCCCCCCAAAAAAAAACCTAACCCCCCCCCCCAAAAAAAACCTAACCCCCCCCACCCCCCCCCCAAAACCTAAACCCCCCACACCCTCCCCCCCCCCCCCAAGCTAAAATGCTAAAAACTAAACCCCCAAAAAACCTAAAAAATCTAAAAGAATAAAAAAAAAATCAAAAAAAAATCTAAATTTTTTTTTTTATTTTTTTACTATTTTTTATGTTCAAATCGCTACTTTTAGTAGCCAAAAAAAAAAAATTTTTTTTTTTTAAAAAAAAAATTTAAAAAAATTTTTTTTTTTTTTTGGGATACTAAAAGTAGCGATTTTTATATAAAAAATAGTAAAAAAATAAAAAAAAAATTTTTGGGTGTTTTTTAGATTTTTTAGGTATTACTGTTTGTGTTCACACTGGTTCTCGCGGTTCTCGCAATAAAGGGTGGTTCCTAACGGATCTTTGTCCTATATATATTATATATATAGGGGAGGGTTATCTTGAGAACGCTAAATATTGCGAGAACCGTGAGAACGAATAAAAAACCAAATCAAAACCAATTTTTTTTATACAAACCTCATTGTAATTAAGATACAACATCAAAACAAGAATTTATAACATCAAATAATTCATTTCTCATTTCAAAATCATTCTTTTTAGATTTTTTACACATGTGTAAATATAGCAGATTTACACATGTGTAAATGGCAAACTTACACATGTGTAAATTTTCTTTATTTATGAATTCACGTAAATTTAAACGTGTAAATTGAATTTCTAACATTGTATTCGAATAATAATGATAAGTGTAGAAAAAAATTTTGAATTTGAATTGTTTTTGACCAAGTTCTCATGGTTTTTTCATTTGTTCTCACGGTTCTCACAAATATTTAGCGTTCTCATTTAAACCCTCCCCTATATATATATATATATATATATATATATATATATATATATATATATATATATATATATATATATATATATATATATATATATATATATATATATATAGGTAGAGGATCCTGTAAAAAGTGCTCAAAGTGTAAGAAGTGTGAGAAGTGTATTATAACACTATATATAATACTATATAACACCATATAAACACCGTATAACAATATGTAACACCATATAATACCATATATAACTATGTAACACCATATATCATTATATAACAAATATAACACTATATGTTGTCTGATAGCATGTCTATGATAGATGTATAGTGTTATATTTGTTATATAATGATATATAGTGTTACATAGTGTTATATGGTATTATATGGTGTTACATATTGTTATACGGTGTTTATATGGTGTTATATAGTATTATATATAGTGTTATAATACACTTCTTACACTTCTCACACTTTAGGCCCTTTTTACACTATCCTTACCCTATATATATATATATATATATATATATATATATATATATATATAGGACAAAGATCCGTTAGGAACCACCCTTTATTGCGAGAACCGCGAGAAACAGTGTGAACACAAACAGTAATACCTAAAAAAATCTAAAAAACACCCAAAAATTTTTTTTTATTTTTTTACTATTTTTTTATATAAAAATCGCTACTTTTAGTATCCCAAAAAAAAAAAATTTTTTTAAATTTTTTTTTTTTGCTACTAAAAGTAGCGATTTGAACATAAAAAATAGTAAAAAAATAAAAAAAAAATTAGATTTTTTTTTTATTTTTTTTTATTCTTTTAGATTTTTTTGGTTTTTTGGGGGGTTTAGTTTTTAGCATTTTAGCTTGGGGGGGGTGTGTGTGGGGGGGGGGGGTTTAGGTTTTTGGGGGGTGGGGGAGGGGGGTTTAGGTTTTGGGGGGGGGGGGTGGGGGGTTAGGTTTTTTTTTGGGGGGGGGGTTAGGTTTTTTTTTGGGGGGGGGGGGGGGGTTAGGTTTTTTTTTTGGGGGGGGGGTGGGGGTTAGGTTTTTTTTTTAGGGTTTTTTTAGGTTTTTTTAGCTATTTTAGCTTGTGTTCACATTGGTTCTCGCGGTTCTCGCAATAAAGGTGGTTCTCGTATGAACCTTACCCTATATATATATATATATATATATATATATATATATATATATATATATATATATATATATATATATATTAAAACCGGTTTGATTCCTTCCAATGATCCATATTAATTAAACAATTATAACCAACCATAGGGTGTTCAATAATAATACCTCAGCGAAAAACCAAGAGATCACACGATAGATTGACAGATGGTTCCGCTAGTAAACCGAACACGAACACAAATCCGACACACAAGATCCATGCAGCAGTTCTAATCAGACGTGAACCAGGGAGGCGGCACGTCTGGCGGCAGCTTGCGACAGCACGGTGGTCGGTCATCACGAACGAAAGAGGAGAGGGGAGGGATGATGACGGGTAGTGGTGGTGGTTGTGGTTAATTTTTGTGTCTAGGGTTTAGGTTAAATGATGCATTTATATCGGATATAATTACACAATAAACCTCAAAGTCTTGACTTGTCCACCTAGTTGAAAACCTGAATTAACTCTTAATTAACAACCAGTCTCCGTCCTTTATTTATTATCCTTAAATAATTTGTTAACTATTCCCAATAATTAATATCTTTAATATTATACCGCAATCGTATTTTGGAGTGATCCCAAGCTACAAAGGATGGGTATGGGGACTTTCTAGACAAGAGAATGGGTGGAAGTGGAATGGGATGGGTGGAAGAGGCTGTAGGGGTTGCTATTTATAGGTCGGTGTCTAGTGCCTATGCATGACCATGTTTATACTTGTGCACGGTCGTCCTGAAAAGTTATCCTGATAGAGAATCATCCTTTGTACTGCTGCCCGGTCGTGCCTGTATTATGCACGATCATACATGTCTTTTTTGTCCTTAATAAAATCTATGTTCTTGTACTTTCTACAGAATCTTGTCCCAACCATTACAAGCACACTCATGCTTAGAGCATCCACAATAAGGCCCTTAAAAACACCTAAAAACATGTCCAGTCAGCTGCCACATCAGAAAAACACTCACCCTTCACAAACACCAAAAACCCACCCAATAAGAAAACACAAAAACACATAAAAACATTGCCACATCATCACCACCTTTTATATTTAAAGGTTTTTTTTTTAGTTTATCACCCAACCCCCCACCCTTTGGCCCCACCACCTGACAAAAAGCATCTCAAATATGCGTTCTTCATCAAATATGGATCTCAAATACATGGTGAAAAAATGAATCCCACAATAAAAACAAATGGATGAGGTGGAAAAATGGCAAAAAAAACAACCCATAAAAATAGCTATTGGGGATGGTCTTATAGCTGTGCATGGTCATGCGTGGACACGTGTCTAATAGAATATTTAGTCTTGTCAGCTTTGTCTTATCTCGAAGTTTTTGAAGTAGGGTTGGTAATGGGCTGGGTATGGCTAATCCTATACCCACACCCGGTTGTAAAATTTTGTCCCATACCCGGCCCATTACTCATCGGGTATCGGGCATACCCACGGGTATCAGGTATATCCCTTGGGATTTTCATGTATATATATTTTTACTTTCATGCTTTAAAAATCGATATAACATATTAAGTTATGTATATCCCTTGGGATTTTCATGTATATATATTTTTACTTTCATGCTTTAAAAATCGATATAGCATATTAAGTTATGATAAATAACATACATATCATCATCACCATAATAATAATTGATATATTTAAAGTTGTAAATATCTTATAATATTAATCTCAAAAAATAATTTTGTACTTCATTGCATATTTATATGAATAGGGTAGGGTCCTTGAGTGAACAATGGTGTATTTGTGAACAAAATGAACTTATCCTGACTATTGATTTTGAAGATCTAGATTTTTTCTTTAGTGGCAAGATAGTAATTATCTTTTGTAACTTACATGTATTTTAATAGACACAAGGGTATAATTATATTTTTCGCTCTCCATTTAATTAATTGATTTTTTCTCTTCCTGATTTCTCTTTCCAATTAAAAGAATATTTAATTACATTCTTTATACTTTTTTCTATCACAAATTACCCAACTTAATACTTGATAATTTAAAAAAAATACAAACGTTATCAAATATTGTTCCATCTAGAACACGATAAAAAATATTTAATTACATTCTCTCTCTCTCTCTCTCTCTCTCTCTCTCTCTTTCTATATATATATATACACACACATATGTATTAGATCAATGTTTGATGAAAAGATGCATAGTGGAAACAAGATGTAATAATACATAGGTGTATAAAGTCTGGTAAATACCGACCTGTATACACTATGTACTTGAATAATACACAAGTGTATACGTCTGCTATATACCGACCTGTATACACAAATGTACTTGAATAACGGGTATATAAATCTGGTTTATACCAACCTGTGGGAACAAGATGTAATAATACATAAGTGTACAAGTCTTATATAGACTGACATGTATACACATATGTTAAAAAACATAATTTAATTAGGTTTAATATTTAATTTTAAAAAGAACATAAGAGTTTATTTAAAAAAACATTAGCCCTTCAATCTCCTATAATTAAGATAATGAAGAAATAATTAAAAATGAGAGAGAGAGAGTGTGTTAAGAGATGAGAAAATTAAGGGATTTTAATTAAAAATACTTGGCTAATGTCAATCTTACCCTTTTTAATCTAAAAAATGATCAAGGGCCAAGATTAGTTCACTCAGTTCACTCTCAAGAAGTTGTTAACAAATGAACCTAATCCTATATGAATAATGTTATTAAAATATATATATTTCAAATGAAAAAGTTTATTTTTCAAATAATAAAGCTACAAGAATGAAACAATACTAAACAATAGTTAAAGGAAAATAAATATAAAACTTAAAATTCTCAGATATATATTTCTCGTAAACGGGTATATAGTTCGGGTAATCGGGTCGGGTGAATATTTTTTTGTCCATACCCACACCGGCCCAATACCCGTCGGGTATCACCCGTCCCAAATGCTTTGGGTTTCGGGTATACCTGTCGGGCTCGGGTATTTTTGCCATCCTTATTCAAAAATTTTTCTTAAGATTCTACGCTCATGCTTGGGTATGTGCACGACCATGCTTGGCTTCTTGACTTCTTGGTTGACTTGTTGGGTTGTGCACGACCTTGCTTATGGTTAGGCATGGGTGTGCGTTTCTCTGTTCTTCTAGATTCTTCTATTTTTCTTGAGGTTTCTTCTGAGATGTAAGCATAGTCGCGCTTAGAATACGCATGGTCATGCTTGGTCATTTGGCTTCTGGATTTTTCTTTGTTTTTCGGTCTTTTTCGCTTCTTTTTGTCTGAAATGTCCAAAAACCTTCACTTAGCAAATAGGAACAATTTAGGCACTATTTCTTAGGATAATGCCCCAAAAGTACCAAAAACGGTCTAGTTGTGCATGATAAATATGTATAATTGATGGCACATCATTAGGCAAGTATCACGGTTGTCTTAAACTAGACTTAACTTTCTACTCAAGAAAAACAAGTGTTTCTTAATCTAATTTAATCGGATGACCATCGTCTGTGTAACGACCGAATAGAACCCAAACAACAACAATTGTCGGTTGATTGATCCAACTGACCTAATGTGGTTGACTTGCAAATTAACATTTGACGCGCGCAAAAACCATATACAAGAAACTCTCTTTCTCACGCAATAGACGTTATACACGAGATTTAGTCTAAACTGACGTAGGTCCACGATCCGCAATAGATGTTATTTATTTATGAGGCGTTGATAATTTCAATTAGATGAGATTATAGACATATATATCGCCAAATAAATTAATGTTGTCCTCAGAAAAACTTAGGGCCAAAGAAAACTCCAAAAATAAGTTGGATGGGTTTTGGAAACTTGTTAAAAATACTGAAATTTAGCCAAAAAATAGTTTTAGGGGTTAGGGTCAGTTGTCTGCTCCTTTAATTGGCAACAAAAGCTTGTTGTCATCCTTTGTATGTTCATATTTACCATACTATGGTTATCAATCTTCAATTGTCAGTTCTTATTTTTAGTTCGTTCTTTGGTTCCAAAATTGGCGATGAGATGTATCTTAGGTTGTTAATTGTTTTGGGTTAACATGTTGACGGGTCGAACCATTGAACCTGAACATGATCTTTAAATTTATGCTTGTCTAATACATCAACTATAAACCAGACACGCTTAAAATTGTGTAACCCGAACAATTGGGTCGTTTAACGTATTTATCTTAAAGAGTCAATGAGTTTTTGCCCAATTGTGAATGTGTTAAACGAGTTGGAGGGTGGTAAAAGAGAGTTAAATGGGTTGAGGGGTTATAGATCAACTTGTTCAATTAAATGCGTTAAATAGGAACCCCCAAGCACAACTAACTTAAATACACAGGTCATCTCGAATTCGACTATTCTGAAAATCCTGACTATTATCGTGTCATATATATATATATATATATATATATATATATATATAGGATGAGGATCATTACAGAACACTAAATATTGCGAGAACAAAAAGAACAACTCTAAATCACTAGATTTTATGATTTAAAGTTCATATTTTTTAAATTTTATATTTCCTACATTTGTATGTATATGATATATGCTTGGAAAACCTTATATTTTTATCTATACTTAGCCTACATACATGTAGGTAATTTAACCTACACAGAATGCACATATGTGTAGGTTATATAAAAAAATGAAAAATTTTCATATTTTGTTTAAAATTCTAGTGTGAGAAACAATAAATCTTCTATTTGTAACATTTTCCTTTACTTTTTAGGTTTTTCAGATTTAAAAGATGGGTGATTCATTTTGTTCTGCGTGTTCTCGCAATATTTAGTGTTCTGCATAGAACCTTCCCCTATATATATATATATATATATATATATATATATATATATATATATATATATATATATATATATATATATATATATATTGTTGATGCATGAAATGTCTGTTGACTACGTCTGCATTAAGTCTTAGGTCAAGATAGGTCAACATAGGGTCTAGAAAGTCAAAATTAGGTTTAATGTTGATAGGTTCGCTTTTGTGTCAAAGGTTTGTAGTAGGTCCGCTTATTTGTCATTAAATAGGTTTGCTTATAAGGTTATGAGGTAGGTTCGCTTATTTGGCATGTCCCTTGAAGCAAATCTACAGGCTCTATATATAGTTCTCAGAAGTGAACCTGATCAGATGATTCGTGTACGTTGGAGCGAATCTGTTGAGAGCTTTAGGTGTTGAAACTCTGTCAAATTGTAATTAGAAAGCTTTAATAAAGAAGGAATTGAAAGGAATAGCTGTTGTAACTTCATTTACGTTGATTCCGCCTTCGTACGTGAAGATGAACGTTCTCAACTGACTGTTTAGGGTCGAAACACGGTCTAACAAGTGGTATCAGAGCTCAGGACGAGGAGTTCATACTACTACAGCTTGATTCTACCGAATTCTTTGATTTCTACTCTCTTTCTCTCATACTTTTTCGTATTAAACTGGTTCCTACGGTTGAAATGGCCTGATTTTTTAGCATAACGTGCGAAACACTGTAATAACAAACCCTAGAAAGTTTCATGTCAAACTTGGCTTAAAAATGGTTAAAATCAGTTAAAAACTTAGGTTCGCTTATACGGTCATTCGTAGGTTCGCTCGAAATTACTCATTAGGTTCGTTTTTTCAACACTTTCGCTCGAAATAACTAAGTAGGTCCGCTTGAAAGTACTAGCTTCGCTTATACGAACTGAGGAGTTCCGCTTGAACGGACATCTTGTAGATGCACTCGAACGAACAAAGTAGTTTCGCTCGAACGGACATTGCTTATTTGATCATATCCAGGTTCGCTCATTTGGACAATTGATAGGTCCGCTCATCCGGACATATATAGTCTCGCTTATTTGGACAACACTGATAGTTTCGCTTATCAGACACTTATCAGTTCCGCTTATTTGTCACAATAGCTGACAGTTTCGCTTATCAGTCATCACTTTCTAAAATTTCGAAAATTTGTCTAAGTGTTTGCTGACTTTGCAGGTACACTCAAGATGGATGATCTATTCTTGAATCCGTTCAGCGACATGTACGCGTTCACAGGAAATTCCGGAAATGATGATACTTCATCGAGCAATGTGAATGAAAATCCAACGATTGTGAAGAAAAAGGAAGCTTGGGAATCGGAAAGTGCTTTTGGAACGTTCAACAAACCCCCAAAGCTAATGGCTATCGAAGAGTACAGTAGATGGTCAAGAAAGTTTGAAGATTGGTTGATGGCGTTTGCATTTGCTAGTTGGAAGAGTTTGAAGAACGGCTATGAACATGGAGATAAATCTGGTGAAATGTTGACATCAGCTGATGAGATTGATTCATTTGTAGCTGAACAGAAGTGTATAGCATTGTTGTTTCAGTCGGTTCGGGAAGATATTATTTCTTTGATAGATTATTCAAATGCGAAAGATCTCTGGAAGAAGTTAGAAACAAAGTGCTTAGGAAGTTCTGAAATTGTCAAAAACAAAAGAAAACTTCTTAGAAAACAGTTTGATCTTTTTGGGTGTCTAAAGAATGAGTCTGTCTGTAAAATGATAGAAAGGTTTGGTCATTTGAAGCTGGAGTTAGCAAGACATGATATCAGATATTCTGAAGAAGATCTTGTTGACAAGTTGTTTGATTCATTGCCATACGAGATGGATTGGAGACATTACGCTTTAATGCTAAAGAATACCATCAACGCACCAGAAAAGTTAACTTTAGATCTGCTGATTGAAAAACTCGAGAGTCATGAGTTGGAGTTGAAGAAGACATTCAAAGTTAATCATTCATCCTATCAGTAGAATTTGGATCTTTATTATCCAAAGAGTATGATGCCAAAAGCAACTTCTCCCAAAACTGCGTTTTCTGCTGAAAATGTGTCGACAGCAAGCAAAGAAAGTCAAAGCAGTGGAAATCACAATGGTTATCATAGTGGATCTTCATCATCTGCAAGTCATTCTGATGCTAAGTTTCAATGCAACATCGCGATAGATTTGAAGAATGCTCAGAATTTTGACGAGGAGTCGGCTAAGCAACAGATGGTCTTCTTAGCGCCGGTGTTGGAATCATATGAAGGGTTAGTAGCTGGGAAGATCGGTAACACGAACCTGACGAAAGAGGACTATGATCAAATAGATCCTGAAGAAATGGAGTTAATCGATATTCGTTGGGCTATGGCTAGTGTTGTTCGTCGTGCTCAGCGTTTCATGGAAATAACGGGCAGAAAGTCAATTGGTGGTCAGTCTACAAAATTAGGTTTTGATAAATCGAAGGTGACGTGCTTTAAGTGCAAACAAAAAGATCACTTCAAACGAGAATGCAGAAACGCTTATGCTGATGAGTCAGAGAATCCTTTCAGAGAGGATTACTACAAGAAGGCGATTTATCACCAGAATAAATCTGAACCGCCTAGATTGAAGCAGGCTGAAGATAACAAAGAGAAATCTAGAGCACTTGCAGTGATCTATGATGATGAGGGTTATGATTGGAGCAAAGAGGTTCTACCGGAGGAAGACGCGGTTGGTTACGCGTTTATGGCGAAAAATGAACCTATTCCATGGAAAGATAATCGAACAGAAGAGCAGAAGTATAGATACAGAAAAATTATTGCTGAAAACAAAATCATTAGACTTTCTGGTATCTATCTGGAAGCGAAGAGAGCGAGAAGATGGGATCCGGACAGAGAATGCTACCTTGATCCGTATGGAAACATTGCGATCGATGACAAAACACTGGATATTGAAGCCATCATCAAGGAATACAAAGAAGAAGATGAGTACTGGCATAATAAGTGGTGGGGAACTGGTGATGAAAAAGAGAAAGAAGAGCAAGAGAAATCAAAGAAGATTGATACTGGGGTGATTGATACAACGCAGGAGATGACTGCAGAGAACTTGGAAAAAATGGCTGACAAAGTGCTGGCTGCTAAAGCACTTGAGGTAGACTCTAACTCCGTGTCTGAGTCAAAAAGCCAGGTCAGTTCAAACTTGTCAACAAATGCGTCAGGTAAGAAAATTGATGGAAATGCTGATTGCAAAAATTGCAACAAAGAGTGCAAATTTTGTAATACTGTCACGTATCTCAACGGGAAGAAAATTGAGGATCTGACAGCAAAAGTCATAAGCGTTGAGAATCAGATTCTTGGCCGTGATAAAACAGTTAAAGCTTCAACTAAACGGATAAGAGAATTAACTGCTCAAATTGAAACTGATAAAATTGAACATGAAAAAGTTAAAAATGAAAATGAAAAGTTAATTCTTGAAAACCCTCAGATTTCTGAAAAATTTGAAAAACTCAAAAGCACCATGAAAGATAATGATGATCGAAATGGTAAAACTTACAAAGAAAATGTTCATTTAAAAGCGGTGCTTAGAGTAAAAGAAGAATAAATTAACCAACAACTGGATGAAATCGCTCAACTGAAACTTAAATGTCAAGAGGCTGAAATTGAAAATGAGCGAATCCAGTTGAAGCTAACAGTTACAGCTCCGCAAGCTTTGTTTTGCAACATATCGTTTCCAAACCCATCGGGAAAAACAAAGCCGGCGAAGATGTGTATTCTGATGGAACTGGAGTGGGTTTTCATAAAGTTCCACCACCGGTTTTGGATAATTACACGAAAAGGACATCGGGGTTGGTTGAAATTGGTGAAGAAAGTGAAGTTAAACTTCCGGAAAACATTGATGTTACATTCACATCTTCCAATGACGATAGTGTTCAAAATGATATTGTAAAAGGTGTTGTTGAAAATGTGCTAAAAACGGATAGTGACACTACTGAGGAAGATGGGTGTTTCTTGGACAAATACATTCCGAAACAAAAGTCCAAGAACAACTTAAGTGAAGAATCAAATCTTGTCATGTACAAGATGTTAGGTTCGGATAAGTTGTTTTCTGATCCAGAGTTTCCGATTGAGAATGTAAACATGAACAAATTGACAAATGTTTTCAAATTGGTTGAAGTTGAATTGTCAGAAGTGAACAATCTGATTCAACCAAAAAGTAAAATGAGGTTTGAGAAAGAAAAAGTTTACAACAAGAAATCTGTTAATCCACCACGTGTGTATAATAACAACAGAAACAATTGGTCGGGTGGTTATCAGGGGGGTAAGCCGTATCAGAAAAGAAATGTTCCAAACAAGAGGTTTGTTGAGAAGAAAAGGTATGTGAACAGTTCGAGTTCACTTGCTGATGAAGAGAAAGAAATTTTTTCTAAATCAAACAAAGAGTTCTTTGAGAAAAGAGCTTCTCAGTCTCAGTATGAAGGCACAAGTCGAGTTGTTGACACTCGAACATGCTTTAGATGTAATCAAGTTGGTCACATTGCACGAAAGTGTACCAATGTGAAGTCCAAGACTGAAACTGTGAAGACTCAACAAAAGAAAGTTGATGTGAAGGGTAAAGCACCAATCGTTGTTGAGAAAAAGTGTGTGAAAAATGATAACATTAAAGTGAAAAATGAATCTGTAAAGAAGTCGGTAACTAAAAATGAGAAATTTTACGAACGGGTTGCATTATCTTAACAAGTTTGGAAACCGAAAACAGAGAAAAAGGTTTCATCTTCTGAGGAATCAATTCAAGTTGATTATGATGCAAATTTTCCACCTCTGAAGGCTGAAAACTTTAAAATTCAAGTTGCGAGAGTTAAAACAGTTAAGGTTACACCTAAGGCTGATGAGGCCTGGGTGGACACCATGTTTGACTAAGCAGTTTGAATTGCCGGAGCTTCCTTGTTCGCGAAGCATGAATCGGCATCTTTCTTGAAGTTGTTTAAGTCTAAGTTTGTTATGTGCAGGATCTTCCAAAACTTGTATCCAGATGGATCATGGATAGTGGAGCTTCAAGACATATGACAGGGAATACTGCGTTACTGTATGATGTGAGAAATATAAATGGTGGTTACGTAGGATTTGCTGGTAATCAAGGAGGAAAGATTATAGGTGAATGAACGTTATCCAACGGAATCGTAACGTTTGAGAGAGTTAACTACATCACTGAGCTGGAGAATAATCTGTTGAGTATCTCCCAGATCTGTGACAGGATGTATACTACTCACTTCACTGACAAAGAATGTTTGATCTTGAAACCGGGATTTGTGATACCTGAGGAATGGATCATCATGAGGGCACCAAGAGTCAATGATCTGTACGTGTTGGACATGAGCGTAGCTACTACAACCACGGGTCAGGCTCATTGTTTCGTGTCCAGAGCAACGGAAAAAGAATCAAGATTGTGGCACCGGAAAATGGGGCATATACATCTTAGAAAAATGAATCACTTGGTGCATAATGATTTGGCCACAGGAGTTCATGTCAAAGGTTTTCATCTGGAAGGGGAGTGCATTAGTTGTGTCAAAGGCAAACAAAAGAAAAAGTCACACCCTACAAAGCAATTCAATTCAGTTTCGAGACCTTTGGAAAGACTTCATATGGATTTGTTTGGTCCTGTGAATGTCAAGAGTATTATAGGAGATTATTACTGTTTGGTCGTTACTGATGATTATTCCAGATTTTCGTGGGTTTCATTCTTGAAAACGAAAGACGAAACGTTTGACAGTTTAATGGCGTTGTTTAAAAGAATTGAGAATCTGTACCAGAGGTCTATCAGTAGAAATAGAAGTGATAATGGTACTGAATTCAAAAACAGTAAGATGGAAGAATTTTGTGATGAAAGAGGTATATTGCATGAGTTTAGTGCTCCGTACACTCCGCAACAGAATGGTGTCGCAGAACGTAAGAATCGGACGCTAATCAAGACGGCTAGAACTATGCTTGCAGATTCAAAGTTACCGATTAATTTTTGGGCTGAAGATGTTTCCGCCGCATGCTATACGCTCAACAGGGTTCTAACTGTCAAGAAGTTCAACAAGACATGTTTTGAGCTGATCAATAATCGCAAACCGAATTTGAAGTATCTAGAACCGTTCGAATCACCCTGTACAGTTATAGAGCCTAATGGAAAGTTGGTCTGAAGTGCATTGAGGGAATATTTGTTGGTTATGCCAATCCATTGCGACGTGTCTTCGTTCCAAGTGAGAAGCGGATTATTGAAGCAGCGAATGTTGAATGTCAAGGTCACACTATGCCGCCGCAGAATCCTGGAGATTCATGGCATTATCATTATGACAAACTTTGGGATTCGTTTGACATGAGAGAAGAATCAGAGGAAGATGAAGATTTCTTTGATGAGCTGAATATTTTGCGAGAGTATGAATCGCAACTAAGGTTCCCAGCGGAGTATTCTAGAAGACCTCGGGAAACTTCAAATGATGATGAAGCAGGTCCTAGCAATGCTGGTGAACATGATGATGAAGTTGCTCCTGGTAATCAGTCGGATGTGAATGATAATCAAGAAGCTGACAACATGCCAGTATTTGATCATGGTGATTCAGAATCTGAGGGGGAGCAGATCCAGATATCAAATCAAACAAACCAAGTTGGTGAACAAGATGCAGATCAGAATGTTACTAATCTGGAGGGAAATGTAGATGTTCCAAGCGAAATGATGCCGCGAACTCTTTCATATCATCCAGAGGATTTGATCATAGGAGAATTGCAAGCAGGCATTCGCACAAGACGTCAAATTGACCAGGGCTTTATATGTTTTTATTCTACAGTAGCACCTTTACAAACTGAATTTTCATTAAGTTGTTTTATTTCGCAGATCAAACCGCGAACTTACAAAGAGGCGCATACTGAAGACTCTTGGGTCATTGCGATGCAAGAAGAGTTAAGTCAGTTTGAAAAGTTGGGAGTGTGGAAGTTAGTGGATTTACCAGATGGTCAAAGGAAAATCAATACAAAATGGGTATTCAAGTGTAAGAGGGACGACAGAGGAGTTGTTGTAAGGAACAAAGCTCGACTCGTTGTTCAGGGCTTTAGTCAACAGTAGGGGATTGATTTTACAGAAGTCTATGCTCCTGTGGCACGACTAGAAGCAACCAGAATTTTTCTAGCATTTGCGTCTTGGAAGAACTTCAAAGTATATCAGTTGGATGTAAAGTCAGCATTTCTTTATGGGAAGGTCAAAGAGGAGGTTTATGTCGGTCAGCCGCCGGGCTTTACTGACCCAATCCACAAAAACAAGGTCTACTTATTGGACAAAGCACTGTATGGTTTACACCAGGCCCCAAGAGCCTGGTACGAGACTTTGTCTCAACACCTACTCGCTAACAAGTTTATTCGTGGAAAAGTGGATGCCACTTTCTTCACTAAAGAGGTCGACGAACATCTTCTGATAGTTCAGATTTATGTAGATGATATAATTTTTGGGTCAACGAATGAGAAATTGTGCAAAGATTTCGAACAGGTGATGAAACAAAAATTCGAAATGTCATCAATGGGGGAGATGAAATTCTTTCTGGGTCTACAAGTTGAACAACTACCTGAGGGAATTTTCATTCACCAGACGAAGTACGTTCGTGATATTCTAGAGAAATTTGGGATGTCAAGTTCTACTCCTGCTGCTACCCCACTTACAACAAATCATGGGATTCACCTAGATCTCACCGGAGACAGGGCTGATGAAACGTTCTACCGATCCATGATAGGTTCATTAATGTACTTAACAGCTTCACGTCCTGATATCATGTACCCAACGTGCCTCGCAGCAAGATATCAATCTAACCCGAGAGCTTCGCACATGATTATTGTCAAGAGGATATTACGCTACTTGAAAGGAACTCCGTCATTGGGGTTGTGGTATCCTAGGAAAGGCGATTTTACGCTCGAAGGGTATTCCGATTCGGATTTCGGATGCTGCAAAGTCAACGCGAAATCAACAACTGCAGGATGCCAGTTCTTTGGACCTAGATTGGTTACCTGGCAGTGTAAGAAACAAACGTCTGTGGCGCTATCTACATGTGAAGCGGAGTATGTATCTGCTAGCAGTTGCTGCTCTCAGATCCTGTGGATACAGCAACAGATGCGCGACTATGGTTTGCAGTTTCTTAACACACCTCTGTTTGTTGATAATGAGGCCGCAATAAATATAACAAAGAATCCAGTACATCACGCTAAAACTAAACACATAGAAATTCGTCATCACTTTATTCGCGATTGTTTCGAGAAAAAGTTGATACGAATTGACAAAATCCACACTGACGAACAAAAAGCTGATTTGCATACCAAAGCTTTTGATAAAAATCGGTTTCAATATTTGTTAAAACTAAACGGTATGAAGATTCTTTCGGTGTCGGATGGGATTGTGAGCGTTGATGAGAGTACTGTTGCGGATGAAGACGAGAAACAATCTGCAATGGTTTGTCGATTTTTTACATGTTTTGGTATTTAGGGGGAGTAGATAGTTGTAAATAGATATATTTTCAGAAAATACAAAAGCAGTAAAAATACAAAATACAAAAACAATACAAAATCTGAAAAAGAGCTTGTGTATATAGGGAAAATGATAGTACATCGGCTAGACAATTACAGTATGCTAAAGATTTGTAAAGTCTAAATGAGTTAAACAGTCTCACTAATGATGTGTCGATAAGTTTTCGCATATTTAGTAGATTTATTCGGGATATAAACCTAAAATTTCAAACTTGCGAAATTTGTGGGGAACACTACTTGGATATATAGGTAACCCCTGAAATCTCGTTTGAAAGGTCTCGTATTCTGATATACTAGGTTTTTATACTCAATGATGTCTGGGGTATTATTCCGGGACTTCTGCTGAATGGAAGTTCTGACCTAGTCCTTGGATAATACTTTCACCAAATGCTTGAAACATAGCATAAACCCTCAGCATGCAGATGAAACAATAAAATTGATAGTCGCTGCTGTTGTAACTAAAAGATCCTCTAAAGGGGGCATACTAAAAAGTCGAAGCTGATATCTCTCTGTGCATACGGAAGTATCGACTTGAGATCCCTCGGCCCTCGCATACCTACTTTATGTACAGATATCATTATAGTATACTCACATGTAAGACTGAATATTGGGATTCTGGATACGGGAGTATATTCAAGAGGTGGTACACATGAATGACCTAAGTTCATAAAACATCTAAATCGTATCCTGAGTAAATTGAAAATTGTGTGAGAATTTATGATGGATCAGTATATCGATAATCGAGATGAATTGTTTAAGTCTGAATATGAAATGAAGCTTAACGGTATTAGTAATTTGTCTGAAAAGCTGATATGATTCCCTGACACGCTCGCCAAAAATAAATTTGTAAATAGTTTATTTTCTGCAATTTAAGTTTTCTGTATTTCATTTCTTAGTTTAGAACACAATATAAAATCCAAAAAGATTTTATTTCTGCTTTAGTTTTTGACAAACCAAAGTAGAGAGTTGATTGTTGGATTCTCGAAGATTGAAGCAGATGCAGGAAAGTTCTGAGCTAAAGAATGAGGAGAGCTTACTTTATCAGAAATTGAGATGTTTTCAAAGATAAAAAAGTTCATTAAGTTGATACTTGTTGCATTGTTCTTAGAAAAAGTGAAAATGTTTTTACAAAATCAGTTTGATTCATCAAATGATCAACCAAGGTCATTGAGTTGAACTTGGTAGATTAATTGAGTAATCAGGGTCATTAACTTGGACCTGAATACTTGAGTGGATTTCTAAAGCTGATTGAGTTTGTGATTTTGAAAAAAGATAGAATTGTAATGTTATTGATTGAGTAACAGGTTTTTGGACTTCATTATTCCCAATGGAAGCTAAATGTCAAAGCTTGAA
The DNA here is from genome assembly GCF_002127325.2 of Helianthus annuus. Taxonomy (NCBI): domain Eukaryota; kingdom Viridiplantae; phylum Streptophyta; class Magnoliopsida; order Asterales; family Asteraceae; genus Helianthus; species Helianthus annuus. The sequence goes on from NC_035440.2 coordinate 110,009,353, forward strand.
CCAGATTAAGACCTCAGATCCTAGCATACTGAGAGAGGGAGTCTGTGAAAGGGGGAGTCTGGATCAACAGTTCAAGGGAAGATTGAAGAAAGAGCTAGGTTGTGATCCTAAACCTGTGAAGATAGAGTGCTTTTGATGAGAAGACAAAGAGTTGAAGAAAAGACCAAGACTGAAGACTCAGGAGCTGAAGACTACGTCAACATCCAAGGGGGAGTCTGTTGATGCATGAAATGTCTGTTGACTACATCTGCATTAAGTCTTAGGTCAAGATAGGTCAACATAGGGTCTAGAAAGTCAAAATTAGGTTTACTGTTGATAGGTTCGCTTTTGTGTCAAAGGTTTGTAGTAGGTCCGCTTATTTGTCATTAAATAGGTTCGCTTATAAGGTTATGAGGTAGGTTCGCTTATTTGGCATGTCCCTTGAAGCGAATCTACAGGCTCTATATATAGTTCTCATAAGCGAACCTGATCAGACGATTCGTGTACGTTGGAGCGAATCTGTTGAGAGCTTTAGGTGTTGAAACTCTGTCAAATTGTAATCAGAAAGCTTTAATAAAGAAGGAATTGAAAGGAATAGCTGTTGTAAATTCATTTACGTTGATTCCGCCTTCGTACGTGAAGATGAACGTTCTCAACTGACTGTTTAGGGTCGAAACACGGTCCAACATATATATATATATATATATATATATATATATATATATATATATATATATATATATATATATATATATATATATATATATATATATATATATATATATATATAGTGGAGGGTTCAAATGAGAAGAAAAAATTTGTAAGAATAAAAAGAATAAGTTTTAAACCAATAGAAATGCTCAATTTTCTTCATTTAATATGTGTATTTAATGTTATTAATAAGGCTGTATATGTAAATTTCTAATTGTAATTAATTAGCTAACTAATTAAATTTGTAACTCACTTTTAAATATACTCTTTCAAAATAAAATAATTTAGGGTGAACGGCAATTTTCGACATGTATAGGATAAATTTTAGTGTGTGTAGGATAAATTCTTAAATGTGTATGATAAATTTAGATATGCGTAGGGTAAATTTTGGTAAGTGTAAGATATATGTATGATAAATTTTGAAATGTGTAGGATAAAATGTTTTTTGCTTTATTAATGAAAAATAACATAATTAATGGGAGGAGTTACAAATTATTTAATGTTTTACCATTATACCCTTTCTTTCTTTTTCTTCTCACATAAAATTTCTTCTCAAATGAACATTCCCCTATATATATATATATATAGGACAAAGATCCGTTAGGAACCACCCTTTATTGCGAGAACCGCGAGAACCGCGAGAACAAGTGTGAACACAAACAGTAATACCTAAAAAAATCTAAAAAACACCCAAAATTTTTTTTTATTTTTTTACTATTTTTTATATTAAAATCGCTACTTTTAATATCCAAAAAAAAATTTTTTTTTTTAATTTTTTTTTAAAAAAAATAATTTTTTTTGGCTACTAAAAGTAGCGATTTGAACATAAAAAATAGTAAAAAAATAAAAAAAAATTTAGATTTTTTTTTTTGATTTTTTTGATTTTTTAGGTTTTTTGGGGGTTTAGTTTTTAGCATTTTAGCTTGGGGGTGGGGGGTGGGGGGGGGTTTAGGTTTTTGGGGGGTGGGGGAGGGGGGTTTAGGTTTTGGGGGGGGGGGGAGGTGGGTGGGGGGGGTTAGTTTTTTTTTTAGGTTTTTTTGAGGGTTTTAGTTTTTAGCATTTAGCTTGGGGGGGGGGGTTAGGTTTTGGGGGGGGGGGTTAGGTTTTTTCTTGGGGGGTGGGGGGGTTGGGGGGGTTTAGGTTTTTGGGGGATGGGGGGTGGGGGTTAGGTTTTTTTAGGGTTTTTTAAGGTTTTTTTTTGCTATTTTAGGTTGTGTTCACATTGGTTCTCGCGGTTCTCGCAATAAAGATGGTTCTCGCATGAACCTTACCCTATATATATATATATATATATATATATATATATATATATATATATATATATATATATATATATATATATATATATATATATATATATATATATATATATATATATATATATATATGTGTGTGTGTGTGTGTGTGTTTGAAAATCCTGACTATCAAATGGCATTTATGTATACTTAAATGTGTTTGTAAGAATATATATATATATATATATCATGTCATATTGTAAGAATATGTGTTTGATGTATAATTAAATGACATTTATTATAATTAATGATCATTCACCTTAATACCCTTATGTGTTTAATTGGTAATTAAACAATGGACGTAATCACCCTTACTACCTAAATAGGGTTTCCCCTTAGGTGTACAAATAGAGATAATTAGAGATAGGGCTGTAAACAAGCCGAGTCGAGCCGAGCTAGACCCAGCTCGAGCTCGGTTCGAACTTGATTCGTGCTGGCTCGGCTCGAGCTCGAATTTAAAATCGAGCTGAGATTTGAGACTCGAGCTCGACTCGATTAGAATTCGAGCTAGCTCGGCTCGGCTCGATCTAGCTCGAACTAACAAAGAACCGCAAAATTTACTGCTTAAAAAGCCCTTAAAATGAATTTCTAAATAGACTAAGGGCCATAATTGCCATTTAATTTAATCATATGGCTAAATATGCAAGAATAAATAGTTAATTCACTTTGTAAATTATGTTTACCTTCTTTTATAGGGGAGATACTCTCTTAGTTTTTGTTTTCTAAGCGATGTGGGACAAAAAAATGAAGGACGTAAACCTTGTCGAGCCAGCTCACGAGCCGAGCCAGGCCAAGCTCGAGCTCGCCTCATTTACAAACCGAGCCGAGCCGAGTTGGCTCGTTTACAACCGAGCCAATTTCGAGCCGAGCTTTCTTCGATCTTTTTTCGAGCGAGCTACGAGCCACGAGCCACTAGTTTTTTGAACACCCCTAATTAGAGAGGATTTAAAGATTAATCACTAATCAATCACCGACTTACATACATAATTTTTCATCCCCTCTCTCTAATTTTCACGGGTTCATAAACCTACCTAAAACTATGTTTAATTGGTAATTATTTAGTGAACGTAATTACCCTTACTACTTGAATAGGGTTTCACCTTTGATGTATAAATTGAGATCATTAGAGAGGTTTAAAGGTTAATCACTAATCAATCACCAACTTACATACATATCACCCTCTATCTCTCTTTAATTTTCATGTTTCATAAACCTACCTAAAACCATGTTTAATTGGTAATTATTCGGTAAACCTAATTACCCTTACTACCTATTTAGGGTTTACCCTTGGTGGTATAAATAGAGATTATTAAAGATGGTTTAAAAGTTATTCACTAATCAATCATCAACTTACATATATAATTTCTCACCCTCTCTCTCTCTCTCTAATATTTATGGGTTCATAAACTTATCTAAAACCATCCTAAGCGTACACTCTAAATACCCTTACTACCTAAATAAGGTTTAGCCTTGGATGTATAAATAGAAATTATTAAAAATGGTTTAAAAGTTAATCACTAATCCATCACCAACTTACATATATAATTTGTCACCCTCTCTCTCTAATTTTTCTGGGTTCATAATAAAACCATCCTAAGCGTACACTCTTAATGAGAACTCAATCAATCAAGAAAATGTCTACTTCTCTCTCAGCAGTGCAACCCCTCATTCTATCGTACTATGTCCACGATATTATTTTATTTTGAATATTTTTTTAATTATCTCGCTCCTTGTGTCCCGATCTAATCTGACCAAAAACATGCCTTAAATTTTATGTAAACAAACATATTATTATTTTTTGTGTGTTTATAAAAGTAACAATCACCCTTCTGCAATCACATAATAGAACAACAGAGATATGAAACTTTAAAGGTAAAACAAACAATATTGAGATTAAGGTATGGTTTTTTGTATTTTCTGAGATGGTGAAATCATACAACTCGCTTAATGTCACACCCCGACCACGTAAAACATCAAATCGTGGCGGAAACGTCGGGGAGTGTTGTAACAGAATTATTGTTTCACAATCATGGCATACAAAGTTATATTTTATTCATCAAACCAAAGAGTTACATTGTCTTAAACATAATGAAATAAAGAGTACATAACAAGTTTTATCTAGTCTAGCTTCATTTTATTATCACTAAGGCCCAAGTCCTCACTAGCGTGTCACGAACGTCCTATGCATTAGCTCCTGACACACATGTGAAAATAGGTACGTCAGCATAAAAATGCATGTGAGATACATAGGTTTTGTGAAAATAGGATTCATGACATAAGTTTAAGAAAATGTTTAATAAAAGTTAGTCATGAACCTTGTAAATTGTTTTGTTTTGTAAATTGTTTGAAAAGCGATAAAAATCAGATGATATGTATAAGTAAAAGAATAATGTATGGTTAAATGAATAACCAAGTAAAATAAGTTGTATAAAATAAACTGTTTTGTAAAACAATGTCTTGTGAAAAATATGTTATTTGTAAAAATGTATAAATCCAATTGAATGATTTAAATAACGCTACGACATGTAATATAATACAAGCACTTATATATAGGAAGTACCGGCGGTGTATCCACCATGCTTGTACCACATTACACACGCCTCGTTACTTAAATCACTTACCCAAACAACCCACCAATGTAAATTGCCCATGTCTAAACTATTTGTCAAATGTCTTTGTGAAAGCCATGTCAAAATATTTATGTCAAAATGTTCTCCAAGAAATGTGTATATCAATATCAAAATGTCTATGTCAAATGTCAATCATGTAATGTGTAAACAAAATGTCATGTATGGCAAGTGAAATATGTATCAACTAAACCATAGGTAAAAATGCACAAACCAATGTATTGAAGTAAAACTTGGTTTAAATCAAAGTTATGTTTTGTGGAAATGCATGCTATACTGAATACAGACATTTACGCGGTATTGTGAAAATCATACATCCAAGCCTTGCGACTGTGGTGATAAACCCTTAAACAAATTAAAGGTCTATCTATGTTATGTTTTAATCGAATTCGGTCATTCCTTCCATCCAAACATACCTAGGATGTCAGGAACGGGAGTTGTCAATTCCTATGGTACCATTACCTACTAACAAGCGGCGTGATCAAAGTTAGTGAATGTATATGGTCCCACATAAACAAACCAAATGTTATACCCAAAATGTAAGCATGTGATGAAATGAAAATGTACTTAGTATGATGAACATACATAGCGTGAAAAGGTAATGTAAAACAATGTACTAAGTATGCGCTAAACGAACATACGTAGCATAAAATGTCATGTAAAACGATGTACTAAGTATGCACACAATGGACATACATAGCAAAAACATAATGAAATCATGTACTAATAGTGTACTAGTGAACATAGCAAGTATATGATATGAAAACATGAAAAGCTTGAAAGTAAAAAGTAGGCACATGTGTTTCACCCCAAAATGTTTGGAAAACAGTAAAAGAGGGGACTATGTACTCACTTGAGATTGCTCAATAGACTTTAGATATCCACCAAGCAAAGCTAGAAGATCGCGGATTTACACGGCACCTAATATAGGTATCTACATTAATAAACGGACCTATCGGAGGATCGGGTATTACGAGGGTTTGTAAACCAAATAAGTTTGGGAACTTATATAATATGGTTTAACAAAGCCTACATACTAAAATAAACTTATCCTAAGTGTTTTTGATCCATTACGACCCGTTTAGGTAGCTTATGCTACTTTAACGCGTCGTCCGTGTAAAACGCGTTCAGAATGCCTAACTAGTCCTATGACAAGAAAGATATGCCTTAACATGTTTAATATTGTTGCCAAATCAGTTTATATGTCAAAAGTTATGTTACATAGGCTTAAAATGAATTTTGGCGCAAAAAGGGTATTTTGGTAATTTTCCTAAGGCATAAGAACTACTTATCATACAACGACTTAAACGATGTGACCATAAGGTAAAACCTCGGAAGGTTATTCCCTATACAACTATGGTCACCTAAAGTATTTGGTCGGATCCTAATGATCGACCAAATGGGTCGGGTTCGAAAGTATATGCGATTGATTAGATCGCTTACCTTAACGACCCTAGACAAGCACAATTCTAAAAAGCGACGAGCTAAACATGCTAGAACATGTTTAGTTAAGTTAGAAAACAGGTTTGGTATTAAAACAAACGGTTTTAATACCCTAGAGTAGTTTGGTTACAAAATACGCGAGAAAACGCATTTTGGCCGAAACCACGACTCGTCACTGAGCCTAGATAACGTGGTAATCAGTAGGTATAGTCACTAGGGAATATAACCATCGTGATTACGCTCACGTTATGAAGTTCAAACGAACTTCGCGTTGACCATAAACTGGTCAATGCAGAAAGTCAAACGCAGTTTGACTTTAATGCTAAAACGAACGAAAAACATGAAAGAATACTTACAGAAGGTCCCCACTTAGAGAGTGTAGAATCAGATTCAAATGTGAGGAAAATGGGCAAGGAATGGGGGGTATTTATAGGTGTAGTAGAACCGTTTAGATCGTTCCTCGTTATCCGAGATTCAATCCTAGCAGAACACCTCAAGCCCATAGTTTTAGAAAACCAGGGGAGCCCCTAAACCAGCCCAAAGACTCAACAAAACCATGTGCAAGGGTGGGTAACAGCTGGAATGCAATTCTGCTGATCTGGGCATGGCTTACAGACCGTAAGCAACCCCATATGGTCCGTAAGGACCCTGCAGACCAGCTATGTTTCAATTTTGGCAGTTTAGGTCCCTGTGCGCGTATGGTTGCGTTTTGGCACTTCTAACACCTGTCAAACTCATTTTTAAGCTCTACAAGGATGTTAAAGTATAGGGAACATGAAACATGCTCAAAAATATGCCGGATGTCGGTTCATTTGGCCGTACGATTGCGTTGTTCGATTAATTACGACGGAAGTCGTAACGGACGCAAAAACGGTCCAAATTGCCCGACGAATGGATTTTTGACAAGCCAATCCCTAAAACATAATATTTTAATGATTACATAAATTTTTGGATGTCCGGATGTATTCAGAACGTAAGTTATGCGCGAAAATGCAAACTTATGCACTTTTTGACGCTTTTAGTCCCGGAATGACCCAAAAGTTTATTTTTAGCACATTGAACCCCTCAAAGCCTATTTCTAAGCTATGTAAAGGATATTTAGGGTGTGTTTAACTTATGGGCATGTTCCGGAATGTTTGTTACAGTTCAAATTGGCATACTTTCGTAGTTTGTCAATTTTAGTCCCTGTAAGCGAATTAACTAGATTTTGCCATACCAAAGCCTTCAAAACTTATTTCTAAGTTATGTAAAGGTTATTTAAGGTATGTTAAGCAATAACTAATGTTCCGGAGTATTTTTCGCATTAAACTAAGTACGTTTACGCACCAGTTTGCGTATAATTCTCTAGAAAGCGATATAGAGTTTGAAATTGGATAAAAGTCAAAACATGAAAAACATCAAACAAAAACAAACAAACATTGGGATCAAATAACTTTATTTCATTGATAACTGAATTGTTCACAATGATTACAAGCACAAATGTCACAGTCTCCCCTACTTACGGAAATTTCATCCCGAAATTTGTTTTGAGGAAACTCATGGGAAAAGATGTGGATACTTCGCCTTCATTTGATCTTCACATTCCCAAGTAAACTCAGGTCCGCGTTTAGATTCCCAGCGAACTTTAATCAAAGGAATGCGCTTGCGTTTAAGCCATTTGACTTCACGATCCATAATTTCCACAGGTTTCTCAACAAAATGTATTGTTTTATCAACACGAATTTCGTCGAGCGGTATGTGGAGGTTCTCATCAGCTAAGCACTTTTTGAGATTGGATACGTGGAAGGTTGGATGAACATTACCAAGTTCTGGAGGTAATTCAAGTTTGTAGGCTACCTTGCCGATTCTTTCGACGATCTTGAATGGTCCAACGTATCTAGGTGCAAGTTTTCCTTTCTTTCCAAATCTGATCACACCTTTCCAAGGTGAGACCTTAAGTAATACACGATCACCGACTTGAAATTCCAAGGGCTTGCGTCGTTGGTCCGCGTAACTCTTTTGACGGCTTCGAGCTGTCTGTAAGTTATCACGAACTTTCTTAACCTTGTCAGTTGTCTCTAGAATGAGGTCAGGTCCAGTAAGCTGAGCCTCACCTATCTCATTCCAGCAGACTGGTGAACGACATTTTCGACCATAGAGAGCCTCGAAAGGAGCCATGTTGATGCTGGAGTGATAACTGTTGTTGTAGGAGAATTCAATCAAGGGAAGATGTGAATCCCAACTACCACCAAAGTCGATCACACAAGCTCTAAGCATATCCTCTAAAGTCTGGATTATTCTTTCAGTTTGGCCATCTGTTTGTGGATGATATGTTGTGCTCAGATTAAGTTGGGTCCCCATAGCAGATTGCATGGTTCTCCAAAAACGAGAAGAGAAGCGAGCATCTCTGTCAGAAATAATGTTCAAAGGAACACCATGTCGAGATACGATTTCATCCACATAGATTTTAGCCAGATTTTCAGCAGATAGATCCTCACGGATTGGCAGGAAATGCGCTGACTTAGTAAGACGATCAACAATTACCCAGATGGCATCATGACCTTTCTTAGTGCGCGGAAGTTTGGTAATGAGATCCATAGCGATGTTTTCCCATTTCCAAACTGGAATCTCTGGTTGCTCCAAAAGACCAGAAGGATGTTGGTGTTCAGCCTTAACCTTTAGACAAGTAAGGCACTTTGAAACGTACAAGGCAATGTCTTTCTTCATACCAGGCCACCAATACCGAGTACAAAGATTCTTATACATCTTGTCTGAGCCAGGATGAATAGAATAACGAGACTTATGGGCCTTATCCATAAGCAAGGCGCGAAGATCATCTTGGCTTGGAACCCACAAACGGTCCATGAAATAATACGATCCATCTTCTTTTAGCACAAGATCAGGCTTAATGTGATAGGGTAATTCCTTACCCATCGAGTCTTGTGAAACACAAACATGTTGAGCATGAGAAATGCGTGCTTAAATATCGGATTGAGCTTGAATATCAGATTGAACACGAACGCAATGAAGCTTAGTACGTTCCTTATGACTCAATGCGTCAGCCACAACATTCGCTTTACCAGGATGGTAGCGAATTTCGCAATCATATTTGTTTAGGAGTTCGACCCAACGTCTTTGCCTCATGTTGAGTTCTTTCTGATTGAAGATATGCTGAAGACTCTTGTGGTCAGTAAAAACCACACATTTTGTGCCATATAAATAATGTCTCCAGATTTTGAGAGCGAAAACAACTGCACCCAACTCAAGATCATGAGTGGTGTAGTTTCTCTCATGCACCTTCAATTGTCTCGATGCGTAGGCTATGACTTTGTTCCTTTGCATCAAAACACAGCCAAGACCCAATTTCGATGCATCACAATAAACGACAAAATCATCATTGCCCTCAGGCAAAGTTAAAATAGGTGCATCACAAAGCTTCTGCATCAAGGTCTGAAATGCTTCCTCTTGCTTAGAACCCCATTCAAAGGGTTTGTTTCTGAGTTAGAGCAGTTAAGGGAACTGCAATCTTCGAGAAGTTCTCTATGAAGTGGCGGTAATAACCCGTAAGACCAAGAAAAGAACGAACCTCAGTAGGAGGAGTAGGCGTATCCCAATCCTTAATCGCACTGATCTTGGAGGGATCTACATGAATACCTTGTTCGTTAACAATATGTCCCAAAAATTGAACTTCCTTAAGCTAAAATTCGCACTTGGAGAATTTGGCAAAAAGTTGCTCTTTCTTCAGGAGTTCCAGAGTAAGACGAAGATGTTGCTCATGATCATCTTGCGTCTTAGAGTAAATCAAGATGTCATCAATAAAAACGATGATGAACTTATCTAAATAAGGCTTGCAGACCTTATTCATCAAGTCCATGAAAACAGCAGGAGCATTGGTCAAACCGAATGGAATGACTGTGAACTCATAATGCCCATAACGTGTGTGGAATGTTGTCTTGGGAATATCTTCTTCATGCACACGAAGTTGATGATACCCAGAACAAAGGTCGATCTTCGAAAAGCAAGTAGCACCCTGTAACTGGTCAAAGAGATCATCAATGCGAGGTAGGGGATATCGATTCTTGATGGTAAGCTTGTTCAGCTCACGATAATCGATACACATTCTGAAGGATCCATCCTTCTTCTTGACAAAAAGAACGGGAGCACCCCAAGGTGAAAAGCTAGGACAGATAAAACCTTTGTCAGAAAGCTCTTGAAGCTGTTTAGACAACTCTTGCATCTCAGATGGTGCAAGACGATATGGAGCTCTGGCAATAGGATTTGCACCAGGTACGAGATCAATACGGAACTCGACATGGCGTGCTGGAGGTAGACCAGGTAACTCTTCAGGAAACAGCTCCGGATAATCCCGAACAATAGGGATATCTTGAATAGACTTACCTTGGCCCTTATCTGCTGTAACATGTGCCAAGAAGGCCACATAGTTCTTTCGCAGATACTTCCGAGCTTGAAAACAAGACATAAGCTTGAGGCTACTAACAGGTTTCTCACCACGAACCTGTAGTATCTCACCAGACGAAAGCGGCACACGAACGATCTTCTCAAAACAAACTACCTCTGTGCGATGCTTGGCTAACCAATCCATACCCACAATGATGTCGAAGCTTCCAAGTTGCATAGGCGTGAGGTCAATAGGAAATAGATGGTTATTAAGGTTCAACTGGCAGTTGCGAATAACAAAATCAAGAACAATGGGTTCACCACTCGCAACTTCGACTGTCAAAGGTTTACCTAGTTTCGTTCTAGACATGCGAAGCAAAGGCTCGAAAGATAAAGACACAAAACTTTTATCGCCCCCTGAATCAAAAAGAACAGACGCATGTTGATTATTAACAAAGAACGTACTGTTCACCACATCATTGTCTGCTTGCGCCTCCTGTGCATTCATGTTAAAAGCTCGTCCATGAGCCTGAGCCTGAACTGGATTCGCATTAACCAGCCTTGGACACTGCTTTGGATTATGGGTCAGGTCTCCACAATTAAAGCACGAGCCAGGAGGGTAGTGGGGTCGTGCGACTTGCTGTTGAACAGGTGGTTGAGCTACCTGTTGAGCTGGATTCTGAGCAACCTGATTACGAGCAGAACGACAAACTTCTGCAAGATGTCCAGACTTCCCACAGTTGGAATAGAAACGGCACAGAAGTTGCTGTTGATGGTGACTATTGCACCTATTGCACAAAGGTGCATTTCCTTCATATCGTTTCTTTGCCGGAGGCTGCACTGTCTGATTGGGAGCTGCCTGGTTCTGTTGGGCAGTGACGGCAAAATTTTGGGAAGCCTTACGCTTCCTAGAACCCTTTGCAGAACCCGAATCTTTACCCTGCTTGTTTTTACCTTTCTTGCTATCCTTCTTATCAGCCTCCTGCTTCTTACCCTTCTTGTCACCCTTTCTGTGCAACTTACCCTTTCGAATCTGCGACTCAGTCAATGTCGCAGATAACTCGATTGCCTGACGGACGGTGGTAGGATTACTACCAGTAACGATGTCTTGCACGGAGTCAGGTAGACCATCGATGTACCTCTCGATAGCCTTGTCGAGTGGGGTAACCATTGTCGAGCAAAGTAAGCTTAACTCCTCATACCTGTCTGTATACGCCCGGTGCTCACCACTTTCCTGCTTCAGATCATCAAATTCCCTCTCCAATGTTCGCAGCTCATGACGAGGACAAAACTCCATTATCATAAGAGTCCTCAGTTCAGCCCATGTTTGCGCAAGAGCAACTTCTGCACCACGGTCCCTCATAACCCCATTCCACCATGTCAAAGCCCTCTTCTGAAATACGCTAGAAGCAAAATCGACCTTCCGGTTCTCAGGACACAGAACATGACGAAATGTACTCTCAATGCTCTCGAACCATTGAAGGAGCCCAGTTGCCCCTTCGGTACCACTGAACTTGAGTGGTTTAGCCAAATTGAAGCTCTTGAAGTTACAAGGAGCATTCTGATTGTTGTTGGCTTGGTTCACCTGAGCTATAATGTTTGGGAGTGCGACAGCCATGTGCTGTGCCAGAATATCTACCATTTCAGCATTGGTTAACGGGTTTTCACGATGAGGAGGCATGCTAAAAAAGAGGAAACATGAGAGGAAACGAGTGAGATGATTAGATGAAAAGAACGAGATGAAACAAAATCAACAAAAGCAAGGATGGTGGTCATTCGTCCGTATCAAAAAGCAAACAAATGACACACAGTGACTAATCAAAGTAAACGGGTCCATAAATAATGCTTAACGAAGACATGCTCGCCTATAAGTGAACACTCACCCCAAGAGTTCCCAGGTAAGAGTGACTGGTCCGATTATGTGGATTTGTACGAACACTCTAGCCTTAGACAGAAAACCCAGGGTACAGGCATTCACCCATCCAGTTTGCACGTGTTCACACTATTTAGAACCCAAAACTTTAACGAGATTTTGAAAACTTGGAAGGCACAAGGCCCAAAATAATCATTCAAAAACAAATGATAAAATTTTCAAAATCAATTTGAAAAATCAAAAAGGGGTCAAAACCATATAATAAATCATTTAAAAACAGAAGTTTGTTTTTCAAAAATCGTTTCAGAAAATTGGGTTCTTGTTTTGGTGATCACCTAAGGATAGGTGAAGTGCATGTTTTAAGATCTAAACACAAGACAACTTGTGTTGGGGTCCTAGAAAGGTTATAGTCTAGGTCAAAGCATTACTAATAACCTAATTCCCTATAACCATTGGTTCTGATACCAACTCTTCTGTCACACCCCGACCACGTAAAACATCAAATCGTTGCGGAAACGTCGGGGAGTGTTGTAACAGAATTATTGTTTCACAACCATGGCATACAAAGTTATATTTTATTCATCAAACCAAAGAGTTACATTGTCTTAAACAAAATGAAATAAAGAGTACATAACAAGTTTTATCTAGTCTAGCTTCATTTTATTGTCACTAAGGCCCAAGTCCTCCCTAGCGTGTCACGAACGTCCTATGCATTAGCTCCTGAAACACATGTGAAAATAGGTACGTCAGCATAAAAATGCCTGTGAGATACATAGGTTTTGTGAAAATAGGATTCATGACTTAAGTTTAAGAAAATGTTTAATAAAAGTTAGTCATGAACCTTGTAAATTGTTTTGTTTTTTAAATTGTTTGAAAAGCGATAAAAATCAGATGATATGTATAAGTAAAAGAATAATGTAAGGTTAAATGAATAACCAAGTAAAATAAGTTGTATAAAATAAACTGTTTTGTAAAACAATGTCTTGTGAAAAATATGTTATTTGTAAAAATGTATAAATCCAATTGAATGATTTAAATAACGCTACGACATGTAATATAATACAAGCACTTATATATAGGAAGTACCAACGGCGTATCCACCATACTTGTACCACATTACACACGCCTCGTTACTTAAATCACTTACCCAAACAACCCACCAATGTAAATTGCCCATGTCTAAACTATTTGTCAAATGTCTTTGTGAAAGCCATGTCAAAATACTTATGTCAAAATGTTGTCTAAGAAATGTGTATATCAATATCAAAATGTTTATGTCAAATGTCAATCATGTAATGTATAAACAAAATGTCATGTATGGCAAGTGAAATATGTATCAACTAAACCATATGTAAAAATGCACAAAACAATGTATTGAAGCAAAACTTGGTTTAAATCAAAGTTATGTTTTGTGGAAATGCATGCTATACTGAATACAGACATTTATGCGGTATTGTGAAAATGCATACATCCAAGCCTTGCGACTGTGGTGATAAACCCTTAAACATTAAAGGTCTATCTGTGTTATGTTTTAATCGAATTAGGTCATTCCTTCCATCCAAACATACCTAGGATGTCAGGAACGGGAGTTGTCAATTCCTATGTTACCATTACCTACTAACGAGCGGGCTGATCAAAGTTAATGAATGTATATGGTCCCACTTAAACAAACCAAATGTTATACCCAAAATGTAAGCATGTGATGAAATGAAAATGTACTAAGTATGATGAACATACATAGCGTGAAAAGGTAATGTAAAACAATGTACTAAGTATGCACTAAACGAACATACGTAGCATAAAATGTCATGTAAAACGATGTACTAAGTATGCACACAATGGACATACATAGAAAAAACATAATGAAATCATGTACTAATAGTGTACTAGTGAACATAGCAAGTATATGATATGAAAACATGAAAAGCTTGAAAGTAACAAGTAGGCACATGTGTATCACCCCAAAATGTTTGGAAAACAGTAAAAGAGGGGACTATGTACTCACTTGAGATTGCTCAATAGACTTTAGACATCCACCAAGCAAAGCTAGAAGATCGCGGATTTACACGACACCTAATATAGGTATCTAAATTAATAAACGGACCTATCGGAGGATCGGGTATTACGAGGGTTTGTAAACCAAATAAGTGTGGGAACTTATGTAATATGGTTTAACAAAGCCTACATACTAAAATGAAACTTATCCTAAGTGCTTTTGATCCATTACGACCCGTTTAGGTAGCTTATGCTACTTTAACGCGTCGCCCGCGTAAAACGCGTTCAGAATGCCTAACTAGTCCTATGACAAGAAAGATATGCCTTAACTTGTTTAATATTGTTGCCAAATCAGTTTATATGTCAAAAGTTATGTTACATAGGCTTAAAATGAATTTTGGCGCAAAAAGGGTATTTTGGTAATTTTCCTAAGGCATAAGAACTACTTATCATACAACTACTTAAACGATGTGACCATAAGGTATAACCTCGGAAGGTTATTCCCTATACAACTATGGTCACCTAAAGTATTTGGTCGGATCCTAATGATCGACCAAATGGGTCGGGTTCGAAAGTATAAGCGATTGATTAGATCGCTTACCTTTACGACCCTAGACTAGCACAATTCTTAAAAGCGACGAGCTAAACATGCTAGAACATGTTTGGTTAAGTTAGAAAACAGGTTTGGTATTAAAACAATAGGTTTTAACACGCTAGAGTAGTTTGGTTACAAAATACATGAGAAAACGCATTTTGGCCGAAACCACGACTCGTCACTGAGCCTAGATAACGTGGTAATCAGTAGGTATAGTCACTAGGGACTATAACCATCGTGATTACGCTCACGTTATGAAGTTCAAACGAACTTCGCATTGACCATAAACTGGTCAATGCAGAAAGTCAAACGGAGTTTGACTTTAATGCTAAAACGAATGAAAAAACGCGAAAGAATACTTACAGAAGGTCCCCGCAAGATTCGAACCCGATTCACTCTCAAGTAGGAAGCATATACTTCCACTTAGAGAGTGTAGAATCAGATTCAAATGTGAGGAAAATGGGCAAGGCATGGGGGGTATTTATAGGTGTAGTAGAACTGTTAAGATCGTTCCTCGTTATCCGAGATTCAATCCTAGCCGTACACCTCAAGCCCATAGTTTTAGAAAACCAGGGGAGCCCCTGAACCAGCCCATAGACTCAACAAAACCATGTGCAAGGGTGGGTAACAGCTGGAAATAGCTAGAATGCAATTCTGCTGATCTGGGCATGGCTTACGGACTGTAAGAAACCCCATACGGTCCGTAAGGACCCTGTAGACCAGCTATGTTTCAATTTTGGCAGTTTAAGTCCCTGTGCGCGTATGGTTGCGTTTTGGCACTTCTAACACCCGTCAAACCCATTTTTAAGCTCTACAAGGATGTTAAAGTATAGGGAACATGAAACATGCTCAAAAATATGCCGGATGTCGGTTCATTTGGCCGTACGATTGCGTTGTTCGATTAATTATGACGGAAGTCGTAACGGACGCAAAAACGGTCCAAATTGCGCGACGAATGGATTTTTGACAAGCCAATCCCTAAAACATAATATTTTAATGATTACATAAATTTTTGGATGTCCGGATGTATTCAGAACGTAAGTTATGCGCGAAAATGCAAACTTATGCACGTTTTGACGCTTTTAGTCCCTGAATGACCCAAAAGTTTATTTTTAGCACACTGAACCCCTCAAAGCCTATTTCTAAGCTATGTAAAGGATATTTAGGGTGTCTTTAACTTATGGGCAGGTTCCGGAATGTTTGTTACAGTTCAAATTGGCATACTTTCACAGTTTGTCAATTTTAGTCCCTGTAAGCGAATTAACTAGATTTTGCCATACCAAAGCGTTCAAAACTTATTTCTAAGTTATGTAAAGGTTATTTAAGGTATGTTAAGCAATAACTGATGTTCCGGAGTATTTCTCGCATGAAACTGAGTACGTTTACGCACCAGTTTGCGTATAATTCTCTAGAAAGCGATATAGAGTTTGAAATTGGATAAAAGTCAAAACATGAAAAACATCAAACAAAAACAAACAAACATTGGGATCAAATAACTTTATTTCATTGATAACTGAATTGTTCACAATGATTACAAGAACAAATGTCACACTTAAGTTTCTTAGCAACTGTCGCAATGTGTTTTCCCTGGTGAAACGCTTGTTCGAGCTCGAGTTCAGATGGTTGTCTAGACCCATCGTCTGCGTAAGTTCCTGCACCGTAAGGACTTCCGCCTTTGACTTTTTCCATTTCAAACATGCCAGCCCCGAATGTGTATCCAATTGGTACAAATATCATTCCATGGTGAACCAGTTGAGTTATGGCAGTCAAACTGTTGGAAATTAATGGAAAACCACGTTAAAACAAAATAAATCGATAACTTTTGTTTTTGGTAACATATTCTCATGGTTATAAAAATTGTTAATGAGACAACTAAAACGTTTAAATTGTTTAAGTTGATTTTGCAAATTCAACATTAACAAGTTTAAGTTCACTAAGAGACAACTAAAACGTTCAAATTGTTGTGTTAGGGATTCTCCTTTCACATGGCAAAACGTTTCATACTGTTGATTCAAATCCTCCTTGTTATTTTCGATCACCTCTTCTGTTCCACTGAACTGCTCTTTAAGAGCATCCCACAGCTCTTTGGCACTATTACAATGTAACAGTCCAACATAAATGTCATTTGGAAGAGCTGAGGCTACTATGCGAAAAGCCTTTGCATCTAATTCAAATTTCTGAAAATATTGTTCTGAGTAATTTTCAAGGCTTTTAGGCACAAAGCCTTTGGGATCTTCAGTACTAGGCACCATTGGAAGGTGTGGTCCAAAGATGACTGACTTCCAGTATCCGGTGTTTTGCTGAGCTAATACATGGCCCATCCTACGTTGCTAGATATTGTACTCGGATCTGACAAGCATAGGTGGCTTGAATAGTATTCCAGTGTTGTGAAGGTCGTGTGATTGTGATGTCATCTTGGTTGATTTTACAAAGGTTATCGAATAATCAACTTTGTACGTGATTACCTCTTACTCTGTTTTTTCAACTGATACGAACAATTTTAAGTATCAATAGATGTGAGCCAAACTTTTATGTCAAATCGATTGTTAGATCGAATTTGACTGTCCTATGCTCTGATACCAATTGTTAGGGTCTGAGTTTCTTAGATTGTGTTGTTTAACCGAAATGGAAGATGAAACTGAGATTAATGTGCAGCGGAAATGGAAATAAACTTTAACACAAAATCAAAGAAGAATAGTTTTCAGTAAACATGATTTCATTTAGTCAAATGATTGTATCAATTACAAAGATCAACTATGCATGCATGCAACTAAACTCCCTCTCAGCCTGAGCTCACTGATTTGTTCGTACAAGATGACTTGGTGCAAAAAAGCTGATACTGTTCTATTTATAGTACAAACCTAACCACTGAGCATCTTTGTTAACGTCACCTGGACAGTGACATCTAACAGACTAACAAACTCTAACAACTGATACAATCTAAACACTGATTACAATAAACATTAATTATACAAAACACTGATGCAGCTTCCCACTGTTGTTGCCTAAGCACTGATGTTGAGGATCAGTGCTTTCTTCAAAGGATGATCAGACCTTGAGTCAGCAGTGCTTTGTTCTTCATCAGCACTTGAGAGACAGCAGTTGTTAGGGCTTTAGTCTTTTATATCTTCAGCAGTTCTTTGATAAACAGATGTTGAGAAGATCAGCACTTAGAGATCATTAGCTGATAGAAAACACTGTCATTGGGAAGAGTCTAGGTCATGCACTGCTTATTATAGATCAACTGTTGAGAACCAGTTTTGGCTTTTCATATCGTTTGTTTTTCTGGCTTGATTGTGTTGATGCATAATGTCTATCGCATGCGTCATCAGTCAATGTCGTGTTACTATATGTAATAGGCTAGTTAAAATGATAAGTTTATGTGTTGTAACCAGTTCGTGCGGTCTGGGATGTGTTATCTCATGCTTTCTGGCAAGCCTATAAATAGGCTAGTAGTGTTCTTCATTTGTAACTTTCTGGAGAATTTTATACCGAAGTGCTGACGGATTCTCTTTGTACCAAAACATTTTATATCAGTGAAGAACATGTTTAAACTGACTTTCTACTCTTCTACTCCTATTCTAACACTGATTGACGGTTTCTAGTCTGATTCCGCCTTTCTAGAAACTAGATCTGACTCTGATTGACTCGTTTTGGACGATTCATCGATCCTACAAGTGGTATCAGAGCTCAGGATGAGTCAAATCTGTTGATATCAGTGTTTTGAATGGTTTAGAATCATATTCTTCTACTCTTTCTTGGATTTTTAGACGAATTCACGGATAAAATGGACTGAATTTTGGATATTATGTGTAAAACATCATTTTGAACAATCGTACAAAGTTGCAGACCATAAATCAAACTAAAACTGATCCAAAAATGTCAAAAACTTGAAATTTTGATAAACTAAGTCTTCAAACGAGGTGAAACTGTCCAAATCGTATGAAAATGATGCTCAAATCGTGTGAATTTGACCAGATCGTTTGATTTCTGTTCAGGCCGTTTAAAATCCTGGTCCAGATCGCACGGATTGGACCAGATCGTTTGAAAATTTTAAAAATTGTGTGACCAGATCGCACGGAGTGGTCAGATCGCATGGAGTGGTCATCTCGCACGGTTTGGCAATTTAGGTCACACGATTTGACAGTGCAGGTCGTTTGAAATAGTCCAGGTAGTTTGAAACATTCATGTCGTTTGAAAGTTCCAGGTCGTCTGAAAGTCCAGATCGTTTGAAAGTCCAGGTCGCTTGAAATTGTAATTTTTCAAAACTTATAAATTTTTCGAAACATTTTTTAAAGTATAAAAATGGACAATCAAGAGTTTTACAATGCGTTTTTCGGAGGAGGTATGACTGTTCAAACTCCAGCAAGTATAGCTCAGAATGTGCATATGGAGAACGAGCTAGGAACCATGCGAAAACCACCGAAACTGCTCAACATTGAAGATTATTCAGGGTGGCAAGATAGATTTCGCACGTGGGTTCAGGCGAATCACCTCGAATGCTGGCTGAAAGTTGAAACGAAATTTGTAGTTCCTATGAATGATGCTGGTCTTTCGAAAACACTTAACACGTTAACTCCGGCTGAACAAGAAAATTTTAAAGCCGAGAAGAAGATGGTCAGCATATTGCAACAGGCAATTAAGGAAGACATTTTGGTACTGTTACAGCATCAGGGTGACTCGCAATCTATTTGGAATGCTCTTAAAATCAAATTTCTTGGAAGTGTTGCAATAATCAAAAGCAAAAAGGCGCTACTGAAAAAAGAATTCGACATATTTACTGCTATCAGTGGAGAATCAACGAAAGAGTTGATTGAGAGGTACTATCACTTGGTAGTGGAGATGAAACGTTTGAATATAGATAAAACAGACGAAGAGTGGGTTGATAAGTTGGCTGACGCACTACCACAAGAAGAGTGGGGTACGTTCTTATTGGTTTTGAAGAACAACTTGGAATACGTAGGTTTCAATTTGAGTACGTTTATTGAAAGACTTGAAGCTCAAGAGCTTGAACTTCGGAAAATGTGGAAAATGAAATCTTCAAACGTACAGCAAGATGTTCAGCTTTATTACAAAGGAAACTCATATGCCACATCTACTCCGAGTCCAAAGATTCAAACGACATTCAGTGCAGATTCTTCATCAGGAGTACCTCAAAGCATGCCTAACAACAACTTTTCATTGTTTCCAAATTACGAACCGAATCCTAAGGTTCAGAATTTTCAAGAACAGGTTTCTTCTCAAAGTTTTTCAGGTTCGAACAATCAGAGTTATAGTCGTGGGATACTGTGCAATATCGCTGTTAATATCAAAAACGGTCAACATTTTACCGAGACAGCCGCAAAGCAGCATATAGCACTTCTAGCTTCTGTACTTGAGTCTTACGAGAGTCTAGTAGCCGGATGAATTGGTAACCCAGACATGACTAAAGAAGATTACGATCAAATTGATCCCGAGGAACTAGAACTCATCGACATAAAATGGGGTATGGCGAGCATTGTGAGAAGAGCTCAGAGGTTCATGGAAATTACCAGAAGAAGTAGTCTTGCAGGTCCTGATCCTAAACTTGGATTCGACAAATCAAAGGTGACTTGCTTCAAGTGTAAAGAGAAGGGGCACTTCAAGCGTGAATGTCCGAACAGAGAAGTTAATAACCACCAGAATCAATTTGCCAACGATTATTACCGACAGGCCATTTATTATAAAAACAGTCAACAACCATTCAATCCAAGACCTCAAATCGAGAATAGTCCATCCAAACAAACAGAAAAAGCTCTTTTGGTGAATCAAGATGACGAAAAGATTCCAGAAGGCTTCAGTTGGGATAAGTATGTTCTAGGAAGTGGTCTTGCAATGATGGCTGAAATTGTTGAAGAACAGGAACTGGAAATCGAGGAATGTTTTCCTGAAATTGAAGAAGTCAGTGAAGTGATGAATGAAAAAAGTTTTGCAGATCTAGAAGAGGAGGCAGCAGCGGTCTACTATTATCAGTCTGAAAACGAGGTTATTACTAATGCATTTAAATCTATAATGCCAACTAATGTGTTTAATTATTTTGCAAGTTTCTTTAGTGAACCGACTACGGGTTTTTCCCCACAGTACGAAGTTGAACAAACTCCGGTTCAAGAGATCATTGATGTTTCAAAGGAAATGAATGAAAAGACTTTGAATGAAATAGCAAACAAAGCTCTTATGGTCAAGCTTCTAGAGGTAGAACAAACTAAAACACCTTCTGATAACAATGAGACCAAATATGCAACTCAAGAGTCAGTGTTAATTGAAAAGGAGTCAATTATCGAGACTTGTGATACGTATGAGTCAGGAGAGAAGTCCGAGTCCGATGGCAAATCAGAAAATGTGAAGTCTGAATCCGGAGAGAAATCTGAGTCTGTGTCCGGAGAGTTTGGTAAATCGGAAAGTAAAAATGATAAACAAGAAAATGTTTTTGAAAAAGTTGATCCAATTCTTGAAAAGCCATGCGAAAACTGTTTGAAACCATGCATGGATTGTCTTGAAAAAGACAAACAGTTTCAAGAGTTGAAAAAGTTTAACGACAAATTAAAATTTGATTTTAATGATGTTAAAGAAGCTTATGACACTCTGTCATGATTAATTAAAGCGATTTACACTGAGAGTAAATAAAATGATAAAATTGTTAATTTGCTCAAAGCTACAGTCATGGGTAAGCAAATGTCGATTAACATCCATCTGGACAAAATCGCATCTCTAAAGAAGGAACTTGAACTGATGCGCATTGAGACAGAAAGAGTCGACAAAAAGTTGATCAGTTATCTTTCATCTTCATATGTGATTGATCAGATCGTTCCTCAACAAACTGAAGATAAACCAACTTTCAAAAATGTTCCACCCCCAATGTGGAATCATTATACTCAGAAATATCCCGACGGGGTGGAGGAGGCATTGAATCTCAAACTGAGAACAGAAGAGAATGAGTTACCGGAAAACATAGATGTTACATTCTCTTCGTCTGACACCGACAATGAGTCACAACTGGTTAAAACAGTTGTAGACCAAGTGTTGGATGAAGAGAGTGATAACTCTGATTTCAAAACGGTTAAAACTCATTTTGAGAATACCAGTTCAGATTCTTAAGATGACGGAAACTTTCTTGATAAGCTTATCCGAAAGTCAGATAAATTTTGGATGACGATTCGATCATTGTGGTTTACACGATGACCGGAACTGACAAACTGTATACTGATTTTGAATACCCGATTCAGAATGCGAACCTGGAAAAGGTTGAAAAAGTTTTCAAACTCGTGGAAATTGGTATCTCAGAAGTTAACAACAATTCGTTTCTTTCAAAACCAAAAAAAATCTTTTGTTAAACAACAACCTACAAACAACCCGGGAAATAAAAATGAATGGGTGGGTAACAATGGTAATAACAAGAGACATGGTAATAATTACAAAAAGCAAGGTGTTGGTTTTGAGATGAAAATGGCTAAGAAAGAAGTTAAGCCAAAAGAAAAATTGAGTGAAGTGTTTGTGGCTGGTAAGAATACAGAAGTCGAAAAGGATTATATCTTTAGTAAACAAGCAATTGACGATTTTATTGCGGCCAAAAAAGATAAGAGACGAGGCCAACAGATCCACTTTTGTTGAATATGACAAGAATCTGTTATCGATGCAATGAAATTGGTCACATGGCCAAACAATGTGTCAAAAAGATAATAAAACTAGTTTTCCATAAATCAAAACCAAAAATTTCAAAGGATGTTAAGGGAAAATCACCTATGGTATCCCCTGTGCATATTCTTAAACGCGGTGAATCATTGAAGTCAGAGGACAAACCAAACTCAACTTTTGAAATTGGTGAATCTTCAAAATCACAAAAGACGTCAAAGGTTTTTCCTAAAACAAAGACTTCCCAAGGTGGAAGAATTGTTGGAGAAGGAATGCTTACTAACGGGGTTGTATCATTCGATAAAGTGAATTACATTGTTGAGTTAGAAAACAATCTGTTGAGCATTTCTAAGATTTGTGATAAGTCATTCACTATTCGTTTTACAAAAGATGAATGTCTGATTCTTAAACCAGGGTTTAAGATACCTGAAGAAATGGTGTTGATGTGCGCTCCTCGTGAAAACGATCTCTATATACTAGACATGAGCATTGCAACAACGACAGATAAAAAGGCACAATGCTTTGTGAGTAAGACGAAGGAAACTGAAAAAGAATCCATCATGTGGCATCGTAAAATGGGGCATATTCATTTGCGAAAGATGAACTTTTTAGTTCATAATAATCTTGTAGAAGGTGTTAATTTGAAAAGCTTCCATCTTAACGATGACTGTATTGAATGCAAGAAAGGGAAACAGACGAAGAAATTGCACCCGAAAAAGCTCTTGAACTCCATCAGATTACCGCTCGAAAGACTCCATATGGATCTTTTTGGACCAGTAAATGTGAAAAGCATAAGTGGAGATCTATATTGTGTTAGTGCATGCATCTGTCGACTTCGTCTTGTATCGTGTCTTGTACGTGAAAATAGGATGTTTAAGTTTGTATTGGATGTGATTTCGCTTGGGGAGGTGATTCCGCTTGAAATGACTTTGGTCATTTTCAAGCGAAATCAGTTAACATGTTATTCCGCTTGAAATGTTTCAAGCGGAATCAGACCTCTATATATATGGCATGTGTCAATTGAGCGAAATCAGTCTGAACAGTTGCTGAATTTCGTACCGAGGTGCTGCCGGTTTGAATTCTGATTGTAATCATTGTTATATCAATCAGATAGTGATTTAAAGTGAAGAACAAGCTGTTTCTAAGTGTGTTTCTTGTTTTCCGCACCTGAAACAGATCAAAACTCCTCTGAACGACTCATTCGGGTCTCTACACGATCCTACAAGTGGTATCAGAGCTCAGGAGGAGGAGTTCTGCAGATTACAGCTGATTTTCATTGCATTTTCTTACTTCTACACCTTCTTTCTTGAATTGAACAAAATTTAACGGTTAAAAACAGCTCAATTTCTCACAGATTGTGTAAAACAACATATTAACAAAGCCTTGAAAGAATCAGGTTAAAATTTACATTAAAAATGGTAAAAATGGACTTGCGAAGTGATTCCGCTCGAAATTGTGACATTATTTGTCTGATTCCGCTCCATGTTACCTATTTCGCTTGAAAAGTTTCAAGCGAAATAAGAGATTTCGCTTCAGTTGATATTCCGCTTGAAAACAATTTCAGAGATTCCGCTTGAAATTTTTTGTTATTATTTCGCTTGAAATTTTAATATCTTATTTCGCTTGAAGTGTTCTTTCAGGTGTTTCTGCTTGAAAGGTTGCTAGTGATTCCGCTCCAAAGGGTTGTTTGGTTATTTCGCTTGAAAATTGTCTGATTTTGAAAAACATGATACCGAATCATGAGTGAAGATTTTTACAACGCATTTGCAACATCCCCGACTACTCCGACTGTCATTGCTCAAAACATGAATTTGGAAAACGAAACGGGAACTACGCAAAAACCCCCGAAGCTAATGAGCATTGAGGAGTATTACGGATGGAAAGATAGGTTCGAAAACTGGGTAGAACCTAACCATCTGAGATCATGGGAGTGTATATTGAAGAGATATGTTCTACCACGTACTGAATTGCAAACTGAAAAACAAATTTCTGAGTTTAATGACAAAGAACGGGAAATGTACAGAGCTGAAAAGATGATGATCAGTTTACTTCAGCAGGCTATCAAAGAAGACATCTTTGTGTTGCTACAACACGACAAGACCTCAAAATCAATCTGGGATGCTCTTAAAGTCAAGTTTGAGGGTAGTGAGAATATGATTAAGAGTAAAAAGGCACTGCTTAAGAAAGAATTTGTTCTATTCTCTAGTTTGCCCGAGGAAGATATAAAGAAGTTAATTGAAAGATATTGAAACTTGGTGCGATCCATGTCGATGCTAAGTATAACTAAAGATCGTGAAGAGTGGGTCGACAAGTTAGCTGATGCTTTACCTAAAAAAGAGTGGGGTACTTACTTGATGATCTTGAAAAACACGGGAGTTTATGATGGGTTAACAATTTCTCAGTTCATCGAGAAAATTGAAGGTCAAGATCTGAAACAGCAGAAGATTGCGAGGATGAATAATCCAAGTGGTCAACAAGACGTGAAAATGTACTATAAAGGCAGTGTTCCAGAGATTGAAAGAAGTCCAAAAATACAAACTGCTTTTAGTGCTGGAGATTCATCTGAAAAGGTTGATCAAAGTTCAAACAAAAGCAGTGGATTCTCTTCATATCCAAGTGTTAATCCAAAAGATACAACATCAAGTTTTCAGCATCAAAGTTCTAAAAGTGGAAATGGTTGTGTGATACAATGCAACATTGCATTGAATCTTCCTGATGGTCAAAGTTTCTCTGAAGAAGTTGCGAAAGATCACATGGCATTACCTGGTTCCGTGCTTCTATCTTATGAAGATTTGGTTGCAGGGAGGATCGGAAATCCTATGCTAACAAAGGAGGATTACGATCAGATAGACGCTAAAGAGATGGAACTAATGGACATCAAATGGTGTCTAGCTAGTGTCCTTAGAAGAGCTTAGAAGTTTAAGATGATTACCGGGAGAAATGACTTTCTTGATGCACATGTTTCTACTTTAGGTTTCGATAAATCTAAAGTTACTTGTTTTAAATGCAGGGAGAAAGGTCATTTCAAGAGGGAATGCAAGAATAGAGATGCGAATGATGCAAAGAATCCGTTCGGAAAAGATGACTACTACCGGAAAGCTATATACCAACAAGTTGGTCAGCAACAACAACAAGAACCACAAGTAGCTCATGGTAGAAAAGTGATTGAGGATTCAAAGAGAGCATGTTTGGGGAATCAAGAAAGTTTTAACTGGAACAAATACATTTCCTCCGACAGCAAAGCATGCCTAATCAATCAATATGATGAAAGGCTACCTGAAGGCTTTAGCTGGGATATGTTTGTTGATGAAAAATGAGAGTTTAAAGCTTTCATTGCTAAGATTGTGAAAGAACCAGACATGTTCACCGAATGGATGAAATCTATTGGAGTTAGTGTGAAGAATGAAGATGAAAAGTCTGTTTCATCTGATGAAAGTTCACAGAGTTCTGAAGAAAGTTCAGAAAGAGAAGTTGTTTTTGATCAAACACCATCTGATTCTGGTTCTTCGGATGATAGTTCTGACAAATCAGTAGAGTTTGATCAATCACTAACTAATGACAGTAGTGATGATGAGGAAGAAAAACATATTAATATTGCAAAATTTCATCTCTCTCCTGAAAGTTTTCATTTTTATTTTGCAGACCGTTTGGAGAAGCTGAAGGAGAGACGAGCAGCAAAAGAGCAAAAGCATATGAAGCCTAAAAATGTTGCTCAAGAAGATGAGACTGTTCAAGATGATGAAGTTAAAAGTATTGCTGAGGAAATTGTTGAAACTGAGCAGGTAACCGAAGCAGAAAAGGTGGTTGAGGTAGTAAAAACAATTGAAGTTGAAAAGATTGTGGAAGTCATCAAGCCATGCTCAAAGTGTCTTGAATTTTGCAAAGATTGTGCAGCAAAAGATGAGAAGTTGGCTGAGTTTGAGAAAATGAAAGAACAATTACTGTTCAATCTAAACTACGTGAAGGAATCTTATGACGTTTTGAACAGAACAGTAACTGGTCTTCAAAAGACAAATTCTGAAAGAGAAGATGCTTTGACTATGATGAACGCTACGATGATGACAAAACAAAAGGCAATCAATCATTACATTGAAGAATGTGCAAGATTGAAACAAGATTTGGAGACTGAGAAAATTGAGAATGAGAGAATCAGACGTTTGTTACAAAGTTATTCTAGTTCTGATTATCTTATTGATCGAATTTATCCAACTGTTGCAGGTTTTGAAGCATTTCAGGATGAAAAGTCAAAGAAGAAGGATACTGGTAAGAAACCGAGTGTTACCTATAACAAGTGTCCGCCTCCGATCTGGGAAGGTTATTCTCCCAGAAAACCAAATGAGGAGCAAGTCGAAAAAGCAGTCAATATAAAGTTAAAAACTGATACAACTGATGAATTACCAGAAAATATTGACGTCACGTTCACCTCGTCTGACACTGATCATGAGTCTGAGTAAATAAAAAAGGTGGTCGATCAGGTGTTGGATACTGATGAGGAGTCTGAGTCAAAATCTGAGTCTGGAGGGTCAAGTTCGTCAGTCAACAGTCAAAAATCATCGGTTAAAAGGGTTTACAGTAAAGAGTTTTTGTTATTAAAATCGAATTTGAATGATGAAACATTCGAAGTAGTTTATACTTTGAATGATTCTGACAAATTATATTATAACAAAGAGTTTCCAATAAGAAGTGTCAAAACGGAAATGATTAACAAGGCTTTCAAACTAATAGAAATTAATATTCCTGAATTGAAAGTTTTGAAAAATCTTGAAAAACCTAAAAAATACACTTCAAGAGTTCAACAACGATTAAACAACAAAAAGGGTTATAATTCTGGTTCTGGTTTTCAAAAGAAACCAAACCATAAGGGTAGCTACAAAAAGAAAGGATTGGGTTTTGTTCCACCAGAAAACTATAAAAGTGACAAAATTTCTAAAACGAATACAAAATTTGTTTCAGGTGGAAGTGCAGAAGAAGAATAGAAGAAACCGTTCTGGAGGCAATCAAACCAGGAGTTTCTTGCTGAGATGAAAAGAAAAGGAACTAGAGTTTTTCACAGAAAAGATACTCGAACCTGTTTCAAATGCAATGAAGCTGGTCACATTGCATTAACTTGTTCTCAAATGACAAAACCAAAATAGGGAGTATCGGAAAAACTTAAAGGAAAAGTTGTCGATGTTGAACCACCAACTGAAGCATTCAAAACTTTTGAAAATTCTACTTATGAAGTTGGTGAATGTTCAAAGAAAAATTTTTATAAAAAGAAAGCAAAAGACAACCAAATGTGGGTTGTTAAGAAGTGTGGTGAGAAAGTCGGCGATGATTCTGGTTCCACAAAGCCAGAAGAGCCACAGGTTGATGTCAAAGAAGAGGATTCAGTGTCTTCAGTGAATGATGATGTTTTTCCATCACTGAAGATTGAAAAAGTTAAACAGAACGTTGGTAAGGTTGAAATCTCGGATCAATTTTACTCCGAGGAGAAAGAGTTTGATGTCGAGAAAGCATTCAATGGGAGTGTTAAGAAAATTTTTGGGAAAATGGTCGAGGGAAAGGCCAAAGGGGTTAAAGATTTTTATGCAACAAAGAAAGCAACATATAACCCTACTGAACAAGAGTTAAAAACACCCAAGGTTGGTAAAACTTGGGTGGAAATTCTTTTCCCTTGAAAAATCATGGACTATGCCGGAGATCCTAAGTTTGTGATAGTGGATCAGGAATCGGCATCATTCTTGTTATGATAGATTTTGTGAAAGATTTTAATGTTGATTAATTTTACAGGTGATGGACTATGCAGGAGCTTCCAGGTTGGTAAGTGTGAAGCAGGAATCGACATCTTTATTTGGTAAAATGATTCTGTGTAGATGTGATATTCCTACAAGTGGTAAATCAGGAACATTAAGTTGTACTTGATTTTCTTACAAGATTTTACTTCCAAGTGGTACAGAGGTTTGTACTGACAAAATGATTACTCAAGGTCATTAAGTTGAACTTGATGTAATCCTCATATAAGTGGTTGAAAAGCAAGATGATGAACCCTAACCTACAAGTGGAAAAAACAGACTTATTTTCTGAAAAAATCATTTTGATTAAAACAAACTTAAGTGTTTTGAAATCTTAATGAGAAAATAGTTTGTTGAAAGGGGGAGTTCTGATTGTTTATGCCTAGTGGATGGCGAATTGAAGCAATTCGATATCGGTTGTCATTTTATTTGTATAGTTTGTTTTTAACATTTGTTTCTACAAAGTGGGTTAAGAGCTCAGTTTGTTTTTCAAATTTCTTTAAATGTATTTGCATTTTAGGGGGAGAAAAAATTTCAGAAAATCCAAAAACATTAGAAAATTTGAAAAAGACAAAAACATGATAAAATCAAAAAAAGGAGTTTTGGTGTATAAAAGAGGAAATGATAGTACATCAGTGGACTGTCACAACATGCTAAAGAAATGGAAAGTTAAAAAATGTGATAAGCAATCTCATTGATGATATGCCAGTAGGTTTTTGCTCATTTAGTAGATTGTATCGAGATATAAACCTAAATTTCAAACTTGCTTATTTCGTGGGTAACATTTCTTGGATATATGGGTAACCCCCGAAATCTTGTTTGAAAGGTCCCTCTTTTTGAGATACTAGGTCTTTATACTTAGTGATATCTGGGGTATTATCCCGGGACTTCTGCTGAATGGAAATTCTGACCTAGTCCCCGTATAATACTTTCTGCAAATGCTTTGAAATATAAGCTCGCCCTCAGCAAAAATGATGAAACAATAAAATTGATAATCATTGCTGTTGAAGAAAAGATCCTCTAAAGGGGACACACCAAAAGTCGAACCGTCATCTCTCTGCTGAACGGAAGTTCTGACCTGAGCTCTCACGGTTTCGCAATATAACCCCTTTACATATATCATCTGTGGTATACTCACCTGTAAGACTGAATATTGGGAACTGGATACGGTAGTATATTCAAGTAGTGGGACACGCGAATAAGTTTAAGTTCTTAAGACATTAATATCTTATCTCGAAACAGTTGAACTTTGTGTGAAAATTTAAGTGGACCAATATACTAATATACTGACAATCTAGGTGAATTGTTTAGAACTGTAAATGAAATGTAGCTTAACAGTGTTGGTGATTTGTCTCAGAAACTGATATGATCCTCTTACACAAACTGACAAAAATATTGTCTGTAAATATTTCTTTATTGCACTTTATAATCAAAAATCCAAAAAGATTTTAGTGTGTTTTAGCATAAATTTTTGAAAAATTCAAAAAGATTTTTGACAACTGATGTTGAAGAACTAATATTCAAAATTCTAAGTGCTAAACATGATGACATTTGTGTGAAGAGAAGTCTGTGTTTGGAAAGAAATGTATTTTAATCAAATTTATAAGTGGTTCATCAAGATTCTAGTTAAATTTGAGGGAGAGTCTGAATACCTAAATTTGAAATGTTTAGATTTGAAAAAATTACTTTGAAGTAGAGTTTGTGCAGATAACCTGAGCAGGGCGTGAGCCAAGTTACGATCTTGGAACAACATCAAAGAGTGTTTGAATATAGAAAAACCAGGTTGATCGATCCTGAGAAGCTTGTGTTTAAAGAGTCAGGCCGATACCTGAAGACTCGGTGGACAAAGGTTGAACCAAGCAACAATCTTGAACATATGAAAGCCAGATTACGATCTTGAAGCAGATGATGCTGATGAACTTAAGGAATGCCAGCACATTGTTAAGGGGAGTCTGTTGATGCTAATCGAAAGAGTGAAGCCTAGAGACTGTTCAAGACTGAAGTTGCAAAGACTCGACACCGTAAGATTCGTCAACATCTGAGGGGGAGTCTGTTAGTGCATGCATCTGTCGACTTCGTCTTGTATCGTGTCTTGTACTAGATAGGTTAGATCAGGGCACGTTGTACGAGAAAATAGGATGTTTAAGTTTGTATTGGATGTGATTTCGCTTGGGGAGGTGATTCCGCTTGAAATGACTTTGGTCATTTTCAAGCGAAATCAGTTAACATGTTATTCAGCTTGAAATGTTTCAAGCAGAATCAGACCTCTATATATAGGGCACGTGTCATTCGAGCGAAATCAGTCTGAACAGTTGCTGGATTTCATACCGAGGTGCTGCCGGTTTGAATTCTGATTGTAATCATTGTTATATCAATCAGATAGTGACTTAAAGTGAAGAACAAGCTATTTCTAAGTCTGTTTCTTGTTTTCCGCACCTGAAACAGATCAAAACTCCTTTGAACGACTCATTCAGGTCTCTACACGATCCTACATATTGTTTAGTTGTTACTGACGACTTTACAAGATTCTCCTGGGTGTTGTTTCTAGAGAGAAAAGATGAAACGTTTGATTCTTTGATGAGACTATTCAAAAAGATGGAGAATGTTTACAAACTGGTGATTAGACGTATTCGAAGCGACAATGGCATGGAATTCAAGAACAACCGTATGTTCGAGTTCAGCAACGATAAGGACATTTTTCATGAATTCAGCGCATCGTATACTCCTCAACAAAACGGTGTCGCAGAATGAAAAAAATCATACGTTGATCAAAACAGCTCGTACCATGTTAGCAGATTTGAAATTACCGGTATATTTTTGGAGTAAAGCGGTTGCCACGACATGTTACACGTTCAATCGGGTTCTTACGGTGAAAAAGTTCAAGAAAACTTGTTTTGAATTGCTTCATCTTTATAAACCGAATCTGAAATACTTAGAACCATTTGGTTCACCATGCACATTCATTGATCCAGATGGTAAATTTGGTGCGAAAGCTAATGAAGGTTTTTTTGTAGGATATGCTAGTCCGTTAAAGAGAGTTTTTGTTCCGAGTTTGGGGAAGATTATACAAGTTCAACATGTTGACTGTCAACGGTTTACTGCTCCAAATCAACTTCCCGGAAACAGGTTGCTATTTGATTATGACAATCTTTGGGAGTCATTCCATTTACCGACAGAGCCGAATGAGGAGGAACTGGCATTCTTATACCAACAACAGCAATCTCTTTCACAAAAACAAGTGACGAGACCGTTGGTGGTTTCTTCGCCCACCGTGGGTTCAAATGATCATGAGGCTGGTCCTAGTGGAACTGCACATGTACCCCCAGAAGAAACAGCTCCAATATTTGACCAAACTGACGACTCAAAATCGGAAACCGATCCGATTTATGACGAGGAACCAAATATTGCGACTTCAAATGATATTGATCACACGGGTGATCAGAATATAACAAATTTGCAATCGGAAGTGAGCGTACCGGATACAGTCATGCCAAGAACATTATCTTACTATCCGTCAGAGCAAATCATTGGTGACCTTTAAAGCGGCGTGAAAACCCGCAAACAAATCATGTTTTTACTCATCTGTAGCACCATTACAAGTAGACTTCTCATTAAAATGTTTTATCTCGCAGGTAGAGCCGAAAACATATAAAGAAGCATTGACCGAAGAGAGTTGGGTAAATGCAATGCAAGAGGAGCTACAACAGTTTGAAAAGCTTGGAGTGTGGAGGTTGGTTGATCTCCCGGAAGATCAGAAGTTGATCAAGACCAAGTGGGTCTTTAAATGTAAAAGAGATGATAGATGGGTTATAGTAAGGAACAAAGCACGTCTGGTAGTCCAAGGATTTAGTCAGCAAGAAGGGATTAACTTTACTAAAGTATATGCTCCTGTTGCTCGACTTGAGGCAATCAGAATCTTCTTGGCGTTCACGTCATGGAAGGGATTCAAGGTCTACCAACTGGATGTCAAATCTGCATTCCTCTACGGCAAGGTTAAAGAAGAAGTATACGTCAGACAACCACCGGGTTTTGCAGATCCTGTACACAAAGACAAGGTGTATCTACTCGACAAGGCGTTATACGGATTACACCAGGCCCCGAGAGCTTGGTACGAGACGGTTTCCCAGCATTTGCTGACCAACGGGTTCACCAGAGGGACTGTCGATAGTACTTTGTTCACTAAAGAGGTTGCAGGACATCTACTTATCGTGCAGATATACGTGAGTGATATAATTTTTGGATCAACGAACGATGAGTTATGTAAAGAGTTTGAAAAGGTTATGAAGAAGAAGTTTGAAATGAGTTCAATGAGGGAGATGAAGTTCTTCCTAGGGCTTCAAGTTGAGCAACTGCCCGATGGAATCTTCATACACCAGACTAAGTATGTGAATGATGTGTTGGACAAATTCAATATGTCCAAATCATCTCCCATATCAACCCCCTGGCTACGAATCATGGCATATGTCCAGATGAAAATGGTGAGAAAGTGGATGAAACGCAATATCGGTCAATCATAGGATCACTAATGTATCTAACAGCATCACGACCGGACATCATGTATCCAACCTACCTCTGCGCCCGGTACCAGTCAAGTCCGAGACAATCACATATGGTGATAGTGAAGAGAATCTTACGGTATCTCAAAGGTTGCCCAAGCACCGGCTTGTGGTATCCTCGATCCGGTGACTTCTCTCTAACTGGATATTCTGATTCTGACTTCGGGTGCTGTAAGTTGAACGCTAAGGTCACAACTACTGGTTGTCAGTTCTTCGGAACTTGGCTAATCACTTGGCATTGTACGAAACAAACCACATTCGCTCTCTCGACTTGTGAGGCTGAATACGTTTCGGCTTCCAACTGTTGTTCTCAGATCCTCTGGATCCAACAGCAAATGAGGGACTATGGTCTGCAATTCTTAGATACACTAATTTTTGTGGACAATGAGGCGGCCATTAATATCACTAAAAATCCGGTTCAACACTCAAAAACGAAACATATTGAGATTCGACATCATTTTATTCGTGATTGCTACGAGAAAAAATTGATTCGAATTGATTATATTCACACATATGATCAGAGAGCTGATTTTTACACTAAACCCTTTGATAAAACAAGATTTAATTATCTTTTAAAATTGAATGGGTTAAATAATTTGTTTTCTGGGAGGGTGGTAGAGTGTGAGGCCGAGGAGGACGGCGATCAGAAGTGATCTGCGTCTAGTTGTCATGTTTTATGTACAGTTTCTTTACTGCTTTTGATAAAACCAAAAACACAAAAATATGTTTTTGATTTTAGGGGGAGAATGTTTATAGAAAATACAAAAACATGATAAAATTTCATAAATGCAAAAACATTGAAAAAGACAAAATGAGTTTTATTGTGAAAAAGAGGAAATGATAGTATATCAGTGGACTATCACAACATGCTAAAGAAATGGAAAGTCGAAATGATTTTAAACAAGTCTCACTGATGATGTGCCAGTAGACTTCACACGACTAGTAGATTGAATTTGAGATATAAACCTAAATATCAATACTTGCTTATCTCGTGGGGAACATCTCTCAGATATATGGGTAACCCCCGAAATCTTGTTTGAGAGATTGCCTAATTCTGAGATACTAGGTCTTTGTAATGTTTGATATCTGGGGTATTATACCTGGTCTTCTGATATTGCGGAAGCAATGGCTTAGACCTAGTATAATACTTTACGCGCTTTTAAAGCTTACCCTCTGCATAAAAATTGAAAAATATCGAAAGATATGAATCAATTGCAGTTGAAGAAAAGATTCCCTAAAGGGAACACACCTAAAGTCGAGCCTTCATCTCTTTGACTGAATGGTAGTTCATACCTGAGCTCTCAAGGTCTCGCACTAACCCGAATACAGATATCAGATTGGTATACTCACATGTAAGACTGAATCTAGGGAATTTTGATACAGGAGTATATTCTGAGGTGGGACACGCGAATAAGTTAAGTATTTAAAACAACTAATCCGTATCTTGAATCAATTGAAACTTGTGTAGAAGTTTAAGTGGACAACAATACTGACAATCAGAAGTGAATTTGTTTAAGATTCAAAGTTAAATCAAGATCAACGGTGTTAGTGATAAGTCTCAAAAACTGATATGATCCTCTTACACAAACTCACAAAAAGATGTCTGTAAATATGTTTGTACAGTTTCCTATTTCTTAAATCCAAAAAGATTTCCTGTTTGTTTAGCAAAATGTTGAAAAATTCAAAAAGATTTGATATTTCATCTTATTTTCGACAACAGACGTTGGAGATCTGATGATCAAAGTCCAACAGCGCTAAACAAGTTGGATCATTTGGGTTGGATAAGAAAAATTTGAAAAAATGTTGGTAATTGCTCAGAATGTTTAAAAGCTCACTAAGTTGAATCTAAATTTGTTTCAAAATGTCAACGAGATCAGAATTTGGTCAGCCAAGGTCATTAACTTGGACTTGGCAGGCTAAACAGTTGACCAGGGTCATTAACTTGGACTTGGTTAACTATGTGTGTTGGTAAAAAACTTAAAAAGTTAAAAAGTTAAAAAAAATTTGAAAATTTGAAAAAATAAAAAATAAAAACTCACACGAGGTGACTAACCCGTGTGACCTGGCCAAACTGAGTCAAATAAGGCCAGACCGCATGAACACCTCAAATCATTTCATCATTCAACTCGCATGACCTGGATTCTCTATATAAAGGAGGACCCAGATTGCATGAAACCATTTTAGTTCCCACACCGCATCACACACACATATGTTCAAGCGATCTGAGCGATTTGAGAGATTTCTTTGTGTTCAAGCGGTAATCTTGTGATCTTTTGTTTGGAATCCTCATAAGTTGGTTAGCACAACTTATATCATGGGAAATGTATAGATTGATGATTAATTGAACCGAAACACATGAACTCGCATGAACTTGGACGAACAGGATCTTTAAACTTAGATCTATGTTTGTAAAGTGAACTAAAATGAATAAAAATCATATCAATGTGCTCAGATTTTGATGTAGAACAGATCTATGGTTTTAATTTCATAAAAGAAACAAGTTTTAAAAACCTGCAATTCACTGTTCATACATGTTTGTTCAAACGAGGTGATGACCACCAGACCGCACGAGATGGCCAACTCATTTGAATCCCACACCGTTTGAAATTGTTCAGTCCGTTTGACCACCATATCGTTTGAGGTTCACATCGTTTGAGATTGGTTAGTTCGTATGAAACCAGATCGTTTGGATTGACCAGTTCAGTTGACCACCAGACCGCATGTGTTGGTCAGACCGCATGAAATGGCCACATCGCATGAGCCAGATCGTGTGAATGATAGTTTTTGTCTTGAAAGTTGTGAAAATTGATTAACTTGTTTATTTTTGTTTGTGTTTCAGGCATCGAACGTGGAGTTTGAACCATCACATAATACTTGCTGTGTTTATGATGAAACACTATCAAAGATGGTTGTGTTTAAAGAGATTTTGCCATTCATGAAGCGTTTACCAATTCAAAAAGCTTTAACGGATCATAATCACAGAACAACTTGTACGAGAAGTATTAGAGTTTGCAAATGATGATAATTCGCCAACAGGGTTTCCAGAAAGGATGGGTTTCCAGAAAGGATGGTCAAAGGATGTATGCTTAGAATGGGTTATAACGGTCCGTTGAATAAAGCAAATTATTTGAAATTTTGTTTCATGAAGCCGTACAAATTCTTTATTCACTCAGTGATTCATGCGCTAAGTCACAGGAAAGGTGGATACGACGTTATGAAAGATTATCAAATGTGTATGGTGACGGCGTTGGTGCTAAACAAGAAATACAACTTTTCTAGAATCGTTTTTCACTACATGAAAGATAATATTGCTTCTAGCAGTCGAAGTTGGGTATATCCAAGGTTTGTGCATATGATGTTGGATCATGCGTATCCGAATCTGAAGAAAGATGAACAAAATGATTTAATGTTGTTGCATCACATGGATAATGAAACGTTAATCCGATTATCCAAGTATACAAAGAATTGGCCTGAACCGAAGAAGACAGAGTTTTTCGGATTCATCAAAGATGAGAAATATGAGGATCCAGATCCAGTAAATCATTTGAAGTGGAGGAATGATGCTGAAATGAAAGAAAAGAGTGCAATTGATGAATTAACAAAGTTAGAAGATTTTTGTGAAACTCGAAATGATTGGTATACAAAAGAAGAAAAAGAAAAGAAGAAAAAAGGTGGTGGAAAGAGAACTCCTACATCGAAAGTTCAAGCTGAAGAAGGATCATCTTCTCAACCACAAAAGAAACGTAAAAAGAAAGCAGTTGAAACATTGTTGGTTGATGAACCAGAAGTTGATGAGACAGAAGCTAATGTTGATAAAGATCAAGATCCGTTAACTCCTGAAACAGAGTAGTTATTGAGAGATATTGATGATACTTTAGAAGCTGAGAAAACAGCTGGTAAGAAAGTAGTTGATGATGAAAAGAAGAGTTCATCTGGTGCAGAAGAAGATATTGATGCTGAAACTGAACGTTGGATCAGAGAAAACTATGATCCAAAAGATAGAGAGAAACAAAAGAAGAGAAAGAGGAGTTCGGATGATGATGATGAAACGTATGTTCCACCAGAAGATGTCCAGGTTGAAAAAACACCATCTTCAGGAGGCAGAAAGAAATCAACATCAAGGAAACGTGTCACAACTCCAGCAGCGCGAAAGTTAAAATTCAAGCTGAAACTAAATCCACCACCAGAACCGCAAAATAAACCACCATCACCACCACAAAATCAGCCAAAATCACCACCACCACAACAACCATCACCTGATCCTTTACAATTACCACAATCACCACCACAACATCGTATTTCATCACCCATTCATGAACAACCTCAAATAACTTCACCACACATCCAACAAACACCACCAACCACACAACCACTAGTTCATACTACTCCCGGATCGTCTGGTTTTGAAAATTTTCCACATATTCCAGAGAGTACAGTTCTTGAAAAGCTTGATGATTTTAGCTTTGTAAATGATGATCTTGTGAAGGAGTTGCAAAAGAAGGTGAATGAGGTGTTAAATGAGAAAAAGAAGTTAGAGGAACGTGTCAAGTCTGTTGAATCTGAGAATTCATCTTTGTTGAAAAAGATTGAAGTTGATCATGCCGACATAGATATTCTGAAAGTTCGAATAGCTGAATTGGAAGAAGAGAAGTCTCGAAGGGATGAGCAGAATGAATACTTCAAGTTGAAAAATAAAGATTTAGAAGCCAAAAATGCTAAAAAAGAACATGAAGAATATTTGTTAAAGAAAGTGTTAGAAGATTTGATTGGAAAGCCGATTGAACAAAAGTTTGAAGAGATAGAACTTGCGGAAGTTAGAGCAAGACGTGAAGCTGAAATGGAAGCCGGAATGAAAGATAAGGGTAAAGGTGTTCCAGTTGAAGAGGATGTTCAAGTGACAGAAAGGGAAATTGTTCTGACTGAGCCGACAAAAGTTCCAGAATCGTCTATTCTAGATCCTTGTCCAATAACTTCAGTATCTGGTGAGATTAAAGACAATGATGAAGATGATGAAGAAGACGAAGATGATAATCTGAAAGATGATGCAGATGAAGTATATTCTGTTCATAGCGATGATGATGATGATGATAGAAATGATGATGCTGATCAAGGTAATTCTGGTATAAAAGTAACTGAAGCGTCACAAGAAGAAAATATTGACGAGTATCTTCAAGATGATGCAAATGAAGAACCAGAAAATGCAGGAGGAAAGGGGGAGTATGATGATGTTGAAAAGGTTGATGAAATTGTTGATCAGGGTACAGGTTTGATTCTACGTCTTAAACATGATGTAGAGGAAGGTGAGATATGGCATACTTACACTATAACTGAGATCATTAAGATGATGCATGTTGAAGAAGATGAGTTTAACTTCGATTTTGAAAAGGAGTTGAACGAATTTAATATCAATCATCAACCTGAATATCAGTACAAGTATGTTGAAGAAGCTGATAATTACGATAAAGTGGAAGTAGAAGACTGGAGTGATGATGATCAGTCTGAGAATGTTAATGTTGATACTTCTAGCTTTCCAACTCTTCCTGAGTTTTTCAGTCAAGCAAATGAGGATGAATTGAGAAGAAAAGTTGTTGAAAGTGTTAAGAGTAAGAGTAAGAGTTTTAGTGAAATGCCAAAAGAAGAACAACGTGAAGAACGAAAGAAGTGGTTCAGGAAAGATACAGAAAGAAAATACAAAAGACCACTGCAGTATTACAGAAGAGATAGAGATGTTTCTCTGGGTGATATCATAAGTTGGGGGTATTTACCACAAGTCAACGCTTATGCTATTAGACGAGAATTTGGTGTTCAATATTTCCAGTATATTCAAGATATAATGTTTCTGCCTTGGTAGGATGTTGAAGAGTTGCCCAAAGTCGGAATGTTATCATATCCAGTCAGGGTTCATGATATGCCAACATGGGGCTTGATGAGATTTGAAGCATTCAAAGAATTTCGTCACTGGAACCCACATTATCCTAAGAAAATCAAGAAGAAAGATCCTGTTACAGGATTTGAAGAAACAATTCTGAAGATCAAGAAGCCCAGGGTTATAAAGAATATTCCATTGCCGAAGATGGAACAGAATTTTCATGAAGGGTTTGTATGCTGGGTTTATAGTTGCATGACGACCGAAGCAGTAATTGTGTATCGAATTGGGAATGAAAGCAGATACATTCATCTGTATGATCCGATGTGGATAGTGAATTGTTCTGCAAAGGATATTGAATGTCTGTTTGTGAACAAGATCGGATATAAAGCAGAAGATAAAGATCAAGCTCTGCAGTTTCAGAAGGTAGTTACAATATGTTTTCAGAAAGGTATAAATTCTGAAAATATGTGGTTATCAAGATGGAGAGAGATTGAAAGAGAAGAGTTTCTGAAAGCTGAGAAGGAGAGAGAAGAGCGTGAAGAAAAAGACAGGATTGCTAGAGTTACATGTTTGCAAAGGCTAGCTGAGGAAGAAAAGAAAGTTGCTAAAGAGAAGGAACAACTCAGGAAAGCATTATTGAAAAAGCCGAAGCAAAGGGAAGAATTTTTCAAGTCTTTGTGAAGAATGTTTTGAAGACAGGCTGACTGAAGACTGCGGCAATATCCAAGGGGGAGTTTGTTGATGCATAATGTCTATCGCCTGCGTCATCAGTCAATGTCGTGTCATTATATGTAATAGGCTAGCTAAAATGATAAGTTTATGTGTTGTAACTAGTTCGCACGACCTGGAAGGTCAGGTCGCACGAAGTGGGTAGTCCAGTTCGTGTGGTCTGGGATGTGTTATCTCGTGCTTTCTGGCAAGCCTATAAATAGGCTAGTAGTGTTCTTCATTTGTAACTTTCTAGAGAATTTTGTACCGAAGTGCTGACGGATTCTCTTTGTACCAAAACGTTTTATATCAATGAAGAACATGTTTAAAGCGACTTCTACTCTTCTACTCGTATTCTAACACTGATTGACGGTTTCTAGTCTGATTCCGCTTTTCTAGAAACTAGATCTGACTCTGATTGACTCGTTTTGGACGATTCATCGATCCTACAGATTGCATGGGCCAACAGTAATACTATTCACATAGGTAAAATAAATAAAAAAAACTGATAGTAAACAGTTTACACATGTGTAATTCAGCTACAACTGTGTAAAACCAAAAGAATTAAGTGACAATGAACTAGTTTACACATGTGTAATACTATGCACATAGGTAAAATAGAAAGTGAACTACACGTGCGTAATTTAGCTTCTAATGTGCAAAACAGAAAGAATTAAGTAATAGTAAACAAATTTTTACACATGTGTAAATACCATGCAAATAGGTAAAACAAAAAAAATAAAGTGACATTGAATAGTCTACACATGTGTAATTCAACTACAAATGTGTAATCCGAAAATAAATAAGTGACAGTTAACAAATTACGCATATGTAAACAGCTCACTTACACATGTGTAAAATAGGCACTTACACATGTGTAAAATAGGCACTTACGCATGTGCAATACAAATGAACATAAGACAATAGAAACAAATGAACATAAGTGACAGTGAAAAATTTGCAAATGTGTAATACAACTGAACATATGCAAAATAGAAACAAAAAAAGTGTCAGTATACAGTTTACACACGTATATGTCACATGAAAAAATTAAAACACAAAAAAACAAGTGACAGTGAACAATTTACACATCTGTAAGACATTACATAAGAATACATCATATTTACACATGTGTAAAATACACTTACACATGTGTAAAACACATATTTACACAAACATAATCTGATAACGAATAAGAAAACAAGTTCAAGCACATAATATTTTTAGAACAACCAAATAATAAAATATAAACTCGTAAAACTCAATAGCGAAACAAAAGTTCAAATTTAACCAAATGTTAAAGTGCTTAAAGTTCATAGTACATGAATACCTTATTCTAACTATAACTAAAAAAATAAAAAAGAAACTTCATTCATCATCGCTATCTTCATCACCGTGACTCCTTCATCAGTTCGATTTTGTTTTATAGGACAGTTATGAGAATCATGGGAGCCAAGTTTGTCACAATGATACCGCAATGATACCGACCACCCTAAATAGGGTTTACCCTTGGGTGTCTAAATAGAGATTATTAAAGATGGTTTAAAAGTTAATCACTAATCAATCACCAAGTTACATATATAATCTGACCAAAAACATGCCTTAGATTTTATGTAAACAAACATATTATTATTTTCTCTTTATAAAAGTAACAATCACCCTTTTGCAATCACATAATAGAAAAATAGAGATATGAAACTTTAAAGGTAAAACAAACAATCTTGAGATTATGGTATGGTTTTTTGTATTTTCTGAGATGGTGAAATCATGCAACTCCCTTAAGTTTCTTAGCAACTGTGGCAATGTATTTTCCCTGGTGAAACGCTTGTTCGAGCTCGAGTTCAGATGGTTGTCTAGACCCATCGGCTGCGTAAGTTCCTGCACCGTAAGGACTTCCACCTTTGACTTTTTCCATTTCAAACATGCCAGCCCCGAATGTGTATCCAATTGGTACAAATATCATTCCATGGTGAACCAGTTGAGTTATCGCAGTCAAACTGTTGGGAATTAATGGAAAACCACGTTAAAACAAAATAAATCAATAAATTTTGTTTTCGGTAACAGATTCTCAGGGTTATAAAAATTGTTAATCTTTGATAAAAGGGTTCTCATGGTTATAAGAATATTACTTTTTTCATGAAATTTATAACTGTAAATAACCATTTTGATAGCGAGTTGGCTTCAAATCTGAATAATTACTTACGCGGTAGTTTCTTGACCACCACCTTGAGATCCGGTGCTATAGAAGATGCCAGCTGGCTTGCCGGCGAGCTGTTGGGTTCTCCAAAGACCACCAGTGGAATCAAAAAAGGCTTTGAATTGAGCAGGCATCATACCCAATCTTGTGGGGAACCCGAAAATAAATCCATCTGCTTCAGAGAGTTCATTTGGTGTGATTACGGGTACATCGCTCTTTGGTGGTGCACTCATTTTTCCAAGCACATCTTCATGCAATGTCTCTGGGACCTGCACCAAAGACAGGATTAAATGATCAGGTTTGTTCTTAGGTTCATCATTAGATGAAGTTGCGATAATCGGATAATGGGCTAATGTCATAGAATAGCAACGTAGTTAGGTTGATAGTCCGTCTTGGTAAATATATACCAGTAGAACAAGATGACGTGGCAAGCCAAGTCATCACAAAATGGACTAGTTTGGTAATTTAGTAATAAGCCAAATCACCAGTAAAAAATGCCACATAAAAAACACATAGTCATCAGGTGATCAAATAATCAAATTAGACCATTACACAAAGGAAAAATGTCACAAACTAGCAGTGTACTTTTGAATGTGGTCCATATATATATATATTTTATATGTTTTGGCAACTCATTTTGGCAGTTAAGAGATTTTCTTCCCCTGTTTGGTAATTAAATCTGATGATGGAAAATTTTGTTGGCCCATATTTGGTTATTCTTTTTTTCACTATACTTACCAATTTAGCCGGTTTTAAAACTTATATTACTAAAATGGATCGAAAAACTATATGTATATGATTACCAAAACGGATGACATATAAAAGTATGTTGCTAACTTTCTACTCTACGACCTTTGCGTTTCACCAAAGTATAATTATAAGGTTAGGAGATTAATAGTTTTCGTATTTGGAAATTTCCGATTACTTAATAATTAACAAGTAAAATGACCCCTAAATAATCAGATAATCGGAATCAGTTTGTTAAGGCCACCTCTAAACTGATTATTTAAACTATGATTATCAGATTTGCAATCAGTTCCATTATAGCGGAACACTGTAAACAGATTATCATAATCACTCAGAAAACGCCCTGTAAAATATCTACCTGCCATAATTTGGCTTCAACTCCTTCAACAGATGCAGCTCCTTTCTTGATTTCTTCAGCTAGCTTCTCTACATGTCCATACATAGAGTAGTACCTGTCACAAGAAAACACTAACAGTTGGTAACCTAGACATTGATATGGCCAAAAGCAAAAGTTTGTTCCTAAAATTGTTTTTTTTTTGGGCAGCTGCTATAGGGACAAAATGAGCCGATTATATCGAAAAACTGTATTCAATTTGTTAAATTATTGTAATACCGAAATAAAGTGATCACATGATATTAAAGGTTGCTCGACATGCCTGAAGACCAAGTTTCTTTAATACCCATGAATTGCAAACGGAAATATCTCTGGTCAATAGTTCTTGTTGTTCAACAAGAACCATAAAAGACACACACAAAAAAGCCACTATTCACAAAAGGATTCATCATTTGTTATTATATAAAATGCACAGAGTTGCAACTTAAAACTTAAGGGAATTATTATATTACATGGGATTCCTTCTAAACGGATGTATCGGGTTGCTTATTAAAACCGCTTATCAGCTTATAGCGTTTTCATACAGCTGCGAGTGAAATAAGTTGTCTTGAATAAGGTTTGAAGTTGTGTATTTCAAAATGCTTGTTTCAAAGTTTACTTATGAAACATCAACTAAAAATGCAGCCCACATAATTTCCCCTTCGCTGTTCATTTAGAAAGAGCTACATTAAATCTTAAGATAACTTATACATTCCTATTGGCTGGACTACTATTTAATATTTCAGTAATTTTTTATGTGGGATTTATAATTAACAGCATATGAAACACAGAAACAAAGTTCTATCAGTTATATAAAATAAAAAAAATATTAACTACTGACAAGACCT
Source organism: Helianthus annuus (assembly GCF_002127325.2). Taxonomy (NCBI): domain Eukaryota; kingdom Viridiplantae; phylum Streptophyta; class Magnoliopsida; order Asterales; family Asteraceae; genus Helianthus; species Helianthus annuus. The sequence continues at coordinate 110,052,967 of NC_035440.2, forward strand.
ATATGGCTGTATCTACATTAATGATCAAAGAGGAGATGCCTTGGTTATCTTATGGATCATGATATTCACACACGCATCCTTATTTCCACACCCCCCCGAAGCGCCGCGCTTTGGCCAAAGCGCGGCATTTAGGGTTCTTTTTCAAACAAAAGGTGATGTGAGCTGATGTGACTTTGATATATGTTTTATAAAAATAAAACACAAATCTACAACTTTTCAACCAAAACTCCACTTTTTCCACAAAAACCTCACTTTTTCCACCAAAAAACAAACACACACCTAAGCGCGGTGCTTTGCCAAAGCGCAGCGCTTAGGTAGAAGGTCAACAGACAAGGTTTGACTTTGTTGACTTTACATCTAAGCGCTGCGCTTTGCCCTTCGGTGTGTGTAAAAAGCCAACAGGCATGTGTGAATAGCCAAAGCCTATCTTATTCCTAATTTGCATACATAACACCAGTCAATGCACTTAGAAAGCGTCAAAGCGCACATATACTTCTAGTTTCTCCAATATTATACCTAAACAGACATCATCAACACTCCAAATTCAAATGGCACCGAAAATTACTTTCATAAACTTAATCAACCGATCTGAATCATACAAGTTCATCCGCAACAAGCAACAGATCGGTCAACTAATCATCAAAACAAAATAGCTTAATCAAATTACGTAAAACCTAATCAAAAGCAACAGCTATCAACATCGCCAACATTAACTACTCAATGCACTTAAATTAGTAGCACATCTAATTCTACTTTTCTTCAAATCCACACTTAAACACACATCAATAATCATGAAATTACTTTGATAAACCTAATCACTCGATCTAAATCGCACAAATTCATCCACAACAAGCAACAGATCATTCAACCGTTAATGAAAAACAGAACGGATTGAATCAAATTACGTAAAACCTAATCAAAAGCAACACGTATCAACATGGCGAACATTATAAGTGAAAATGAGAGTAAGAAAACATACACAATATACACTTTTGTAGCCATGAGAGTGGTCGCTAATCTGTCAGAGATGTGAAAGCTTTTGACGACGATTGATTGAATTGACTGAATAACAATGAGCACTAACGTCGGCTATTTATACTGCGGGTTTGGGAATGGGCCAGCTGGCAAGTAAATGCAGGAGTTAATGAAGATTGACCATGTAGGCGACGTCGTATTGGTTGAATAATATATACGTGGGTAATGATGTCATGTTGTTATCACGCTCACCATCATTTTTGATTGCTTTTTTCTAGATTAACTTTCATTAAACCACCAAACAAAGACAAAATATCTTCAAGACGGAAATAGCAAGCCGAAATCCGAAAATTACAACCAAAATTGCATCAAATCAAAATTACACCACCTCTCCGAATCAACCACACTTTCTTTAAACCTATGTTTGTACCATAAAAAACCAAAAGTCTTGACATCCGCAATCATTTCCACCACTTTCGGCTCCTTACTCGAGAATGCCTTTTCATTCCTTGCCCTCCACAAGCGCCAACACGCAATAATTATAACCCCGTGGAGTACCAACTTCTTGTTCCCCGATGCACCGCATGACACGTGCATATCCACCAAGTCCTTAACATGAAACGCGAAAACATCTGGAATCCGGCACCATCTAGAAATCCCATTCCACACGCCCGCTGAAATACTACAACCTATAAAGAAATGTTCAACTGTTTCCTCCTTACTGTCGCACCAAACACAAAAAGGATTATCCACCGGAATGCTTCTTCTTGACAGTGCCATCTTAGTGGGCAAGCGATCCAAAAACGCTCGCCACATGAAAATGTTACACTTAAGCGGAACCCACTTACTCCACGTAAAATCAAACCGGTCAGCAATTATAGTTGGACCACGCATCCATTTTTTAACCGTTGCCACCGTAAAGCTAATAGTTGTACCATCAGACCACTCCCAACTATCGTTCCTATCTTCCACGGAAACCCCCTGTAACAACACCTCCAAATCTTGCTTGTTATGAAGCTCTTCGGCTGTCTCAGGTGGTCGACGCCATTCCCAGAAAAAAATACGAACAGATCCATTCCGCCAAACCCGATTACCCACCAGGACCCTTTTGTTTTTTTTCCAAACCGAACAAGTTTGGGAATTTATCTTTCAGCAGTTCAGTGCATAACCACGTATCCAACCAAAATCTAATATGCGCCCCATCCCCTAGTTTTCCACGGATCATATTATTAAAACCCATTCCTCCAACCTTGTATTTGTTCCAAAATGAAACACAATTCTTCCAAGCGCTCGTATAAGTACTATTAACCGGCGCAACCCCCAACTACGACTTGAACCATGAATCGCAACTACCACCCTTCTCCACATCGCTTTTTGTTCATTAAAAAAACTCCATAGCCATTTAGCGAGTAAGGCGTTATTATTCATCTCTAAACTAGCTATTCCCAAACCTCCATTCGCAATTGGTTTTGTAACCACATCCCACGAAACCCAATTCATTTTCCGAACTTCGTCTGACCCACCCCACAGAAAACGTCTTATAAAACCTTCCAACATGTTAGTAATCTTCAATGGCGCCTTAAAAAGTGAAAAATAATAAGTGGGCAAACTATCAAGAACTGATTTAATTAAAGTTACCCGGCCTCCAATAGATAAAGAATTAGCTTTCCATTTCGAAAGCCTCCTCCTAAACGTACTCACCACCGGGCCCCAATTCGATACCCTGTTCATGTTCACTCCTACCTTGATGCCTAAACAAAGAAAAGGAATGTCACCTGCTTTACACCCTAATACATCCACTTTTGTCTTCAACTCATCGTTGTCAATACCAACACCATACAAAATCGATTTATGCAAATTAATCTTCAATCCTGAACACAAATAGAATATCCTAAGAATCCTTTTCATATTAGTGAAGTTGAAATTAGACCAATCCTCCACCAACATCGCGTCATCCGCATATAACAAGTGAGATAATATCGGCCCATCCTTAGGAAGACGAACTCCATCGAAGGCTCCTATGTCACACGCTTTTTTCATCAAACACGAAAACGCCTCCATCAATATAATGAACAAAACAGGAGAAACGGGATCGCCCTGATGAATTCCTTTTTGATAACCAAACTCGAAGGTAGGCGACCCATTCACCAATACCGAAGATCTAGCCGAAACCAAAATCCCCCGAATCCACTCGCGCCATGTCAAAGGGAAATCCATATGTTCAAGAACCGACAATAAGAAATTCTAATTAACGTTATCATAGGCCTTGCCAAAGTCAATTTTAAATAAAAGCATTTTCTTCCCGCGCTTTCTAGTCCAAGCGAGAACCTCGTTTACCATTAAAGGACCGTCTAAAGTGTATCTCCCAGTCAAGAACGCAGACTGTGTTTCCGAAACAATTTTACCCATAACCATCTTCAAACAGTTTGCCAACACCTTCGACACCACCTTACTTATGATCCCTATCAAATTAATCGGTCTAAAGTCACGTAGTTCCGTCGGGTCATCCACATTCGGTACCAATGTAATGAAAGATGACCCAACCCCAACACCAAACCTCCCAACACTGTGAAAGTGATGCATAAAAGCAATAAAGTCATGCTCGAATAGTTCCCAAAACGACCTGATAAATCGAAAATTAAAAGCATCCGGTCCCGGAGCTTTATCCGCACTACAACCAAAAACTGCATCTTTAATTTCCTTAACCGAGAATTGCTCAATCAAGCGTTCGGCATCCTCATGATTTAGCTTCTTCACCCCATAATATTGAAGTGTCGGCCTTAGCACCATAGTTTCCTTGAATTTAGACCGAAAAAATGTCACACCCCTTTCTTAGGCGGAAGCATGAGGTGTGATCATTAAAGGTTCTCATTGCATACGAAAGGTAAACATACTACATGCTCGTAAAAAGAACTTCAAATGCTGATAACATTACATTACTGAAAACATAGTGTTTACAACACAAGACGACATATCGTCTGAAAAGTTTATAAATTTATTCCAAGATAAACATAAACGACATCCGCGAGCAAGGGTAAGACCATGCGCACGTCCACTTTAGTTACCTGAAATACATGTGAGTTTTGGAAAAACGTCAACATAATGTTGGTGTGAATTCATGCAGTTTTCTAGTTGGCATATTCTGAGACACAAAAGCACTGCTTGGTACTCGTTCTCACCAAGAGTGTGGCTGCCCGTACCCGTTAGATCTAACCTTTTGTTCTGCGGTCTAGGTATATTGTTGATTAATGGTGCTTATAGTACCCTATTCGTGACACGATTTCTCGTATCATGTATCATTTTTCGTATCATTTCTTGGTACTAGTTTTCACCAAAAATGCTTCTTGTTTTTGTATCCATCATACCATATGTGAACATTGTAATATTTGTAACATGTATTTCACCCCGAAGTTATAAAACTAAAAACAGTTAAAAGAAAAGGGGGAGCATGAACTCACAACTTTGCGTTCCTTGCGTCGTAAACTTCATCGGATTTGCTTAATTAACGTCGTGACCTATACGTGTTTTCTTAACGTTAGTCACTAGACTTGTATCGCACAAGTACAGTCACTATCTTTTGTATACGTTCTCTTGTGTTAAAAATAATTTATATTTTTAACTATGTATCTTACTTATATTATTTTCACGAAAAATAAATATAAGTATCTTGTATTTTGCACTTTGCACCCGAATTATGTATCTTTGTTCAAAACTTCATTTCATGTTCATAACTTGTCCAAGTGATTTATTCTATCAAGTAATATATTTTCATAAATATAGTTTCTTGTATTTGTCTAAGCATGTTTTATGTGTATTTTGTATCTTCACTCCTTAAGAGTATTTAGTGCATTTTCAAGTCCTAATACACTATCACGTATAATACATACTACATACAGTTAGCACAAATTTTGGTGATCGATAAATATATATATATTTCTCAAAATATACATACCTAGTATCAATTTTATTCTTGAAGAAATCATCATTTCTTAACACAAAAATTAGGAAAACCTTGGTAAATGTTTTTAGATACATTTTTAGGGGATAAATTTCTTCAAAAACTTATATTTTTCTAAGTGTCAAAATTTATAGAAATTTTGACAGAGTTTCCCCTAAAAATGGAGGTTTCCTATGTTTTCAAAACATGTGTTTATTTTCTGTTAAAATCATCATCAACATCAACAACACAATCAAGTCTTACCATATGCCTAAATCATGTAATTCACACTATATCATGAACTTGAAGTTTTTGTAAAAACTTGTAGTAACTTACCATGTTATTTAGTAGGTTTAGTTACCCTTAAAAACATGGTTATTTGTTTGTAAATAACTTTATTAAAAGATTTGGTTCTTTACAACTTGAAAGATGATTATTCTAAAAATATTTCTTTTGTATTTTTCTTGTTTCATAAGTGTTCATACACTTGTTTTTCTAATAAAAATAGTGTAGTTTTATGCAAAAACCAAGATCTTCTAAAAATCACATTTTAAACTTGGTTGTTTTTAGAAAATCACCCATGAATCTTAGATTCACAAGATTACTAATGTCTTAATGACTTAAACTTATTCACATGTCCCACCTCAGAATATACTCCTGTATCCAGATCCCAATATTCAGTCTTACAGATGAATATACCTAGATGATATCTGTAAGGGGTTAGGTGCGAAACCGTGAGAGCTCAGGTCAGAACTTCCGTTCAGCAGAGAGATGACGGCTCGACTTTTGGTGGGTCCCCTTTAGAGGATCTTTTTTTTACAACAGCAATGACTATCAATTTTATTGTTTCATCAATTTGCTGAGGGCGGCGCTTTTTCAAGCATTTGCAGAAAGCATTATCCAGGGACTAGGTCAGTACTTCCATACAGCAGAAGTCCCGGGATAATACCCCAGATATCACTAAGCATAAAGACCTAGTATCTTAGAATAAGGGACCTTTCAAACAAGATTTCGGGGGTTACCCATATATCCGAGAGATGTTACCCACGAATTAAGCAAGTTTGAAATTTAGGTTTATATCTCGTCACAATCTATTAAATGTGCATAAACCTACTGACACATCATCAGTGAGACCGTTTATCACTATTTTAACTCTCCAATTCTTTAGCATGCCGTGATTGTCCACTGATGTACTATCATTTCCTCTTTTATACAACAAAACTCATTTTTGATTTTATCATGTTTTTGTCTTTTTCAAATTTTCTAATGTTTTTGGATTTTCTGTGAAATTTTTACTCCCCCTAAAATGCAAACACATTAAAAAATTTGAAAACTATCTAAACTCTTGACCCATTTGAAGAAACAAAATCAAAAACAAACTGTACAAATAAAATGACAACTGATTTCAAATCACTTCAAAACGCCATCCACTTGGCATAAACAATCAGAACTCCCCCTCACAACAAACCATTTTCTCATTTAGATTTCAAAACACTTAAGTTTGTATTAATCAAAATGATTTTTTTCGGAAAATGAGTTTGTGTTTACCATTTGTAGATTTACCACTTGTTAAGCACGGGGACATGGTTCATCATCTTGTTCATCTATTTATCATGTATAGTAAATCAAGTACAATTTAATGTCCCTGATTTACCATTTGCAATTAAGCAACCTCTGTACCATTTGAAGAAAACATACTACCAATTGTAGGAATATCACATCTACACAACCATTTTATCAATCAGGATGCCGATTCCTGCTTCGCACTTACCAACCTGGAAGCTCCGGCGTAGTTCTTTCACCTGTAAAATTTTAACAATTTCAACAAACTTTCATACAAACTCATTAAACATGAAAGATGCCGATTCCTGATCCACGATTACAAACTTGGGATCTCCGGCAAGTCAGGTGTTTAATCAAACATAACATCCACCCAAGCCTGACCAGCCTTAGGTGATTTTGGAACACATCTGTCCCACCAACACTTTGATTTATAAAACTCTTTAGCACCCTTAACTTTCTTATCAACCATTTTCCCGAAAATGTGCTTGACTTTCCCATTGAAAGCCTTCTCAACATCAAATTCTCCCTTATCAGCGAAGAATTGATTTGAGATCTCTACTTTTCCCACTTTCTTCATCAAATTTTCCTTTGACAATGGAGGATAATTTTCATCGTTCACCTCTGGAACGGAAATCACAACTCTTTTCTCAACCGATGACTCCTCTGATTTTATGGAATCAGATTCATTGTCAGAACTACTTTCTGTTTTAACAACCCACTTTTGTTTGTTCAAATCACCTCTTCTTTTGTAAAAACATTTTGAGCTTTCACCCTTTTCAGAACTTGAATTTTCAAACAAATTACCATTTTTCACCAATTGTTTTTTTAATCAACACACATCTTTTTCAAATTAGAGTTAGAAGAAACTCCCTGTTTTTGGTAATTGGTCTTTGGACAATTCCAAGCTATATGACCAATTTCTTGACATTTGAAGCAGGTTCTTCTGTCAACTCTTTTAGCAAACTTTCTCACATTCTTCTTCACTTCAGCAAGAAACTCTTGATTTGACTGCTTCCAGAATGGTTTCTTCTGTTCATCCTCTGAGCTTCCTCCTGAAACAAATTTTGTTTTTGGTTTATAAGTTTTCTGATTTTTATAATTTTCTGACGAACTAAAACCAAGACCTTTCTTTTTGAGATTACCATTATGGTTTGGTTTCTTTTGGAAATTATAACCACAACCGTAACCCATTTTCTTTTTTACTCTTTGTTGAATCCTTGAAGTGTAAGGTTTAGGTTTTGCAGAAAGAGTTAAATCTTTTATTTCAGAAATATTAATTTCTGTTAATTTGAAAACCTTTTTGATCATTTCAGTTTTAACACTTCTTATTGGAAATTCCTCATCAGAAAATAATTTGTCCGAATTATTCAAGGTATAGGCAACCTTAAACATTTCGTCATTCAAATTATTCTTTGATAACAAGAATTCTTTATTATAAACCCTGTTAACCGGTGAACTCGGAATCTTCTCAGACGAACTCGAACTATCTGACTTAGACTCCGACTTTGACTCTTCATCCATATCCAACACCTGATCGACAACTCTCTTAACTAACTCAGACTCATGATCAGTGTCAGACGCTGTGAATGTAACATCAATATTGTCTGGTAATTCATCAGTGATTTCAGACTTTAATTTGATGTTTAGAGCCTTGTCTACTTGTTCCTCGTTTGGTTTCCTGGGGGAATAACTCTCAAAGATAGGAGGCGAACATCTATTATACTTTACACTTTTTGGCTTACCAGTATCCTCTTCTTTTTCTTTCTTCTTGAACGCTTCAAGACCTGCAACAGTAGGATAAACCCGATCAATCAGATAATCACATGTAGTATAACTCAAAAGTAATTGGTTAATCCTTTCACTCTCAATTTTCTCAAGTTCCAGCTCCTTTTTCAGCTTAGCACAATCTTCGATGTAATCATTAATGACACTTTGCTTTGTCATCAAAGTTGCACTCATTTTGTCATTTGCCTTTTCAATTTTTGCATTCGTTCTTTTCAAACTGTCAACTGTCTTGTTCAGTACGCCGTTTGACTCTTTCACATACTTCACATCAGACAGTAGATCTTCCTTAATCTTCTCTAAATCAGCCATCTTTTTTTCTTTTTCTTCACAAACTTTGCAAGATTCTGAACATTTATCACAACGCTTCGTGACTTCAACTACCTTCTCAACTATCTTTTCAACTTCTACAGTCTGTTCAACTTCAACAAGTTTCTCGACCTCAACAATCTTTTCGACAATCTTTTCTACTTCGACCACTTTTTCAACTTCAACTATTTTCTCAACTTCCACGAGTTTCTCGACTTCGACAAATTTCTCCACTACTTTCTCTATCTCAACAATCTTTTCTTTTACATTCTCAGTGATTGCTTCAACTTTAGTTTCTACAGCTTCAACCTTCGCCTTTTCATCAGCGAGTAGCTTTGCTGCTTCTAGCTCTCTCTGCAATCTAGCAATCTTCTTCTGATTCAACATCTCAACTTTATCTGCATAGAAAAAATTAAAACTGTCAAGATCAATGCTTTTTCTACATTTGTTAAGATACTCTTCCTCATCATCCGTATCAACATCACTTCCAAGATCTGGAAATATCGGAATCCTTTTCTGACAATCCTCATTTTGATCCAAAATCCTGGTAACAAGTGCCAAATCAGGATTAGTTCCACTAGGTATATACTTGTCCCAGCTAAAACCCTGTGCAACAACCTCATCACTTTGATCTAATATCCCAAAATAAGCTTTCCTATTAGCTTCTTCAATGATTTTCCCATGAGCAGTTTGCGGTTCCTTTTGTTTGGGTTGTTGACCGATCTGATGAAAGATTGATTTCTGATAATAATTGCTCTTTTCTTGACTTCCAGTTGACTCTTGGTTCTTACATTCCCGTTTAAAATGACCTTTTCCTTTACATCGGAAACAAGTAACATTTGACTTGTCAAAACCAAGAGGAGAAGTAGCCATTCCTCGAAACTCGTCTCTGCCGGTAATTTGTTGAAATTTTTCAGCTCTCCTATAGGCACTGGCTAAACACCACTTCACATCCATTAGCTCAAGCTCTTCTGCATCGATTTGGTCGTAATCTTCCTTTGTGAGCATCGGATTACCAATTCTTCCAGCAATCAAACTTTCATACGACTCTAACATGGCGACAAGAGATGCCATGTGTTGCTTTGCCACCTCAGGAGAAAGATGTTGACCATTCTGAATGTTCAATGTCACATTACACTGCAGATTTGTAGAATTTTGCTTCTGGGGGCTAGGTGTGTTGCAATTTGGATCAAAGTTTGAAAATGATGAAGTAGATCCACCACTTTGAGTTGTAGTACTTTCATTTGGACTTGCAGAACCAACAGCACTGAATGCAGTACTAATCTTTGGACTTTGACTGGGAGTGGCCTCAAATTTGTTCCCTCGATAGTACAGACTGACATCTTGCTTGGCATTTGGATTTGTCGTTATAGCAGTCTTCTGAATATCCAGCTCCTGTTCTTCAATCTTCTGGATAAACTGAGCCAAGTTCATACTCTCAGTCTTCCTCATGAGTTTCACAATCATCAGATACATTCCCCACTTCTGTTGGGTAAAGCCTCTGCTAACTTATCAACCCACTCATCATCATCTTTCTGAATACCCAATCGTCCCATTTCTAGAACCAGATGACAGTATCTATCTATTGTCTGTTTCGTGGTTTCATGATCAAATGCAGTAAACATGTCAAACGACTTCTTCAATAACGCCTTTTTGTTTTTGATCATGTCAGCCCTCCCTCTGAATTTCTGAATTAATGCCTCCAGATTGATCTAGCTGTTCCGTTATGTTGAAGTAAGACGAAGATGTCTTCTTTAACTGCTTGCTGTAAAATGCTGATCATCATCTTTTCACTAGTATATTTCAATTTATCAGCTTTTGTAAAATCATTGAAACCCTTTTCCAACCCACGCTCATTCTTGGGTCTCTCATAGTCTTTCAGCAGTGAACACCAAGCATCGAATCTGTAGGCTTGAACCCAATTCTCAAAACGGTTTTTCCAACCCTGAAAATCTTCAATATACATCAACTTTGGTGGTTTCTGATGAGTACCCGTTTCATTCTCACTGTATACAGTTTCAGCAGCAGTGACAGGTGCAACCGGTGTCGCAAAAGCATTGTAAAACTCTTCAGCCATGGTTAAGCAAATTGTTCACAAATACAAACTTTCTTGTTTTAAAAATACTGGTCTCAAACAAGTTGGATCTCTTCGTAACACACCTTGTATCACCTGTAGACACACAAACAAACAAAACACAATCAGTTTAAAGACTTATCAATTAACAGAATAAGACTTGTACTCGAACTGGTGATTATTCTGTGCGGACTGAGGTTTAAATTGTCAAACCGTGAGAACTGCTATGACTCGGATCAATTTCAAACGATCAGACTCACTACGTGCGAACTGATGGACTTTCAAACAACATGATGAACTTTTGACAACTTGTAACTCCAAACCATACAAACTAAAACTGACTTTCAAGCGAATTGGACCTTTTCACACGACCTGAACAAACTAAACGACCTGGAACGAGTTTGAATTCTAACGGACTGGACCTTTGAATTGGTATCAAATGCAAACCTTGTGAAACAGAGTTTACTTTGTGTGAACTGATCAAATATCAAACCTGAATAAAAATTCACCTCATGTGAAACCAAACTAACTCAAATAATCTCGTGAACAATTAAGTGTCTGACACACTTTTAAATGAAACAAAATCTATTGGGCCGCTATTATGAACCAATCACATGGGCTGACATCTCTACACAACCATTGGACCACAAATCCACTTAGCATAGCACATGTATCCGACAACACTAATCATACTAATCACGTGGGCCGCTAATTATACTAATCATGTATTGGGCCTCACAGTACTTGAACTTAATGAACACATGCAAACTAATATATTCACATGGGCGAACCGATTTGTTCACATGCAGCCTTGAACGGACCAAATATCTAATGATATTATCACATGCTATTCTTGAATGAAACAATCATGTGACCAACTGACAACTTAGATTAAGAATCACACAACTCGATGTACACACTCAATCTGAACATAAATCTGAACAAGCAATCAATAATCCATATTCCTAGGTAATCTCATGAGCTTATATTTCTTTTAACAAGATCTGATTGGGCCGATACACTGTCTTTGGTCACAATAGATGTCAGTTCAATCAAAAACAGTTGTTAGGAGCGGAATCACATGTGATTTATAAGCAGAATCACAAAGTAGTCCCGTTGGAGCGAAATCAGAGGCTCTGGGTGTCCTTAAAAGCGAAATTAGGTTTATGTATGGTCTTAAAAGCGAAATTAGGTTTTAAGGATGTCCTTAAAAGCGAAATCAGGGGTTTAGGGTGGTCCTAGGAGCGAAAACAGAGGTATCTTGGGGCGAAATCAGGTGACATTTGTGTACACAAAAGCGAAATCAACGATTGTCCATAAAAGCGAAATCACTTCGCACATCAATTTGGTCCACTTTTACTTCGAATTCAGTCTCAAACTTTCAAGGGTTTGTCTATGTCCAATTTCAAACAATCTGTGAAAATTTGGTCCGATTCTAACCGTGAAATCTTCCCGAACTGATGAAAGAAGGTGTAGAAGTTAGAAATAGAGATGAAAACAAGCTGATATATGCAGAACTCCACGTCCTGAGCTCTGATACCACTTGTAGGATCGCGTGCTGACCCGAACGAGTCAATCGGAGGTGTTCTAATCCGTTTCAGGTGCGGAATAACAAGAAACGAACACGAAAAAACAGCTTGTTCTACTAAATCTTGCCTTGTATATTGATTTCACACTGATTACAAGTCAAACGACACTTCGGCAGCAATTCGGTACCCGAAACAAGACGTCACTAATGATTTCGCTCATCAAAGACCTATATATAGTCATGGGATTTCGCTCATAGGACACATGTCAATAAAAGCGAAATCACCTGTGTTCATAAAAGCAAAATCATATGTAATCTCCTGATTTCCCACATAGTGACATTCTGATTTCCCACATAGTGACATTCTGATTTCCCACATAGTGACATGTCCATATATGGGAAATCAACTTTCTGATTTCCCACATAGTGACATGTCCATATATGGGAAATCAACTTTCTTGGGAAATCTCGTACAATGTGCCCTGATCTAACATTCTAAGACTAAGACTCGATACAAGACGAAGTCGACAGATGTATGCACCAACATAATCACTAACGGTCCAGCCATTATTTGAATTGAAAGTGGCTATGTGTTGGTAATTGAGTAGGTGATAAACCCTTAAAAGGGCACCTTCTAATTATCACGTTATCTCAGTCAATTGTCGGGTCAATGCAACTAGTCAAAAAGTCAAAACAGTCAATTTTTTAAAAAATAATTAAAACTGATAACATAGAAGTTATGAAACATGTTTTGACACTTAAATAACTTGGTAAATATTATAAGAACATGTTTAGACATGTTCAACCCGACAATTCTGAGTTTAGGCTCGGTTCGCAACCCAAAGTCGCAAAAGTGGACTTTTGCTTTGACTTTCAGTTCTGACCCGATTTAGCTTAGTTTAGTTATGCCTTAGGGTTCCTTTTTGACCATATTATATGTTAGTATAACCCTCTGAGGTCATACTACATGGTCCCTTAGAAATCAGAGATCATTTGCATGTTTCCGTTAAATGCTTAAAAATTGAACATTATGCCCTTATATTATAAAAACGAGATTTTTGAAAATGTGAGAGGATAAAAAGCTTTATTACTAATTTATAAGTATGTCCAATAAATTTGACATCAATTCCTGGTCTCAAATAAAAGTTATGCAAGATATCGAAAAACAAAACTTTTTGTTAATTAAATTGCATTTTTAGCATAAATTATATTTAATCCCAATTTTGGCACCAAACTTGCTACCCACTGTTATGATATAATTTTTAGGGATTTTTGGAATTTTTGGTCAGATTTTATACTGACCATGACATAGAGTTCTTGTGTAAATTCGGTAATTGACGATAATGCCCTTTTTATTAATAAAATGAGTTTTACATATCATTTACATGCCAAACCTTTTCCTACTGATGTTATATATTAAATAAAATATTTTAAGCATTCAAGACTGATCAAAACTTCAGAAGTTTATAAACATCTCAAAAATCGTCAATTACTGACTTTTACGCAAATTAGGCGCATAGTATGGTTTAAAACCATATTTAACGCCTAAGACTTGTTACCTACTGATTTTATAAATAAATTTTTATACTTTAACAGTAAGTATAAGTCTTGAACTCAAACTTCCAAATTTGACCTTAAAAGCATATGTGAAATGACCAAAATGCCCCTACGGTGCATAGTTTGACCATAAATGATAAACCTCACATATGTATGATATCTTACTGATGTAACTTGATAAAATCAATATTTTACTAAATATTTTAGACCAGAACCTCAGTTTGCTATTAAACCTCTTTTATAAACTTTAAAATGACCAAATTACCCATTCAGGACTTAAATTGGTTTTAAATTCGTTTTGGGCATAATTTAAGATATCCTACTGATATCACGACATATTTTAAGCGTAATAACTTATGGAACTTCTACATGAGTCATTCGGTTACCCGTTATGCATATACGCGTTCGGTACGGGTTATGTAACTAGTTTGCATAAGTTAGCCGAAACGGGTCAAACTTTATCATTTTTACTTCAAAATCCAGAATGTATTTAGTTTACCCATTTTATACAAGTCTCTATACTTGTCGGGTCTAAATTACATTCCAATCCCGTCACCGCTTAATCTTGCGTTTTGTACCGTGAACTTTTCTTTAAAACTAACTGGTCTAAGTTACAACTTAAATAAGACCCGTTAGGAATCTAATAGGTTATTAAAACCTTCATTCCAGATTAGGAGCCCAGTAAAAGCTACCTGCACTTGCTGATTAGAATATACGGCTGAGTATAATTTACATTTTTAGCTCAGGTAAATACTTTTAACTTATTTTCCCTTATACGGGCTTGGGATACGGTAAATTATTACCGCTTGGTCGAGTAATTAATATTTAATCGATTAGTGGTTAAATCATTGAGATAACCCGTTTTAATCTGTTTTGTTTAATACAAAGCATTTTGGGGTTAATATGACCGTGTCCTGGATATCCTCGGCTTATTCATTTGAAATGGCCACGACTTAAGCACGGGGTGTAGACATACACCTGACAGTTGCGTACGTAAAACGGTATCCCACTCGTGAGGATAACTTCTTGTGGGCTTATACTAGTGGTGTGTCTATTAATCTTGTCTCGGCTTCTAACCCGGGCCCTGAACGTACGACAAACAGGTCTGTATACAAGATTATTTTATATAATTGTCCCAAGTTATAAAAGATTTGTGCTTTGTGCAATTAAATCAATTTTCATAAATGTTTTCAAAACAGTCAGTTAATTGTATTTACCAGTGTAAACTGACGTAATTTTTCAAAAAAAAAAAGATTAAGTGTAGGTACTACGCGAAATTCGTTGGAAGCTCCTGAGTATTCGTTAAAGAGTCTTGCAAGCTCTTAATACTTAAAGTCTGTCGAACAATATTTTACTTTATGTTTAGATCCGCCTGTGGATCCACATACAACCGTCTGTATAATATTTAATTATACTTTTCATTTCGGTTTATATTATTATTTTCTACCAAGACTTCCACTGTGCATTGAACTGTGATTATTGACTATGATGATATCAACTACGTCATGATGCTCCCTACCGGGCCCACCGGTAATACGTGGAAATATCAGGGGTGTGAAAATACAATAGACACACACATATGTATAGGGGCTTATCACCACACCTTTGGTCCATCCCTTGGGGCTCATCCCCCACACCCCATGACGTGTCGGCTCATTCTCAAATGACAACTCTCCTCCACCCACCAGCCTTATTATTGGAGGTAAAAGTAGAGAATTGGAGTAATGGTGGTTTAAAATAATGTGACATACTGACTAGGTGGTCTGTTAGATGAACTTGGTCCATTGTTGTAGATGCTCTAATCGTCATGATTATAGTTGTATACTTGTAAGTTGAATTAGACGTCTTTAATTCTGTTAGGAACAAGTCTGTTAGATGAACTTGGTCCATTGTTGTAGATGGAGATGGGTTATGGACGGTGGCAGGGGATTTTAGTTCGGTTAGAAGTGAAGGGGAAATACGAAACTCTATATTTAATTATGCTGATGCTTTGGAGTTTAACAGTTTTATTGATGAAACAAATTTGCATGAATGTTCCTTGAAAGGTAGGCGGTTTACATTTGTCGCGGGCGACTAGTTGAGCCGAATTGATAGAACTTTTGTCAATTGGAATTTCTTTTTGGATTGGCCGAGCGCTGGGCATCTAGGAACAAGTCAGGTCACTGTCCTTTGGTGTTAAAGACTGTTTCTAGGAACTTTGGGCCCAAACCTTTTAGGTTTTTTAATTCTTGGCTTGCTCGTGAGGAGTTCGGCTTAGTGGTTAGGAAGGCACTGGAGGATGGTGTCTTTGAAGGGGACCCGGATACGCGTATTAGCTTGAAATTTAAAAGATTGAGAAGTGTTATTTCGGAGTGGGCAGCTAAGTGTATGGAAAGGGAGAATAAGGAGAGACGTTTATTGGAAGAGGAGCTCCGACAGTTGGATGTGACAATGGAAGTTCGTAAGCTTACAGAGTTGGAGGTTTGGTCTCTAGAAGAAACTAAAAGAAGGTTACGAGAGCTTGGTGTGTTTTTTTCAAAGGGATCTTAAATAGAAAGCGCAAAGTAACTGGGCAACGTATGGGGACGACAATATAAGGTTTTTTCACGGATGTATTAACAAACGGAAGGCGGTGAATTATTTTCCAGGGTTGATGGTTAAAGGGGTGTGGGAGTCCAAGCCGAGTATTGTTAAACGTGAGGTCCTAGGTTTTTTTTTGTGACAACTGGCACCAAACCGGTAATTTCCGTACACTTTAATTACTATTTAATGACTGCAATTATGTGCTTAAATGTCAAATTGCCTGACTACATACTATACAAGTGAATTCATGCACGTTTTATACTACAAAATATTGCTTTATGCATTAACGAGAGCGTTGCGTCAGAAATACTAGTAAACTCACCGGTAAGACACAATATGCCAACAACTCTACAGAAAGCAGTCAGACACTAGAATTGGGGCCTAGGTGTAGGTCCAACGTTAAGAATACATTAAAACCCAAGAGTACATACAAGGGTTAACATATAGACTTTCCGAAGACTAAAAATACGCACTAAAAAGCACCCGAAACGCACTTTAAGTGCAGAATTTTATTAAATTCAGCTATAACCAGCTTTTAAACATATAAATATCATGTATAATTTACGTTTTATTACCCAGAATACTTCCCCAAGTGTTGGGAATTGAAAGGGTTACAAAAGGAAACATAAAGGGTGCGATTTAGCACTTTAACGAACCGGTATTTAACCGAACAACCGGACATTACCCGGAACATCAAAATATTATTAGAAGCATTGTTTTAATGTTTCTGAGCTAGTTATGGTCCCCGAACACCATAACACCCCTTATAAAATAGTAACACACTAAATCCCTAAACTATATACTTGGAACTTAACTTATAAATGAAATTAGAACTTGAAAGTTACACTTTGCCCCCCCCCCCCATATTGAATATGGTTCAAAGGGGGTGACCCCACCAAATTTTGCCAAAATCCTACTAAATCCCCTTTAGATTTAATTTGATATTCCTTGGATTTGATCTAGATTTTGTAAGATTTCTATAGATTTTGGAAGATCTTGTGAAATATTATATAAGATAACACTAGATCTCATTCACCACTTCACACACTCTTCCTTCCTCCTTCTTCCTCTTACCTACGGCCCAAACACACCCATATACAACCTCCATTTTCATTCCATCTTCAAGTATTCTAAGGTGAACATGAGGTGTAAGAAGCATAGTTAGGAAGCTTGGAGGCATTGAAACTTGAAGGACCTCTCTCAAGTGCTTTTACCCACCTCATTTCCTCTCTTGATCATCCCTAGCTTTAAGCTAGTTGTAAGCATCTTGAACACTCTCATTTACTTCTATTTTTAGTGGTTAAAAGACTTGTTATGTTGAAAGTCTTAAGAACATTAAAGAATATGAACATGAAACTTGAACATAAAGCTTATATACATGATGATTCTTGATGAAATAGTGATGTTTTGCTTATGTGTGATGTTTGTTGTTGTTGTTTATTTGAGATGATGATGATTAATCATCACATGAAGCTTGCTAGGTGATGTTTAAACACTTAATCTAGCAAGTAGGGGGATGATTATGTAACATCCTAGAATAATCATATTCTTGTTAAGACATGAACTTGAAGAATGAATGATTTCTTGGAAAAATATTAAACAAAGCAAGCTAGTAATCTTGTGAACCTAAGATTCATGGGTGATTTTCTAAAAACAACCAAGTTTAAGATGTGATTTTTAGAAGATCTTGGTTTTTACATAAAACTACACTATTTTTATTAGAAAAACAAGTGTATGAACACTTATGAAACAAGAAAAATACAAAAGAAATATTTTTAGAAAAATCATCTTACAAGTTGTAAAGAACCAAATCTATTAATAAAGTTATTTACAAACAAATAACCATGTTTTTAAGGATAACTAAACCTACTAAATAACATGGTAAGTTACTACAAGTTTTTATAAAAACTTCAAGTTCATGATATAGTGTGAATTACATGATTTAGGCATATGGTAAGACTTGATTGTGTTGTTGATGTTGATGATGATTTTAAAAGAAAATAAACACATGTTTTGAAAACATGGGAAACCTCCATTTTTAGGGGAAACTCTGTCAAAATTTCTATAAATTTTGACACTTAGAAAAATATAAGTTTTTGAAGAAACTTATCCCCTAAAAATGTATCTAAAAACATTTACCATGGTTTTCCTAATTTTTGTGTTAAGAAATGATGATTTCTTCAAAAATAAAATTGATACTAAGTATGTATATTTTGAGAAAAATATATATATTTATCGATCACCAAATTTTGTGCTAAGTGTATGTGGTATGTATTATACGTGATAGTGTATTAGGACTTGAAAATGCACTAATACTCTTAAGGAGTGAAGATACAAAATACACATAAAACATGCTTAGACAAATACAAGAAAATATATTTATGAAAACATATTACTTGATAGAATAAATCATTTGGACAAGTTATAAACATGAAATGAAGTTTTGAACAAAGATACATAATTCGGGTGCAAAGTGCAAAATACAAGATACTTATATTTATTTTTCGAGAAAATAATATAAGTAAGATACATAGTTAAAAATATAAATTATTTTTAACACAAGAGAACATATACAAAAGATAGTGACTGTACTTGTGCGATACAAGTCTAGTGACTAACGTTAAGAAAACACGTATAGGTCACGACGTTAATTAAGCAAATCCGGTGAAGTTTACGACGCAAGGAACGCAAAGTTGTGAGTTCATGCTCCCCCTTTTCTTTTAACTGTTTTCAGTTTTATAACTTCGGGGGTGAAATACATGTTACAAATATTACAATGTTCACATATGGTATGATGGATACAAAAACAAGAAGCATTCTTGGTGAAAACTAGTACCAAGAAATGATACGAAAAATGATACATGATACGAGAAATCGTGTCACGAATAGGGTACCATAAGCACCATTAATCAACAATATACCTAGACCGCAGAACAAAAGGTTAGATCTAACGGGTACAGGCAGCCACACTCTTGGTGAGAACGAGTACCAAGCAGTGCTTTTGTGTCTCAGAATATGCCAACTAGAAAAAAATTGCCTAAGATTTGGTTGCTTCCTACGTCGTGTCACATGTTAATGGCCTTGCAACCCATTAACAACCTTAATACATACAAGATTACTTGATTTATACAAGAATACTTGAGTTATACTAGGTACAGATATACTTGACTTACATGAGATACAGAAATACTTGATTTATACGAATACATACCATGTTTTCATACAAAGTATACCAACGTTCTTTACAAAAATTGCATGAATTCACACCAACATTATGTTGACGTTTTTCCAAAACTCACATGTATTTCAGGTAACTAAAGTGGATGTGCGCATGGTCTTACCCTTGCTCGCGGATGTCGTTTATGTTTATCTTGGAATAAAGTTGTAAACTTTTCAGACGATATGTCGTCTTGTGTTGTAAACACTATGTTTTTAGTAATGTAATGTTATCAGCATTTGAAGTTCTTTTTACGAGCATGTAGTATGTTTACCTTTCGTATGCAATGAGAACCTTTCATGATCACACCTCGTGCTTCCGCCTAAGAAAGGGGTGTGACAGATTGGTATCAGAGCTGCGATTGTAGTGAACCAGGATTCCTTCTCGAGTCTAGTCTACAATCTCTAGGATCCTTTAACGAAAACGATTTTTCAAAGAGTTTTCATTGCATAAAACGTCCCGCGACATCCACTACCTGAAACTGTTTACATGAGTCAAGAAGACACTACGAGGCTTATGGTGCACAGAAGTAGCACTTGTCTTTAACTGAGAAATTACTTGCAATTATGTGTGATAATTAGCATATACATATATTAGAAGTAGAATACCACTAGTATACATGACTTTACTTGAAAACAATGGCCTACCTAAAGGAAGAGATACGAGGATGAAACGAACTGTGCAGACTGTGCAAGGGGTTACGTATTTATGGATGCATACATAATTATGGAACTCAGTGCACAGAAACCACAGCAAGTCTTGTCACGTATAGATTCCCCAAGTGAAAGATAAAGGTCAAACGTGAATACCCCTTCCAGCCTACTAAGTACTCTGCTAGAGTAATAATTGTTTGATGTCACTTATGTGGTACATGCCTGTGAATATATGTACTACTACTGTCTAGTATGATGATATCGAACAAATGTCTAACCCGGTTGTGTTATGTTCTGTCAGAACATGGCACCCAGGAAAGCTGTGAACGCTCATGATCAACCTCCTCCTTCCCCACTGCCAAGAACTGCTGAAGAGCTGAACGCTCTACCGGAAGAAAGGATATCCGCTGCTATCGCCCAATACGAGCGAACCGAACTCAAGACAGTGGCGGGCCAAGCAATGCTAGACGTAATGGGAATGGAGATTCATCTGGAGGAAACACGGCTCAGGGCTGTACGTTCAAGCAGTTCCTCGACTGCAAACCACTATACTACGATGGCACGGGAGGTGCAGTGGCATTTGTACGCTGGACGGAAAAGACTGAAGCCACTATCCGCATGAGCAAGTGTACCGCGAATCAACAAGTCACATTTGCTACTGGGTTGTTCGTCGATGAAGCTCTGACTTGGTGGAACTTGCAAGTTCAAACTCTGGGTGACGATGCTGCATACAGTATGACGTGGGATGAGCTAAAATAACGTATGAGAGAGAAGTATTACTCTCGTGCTGAACTCCAAAGGTTGGAGACTGAGTTCTGGCACTTGACTATGGTAGGTGCAGACATTACTGGGTATACTTGAAGGTTCCATGATTTGTCTAGGGTGATCCCCTACATGGTGACTCCGAAATTTAAGCGCGTTGAACGCTACATTTGGGGACTGGCCCCAGAGTTTCGCGGCATGGTAACTTCGGCCAAACCTCAAATAATCACTGAGGCTGTAAATCTGGCTGTCAGCCTTACTGAAGATTGTGTTCGTATGAAGAAGTTATCGTTGAACCCAACAGAAAAGACCGAGACGCGTGCTGAGTCGTCTGGTGACAAGAAGAGAAAGCATTCAAATCTGAATCCAGCAACCCGCAACAATAACAAAGGTTCATACAACAAGAAGCGTGACACTAACCCACCTAAGGAGGCGAGAACCTTTGCAGTGGCAAATGATACTGTAGCCAAAGGATACCAAGGCACCCTGCCTAAATGCCAAAAATGTAAGTATCATCATGAAGGAGCTTGTCGCATCCCAAGGTGCGACAAATGTGGTAGATTGGGTCATCAAACAGAAGACTGTTGGGGAAAAAGAAGGAATGGAAATGGAAATCGCAACGGTGCTGGTAATGCGAATGGTGGGAATGGAAATTGTAATGGTAACCGGAATGGTAATAGAGCTGGGCGAAACCAAGGATGCTTCAGCTGTGGAAGCAATGATCATTTCATGAAGGATTGCCCAAAGGGAAACAATGCTCAGGCTCGAGCATTTGTGATTGGAGCAAAGAACGCACGCGAGGACCCTAACGTGGTCACCGGTATGTTTCTCGTTAACAGTCACTTTGCATCCATATTATTTGACACTGGTGCCGACTATAGCTTCATGTCTGTGGAATTTAAACGCATGCTTGGAATAGAATCTAGTAGATTAGATATTCCTTATTCTATAGGGCTAGCAAATGGTAAACTTGTTGAATCGGGCGAAGTGGTTAGAGGCTGCACATTAGAACTTGGTGAACAAAGATTTAGCATCGACCTCTTACCTATTCAATTGGGTAGCTTTGATGTAGTGGTCGGAATGGACTGGTTGTCCAAGAACAAAGCTGAAGTTATCTGTCATGAGAAAATCATTCGCATCCCCTTGACGAATGATGAAACTCTCATCGTACATGGAGAAAAACGAGACGCGCCTCTACGAATCATCAGTTGCATGAAGGCACAGAAGTGCCTAAGGAAAGATGTGTTGCTTTCCTAGCGCACGTTGTAGATAAGAAAGTTGTGGATATCACACCCCCAAAATCCACCATGTGGAGTGCCACCGCTTGGAGGCGTGACATGACCAGGATCGAGCCACCAATCATATTGAACAACGTAATAAGTAAATAAAATCAACCACAATACAATTGGTGACCAAAGCTAGTTAACTAAGTTCGAATTAAACAGCGAAAGCATTAAAAGTAAAACCCAAAATATAAGTTCATAGTTCATAAGTTTAAAGTCTAAAGCGTAAGTTTAATAAGTTCAAAAGGACTTAAATATTAAATACGGAACATAACAGTCCGTATCCCACAACGACTCCTTCCTCGTGCAAGCTCCAGCATTTAACGACCTGTAAGGCATGTAACAACGAGTCAACAACAAAGTTGAGTGAGTTCACGTTTGGTTGTTTAGTTTTAAGTTGGTTCTGAAAACGTGGTTTGTCTTTCGTTGGCGTAATTACCGTGGGGGTTACCCCATAGTTGAAAGTAAAATTAACCGGTTCATTCTTTATTACCCAAACCATATCCATGATCAGTGGGGGCTTCCCCATGTGAACTACTAGACCGTATAATATCGACTACTACGCAAGTAACTTGTGCCCTACATCAGTGTCTATGATCACTGACGGTTTGCCATAGTCCATTAGTACACGCCCGTCCGACTGGCACGGTGTGAGGTTTGTTAAACCTAATAGCGCTTTTAACTAATGACCTGCTCGCCATTGGCCTCGGCGATTAAGTCGATATAAAATGAGGGACTTAATGATAGAGTTTTTTCTAGTAAGTTTTAAGGTTGTTGTCCTACCCAAGGAGATCGAACGTACGTAGTTCTACCCAAGGAGAATACACAGGAATAATATTGGCATCCTACCCAAGGAGGATGGCCATACATATCCTACCCAAGGAGGATATGTAGATCCCGTTTTAAATCCTTTAACCCATTCCCAACCACCGGGAATCCCATGCCTTAGAAAGTGTGTGAACTCACCTTGGTTTGCTCGGTTAGATTAATTACTCAAGTAAATCAGGAAATCAAGCAAGTCCTAATGAGGTACACATAACAATCAGTTTCTCATGCATAACACGTATCCTACGTACTGTTTATTTACTCATTACTTTCTACCACAAACCACATTATTTAAACGTCAAGACATATTATCAAGTTATATTACCTTAATATATTATAACTATCTCACAAATAAACAAGTATCCACCATGTGTTCTAGTATAAGATATATATTCTATATATATATTCATCCAATTTTATTTACGAAAATCAACCTCCAGCACTTAGTATTTTGTAATAAAAATCATGGCGAAGTTTATTTAGAAGAATAATGTTTAAAAATATATTTGTAAACATTTGTTTGAAAAATATTTCTAAGTGTCGTATTTCTAGAAAAATTTCGCCAGAGTTTCCTCTGTAAATGGAGGTGTCCATGCTTTTAGCATATCATTTTCTTTTGTAAAAATCATTCAAACAATTTACCAACCAACAATATATCATCTTTATTCACTAATCTTGACAAAAATAAGCCTAAACCACAAACTCATGAACTTGGAAGTTTTGTAAAAATATGTAGTAAATTACTAATATGTTTAGTAGGTCTTGTTATCTTTAAAAATAAGTTTAGTTTCTTGAAAACTTTATTTTTAGAGAACTTGGAGTTTCACAACTTCTTGTCAAGATTCACAAAAATATTTCTTTATGAAGTTTCCTTGTTACACAAGTGTTTACACACTTGTTTAGTTACTATAAATGTGCTTCTTTCATACAAGATCCGGGTTATGACAAAACTAGTATTTTTCACTTGGTTCTTCCGAAAAACCACTTGTAGATCTTTAGATCTACAAGTTTACAACTTCATTTTACAAGAACATTATGTTTATTCAAGTTCAAGACTTATGGATGGATGAACACATCATCTTTTAACTTTCTAACTTTTACATCCTACTAGTTCATGCTCTTAAACATGAACTAGTATGTCTAGATGATGATCCATCTTGTTTCTATTAACATACAACATCAAACAATCACAACTACGCAAGATCTACAAGATTTACACACATAACTTCTCTTTATCCATCTTTTATTCCATATGTTCAAGACTTTAGTTTATGTTCATGGGTGTTCTTTAACATGTCAACATTTAATCATCTGTTAACCACCAAAAACAAGAACAAGATGATGATTTAGAACACTTACTACTTGCACAAGTCTAGGGAAGAAACAAGGCGTAAAAGTGGTGGATAAAATAAATCTAGAGCGGTTCTTGAACTTTTGAGAGCACCGAGCTTGTTTGTAGGGCCTCTTGCACCTTTGAGAGTATGGAAAATGACTAGAATCAAGCTTGATGGTGGAGCTATTTAGTGACTTTTCTGTACACTATTAGTATGTTAACAAGCACCTGTAAGTATAACACAGTAATCAGAAAGTAGTTAGGTAATTCCACACAGTCATCAAGCACTTTAATTATCATTAATAAATTGTACGGAATACATGGAATTTTGAGGGTTGTCACATTCTCCCCCTGTTAAGAAAATTTCGTCCCGAAATTTAGCTCGTGGTTACTGAGGAAGCTAGTTGTGTTGCGTTGGTTTCCTGGGGTGTCACATCATCCCCTCGTTGATTTGGAATTTCGTCCCGAAATTCTGCAGTAGCTTCAGCCTCGGTAGTGGTTGCATTCTTCTTAAACAGCTGGGGATACTTGAGTTTCATTTGGTCTTCTCGTTCCCAGGTATACTCTGGGCCACGACGGGAATCCCAACGAACTCGGACAAGAGGTATCCTAGTGCGCTTGAGAATTTTAACATCTCGATCCGTAATCTCTACTGGTTCTTCGACGAATCGCAGCTGGTCGTCGATAGTGAGCTCCTTGAGAGGAACTATGAGGGTCTCGTCTGACAGAAACTTCTTCAGATTTGACACGTGGAATACGTTGTGAACTCCGCTGAGTTCTTCAGGTAGATTCAACCTGTAGGCGACCTTGGGAATCTTCTCAAGGATTTCGAACAGTCCGACATAACGCGGATTGAGTTTGCCTCATTTGCCAAAGCGAACTACACCTTTCCAAGGTGAGACTTTGAGTAGCACCCGATCCCCAACCTGGAACTCGAGTGGCTTTCTTCGCTTATCAGCATAGCTTTTCTGACGGCCACGAGCTGCCGCCATTCGTTGTCGTATCTGAGCAATCTTCTCGGTTGCATCTACTACGAGTTCTGGACTAGTGATTTGACTGTCACCAACTTCTGCCCAACAGAGAGGTGATCGGCATTTACGTCTGTACAATGCCTCAAACGGAGCGGCTTGGATGCTGGTGTGGTAGCTGTTGTTATATGAAAACTCCACTAACGGGAGTTGCTTTTCCCAGCCATTGCCGAAGTCGATTACGCATGCCCTAAGCATATCTTCAAAGGTTTGGATGGTGCGTTCAGATTGCTCATCCGTCTGTGGGTGATAAGCGGTGCTCATATCTAAACGTGAGCCAAAAGACTTGTGCATAGCTTGCCATAGTTCAGAGGTAAAACGCACATCACGATCAGAAATGATAGAAATGATGGAGGTTGGCACTCCGTGCCTTGATACCACTTCTTTTAGGTAGATGTCTGCTAGAAATGAAAACTTATCCGTTTCCTTGATGGCCAGAAAATGTGCAGACTTTCTCAGTCGATCCACAATCACCCAAATGGTATCATTCCGCATTGAGATCTGGGCAGGCCAGTAACGAAATCCATGGAAATTTGCTCCCATTTCCATTTAGGTATCTCTGGTTGTTGAAGTGGGCCTAATGGTTTCTGGTATTCGACCTTGACCCTAGCACAAGTCAAACATTTACTGACGTAGGTTGCTATGCTGGCTTTCATACCAGGCCACCAGTATGTAGTCTTTAGGTCGTGGTACATCTTATCCGAACCAGAATGTACTGAATATCAGGACTTATGTGCTTCATCCATCACGAGCTCGCGTAAGTCTCCATACAGTGGAACCCAGATGCGTCCGTTAACATAGTAGGCGCCGTTTTCCTTTTGTTCTAGTCGCTGCCTCGATCCTCGTAGGGACTCAACCCTGATGTTCTCTGCTTTCAATGCTTCAACCTGAGCATCGCGAATCTGAGCAGGAAGGTTGGATTGGATGGTAAGTTGTAAAGCACGTACACGCTTGGGTATAGTATCCTTTCGACTGAGGGCGTCAGCCACCACATTGGCTTTGCCCGGGTGATACTTGATAGCGCATTCATAATCATTCAAGAGTTCGACCCATCGGCGTTGTCGCATATTCACTTCCTTTTGCTTGAAGATATGCTCGAGACTCCTGTGATCGGTGTAAATGGTGCACTTGGTACCGTACAGGTAATGTCTCCATATCTTAAGCGCGAAAACAACTGCTCCCAATTCCAGGTCGTGCGTAGTGTAGTTCCTTTCATGAACCTTAAGTTGGCGCGATGCGTAGGCGATGACCATGTCACGTTACATCAATACGCAACCAAGCCCTTGGATGGAAGCGTCGCAATAAACCACAAAATCATCTGTGCCTTCAGGCAAGGAGAGGATAGGCGCGCTACAAAGTCTATCTTTCAGGTGCTGAAATGCGGACTCCTGTGCATCACCCCAACGATAGGTGACACCTTTCTGAGTCAGTGAAGTGAGAGGTTGCGCAATCTTTGATAAACCTTCTGTAATATCCTGCCAAACCCAAGAATTGGCGGATTTCTGTTGGTGTACGGGGTGCAGGCCAGTTCTTGATCGAGTCAACCTTGGATGGATCCACATGAATTCCATCCTTGTTTACCACATGGCCTAGAAAATGGACTTCGCGAAGCCAGAAGTCACATTTCAAAAACTTGGCATACAACTGCTCTTTTCGAAGAAGTTCCAGAATAAGCCTCAGATGTTGCTTGTGTTCCTCCTGACTCTTAGAATAGGTTAGGATGTCGTCGATGAACACTATGACAAACTTATCCCGGTAAGACTTGCACACTCGGTTCATGAGGTCCATGAAGACTGCAGGTGCATTCGTTAATCCGAAAGGCATAACCAGAAACTCGTAATGGCCGTAACGAGTTCTGAATGTTGTTTTGGAGACGTCTTCCTCTCGGACTCTCAACGATTCTTCATGGTCACCTTGTTGAGTTCGCGGTAGTCAATGCACATTCTGAAGGTACCGTCTTTCTTCTTTACGAAAAACAGTGGAGCTCCCCAAGGCAAAGAGCTAGGATGTATGAAACCCTTTTCCAAGAGTTCTTGTAGTTGCGTGGACAGTTCTTCAAGCTCTGATGGAGCTAGACGATAGGGTGCTCGAGCTATGGGCGCTGCTCCAGGAGCCAGCTCAATTTGAAACTCAACTTGGCGATGAGGCAGGAGGCCAGGTAATTCCTCAGGAAATACCTCAGGGAAGTCGCGCACAATAGGAATGTCTTCTATCTTCCTTTCTTCCATGGATGCATAAGAAACGAGGGCTAGAATAGCGGTGTGGCCCTTTCGCAAACACTTCTGGGCCTTAAGGAAAGAGATGATGCCTATAACAGCACCACTCTTGTCGTCACGAATTACGAGGGGTTCTTTACCAGGACGAGGGATGCGGACAATCCTCTCGTTGCAAAGAATTTCCGCTGATGCTGAGATAGCCAATCCATCCCAATGACAACGTCAAAACTACCCAGAACGATAGGAATGAGGTCGATAGAAAAGGCCTGATTGGCAAGGACAAGCCTGCAACCCTTAACTTCATGTGTAGCCTCTAAACTTTTACCATTTGCTAACTCTACGATGTGCTTGGTGTTCAAAAGTGTTGGAGTGCGCTTAAGCATTTGGCTAACTTTTAAGGACACATAACTAGTATCGGCACCCGAATCAAATAACACAGTAACAAAGAAGTTGTCCAGAAGAAACTTACCCATCACAACGTTGGGATCATTCCTTGCTTCTCCCTAACCAATCACGAACACCCGACCTTGGGCGCCATTGCCATTATTATTACCTCCGTTGTTGCCTCCGTTGTTATTTCCATTATGGTTCCCGTTTCTTTGGTTGTTGTTCTGATTTTGGTTCAGCTGGGGGCAGTTCCTCTTAAAGTGGCCTTCAGTGCAACACTGAAAGCATCCTTTATTGCCCTGCTGCTGCTACTGGTGGTTCTGTGGAGCTTGTTGTTGTTGTTGGCGATTCTGATTTGCAAGACGTGGGTTCCTGCAATCCTTAGCTTCATGACCCGGTTTGTGACATCTCTGACAACGACCCTTGTTACACTGCCCGCTGTGGTGCAGATTACATCGATTGCACTTAGGGTGTTTTCCCTTGTACCCACCCTGACCTTGATTCCCAGAAGACGGCTGACTGGGGCTCCTGTACTCGTCTGTCTTTCGCTGCTAGGATTGAGCTGAAACAGAACCCTTGCCCAAATTTCCATCCCACTTGCGCTTATTATCGTTGGGAGCATTAGAAGTAGTAGCGCTAATACGCTTGGGTAGCCACTTAAAAATATATTTGTAAACATTTGTTAGAAAAATATTTCTAAGTGTCGTATTTCTAGAAAAATTTCGCCAGATTTTCCTCTGTAAATGGAGGTGTCCATGCTTTTAGCATATCATTTTCTTTTGTAAAAATCATTCAAACAATTTACCAACCAACAATATATCATCTTTATTCACTAATCTTGACAAAAATAAGCCTAAACCACAAACTCATGAACTTGGAAGTTTTGTAAAAATATGTAGTAAATTACTAATATGTTTAGTAGGTCTTGTTATCTTTAAAAATAAGTTTAGTTTCTTGAACACTTTATTTTTCGAGAACTTGGAGTTTCACAACTTCTTGTCAAGATTCACAAAAAAATTTCTTTATGAAGTTTCCTTGTTACACAAGTGTTTACACACTTGTTTAGTTACTATAAATATGCTTCTTTCATACAAGATCCGGGTTATGACAAAACTAGTATTTTTCACTTGGTTCTTCCGAAAAACCACTTGTAGATCTTTAGATCTACAAGTTTACAACTTCATTTTACAAGAAAATTATGTTTATTCAAGTTTAAGACTTATGGATGGATGAACACATCATCTTTTAACTTTCTAACTTTTACATCCTACTAGTTCATGCTCTTAAACATGAACTAGTATGTCTAGATGATGATCTATCTTGTTTCTATTAACATACACATCAAACAATCACAACTTCGCAAGATCTACAAGATTTACATACATAACTTCTCTTTATCCATCTTTTATTCCATATGTTCAAGACTTTAGTTTATGTTCATTTGTGTTCTTTAACATGTCAACATTTAATCATCTATTAACCACCAAAAACAAGAACAATATGATGATTTAGAACACTTACTACTAGCACAAGGCTAGGGAAGAAAAAAGGCGTAAAAGTGGTGGATAAAAGAAATCTAGAGCGGTTCTTGAACTTTTGAGAGCACCGGGCTTGTTTGTAGGGCCTCTTGCACCTTTGAGAGTATGGAAAATAACTAGAATCAAGCTTGATGGTGGAGCTATGGTGGTGGTGGTGTTCGGCCGCAAGCAAGGGGAAGAGAGGAGAGAGAGCCAAGTTTGATGTGGTGTGTTTGTGAAATGAGGTTCAAGTCCTAGTGTGCAAATTTATAAACCATGTCCATCTTTTATCCTTTGTACATAATGCTCCTAAACACCCTACATAATCCATTTTTATAATCAACAAAATCAATGGGTGGGTCACCCCTAAGTGACCTTCAATTAGGGGGGGGGGGTAGGTATGGGTTGGGTTGGGTTGTGATGGAATGGTAACTATCTAGTTAGTCATAGTTAGGACTTTAGTTAGAACATTAGTGTGTTATTTAATATAAAGGGTGTTAGGGTGTTCAGGGATCCTAACTAGCTCAGAAAAGTAAAAACTATGTGTTTGGCAATATTTTTATGTTCCTGGTAAAGTCCGGTTGTTCGGTTTGATGCTGTTCCGTTAAAGTGCTTAATTAATCCGTAAAGTGTCCTATATATATATTTTTTTGTAACGCTTTTAATTCTCAACACTTAGGAAAGCACACAGGGCTATTTAGTGACTTTTCTGTACACTATTAGTATGTTAACAAGCACATGTAAGTATAACACAGTAATTAGAAAGTAGTTAGGTAATTCCACACAGTCATTAAGCACTTTAATTATCATTAATAAATTGTACGGAATACATGGAATTTTGAGGGTTGTCACAGTGGAGTCGAAACTCGAAGACATTCCTGTGGTGAAGGAATTCCCTGATGTTTTTCCCGAAGATCTGCCAGGATTACCTCCGCAACAACAAGTCGAATTCCGTATAGACTTGGTTCCAGGAGCCGCACCTAGAGCCAAGGCACCCTATCGGCTTGCACCATCCGAGATGCAAGAATTATCTACACAACTCCAGGAGTTGTTAGATAAAGGATTCATAAGGCCAAGCTTCTCGCCCTGGGGAGCTCCGGTATTGTTCGTGAAGAAAAAGGATGGAACACTACGGATGTGTATCGACTATAAAGAGTTGAACAAGCTCACCATCAAGAATCGGTATCCACTACCGAGGATTGATGACTTATTTGATCAGTTGCAAGGATCAAGCTACTATTCCAAGATCGATCTTCGATCTGGATACCATCAGTTAAGGATACAAGAGGAAAGCGTACCAAAGACTGCATTCAGAACGCGCTATGGGCATTACGAGTTCCTTGTGATGCCATTCGGACTGACGAACACGCCAGCGGTATTTATGGATCTGATGAACCGCGTATGCAAACCATATCTCGATAAATTCATGATTGTATTTATCGATGATATCCGGATCTACTCGCGAACCAAAGAAGAGCACGAACCACACTCGGAACCATTTTGGAATTACTGAAGAAAGAGAAACTTTATGCAAAGTTCTCAAAATGCGAATTCTGGATTCGCGAAGTACAATTTCTTGGTCATGTTGTGAACGAGAAGGGCATTCATGTAGACCCAGCCACGATCGAAGTAATAAAGAATTGGGAAGCCCCCAAAACCCCAACTGAAGTTCGACAATTTTTGGGCTTAGCGAGCTATTACCGACGGTTTATTGAGAATTTCTCAAAGATAGCTCAACCGCTAACTACCCTTACGCAGAAAGACAAGAAGTACGACTGAGGTGTTAAACAGGATGAAGCCTTCCAACTACTCAAAAATAAGCTATGCGATGCACCAATACTATCCTTACCCGAAGGTACCGAAGACTTCGTGGTATACTGCGACGCTTCGCGTTAAGGCTTGGGTTGTGTGCTCATGCAACTCCAGAAAGTCATCGCTTATGCTTCTAGACAATTGAAAGTACATGAAAGGAATTACACCACGCACGACTTGGAACTAGGTGCGGTGGTATTCGCCTTGAAGATCTGGCGACACTATTTGTATGGTACTCGATGTACAATCTTCACAGATCACAAAAGTCTACAACACATACTTGATCAGAAGGAATTGAACATGCGCCAGCGGCGATGGGTCGAGTTGCTAAATGATTACGACTGTGAGATTAAGTACCATCCTGGAAAGGCAAACGTTGTAGCAGACACATTAAGTCGAAAAGAAAGGGTTAAGACCCTAAGGGTTCGAGCA
Source organism: Helianthus annuus (assembly GCF_002127325.2). Taxonomy (NCBI): domain Eukaryota; kingdom Viridiplantae; phylum Streptophyta; class Magnoliopsida; order Asterales; family Asteraceae; genus Helianthus; species Helianthus annuus. The sequence goes on from NC_035440.2 coordinate 110,084,719, forward strand.
TTGGAAATGACGATTCGAACGAACCTCACAGCACGCATTTGTGACGCACAACAAGAAGCCCTTAAGATGGAAAACCGTAAAGCTGAATACCTCCGGGGTATGTTGAAATATATGGTGCCGAATGAAGAGGGAGCCATGTACTTTAAGAATCGTATTTGGGTTCCGCTCTATGGTGGCATACGAGAAGTCATCCTTGAGGAAGCGCATAAATCGAGATACTCGATCCATCCAGGATCGGACAAGATGTATCAAGACTTAAAAGAATACTATTGGTGGCCGAGACTCAAAAGCGATGTTGTTGTCTATGTTGGAAAGTGCCTAACCTGTGCCAAGGTTAAGGCTGAATATCAGAAACCGTCCGGCCTACTGCAACAACTAGAGATACCCATGTGGAAGTGGGAGCAAATCTCGATGGACTTCATAAAAAAATTAGCCAAGACCCCGAGAGGGCACGATATGATATGGGTGATAGTTGATCGATTGACGAAATCTGCGCATTTCCTACCAATCCGAGAGAAGGATAGCACGGGAAAGCTTGTTGAGGTATACTTAAAAGAAATTGTGGCACGTCATGGAGTGCCTATCTCAATTATTTCAGACAGAGATGGACGCTTTGTCTCAAAAATCTGGCAATCCATTCAGGAAGCCTTTGGATCTCAATTAGATCTAAGCACGGCATTCCACACGCAAAAAGACGGCCAGAACGAACGAACCATACAAATATTAGAAGATATGCTTCGCGCGTGTGTCATGGATCTAGGCGGCAGCTAGGATACTCATCTACCTTTAGTTGAGTTTTCCTACAATAACAGTTATCATACAAGCATAAAAGCCGCACCGTTCGAAGCTCTATATGGCCGCAAGTGCCGCTCGCCCTTATGTTGGGCAGACGCTGGAGACAAACGTATGGGTGGTCCTGAACTTGTACAAGAGACAACCGACAAGATCATGCAGATCCGAGAGCGCATTAAGGCGGCTCGAGATCGACAGAAGAGCTACGCTGATCGAAGACGAAAACCATTAGAATTCGAGGTTGGAGACAAAGTACTTTTGAAAGTCTCACCTTGGAAGGGCGTAGTAAGATTTGGGAAGCGTGGAAAGCTGAATCCACGATACATCGGACCATTCAAGATCTTGGAAAGAATCGGTACAGTGGCGTACAAGTTGGAATTACCGGAAGAACTTAATGGAGTACATGATACGTTCCATGTATCCAACCTCAGGAAGTATCCAACACAAGAAAACGTGATCATCCCTGCGGATGAAGTACATACTGATGACGCCCTCCGATTTACAGAACAACCCGTTGAGGTTACCGACTGGAAAGTCAACAAGACCAGGATGAGCAGTGTGAAACTTGTCAAAGTACGTTGGAACTCTAAGCACAGACCCGAGTACACGTGGGAACGTAAAGACCAGTTCAAAGAAAATTACCCCCACCTGTTCAAGAAGACTCCTGCAAGAGTCAGCTCAGCCTGAATTTCGGGACGAAATTCTTTTAACGGGGGGAGACTGTGACAACTGGCACCAAACCGGTAATTTTCGTACACTTTAATTACTATTTAATGACTGCAATTATGTGCTTAAATGTCAACATTTCCTGACTACATACTATACAAGTTAATTCATGCACGTTTTATATTACAAAATATTGCTTTATGCATTAACGAGAGCGTTGCGTCAGAAATACTAGTAAACTCACCGATAAGACACAATATGCCAACAACTATGCAGAAAGCAGTCAGACACTAGAATTGGGGCCTAGGTGTAGGTCCAACGTTAAGAATACATTAAAACCCAAGAGTACATAAAAGGGTTAACATATAGACTTTCCGAAGACTAAAATACGCACTAAAAAGCACCCGAAACGCACTTTAAGTGCAAAATTTTATTAAATTCAGCTATAACCAGCTTTTAAACATATAAATATCATGCAGAATTTACGTTTTATTACCCAGAATACTTCCCCAATTGTTGGGAATTGAAAGGGTTACAAAAGGAAACATAAAGGACACTAAACGGTGCGATTTAGCACTTTAACGTACTGGTATTTAACCGAACAACCGGACATTACCCGGAACATAAAAATATTATAAGAAGCATTGTTTTAATGTTTCTGAGCTAGTTATGGTCCCCGAACACCATAACACCCCATATAACATAGTAACACACTAAATCCCTAAACTATATACTTGGAATTAACTTATAAATGAAATTAGAACTTGAAAGTTACACTTTGCCCCCCCCCATATTGAATACAGTTCAAAGGGGGTGACCCCACCAAATTTTGCCAAAATCCTACTAAATCCCCTTTAGATTTAATTTGATATTCCTTGGATTTGATCTAGATTTTGTAAGATTTCTATAGATTTTGGAAGATCTTGTGAAATATTATATAAGATAACACTAGATCTCATTCACCACTTCACACCATCTTCCTTCCTCCTTCTTCCTCTTACCTACGGTCCAAACACACCCATATACAACCTCCATTTTCATTCCATCTTCAAGTATTCTAAGGTGAACATGAGGTGTAAGAAGCATAGTTAGGAAGCTATGAGGCATTGAAGCTTGAAGGACCCCTCTCAAGTGCTTTTACCCACCTCATTTCCTCTCTTGATCATCCCTAGCTTTAAGCTAGTTGTGAGCATCTTGAACACTCTCATTTACTTCTATTTGTTAAAAGACTTGTTATGTTGAAAATCTTAAGAACATTAAAGAATATGAACATGAAACTTGAACATAAAGCTTATATACATTATGAATCTTGATGAAATAGTGATGTTTTGCTTATGTGTGATGTTTGTTGTTGTTGTTTATTTGAGATGATGATGATTAATCATCACATGAAGCTTGCTAGGTGATGTTTAAACACTTAATCTAGCAAGTAGGGGGATGATTATGTAACATCCTAGAATAATCATATTCTTGTTAAGACATGAACTTGATGAATGAATGATTTCTTGGAAAAATATTAAACAAAGCAAGCTAGTAATCTTGTGAATCTAAGATTCATGGGTGATTTTCTAAAAACAACCAAGTTTAAAATGTGATTTTTAGAAGATCTTGGTTTTTACATAAAACTGCACCATTTTTATTAGAAAAACAAGTGTATGAACACTTATGAAACAAGAAAAATACAAAAGAAATATTTTTAGAATAATCATCTTTCAAGTTGTAAAGAACCAAATCTTTTAATAAAGTTATTTACAAACAAATAACCATGTTTTTAAGGGTAACTAAACCTACTAAGTAACATGGTAAGTTACTACAAGTTTTTACAAAAACTTCAAGTTCATGATATAGTGTGAATTACATGATTTAGGCATATGGTAAGACTTGATTGTGTTGTTAATGCTAATGATGATTTTAAAAGAAAATAAACACATGTTTTGAAAACATGGGAAACCTCCATTTTTAGGGGAAACTTTGTCAAAATTTCTATAAATTTTGACACTTAGAAAAATATAAGTTTTTGAAGAAACTTATCCCCTAAAAATGTATCTAAAAACATTTACCAAGGTTTTCCTAATTTTTGTGTTAAGAAATGATGATTTCTTCAAGAATAAAATTGATACTAAGTATGTATATTTTGAGAAAAATATATATATTTATCGATCACCAAATTTTGTGCTAAGTGTATGTAGTATGTATTATACGTGATAGTGTATTAGGACTTGAAAATGCACTAAATACTCTTAAGGAGTGAAGATACAAAATACACATAAAACATGCTTAGACAAATACAAGAAAATATATTTATGAAAATATATTACTTGATAGAATAAATCACTTGGACAAGTTATGAACATGAAATGAAGTTTTGAACAAAGATACATAATTCGGGTGCAAAGTGCAAAATACAAGATACTTATATTTATTTTTCGAGAAAATAATATAAGTAAGATACATAGTTAAAAATATAAATTATTTTTAACACAAGAGAACGTATACAAAAGATAGTGACTGTACTTGTGCGATACAAGTCTAGTGACTAACGTTAAGAAAACACGTATAGGTCACGACGTTAATTAAGCAAATCCGATGAAGTTTACGACGCAAGGAACGCAAAGTTGTGAGTTCATGCTCCCCCTTTTCTTTTAACTGTTTTCAGCTTTATAACTTCGGGGGTGAAATACATGTTACAAATATTACAATGTTCACATATGGTATGATGGATACAAAAACAAGAAGCATTCTTAGTGAAAACTAGTACCAAGAAATGATACGAAAAATGATACATGATACGAGAAATCGTGTCACGAATAGGGTACCATAAGCACCATTAATCAACAATATACCTAGACCGCAGAACAAAAGGTTAGATCTAACGGGTACGGGCAGCCACACTCTTGGTGAGAACGAGTACCAAGCAGTGCTTTTGTGTTTCAGAATATGCCAACTAGAAAAAAATTGCCTAAGGTTTGGTTGCTTCCTATGTCGTGTCACATGTTAATGGCCTTGCAACCCATTAACAACCTTAATACATACAAGATTACTTAATTTATACAAGAATACTTGAGTTATACAAGATACATGTAGGATCGGACTTCGACCTAAACGAGTCAGTTGAAAGAGCTCAAATCCGTTTCAGTGGCGGAAACAAAGAAACGAACATATACACAGCAGGTTTCACACTTTAATCCTCTTATATATTGATATTACAGCTTTTACAGTGAGAGGAAATACCGGCAGCACCTCGGTATCAGTTTCGAACAAACGTTACATTTGGGGACCTCTCCAAGGGTATTTATAGGATTTCTGGTCCACTTATACGTCACGTCCGTAAAAGCGGTCCAGGTCTGGTCCACTTATTCGTCATGTCCGAATAAGCGGTCCAGGTCTATAATACGCCTAAACTCTCATGTTTTCTCGTAAAACACGCCCTAATCTATACAATACAATGTAAGACCTGATCCTAGACATCTAGACGTAATCAACAGATGTAGTGCACCAACAGACTCCCCCTCAGATGTTGATGGAGTCGCTAACACACCTTGACTTCAAAGTTATATCTTCACATCTTTAATCTAGATCAGTCTCAGGGCTTTCTCTCTCTTTATCATTCTATCATTTTAAGACTCGAACGAAGATGTAGTTGACAGACAACTGCACCAACAATACAGATATACTTGACTTACATGAGATAAAGAAATACTTGATTTATACGAAATACATACCATGTTTTCATACAAAGTATACCAACATTCTTTACAAAAACTGCATGAATTCACACCAACATTATGTTGACGTTTTTCCAAAACTCACATGTATTTCTGGTAACTAAAGTGGATGTGCGCATGGTCTTACCCTTACTCACGGATGTCGTTTATGTTTATCTTGGAATAAAGTTGTAAACTTTTCAGACGATATGTCGTCTTGTGTTGTAAACACTATGTTTTCAGTAATGTAATGTTATCAGCACTTGAAGTTCTTTTTACGAGCATGTAGTATGTTTACCTTTCGTATGCAATGAGAACCTTTCATGATCACACCTCGTGCTTCCGCCTATGAAAGGGGTGTGACGGATTGGTATCATAGCTGCGATTGTAGTGAACCATGATTCCTTCTCGAGTCTAGTCTACAATCTCTAGGATCCTTTCACGAAAACGATTTTTCAAAGAGTTTTCATTGCATAAAACGTCCCGCGACATCCACTACCTGAAACTGTTTACATGAGTCAAGAAAAGACACTACGAGGCTTAGGGTGCACAGAAGTAGCACTTGTCTTTAACTGAGAAATTACTTGCAATTATGTGTGATAATTAGCATATACATATACTAGAAGTAGAATACCACTAGTATACATGACTTTACCTTAAAACAATGGCCTACCTGAAGGAAGAGATACGAGGATGAAACGAACTGTGCAGACTGTGCAAGGGGTTACGTAATTATGGATGCATACATAATTATGGAACTCAGTGCACAGAAACCACAGCAAGTCTTGTCACGTATAGATTCCCCTAGTGAAAGATAAAGGTCAAACGTGAATACCCCTTCCAGCCTACTAAGTACTTTGCTAGAGTAATAATTGTTTGATGTCACTTATGTGGTACATGCCTATGAATATATGTACTACTACTGTCTAGTATGACGATATTGAACAAATGTCTAACCCAGTTGTGTTATGTTCTGTCAGAACATGGCACCCAGGAAAGTTGTGAATGCTCGTGATCAACCTCCTCCTCCCCCACTGCCAAGAATTGCTGAAGAGCTGAACGCTCTACTGGAAGAAAGGATCTCCGCTGCTATCGCCCACTACGAGGCAAACCGAACTCAAGACAGTGGCGGGCCAAGCAATGCTAGACATAATGGGAATGGAGATTTATCTGGAGGAGACGCAGCTCAGGGCCGTACGTTCAAGCAGTTCCTCGACTACAAACCACTGAACTACGATGGCACGGGAGGTGCAGTGGCATTTGTACGCTGGACGGAAAAGACTGAAGCCACTATCCGCATGAGCAAGTGTACCGCGGATCAGCAAGTCACATTTGCTACTGCGTTGTTCGTCGATGAAGCTCTGACTTGGTGGAACTTGCAAGTTCAAACTCTGGGTGACGATGCTGCATACAGTATGACGTGGGATGAGCTAAAAGAACGTATGAGAGAGAAGTACTGCTCTCGTGCTGAACTCCAAAGGTTGGAGATGAGTTCTGGCACTTGACTATGGAAGGTGCAGACATTACTGGGTATACTTGAAGGTTCCATGATTTGTCTAGGGTGATCCCCTACATGGTGACTCTGGAATTTAAGCGTGTTGAATGCTACATTTGGGGACTGGCCCCAGAGTTTCGCGGCACTGTAACTTCGGCCAAACCTCAAACAATCACTGAGGCTGTAAATCTGGCTGTCAGCCTTACTAAAGATTGTGTTCGTATGAAGAAGTTATCGTTGAACCCAACAGAAAAGACCGAGACGCACGTTGAGTCGTCCGGTGACAAGAAGAGAAAGCATTCGAATCTGAATCCAGCAACCCACAACAACAACAAAGGTTCATACAACAAGAAGCGTGACACTAACCCACCTAAGGAGGCGAGAACCTTTGCAGCGACAAATGATACTGTAGCCAAAGGATACCAAGGCACCCTGCCTAAATGCCAAAAATGTAAGTACCATCATGAAGGAGCCTGTCGCATCCCAAGGTGCGACAAATGTGGTAGATTGGGTCATCAAACAGAAGACTGTTGGGGAAAAGGAAGGAACGGAAATGGAATCGCAACGGTGCTGGAAATGCGAATGGTGGGAATGGAAATGGAAATTGTAATGGCAACCGGAATGGTAATAGAGCTGGGCGAAACCAAGGATGCTTCAGCTGTGGAAGCAATGACATTTCATGAAGGATTGCCGAAAGGGAAACAATGCTCAGGCTTGAGCATTTGTGATTGGAGCAAAGAACGCACGTGAGGACCCTAACGTGGTCACCGGTACGTTTCTCGTTAACAATCACTTTGCATCCATATTATTTGACACTGGTGCTGACTATAGCTTCATGTCTAGGGAATTTAAACGCATGCTTGGAATAGAATCAAGTAGATTAGATATTCCTTATTCTATAGAGGTAGCAAATGGTAAACTTTTTGAATCGGGCGAAGTGGTTAGAGGCTGCACATTCGAACTTGGTGAACAAAGATTTAGCATCGACCTCTTACCTATTCAATTGGGTAGCTTCGATGTAGTGGTCGGAATGGACTGGTTGTCCAAGAACAAAGCTGATGTTATCTGTCATGAGAAAATCATTCGCATCCCCTTGACGAATGATGAAACTCTCATCGTACATGGAGAAAAACGAGACGCGCCTCTACGAATCATCAGATGCATGAAGGCACAGAAGTGCCTAAGGAAAGGATGTGTTGCTTTCCTAGCGCACGTTGTAGATAAGAAAGCTGTGGAGCCGAAACTCGAAGACATTCCTGTGGTGAAGGAATTCCCTGATGTTTTTCCCGAAGATCTGCCAGGATTACCTCTGCAACAACAAGTCGAATTCCGTATAGACTTGGTTCCAGGAGCCGCTCCTGTAGCCAAGGCACCCTATCGGCTTGCACCATTCGAGATGCAAGAATTATCTACACAACTCCAGGAGTTGTTGGATAAAGGATTCATAAGGCCAAGCTTCTCGCCCTGGGGAGCTCCGGTATTGTTCGTGAAGAAAAAGGATGGAACACTACGGATGTGTATCGACTACAGAGAGTTGAACAAGCTCACCATCAAGAATCGGTATCCACTACCGAGGATTGATGACTTATTTGATCAGTTGCAAGGATCAAGCTACTTTTCAAATATCGATCTTCGATCTGGATACCATCAGTTAAGGATACAAGAGGAAAGTGTACCAAAGACTGCATTCAGAACGCGCTATGGGCATTACGAGTTCCTTGTGATGCCATTCGGACTGACGAACACGCCAGCGGTATTTATGGATATGATGAACCGCGTATGCAAACCATATCTCGATAAATTCGTGATTGTATTTATCGATGATATCCTGATCTACTCGTGAACCAAAGAAGAGCACGAACAACACTCAGAACCATTTTGGAATTACTGAAGAAAGAGAAACTTTATGAAAAGTTCTCAAAATGCGAATTCTGGATTCGCGAAGTACAATTTCTTGGTCATGTTGTGAACGAGAAGGGCATTCATGTAGACCCAGCCAAGGTCGAAGCAATAAAGAATTGGGAAGCCCCCAAAACCCCAACTGAAGTTCGACAATTTTTGGGCTTAGCGGGCTATTACCGACGGTTTATTGAGAATTTCTCAAAGATAGCTCAACCGCTAACTACCCTTACGAAGAAAGACAAGAAGTACGACTGGGATGTTAAACAGGAAGAAGCCTTCCAACTACTCAAAAATAAGCTATGCGATGCACCAATACTATCCTTACCCGAAGGCACCGAAGACTTCGTGGTATACTGCGACGCTTCGCGTCAAGGCTTGGGTTGTGTGCTCATGCAACTCCAGAAAGTCATCGCTTATGCTTCTAGACAATTGAAAGTACATGAAAGGAATTACACCATGCATGACTTGGAACTAGGTGCGGTGGTATTCGCCTTGAAGATCTGGTGACACTATTTGTATGGTACTCGATGTACAATCTTCACAGATCACAAAAGTCTACAACACATACTTGATCAGAAGGAATTGAACATGCGCCAGCGGCGATGGGTCGAGTTGCTAAATGATTACGACTGTGAGATTAAGTACCATCCTGGAAAGGCAAACGTTGTAGCAGACGCATTAAGTCGAAAGGAAAGGGTTAAGACCCTAAGGGTTCGAGCATTGGAAATGACGATTCGAACGAATCTCACAGCACGCATTTGTGACGCACAACAAGAAGCCCTTAAGATGGAAAACCGTAAAGCTGAATACCTCCGGGGTATGTTGAAATATATGGTGCCGAATGAAGAGGGAGCCTTGTACTTTAAGAATCGTATTTGGGTCCCGCTCTATGGTGGCATACGAGAAGTCATCCTTGAGGAAGCGCATAAATCGAGATACTCGATCCATCCGGGATCGGACAAGATGTATCAAGACTTAAAAGAATACTATTGGTGGCCGAGACTCAAAAGCGATGTTGCTGTCTATGTTGGAAAGTGCCTAACCTGTGCCAAGGTTAAGGCTGAATATCAGAAACCGTCCGACCTACTGCAACAACCAGAGATACCCATGTGGAAGTGGGAGCAAATCTCGATGGACTTCATAACAAAATTACCCAAGACCCCGAGAGGGCACGATATGATACGGGTGATAGTTGATCGATTGACGAAATCTGCGCATTTCCTACCAATCCGAGAGAAGGATAGCACGGGAAAGCTTGCTGAGATATACTTAAAAGAAATTGTGGCACGTCATGGAGTGCCTATCTCAAATATTTCAGACAGAGATGGACGCTTTGTCTCATGAATCTGGCAATCCTTTCAGGAAGCCTTTGGATCTCAATTAGATCTAAGCACGGCATTCCACCCGCAAAAAGACGGCCAGAGCGAACGAACCATACAAACATTAGAAGATATGCTTCGCGCGTGTGTCATGGATCTAGGCGGCAGCTGGGATACTCGTCTACCTTTAGTTGAGTTTTCCTACAATAACAGTTATCATACAAGCATAAAAGCCGCACCGTTCGAAGCTCTATATGGCCGCAAGTGTCGCTCGCCCTTATGTTGGGCAGACACTGGAGACAAACGTATGGTTGGTCCTGAACTTGTACAAGAGACAACCGACAAGATCATGCAGATCCGAGAGCGCATTAAGGCGGCTCGAGATCGACAGAAGAGCTACGCTGATCGAAGGCGAAAACCATTAGAATTCGAGGTTGGAGACAACGTACTGTTGAAAGTCTCACCTTGGAAGGGCGTAGTAAGATTCGGAAAGTGTGGAAAGCTGAATCCACGATACATCGGACCATTCAAGATCTTGGAAAGAATTGGTACAGTGGCGTACAAGTTGGAATTACCGGAAGAACTTAATGGAGTACATGATACGTTCCATGTATCCAACCTCAAGAAGAGTCCAACACAAGAAAACGTGATCATCCCTGCGGATGAAGTACATATTGATGATGCTCTCCGATTTACAGAACAACCCGTTGAGGTTACCGACTGGAAAGTCAACAAGACCAGGATGAGCAGTGTGAAACTTGTCAAAGTACGTTGGAACTCTAAGCACAGACCCGAGTACACGTGGGAACGTGAAGACCAGTTCAAAGAAAAGTACCCCCACCTGTTTAAGAAGACTCCTGTAAGAGTCAGCTCAGCCTTTAACGAACGTTGGGAATTGAAAGGGTTACAAAAGGAAACATAAAAGACACTAAACGGTGCGATTTAGCGCTTTAACGAACCGGTATTTAACCGAACAACCGGACATTACCCGGAACATCAAAATATTATTAGAAGCATTGTTTTAATGTTTCTGAGCTAGTTATGGTCCCCTAACACCATAACACCCCTTATAACATAGTAACACACTAAATCCCTAAACTATATACTTGGAACTTAACTTATCTCGAAACAGTTGAACTTTGTGTGAAAATTTAAGTGGATCAATATACTGACAATCTAAGTAAATCGTTTAAAACTTAAAATGTTTAAAGCTTAACGGTGTTGTTGATTTGTCTCATAAACTAATATGATCCTCTTACACAAACTCGAAAAAAATATTGTATGTAAATATTTCTTTACTACATTTTATTTCGTTTATTTCACAAAATTCCAAAAAGATTTTCAGTGTGTTTTAGCATAAAATTTTGAAAAATTCAAAAAGATTTTCGACGACTGATATTGAAGAGCTGATTTTCAAAATTCCGAGTGCTAAACATGATGAACAGGTTTGGGAGAATTTGATTGAAAAGTGTTTCAGTAAAAAGAAACTTGTTAAATGATAAATGTTAATATCTGATTATATATTGATTGTAGAAGAGTCAGTGTTGGTGCAAGCAATTTTGATAATTTGTTAAATATCTTATTCTTGTGAATCTTATGTTTTGGGTAGAGAATGTGCAGGATTTCTTGAGCTGAATAAGAGTCAGGTTTCAACAACTGAGGACTATGTAAAGCCAGGTTGCCATTCTGATGCTGTAAAAGTCAGACTTTGATCCCAGCATGTTTTGAAGGGGAGTTTGTTAGAGAAAGAGTTCGAAGATACAAGAGATAGATAGAGATTCTGGATGCCCGAAGACTGATCAAGACTGAAGATGCGAAGACTCGACACTTAAGACTCGTCAACATCTGAGGGGGAGTCTGTTGGGGCATACATCTGTCGACTTCGTCTTGTATCGAGTCTTAGTCTTAGAATGTTAGATCAGGGCACATTGTACGAGATTTCCCAAGAAAGTTGATTTCCCATATATGGACATGTCACTATGTGGGAAATCAGAAAGTTGATTTCCCATATATGGACATGTCATTATGTGGGAAATCAGAATGTCACTATGTTGGAAATCAGGAGATTACATATGATTTCGCTTTTATGAACACAGGTGATTTCGCTTTTATGGACATGTGTCCTATGAGCGAAATCCCATGACTATATATAGGTCTTTGATGAGCGAAATCATTAGTGACGTCTTGTTTCCGGTACCGAATTGTTGCCGAAGTGCCGTTTGACTTGTAATCAGTGTGAAATCAATATACAAGGCAAGATTTAGTAGAACAAGCTGTTTTTTCGTGTTCGTTTCTTGTCATTCCGCACCTGAAACAGATTAGAACACCTCCGATTGACTCGTTCGGGTCAGCACGCGATCCTACAGATTAATCACAAAGTCAAAGTATAATTACGATATCTTTGACTTTCGGTCATTAAGCTAATAAAACCTTAACTACAGAAGCTAAGAACACTTACAAAGGTCCTTAGCACGAAGATTAAACTTGAGAAAGCTTCCTAGATGACCAGGATGCTTCAGAGATCAGTTGAGAGTAAAATTTTTGAAGTGCAAGTTAAAGTGAACCAAAGCAAGGCCCTTTATATAGGATTTTGGATGTTCTAGGATCATTCCAGCTGAGCTGTTAATGGAGGTCACCAGATGTTCACAAGTGTCTTTGTGTCAGGGAAAACCATTAACACAGTCCCTAGAATCGAAAACCAGCATGCAATGGCGGTGGAGGAGCTGCTACATGCAGCTGTCCAGTGAATTGTCGCTGGTGACTCAGTCGCGGCCCGCGTAGACATCAGAGAAAGTCTACGCGCCCCGCGAAGACCCCTTATTCCGGTAAAAAGTTTGTAACTTTTGCATTTTTAGTCCCTGGTCCAAATTTAGTTTAAATAACTTCTGTTTATTGCACTTTTGACCCCCATAGTTAACTTTTAAAGGTCTTGGGGTCATAAAACAAACTCCGTTAAGCTCCCGGTTAGTTATGGGATCACCCGAAAGGTCTTATTTTCAAACGTTGACGCATTTGATCCCTATTTCTTGGAATTACCATTTTATTCATTTATATGCATCGAAACTCCATGAAATCAATATCCGACATCCGTGAGAGTATAATAAAATATTAAAATGCTTCGGGATCGTTAAAAGGTCACTCAGAGGTAACATTTAGCATGTTGACACGTTTAATCCCTATGCTTTGTAAAACTCTAAATTTTAAGCACAAAAGGCTTCTCGCGACTGATATTATACTCAACAAAGAAAACGAACATCGTGTAAGGTCAATCAGAGGCACAAGATTGGCATGTTGACACTTTTGATCCTTCCACATACATCTTTACACTGTTTGACAACTTTAATCTCTCAAAGTTATCTTTTTACGTGATTAGGGTTTATGACACGTGTCATCATTGTATTGGATATGATGTTGCGAGGTGTTACATGTATAAAGAAGAAAAGAAAGAAGAAGTGACGGACCCACAAATTTTTTTAATACGATGCGAAATTTTTATGTGGTTCATTTGTTTGTTGCTATACAATATTTTTTTTCCAATCCGACTCGCGTCGAGTTGGAGGCAAAAATTTATTACATATAATTTAATTTTCTTCAAAAACTCAGATTTTTTTTACTTTTGCTTGTTTGAGTGTCAAAATTCTTAGAATTTGGTGTAAACTCAACTACTGTTTTATGTTTTGTTTGCCGGATATCTTTTTAGAGAAGCATTTTCAGAAAATAATTGATATACCTTAATTAGAAAATTAGAACAAATCAACTATATATTACCATATAACTCATAAATATATTAATACTTTGATTTATATTAATAAGTCTAGGATGTAATTAAATATACAAACTACATACCTAAATGGAAATCCTAATGTATTTTGACTGTTTAGTATAACAAATTTAATATTTTAATGACCATAAAGACGATCAATTTTCCTTTAAAAATTGTAACTCACTTCCAAGATTATAGTTTGTTGAGTCATATTTTGATAAGCATTCATTTGATATTTCATTTTCCATCAATTCCTTCACCTACTATTTCTCTCAACTCTTTCTCTGTCTCTCGACTCTCTTTGTTTCAATTTTAAATTTTAGTGAATAATGTGTTTGGATAAATATGAGTATAAAGAACTTTTTTTATTCATTGGTATTGCTGAGCGTCAAAAAGGTGACCATCATGATTCATAACCCCATCGCGACAAATTGTTGGAATAGTTGAATAAGGACCATAAAGTGCATAGCCATAACCATACATGTCACCATAAACCCCTTTAGAAAACTATTGCCATATGTTACCATCAGAGTCTTTAAAAACCGAAGGCTATCAACAAATTACAAAACTAATTGTTGGGATTGAACCCTACCAAAGGAACAGTTGATAAAGCCAAAACTGGATCAGATCAGTGGATTCACAATAAACAGTTGTTTGCAACAGTTCTTTCCCTTTGAAAGTGGCCTCACATCTGATGACCTCTATCTACTTCCCTTCTATAACAACTGATGATCTTCAACAACTGCTGAGACTTAAAGACTGTTGAAGATGAAAAACTGATGCTCAATCTACTGATATGGGTCAAGCACTGCTGAAGACACATTGTACTGTTGGAGCTATAACAGTGGAATGAGAAGCAGTAGTTTAGTCTATCCTTTGTATTCATTGTAATCAGTAGTTTGTAAAGCAGTAGTTGTATAGATCAATGGTTATAGGTTGTTAGGAGGTTAGATGTCACTTTCATGGTGATGTCAGCAAAGATGCTTCAGTGGTTTGTTATGTACTATAAATAGAACAGTACCGTGTACTATTCTACAAGCTCTCTTCATCACAAAGTCATTCTGTATGAACAAATCACTATGAGCTCAGGCTGAGGGGCAGATTGTATGCATGCATGCATTGTAGTTGAAGATTGTAATAAATATAATCATTCGATTCCATGTTAAACATGTTTGTTGAAAGCAATTCTCTCATTTGATTGTGTGTTAAAAGTTTGTTTCATTTAATTCCGTTGCACTTAATTCTAATTCATCTTCATAACTATCAAACGAGCACAATCATAAGAAACTCAGATCCTAACACTAATTATACCGAAATAAATCTTGAATGAGACATATCGACTCCATCAAGATCCGCGTATCGTGAGTAGTCATTCCAATCATTAGTAGCCCCATCATAACCTAATAAAAGGTAACGGAAAATTTAAAATTGGATGGCTGAATCTGCATCTCCTGTTATTAAATTCGTAATCAAAATTTTGAAAATTTTAATTTCTTTTCATCATTTATTAAGGAAACTGAGAACTAACTTTTTGTCTGTTTCACGGGAGCAAATAAAAAACATTCTAGCTTAAAACAATTTAGACCCACTTACTTATGGATGGGTCAATTTGAGTTGTATATATCCTAACCGGAACAATTTAAATGGGTTGAGACTTGATCACTTGAAAGTTGGCTAAAATCTATTTTTAATACTAAAAACCTCTTAAATCATTATGTTTAATACCATGTAAAAGTTTATATATCATAGAAGTATTATGGGTTAATTCAGCCTAACACATTTTGACATGTACCAAAAAAAAAGTTTTTATGCATACAAAATGTAAAAAAAAAAAAAATCTTACCTTTTGCGCACTTTGCGTAAGCTAGAGAACACATGGCCATTCCAACCCTTTCAGTGTCTCGAAATTAATAACCTTGTGAAAGATAGGCATGTGATGAATTAAAGAAGAAACTGGAGTCCAGTAAGATGCTAGAAACATATGTAATGTGAAAACATATGTATATTTACTATGCAGTTAGTAAGTGAAAGATATGTGAAAGATATGTAATGTTGGGTGTGGTGTTATTCATATTTGCCTCCACAAAAAAAGAAGAAACTGGAGCAAAAATTAACTGCACACATTTATCACCCATTCATAACTCGCTGCCATATCATATGTAACTTTATCTATAATAATGGGCTGCGTGAATACCCGATGCAGGGTAGGAGATTTACGTGTATAAGGGATTCTGGAAGAAAGATGAGCAAACTGGATCGTTTTTTGGTTTGTTCCAATTTTTCAATAAGTGGCCTTCAGCATGTGTGCGGGCCCTTCACAGCCGGTATTTTGACCAATGCCCGATAATGTTAGAAATGGCTGATTTGAATTTCGGTCCCCGTCCTTTTCGGGTCTTTATTTCTTAGATTGGGAAACCGGGGTTTGAGGATTGTGTGAAGGAGGCGGTGGAAGGTTTTGTTCCTTTCGATCCTCCGGATTCATGTCTTTCTGCTAAATTTTCAAGAATAAAATCTGCTGTTAAATTTTGGAGAGACGATTTTTTTGGCCAAGGAAAAGGAAGCTAAAAATTTAGCTTTATCGGAGTTGGAGCGGCTGGAGCTTGAGTTAGAATCTAGAGATCTGTCGGAAGAAGAAGAGTGGATTATGGCTAAAAACAGGAAAGTTATTAAAGAGGTCGAAGAAAGGAAAATGTTGGATTTTAAACAGAGAGCGCGTGTTAAATGGGCAGTTGGAGGTGATGAGAATTCTAGTTATTTCCACGCTTTGATTAACAACAGGAAAGCGATTAACAGCATTCACGATCTCAACATTGATGGAGAATGGTGCACCAAGCCGGTCAAGATAAAAAAGCAGGTTTTCTCTTTCTTCCGTGATAAGTTTAAGGAGTCTACCCCGATTAGGCCCGAGCTTATTTGCCATGGTTTAAAAAGTATATCGGAAGATGAGAGCAGAATGTTGGTAGAACCCTTCTCGGATCTAGATATTAAATATGCTGTTTTTGAGTGTGGAGATGATAAGTCCCCGGGGCCTGACGGGTTAATTTGCGCTTTATCAAGCATTTCTGGGAGCTTTTTAAAGAAGATTTTTATAGGATTTTTGCTTGGTTTCATTGTAAGGGAGAGGTTAGTGGAGATAGTGGGGCGTCTTACATCACTCTTATCCCAAGATTAGTGATCCGATCAACCTGAATAACTATAGGCCAATTAATTTGGTGGGGGTCATAAGCAAAGTGATTTCTAAAGTGATGGCAAATCGAATGACGAAAGTTCTGGACGGAGTTATTTCTGACATGCAATCGGCTTTCTTAAAAGGAAGATATATCTTGGACGGTCCGTTAATTGTCAACGAACTTATGTCTTGGATAAAAAAGAGAAAATCGAGTGCTTTTCTTCTCAAAATAGATTTCGAGAAGGCCTACAACAACGTGCATTGGAGGTTCGTGATCAACGCTCTCTCTGAAATGGGTTTTCCGTCCAAGTGGTGTGATTGGATTTCGGGTATCCTAGCTTCGGCTAGTTCGTCGGTGTTGGTAAATGGGGCTCCCACTTTCAAATTTAGGTGTGAAAAAGGTATGAGACAAGGGGATCTATTGTCTCCTTTTCTTTTCTTAGTGGTCATGGAGGCTCTTTCTTGCATGTTCAATCGGGCAAAAGAAGCGGGGATAACCAAAGGCATTATTACTCCTAATAATGGTCCGGTCATTACTCACCTATTGTACGCGGATGACGCCATTGTTTTGGGAGATTGGTCTAAAAGCGAAGTGGGTAGCATTGTGAGAATCCTCCAGTGTTTCTATTTATGTTCAGGGCTCAAAATCAACATTGATAAATCCAATTTATACGGCATTGGGGTGGAGTCGGAGGGGATCAACTATATGGCCAATGAAGTGGGTTGTAAGCCGGACGCGCCTCCATTCAAGTACCTCGGCTTAAAAGTTGGAGCTAATACAAAGAGAATTTCGAATTGGCAACCAGTGCTTGACACGTTCCGTGCTAGGCTTGCTAAATGGAAATCCCACATTCTCTCGATTGGAGGAAGGATTGTTATTATCAAATTGGTCATGGAAAGCTTACCATGTTACTATTTCTCGCTATACCAAGCTCCTAAGAAGGTCATTTTGGAAATGGAATCCTTGATTAAAAAAATATTATGGGGAGGCTCCGACGAAGAGAAGAAGATGCATTGGGTGGCTTGGGATCGGGTTTCGTGTCCCAAGAAAGACGGGGGATTAGGCTTGAGCAAACTTGTGGATATGAATATTTCTCTCCTCGCTAAATGGCGATGGAGATATAAAACCGAAAGAAATAACCTTTGGAGAAAAATCATTGACGCTCTTCATTTTAGTCGTGTTGGATGGGAATGTGTCCCTTTCAAGAAGATTCTTAGCGGTGTGTGGAGCAACATAGCAAAAATTTTTATTAACTTGAAAATTGGAGGGGTTCCGTTGAGGATTTTTTTGAAAGGTGAAGTCGGACGAGGTAATGATATATCTTTTTGGTTGGATCCGTGGGTGTCTAACGAGCCACTCGGGAACAAATTCCCTGATTTATTCAGATTGGAATAAAAAAAGAAATGCGTTGTTGCGGATAGGCTTCGTCTTCTTGGCGCTGTTCGTGTGTATCAGTGGAAATGGAAGGAAACTTTGATTGATCCGCAGCTGGTTTCTTCTTTCCAGCGACTTATGTCGATGCTGGATAATTACCAGCTGACCGATTGTATTGACAAATGGATTTGGAGTCCCGCTGCAGATGGTGCATTCTCTGTTAAAGACGTTAAAAGGATCATTCAGGAGGACCGAGTTTTAGACAACAGGTACGCGATGGAGTGGTGTAAGTGGGTTCCGGCCAAATGTAACGTGCACGCTTGGAGGATGGAGCTGGAGAGAATTCCGACCTACGAAGCGTTGAAAAAGAAGAGTATTCAGGTCGGTGAAGGGATTTGTCGCCACCAATATTTGGATCGGTATTAGCAAATGGTGTAAAATTCCGGGTATATTTGCATTCTCGCTTAAAGATCTCCTCGATGTTCACAAGTATATTAGTGGTTCGGAAAGAAAGAAAGACGCGGTCCATGGCATTATTATAATTGCGTGTTGGAGTATTTGGAGAGCCAGGAATAAGCTGATTTTTTCCAATTGTCCGATCAAAATCGATAGTATCATTAATGAGATAAAAGCTTTGGGATTTCTTTGGTTCTCGAATAGGTCGAAACATAAAGGAATTGGTTGGGAAGAATGGGTTTCTTTGGTAAATATGTAATTATTTTCTAGTTGGTTGTTTGCTGTGTGTGGTCGGCCTGTTTTGGGCCGGCTTGCTGTTTAATGAAGTTTAATTTCAAAAAAAAAAAAAAAATACACACCCACATCAAGAACCCAAGTCTGAGCTGGATATTGATTTAAGTTCGGATTTTTTGCTCAGATTTATGTAGGTGGTACCGGGACAAAGTATTGTTACTAATAGATAATTTACATAGATCTATCATTGTCTCTTATTATCTATTATTTACTATGCAGTTAGTGAGTGAAAAAGTGAGCGCCGCGTCACTACCATGTAGCCAATGGGGCTCTCACTAACCAGGGCCAGCCCTGAGAATTCATGTACCATGTTCGAGCTTGAAAAAACGTGCCCTTGGGTCTTAACTAAATAAAAAATTTAAACTAGTTTTTCATACAACTTTGAACCGTTGACAAAAATATAGCATTCGAATTTAAACTAGTTTTTTAAAACCTACACCTCCCGATCTACCTTTTGGCGCCCCATTTCTAAACACTTTGCAACAAAAACAAAACATCTTATCTAGCTCTTTCGAATATACTAGCCATTCTCTATCTCCAAGTTTGATAATGTTCTTGTATAAATAGTTGCTGAAAATCGTCTATTAAATTTATCAGATGGACCAAATTCAATACTAGTATCTCTTTTAGGACCTTTCGCGGCCAATAGTTTAATCTCATCCACATTTAGTCCTTCCCACCTTCTTGGATCAAATATATAATCAACATGCTCTTCTTGTTGTTGCTCTTCAACATGTTCTTGTTCTTGTTGCTTTTCAACATGTTCTTCGTCTTGCTCGTCTTCTACTTCCACACGTTCTTGCTCTTGTTCTACTTCCTCGTGTCCCCGTTCTACTTCAACATGCTCTTGTGGTTTTTCCACATCAACAATAGGCGGATTAGGCGTCAAGAATTTTTGCATAGCACCCTTTTGTGACTTCACCAATTCATCTTGTCGTTTCCTCTTTTGACGTTTTTGCCATCCGGATGCTTGTTTAGGAGCCATTAACGCCTAAATAATCATTAATCGACAAAGTTTGTATCAAATTAAGTTAACGCCTAAATAATATTCGACAACATAAATGAACTGAAATCGACATAAGTTAACTGAATAAATGAATTCGACATAATAACTGAAATTGAAAATCAATCCTAAATCATAAGTTAACTGATTTCGATATAAGTTAACTAAATTTGACATAATAACTGAAATCGTAAATCAATCCTAAATCATAAGTAAATTGAATTCGACAATTGATTTTTAGTTTTTTACCTGTGAACTGATTCGACTCAGAACACTCCGTGACGAAGGCTGTGCTGTACTGCTGTGACTGTGAAATCGAAGGCCTGCTGGCTGTGTGATGATGAATGATGATCGAATCGAAGGCCTATAAGTGATTTTTAGTTGCAGAATGATGATGAATGAATGAATGATGATCGAATAGAAGGCTTGCAAGTGTGACGTTTCTGTTCTTCAGTTCCTTCGACGTTTCTGTTCCTGTATTGCCGCCCAGAATTCTTTTTTTTTATTAGTTTTTAGAAAATATTTGGGTATTGGGCTCACTAACCTAATAGGCTAAATAGTTTAAACAATATGATTTTTTTAAGTGGGCCTATGTTAATATTTTTTTGGTTATACCCTATTAAAAAAAATTTTACATATATAATAACGCATTTTTTTTTAAAATTACGTGACCTACGAAATCACGAGCCCTGTTCGGTTGTCCTCCCCGCCCTCCTTCAGGGTCGGCTCTGTCACTAACTAACCCATTAAAGGTGTGTAATGGTTTAAATAAAACAAATAAAATAAAGTTTAACACCCCATAAATTCGTGTGCAGTAATGTAGTAATGTACTGACACGTGTCCCTATTCCTAAATATGCCTAATGTTGGCTAGGAACGACTAATTTTGCCAAACGATGAAAGTTTGAATGTGGAAGGTACTAAAGGTGTCTACATGCTGAAACTATGGCTCTGAGTGATCCTTTACGGTGTTCGTATTCTCAAATGAGCCACTTATTGGACGAGAGGGACCATTTACGAATTTATATGAAAGTTTGATAATTGTCGGACTAAAGGCGTCAACATGTTAATTTATATTTCCAATCGTATTAATATATAACAACAGTTTTGTATCTTTATATTGCTTTGTACGTTCTTACGTTGTAAAGCTCCAATCATATAATTACATGACGTATTTCAAGGGACACCGAATCAGATGTGGAATCCTAATAAAGTAAGGGTAAATAACTTCAACGAAAGGCAAGGGTGATGGTTATATGGAAACTAATGGAGGCTTTTAGCTCACACCATAATTTTTTGTTTTGTTTTGTGTTTTTGGAAATAACATTTAATTATACGCAATGCTAGTACTTTCTTTTAATTTATACTACATAATAGGCGCCATGAATAAAATTGTTTAAATCTTAAAATTGTTGACTTTGTATTTTTTAGTAGCTAGCTAAGTTTGGAATAGGAGATATTCTCTCCCAACTTTATGGGATTACTCTTGTATATATCATGTACGATATAAATGCTAGTATTCAACTTTTTGACCATATTATCTCTTCACATGGTATCAAGTCAGACCCAGGGTTGAACCCTAATTCCCGTCGGCAACCACCATCGCCCATTTCTTCTACCAACTTGTTTCTTCAATCTTCTTCCATGGCTTCACCATCTTCTTCTTCTCCGATTGATTTCAACAACACCTCTCTTCAAACCATTCTTCATCTCATCACCATCAAGCTCTCATCCATAAACTACCTACTTTGGAAAAACCAAATCCATCCGGTTCTTGCTTTCCTCAATCTGCTCAAGCACATTGATGGTACCCCACCGCTTACTGATTCCGTCACCACCGACGGAAAATCAACCCCGAATCCTGAATTTCTTGCTTGGAAAGTAAATGATCAGAAACTAATCCTTCTAATTCAGTCCACCCTCACCAAAGAAGCCATGTCCGAGGTCATCGGACTCATCTCGGCTCACCAAGTTTGGCATGCTCTCGAACATGCCTACAGTCACTGCTCGGTTGAACGAATGCACACCCTTCGTGATTCCCTTCGACAACTCAAAAAGGGAACCGCCTCCGTGTCTGCATTCGGCAAAAAATTCAAAGCCTTTTGTGACCAACTTGCTGCTATTGGGCATCCCGTCTCTGACGAGGATAAGCGCCATTGGTTCCTATGTGGTCTCGGTTCAACATTTGAAAACTTCTCCACTTCTCTCCGAATGGTTCGACCCGCCCCACCGTTTCGTGAGGTAATTACCCAAGCCGAAAATCATGAGCTTTTTATGGCAAACCTAAATACTCAATCCCCACTGCAAGCCGCTTTCTCAGCTCATGCTAACAGAAACTTGCACCACTCCAAACCCACTCGTGGCACCTCCTCCGGTCGCTACCGTGGCTCTTCCTGCTGCCGTACCCGATCCTACAATCCCAAACGACCACCCCACTGTGAGTTATGCAGGAAGGAAGGTCATTTTGCATCCTCATGTCCTAGCCTTGCGAGCTATGCTCAACGTACTACTCCTTTAGATGCTAATCTTGCTCAAGCTTTCCAAGCTCAATATGGTATCACCCCGGATTGGACAACCGACTCTGGTGCCACCGCTCACATGCTTCGCTCTACCGATGGTCTTGATGAGTCTCACACCGACACAGGTAATATTCACGTTACTTTTGGTAACGTCCAATCCTTACTGGTTACAAATATTGGTCAAACCACATTTAATAATATTCCTTTACACAATGTCCTTGTAGTTCCTAATATTACCCGAAATATACTATCCATAAGTAGACTTGCTAATGATGCTCCTGTTGATGTCCTTTTTTCTAATCATTTTTTTCATATTCAGGACCAAAAAATAGCGGCGGTTCTAGCTAGAGGAACTTGTGAAAAAGGATATTATGTCCTCTCCCAAGGTCACAAGTCTCTCGTTGCTGCTCTTGCTGCCCCACATCTTTGTGCGTCTTTTGATAAATGGCATAACCGTTTAGGTCATGTCTCTTTTTATGTCATTTCTAGTTTGAATAAATGTGGACATGTTTTTGTTACTTCTTTGTTGCCCAAACTGGTTTTATGTTCGTCTTGTGAACTTTCAAAAGCACATCATTTACCTTTTGTTGAGTATAATAAACGTTCCACTCGTGTGTTAGATTTAATTCATTGTGATCTATAGGGTCCCGCGCCCATTCCATGCACAGATGGGTACTTATATTATGTCATATTTGTTGATGACTATTCTCGGTTTACTTGGTTATATCCATTGAAACTAAAGACCGACTTTTACAACATCTAAATAAATTTCTTAAACTTGGTTCAAAACCAATTTACATGCAATGTAAAAGTCTTTCAAAGTGATAGAGGCACTAAATTCACAAACAACCAAGTTCAAACTTTGTTTCATCAACACGGCATTAGTCATCGTCTATCATGCCCACACACACCTCAACAAAACGGTCAAGCAGAACGAAAACACCGTCACATAACCGAAACGGGTTTAGCCATGTTATCCAACGCACATGCTCCGGCTCAACTTTGGTTGGATGCATTCACTTCGGCTACGTTCATCATAAACCGCCTACCTACGCCTCTCCTAAACAACAAATCTCCATTTGAATTATTGTTCCATCATCCTCCTTCCTACTCACCCTTTCGTGTGTTTGGTTGTCGTGTTTTTCCTTACTTAAGAGATTACAACAAACATAAACTTCTTCCTCGAAGTGCTCCGTGTATTTTCATCGGATATAGTCCCAAATACAAGGGTTATAGATGCCTCGATCCATCTACCTCGCGTTTCTATATCACTCGACATGCAAAATTCGATGAGGATAATTTTCCCTTCTCGGGCACCGTTTCCACGGTTGATGAAGCATCATTATTACTCTCAAACTTTGACACATCCATACCACCTCCTACCCCATCTTCCGAATCCAACTCTTCTCAATCACCCAAAATTCCATCCAACATTCCTTCCCCATGTACCCTCTATCCAGGTCACACACAAAATTCTTCTAGTCACTCTCTATCTACAACCAATCCAAGCCCAATTAATACTAACAACCCACTTCCCCCTCAACCCATCTCCACAACCGAACCTACAAACCCACCTTCACAATCGGACCCATCTCTACTCCGCTCCACAACCGGTCCCACAAACCCATTAGCTCAAAGTCAAATTACTCCACCCACTGTCACGAGCTCCCTCAATATTCCCACCAACCATACACCCAATTTAAATACCAATACTACTTTACCACCTTCAACCTCTACCCACCCCATGCATACCCGATCCAAGTCTGGAATTTACAAAACTAAACACTTTGCCAAACTTGCAGATCTCTCAACAACCCAAATTCATAATAACCTCTTCACCACATCAATACCCAAGGGAATCAAAACAGCTCTTAAAATTCGAATTGCGTTTTAGCCCTGAAGGATGAATTAAAGGCACTCCATAACAACAAGACATGGGATCTTGTTCAACGTCCCTACTCACTCAAATGTTGTTGGTTCAAAATGGATTTACCGAAAATACAAAGCTGACAGTTCCTTTGACCGCTACAAAGCTCGGTTGGTTGCTCAAGGCTTTACACAAGTTCCCGGTCTCGATTTCTCTCACACTTTAAGTCCGGTTGTTAAGGCCTCTACTATTCGAGTAGTCCCTAGCCTTGCCACAATTTACAACTGGCCACTTCGTCAACTAGATGTCAACAATGCCTTCTTAAACGGACATCTTTCCGAGACAGTGTACATGGAACAACCACCCGGCTTCGTGGATTCAAAGTTCGCAAGTCATGTTTGTCCGTTAAAACGAGCGCTATACGGTCTAAAGCAAGCGCCGAGAGCTTTGTTCCAAAGGCTAAGTGCCTTCCTTCTTACCCTCGGTTTTCAATGTAGTCGAGCCGACCCGTCTCTTTTTGTTTACAAAAGGGAAAATGAGTTAATCTACCTACTAGTTTATGTCGATGACATAATATTCACGGGCAACAACCAAAAGGTCATCTCCAACTTCACGACCAAACTTCATAACGAGTTCAAAATTAAGGACTTAGGTGCCTTAAACTACTTCCTAGGCCTTGAAGTCATCTCCAACCCTACTGGCCTCTTCCTTAGTCAGGCCAAGTATGCACATGATGTTCTATCAACCGGTTGCCACACCACTTACCATCACCGATTACTTCACCTCCTCAGGTAAACCGTTCGATGATCCTACCCTATATCGCTCTCTAGTAGGCGCTCTTCAATACCTCACCATTACCCAACCGGATCTCTCGTATGCCGTAAACCAAGCAAGTCAATTCCTTCAAAATCCCACCATCACTCATTTTCAGCTTGTCAAGCGTATAATTTTACGTTATGTTAAATGCACCATTTCTTATGTTTTGAGGTTTGATCGGCCGTTAAAAACATCACTAATTGGTTACTCGGATGCGGATTGAGCTCGTTGTATAGAAACACGACGATCCACCTATGGTTACTCAATTTACTTGGGTGGAAACTTAGTCTCGTGGAGTGCAAAGAAACAACCAACCGTTGCTCGTTAAAGTTGTGAATCGGAATATCGGGCCATGGCAAACACCGCTTCGGAAATTATTTGGTTAACACACTTATTAAGAGAGCTGCATACGCTACTGCCCGATCGACCTACTCTCTTGTGTGACAACAAAAGTGCATTATTTCTAAGCCAAAACCCGGTGTCTCATAAACGAGCAAAACATATAGACATCGATTACCACTTCATTCGAGAGTTGGTCTCCTCCGGTCGATTACACACCAAGTTTGTTCCTACCACGCTCCAGGTAGCCAACATATTTACCAAGAGTTTACCAAGACCTCTCTTTGAACGTTTTCGCACCATGCTACGAGTCGGATCACTACATGCTAGCTTGAAGGGGGGTAATAGGCGCCATGAATAAAATTGTTTAAATTTTAAAATTGTTGACTTTGTATTTTTGGTAGCTAGCTAAGTTTGGAATAGGAGATATTTCTCCCAAATTTATGGGATTACTCTTGTATATATGATGTATGATGTAAATGCTAGTATTCAACTTTTTGACCATATTATCTCTTCACACTACATCTTTGTAAACAAAGAATACGAGCATCGTGCCGCATCACAGAAAAATTCGAATACTAGTTTTATTGAATTCAAGCAAACCAAAATCCCCTTAAAACTGAATGTAAATAATATAATGGGTTCATGTTTCAAAGAAAAACAACTAATATGCAAAACGTTCTTCTCTATAAACAAAATGACAATCAACAAAAAGATTAACTAGAAACATCCTTTATTTTTAACATGAACGTGTTATTATGAAACAAATAACTTCACACAATTATTCTTAACAAATCCATAATATATATATATAAATTAATTAAAAAAAATAAATAAATAAGTTTCATGAGCTAGTCCTAAAGTTGAACCATTCTTCATCTTCCAATTGTCCATCTTCAATCTCATGACTCATCTTCTTTAATATTTGCCAACTCTTGTGGATCATACATGAACACAACATGCTAGCATATGAAACTAGCTTATGTATTGATGGCATCTAATCTTACTTCTAATTTGGTGACATAAAAACCATTATATTTGATTTAGTGGCATTAGAACCTTCATATGATGCATCAAACCTTCACATTATATATCAACAAACTTTCTTTTGTAAATTTGTTTTTCAATGTACTAAATATTCCAAATTTTAAATTTTTAATCACTGTTTTATCAACTTTTTTTTAAATATACGTTGTTTATTACATAGGAATTAAAAAATATTAAGTTGTTAAATAAGACCAAACATATGACCAAGTACATGAGAATCAAAAGAAGATCCCTTTTAAATTTTAATACAAGTGAGACCGATTCACAAATAATGACCACGTAATTTTCATGTCAAAATTGTATGCTTAGTCGTATTTATCAATTTTTAAACATAACTAACTTATAAAAAGATTCTTAGCCGCCTTATTTTTAACTTTTTTTTTTTCAAATATAATTAAGGAGCCGGCTTGAATTGAAAAAATTATAAAGATTTTTTTTTTTCAAATATAATTAAGGAGCCGGCTTGAATTGAAAAAATTATAAAGATATGATACATATTTCATTGAATTGAAAAATTATAAAGATATGATACATATTTCAGAATTACCTTTAATGTAAGGATTAATAGTTCACATTAACATTTCAAATTTTTTATTTTTTAAAGTTAAATCGTCTCAAACTCATGATACGAGAAAGGAAATTCAAGCTCAACAAACAACTCACTTAGACTTAGATGGTGATCGAGCAAAAAATTATTTACTTTTTTTTTGAAAAATATACTTCATTAACGCCACCAAGAAAAATCTCCTGTCTCGAGGAGAGACAGTAAACCAAAACAACCAATTACATCAAGTTAAAACACCACTAATTGTCCCACTCTATACAAATACGCTTTTGCCTATGTTTAAACCACAAATAACCTTTAACCTCCACTATGTCTCGAGCGTTGCTTGTACGATGTTGAAAAATCTTCTCGTTCCTAGCCTTCCATATTTTCCAACACGCAATCATGATCAAACCTTTAACCACTTCCGCCTTTATTCTTGAAACCCTTGCATGTTTGTGAATTTTTGATAAATCATAAACCGAAAAAGCATAAATCTCCGGAATATTACACCATGTAGATAGCGCATGCCAAACATTCGAAGCCAACATACACGCCGTGAACAAATGCTCCGTTATTTCCTTAGCCGCTCCACAGAAAGAACACATCGGATCTTCCACCACAATATTTCTTCTTCCCAACGCCCTCTTCGACGGCAGATGATCCAAAATGGCTCTCCACATGAATATGTTACACTTACTCGGCACCCATTTACACCACATTAAATAGTCTTCACCGCAGTGTAGATTTCCATGTTTCAGAACCTGTTTAACAGACGCAACAGAGAATCCCTCATCTTTCAGACCCATCCAACGCCAAGAATCTGCAACCGCATTTAGCCGGACCTGATCAATATCCGCGCAGCACTCCTGCAGCTGCAAAATTTCCTCCTCAGACTGGCTACCGCTTCCAATTCCAAGCCCAAACTCCCCGATCCGTCCGATGCTTCAATCTCTCAAACACACGTCATCTTTATCAGCTTCTAAACGAAACAAATGTGGATACATACTCTTAAGTGGTTCATCTCCCACCCATACATCCAACCAGAACCTAACTTGTTTACCATCCCCAGTCACGCCTTTGATCCTATCGGTGATTCATCTCCCGCCCAACTTCCAGCTCTTTTCAAGACGCACCACCGAATTCCAATTTGAAGCTAACCGAGCATTAGACGGCAATACTTCACATCTTCTAGGTCCACCATGAAGCGCCTAAATAACCATCTTCCACAAACCTTGTTTTCATTACGATATCGCCAAATCCATTTAGCTAAGAGCGACTTATTGCACCATTCTAACTTTGATAAACCCAACCCTCTTTTATTTTTGGGACAAGTAACCCTATCCCAAGTATAACAACCCTCCTAAAAAAATTTTTGGACACCCCTAAACGATCCTAAATATACCCCGTACGCAAGAAACGGACCCGAAATAACCCTACACTTAGAAAAATCAAGAAAAACAAATTTCAGGTGTCGCTCGTGGGCCGCGACCAAGACCCCTTGGTCTGTCGCGGGGCATGACTGCCCTTGTTTGTCAGACAAGTCATAGTGCCACGTGGCACATGACTCACCAAGCCTACCCCTTGACTCACCGGGCCTACAGCCGCCTTTCAGGCTCTCGCGGGTCGCGAAGGCCCTAGCTGTATCTCTCGCGTGGCGCGAGAGAGTGGTCGTGTCACACCCCAACCGATGGCGGAAACATCGGGATGAGACGAAAACGAGATTGCAAGAGGCTTCATAACACTATTTACACTATTTGTGACAATATTTAATAAACCCGTTTCATTTCATAATTTCAAATTGTCAAACATTACATAAATTTCAAATAACAACATGTTCCAAACATAACAATAAGAAAATTTGATACAACATATTAAATCTAGTACGTCTATATGTGTATCTAAGCATCGTCACTACTTCATTTTATAGCAATCATCATCCTCAACCTGTAACATGTTTAAAATAAAGTTCAATGCAAAAGCGAAGGCGAGTACACAAGGTTTAAATAAGTATAGCATAAGTATAAAAGCATTTTCTCGAATCCACATGGCAATTTGTAAACAAGGTAACTAGCATGCATAACAATACGTCAAACCCAAGTGTCCACTAGTATTTAGCATCCGTCGCCACAAAAGTAACGAGACCTTTTTTAGAATAAAGACTTAACAAGACCCCGACGTGTGATGTGCTACTCCTATGGCGCTATATATGTTAAGTTGAGGGCTTAGCAAAGTTAATGACAAAAAGCATGTAAAATCTAGCATGAACCTAAGTAAACAAGTAGCATGTATAACGGATTGAGATCATAAAGTATGTTTTAAGTATGTGAGTGTGAAGTTTGTATAATAACATGTTACAACCCAAAGTGTTTTTAAAGGTAAATGGGTCAAGTGTACTCACGGTTTTGCAAGCTTCCACTGATAAATCCGCGAGAGAGTTGTTGTTGTGGGAGGTTGGAACACCAAGTCCTTCTACACAAAGAAACAAGATGTATGAATATTGGAGTATAACGGTGGAGTAAAGATTGGGAATTAAAAACATGTGAACATAAACATAAGAAAGTAATCATCTTTAACACATAATACTTGTTTTTACACTATAAACCCTCAAGTGTTAAAATGTTTTCATGGGTAGAATACCCATTAGAATCATAACAAGTTATTAGGTCTTAGATGATGTAATCTAGTACTTTGACGAATGAACACAAATTCATCATCAAAGGTTCGAATATAGTATATATATATATATATATATAAGTATTAGATAGGTTATGTAATATGTTAATAAATCCAATAGTTCAAGCATGAGGTAGGAGTATGAATACTCCATTTAGCAACCTCTTTTGCGTCATAGAAGTCATGTAGGAGGTAGAAAGAACAAGTCCTCCATTTAGGTACCTCTAGGTGTTCACCACTACACTTGATGTTATGAACATTCAAGGAGGGTCATGAACGTACAATAAGAAGGGAAATAAGACAACTAATCTATGATAAAACATCAAGCAATGTGTGGATTTTCAAGTAGGATAGCCCAAGCTAATCCCAAATCACACAATCATCAAGCTTTAGGCTTGAACATCACTTGTGGGTTAAACCCTTGAACAAACAAAAAGTTTGTAAGGTTTACACCTCTAATTTTACATGTCTCAACCTTGTTTTTAATCCAAACTAACCATAGATGTGGTTATAAGCATAAGGACATAGGTTTGAGATGAGATAACCCAAGTTTAAACCAGATTTAACAAAGTTTGATTCAAAACAGAAACATCAGTCCACTTTGGAGCCTTTTTGGCGACAATCCAGGCTCTGGTTTTCTAGGGAAACCTATGGAAACGTTGCTAAGGTTAATCCAAGTAAGTAGAAAAAAGAATTAAGCAAAAACGTTAAGAAATAAGTGAGTTATGCTCACTTTTGTATGAAGGTATGAATCTGTCTTGTTCACTGAATTCAGCTGCGATTTGTGTGTGTTTGAGAGTGATTAGAGGGTGTAAAGAAAGTGAAAAATGCTTGAAATGCACTTGGGTTTTATAGGAAAGGTTAGGGGTTGGTTAGGTGACTTAATTAATGCTAAAAACACACTTTGGAAGCAACAAAACCAACAAAACCACCCAATCCTGTAAGCTGTTGAGCTGGTCTTGGATTCCGGTTCCTCGTGGGGTGCGAAGACACAGGCAAGGCCGGGTCACGGGCCATGAGCCTGGTCTGTTGCGTGAACAAGTTTCAGAGATGGACATTTTGGCCCCTAAAGTTTGTACTTTAGGGTTTTTAAGTATTTCAAGGGCCATTCTCGACATATAAGCATATTATAAGAAAGAAATAAGTATGATTAACATAAGCTAAGTATAATTAAGCGTATGAATGTCGTATTTTAGTATCGTATGCATTCAAGAGACGTATTATTCACAACTTCCACGTATTTGCAAGATTAGTACAAAGTTTCCAAGAATTACGAATATGTATCAAATGTTTCACGAAATTAAACGTACGAGCATGTATGAAGTATGTATAACACGAATCTAAAGAAATAAGAATTTTATTTATGATTCAAGTCTCGGATTTTTACAACGATTACAACGAAAGAATGATTACAAGAACTCAAGACTTCAAAAAATAGAAATACAAGCAAGACCTGCTAATTATGGAAGGTACGAAGAAGCAGGGCGTTACAGGTCGACCAGCCTATAAATAGAGGGCTTCGGCTCATTTGATCAATCGTTCATTTCCCGAATTCTCTCTCAAAATTCTGAATAGTAGAAATAATACCCGGGCATAATACCCACTATATAGCGAAGCTCTGCCTCATTGTAAGTACTATAACCCTGCTGTTACCCTACACAATTGATCTAGGATTCCGTAATGCATGTCGGCTCTGCCCGACTCAGTTATTGGAATTCTGTCTCGTGTCACAATTGATTGATCTAGGATTCCGTAATGCATGTCGGCTCTTCCTGACTAAGTCATTGGAATTATGTCTCGAGTTGTACGGTTAATGTGATTTTGGTTATTTTACTAACACGTGTGCATTGTTTGATTTAATAAATAATAACCAGGAGAATCACCAGGAAGCTTTAGTTTTACCTAAATCAACAATGTGAGTACATCTGCTTTTTGCCACCTTTTTGTAAATCTTTTGTGAGTCAAAATGTTTTACCAAAACCTCAAATGTTTTAAATTACACTTAACAGTAATTGAGTATTTGTGATTCTACAATTATTGCCGGTTTGTTGGGGTTTTGTATACAAAATATGAAAGACGTTACCATTGGACAAAGAGTTAGCCAATGGGTAATATGACCCACAGGTCAGGTTGACAGTACTGAATGAGTAATTGAGTTGATATAAACAAATGTAATTGCGAGATGCCCTCAATACTGTAAAGTGATAAAAATTGTTTTGATTAAACTGGGATACACTCACCAGTATTTCTTGTTTTGATTAAAAGATCACAATTAAGGGAGGAATAGTATATATGATTTCCGTAGTCATTAATACTAAAGGAAAAGAATTAAAAGATATTCCTGTAATAATTAATTTCTCAGACGTTTTTCTAGAAAAGTTACCTGGATTACCGCCTGATAGAGAGGTTGAATTTAGAATTCACCTAATACCAAGAACGACACCGATTGCCAAAGCACCATACCGATTAGCACCAACGGAAATGCAGGAACTGAAGAAACAACTGGACGAACTTCTTGACAAAGGTTTTATACAACCAAGTTCATCACAGTGGGAGCACTGGTGTTCTTCGTTAAGAAGAAAGACGGATCGATGCGTATGTGCAATGATTACTGAGACTTGAACAAGGTTACGATTAAGAATCGGTACCCACTACCGAGAATCAATGATCTGTTCGATCAACTTCAAGGAGCTCGATTCTTTTCTAAGATCGACTTACGCTCAGGATATCATCAATTGAAAGTACAGGAAGAGGACATTCCTAAAACTGCTTTCAGAACAAGATATGGTCGTTATGAATTTACCGTCATGCCATTTGGTTTAACTAATGCCCCAGCCGCATTTATGGACATGATGAACAGGATATGTAAACCATGCCTAGATAAATTCATAATTGTCTTTATAGATGATATTCTAATTTACTCTAAGAGTAAAGAGGAACATGCAGCGCATCTGCATACACTTCTGACATTTTTTAGAAAAGAAAAGCTTTATGCCAAATTCTCAAAATGTGAATTTTGGTTACAAGAAGTGCAGTTCCTTAGACATCTGGTTAATCATGAAGGAATTCATGTGGATCCTACAAAGATCGAGGCAATTACTAAGTGGAAAGTCCCTGAATCACCAATGGAAGTAAGAAGCTTTCTTGGAGTCGCAGGTTATTATAGACAGTTTATTCGAGATTTTTCTAGAATAGCCATTCCTTTGACCAAACTAACCTGCAAATCAATTAAGTTTGAATGGGGACCGAAACAGGAAGAAGCTTTTAAGATTCTTAAACAAAGATTAGCCAACGCACCCATACTCGCATTACCAGAAGGAACTGAGAACTTTATAGTCTATTGTGATACGTCTAAATTAGGATATGGATGTGTGTTAATGCAACGTCAAAAGGTTATAGCTTATGCCTCTAGACAACTTAAGAAACATGAAGAAAATTACACAACCCATGATCTAGAATTAGGAGCCATAATTTTTGCCCTTAAGATTTGGAGACACTATTTATATGGAAATAAATTTTTTGTCTTCACCGATCATAAGAGTTTAAGGTATATTTTTAGGCAAAAAGAATTAAATATGAGACAGAGACGCTGGATGGAAGTTCTTAGCGATTATGATTGTGATATCCAGTATCATGCTAGAAAAGCTAATGTAGTAGCTGATGCTTTAAGTCGAAAATATCATGAAAAGTCGAAACGAGTACGTTCTCTCAGATTAAATCTACAAGTAGATTTAAATGAGCAAATCAGAGAAGTACAGAAAACAGCAATCAAGTACGATGCTGAAAATTTAAAAGGAATGATTAAGGAATTAGAAGGAACAGATGGAATTTGGAAGTTCCATAAGGAAAGGATGTGGATACCTAAACAAGGAAACCTACGCTACAGAATTCTAGAAGAAGCTCATAAGTCTAAGTATACGATACATCCCGGAAGTGATAAGATGTATCAAGATCTAAGAAAGAATTTCTGGTGGATAAGAATGAAAAAGGATATTGCAAACGATGGAAGATATGCTTAGAGCCTGTGTAATTGATTTCGGAGGAAATTGGGACGACCATTTACCATTAATAGAATTTTCCTACAATAACAGCTATCATACTAGCATTAATGCTGCACCATTTGAAGCACTGTATGGACGAAAGTGCAGAACTCCAGTCTGTTGGGCAGAAATTGGAGAAAAAACAATTATCTGGACCAGAGATAGTGCAAGAAATGACAGATATGATAATTCAAGTCGAGGAAAGATTAAAAGCAGCACGTGATCGTCAAAAGAGTTATGGAGATAACATATGAAAACCTTTAGAATTTCAAATAGGAGGTAAGGTGTTATTAAAGGTTTCTCCATGGAAAGGTGTAGTCAGATTCGTTAAAAGAGGAAAGCTAAGCCCCAGGTATGTTGGACCTTTTGAGATTATTAGAAGAATAGGACCTGTAGCCTATCAGCTACAACTGCCAGAGGAAATGGCAGGAATACATGATGTGTTTCATGTATGTAATCTCAAAAAGTGTTTAGCAGACGAATCGTTAGTGATACCTCTTAAGGACATAGAGGTAAATGAGAAACTTAAGTTTATCGAGAAACCCGTTCAGATTGAAGATAGAAAGATCAAGAATCTCAAGCACAAGAGATGTCTGGTCAAAGTAAAATGGGATTCCAAGAGAGGACCAGAATATACTTGGGAACTCCAATCAGAGATGCAAAGGAAATACCCACACCTATTCCAATAGATCTCGAGGACGAGATCCAAAACAAGGTGGGGAGGATATAACAACCCTCCTAAAAAAATATTTTTGGACACCCCTAAATGTTCCTAAATATACCCCGTACGCGAGAAACGGACCCGAAATAGCCCTACACTTAGAAAAATCAAGAAAAACAAATTTCAGGTGTCGCTCGCGGGCCACAACCAAGACCCCTTGGTCTGTCGCGGGGCGCGACTGCCATTGTTTGTCGGACAAGTCATAGTGCCACTTGGCAAATGACTCACCAAGCCTACCCCTTGACTCAACGGGCCTACAGCCGCCTATCAGGCTCTCGCGGACCGCGAAGGCCCTAGCTGTATCTCTCGTGGGGCGTGAGAGAGTGGTCGACCAGCCTATAAATAGAGGGCTTCGGCTCATTTGATCAATCGTTCATTTCCTGAATTCTCTCTAAATTCTGAATAGTAGAAATAATACCCGGGCATAATACCCACTATATAGCGAAGCTCTACCTCGTTGTAAGTACTATAACCCAGTTGTTACCCTACACAATCGATCTAGGATTCCGTAATGCATGTCGGCTCTGCCCGACTCAGTTATTAGAATTTTGTCTCATGTCACACTCGATTGATCTAGGATTCCGTAATGCATGTCGGCTCTGCCCGACTCAGTCATTGGAATTTTGTCTCGAGTTGTACGGTTAATGTGATTTGGGTTATTTTATTAACACGTGTGCATTGTTTGATTTTAATAAATAATAACCAGGAGAATCACCAGGAAGCTTTAGTTTTACCTAAATCAACAATGTGAGTACATCTGCTTTTTGCCACCTTTTTGTAAATCTTTTATGAGTCAAAATGTTTTACCAAAACCTTAAATGTTTTAAATTACACTTAACAGTAATTGAGTATTTGTGATTCTACAATTATTGCCGGTATGTTGGGGTTTTGTATACAAAATATGAAAGACGTTACCATTGGACAAAGAGTTAGCCAATGGGTAATATGACCCACAGGTCAAGTTGACAGTACTGAATGAGTAATTGAGTAGATATAAACAAATGTAATTGCGGGATGCCCTCAATACCGTAAAGTGATAAAAATTGTTTTGATTAAACTGGGATGCACTCGCCAGTATTTCTTGCTGTATTTCTTGCTGATAAAATGTTTTTAAAACGTGTTTCAGGTAACATAATGTGAAAGCCAATGGAAGCCAGCTGGAGAGCACTGAAGGCTTGGAAAAGTGGCTATAAAAGTTACCTAAATAAATAAGAAGTTTTGTTTTCGATAATTAGGGTTTATCCCTACGAATGTATTGTCATATGAACTTGGGTTTTATCCCAATAAATAATCATTATAAAAGTTTGGTTTTTTACTCTGATAAAAATATTTCCTAACTACGGTCCTAATGTATTCCGCTGCCAAATTAATAAACACCGATACCACCCATCTGGATGCTCGCGGTGCCCGCTCCCGTGGTAGGGGTCGGGGGCTGGACACCAAGCCACCCAATGAATTTTATTTATCCCTTCACTACTACCCAACAAGAATTTCTTAATCAAAACTTCTAAATTGCTGATAACTTTAACAGGCGCTCTGAACACGGAAAAGTAATAAGAAGGAAGGCTTTCCAACACCAACTTAATCAATGTGACTCTCCCCCTATAGACAAAACAGAAGCTTTCCACTTAGATAAACGACTCCGAACAACCTCCACGACCGGATCCCAGTAACTAATTCTGTTCATGTTGGCGCCCACCTTAACACCCAAATACACAAAGGAATATTACCCACCTTACACCCCAAAATGGCCGCCATATCTTCCACTTCTTGGTTACCCACACCCACTCCAAACAAGTTAGATTTTAATAAGTTTATTTTCAATCCTGAACAAAGATTGGAAACTCTCAGCAATCTAGTAATCGTCTCCACATTACCGAACGACCAATCCCCCATAAACAAGGCATCATCCACATATAGAAAATGAGATAACTAGGACCTCCATTTGGTAAACTAATATATTTGAATAAATCCAATAAGGCTGCTTTCCGAACACCAGCAAAAGCTTCCAAAACAATAATAAACATAAACGACGAAATAGGATCTCCCTGTCTAATACCTTTCGAGCAATTAAACATAAATGTAGGAGAGCCATTGACCAAAACAAAAGACGAAGCTGAAGCTAACACACCCCTAATCCACATACACCATCTGTCGGGAAACCCCATTTGTTTTTTGACATCAATAAGAAAATTCCAATTGACGTTATCATATGACTTCTCAAAATCAATTTTCATTACAAAAAG
Organism: Helianthus annuus; assembly: GCF_002127325.2. Taxonomy (NCBI): domain Eukaryota; kingdom Viridiplantae; phylum Streptophyta; class Magnoliopsida; order Asterales; family Asteraceae; genus Helianthus; species Helianthus annuus. The sequence continues at coordinate 110,121,471 of NC_035440.2, forward strand.
CCTTTTACTATTCTTTTTAGCCCACACCATAATCTCATTTATAATCAGAGGCCCATCCAAAATGTATCTACCATTCAAAAACGCAGATTGCGACTCTGAGATTATGTTACCCATCACAAGCTTTAAATGGTTCGCAAGAATTTTTGAAATAACTTTACTAACAATACCTATCAAATTAGTAGGCCTGTATTCCCCCAACCCTACCGGATTCTTACCCTTAGGAATAAGCGTGATGAAAGAGGCTCCCACATCCTTATAAATAAGCCCATGCTCATAAATCATTCAAGATATCAAAAATCGCTAGCAAACAATGACCAGTTTAGTTTTCTTGACAAAACCAAAAATTAAAGTCGTCAGGACCTGGCGCTTTGTCATCTCCACAACTAAATACCGCCTCTTTAATTTCCCCTTGAGTAAAAGATGCCGTGAGCATTTCTTTATCCGTTTGAGACACCTGTTTGATTTCAAAACACCAAATTTTTGGCCGAACCTTAACCTTCTCATCAAACCGCTCTTTAAAAAAATTAAAGACATGCTGCTTTACAAGCGTAGGTTTTGTAACCCACACTCCTTCTATCATCAAACCTGGAATACTATTGCTAACCCTTCTTTTATTGATAATACCATTAAAATAATGAGAGTTATCATCCCCCATCTCTGTCCATTTATTTCTAGCTTTTTGACATAAGTCGCTATGTTTGTACCTCTCCATTTCCAGCAGCCGTTTTTACACTCAGTTCTAATCCAATATTCTTCTTCACTCAAATCCTTTTCTTCCAATTTCTTATCCATATCCTCCATTTCTTTTTTTAAACCGAGTTCCTCCTCCATCTATATATTCCCGATGACCTCCCTCCATTCATTAATACTAGCCCTCATCTTCTTGAATTTATTCATCAATTGCACATCAGGTTCACCCTCCCCATGGAACTCATCATTACTTCTTACAATCATGTTACCAAAATCATCCCGCTCCATCCAAGAGTTAAAAAAACGAAAAGGTTTCAGACCATAGTTCTTTAACTCGGTAAACAATAATAACGGGCAACGAGCTGAGTACATTCTCGGAAGAGCACGATAAGTAGCATATGGCCATTTATTTAAAAAATCCCCACAAACAAAAACTCTCTATTCTACTCAATTTCTCCCCAGAAGCACAAGTAAACTTGTTACCTCTTAGAATATACTCATGAAGACCCGATTCATCAATGAACTCATTAAACTCTCTGGCCTCCCTTGCATTGAAAACATAATTTCTCCGCTCCTCCTCAAATTTAACCACATTAAAGTCCCTGCAACCACCCACTTGCCTTGATATTGACCTAGTACCTCAAGAATTTTATTCCAAAGGTTACGTTTATCCACCGAGTTTTGAGGCGCATAGACAGTAAGCAGATTATACATCTGATCTTCCTCTATGAAAACTCCCCGAGACAACACAAAAAATCTACTTTGAACCGTTTCAGTATGACAAAACTTCTTACCATCCCATATATTTAGAACTCCTCCCGATCTTCCAACAGCATCGGCATGATCTTCCTCGTACCCAGAGTTACCCCCAAAATCCTCTACCTTACTACCGTCAAGAGTACTATGTTGAGTTTCTTGAATCATTAAAACCGAACATTCATACTCCTTCCTCAACTCCCTAACCCACTTAGCTTTTCCAAAACCCCCTAACCCCCTAATATTGACAGACAAACAGTTCATATTTGCTGCTTCTGTAACCCTTCAACCATAATAGAATCACTTACCAATTGCAAAAAGTTATCCAGATTCTCTGCCCCAATCTCCTTACCCAACAGAATCATTTGCTCCGTCTCATCTGCGCTACCTTCCTCAACTTGAATCATGTCGACCTCTGTCATAGAACGAACCATATCTTCCTCCTCAGTTTCGACTCTTTAGTTAACGTCAGGCATTTGAAAGACAGAAACTTCTTCAACCTGATTACTGCTCATCCTAGGATCATTCATCGCACTCGGCCCAATAGATGACGTACAAGTCGGCCTAAGTCGGCCTAACCTCACCTTCATTAGAGGCAAAATTCCAATAAAACGATCCAGCCCAAATGGATCATCATCATTCCTGGATCTTTTTTTTCGGGCGAGCCTGGACCTATGGGGAAACTGATTTAGGTCTGCCAATCTTTTTTTTTCTTTGAAAAACCTTTTCTTTTGTTTTTTGAATTTAAGTCCACCAAAAAGGAATGACTATTATCCTTTAACACAATAACATTTAAATTTCCACAGTTACCAAACACATCCGCATTATTTTTAGGAAGATCATCAATGCCAATAACTCCTATACTTTCCATATTCAACTCCTCCACTGTCGGTTCACCAGTTTCCGGCTGACTCTCGGTGACCTTATCACAATTGTCAAGATTGGCCACTTCACCTTCCTCCATCTCCAAGTTATCGTCAACATCACCACCACCAGAATCAACCTCCTCTTCGACAGCCAGACAATCAGGGATCCATTCACCCATTTCCTCTTCTACAGGGCCGACCCTGAGGGTGTGCGGGGTGGGCCACCGCTCAGGGCCCAAACCCGCAAAGGGCCCGTAATTTTTATAATTTATCTATATGTATTTATAATAAGTATATATATATAATACAGTTCAATTCTAATAAATAAACCAAGAGTGTTACAGTGATGGGAACTTTCTTTCACAGTTTCATTAGGTAATAACCACGGGTTCGATCCATAAAAAAAATTTTAAATAATTTTTTCCTTTGCTGAGAGTTCTTTTTAAATTAACTTACATTGCGATGTCAAAATCCATAGCTTGAGATCATGATATTATTATTTTATTTGATAGCTTCTATTCAATATATTGTTTAATTTACATTGTAGATATATATTTTATAGAATACGTGTGGGATTTTGCTTGTTTGTTATTATGAATGTCTTATTCTTTTACAAACTTTCATTAAACAAACTTAAAACAAATATTCATGGCTATAAAATGTCTCCCTTACCACTAGTATGTTTGTTTATTATGAATAAATTGTCATTCTATAAATAACAATCGCAAATATAATAGTGATAGTAATCATTCACTTTTGTTTTTGTTTCCTTTTTGTGTTGCTATATCGAGTCCACTATCACAACAATAATGTAATGAGCCGACCCGACAACAACTAAATTTCTCATGTAATGAATCCGAGGCAACACATGAATACGTGGTTCAAAGTTTTTACGTTGTATTATGCATTTTTAGTTTTTATATATGGCAATTGGTGGGTAGGGCCCAGTTTTTTTATCTTGCACAGGGCCAAATTTTTTTTTAACATTCTCGGAGACGGCCCTGCTCTTCTATCCAGACCATTCAACAACATGAACAATTTTATATAATTAAGGCTTCATTTTGTTCGAACAAACATGACTCATTAAGAGCAATTTTTATACCCAACAATTTCGAAGATCATTATTTAAGCCTAAATGCAAGTTGATTCTTCATGTGGCTTATATAATATAAGTGAAAGTATAAAATGTAACATGTTATATGATCAAATTGGTGATGTAAATTGCTATACGAGTTGAGTTTAAATAAGGGATGAAATTGAAATTTTAAAAAATGGGGGCCAAGTGGCATCTTTCAACTCGCTAGGGTGCTATTTATCATTTAATTTTGTATAGTATATATCGATAAGTGTACTATTTATCATTTAAATTTTGTATAGCATGTAATATGTAGCTAAAAGCAATGTGCTTTGCTCCCAGGATTCCCCACTCCTCGCATCATGTCGTAATAGGGGGTGGTGTTCCCCGCCACCTCATACCTTAACATCAGTTTCCATCCCCACATCACCCCTAAATTTCCATCCTAACATTATCCCCAATTTTTTTGTCCATATGACCGGGAGTGTTCCTTAACACTCTTGTTGGATGTTTAAAGGATTTGTGGGGGGGGGGGGGATGTTCGAGCACAGTGTTTTATCACTGTCACCTTATCTCCTCCACTGAATGATAATGCCAGTTAAGGGTGTGCACAGTTCAGTTTACTTTGGTTTTTGGGTAAAACCAAAACCGTAACCGAAAGTTCGGTTTTTATTTTTTGAAAACTGTTCAGTTCAACTTTTTTGGTTTTGGTTATTTCGGTTTCAGAATCTTTCTTAAATGTTTACAGTTAATTTAATATATTTAGTCATTTTAATTAATATTGTCACATAAACCCGACCTTCTAATCTATTTTACGGTTCGCAAAGGATTAAGTGGCTGGAGCATGATTGATTGCTCACAGCTTATGACAAGATATATAGAAAATAAATGTTATTAATAATTGATATAATCAAGGGTAAATTACACTTTCCGTCCTTTATGATTATACTGGATTGTAACGGATAGCCTTTAACTTCAATAATTATAGTCACAGTCCTTTATTTGCAAAACTCATTACGTCCTTTGGCTCTAACCAGGTTAACTTTAAACGTTAAGTCATATCATGTGCACCTCATGTGAGGGCGTTTATGTCTTTTCATACCTTTTGTTTAAAATGAATTTAAAAAATACAACAAAAAGAATTTTCTAAAATTATAACATAATATATAAAAAGATAAATCCCCTGTGTCACAAGTTCTCAACTCTCATCTCTTTCTTTCTCTCACTCAACTCCCTCTCTACCCTTCTCTCGACTACCAGCCACAACCACCACTACCAGCCAACCACCACCCAACCTCCGGCAACCACAAGCAGTACCACCATCTTCCCTCAACTTAGACCCAACTTGGAGTCGACATCAGCAACACTAACTCTCCTCTCTCACAAGATTCTCTTTCTCTCTACCCCTAAAAATCAGTCTCACTCACACCATGGATGTGCGATTTACGTATTCAGGTGGTCAATCAGACTAACTTTAGAGAATCAGTCGATCATTTTTATGTGATTGTTTCAACGGGGTTCATTTGAACAATATCTAGGTCTTTTTTGTTTTCAAAATCATTGAAATTGTTGTTTGCTCGATTTGTTGGTTTGGGGAATGGAACCGTTACCAATGGTGATCTAAAGGTGAGTACTTTTTCACCTTAGGGAAGGAGGCTATGTACTTTTTCAATTAGGGAAGTATATTGATTGTATTAAAGTGTTGAACTAGATCTTGGGGCGTTTTTATGTGGCTGAACTAATAAGTAGAGAAGAGAGAGGGTAGAGTTAGAGAGAGTTTCAGTGATGGTGGTGTTGGGGGTTTGCTTGGTGCCGGCGGTGTTGGATAGTGGGTAGGTTATAGAGATGAAATGGAGATGGTGGTTGTTTGGTGTTGCCGGTGGTGGTTGTTTTGGCGGCAGGATGTGGTGGTGGTGGCAAGATGTGGTAGTTAAGGTTTTAGGGTTATAAAATTAGGGAAGATGAAGTGTGTATATGCAATTTTTTTATTTTATTTATTAAACATTTAAATAAAAGATGAATTGACCAGAATATCCTTGAGTAAATAAAGTTAACTGACAATTTTAATCTGGTTTGTGCTAAAGGACGTAGAGTGTAACGAGTTTTACAAATAAAGGATTGTGACTATAATTATTGAAGTTAAATGCTATTCCTTGCAATCAAGTACAAACGTAAAGGATGAAAAGTGTAATTTACCCTTTAATCATTGTCACAAAACAAATAATCCTTTAAACCAAACATACACAATATAATCCATTTGATTCTCTAAGGCCTCATCCCTATGTGTCATCATCCATATCTTCAAACATGTTCATCTGTAACATGTGTAAAAATAGTTTTTGAGTTAACATAAGTTGGTGAGTAAATTTACAGTTTTAATAAAGTTGTTTTTGTTTATTTGATTAAATAGGTTAACATGCGATTCAATGATAATTATATGATAAACTAAATGATCCAAATTGTTATACCAAACACAACCAACCAATCAATCATAAATATGTGACAATGTAAAACAACGGTAAAATGGATAACGCTGTAATAACCCGCGTCTTTGAAGTCAAAGTACAAGTCAAAGTCAAAGGAACAAAAGATTGCTAAATGCGATCTGTCACTCCTCGCTTAATTATTGATTGTACTCTTTGACTCGTCAATCGATGTCTTTAATTTGTGTACTTTAGTTGTATTATGTGGAGTAAATGCTAATAATCGCAGTTTAATCGACGTTAATCGCTAATCTATGTATCGCTAATCGCATCGCGATCGCGTCGCAACTTGAATCGCAGGTTCTGAATATTGTTTTACGTGTGTGTGATATCTATGTGTTACTTGTGTATGTTAATATTATGTTATGTTTGTGGTGATTAATCGAGAACGCAATCGCAACTCTATCGCAACGCAATCTCATCGCGAACTGGAAACGTAAGTTTAATTATGTTGTTGTACGTTAGTTATGTTGTTTGTGTGACTATTATCTAAATCTATCGCATCGCTTAATCGACACTCGCTTAAACGCATCGCAACGCTCAATGACCGAAACGAAACGTCGAAACCCAACTCACTCGAGCCATCTGATCGAAGGACCATTCGATCGAATGGTCATCCGTCCGGATGGCCATCCGATCGCACATCTGCACCGCCTTTCTCCCCTCTACACCTATAAATACTCACCTATCACATCATGAACAGTGATGTGACAGCTCTCCTCCGACCCTTCGACTTCTCAGCCTTATTCATCTCGATTCCTCGCGATTCTTCTAAGTTTTCAACTTAAATCTTGTACTTCTATGATGTACACACACTTTCTCATCATTTTCACCATCGAATCTTAACTTTTCATCGTGAAATCTGTCCGATTTGGGTTGTTCTAGGATGATGTCATCGTGGGTTCTCATGAACTTCCAAGTGTGACCTCATTCCACTAAGAACAACTCAGATCTAAGAGATTTCAACATGTTTAAACACTGATTTCACCTAAAACTAAACATTTTCAAACCGATTTAAGCTTCTTTCAACTCTCTTACACTCAAAACCGATAGAATCTGAGCTCGTTCAGGCCTTCTACTCATTTTCTAGTAAATTGTCAGTCTGAGAACTGATTCCTATCAACGAGATAACCGACTTAGCGGGTTGAACATGAACTACCGTCAAGAACAGTTAACTGACCAGACGGGGTGATTCCCATCCGATCAGATAACTTGGACTCGGTGGGGCCGTCTCGGTCAAACTGCAAGTTTTTCAAACTTAAAAAAATTCTCCAAATTTCAAAACGAGCAAGTCATCAAACGGATTGTCGTCCGATCGGATTGCCATCCGATCGAACGACAATCCGATCGGATGACTTGTGGCATCAAATACTTTAACCTTTTAAAAGTTTCAATAAATGTTAGTATCCAAACGAAAGGTCATTCGATCGGACGACCATCCGATTGAATGACCATCCTACTGGACTTGTTTCTGGGAAATGTCTCACTTGGAACGGATCGCCATCCGAGCGAACAGTCATCCGACCAGACAACTGTTCAACCTGACGACCTGAAAGGTAGAGATACTTCTCTCATTTTAAAATGCTACAACGAAAACTTCAAATCCATCATACACAAACACATCCATCCCAAACGAATGACAATCCGACCGAATGGCCATCCGACCGGATGACCATCTGTCCGGATTGGCATCCAATCGAATGACCCTCCGTCACTCAGTTCACTCGCACTGTTTTACGCACTGGTCATCGCTTACGCTATCGTTCTGTAATCAGGCTATTCCAGCGCTCCCTTCAATCCAATCCAAGACTGTGTTTATTTAAAACACGATTTGTGAGTATACTCGAACCCTTTTTGCTTTACGCACTCTTGGGTGTTACATACGTTACCTATTTCAAAACACAATCAACACACAACGTAAACACTTTTATACGCTGACCGTAATTGCATGTTTTACGTGTTACTCGATGAATGCTTGTATGTTATGTTTACACAGTGATTGTTGCCTGACACCTTAGCAACGATAGTACTATAGTTTGGACTCAGCACCTGTCGTGGACAGGGGTTGTTAAGGGCTTTACTTCACGTGTCACAGTGGTGATATGTGTTGCGCATTCTACAACTCGCAGTCACATCTGTGCATATTTCATTGCCGATAACCTACTAGTTTCACTTTGCTACATGTTACATGCTGATTATGCGTAAACCGATTTCGCTATACATTATGCTATTACACTTGTATGCTCACCTTTACACTATATGTATTGACCTCTATTTTAACGTATGTGACAGGTGTTTAGGATGCTTGTGCTATGTCCGCTGTTCAAGAATCAAGTAGGAGAGTCTAGAAACAAATAATTTAATTATGAGTTGTCGGAACAGTATTTTATTTATCTTTGAGAACTATTTGTGTGTAATAACTGTGTTACCTATTATGTCAGGGTATGGGACGTGATGCTTAAATAATTGGTAATCGTAGTTGTTATGGAATCTCTTGGACAATCTGTTTCGCTCCGTGTCACGCCCCGATGATTCCGCCATCGGTTGGGGTGTGACAGATTGGTATCAGAGCCTTAACTATAGGGAATTAGGCAAGACTCGACCTAGTCCGGGTCGATGTCTTAGAAACGGCCTAGTCTATAGTCTAAGTACCAACAGACTGCCTTGTGCGAACCCTGTAGGGGTTCCACGTGAGCCTATTTTTGTTAATCGATCGACTCGCAACCATACTATACACTATCCGCCTTTCCTAAGGCTGGAATACAATCACTCTGCCTTTCCTGAGGCAGGCGCACCGCACTGTGACAACTCGAGTTTCCGAAATTCCACTTTCGCATTTATTGCACGTTAACTGTTTGTTTAGTTGTTTACTTGCACAATTGGTTTGCTTTGTAACTGTATACGTTTTAATTCGATAAAGTGAATTATGATTGTGCATGGTTATGTGTTAAGTGTTGACAAATACATGAACTTGGTGATGAAACTGTAAAATTATATTGTGATGGGTGTTTTTATGTAAAAGATGATACTTAGGGATGAGTAGAGTAGTTAGTGAAATTTTAATCACTCTTAACCCTAATCTCCTTCACTAATCATCACACAAGAATCAACACACGTACTTTCACATTCTCTAATCCTCTCTACAATAATCTTCTTCATCATTGGCAAGCTCTCAATCATCACTCTTGATTCCTCTCTTTATCTAGAATCAAACCAAGGTAATTGTTTATTGATTGTTTGTTGTTATCAATTCTTGATTATGTGATTCATGTAAACCCTAGTTCTTCACATACTAGTTCTGTGGTTACTGATTGAATCCTGATTATTGTGAAATGATGTTGATTAATTGTCTTATCGTATGCCTGACAATTAGATGCATGATATGTTAGAATCACGTGATTTTGATTTGATTACAGCATTGACAAGTATGAAATTAGGGTTTGGAATGATCGTAGAAACGTAACTGTTGATCGTAGAAACGTAACTGTTGTTAATCAAGTATAATCCGACTTTTAAACGCTTATACATGGTCCGAACTTTGATGATTAAGGGGTCCGAACTTGTGAGATCGTGTGATGTCTGACCTTTGTTCATGTGCACCATGTCCCACCTTTTACATATGCGCAAGGTCCGAACTTTTAACATGTGTGCATGTCCGACTTTTGGTGATAGAGAAGCATATAGTCCGAACTTTTATAAGATGCTTTATAGTCCGAGTTTGTGTGATGATCATTGGCCCGAGTTTTGTAACATGCATGATGGTCCGAATTTTATAAGGCATCAAGCCCCTGTCTGAATTTTTAAGGGGGGAACCCCATGGTCCGACTTTTGTTTCAGGGAGGGGGGTCCGAGTTTTAAAAGGGGGGGGGATGTTGTCCGATTTTTGATATGCAAACATAAGGGGTCCGACTTTTGATTATGTTGCCTTGTCTGAACTTTGTAAGGGCCATGAAGCTTGTCCGAGTTTTGCTATATACACATGGTCAGAACTTTTTAACCTATGATACCCTTGTCCGAACTTTTAAGTGAGGTGCCTTGTCCGACTTCCTTATGTGATATGCCATGTCTGACGTTTGAATGCTTGAAACATGATCCGATCTTTTGTTGATGCTACGTGGTCCAAACTTCATGTATTATGAATAAGTGAATAAGTGTCTGAGTTTAATGCAAACACCAGTGCTAAAGCCTACTGTATGTTCTGTATATAATTGTATGCTACTGTATGTAACTGGATGATCCTGTATGTGTGAACAATCTCTCTCACATCATTCTGTACACAATTATCACACAGAACACAATTGCTTGGATACCAAAGACTTGTAAACCCTAATTGAATATAAACACTTACATCGAGTTATGTGCAATGTATCTAGGCCGTGTGTAAAGGACCTAACTATTAATTAACACTAGAAGCAATAACATACCGAGCAAAACAAGGTGAGTTCACACTTTTACTAAGGCATGGAATTCCCAGGGCTTGGGAATGGGATTGAAGGAATGAGATTGAATAGATTTGTACTTACATGGTTACTAGACTGTCCACCAACGTCCTCGGTTGTGCAGGACACATACGTAAAACCTACGTATACTTGTACTCCTCACTGTCCTCAGGTTGCGAAGGACACTCACGTAAAACCTACGTGAACTTATACTCACTACTGCCTCGGTTGTGTCAGGCACTTACGTAAAACCTACGTAAACCCCCGCGTACCCCTGTCCTCGGTTTGTGAAGGACACTTACGTAAATCCTACGTAAATATTGTACGTACTACTGTTCTCGGTAAGAAGAACACTTATGGTTACAAATAGTCTAGTGTTATGCAGCATGGGAAGCCCCCACCAATAAAACGTACTATCGGCCCAGTAGAGCCACACGTTACAAACGAACTTACTATTACACACTTAATTACTGTGAACTCGCTCAACTAGTTGTTGACTCTCTGTTACATGCCTTGAAGGTCGTTAGGTATACATGGAGCTTGCATGGGGAGGCGCGGTTGTTGTGGACAAGGATCGTGATTGCTTTGATTAAACTTTATGACATTTCATACTTTATTTATGTTGGGCTTTTACTCATACGCTTCCGCAAAAACTTTGTTATTACGCTTATGTTGGAACACCTTTCATATGGATTGGTTTTGGTTTAAATATAATTACTTTTACTATTTACAGTGTTCTATATGATTGGTGGCTTGATCCTGGTCAGTCACGCTCCCAAGCGGTGATACTCCGCGTGTTGATTTTGGGGGTGTGACACGCACTATTTTCAAAAATGAACGAGTGATTAGATCAAGAATAGGTGTGAAAACCGCAAACTCTCGATTGGATCGCTTGTTAGACGCACATTTTTACTATAAACGCGAGAATTTGCGTTGAATCAGGAGTGAAATCCATACTTTGACGCAAATCTCTCTCTCTATCTCGTGATTCTATCACACAAATCGGAGCGTAGTCTCTAAGGTAGGGGTGAAACCCGAACCTTGATGACTTGTCCCCCTCTTTATTTTGGTTCTACAAAACTCTCACCAAGGTCCCGATGGATTCCAACGACTCGAGTCGCGTAAATAACCGAAAGGATGCGTGCCATTCGTCGTATGCGGGTGATAGAGCACAGTCTATTAGGCCAAAATGTGTACTCGAAGTCCTTGAGAATAGTCGAATTGCTTTGGGTAGTCAACATCTATCAGCCAAGACAATCTATTTTCGATTTCAAGCTCACAATTGCCGATTCCTTTGTGTTTCGATTCTGGATCTGCTATTTATCGTTCTTATGTGTAGATTTTATGTGTTTTATGTGGTTTTACATGTTTATGTGTTTCGATTTTTGGTGATTTATACTCTGTTTGCTTTTCGCTTTGATCAACGCACACAACTCGCACTGCACAATTACCTCAATACGCTAACAAATCGCATGCTATGTTACTCGCTTACGCTATACTACTTGCTTATGCTACTCGCTGTGTTACTCGCTACTCGCAATCGCTGCTCTCGAATGCGTCTCGCGAACTTGAATGATAAGTGAATACGTGCAATATAGGTAGGTGAATACGTGCAAAATATAGTGTTTAGCATGGTTTCGGTTAGCTATGTGTTTATGTGTTTACGTGCTTATGTGCTTATGTGCTTACGTACCTATGTGGATTATGTGCCTTTGTGATTACCTGATTAATGTGTTCCTGAGCTTTATTTAGTAGTAGTGCATGTGAGGTGAGATTCGATTATATAGTGTTTGAGTCCTATGGCGATCTCTGTTGCAGACAATATCGTCATTTGGATCGCATCACTCCCACGCTGCATGTCACAATCATGCTGGTAAGCGAATCGCTTCTCTAGTCGCTAAGCAGATGGCTAAAGTTATCCCATAAATCGTCAGTGAGCTTAATGAAAATGCTAGCAAGTCCTCTGAGGAATCAAGGATTGACTCGCCTAAGGGTACTTTCAGCTTTAAGCAGTTTAAGGCCTGTGGCCCAAAAGTCTTCACGGGCAAAGACGAACCAAGCGCAATGTTTCAATGGTTCGATTCAATCGAAGTCACGCTACGCCAGAGCGGATGTCCCAAACACCTACGAACTATCAACGTAACTGGCGTCTTCCAGTCCAGGGCTCTGGAGTGGTGGACAGCTGAAAGGAACAGACGTGGGAATGATGCAGCCTATGGGCTTACATGGGATGAGTTGAAGGAAGATGAAGGAATTCTGCCCACCCCACGAGCTCCAGAAGCTGGAGAATGAGTTTTGGCACATCAAGCAGGATGGTGGTGATAACGCCGGTCTAACTGCCCTCTTCAAACAGCTGAGTATCATTTGTCCAAGCCAGGTGGCAACACCTGAGATGACGATCAAGAAATACATTCGTGCTCTACCGGACTGTGTTGCTGACTTCGTGCAAGCCGCGAAGACAACAACAATCGAGGAGACCTACCTACTCGCTGCTGAGATTAATGACAAGCGAGTTCTCGCTAGGTACTTCAAGAACACTCTGAAGAATCTTCATCAAGCAACCACCGCTCCCACCGCTGAAACCGCCACCGCACCGCAAGCTTCAACGTCCTCCCGCCGCAAGAGAAAGAACGCCAACAAGAATTGCGCTGTCACAGCCGCCGCTCCACTCCAAGCAATCCCTGCTCAACCGCAACCTCAGAACCGCCAAGTAGCGGCACCGGTGACCAATGCACCACCGGCCAAGCGTGCTTATACTGGTCCACACCCGGTCTGCCCTACCTGTACCTATCATCATCCCGTGGGGATTGCATGCAGGTTTTGTGTTCACTGCAACATGTACGTCCACTTTACTGCCAATTGCCGTACTGGTCCTCGCCAAGCTCAAGCCCCGGTTCAAGCTCCTGCACCACAAGCTCTCCTTCCTGCTCCCCAGGGCCAACAAGCAGCTCCTTGTCACACCCCAACCGATGGCGGAAACATCGGGGCATGGCACTGAGCGAAACAGATTGTCCGTGAGTATCCATAACAACTATTACCAGATATTTAAACGTGATGTCCCATACCATAACATATCCAAATAAAACAGTTATTACAAATAATTGTCTCAAAAACAAACACTGTTCCGACAACTCAGATTTAAGCGTGACATACCTAGACCCCTAGCTCGATTCACCAAAGCATAACATTCCTAGCATCTTAAGCACCTGCCACATACGTTACAATAAAGTCAATACACATAGTGTAAAGGTGAGCATACAAGTTTGATAGTATAATAGAGTTTGAAATCGTTTACGCATAACCAGCATGTAACATGTAGTAAAGTGAAGGCTGGTAGGTTATCGGCAAAGAAATACGCACAGACGTGACTGCGAGTTGTAGAATGCGCAACACATATCCCCACTGGGACATGTGAAGTAAAGCCCTTAACAACCCCTGTCCACGACAGGTGCTGAGTCCGAACTATAGTACATCGTTGCTAAGGTGTCAGGCAACAATCACTGGGTTAACATAACATACAAGCATTCATCGAATAACACGTAGCATGCAATAACGGTCAGCGTATAAATAGTGTTTGCATTTGTGTGTTGATTGTGGTTTGAATAAGTAACGTACGTAACACCCAAAAGTGCGTAAAGCAATAAGGGTTCGAGTATACTCACAGATAGCGTTTAACAAGTAAACACTCTCTTGGATTGATGGGAGCGTTGAGAGATTAGCCTGAACAGTTAACGATAGTATAAGCGAAGAACCGCGCGATAAACGGTGCAGAGTGGTCAAGCGTCGAGTGGTAATCCTATCGGATGAAAATCCGGTCGGATGGTCATTCGATCGGATGTCAATCGGTTCGGATGGTCCTCCAATCGGATGGCCATTCGGTCGGATTGACATTCGTTTGGGAAGGATGTGTTTGTGTATGATGGCTTTGAAGTTTTCGTTGTAGCATTTTGAAAACAGAGAAGTATCTCTACCTTTCAGGTCGTCGATTGAACGGTCGTTCAATCGGATAGCGATCCGATTGGCGACATTTCTAGTGAGAAAAAGTTCACAGCAGGATGGTCATTCGTTCGGATGGCAATCCGTCAGAACTGTTGATCTTTGAAAATTATGAAAATGGTTAAGTGTTGAAGTTCCAAATATCAACCGATCGGATTGCCGTTCGATCGGATGGCAATCCGATCGGACGGCAATCCGTTCGACATTTAATTCATTTGAAAATTTGGAAATTGTTAAGTGTTGGACCTCAAGTGCAATCCGGTCGGATTGTCGTGCGATCGGATGGCAATCCGATTGGACGGCAATCCGTCCCAATGGTCTGATCGTCTTGAACTTGATTACTTTGAAAAGTTGGCTGTTTGCTCGAGACGGTATGGCAATGTACTAAACAACGGAACCTCGTCAAGTCCCAAGTCGTCCGATCGAACAGGAATCACCCAAATCCGATCAGTTTACTGGTTCGTGACGGTTGTTCATGTTTAACCTGAAATCGGTTGTATCTTCGATAGAAACCAGATCACAGACCGATGCTTCACTAAGAAATAAGTAGAAGACCTGAACGAGCTCCGATTCTATCGGTTTTGAGTGCATTGAGTGTAAAAGAATTGAAAGAAAGTTGGAAAAGTTTCTTTCAATCCTTTTAACGTTGAAAATGTTTAGATCTAGTCGAAATCGTTGTTTAATCATGTGGAAATCCTTCAGATCTGAGTTGTTCTCGGTGGAATGAGGTTAAAACTTGAAGTTCATAAGAACTCCATGATGACATCACCCTAGAACACCTCAAATCCACTGATTTCACAGTTAAAAGTTAAGATTCAAAGGTAAAAATGATGAAGAAGTGTGTGTAGATCATAGAAGTACAAGATTTGAATTGAAAACTTACAAGAATCGCGAGAAATCAAGAGAAAGAAGGTCTTGAGCGTGCTGGTCGAATGAGGGAGAGCTGTCACATCACTTATGATGTGACAGGGGGTATTTATAGGTTGCCAAAAATGGAAAGTGGAGTGCAAGTGTCGGAAGGCTCACCGATCGGATGGCACTTCGATCGAATGGCAATCCGATCGGACGACCATTCGATCGATTGGCCATTCGATCGAGGTGGTCCGACGAGTTGAGTTTCAGCATTTCATTTCGCGTGTTGAGCGTTGCGATGCGTTTAAGCGAGTTTCGATTAAGTGATGCGATAGATTAATAGTAACCACACAAATACTATATCTAATATACAATCATCAACTTATTTAGGATGATTATAGCTTGCGTTTAGTGTTTGCGATTAGATTGCTTTGCGATAGAGTTGCGATTGCGCTTCGATTAATCACCACAAACTTAAAACATAAGGTAAACATGCACAAATAACACATAAACAACACACACACGTAAAACAATATCCAGAACGCATAATTCGAGTTGAGAATGCGATTAGCGATAAAGCGATAAAACATGCGATAAACATTGATTAAACCTCGATTATTAATGGATACTCCACATAATACAACTAAAGCAAATAAATAAAGGATTCGATTGCCAGTCAATGAAGTAAAGTCAACAATTAAGTAAGGAGTGACATATCGCAATTATCAATCTTTTCTTCCTTTGACTTTCGTAACACGGGGTGTTACAGCCTCCCCCTTCTTAAGGGAATTTCGTCCCGAAATTAGGCCTTAGCTGTAACAAACAACTGCTGGTACTTCGCCTTCATGTCACTTTCGAGTTCCCAGGTGACTGCACCTCGTTTGCCTTCCTAGCAAACTTTCACAATGGGAATGCGTGAGCGCCTGAGCTTCTTGGTTTCTCGGTCCATGATCTCGACAGGCTTCTCCACGAAGTGTAATGTTTCGTCCACTTGCAGATCCTCAAGTGGAACTTGTAAATCCTGCTCGGCTAGGCATTTTCTGAGGTTCGATACATGGAAAGTCGGGTGGATGTTGCTAAGTTCCTCCGGTAGTTCGAGTCTGTAGGCCACTTTTCCAATCCTTTCCAGAATCTTAAAGGGTCGAACATATCAAGGCGCGAGCTTTCCTTTCTTGCCGAATCTGACCACACCCTTCCAAGGTGATACCTTTAGGAGTACATGATCGCCAATGTCAAATTCAAGGGCCTTGCGTCGTCTATCGGTGTAAGTTTTCTGACGACTCCGAGCTTTCAGCAGATTGTCTCGAATTTGGAGAATCTTGTCAGTCGTTTCTGGCAGCATCTCATGACCGGTTAGTTGCGCATCTCTGATCTCATGCCACACAATCGGCGATCGACATTTTCTTCCGTATAATGCCTCAAATGGTGCCATTTGTGTGCTAGAATGATAACTGTTATTGTACGAGAATTCGACCAAAGGTAAGTGCGCGTCCCAATTACCACTGAAATCTATGACACACGAGCGAAGCATGTCTTCAACAGTACGAATCATTCTTTCAGTCTGACCGTCGGTTTGGGGATGGAATGCGGTACTTAGATTAAGCGTAGTACAAAGAGAAGATTGAAATGTTTCCCAAAGACGTGAGGTAAACCGACCATCGCAGTCACAGATGATGTCACGAGGCGTCCCGTGTCGACAAATGATCTCGTCGGTGTAGATTCAGGCTAATTTTTCTACCTTGAAGCCTTCTCGCATCGGCATGAAATGAGCAGATTTAGTCAAACGGTCAACAATAACCCTGATGCTATCGTGACCTGAGGTTGTACGCGGGAGTTTCGTTATAAAGTCCATTGCTATGCATTCCCATTTCCACATCGGGATCTCGGGTTGCTCAAGCAAGCCAGATGGTCTTTGCTGCTCGGCCTTAACTTTCGAGCAAGTCGGGCACTTCGAAACGTAGATAGCGATTTCCTTCTTCATTCCCGGCTACCAACACCGTTGACGGAGGTCATGGTACATTTTGTCTGCACCAGGATAAATAGAATATTGAGACTTGTGGGCTTCGTCCAGCAGAATTTGACGCAAGTTAGTGCGTTTGGGAATCCAAATTCGGTCCAAATAACGGAATATCCCATTCAATTTATTCACTAACTGTTCACCATTATGGTGGATCCTTTCCTTCTTCAAAGTGCATTTGGTAAAACAAGCATGCTGTGCGTCATGGATGAGAGTTTCGAGATGGTGTTGGGTGTGAACGTTACGAATGCTATGCAAATAGCTTCGTCTGCTGAGGGCGTCGGCAACGACATTTTCTTTGCTAGGATGATAAAGAATCTCACAGTCGTAATCGTTGAGAAGTTCTACCCATCGACGTTGACGCATATTCAGTTCTTTTTGGCTGAGGATGTGTTGTAGGCTCTTATGATCTGTGAAGATCGTACACTTAGTACCATAAAGGTAGTGTCGCCAAATTTTCAACACAAAAACAACTGCACCTAGCTCGAGGCCGTGGGTTGTATAGTTCTTCTCGTGGATCTTGAGCTGACGAGATGCGTAGGCGATAACCTTGTCCCGTTTCATGAGAACACAACCAAGACAAAGGTTCGAGGCATCACAATAGACAATGAAGTCATCGTTTCCGTTGGGTAATGAGAGAATGGGAGCATTGCAGAGCATATGCTTGAGAGTCTGAAAGGCAGTCTCTTGCTCGGTTCCCCAAACAAAAGGCTTGTCTTTATGCGTCAAAGAAGTAAGCGGGACAACAATTTTTGAGAAGTCAACGATGAATCGACGGTAATAGCCCGCCAATCCGAGGAACGAACGAACATCGGATGGTGATTTTGGAGTAACCCAACTCTTAACAGCTTGGACCTTCGCGGGGTCGACGTAAATACCTTGACTATTGACAATGTGACCGAGGAATTGAACCTCCTCCAACCAGAATTCACACTTGGAGAACTTGGCATAGAGTCGATTCCCTTGGAGTAGCTCGAGAACCAAACGTAGATGCTGCGCGTGTTCGGTTTTCGACATTGAATAGATAAGGATATCATCGATGAACACGATTTCGAAGCGGTCAAAAAAAGGTTTACACACGCGATTCATCAAATCCATGAAAACCGCGGGTGCATTGGTTAAACCAAAGGGCATTACGACGAATTCATAATGGCCATATCGAGTTCGGAAAGCGGTTTTCGGTATATCTTCCTCCTGAATATGTAACTGGTGATAACATGAGCGTAAATCGATCTTTGAGAAACATGTAGCACCTTGCAATTGTTCAAACAAATCATTAATTCGAGGCAGGGGATAACGATTCTTGATTGTCAGCTTATTCAACTCCCTATAGTCAATGCACATCCGGAACGACCCATCTTTCTTTTTGACGAAAAGGACTGGTGCGCCCCAAGGAGAGGTGCTAGGGCGAATGAAACCATTATCAAGTAGTTCCTGGAGTTAGGTCGAGAGTTTGCGCATTTCCGACGGAGCGAGGCGATAAGGGGATTTAGCAACAGGGTTGGCTCCAGGAATGAGGTCGATACGAAAATCAATATCATGACTCTGGGGTAAACCAGGTAGATCATCAGGAAATACATTAAGAAATTCGCAAACCACAGGGACATCTTCCACTAACGTCTTTCCTTTCTTTTCCTCCTCCGCTACTACAATGTTTGCCAAGAAAGCTCTGTATTCCTTCCGGAGATACTTGCTTGCTTGGATACACGACATGAGATTGAGACCTTTCGTAGGAGTTTCGCCATACACACAAAGTTGATCACCATTAGCGAGCGAGAAGCAAATCATCTTATCGAAGCAAACGACTTCAACATGATTTTTGCGAAGAAAATCCATGCCTACTATGACATCAAAACTACCAAGCTGCATCGGAATGAGATCGATAGGAAAGATGTGATTGTTGAGTTTGAGAGTACAATCACGAAGAACATAATTGACAGCGACGATTCTTCCAGTGGCAACTTCTACATCGAACGTCGAGGGGAGATGGGCGCACTTACGATTAAGGAGCTTTTCGAATTCAAACGATACAAAACAGTTATCGGCTCCAGAATCAAATAAACACGAAGCATATATACCATTCACAAGGAACGTACCATTAACCACGTTGTTATCTGCTTGGGCCTGGCGGACGTTGATGTTGAAAGTACGTCCACGAGCTGCTGGTTGCTGGTGCTGCTGTTGTTGTTGGGGCTGCTGCTGTTGTGGCTCTTGCTTCACCACTCGATTAGGGCACATGTTTGCGAAGTGGTTGGGATCACCACATGCAAAGCAAGCTCTAGCGTGGATCGTGGGTGCATGAGCCGCTTGATGGCCTTGAGGAGCAGGAAGTAGAGCTTGTTGAGAAGGAGCTTGACCTTGAGTTGGAGCTGGAGCTGGAGTTTGACGTGGACCAGTACGGCAGTTGGCGGTGAAGTGGCCTTACATGTTGCAGATCACACAATATCTGCAAGCAATCCCCACGGGATGATGATAAGTACAAGTAGGGCAAGCCGGGTGAGGACCAGTGTATGCACGCTTAGCCGGCGGTGCATGGGTGTACTTGGCGGTGTTGGGGCTGCGGTTGAGCAGGTACATCTTGAAGAGGAGTGGCAGCTGTGACAGCGCAATTCTTGCTACTGTTGTTGTTGTTGTTGTTCTTTCTCTTGCGGCGGGAGGACTTTGAAGACTGTGGTGCGGCGGCGGTTTCAGCAGTGGGAGCAGCGGTAACTTGATGGAGATTCTTGGAGGCCTTATCAAAGTAGCCAGCTTTGACTCGCTTGTCGTTGATCTCAGCAGCGAGTAAGAAGGTTTCCTCAATAGTTGTCGTCTTCCCAGCTTGAACGAAATCAGCCACGCAATCCGGAAGAGCACGGATATACTTCTTGATGGTGATTTTGGGAGTAGTAACTTGACCTGGACAGATTATGCTCAGCTGCTTAAAGTGAGCAGTTAAACCAGCGTTGTCGCCATCCTTTTGTTTGATGTGCCAAAACTCATCCTCCAACTTTTGAAGCTCGTGGGGAGGGCAGAACTCTTTCATCATGATGTCCTTCAACTCGTCCCACGTTAGCCCATAAGCCGCATCATTTCCACACTTGTTTCTTTCGGCAGTCCACCAGTCCAGAGCCCTGGACTGGAAAACGCTGGTGGGGTTAACAGTGCGGAGATTATCAGGATAGTTGCTTTGGCGCAGGGTGACTTCGATAGAATCAAACCATTGAAACATGGCGGTAGGTCCATCTTCTCCGGTGAATTCTTTGGGTCTGCAGGCTTTGAACTGCTTGAAGCTAAAAGTGGCTTTGGGAGAACCTGTCCGGGACTCTTCAGAAGACTTGCTAGCGTTTTCATTTAGCTCGCTAACAATTTGCGGTATGACTTTCTCCATCTGCTTAGCGATGAGAGCAGCGATACACTTTTCTTCATGATTGCGATGAGCGGAGCGAGAGTTAAACGATCCAAATGACGAAATTATCTGCAACAGACATCGCCATAGGACTCAGACACTGTTTTGATTAAGTCGAGTATAGCCTATTATCTCACCCAAAGCTACTTTATATAAAGCACAGGAACACGTCTACACATAGGCACATATTCACACCGGCACATAAACCACGGAATCACATAAGCACACAACGCACGGAAGCACGGAATTCTGAAGGATCGATTTGACGATCAAGTGAGTCAATTAAAGTCAATACACCACTGTTTGAGTGGCGGAAACAAACAAACAGTGTTGAATCAGAGAGAATTGAGTAGAAAAATAGAGAATATCACTTTAACACACGTTTCTCATTAATATTTCACTTGAAAATCCGGCAGCAGTTCGGTATACAACTTGTGATTCCGTGCCAAATGAGAAACATACAACACCTATTTATATACTTTTGATTCCGCTTGAAATAACAGGTTCAAGTGGAATCACCAATCAAGCGGAATTACATAAAACAATCATAAACTTTAATTTCGTGTGAGTTGAACTTCTGTTTCGTGTGTGACTATTTCGTGTGATGTTGCAATGATGATGTCATATTGTGATGTCACATATATGATGTCATCATCAAGAATCATGACATCATTCTTGTTCAGATACGCAACAAATCCAAGACTCGATATAAGACGAAGTCAACAGACAAATGCACCAACAGTCTCCCCCTTGGATGTTGACGGAGTCTTTAGTACGAGACTTTAGTACGTCAAAACTTCAGTCTTAATCAGTCTTCACACTTTCTCTTCAATCACCAACATCAGCTATTCTTCAGATTCTGAGTCTGGCTCTTTCACTCTTCAAACTCCCTTTTGCTAACAGACTCCCCCTTAAGTTGTTCCGGGATCGTAATCTGATATAGCACTCTCTATCTTTTCAGCATTAGCAGCTTTCATAGATTCAGGACCGTCTCCTGGCTCTCCGTAGCAACAAGATCAGGAACCTGACTTTTACGTCTACAGACACCCCCTTTCGACAAGCTGGGATCACAATCTGGAATTAATTAGCTGCATACCTGCATATACTCTAACCAACAGTAAAATCTGACTTTATGCTTACCACTTGAATTTAAAATGATAAAATTGGTTTCAAATTAATGAGCCATTTAGACATTTCAAAAACATTTCTTATTTTAACAAAACTCTCCAACCCAATGTCGTTCTTCATGTTTAGAACTTAGAATTTTGAAAATCAGCTTTTCAACATCAGTTGTCGAAAATAAAATGAATTAAAATCTTTTTGATTTTTCAAAAATTTAAATAAGATAAAGTAAAATCTTTTTAAATTTTAAAAAAACTTATGCTAAAACACACTAAACTCTTTTTGGATTTTGGGAAATAAACTATATACAGACATATTTTTGTGAGTTTGCGTTAGAGGATCATATCAGTTTAATAAGACATATCAGCTGCACCGTTGATCTAAAAATTTACCACTTAAAGCTTTTAAACAATTCACCCTAGATTATCGATATTGTGATCAACTTAAACTCCTCTAAGATGTTCGTAATGCTTACTGATACGATTAGGGTACATTAGATAGCACTAAAGTCTTATGTGCCCCACGGTCTTAGCATATCCCCTCATCATGCAATACACTGACTCACGTAATGCTTTTAAACTTTCATCAACTGTGATTTGTGCAAAAATAACGCAGAATGTTTAAACATTAACAATCAGGTCGATACTTCCGTATACGCAGAGAAAGCCCAATGTTTAAACAAAATAAGAAATAAAAACAAGTTGAAATTGTTTAGGCTTTAACCACCAGGTCGATACTCCCGTATACGCAGAGGTGATCCAAAGCTTAAACGAAACACCAAAGAAAATAAAGCAGAACGTTTAGGCAATAATATCCAGGTCGATACTCATGTATACGCAGAGGATGTCCAATGCTTAAACAAAATAAAGAAATAAAACAAGTTTAAATCTTTGCAAAATGAAAAACACAGAATCACAATGAATTTTCAGCAAAGTTGTGAAAGCTTACAAACTTAACCGGTTTTATGTCCTAAGACAATCAGCGATTACCGAGCTGGCACACAGTCAAGAAGGACAAAACTATGTACTATGCGTTCGACCGTGTTTCCCACCAGACTTAGGCCTTTTGCTTTATGTTTGTATCATTTTCGCAAAACTACTAGTCTTAGCTGAGCCTATCGACACATCCCTAGTGAGACTGTTTAAAACATTATAAAACTTTACATTTCTCTAGCGTGCACTAATAGTCCACTGATGTACTATCATTTCCACTTTTTCACAACAAAACTCATTTTAATTTTTTCAATGTTTTTGGCTTTTTCAAATTTTCTATTTTTTTTTAATTTTTCTCCCCCTAAAATCAAAATTATATTTCAAATTTTGATTTTCTGGGAAAATTTGAAAAATAAAGCAGTAAACTATACAAACAAAATGACAAACTGATGAGAATTGCCTCAATTCGCCATCCACTTGTCTTAAAAAGTCAGAACTCACCCTAACAACAAACTATTTTCCCATTATGATTTCAAAACACTTAAGTTTGTTTTAATCAAAATGGTTTTTCCGGAAAAATTAGTCTTGTCTGCCATTTGACAAACATGGGGATTAATTCATCACACTATTTTCACCCACTTAAAGGTTTATGACAAAAACAATTTCAATAATCATACCACTTGTAAGATAGTTAAATCAAGTACAACATAATGTCCTTGATTAACCACTTGTAAGTCGAAATATCACTTAACAAACATCATTCACATATGTGATATTTTTAAGAAAGATTCCGATTCCGATTCCTGTTCCACGATTACCAACTTGGGAACTCCGGCAAGTCAGGTTTTTAAGCAAAGAATGCAGGCACCCAAGCCTGACTAGCCTTGGGTGTATCTGCACCTAAGCCTGACTAGCCTTGGGTGTATCTGAGTTATTTTTACTCGGGTTTTGAACATATCTTTTTGATTCATAAAATTCTTTAACCCCTTTTACCTTACCCTCAACCATTTTTCCAAAAATATTTTTCACTTTTCCATTGAACGCCTTTTCGACATCAAATCCTTTTTTTCAGAATAGAATTGATTCGAACTTTCCACTTTACCAACTTTTTGTGTAAAATTTTCAGCCCGCAATGGTGGAAAGTTGATATCATCCATTGGCGGAA
This sequence comes from Helianthus annuus, assembly GCF_002127325.2. NCBI lineage: Eukaryota > Viridiplantae > Streptophyta > Magnoliopsida > Asterales > Asteraceae > Helianthus > Helianthus annuus. The sequence continues at coordinate 110,145,249 of NC_035440.2, forward strand.
CTGAATTTTCTTCTTTTTGCTCAACAGGTGGCTCTTCTGACTTTGACGAGTCAGATTCATTGCCTACACGTGGCTCCTTTGTTTCCGAAGAAACAAATTCATCGCCATCCATTACTGAAACCGTTTGATTATCCAATTTTTCCTTTACTTTCCCTTTTGTCCTCAGATTTGTATCTGATGAGTTCGTTTTACTTGATTTTGCAGTCGAGTGAAGCGATTCATCAGCACTCTTATTAGAACCAACAGGTGTACCCGAGGACAAAATCCTTTCAAGATACTCTCTTGCTTTCTTTCTTTTCTTCCTCAGTCTGTCTCTCTGCCCTTGTGAAAGCTTCACTTTCTGTTCATTCACTTTCGGTTCTTTGGGCTTTTCATCACTTTTGACTGATTTCTTCACCATTCCATGAGATTCAACCCTTGATCTTCTCTTTGATTTCATTGGGCAATTTCTGGCAATGTGACCTTTGATTTGGCATTCATAATATCTTCTTGTCTCAAACCACTGATTCTGGCAGTTAACAGCAATGTGTCCTTCAACACCACAAGTGTAACACACTCTGTTATCGTACCATTCACCACTTTCACACCAAACGCTCAGATCATAACATTGTCTGGCTTTGTGGTAATCAGCACTTCTCCTGAAAGCTGGATTTGGCTTTGAAGCACTGTGGTCAAACCTGCACCACTCATTACCAATTTTCTGTGAGTTTTGATTTTTCAATTTTTGTGGTTTTTTATCACGATTGGATGATTGAATTGATGAGCTTTTATATTTGTTTTGAACATTTTCTAAATTTTTAACTTTTTGTTTCTGTTCCACTTTCTTCTTCAAAGGTTTTTGCGTAGAGCATTCACCCTTTTCAGTCGATTGCAGAACAGTTTCTTGAAATTTTTCTTTTAATTTTAAAAAGATTTTCTTTTTATCATTTTTTTCATTTTCATCATCAGTTTTCTCATCACAATCTGAATTGATCGGTTTTGAACATAATTGATCAATCATTGCTGCAGTGGTCACAAAACCTTTCAATTTCTTCTCAAGCTCATTAATTTGATTTCTTGTACTCTTATCTTCTTTTTCAAGCGGAGAGATTTTTTCAAGCTGAGAAGTAATTGCATTTTCATTTTCCACTATATTCTTTTCAAGAACAGATTTTTCATTTTCTAAAACTTTTATATGTTCTTGAAATTTTGCTTCATTTTGTTTCAGATTTTTGTTTTCCAATTTTATCCAAAGATCTTTGTTTTCTGAAGATTTTATGTTATCTTCAAAAACTTTTTCATTTTCTTTCAAAATTTTGATTTCCAATGTCAAACTCTCCATCTCTTTTAAGAGTTTGACATTGTCTGCTTTAGATTTATCACAGTTTAAGCACTTCTCAGACATCTTTTCAGCTTCAGCTTTCTTCTCAACCTTGATAGCTGAAATTTCGTCAACTTTCTCCTCTACCACTTAAATATTTTCCTCAGATTTGGCTTTTACTTCAACAGTTGCTGCTTTATGATTCTTTTCTCCTGAATCAGACTTCAATTTTCTAATCTTTTGGAACTCAAATTCTTGAGCTTGAATCTTCTCAACGAATTTGCTCAAATTGAAACTATAATATTGACCGCTCTTCTTCCAAGCTACAAATACGTTCCCCACACATCATTTGGTAAAGCATTTGCCAACATGTCAACCCACATCTCATCCATTTTGTTAATGTTCAAATTTCTCATCTCTATATGTAACTTGACATACCTCTAGATCAATTCTTTTGTAGACTCTCCCTTGATACCCTTAAAACTATCAAACTTGTTCTGTGCAATATAAAACTCATAATCCATGTTTCGGTATTAAAAGATTTACAAAGACAGATTTTCAAACGATACGAAAATTCACACAATCTAAAATCAATTCAATCACTTTATCAAACCACTGAATCAGATGAATATCCGATTGAGTGACAAAAATCCGGTGACAACGAATCGAGTGGGAATTCGCTCGGGCGAATATTCGATGCTTGACAAATCACCTGAAACACAGACAAATAGAACTGATTAGGATCGGGTGGTAATCCGTTCAGATTTCCACTCGATTTGTTGCACTTTTAAACTTTTAAACAGACAATTTGATTAAGTTGTGGCCCAAACACTTTATAACAGCCCAATTTCAAACCAAATTCTTTATAGCCCAAAACAAACTTGTAACACTAAGTTGAGCCCAAACTCTACCAAGATGCTTATCGGCCCACTTATCAAAATCAATTAATCACAGCCCAAATTTATCTCAATTCAAAACTTTGACAACAATTTTATCTTTAACTTCTTTATTTAAACAGTGGCCGACACAATCAATTCACAATTCTATTTGACCCTCAAATTGTTTTACTGATATCAATTTAAATGGACTAGACAATCAACACATGCAAACTTAATAGAAGATAGCCGACATTTTTAATTGTTGAAAAAAATATGATTGGGCCTTCATTTGTAAATCACATTACCGTTCAACATGACCGACAACTTTTATGATTCAATTATACTTCGTCAAAACATAGCACCAAATGCAATTAATGATTCTCGTGAAAACCTAATACTGAATTGCAATTAATGATTCACATGCAAAGGCCGATTATACTTAATGCAATTGTGTTTCACAAGATAAGTCTATTGGACCTCAAATTTTTATCGATTAAAGAGTCTAATTAATACGACTGATTCTCTTTTCAATTCAAAATTCGTCACTACCAAATCACATGCGCCACGTGAGAATTCAGAGAATCAAGTAATTGATTGGGCCGTAGACTATATACACGTGACGACTATTGGTTTTTTTTTAAACTGGTTGATGTAAACTGAAACAACTCTTCAAACGAGATACCACTTTCACTTAAAATCAAGTATCATTTTCACGCGGAATAAGTAATTTCAAACGGAATAGCTTGTTTCAAACGAAATCAGGTTGATTTTCAAACGAAATCACCTATTTCAAACGGAATCAGGTGTCATTTTCAAACGGAATCACCTACTTAAGCGGAATCAGATGTATTTTTCAAGCGGAAACAGATCTTTTTCAAGCGGAATCAGGTATAACTCAAGCAGAATCAGTAATTTCGATTGAAATTACCTCAATTTTCAAGCGGAATCAGGTATAACTCAAGCGGAGTCAGTAATTTCGCTTGAAATTACCTCAATTTTCAAGAGGAATCAAACTGTCTCGTTCAAGCGGAATAAGGTTTTCAGTCCATTTTTAGTAGTTTTAGTTCGAATTTTGATCTGATTCTCTCAAGGGTTTGTTAAAACACAGTTTTACACACATTATCAAAAACTCAGTCCATTATGTCCATTAAAATGTTCAGAAGTCCAAGAAAGTGTAGAAAAAATCACTGATTCAAGTGTATTGGCTCACAACTGGCTCTGATACCAATTGAAGGATCGATTTGACGATCAAGTGAGTCAATTAAAGTCAATACACCACTGTTTGAGAGGCGGAAACAAACAAACAGTGTTGAATCAGAGAGAATTGAGTAGAAAAACAGAGAATATCACTTTAACACACGTTTCTCATTAATATTTCACTTGAAAATCCGGCAGCAGTTCGGTATACAACTTGTGATTCCGTGCCAAATGAGAAACATACAACACCTATTTATATACTTCTGATTCCGCTTGAAATAGTCACAAAGAAGTTCAAGTGGAATCACCACTCAAGCGGAATTATATAAAACAATCATAAACTTTAATTTCGTGTGAGTTGAACTTCTGTTTCGTGTGTGACTATTTCATGTGATGTTGCAATGATGATGTCATATTGTGATGTCATATATATGATGTCATCATCAAGAATCATGACATCATTCTTGTTCAGATACGCAACAAATCCAAGACTCGATATAAGACGAAGTCAACAGGCAAATGCACCAACAAATTCACACTATATTTTGCACATATTCACCTACATATATTGCACGTATTCACCTATCACTCAAAGTTCACGCGTTCGGGAATGGCGATTGCGATTAGCGAGTACACAACGAGTAGCATAGCGAGCGAGTAACATAGCATGCAATTTGTTAGCGTATTGAGACAGATGTGCAGTGCGAATTGTGTGTGTCGATCAAAGCGAAAAGCGGAAAGCGTATAAATCACCAAAAAAATCGAAACATATAAACAAGTAAAACCACATAAACACATAAAAGTTCACATAAAACATCAAATATCAGAGTCAGCAGTTGCGGGCTCAGAATCGTAACATATAAAATCAGCGATTGCGAGCTTGAAATCGAAAAATAGGTTGTCTAAGGCTTGATAGATATTGACCACCCAAAGTGGTTCGACTTTTCTCAAGGACTTCAAGTATACGTTTTGGCCTAATAGACTGTGCTCTATCACCGACACACGGTGAATGGCACGCATCCTTTCGGTTATTTACGGAACTCGAATCGTTGGAATCCATCGAGACTTTGGTGAGAGTTTGTAAAATCAATAACAAGGAGCGGAACGAGTCATCAAGATTCGGGTTTCACCCCTAGCTTAACAACTTCATTCCTGTTTGTGCGATAGAATCACAAGATTGAGAGAGAAATGTCCGTCGAAGTACGGATTTCACTCCTGATTCAACGCAAATTCTCTTATTTATAGTAAAAATGCGGGTCGAACAAGCGATCTAATCGAGAGTTTGCGGTTTTAACACCTAATCTCGATCTAATCACTCGTCCATTTTCGAAAATAGTGTAGTGCGACTGCCTTAGGAAAGGCAGTGTGATAGTATAGCATGAGTGCGAGCGAGAATAGCAAGTAGGCTCGTACAAAACTCCTACTAGGTATGTACAAGTCGGACTGTTGGTACTTAAACTATAGACTAGGTCGTTTCTACGACATCGACCCGGACTAGGTCGAGTCTTGCCTAATTCCCTATAGTTATGGCTCTGATACCAATCTGTCACACCCCAACCGATGGCGGAAACATCGGGGCATGGCACTGAGCGAAACAGATTGTCCATGAGTATCCATAACAACTGTTAATTACCAGATATTTAAACGTCATGTCCCATACCATAACATATCCAAATAAAACAGTTATTACAAATAATTGTCTCAAAAACAAACACTGTTCCGACAACTCAGATTTAAGCGTGACATAACTAGACCCCTAGCTCGATTCACCAAAGCACAACATTCCTAACATCTTAAGCACCTGCCACATACGTTAAAATAAAGTCAATACACAAAGTGTAAAGGTGAGCATACAAGTTTGATAGTATAATAGAGTTCGAAATCGTTTACGCATAACCAGCATGTAACATGTAGTAAAGTGAAGGCTAGTAGGTTATCAACAGAGAAATATGCACAGACGTGACTGCGAGTTGTAGAATGCGCAACACATATCCCCACTGGGACACGTGAAGTAAAGCCCTTAACAACCCCTGTCCACGACATGTGCTGAGTCCAAACTATAGTAATATCGTTGCTAAGGTGTCAGGCAACAATCACTGTGTTAACATAACATACAAGCATTCATCGAATAACACGTAGCATGCAATAACGGTCAGCGTATAAATAGTGTTTGCATTGTATGTTGATTGTGAGTTGAATAAGTAATGTATGTAACACCCAAAAGTGCGTAAAGCAAAAAGGGTTCGAGTATACTCACAGATAGCGTTTAATAAGTAAACACTCTCTTGGATTGAAGGGAGCGCTGAGAGATTAGCCTGAACAGTTATCGATAGCATAAGAAAAGAACGGCGCGATAAACGGTGCAGAGTGGTCAAGTGTCGAGTGGTAATCCGATCGGATGACAATCCGATCGGATGGTCAAGTGAAAAGTTTGTTGTTTGCTCGAGACGGTATGACAACGTACTAAACAACGGAACCTCGTCAAGTCCCAAGTCGTCCGATCGAACAGGAATCACCCAAATCCGATCAGTTTACTGGTTCGTGACGGTTGTTCATGTTTAACCCGAAATCAGTTGTCTCTTCGATAGAAACCAGATCTCAGACGAATGCTTCACTAAGAAATGAGTAGATGACCTGAACGAGCTCCGATTCTATCGGTTTGAGTGCATTGAGTGTAAAAGAGTTGAAAGAAAGTTGGAAAAGTTTCTTTCAATCCTTTTAACTTTGAAAATGTTTAGATCTAGTCGAAATCGTTGTTTAATCATGTGGAAATCCTTCAGATCTAAGTTGTTCTTGGTGGAATGAGGTCAAAACTTGAAGTTCATAAGAACTCCATGATGACATCACCCTAGAACACCTCAAATCCACTGATTTCATGGTCAAAAGATAAGAATCAAAGGTGAAAATGATGAAGAAGTGTGTGTAGATCATAGAAGTAAAAGATGTGAGTTGAAAACTTACAAGAATTGCGAGAAATCGAGAGAAAGAAGGTCTTGAGAGTGCTGGTCGAATGAGGGAGAACTGTCACATCACTTGTGATTTGACAGGGGGTATTTATAGGTTGCCAAAAAGGGAAAGCGGAGTGCAAGTGTCGGATGGCTCACCGATCGGATGGCACTTCGATCGGATGGCAATCCGATCGGACGACCATTCTTTCGACTGGCCATTCGACGCAATCCGATCGGACGGCCATCCGATCGATTAGCCATTCGATCGAGGTGGTCTGACGAGTTGAGTTTCGGCGTTTAGTTTCGCGTGTTGAACGTTGCGATGCGTTTAAGCGAGTTTCGATTAAGCGATGCGATATATTAATAATAACCACACAAATACTATATCTAATATACAATCATCAAGTTATTTAGGATGATTATAGCTTGCGTTTAGTGTTTGCGATTAGATTGCGTTGCAATAGAGTTGCGATTGCGTTTCGATTAATCACCACAAACATAAAACAAAAGGTAAACATGCACAAATAACACATAAACAGCACACACACGTAAAACAATATCCAGAACGCATAATTCGAGTTGAGAATGCGATGCGATTAGCGATAAAACGATAAAACATGCGATAAACATCGATTAAACCTCGATTATTAATAGACACTCCACATAATACAACTAAAGCAAATAAATAAAGGATTCGATTACAAGTCAATGAAGTAAAGTCAACAGTTAAGCAAGGAGTGACAGATCGTAATTAGCAATCTTTTCTTCCTTTGACTTTGACTTTGACTTTGACTTTGACTTTGACTTTGACTTTGACTTTCGTAACACGGGGTATTACACTCCTGCACCCGCTGTTCACGCTAGAGCCTGCTTTGCATGTGGAGATCCCAACTACTTTGCAAACATGTGCCCCAACAGAGTGGTGAAGCAAGAGCCACAGCTGCAGCCGCAACAACATCAACAGCAGCAGCCTCAGCAGCAGTAGCAGCCAGCAGCCCGCGGACGTGCCTTCAACATCAACGCCCTCCAGGCTCAAGCAGATAACAATGTGGTTAATGGTACGTTCCTCGTTAAGGGTATATATGCTTCGTATTTATTTGATACTAGAGCCGATAACTGTTTTGTGTCGTTAGAATTCGAAAAGCTCCTTGTTGGTGCATCCGTCTGTCGACTTCGTCTAGTATCGAGTCTTGTATGTTTGTAGATAGATCAGGCACGGTGTACGAGAAATATGTCAAATATGGGTTAGAAGGTAATTTCGCACGAAATTGCAACTTGGTAATTCCATACGAAATTACTTGGTAATTTCACACGAAATTATAATTTCGTGTGAAACCTAATTTCGTTTGGGTATTCCATGCGAAATTAGCTCTCCTATAAATACCCATTGCGTCTTGTCATTTGTAACTTTCTGGCTTGACTACCGAACTGCTGCCGAAGTGTCAACTCGCTGTAAATCGTTGTCAAATCAATCAAAAGATAGTTTAAAGTGAATATCTAGCTGAATTGACTTGATACGTTTGTTTCCGCCTCTCGTATCAAGCAAAAACTCTTCTGATTGACTCGTTCAGGTCAGAAAACGATCCTTCAAGTGGTATCAGAGCTCAGGAGGAAGAGTTCATACCAATTCAGCTGCAAATTCTGATTTCTACACCTTCTTTTTCACAATTAACAAGTTTTCATGGACAAAATGCTTTGAATTTCACACATTATACCCGCAATAGTTTTTATCAAACCCTTAAAAGTTTCAGATCTTAAATCGGCTTAAAACTTGATCAATTTGACAAAATTCAGCTCGAGATGATGACATCAGCATAATTTAGCACGAAATTAGGGTTTAATTTCGCATGAAATAGCTTAATTTCGCACCAGATTGTAATTTCGTTTGAGAGGTTCACACGAAATTAGTCATTTCGCATCAATTTGAAATTTCGTTTGAGTATTTCACACGAAATTACCTATTTCGTTTGAAAGGGTGTAATTTCGTACGGAAACAGTAATTTCGCATCAGATTGGTATTTCGCTTGAACGGGTTATTTCGTTTGAAAAGGATATTTCGCACAAAGGGTATTTCGTTTGAAAGTTAATTTCATTTGAACTGACTGTTTGTGAAAATTTTAAAAATCTAAACATGGAAGAGGAATTTTATAACGCCTTTGCAACTCCGATCAGTATTGTCCAAAACACAATGTTGGAAAATGAAACGGGCACCATGCAAAAACCGCCAAAGCTCATGAATATCGAGGAGTATAAGGGATGGGAAGAACGATTTGAGAATTGGGTTCAAGCAAATTACTTGGATGCTTGGGAATGTGTTGAAACTAAATATGTTAGACCCATGACTGATGATGAGGAGATTATAGCAATTAAAGATTTAAGTGCAGAAGAGAAAAAGAAATACAAAGATGAGAAAATGATGACGAGTTTATTACATCAAGCTGTTAAGGAAGATATCTTGGTTTTATTGCAACACAATGGAACTGCATACTCTATCTGGAAAGCTTTAAAATCGAAGTTTGTTGGAAGTAAAGAAATGATCAAGAACAAGAAATCACTTTTGAAAAAGGAATTCGATTTATTTCGTGGGTTGAGAACTGAGAGTACCAAGCAGATCATTGAAAGATACTGCAATTTGTTAGTGAACATGAAGAGAGTAAGCATCACAAAAGATAATGAAGAGTTGATTGAGAAGTTGGCTGATGCGTTGCCACATGAAACTTGGGGCACATATTTGATGATGTTGAGAAATAAGAAAGATTTTAGCAATTTGACATTGAGTAAGTTCATTGAAAAGCTTGAAGCTCAAGAAATGGAACAAAGGAAGATTTCAAGAATGAAGGATTTTGATAGTGAACAAGATATTGGGCTGTATTACAAAGCAGGGTTGAATGATAAAACCAACGTGTCACCAAAGGTTGAGACTGCATTCAATGCAAAGAGTTCATCAGGAGGGTCATCTAAAGGATCAAACAGCAAAACAAGTTTTTCTTCGTATCCGTCATTTGATCCAAACTTGTCAGCAACCAAGAATGGCAAGAAGTTACAATGCAACATTGTATTGAATCATGAGAATGATCAGGATTATTCAGAAGAAGTTGCAAAAAGTCACATGTCTTTGTTGGGAATTGTTTTAGAGTATTATGGGAGTCTAGTGGCAGGAAGGATCGGGAATCCAATGCTGACAAAAGAGGATTACGATCGGATTGATGCTGAAGAAATGGAGCTGATGGATATAAAGTGGTGTTTGGCAAGTGTGTTGAGGAGAGCCGAAAAGTTTAAACAAATTACGGGAAGAGATGATTTCCGTGATGCAAATGTTTCTACTTTAAGATTTGATAAATCTAAAGTTACTTGTTTTCATTGCAGGGAAAAAGGACACTTCAAGAGAGAGTGCACAAATCGCGAAGCAAGTGGAGCTCAAAATCCATTCAACAACAATGATTATTATCGGAAAGTAATTTATCATCAAGTTGCTCAACAATCATATCAACAACAACCACAAACTGCTCATGCCAGAAAGGAAATTGAAGAATCATCAAAGAGAGCTTGTTTGGTCAATCAAGAAGATCAAAAATCATCAAAAGGATTCAGTTGGGACAAATATGTTTCAGCTGATGGTAAAGCATGTCTGATAGGTCAAGATGATGAAAAATTACCAGAAGGGTTTAGCTGGGAAAATTTCAATTGGGATGACTATGATCCTAACAAAACTTCAAATCACAAAGCTTTTGTTGCTCGAGTTGCCAAAGATAGTGATAATGATGATAATTATTATGCAAGAAGAATGGAAGAGCACTTGAGAATGATGGAGGAGAGTGACAGTGATGATGAAAAAGCTAAAAAGAAAAAGAAGAAAATTAAAACACCAGTCAACAGTGATGATGAAGAAGTTCCTGTAATAAAGTGAAAGATAAAAGAAGTTCCAGCTTTTAAAGTTGATGCAGAAGCTGATGCACAGAAGATTCCGGTGAAATGTGAAAATTGTGAAGCAGTAAAAAAGCAAAACAGTACTTTGATTCACAACTTGAACAGATTGAAAGAGTCTTATGACGTTCTGAACAAATCAATGAATCTGTACAATCAAACAAGTAGTGAACAAGCAACAGCCATGAAAACACTTCAAGGAGCTTTCATGACAAAGCAGAGAGTTGTCAACAACTACATTGAGAAGTGTGTTATTCTGGAACAAAAATTGGAAACTCAAATGATTGAAACAGAAAGAGTTAATAGGTTGTTAAAAAGTTACTCATGTACTTCTTATGTTATTGACAGGATTTATCCAACTGTTGAAGGCATGAAGGCTTTTGAAGAAGACACTGTAGGATCGTTTTGTGACCCAAACAAGTCATTCAGAAGAGAGTCTTATCTATACGAAAGGCGGAAACAGACGTATAGACTATGAAACAGCTTGAATATCACTTTAAACGTCTTGTATATTGATTTGATAACGATTACATGCAGTAGACAGACCGGCAGCACTTCGGTACACAAATCTGATTCTGTTCCAAATGACAACACCACTAGGGTATTTATAGTGGAGTCTTCACAATCTTCAGTCTTTATCAGTCTTTGGGCTTCCAGAATCTCGATCTGGTTCTTGTCTCACTCTAACTCTTTCTTCAGCTAATCTCGCCCTCGGATGATGCTCTATCAATCTCTGGCATCTTCCGGATCAAATTCCTAGCTCTTTCCTCTTCAGACTCTCTCTTTCTAACAGACTCCCCTTCAACTTGTGCTGGGATCGTAATCTGGCTTTCACAAGATCAGGATTGCAACCTTGCTTTCTAAAATCACAGAGTCCTCAGGTATCGGAACCTGGCTCTTTATCACTCATAATCAGGCTATCCTGCGCATCCTCTTCCTCAAAGTAAAATTTCACAAATTTATAATTTTGATAAAATTTAATCTTTATCTATCACTTGTAGACACATACTTTCCATGATTTGATCATTTAAAATTTCTGATGACCACTTGTAAGAAAACTTTTAAACACACTCTCCCAAACCAGCTGTCGTCATGTTTAGCACTCGGAATTTTGAAAATCAGCTCTTCAACATCAGTTGTTGAAAATCTTTTTGGATTTTTTCAAAATTTATGCTAAAACACAATGAAAATCTTTTTGGATTTTTGAATGAAATGAAATGAAATGCAGTAAAGAAATATATACAGACAATGTTTTTGTGAGTTCGTGTAAGAGGATCATATCAGTTTTTGAGACCAATCACTAGCACCGTTAAGCTTTAAACATTTTCAGTTCTAAACAGTTCACATAGATTGACGATATTGATGTCCACTTAAACTCAATCTAAAAACTTTCGAAATGCTTATCGATACGTTAAGGTATATTAATTTTGCACTAAATTCTTATGGACCCCACGATCTCAGCATATCCCCTCATCATGCAATACACTGACTCAAGTAATGCCTTTAAACTTTCATCAACCGTGATATGTGCGAAAATAAAGCAGAATGTTTAAACATTAACAATCAGGTCGATACTTTCGTATATGCAGAGAAAGTCCAATGTTTAAACAAAATAAGAAAATAAAAATAAGTTGAAGTTGTTTAGGCTTTAACCACCAGGTCGATACTTCCGTATATGCAGAGGTGATCCAAAGCTTAAACGAAACACCAAGAAAATAAAGCAGAACGTTTAGGCAATAACATCCAGGTCGATACTCACGTATACGCAGAGGATATCCAATGCTTAAACAAAATAAAGAAATAAAACAAGTTTAAATCTTTGCAAAAAAAAAAAAATGCACAATCACAGCGACCTTTTTAGCAAAGTTGTGAAAGTTCACAAACTTAACCTGTTTTATGTCTTTAGACAATCAGCGATTACCGAGCAGGTACACAGTCAAGAAGGACAAAACTAAGTACTATGCTTTCAACCGTGTTTCCTACTAGAATTAGGCTTTTTGCTTTATGTATGTATCGTTATCGCAAATCTACTAATCTAGCTGAGCCTATCGTCACATCTTTAGTGAGACCGTTTATCACATTTTGACTTTACATTTCTTTAGCATACTGTGACAGTCCACTGATGTACTATCATTTCCTCTTTTGCATAACAAAACTCGTTTTTGATTTTATCATGTTTTTGGATTTTTCAAATTCCCTAAAATTCAAAACCATTTAAAACTTGAAAACAAACTATACAAGTAAAGTGACAACTGATATCAAATCACTTCAATTCGCCATCCATTTGGCAAAAACAATCAGAACTCCCCCTTACAACAAACTATTTTCCCATTGATTTCAAAACACTTAAGTTTGTTTTAATCAAATAGTTTTTTCTGGAAAATAAGTTTTGTTGATTTTATCACTTGTAAAGTTGGGGTTAATTCATCACATTGCTCGTTCAACCACTAGTAAAGATTATCAGATTTAAAAACTATCAACAAGTATCACTTGTAGAAAATCAAGTACAACTTAATGTGCCTGATTTACCACTTGTAGGTTTGAAATATCACAGTTACCAACCTGTGAGTTTCTCAAGAAAGATGCCGATTCCTACTCCCCAATTACCAACCTGGGAGTTCCGGCAAGTTAGGATTTTAGTTTGGAAATACCTTCCCCCAAGCCTGACCAGCCTTGGGAAATTCTGGGACACACAAATCCCACCAACATTTTGATTTGTAAAACTCTTTTGCCCCTTTTACTTTTCTATCAACCATCTTACCGAAAATATGTTTGACTTTCCCGTTGAAAGCCTTTTCAGCATCAAATTCTCCCTTATCAGCGAAGAATTGATTTGAGATCTCAACCTTACCAACTTTCGACTTCATATTTTCCTTTGATAATGGAGGAAAATTTTCATCGTTCACCTCTGGAACGGAATTCACATCCTTTTTCTCAACCAAAAACTCCTCTGATTTTATGGAATCAGATTCATTGTCAGAACTACTCTCAGATTTAACAACCCATTTTTGCTTGTTCATATCACCTTTTCTTTTGTAAAAATGTTTTGAACTTTCACCTTTTTCAGAAATAGAATTTTCAAACATTTTACCATTTTTCAAAGTTTGTTTTGTCTTATCAACTAATTTCCTTCTCAATTCAGAGTTAGAAGAAACTCCCTGTTCTTTGTAGTTGGACTTTGGACAATTCCAAGCAATATGCCCAATTTCTTGGCATTTGAAACAGGTTCTTCTGTCAGCTCTTGGAGCAAACTTTCTCACATTCTTCTTTATCTCAGCATGAAACTCTTTGTTTGATTGTTTCCATAAAGGTTTCTTCTGTTCCTCTTCAGCACTTCCTCCTGCAACAAATTTAGTATTTGATTTATAAGTATTCTGATTTTTATAATTTTCTGGAGGAATAAACCCTAAACCTTTCTTTTTGAAATTACTGTTATGGTTTGATCTCTGTTGAAAACCATAACCAGAACCGTAACCTTTTTTCTTGTTCATTCTCTGTTGAACTCTTGAAGTGTATTTTTTAGGTTTTTCAGAAAGATTTAAATCTTTTATTTCAGAAACATTAATTTCTGTTAATTTGAAAACCTGTTTGATCTTTTCAGTTTTAACACTTCTTATTGGGAATTCTTCATCAGAAAATAATTTGTCTGAATTATTCAAAGTATATGCAACTTTAAATGTTTCATCATCCAAATTATTTTTCGATAAAAAAAATTCTTTACTGTAAACCCTTTTAACTGACAAACTCGGACTCTTTTCTGATGAACTCGGACTTTCAGATTTAAACTCCGACTTTAACTCTTCATCCATATCTAACACCTGATCGACCACTTTCTTTAATAATTCAGACTCATGATCAGTGTCAGACGCTGTGAATGTAACATCAATATTTTCTGGTAACTCATCAATGGTTACAGACTTTAACTTGATGTTTAGAGCCTTGTCTACTCATTCATCATTTGGTTTTCTGGGAGAATAACTTTCAAAGATCGGGGGCGGACATCTGTTATACTTGACACTTGGTTTCTTACCAGTATCAGTATCTTCAGTCTTTTCCTTCTTGAAAGCCTCAAGACCTGCAACTGTAGGATAAACACGATCAATCAAATAATCACAAGTAGTATAACTCAACAGTAATCGTTTAATCCTTTCACTCTCAATCTTCTCAAGTTCTAACTCCTTGATGACGCTCTGCTTTGTCATTAATGTTGCGCTCATTTTTTCCATTGCTTTTTCAATTTCTGTATTCGTCTTTTTCAGACCATCAACTGTTCTGTTCAGTACATCATATGACTCTTCACATACTTCACATCAGACAGTAAATCTTCTTTTATCTTCTCTAATTCATCAATCCTCTTGTCTTTCTCCTCACAAACTTTGCAAGGTTCTAAACACTTCAAACACAGTTTTTCAATTTCAACCTCTTTTTCAATTATCTTCTCAACGTCAACGATTTTCTCCACTTTGACAAGTTTCTCAACTTCGACTATCTTTTCAACTTCTTTCACTACTTCAACAATCTTTTCTACTTCGAAGATTTTCTCTATTACTTTCTCAGTTGCTAGTTCAACGTTTGCTTCTCCAGTTTTTGTCTTTGCCTTTTCATCAGCTAGCATTTTTGCTGCTTCTAGCTCCCTCTTCAATTTGGCAATCTTTTTCTGATTCAGCATCTCAACTTTATCTGCAAAAAAGAAATTAAAACTGTCAGGATCTATGCCTTTTCTTGCTTTGTTAAGATGTTCTTCCTCATCATCAGTATCAACATCACTCCCTAGATCTGGAAAAATTGAGATTCTTTTCTGACTAGTCTCATTTTCACCCAGAATTTTAGCAACCAGAGCTGTTCCAGGTATGTATTTGTCCCAACTAAATCCCTCGGCAACTTTTTCATCATCTTGATGGATAATTAAAGCTTTCTTCTTTCCATCGTCAATGGCACGAGATGATGATTGTTGTTGCTCAATCTGATGAAAAATTGATTTCTGATAATAATTGTTCTTATCTTGATTCCCAGTTGCTTCTTGGTTTTTACACTCTCGTTTAAAATGACCTTTTCCTTTGCAACGAAAACAAGTCACTTTTGATTTGTCAAATCCTAAAGCAGAATTTGCCAGATCACGAAAACCATCTCTGCCAGTGATTTGTTGAAATTTTTCAGCTCTCCTACAAGCACTAGCTAAACACCACTTGACATCCATCAACTCAAGTTCCTCTGCATCAATTTGGTCATAATATTCTTTTGTAAGCATCGGATTTCCAATTTTGTCGGCAATCAAATTTTTGTATGATTCCAACATAGCAACGAGTGATGCCATGTGTTGCTTAGCAATTTCAGGAGACAAGTTGTGACCATTTTGAATGTTTAAAGTAACATTGCACTGCAGATTTGTAGGATTCTACTGTTGAGGACTGACTGGATGTTGTGCTGTTTGGATCAAAACTTGAAAATGATGAAGAATATCCACCACTTTGAGTTGTAGTGCTAACATTTGGACTTGAAGAACCATCAGCACTATAACCAATTTGGATTTTTGGACTGGGACTGGGGGTAGCCTCAAACTTGTTCCCTCGGTAATACAAACTGACATCATGTTTAGCATTTGAATTTGTCATGATAGCCATTTTCTGAATATCCAACTCATGCCAGATTCATATTTTCAGATTCATATTTTCAGATTTTCTCATGTGTTTGATAATCAACAGATAAGTTCCCCATTTCTGCTGTGGCAATGCATCAGCAAGTTTATCAACCCATTCCTCATCATCTTTCTTTATATCTAATATTCCCATTTCCAATACCAGATGACAATATCTATCAATTGTATGCTTTGTTGTTTCATGGTCAAAAGCTGTAAACATATCGAACAATTTCTTCAATAACGCCTTTTTTGTTTTTGATCATATCTGCGCTTCCTTTGAATTTCTGAATCAACGCTTCCCATATTGACCTAGCTGTACCATTATGTTGGAGCAAAACAAAAATATCTTCTTTAATCGCTTGTTGAAGAATACTGATCATCATTTTCTCACTAGTAAATTTCAATTTGTCACTCTCTGAATAATCGCAAATAGCTTTTTCAATCCCACGTTCATTCTTTGGTTTCCCATAATCTTTCAACAATGAACACCATGCATCAAATTTGTAAGCTTGCACCCAGTTCTCAAATCGATTTTGCCAACCTTTAAAATCTTCAATGTACATCAGCTTCGGTAGTTTCTGATGAGTTCCCGTCTCATTCTCACTGTACAATGTTTCCGCAGCTGTAACTGGTGCAACTGGTGTAGCAAATGCATTGTAGAAATCCTCTTCCATGTTTCGAAAAATTGTTTCTCAAAAGTTCAAGTTTCACACGAATACAGAAAATTTGCTAATTTCCCTTGAAAGTGGCAGTGGCTATTTCAAGCGGAATCACTTTTCAAGCGGAATCACTTTTCAAGCGGAATCACCTTTCAAGCGGAATTAGTTGGTTTCTAGCGGAATCAGACCAATTTTCAAGCGGAATTACACCCTGAAGTAGAATTAGGTGTAATTTTCAAGCGAAATAACGATTTCAAGCGAAATCAAGTTGCTGATTTCGTTTGAAATGCTGCTGACGTCACAAGTCCGATATGATTTTCAAGCGGAATTAGGTAAATCTGCAAGTTTTAATTCGAATTAGAGTCCAATACTTTCCAGGATTAGTTAAAACACTGTTTTACTTAATATGTGAGAAAATCAGACCATTTTGACCGTAAAAACTTGTTCAACTTTGAAAAGAAGGTGTAGAAGTCAGAAAATATGGTTGTTTTGGCAAGAACTCTTCTTCCTGAGCTCTGATACCACTTATAGGATCGTTTTGTGACCCAAACAAGTCGTTCAGAAGAGTTCTTATCTATACAAAAGGCGGAAACAGACGTATAGACTTTGAAACAGCTTGAATATCACTTTAAACGTCTTGTATATTGATTTGATAACGATTACATGCAGTAGACAGACCAGCAGGACTTCGGCACACAAATCTGATTCCGTTCCAAATGACAACACAACTAGGGTATTTATAGTGGAGCTGATTCCGCTTGAAGTGGCACTGACCATTTCAAGCGGAATTAGAAATTCTAATTTCCCTTGAAAGTGGCACTGACCATTTCAAGCGAAATTAGAAATTCTAATTTCCCTTGAAAGTGGCAGTGTCCATTTCAAGCGGAATTAACATTGTTAATTTCCCTTGAAAGTGGCAGTGTCAATTTCAAGCGGAATTACCCACTTAAACACAAAACCTAGTTTCTCGTACAATGTGCCCTGATCTAACAATTCTAGTACTGGAATCGATACAAGACGAAGTCGATAGACGTAATGCACCAACAGACACTTCTGAAGGGAAGAAGATAGACACAGAAGAAGAGACATCTGAGAAAAAGAACTCTGAAAAGAAGAAGTATACTAAAGTAAAGAATTCTGGTAAGAAACAGAGTGTTAGTTACAACAAGTGTCCACCCCCGCTTGAAAATGGATATTCTCCACGAACTCCAAATTCAGAAAGAGTCGAAAAGGCAACCAACTTAAAGTGGGAGTCTGAGCCTTCAGTTAATTTGCCAGAAAACATTGCCGTCACGTTTACATCATCTAACACTGATCATGAGTCCGAGTTAATAAAGAAAGTGTTCGATCAGGTGTTGGATAAAGATGAAACAGAGGAGTCAAAGTCGGAGTCAAAATCAGAGTCAAAGTCTGAATTCGACACGTCAAGTTCAAAATTCAAATAGGGCAAAAGAGTTTACAATAAAGAATTCTTGTTATCAAAATCTAATTTGAATGATGAAATATTCAAAGTGTCATATACTTTGAATGATTCTGACAAATTATATTCTGATGAAGAATTTCCAGTAAGAGGTGTTAAACCAGAAATGATAAAAAAAGGTTTTCAAACTAACAGAAATTAATATTTCTGAAATAAAAGATGTAAATCTTACTGATAAACCTAAAAAATACACCTCAAGAGTACAACAAAGAGAAAACAAGAAAAAAGGTTACAGTTCTGGTTCAGGTTATCGAAAGAAACCAAACCATAATGGTAATTTCAAAAAGAAAGGTCTTGGATTTAATCCACCAGAAAATTATCAAAATGAGAAAATTTCTAAAACAAATACAGTATTTGTTTCAGGAGCAAGCTCAGAAGAAGAGGAGAAAAACTCATTCTGGAAGCAATCAAATAGAGAATTCCTTGCAAAGAAGCAAGAAGAAATGAAGAATGAAGATGTTCAGAAGAAAGAGACGAGAACCCGTTTTCAATGCAAAACAGTTGGTCATATTGCCAAGAGTTGTCCCAAGGCAATTCAAACAAAACAGGAAGTGTCTCGTAAACTGAAAGAAAAGATGGTTGAAAATGAACCACCAACCAAACCGTTTATAGTTTTCAAAAACTCAAAATTTGAGGTTGGTGAGTGTTCAAAAAGGTTTTACAAGAGGAAAGCAAATCTTGACAACCAAAAATGGGTTGTTAAGAGATCTGATGATAGTTCTAGCGATGATTCTGATTCATCAAAATCAGAGGAGCTATCTTCTGTCGATGAATCTGATTCCACAAAGCCAGAGGAGCCACAAATTGAATCAAAAGGGGAAAATCAGTTCCTCCAATGGATGATGCAAATTTTCCACCATTGAGGGCTGAAAATTTTAAACAAAAAATTGGCAAAGTTGAGATTTTAAATCAATTCTTTTCTGAAAAGAAAGAATTTGATGTTGAAAAAGCTTTTAACCCCAAAGTGAAACATATTTTTGGAAAAATGATTGATGGAAAAGTCAAAGGGGTAAAAGAATATTATGAGAAGAAGATGAAAGGAAAGAAACCGAGTGTTGGTAGCTCGGAATCTCCCAAGGTCGGTCATGCTTGGGAGAATTTCTTTAACTGAAAAAAAAAACCTGACTTGCCGGAACTCTCAGGTTGGTAATTGGAGAGTAGGAATCGGCATCCTTCTTGAAAAATTCACAGGTTGGTAACTGTGATATTTCGATTTTCAAGTGGTTAATCAGGGACATTAAATTGTACTTGATTTTCTATAAGTGATTGTGTTGATAAAATCTAAAATTGTTAAATTTTTCCAAAATGGTTGAAAAGGGGATTACTTCATAAGATGGTGATAGAACAAAGTGATGATCATAACCCCAACCTACAAGTGGTACAATCAACAAAACTTATTTTCCGGAAAAACCATTTTGATTAAAACAAACTTAAGTGTTTTGAAATCATAATGGGGAAATAGTTTGTTGTAAGGGGAAGTTCTGATTGTTTATGCCAAAAGGAATTGTTGTGAATTGCTTGAAACAGCAGTTGTCACTTTAATTGTACAGTTTGTTTTCAAAATTGTCTTTAAATGATTTTGAATTTTAGGGGGAGTAAGAAATTTCAGAAAATCCAAAAACATTAGAAAATTTGAAACAGTTAAAAACATCGAAAAATGAAAAAGAGTTTGTTGTAAAGAGGAAATGATAGTACATCAGTGGACTATCACAACATGCTAAAGAATTGTAAAGACAAAATGTGATAAATGATCTCACTAAGGATGTGTCAGTAGGTTTTTATACATTCAGTAGATTATTTTCGAGATATAAACATAAAATCATACTTACTTATATCGTGGGGAACATCTCTCGGATATATGGGTAACCCCCGAAATCTTGTATGAAAGATTTTCTATTTCTGACATACTAGGTCTTTGTGCGTTGTGATATCTGGGGTATTATACCAGGACTTCTGATTTTGCGGGAGCAATAGCCTAGTCCTCGTATAATACTTTGCAAAAGCTTTAATCTTAAAGCCAGCCCTCAGTACAAAAAATGATGGAACATTGAAAAATGCTAATCATGTGCTGTTGAAGAAAAGATCCCCAAACGGGACACACCTAAAGTCATCCTCCAACTTTTGAAGCTCGTGGGGAGGGCAGAACTCTTTCATCATGATGTCCTTCAACTCGTCGCACGTTAGCCCGTAAGCTGCATTATTTCCACGCTTGTTTCTTTCGGCAGCCCACCAGTCCAGAGCCCTTGACTGGAAAACCGCCACTACACCGACCCACCCTGGACGGAATCGGGAGCCGCGAACAGCCAAGTGGTACCGGTGATTATTTTGAAAAAATATTGCAGCGGAAATTTCATCAGGACCGTGAGTTAGGAAAAATATTAGAGTTTAGAAAACACCGGATTTTATTTATTAAATAGATGGGATAAATCCATGTTTTACAAAGGTAACTTTAATAAGCGATAAACCCAATTACATAAAACAATATTTCTTAATTTGATTTAATTTATAAAATAAGCCACTTCTTGAAGCCTTTCAGTGCTGTATCCGTCTCTTATTCCAATCTACTGTAATTACCTGAAACGCGTTTTAAAAAGGTTTTGTCAGCAGGAAATACTGTGTGAATTCATTCATTTTTGTACAAAACATATTTGTTATAATTCACAGTATTAAAAGCGATTACAATGTTTCTACATGTCAACCATATACCCACGGTATTTGTCACTCGACCACCCATTGGCTATCTCGTTGTCCAATGGTGTCTGTGACTATGGTCATATCACCCCTTGGCTATCTCGTTGTCCAATGTCCAATGGTGATGGATTAACAAGTAATGTATACAAAACCCCACATACCGGCTGTAATGAAGACTACAAAGAGTTAATCCCTGTAATTATAACTTTGAAAACAAACATGATTTTGAAAGCAAGTTTGGTAAAAAGAGAATGACTCACATTATAAGCATGCGGTATTGAATTAACAAGCTTCATGATTCAGATTCTTCTGAGAATTAGCATCTACTTTGATTGTAAGTGTATGGGGTAGAGTTTAGCCTACTGATAAGCCTGATAACCTAATTTAAACAATAATGCACACGAAACTAGGTAAGTAACTGAATACAACTTTTACGATAAGCTCACGAGATTAAAACCTTCACGACGAATGACAAAGTGCGATACTTAAACATCCAGCGGATTCGCAACGAACGACAGAGTATAGCCCGAGTCCGGGCGACACTCAAACATCCTGTCGGAATCACGACGAATGACAAAGTATAACCCGGGTTTGAGCAACACTTAAACATCCTGTCGGATAGTTTTAATCGATCGGACATTGAATCGTATCAGTGATCTAGCTATTACCCAGTTGTCGCGGTAGCGTTTTGTGCTGTGTGTGTTATGTAGTAAACAGATGATAACTCAACGTACGAATTAAAATTAATCGTCGAAACAATCAAACTGAGCAAGTCCCAGGCCAGGGGCTTTATAGCCCGAATTGGAACCTCCCGCGAGTCGCAGAGGGATCCTCTTCCCCTGTCGTGAGTCGCGGGGCACACCCCTCTAGCCTAGGGTTGCCTCGTGTCTTGCATAGCCCTGGTGAGTCGACGTTTCGTACAATTTAAATTTTGACAACGAATTGTAAAGATAATTATGATTAGAGAATACCCCCCTGAGTTTTAGAGGCCCTGATCCTGATTTCAATTGTTCTGAAAATTTTAGGGTTTGTGCAGGATTACTTAAGGGTCTCAAATAGGGTTTCTTATTTTGCCAAAATAAAATAATAAATAGTAGTTTTGGGTGAATCACAAAAAGGGAATAAAATGGTGAGAAAAGAGAATGGACCCACTTTGTAACTTTAGGGTTCAACTAGAAAGTCTCCTGGTAGAATATTGGGTATAACTTCTGAACTATGAAAAAATATATATAATGCACTCGTGGTAAGTATAGTACCCCTAATTAAACCTTATCCCGATGTCCCGAGACAGAATCCCAACGAACTTAGTCGGGCAGAGCCCTGACATGAGTTATGGGTTCCAGATCAATCGGAAAGGGTAGCGGTGATCGGGAGTTACAATACTTAAAACGGAGCAGGGCTATATTTATTATTATGAGATAAATAGTAAAAGGAAAATAAATATATAAATATATATATATATATATATATATATATATATATAGGATAAGGATCATTACAGAACACTAATTATTGCGAGAACAAAAAGAACAACTCTAAATCACTAAATTTTGGGATTTAAGGTTCATATTTCTTAAATTTTATGTTTCTTAGATTCATATGTGTATTATATAAATAAAAAATCATATATTATACATACATGTAGGTAATTTAGCCTACACATAACCTACATATGTGTAGGTTATTTAAAAACGGAAGATTTTTCATATTTTGTTTTAAATTCTAGTGTGAGAAACAATAAATCTTACATTTATAACATTTTCATTTATTTTTTAGGTTTTTAAGATTGAAAAAATTAGTGATTCATTTTGTTCTGCGTGTTCTCGCAATATTTAGTGTTCTGCATAGAACCTTTCCCTATATATATATTGTGAGAGAGATATGGCGACATATAGTGTGTGCCAGGAGTGGATTTGAGAAATGTTAATTTCTTTATTTATAGGCTTTTTAAAGAGTCTTTGTCATTATTCCTTTCTTTCTTTCCATTTTTAGACACGTAGCCTTATGAATCATACACATCTACCACTTCAATTTCAATTTTGTAGAATTATTCTTTTCACCTGACACGTATACTAGCCTATATTACACCTTTCATGTGGATATTTGAATATTATTTTATTATTATATTTCATACGAAAGTTTTGATTGTTATTATTTTATTTTATAAATTTATATATTATAACTAATTTAGCTGCTTCAGTTATTTGGCGTGTATAACTTTTAAAATATAACGTTTTATAAAATAATAAATATGTCATCAGAACGAGAATATTTTTGTCTACAAATTGAACCAAATTTCCTTAAAAACAGAGTAGGTTCAAATATAGTGTATTTTTATAATTTAATTATTATACGGTTCCTAGGCCCGTTTAGGAACTTCATATTTCTAACGGTCAACTTACCCGTAATCTACCTGTCTAATAATATAAGTTTTTATATACTTTTATTTATTAGAAAGGTCACCCATATACAGGCCAATTAATTAATATAATATTTCAACCAACTATCTAAGATAGTGTTTAAAACTATTTGGGTTGAATATTTATATTAAAAATAAACTAGTTACTAGTTACTAGTGGTTTAATAAATTTAACCAAACCTATAATTCTTATATAAAAATAGGAATGTTACATTCTCCCCACCTTGTTTTAAATCTCGTCCTCGAGATTTGGGTTACAATATTTCTTTTAGACTTATGTCATATTTTAGTCAATAAAAATTATATTAAGGTAGATGACACAGAATTAAAATATCAAATTTTGTGAATACGAGTTGTACAATAAGTAGGATTCAATGGTTCAACTAAATTAGTTCAAGAAATCGATGACAAACGAATGAGATGAAATGATATAATTTCCAAAGTGACTAGGTTCATGCCAAAAGATATATGATCAATAGATATTTAAAATGAATGTGAAGGATTTTTAGAATCAATAAAATTCTTTGTCAAAAGAAAGCTTAGGGGCTGTTTGGTAGCCTCTTAATGACCATTCAGATGCTACCTCTTAATGGTTTAAAACCTCTGAATGAATAAGAGGTAACCTCAAGTCTGAATGGTTAAGAGGTAACATCTGATTGGTAAATCATCACATGTCACATTCTTCTACCTTCTCGTTGGTAAAATTCTTAATGGTTCCATTAAGAGGTAGCCTCTTAATGACCATTCAGAGGCTACCAAACAGCCCCTTACTTTGATTGGCAACTGAGGAAGATTTAGAATCGATAGGTTCAAAATAAAATAAAAGCATGAAAATGATTTGTCAAATATTGAATTATGATATGAGAAAATCAATGTGCTGAGATGAGTGAATTGCAAGGATACACGAAAAGATAATAGAGTTAGTTGTATTATTGTCTTAATACATAATTGCATTAAGACGATTTTAATCAAAATGTTTGATTAAAGATATGTGATATTTTAATTTATTAAATACCTTTTCTTTTTATGTTATCGTAAAGTAAAATAATAATTTAATATAGATAGCTTTAAAATATCAAAACCCGTGGTAATTTCGACAAAATAATGATATATGTTTAAATATCCTAGAAGTCACGATAATCATTTTTAAAATCATGTATGTTTAACTATAAGATTTTACATTAAGATATTTTAAATCATAAAAGTAAAATAATTTATTTTAATATCAAACATACTTAAATATTGCCTTGAGTAAATAACATTTGATATTTTAATATATTAAAATACATATATTATAAAATAATATTTCTATAAGTTTTTAATAGTTGTGGAATATTAATCAAGATGAACAATTATTTATAAAATATCTTGTCCATTACTACTTAGATAGTTATTTTAGATAATTTTATTCGTCCATCTAATTCTTGTATTGTTTTATGAAAATATGTCTTCTCCTTATAGTACAAAGTATATATATTTTTATATACATTAACTAGTCATTATCATGGTTGGATATTGGTTAGTGCTGCCTTGTTTAAGGATGGGTGATCAGTCCATACCTAACTAAGGCTAGGCTACTCAATACTTGTCCCTGACAATAACCCTAATACCTAAAAATAATATTAACACTACTATTATTAATTATTACTAATATTTAACTACCGAAAATAAATAATAATAACTAGTCATAAACTTAAACGAGAGTATTCCTTAAACAAAATTTTATAAAAATATAATTCTTCACCTCAATGATTTAACAAAAATCTTAAATATAGGAATACTGTATTTGTAAATTTACTTATGTAAGTCTCGATATATAATTAATTAAATTTATTTTTTAAAATTTATATAATGTTTTTTTGATCAATGATGATAAAGCAATAAATATTACAAAATGCTTGATTGATGCTGTAAGAACTATTAAGAGATACACGGGAATAGGACATGAATTTGTGTATTATTATCTTAGCACATGATTGTGTTAAGATTGCTTTTATAAAATAAATCAACAAAGCGGATTCAATATAAATAAATAAACAAATAATTAAGCCCGAGATTAGCGCAAGCTTCAGATTTTGTGAAAACGTCACCACAAGGTGATCGTGATCAAAGAAATAATTTAGTGAAGTCGAAGGCTAAGAAAGCATGTTATAGTTCAAGAGAATCGAAGTGCTTGTTGGGATTATTTTGAATTTGAATATGATGGCTTAAAATATCATATGGGACCTTGAATTGAATACGTATTGCGAGCAAGTTAACTGGGTTTGAATAAAACGACAAATTAGAATGAAGCCCTCTTGTGGTCTTCATAAATCAAACGAACCATATGCGCAATGAACAGTGCAGGTGTGGATTTACCAAGAAATGAAACAGATCAATATTCGATATTATGAAAGAAATCCTCATGGTATGATGACCATTAGAAGAAGTAGAAACACGAAAGTCAACTCATTATAGGCAGAAGTCAGAATTGCAATGAAAGGAATATAAGAACTTTATCTGGAATTTCGTGTGATAACCGGTGTGACATTATCATGGAATGTCAAATAAAATGAAATAGGGAATTTGTAAAAGTATATGACTTCTTTTTCAGTAATAATAATTATGACTCTGATTAGACTGTGCACCAATGGTTGTGAAATCTTGTCCCAACGTACCTCAGCGAGATTTAGATCGTTTGTAAGATCATGTGGCAAAGTGCCGCTTTTTGATTAGTAGTTCTTCCACTGACGGAATTAGTATTGGTATCGTCATGCCCAGTTATATTTTCCAGAGGTCTTGCCTTGAAAGTCGTGTGTGATATACTTCAACGTCTGTGGACGTATAATTTGTGTTTTCTTGTATACTAGCACAATTTTACATGCTTCATTCTTGCGTTAATAGTTTATGGTAATGCATTGGAAATTCTTATACTTTTGATGGCGTACCAATCTTAAAGGGTTCCCGTCGTTATTTTTGTCGCATGAGTTACGAGGTAGATGATTTAAACGAAATAATGTTTGATATCGGAATTATAGATATATGTAAGAGATTCCTAATAAAGAAATCTAAAATTTATTATTGACACAGATGTTTGTGCTTTATTCTTAAGTGACATTTGGAATTCCTTATAGATATACATATCTATATAATCATATATTTCACATGCTGTAATATACATACCTTTCATAAGGTTAAATGTATTTAACAGATTCATATTTCCAAAGCAAGTTAGATATCAGCTTATGATACTATTTAGGGAAATCTTGTCACTTGTTTGACAATTTATATACCCTGTCTTACCCGGTTCTCACCGGAGAGGTAATCTCAGTATATCCGGACAAGCTGGAGAGTCTGCTACACCATACCCAGTCTTGCCGGAGAAAATTTTAGATTTTTCCATAAATAGATCTTTCTTAATTCATGATTTGGAAAGTGCATTATGACTTTCAACAAAGATTAAGCAAATTAGTCTTTACATGACGGATCATATTCTAGAACAAAGTATTACCAAATAAATAAGAAATAACAACGTTCTAGTTATTATTCTCAAGGCATACCAAAACCTATCATACTTTATTTACACAAGTACTTATCTTATCTCGAAGCTTATACTAAGGCATTTTCTTAGGTTCAAGTCTAAATACTATCCTAGTGTTACTAGTAAAATTAATATTCAAACCCTTTTGTTTAAGCATAGATGTTATTATGGTTATGATTTTCTTTTGTTTGAAAATGGAGTTTTAGCAATAATGTTATTGTCTCTATTGATTCTATCTAATGAGTATATTTTATTCATGTTTTAATTAAGGGATATTTTATTGAGACAGATAGTATATTTGTAAAACATAATATGTTTTATGATTTATATGACTTCATGTTTTCATATGAATCACCAGTGATATTTTCTCTTATGTTTATTTTTAGAAGATATTTGATTTTGTATCACCAAGAAAATATATGTATATATTTGGAAACAAAAATTTTAATATTTTAAAACTTACATAATATATATATATATATATATATATATATATATATATATATATATATATATATATATATATATAAAATTCTAAATTATTTGGTAATATTTTTTTTAATTTTTTAAACGTACCAATTATTAAATTTATTTCCTAGCTTTATTTACCCTTTTTATAAAAGTAATATACTGAAATAAACTTTTATTTATCGAATATAATATTTTTTTTAAAGAATAGAAAGTTTAAAGAGATGGTTTAATCAAAATATAAACTTTCTGGACTCAGGAGAACAAAATTCATTTTTTTTTCACTTGCCCAAGGAAATCCTTAAATAGATCGCCATTCATATGTGTATTATATTCTTATATGAATTTCATAAATAGGTCAAATCTATTTGTATTATATGATATTTTAAAGTGACTTTAAAAAGTTATAAAATATTTCAAACTTTGTAACATACTTACGTAACTATAAGAATATTGTAGTTATAATATTCTTTGTATTATTAAGGTATAAATACAGGTGGTTATAAATATTGGTTCAAACATACTAATTACCAAAATCAAACCTGTATATTTTATAAAATTTCTTAATATATAGTTTTAGAAAACAATTATTGAAAAATCAATTAATTTAAACGTATACACAATTAGTTATCGTTTTACAATTATTAAAATAGTATCGGTTATACATTTAGGGTTATGTCACGTTTAAAATATATAATCATTATAAAGATAACTATTGTTCGTGATTTACTATACAGTTATATTTATTAAACCAATTATTTCAATAGGCGTCTCAACTTGCTCAATTTATTTAGTAATACATATTCATTGATTAAAAGGTGGTATATTTATTTTATAAAATAAAATATTAAATGTTTGACCCTATGTAATTTATGAAATAAATATAGGGCTATGTTTTATAATATATAACTTACGTTAATATAAATCTATGCTATAAGACTATAGACCATAAAGTGTAATTCTAAAATAGAGAAGTGTCTGCCTAGTTAAATATAATACATCCACCTAGGTAGCCTATTAGTACATTTAATCATATTGGTCATTCATACTGTGAAATTAAAACATAAAATATAAATATTAAAAGTTATCTAGACAGAACGACACATACGTTATTAATTTCCTAACATAAAGTTTAAGTTTAGGTATTTAAAAGAACACCTAAATGGCTTAAATAAGTGGCTCTGATACCACCTTCTGTCACCACCCCCGACCCACCCTGGACGGAATCGAGAGCCGCGAACAACCAAGTGGTACCGCTGATTATTTTGAAAAAATATTGCAGCGGAAATTTCATCAGGACCGTGAGTTAGGAAAAATATTAGAGTTTAGAAAACACCGGATTTTATTTATTAAATAGATGGGATAAATCCATGTTTTATAAAGGTAACTTTAATAAGGGATAAACCCAGTTACATAAAACAATATTTCTTAATTTGATTTAATTAATAAAATAAGCCACTTCTTGAAGCCTTTCAGTGCTGTATCCGTCTCTTATTCCAATCTACTGTAATTACCTGAAACGCGTTTTAAAAAGGTTTTGTCAGCAGGAAATACTGAGTGAGTTCATTCATTTTTGTACAAAACATATTTGTTATAATTCACAGTATTAAGAGCGATTACAATGTTTCTACATGTCAACCATATATCCACGGTATTTGTCACTCGACCACCCATTGGTTATCTCGTTGTCCAATGGTGTCTGTGACTATGGTCATATCACCCCATGGCTATCTCGTTGTCCAATGTCCAATGGTGATGGATTAACAAGTAATGTATACAAAACCCCACATACCGGCTGTAATGAAGACTACAAAGAGTTAATCCCTGTAATTATAACTTTGAAAACAAACATGATTTTGAAAGCAAGTTTGGTAAAAAGAGAATGACTCACATTATAAGCATGCAGTATTGAATTAACAAGCTTTATGATTCAGATTCTTCTGAGAATTAGCATCTACTTTGATTGTAAGTGTATGGGGTAGAGATTGGCCTACTGATAAGCCTGATAACCTAATTTAAACAATAATGCACACGAAACTAGGTAAGTAACTGAATACAACTTTTACGATAAGCTCACGAGATTAAAACCTTCACGACGAATGACAAAGTGCGATACTTAAACATCCAGCGGATTCGCAACGAACGACAGAGTATAGCCCGAGTTCGGGCGACACTCAAACATCCTGTCAGATTCACGACGAATGACAAAGTATAACCCGGGTTTGAGCAGCACTTAAACATCCTGTCGGATAGTTTCAATCGATCAGACATTGAATCGTAGCAGTGATCTAGCTATTACCCAGTTGTCGCGGCAGCGTTTTGTGCTGTGTGTGTTATGTAGTAAACAGATGATAACTCAACGTACGAATTGAAATTTATCGTCGAAACAATCAAACTGAGCAAGTCCCAGGCCAGGGGCTTTATAGCCCGAATTGGAACCTCCCGCGAGTCGCGGAGGGATCCGCTTCCCCCGTCGCGAGTCGCGAGGCATACCCCTCTATCCTAGGGTTGCCTCGTGTCTTGCATAGCCCTGGTGAGTCGACGTTTCGTACAATTTAAATTTTGACAACGAATTGTAAAGATAATTATGATTAGAGAATACCCCCTGAGTTTTAGAGGCCCTGATCCTGATTTCAATTGTTCTAAAAATTTTAGGGTTTGTGCTATGACAACTCGAACTTTAGACTCGTTTTGTGTAACGTTACGTGTCTATACGATATTTTGAATTAATAAATGTTGCATGAACTTTGTGAAAATGTGCAATGTGTTGTGTTATATTGAATGTATGTATGTATTTAACGATCGAACCGTACAAGCTCACATCATTCACACAAGGCCATTGGGCCATATCATTTGATTGGGCTCAAGGACGGCCCAAGGTAGAACCGGCCCCTCTCTTAACCGTGAAAACACTTAGGGGACTTGGCCCTTCTCTCATTTTGTTACAACACATTATCACACACAACCCTAGTTGCTATCTCTCTCTCTCTCGGCTTGTTTGGAACCCGACGGCACACACACACATACTTTGAAGCTTGTGAAACGAATCAATCCTCTACCTTCATCCGGTTAGTGTCAATGAATCTTGTTTGTTTGATTGTCTTGTTGCCATGATGCTATGAGATAACTAGTGTACTCGTATGAGCATTGAATGATTCTCGTTGTGATGATGATCATGTAATTCGGTTTACATATTGTTGATTTAGATGTATATAAATACTAATCGGGTGGTATACAATTGTGGGTGGATCGAATACTTGTCAAATGCAGTTCGGATCATTACCAATTGCATGCTTTTAATCGGTTGTGTAATGGTCTTAATCGGCTAGTGCATGTTAAAGATCGGATGGCAGTAGTTGATAGTTCGGGATTTAGAACACGAAATTAAATTACATGTTCAAATGTTTGAATGTTATTCATGTTAATGGTATTAGGGTTCATAAAGGTTCTTGAAGAAATTGCTATGTTTGATCTGTAATTGGGTAACCGAATTGTAGGAATTATGCTAATTGATGGAATGTTAAATTTGGTAATGGATTAACTATTGTAACTGATTTGCTTGATTAATGGAAGTTGTTAATCAATCGCACAACTAGGCCAAGTCACACAAGCCACACGCACAAGTGGAATGGGCCGGATAAGTGTTTGGGCTGAGTGGGTAATCTGATCGCACATGTCCACTCGCACAACCCAGCCCGGTCGTACAAGCGATATAGTCGCACAAAACATCCAGTCGCACAAAGCTGCCTGTCGCACAAGGTCCCTCGGATCACACAATGGCAGCTGGATCGCACAAGCACACACTGATCGCACAATCATGTGGGCCGTACATGTGTTACTTGTTTAGTTGGGCCGGATGAACTGTTGGGCTGGACGGGTCGCACAACCCCAATTGGATCGCACAAAAACTGCCATACGTTTAATAGGTTGGGCCGAGACCACTATGTTTGATTTGTTTGGACCGATTTATATTGGATCTCTTATGCATGTTATTGGGCTTGTTCTACTTCACACATGTTAACCATATTGTTTGACTGATTTCGGGTTGCTATGATATACATACGTGGTTGCCATGATATTTACGTGCTAACAACGTGTTCACCTGTATGATACATACGTGCAATATCTGAACCGAACCTGACTTGTGTGGTAACCTGTTAGGACGTGGTTAACCTGTTAGTCAAGAGTCTTTTATTTGTGTATCTGCCGAGCAAACCAAGGTGAGTTCACACAGCCAAGGCATGGGATTCCCGGGTTGGGAATTGGGTTGGATATGATATTGTAAAAGGAGTTACTCGTACTTACGCATATACCAGACTATAGACCATCGTCCTCAGGTTAGTCAGGACACGTTACGTAAAGCCTACGTAACCCAGTATATTTGCCATATGTCTCCCGGGTCGGGAAGGACACGTTACGTAAAGCCTACGTAACCCAATACCATTCACTGGCTTCCAGGTCGGAAGGCCACGCTGCGTAAAGCCTACGTAGCCCCCACACGTACCACTGTCCTCGGGGAAGGGCACGTCACGTAAAGCCTACGTGACCCTGTACGTTTTCCTGTTCTCGGTAAAGAAGAACACATGGTCGGAAGTTAGTCTAGTAAGTACCGTTAATGAGAAGCCCTCATTAGCCAGGATAAACATGGGAAGCCCCCACTAGTTAACTCACGCTCTATGATTATGAACTTACTTTCTGTGAACTCGCTCAACTAGTTTGTTGATTATTGGCTGCATGCCTTGCAGGGTCTTAGGTATACTTGGAGCTTGCACCAGAGGAGAGGCGGGTCGTTGTGGACAAGAACTCGTGAATGCTTATTAAACACTTTTACATTCACACATTGATACTTATGATTTGGGTTTTACATTAAATGCTTCCGCTACTTAAACAGTATTTGGTTTTGAAACATCAATCGTATCTTTGATTATTGTTAAATGCTTTGTTTGATATGATTGGTGGCTTGATCCTGGTCAGTCACGCCTCCAAGCGGTGGTACTCCGCGTGTGGGATTTTGGGGGTGTGACAGATTGGTATCAGAGCCATTGGTTATAGAGAACTTGGTTTTAATATGGGAAAACGTTTTTATTAAAGCCGGACTATAACCAGAACAGTGCTCTCAACGATCCACAACGACGCTTCGCTCCACGTGCAAGACTCGACATCCTAGGTAATAAGGTTTATGTTTATTGCCTGTATACTAGAACTGCTTAGAACTTTGCTCGCATTACGCTTAGATACACATGCTTTTGTCATATGAGAACGCCTATATGCCTATACTTTTCTGTCATCGCCTTACTCGCGAACCATTCTTACATATGTTACTCTTTACAATGAAGATCATGTCTGGAAGAATCAACATGACACAAGCCCAGCTAGAGGCTCTCGTTCAAGCCCAAGTCACAGCAGCACTTGCGGCTGCTCAAGCAGGTAGGATAACCTGTAGTTATAACTTACGCTAGGATCTTTAGATCCTACACTCCTAAACTAGCTTTTGTATTTAAACTTTGCCCTACTCGTACACAATAGGTCAACACGCGCAGCAGCCTGTCTGCACGTTCAAGAACTTCATGGACTGTCGTCCAAACACTTTCAGCGGCACAGAGGGGGCAGTTGGACTCCTCCACTGGTTCGAGAAGCTAGAATCAGTATTTGAAATGTGCGAGTGCCCTGAGGCCCGCAAGGTCAAGTTTGCTACCGGTACTTTGGAGGGAATAGCACTGACTTGGTGGAACGCCCAAGTCCAGATCTTAGGGTTGGCAGCTGCTAACGCCACCCCATGGAACGACTTTAAGGAACTCATCAAGCGTGAGTATTGCACGCGGGAAGACATACACAAGCTGGAAGACGAGCTTTATAACTTGAAAATGGTTGGATCGGAAATCGAAGCGTATACCAAACGGTCCAATGAGCTGGCCGTTCTGTGTCCAACTATGGTGGACCCTCCATACAAGCGCATCGAGTTGTATCTCAAGGGATTGGCGCCAGAAATTCAGAGCCACGTGACGTCGGCTAATCTCGAAAACATCCAAGAAATCCAGCGTCTTGCTCACCGTATCACTGATCAGGCAGTGGATCAGAATAGACTGCCCAAGCGTGTTAATGCTACTGCTAATGTCACCACCTCAGTTACTCCTGCTACATCTGGTGACAGTAAAAGGAAATGGGATGGGGATTCCAGTAAAAGTTCAGCATCTGTTCAGCCACAAGCTCAGCAGCAGAAGATCGATCACTATCAGAGTCCCAGTCAGCAATCCTCTAGTGGTCACAGACAGAGGAGATATCAGGGTAGTCAACCTAGGTGCCACAACTGCAACAGGCATCACCACGGCCCCTGTAACAAGGGTCGTTGCCAAAGGTGTCTAAAGATGGGTCATGAGGCCAAAGACTGTAGGAGCCCACGGCCTGCGAATCAGAATCAGCAGCCTCAGCAACCAGCTCCACAGAACCAGAATCAGCAGCAGCAGCCACAGCGTGGAAACCGGGGATGTTTCCAGTGTGGGGCTGAAGGTCACTTCAAACGCGATTGCCCTCAGTTGAACCAGAATCGCAACAACAATAACAACCAGGGCAACGGCAACAATAACGGCGGGAACAACAACAACAACGGCAATGAAGCTCGTGGTCGCGCTTTTGTACTAGGTCGAGGCGACGCAGTGAACGATCCCAACGTTGTTATGGGTAAGTTTCTCCTCGACAATATTTACGTTACTGTTTTGTTTGATTCGGGTGCGGATACAAGCTATATGTCTGTGAAAATGTGTCAACTGCTAAAACGTGCACCAACACTTTTACCCACTAAACATGTAGTCGAGTTAGCTAACGGTAAAAGTCTAGAAGCCACGCACGTAGTTCAGGGTTGTAATCTTATCTTAGCTGGTCAAGCTTTCTCTATCGACCTCATTCCCATAGTTTTGGGAAGTTTCGACGTTGTGATTGGGATGGATTGGTTATCCCAACACCAGGCAGAAATCTTATGCAGCGAGAAGGTTATTCGCATTCCTCGTTCTGGTCAGGAACCTCTAGAAGTTCAAGGCGACAAGAGTGGTGCTGTGGTTGGCATCATCTCTTTCTTGAAGGCTCAGAAGTGCTTACGTAAGGGTCACACAGCCATTTTGGCTCTTGTTACAGACGCCTCAGCAAAGGAAAAGAACTTGGAAGATATTCCAATTGTACGTGATTACCCTCAGGTGTTTCCTGAAGACTTACCTGGCTTACCGCCTCATCGTCAGGTCGAATTTCAGATCGAACTCGCTCCAGGAGCAGCACCCATAGCACGCACACCATATCGTCTAGCTCCATCAGAATTGGAGGAACTGTCAAAACAGCTGCAAGATCTCTTGGAAAAGGGTTTCATTCGTCCAAGCTCTTCGCCTTGGGGAGCTCCAGTGCTTTTCGTGAAAAAGAAAGACGGTACGTTCAGGATGTGTATAGACTACAGGGAACTGAACAAGGTGACGGTGAAGAACCGTTATCCTCTTCCGCGCATCGACGACTTATTCGACCAGTTGCAAGGGTCGTGCTACTATTCGAAGATAGATTTGAGGTCGGGGTATCATCAGCTGAGAGTCCGGGATGAGGACGTCTCCAAGACAGCCTTCAGAACTCGTTACGGTCACTACGAGTTTCTCGTCATGCCATTCGGGTTAACGAACGCGCCTGCGGTGTTTATGGATCTTATGAACAGGGTGTGCAAACCCTACCTTGACAAGTTCGTCATAGTATTCATCGACGACATTCTGATTTACTCCAAGAGTCAGGAGGAACACGAGCAGCATCTTCGCCTGATTTTGGAACTCCTTCGGAAGGAACAGTTGTACGCCAAGCTTTCTAAATGCGACTTCTGGCTTCGTGAAGTCCACTTCTTAGGCCACGTAGTGAACAAGGATGGGATCCATGTCGATCCATCCAAGGTAGACTCGATCAGAAACTGGCCTGCACCGCGTACGCCGACAGAAATACGCCAATTCTTGGGTCTGGCAGGTTATTACAGACGGTTTATTAAGGATTTCTCGAAGATTGCGCAGCCACTCACACTACTGACACAGAAGGGTGTCACCTACCGTTGGGGCAACACGCAGGAAACTGCTTTTCAGTATCTAAAGGATAGGCTTTGCAGTGCACCTATTCTTTCATTGCCAGAGGGCACAGATGACTTCGTAGTATATTGTGACGCGTCAATACAGGGTCTGGGATGCGTATTGATGCAGCGGGATAAAGTGATTGCCTACGCCTCTCGTCAGCTAAAGGTTCATGAACGGAACTACACGACGCACGATTTAGAGCTGGGAGCTGTGGTTTTCGCGCTTAAGATATGGCGACACTACCTGTACGATACCAGGTGCACGATTTACACCGATCACAGGAGTCTCGAGCATATCCTTAAGCAGAAGGATTTGAATATGCGTCAACGACGATGGGTCGAGTTACTTAATGACTATGAATGCGCCATCAAGTATCATCCAGGCAAAGCCAATGTTGTGGCTGACGCCCTTAGTCGAAAAGACACTTTACCACGGCGCGTGCGAGCGCTACAACTTACGATTCAGTCTAGCCTTCCTACTCAGATACGAGCTGCTCAGATAGAAGCACTGAAGCCCGAAAACGTCAAGGCTGAAGCCTTACGCGGCTCACGACAGCAAATGGAACAAAAGGAAGACGGCGCCTACTATGTAACGGGCCGTATTTGGGTCCCACTTTATGGCGGTTTACGCGAACTTGTGATGGACGAAGCACACAAGTCTCGCTACTCGGTACATCCAGGGTCGGATAAAATGTACCACGATATCAGTACTACTTATTGGTGGCCTAGTATGAAGGCCCACATCGCCACGTACGTTGGAAAGTGCTTGACTTGTGCGAGAGTCAAGGTTGAATATCAGAAACCAGCTGGCCTACTTCAACAGCCTAAGATACCGCAATGGAAATGGGAAGAAATTTCCATGGATTTCGTTACAGGCTTACCCAGATCCCAGCGTGGAAACGATACAATATGGGTCATAGTTGATCGACTCACCAAGTCTGCACACTTCCTACCGATTAAGGAAACGGACAAGTTCTCCACTCTCGCAGACGTCTATCTTAAAGAAGTTGTCTCGAGGCACGGGGTGCCCACGTCTATCATTTCGGATCGCGACGCACGATTCACGTCAGAACTTTGGCAAGCGATGCATAAATCTTTTGGCTCACGACTAGACATGAGCACAGCATATCATCCTCAGACGGATGGGCAGTCTGAGCGTACGATCCAAACTCTTGAAGACATGCTTCGGGCATGCGTCATCGATTTCGGCAACGGCTGGGAAAAGCATCTCCCTTTGGTGGAGTTTTCTTACAATAACAGTTATCACACCAGCATTCAAGCCGCTCCATTCGAGGCATTGTACGGGCGTAAATGCCGGTCACCCCTCTGCTGGGCAGAGGTGGGAGATAGTCAGATCACGGGTCCAGAGATTGTAGTGGACGCCACAGAAAAGATAGCACAGATACGACAACGCATGGCGGCAGCACGCGACCGTCAGAAAGCCTACGCGGACAAGCGTAGAAAGCCATTGGAATTTGAGGTCGGGGACCGGGTTTTATTGAAAGTCTCACCCTGGAAGGGTGTGGTTCGTTTTGGCAAACGGGGTAAACTGAATCCGCGGTACGTCGGACCATTTGAAATTATAGAAAAGATTGGCAAGGTAGCCTACAAGTTAAACCTACCAGCTGAACTCGGGGCAGTTCACAATGTCTTTCATGTATCGAACTTAAAGAAGTGCCTATCAGATGAAAATCTCATCATTCCTTTTAAGGAACTCACTATCGACGAGCGGTTGCAGTTCGTTGAGGAACCAGTAGAAATCACGGACCGGGATGTGAAGGTCCTCAAACACAAGAGAATCCCTCTTGTCCGAGTTCGTTGGAACTCCAAACGTGGCCCAGAGTACACCTGGGAGCGCGAAGACAGGATGACAGAAAAGTACCCCCATTTATTCGGGAACCAGGCAACCACTACTGAGGCTGAAGCTACTACTTCGGAATTTCGGGACGAAATTCCAGATCAACGGGGGGAGGATGTGACACCCCAGGAAAACCAGTGAACAGTACAGTTTACCTAGCTTCCCCAGTGAGTGCATACCAAATTTCGGGACGAAATTTCCAATTAGTTGGGGATAATGTGACAACTCGAACTTTAGACTCGTTTTGTGTAACGTTACGTGTCTATACGATATTTTGAATTAATAAATGTTGCATGAACTTTGTGAAAATGTGCAATGTGTTGTGTTATATTGAATGTATGTATGTATTTAACGATCGAACCGTACAAGCTCACATCATTCACACAAGGCCATTGGGCCATATCATTTGATTGGGCTCAAGGACGGCCCAAGGTAGAACCGGCCCCTCTCTTAACCGTGAAAACACTTAGGGGACTTGGCCCTTCTCTCATTTTGTTACAACACATTATCACACACAACCCTAGTTGCTATCTCTCTCTCTCTCGGCTTGTTTGGAACCCGACGGCACACACACACATACTTTGAAGCTTGTGAAACGAATCAATCCTCTACCTTCATCCGGTTAGTGTCAATGAATCTTGTTTGTTTGATTGTCTTGTTGCCATGATGCTATGAGATAACTAGTGTACTCGTATGAGCATTGAATGATTCTCGTTGTGATGATGATCATGTAATTCGGTTTACATATTGTTGATTTAGATGTATATAAATACTAATCGGGTGGTATACAATTGTGGGTGGATCGAATACTTGTCAAATGCAGTTCGGATCATTACCAATTGCATGCTTTTAATCGGTTGTGTAATGGTCTTAATCGGCTAGTGCATGTTAAAGATCGGATGGCAGTAGTTGATAGTTCGGGATTTAGAACACGAAATTAAATTACATGTTCAAATGTTTGAATGTTATTCATGTTAATGGTATTAGGGTTCATAAAGGTTCTTGAAGAAATTGCTATGTTTGATCTGTAATTGGGTAACCGAATTGTAGGAATTATGCTAATTGATGGAATGTTAAATTTGGTAATGGATTAACTATTGTAACTGATTTGCTTGATTAATGGAAGTTGTTAATCAATCGCACAACTAGGCCAAGTCACACAAGCCACACGCACAAGTGGAATGGG
The DNA here is from genome assembly GCF_002127325.2 of Helianthus annuus. Taxonomy (NCBI): domain Eukaryota; kingdom Viridiplantae; phylum Streptophyta; class Magnoliopsida; order Asterales; family Asteraceae; genus Helianthus; species Helianthus annuus. The sequence continues at coordinate 110,183,495 of NC_035440.2, forward strand.
CCGGATAAGTGTTTGGGCTGAGTGGGTAATCTGATCGCACATGTCCACTCGCACAACCCAGCCCGGTCGTACAAGCGATATAGTCGCACAAAACATCCAGTCGCACAAAGCTGCCTGTCGCACAAGGTCCCTCGGATCACACAATGGCAGCTGGATCGCACAAGCACACACTGATCGCACAATCATGTGGGCCGTACATGTGTTACTTGTTTAGTTGGGCCGGATGAACTGTTGGGCTGGACGGGTCGCACAACCCCAATTGGATCGCACAAAAACTGCCATACGTTTAATAGGTTGGGCCGAGACCACTATGTTTGATTTGTTTGGACCGATTTATATTGGATCTCTTATGCATGTTATTGGGCTTGTTCTACTTCACACATGTTAACCATATTGTTTGACTGATTTCGGGTTGCTATGATATACATACGTGGTTGCCATGATATTTACGTGCTAACAACGTGTTCACCTGTATGATACATACGTGCAATATCTGAACCGAACCTGACTTGTGTGGTAACCTGTTAGGACGTGGTTAACCTGTTAGTCAAGAGTCTTTTATTTGTGTATCTGCCGAGCAAACCAAGGTGAGTTCACACAGCCAAGGCATGGGATTCCCGGGTTGGGAATTGGGTTGGATATGATATTGTAAAAGGAGTTACTCGTACTTACGCATATACCAGACTATAGACCATCGTCCTCAGGTTAGTCAGGACACGTTACGTAAAGCCTACGTAACCCAGTATATTTGCCATATGTCTCCCGGGTCGGGAAGGACACGTTACGTAAAGCCTACGTAACCCAATACCATTCACTGGCTTCCAGGTCGGAAGGCCACGCTGCGTAAAGCCTACGTAGCCCCCACACGTACCACTGTCCTCGGGGAAGGGCACGTCACGTAAAGCCTACGTGACCCTGTACGTTTTCCTGTTCTCGGTAAAGAAGAACACATGGTCGGAAGTTAGTCTAGTAAGTACCGTTAATGAGAAGCCCTCATTAGCCAGGATAAACATGGGAAGCCCCCACTAGTTAACTCACGCTCTATGATTATGAACTTACTTTCTGTGAACTCGCTCAACTAGTTTGTTGATTATTGGCTGCATGCCTTGCAGGGTCTTAGGTATACTTGGAGCTTGCACCAGAGGAGAGGCGGGTCGTTGTGGACAAGAACTCGTGAATGCTTATTAAACACTTTTACATTCACACATTGATACTTATGATTTGGGTTTTACATTAAATGCTTCCGCTACTTAAACAGTATTTGGTTTTGAAACATCAATCGTATCTTTGATTATTGTTAAATGCTTTGTTTGATATGATTGGTGGCTTGATCCTGGTCAGTCACGCCTCCAAGCGGTGGTACTCCGCGTGTGGGATTTTGGGGGTGTGACATGTGCAGGATTACTTGAGGGTCTCAAATAGGGTTTCTTATTTTGCCAAAATAAAATAATAAATAGTAGTTTTGGGTGAATCACAAAAAGGGAATAAAATGGTGAAAAAAGAGAATGGACCCACTTTGTAACTTTAGGGTTCAACTAGAAAGTCTCCTGGTAGAATATTGGGTATAACTTCTAAACTATGAAAAAATATATATAATGCACTCGTGGTAAGTATAGTACCCCTAATTCAACCTTATCCCGATGTTCCGAGACAGAATCCCAACGAACTTAGTCGGGCAGAGCCCAGATATGAGTTATGGGTTCCAGATCAATCGGAAAGGGTAGCAGTGATCGGGAGTTACAATACTTAAAACGGAGCCGGGCTATATTTATTATTATGAGATAAATAGTAAAAGAAAAATAAATAAATATATATATATATATATATATATATATATATATATATATATATGTGTGTGTGTGTGTGTGTGTGTGTGTGTGAGATATGGCGACATATAGTGTGTGCCAGGAATGGATTTGAGAAATGTTAATTTCTTTATTTATAGGCTTTTTCAAAGAGTCTTTGTCATTATTCCTTTCTTTCCATTTTTAGACACGTAGCCTTATGAATCATACACATCTACCACTTCAATTTTAATTTTGTAGAATTATTCTTTTCACCTGACATGTATACTAGCCTATACTACACCTTTCATGTGGATATTTGAATATTATTTTATTATTATATTTCATACGAAAGTTTTGATTGTTATTATTTTATTTTATAAATTTATATATTATAATTAATTTAACTGCTTTAGTTATTTGGCGTGTATAACTTTTAAAATACAACGTTTTATAAAATAATAAATATGTCATCAGAACGAGAATATTTTTGTCTACAAATTGAACCAAGTTTTAGTAAAAACAGAGTAGGTTCAAATATAATGTATTTTTATAATTTAATTATTATACGGTTCCTAGGCCCGTCTAGGAACTTCATATTTCTAACGGTCAACTTACCCGTAATCTACCTGTCTAATAATATAAGTTTTTATATACTTTTATTTATTAGAAAGGTCACCTATATACAGGCCAATTAATTAATATAATATTTCAACCAACTATCTAAGATAGTGTTTAAAACTATTTGGGTTGAATATTTATATTAAAAATAAACTAGTTACTAGTTACTAGTGGTTTAATAAATTTAACCAAACCTATAATTCTTATATAAAAATAGGAATGTTACAAAAACGCCGGTGGCGTTAACAGTGCGGAGATTATCAGGACAGTTGCTTTGGCGCAGGGTGACTTCGATAGAATTAAACCACTGAAACATGGCGGTAGGTCCATCTTCTCCGGTGAATTCTTTGGGTCCGCCGGCTTTGAACTGCTTGAAGCTAAAAGTGGCTTTGGGAGAACCTGTCCGGGACTCTTCAGAAGACTTGCTAGCGTTTTCATTCAGCTCGCTAACAATTTGCGGTATGACTTTCGCCATCTGCTTAGCGATGAGAGCAGCGATACACTTGTCTTCATGATTACGGTGAGCGGAGCGAGAGTTAAATGATCCAAATGACGACATTTTCTGCAACAGACATCGCCATAGGACTCGGACACTATTTTGATTAAGTCGAGTATAGCCTATTATCTCACCCAAAGCTACTTTATATAAAGCATAGGAACACGTCTACACATAGGCACATATTCACACCGGCACATAAACCACGGAATCACATAAGCACACAACGCACAGAAGTACGAAATTCACACTATATTTTGCACATATTCACCTACATATATTGCACGTATTCACCTATCACTCAAAGTTCGCGCGTTCGGGAATGGCGATTGCGATTAGCGAGTACACAGCGAGTAGCATAGCGAGCGAGTAACATAGCATGTAATTTGTTAGCGTATTGAGATAGATGTGCAGTGCGAATTGTGTGTGTCGATCAAAGCGAAAAGCGGAAAGCGTATAAATCACCAAAAAAATCGAAACATATAAACAAGTAAAACCACATAAACCCATAAAAGTTCACATAAAACATCAAATATCAGAGTCAGCAGTTGCGGGCTCAGAATCGAAACATATAAAATCAGCGATTGCGAGCTTGAAATCGAAAAATAGGTTGTCTAAGGCTTGATAGACATTGACCACCCAAAGTGGTTCGACTATTCTCAAGGACTTCAAGTATACGTTTTGGCCTAATAGACTGTGCTCTATCACCGACACACGGTGAATGGCACGTATCCTTTCGGTTATTTATGGAACTCGAGTCGTTGGAATCCATCGAGACTTTGGTGAGAGTTTGTAAAATCAATACCAAGGAGCGGAACGAGTCATCAAGATTCGGGTTTCACCCCTAGCTTAACAACTTCATTCCTGTTTGTGCGATAGAATCACAAGATTGAGAGAGAAATTTCCGTCGAAGTACGGATTTCACTCCTGATTCAACGCAAATTCTCTTGTTTATAGTAAAAATGCGGGTCGAACAAGCGATCTAATCGAGAGTTTACGGTTTTCACACCTAATCTCGATCTAATCACTCGTCCATTTTCGAAAATAGTGTAGTGCGACTGCCTTAGGGAAGGCAGTGTGATAGTATAGCATGAGTGCGAGCGAGAATAGCAAGTAGGCTCGTACAAAACTCCTACTGGGTATGTACAAGTCGGTCTGTTGGTACTTAAACTATAGACTAGGTCGTTTCTACGACATCGACCCGGACTAGGTTGAGTCTTGCCTAATACCCTATAGTTATGGCTCTGATATCAATCTGTCACACCCCAACCGATGGCGGAAACATCGGGGCATGGCACTGAGCGAAATAGATTGTCCATGAGTATCCATAACAACTGTTAATTACCAGATATTTAAACGTCATGTCCCATACCATAATATATCCAAATAAAACAGTTATTACAAATAATTGTCTCAAAAACAAACGTTGTTCCGACAACTCAGATTTAAGCGTGACATAACTAGACCCCTAGCTCGATTCACCAAAGCACAGCATTCCTAGCATCTTAAGCACCTGCCGCATACGTTAAAATAAAGTTAATACACATACTGTAAAGGTAAGCATACAAGTTTGACAGTATAATAGAGTTCGAAATCGTTTACGCATAACCAGCATGTAACATGTAGTAAAGTGAAGGCTAGTAGGTTATCGACAGAGAAATATGCACAAATGTGACTGCGAGTAATGCGCAACACATATCCCCACTGGGACACGTGAAGTAAAGCCCTTAACAACCCCTGTCCACGACATGTGCTGAGTCCAAACTATAGTACTATCGTTGCTAAGGTGTCAGGCAACAATCACTGTGTTAACATAACATATAAGCATTCATCGAATAACAAGTAGCATGCAATAACGGTCAGTGTATAAATAGTGTTTGCATTGTATGTTGATTGTGAGTTGAATAAGTAACGTATGTAACACCCAAAAGTGCGTAAAGCAAAAAGGGTTCGAGTATACTCATAGATAGCGTTTAACAAGTAAACACTCTCTTGGATTGAAAGGAGCGCTGAGAGATTAGCCTGAACAGTTATCGATAGCATAAGCAAAGAACGGCAAGATAAACGGTGCAGAGTGGTCAAGTGTCGAGTCGGATGACAATCTGATCAGATGGTCAAGTGAAAAGTTTGCTGTTTGCTCGAGATGGTATGACAACGTACTAAACAACGGAACCTCGTCAAGTCCCAAGTCGTCCGATCGAACAGGAATCACCCAAATCCGATCAGTTTACTGGTTCGTGACGGTTGTTCATGTTTAACCCGAAATCAGTTGTCTCTTTGATAGAAACCAGATCTCAGACTGATGCTTCACTAAGAAATGAGTAGAAGACCTGAACGAGCTCCGATTCTATCAGTTTGAGTGCATTGAGTGTAAAAGAGTTGAAAGAAAGTTGGAAAAGTTTCTTTCAATCCTTTTAACTTTGAAAATGTTTAGATCTAGTCTAAATCGTTGTTTAATCATGTGGAAATCCTTCAGATCTAAGTTGTTCTTGGTGGAATGAGCTCAAAACTTGAAGTTCATAAGAACTCTATGATGACATCACCCTAGAACACCTCAAATCCACTGATTTCATGGTCAAAAGTTAAGAATCAAAGGTGAAAATGATGAAGAAGTGTGTGTAGATCATAGAAGTACAAGATCTGAGTTGAAAACTTACAAGAATCGCGAGAAATCGAGAGAAAGAAGGTCTTGAGCGTGCTGGTCGAATGAGGGAGAACTGTCACATCACTTGTGATGTGATAGGGGGTATTTATAGGTTGCCAAAAAGGGAAAGCGGAGTGCAAGTGTCGGATGGCTCACCGATCGGATGGCACTTCGTTCGGATGGCAATCCGATCGGATGGCCATTCGATCAATTGGCCATTCGATGCCATCCGATCAGACGGCCATCCGATCGATTAGCCATTCGATCGAGGTGGTCCGACGAGTTGAGTTTTGGCGTTTCGTTTCGCGTGTTGAGCATTGCGATGCGTTTAAGCGAGTTTAGATTAAGCGATGCGATAGATTAATAATAACCACACAAATACTATATATAATATACAATCATCAAGTTATTTAGGATGATTATAGCTTGCGTTTAGTGTTTGCGATTAGATTGCGTTGCGATAGAGTTGCGATTGCATTTCGATTAATCACCACAAACATAAAACATAAGGTAAACATGCACAAATAACACATAAACAGCATACACACATAAAACAATATCCAGAACGCATAATTCGAGTTGACAATGCGATTGCGATGCGATTAGCGATAAAGTGATAAAACATGTGATAAACATCGATTAAACCTCGATTATTAATAGACACTCCATATAATACAACTAAAGCAAATAAATAAAGGATTCGATTAAAAGTCAATGAAGTAAAGTCAACAGTTAAGCAAGGAGTGACAGATCGCAATTAGCAATCTTTTCTTCCTTTGACTTTGACTTTGACTTTCGTAACACGGGGTGTTACACTCCTTCACCCGTTGTTCACGCTAGAGCCTGCTTTGCGTGTGGAGATCCCAATCTGTTGGTGCACTACATCTGTCGACTTCGTCTTGTATCGAGTCTTAGATTGCATTGTATAGTTTAGGGCACGTTTTACGAGAAAACAGGAGAATGTATAAGTATTAGGTGCTGATTTCGCTCATAGGGTCATTCCTTAGTTGCTGATTTCGCTTATGTGGTCAGGCTGATTTCGCTTATGTGGTCAGTTGGTCATCTTGAGCGAAATCACAACACTATATATATGTGTTCTTGAGCGAAATCAGGTAACAGTTGTACGAATTCCATACCGAGGTGCTACCGGTGTGAAGACTGAGTGTAATTGCATTCCGATCAATACAATTAGTAGTTAAAGTGAAGAATCAGCTGTTTCTAGCTTTGTTTCTTGTTATTCCGCACCTGAAACAGAGTAGAACACCTCTGAACGACTCATTCGGGTCAGATCGCGATCCTACAATTGGTATCAGAGCTCAGGAGGAGGAGTTCTGCAGAGATTAGCTGGAATTCATCAAGTTTTCTTACTTCTACACCTTCTTTCTTCACCAGAACGAGATTTAACGGTCAAAACCTACTCAAAATTTCACAGATAATAGATAATTGGACATTAACAAATCCCTGAAAGTTTCACGTCTAAAATCGGACTAAAAATGGACCAAAATGCCCCCCGAGCTGATTTCGCTTGTTTGGACATTTTGTGATTTCGCTCATAATTCATCCTGATTTCGCTCCTGGTTGTCAATTCTTGGGATTTCGCTCAAAAAACTCTGATTGATTTCGCTCCAGGAGTGCTATTCTGATTGATTTCGCTCTTGTGAGCATCCTGATTTCACTCCATTGTGCTAAAGTTGGTAATTTCGCTCCAAAGACAAGTGTGATTTCACTCCTGGGTGACATAAGCAGTAATTTTGCTCCAAAGTCTTGATCTGATTTCGTTTTTGTGAACCATATCAGTGATTTCGCTCCAGTGTTCATAGAAATTTCACTTGAAGCTGCAAATTGCTAATTTCGCCCTAAAGTGACTATATTTGAGATACGTGTTGAAAAATCATGCATACTGAGTTCTATAACGCGTTCGCTACACCGTCTAGTCCGTCTGTAATTGCTCAAGTCATGAATTTAGAAAATGAGACTGGAACCACCCAAAAGCCCCCGAAACTAATGAATATTGAAGAATACTACGGGTGGAAAGACAGATTCGAAAACTGGGTTCAGGCAAACCATCTTAGGTCTTGGGAATGTATACTGAAGAAATACGTGCTGCCTCGAACAGATTTGCAGGTTATCAAAGATCTATCTGAGTTTACTGATCAAGAATGGAACATGTACAAAGCCGAAAAGATGATGATCAGTCTGCTTCAACAAGCCATCAAAGAATACATCTTCATTCTGCTACAACATGACAAAACATCAAAGTCAATCTGGGATGCTCTTCGTGTTAAGTTCGAGGGTAGTGAGAATATGATAAAGAGCAAAAAGGCACTGCTTAAGAAAGAGTTTGATCTGTTTAGTAGTTTACCGGGAGATGATACGAAGAAGCTGATAGAACGATACTGCCACTTGGTGCGATCCATGTCAATGCTGAGTATTACAAAAGATCGTGAAGAGTGGGTAGACAAGCTTGTTGATGCGTTACCGCAGAAAGAGTGGGGAACGTATTTGATGATTCTGAAGAATACGGGTGTTTATGATGGTCTAACGATTTCTCAGTTTATCGAAAAGATCGAGAGTCAGGATTTGGAACAGCAGAAGATCGCTAGGATGAACAGTCCGAGTGGTCAACAGGATGTAAAGATGTACTACAAAGGTAGCGTTCCGGTTCCAGAAGCTGAGAGAAGTCCGAAAATCCAGACTGCTTTTAGTGCTGGGGATTTAACGGAAAAGGTTGATCAGGGTTCAAACAAAAGCAGCAGTGGATTCTCATCATTTCCTAGTGTCAATCCGAAAGAGTCAACTACAAATTTTCATTCTCAGAGCACAAAGATAGGAAATGGTTACGTGATCCAGTGCAACATCGCTTTAAATCTTCCAGAAGGTCAAAGTTTTTTTGGAAGAAACTGCTAAAGATCACATGGCTCTACTCGGTTCTGTGTTGTTATCTTATGAGGGTCTAGTGGCTGGTCAGATCGGAAACCCTATGCTCACAAAGGAGGATTACGATCAAATAGATGCCGAAGAGATGGAACTAATGGATATCAAATGGTGTCTAGCAAGTGTTCTCAGACGAGATGAAAAGTTCAAGCTGATTACTGGGAGAAATGACTTTCTCGATGCTCATGTATCTACTTTCGGTTTTGATAAATCTAAAGTTACTTGTTTTTGATGCAGGGAGAAAGGCCATTTTAAGCGAGAGTGCAAGAACAGGGAAGCTAGTGGTGCTCAGAATCCGTTCGGAAAAGATGATTACTACCGGAAAGCCATTTATCAACAAGTTGGTCAACAGCAAGAATCACAGACGGCTCATGGTAGGAAGATTGAGGATTTAAAGAGAGCATGTTTAGTGGACTTCAACTGGAACAACTACATATCACCTGAAAGCAAAGCATGTATAGTTGATCAAGATAATGAAAGACTACCTGAAGGCTTCAGCTGGGATATGTTTGTTGATGAAAAGGGAGAATTCAAAGCTTTCATCGCTAAAATTGTCAGAGAACCAGACATGTTTGCCACGTGGTTGAGGTCTATTGGTGAGACTGTGAAGAGTGTGGAGGAAGAGTCTGTTGCATCTGATGAAAGCTCAGAAAATGTTGATGAAAACTCACAGAGTTCAGATGAGAGTGTACAAAATGATGTTAGTTCAGAAAAGGAAGTTGTCTTTGATCAAACACCATCTGATTCTGGTTTATCAGATGCTAGTTTTGAAAAATCTGTACAGTTTGATCAGTCACCTCCAGATGATAGCAATAGTGATGATGAGGAGGAAAAGCATATTAACATTGCAAAATCTCATCTTTCTCCTGAAAGTTTTCATTTCTATTTTGCAGATCGCATGGAGAAACTAAAGGAGAAACGAGCTGCTAAAGAACAACAACAAATGAAAACTGAAGATGTTGTTCAGAATGAGAATGTTGAAAATGTTGCTGAGGAGATGATTGAGACTAAGAAGGTGAAAGAAGAAGAAAAAGTGGTTGAAGTGGTGAAGACAATCGAAGTTGAAAAGATTGTTGAAGTCATCAAGCCTTGCACGAAGTGTTTGGAAGCATGCAAGGAATGCGCAGCCAAAGATGACATAATTGCTGAGTATGAGAAGAAGAAGGAGCAGTTGCTGTTCAATCTCAACTATGTAAAAGAATCTTATGATGTCTTGAACAAAACAGTAACTGGTCTTCAAAAGACAAATTCTGAGAGAGAACAAGCACTAACGATGATGAATGCCGTGATGATGTCAAAGCAGAAAGCTATCAATTTCTACATCGAGGAGAGTGCTAAGTGGAAGCAAGAGTTGGAGACAGAGAAGATTGAGAATGAGAGAATTAGACGTTTATTGCAAAGTTATTCTAGTTCTGATTATCTCATTGATCGTATTTACCCAACTGTTGCAGGTATGGAAGCTTTTCAAGATGACAAGCCAAAGAAAAAGGATACTGGTAAGAAACCGACTGTTAGCTATAACAAGTGTCCGCCTCCAATTTGGGAAGGGTATTCTCCTAGAAAACCAAACGAGCAGCAACTTGAAAAGGCAGTCAGTATAAAGCTAAAAACCGACACAACTGATGAATTACCAGAAAACATTGACGTCACGTTTACCTCGTCTGACACTGATCATGAATCTGAGTTAATCAAAAAGGTGGTCGATCAGGTGTTGGATACTGATGAGGAGTTCAAGTCAAAGTCTGAGTCTGAAGGGTCAAATTTGTCAGTCAACAGTCCAAAGTCGTCGGTTAAACGGTCTTATAGCAAAGAATTTTTATTATCAAAAGCAAAAGCAAATTTGGATGATGAAACATTTGAAGTCGCATACACTTTAAATGATTCTGACAAATTATACTCTGATAAAGAGTTTCCAATAAGAAGTGTTCGTTTTAACATGATCAAAAAGGTTTTTCAAAATGACAGAAATTAATATTTCTGAAATAAAAGATTTAAATCTTACTGGAAAATCTAAAAAATACACTTCAAGAGTTCAACAACGTCTAAACAAGAAAAAGGGTTACAATTCTGGTCCTGGTTTTCAAAAGAAACCAAACCAAAATCGTAGCTACAAAAAGAAAGGTTTAGGCTTTATTCCACCAGAAAATTATAAAAATGATGAAAATTCTAAAACAAAAACATAATTTGTGTCAGGTGGAAGTGCAGAAGATGAACAGAAGAAACCGTTCTGGAGACAATCAAACCAGGAGTTTCTTGCTGAGAATAAAAGGAATGGAAATGCAATGTCTCATCCAAACGAAACTCGAACCTATTACAAATGCAATGAAGCTGGTCACATTGCATGGAATTGCCCGAAAAATGCCAAAGCAAAACAGGGAGTTTCTAAGAAGCTAAAAGAAAAAGTTGTTGATATTGAATCACCAACCGAAAAATTTAAAATTTTTGAAAATGAGGTTGGTGAGTGTTCTAAAAAGAATTCTTGTAAAAGAAATGAAAAGAACAACCAAGTGTGGGTTGTTAAGAAGGTTGATGAGAAAGTCGGCGATGAATCTGGTTCCACAAAGCCAGAAGAGCCACAGGTTGAGTTAAAAATTTCAGTGAATGATGAAGATTTTCCATCACTGAAATTTGAAGAGGTTAAACAGAAAGTTGGCAAAGTTGATATCTCGAATCAGTTTTATACCGAGAAAACTAAGTTTGATGTCGAGAAAACATTCAATGGGAATGTAAAGAAAATTTTTGGAAAAATGTTGAATGGGAAAGCAAAGGGGGTTAAAGATTTTTATGCAACTAAAAAGGCAACATACAACCCTACTGCGCAAGAATTGAAAGCCATCAAGTCTGAGAAGACTTGGATGGAAGTTTGTTTTCCTTGAAAGTCTTAGGACTATGCCGGAGATCCCAAGTTTGTAATCGTGGATCAGGAATCGGCATCATTCATGTTTAATGAGTTTGTATGAATTTGAAAAATGTTTGAATTTTTACAGGTTGAAGGACTACGCCGGAGCTTCCAGGTTGGTAAGTGTGAAGCAGGAATCGGCATCCTGATTGGTAAAAGTGTTTTATGTAGACGTGACATTCCTACAATTGGTATTGTTTGGTTATACCTACAAGTGGTAGTGTTTGTGATCTTACAATTTGTATAGAGGTTACTTGAATGCAAAACGGTAAATCAGGGACATTAATTTGTACTTGATTTACTACACATGACAAAAACAAACAAGATGATGAACCATATCCTCGATCTTAACATGTAGTTAATCTACAAGTGTCTACAAGAGGTAAAAACAAATTCATTTTCCGGAAAAATCATTTTGATTAAAACAAACTTAAGTGTTTTGAAATCTAAATGAGAAAATGGTTTGTGAAAGGGGGAGTTCAGATTGTTTATGCCTAGTGGATGGCGAATTGATGCAATTCGATGTCAGTTGTCAAGTTTTTGTATAGTTTTATGTTTCAAGTGGGTCAAGAGCTTAGTTGTTTTCAAATTTCTCTTTAATGTGTTAGAATTTTAGGGGGAGTAAAAATTTTCAGAAAATCCAAAAACATTAGCAAATTTGAAAAATACAAAAACATGATAAAATCAAAAATGAGTTTTGTTGTGAAAAAGAAGAAATGATAGTACATCAGTGGGCTGTCACAACATGCTAAAGAATTGTGTGACACCTGTGTCACTTCAACCATCAAACAAATACCAAACCAATGAAATATTGTATTTCATACTTGGGATTTGTATAATTATGTGTATCGTTTGCACATATTAATTCTTGTTCGATTTCGGGCTTTAAATCGCTTTCTGGAAGGTTATACGCGATCTGATGCATAAAAATAACCAGTTTAATGCAACAAACACTCCGGAACAGTGACATAGGCTTAACAAACCTTAAATAACCCTTACATAACTTTGAAATAAGTTTTGGATGGTTTGGTATGCCGAAATCAAGTTTATTCGCTTACAAGGACTAAATTCGACAAACTGCGAAAGTATGTCAATTTGTACTGTAACAGACCTTCCGGAACTTGATCATAAGTTAAACACACCCTAAATATCCTTTACATAGCTTAGAAATAGGCTTTGAGGTGTTCGGTGTGCTAAAATAAACTTTATGCCATTCAGGGACTAAAAGCGTCAAAAAGTGCATAAGTTTGCATTTTCGCGCATATCTTACGTTCTGAATATATCCGGACATCCAAAAATTTATGTAAAATATTTTAGTGATTGGCATGATAAAATTCCATTCGTCGCGTAATTTGGATCGTTTTTGCGTTCATTACGATTTCCGTCGTAATTAACCGAACAACGCAGCCGTATGACCAAACGAACCGACATCCGAGATGTTTTGAGCATATTTTAAGATCCCTATACATTAACTTTATTTTAGAGCCTTGAAATGGGGTTAACGGGACTTAAAAGTGCAAAAAAAAAAAATCAAGTTTTACAAGTGCAGGGGCCATTTTTGAAATTTCTGACTAGATTCAATGAACCTAGTCCAATTTTGAAGGGTTGATGGTTTTAACCCATGGTTTTGCAAAACCATGGGCTGGTATTTAATAGTTTATAAAATACTATGGGTCATTCTAGGGGTGCCCATGGTATTACAAAACCATGGGCACATGTGTACGGTTGAGATTAAATCACGTTTTTCGACGAACGATCTTAACGGTTCAAGAAAATCTATAAATACCCACCCTCACTTTCTTCCCAAAGCACACTTCAATCTGACTTTGGCTCTCTAAGTTGAAGTTTATGCTTCATACCTGAGAGTAAATCGGATCAAGAGCTTGCGGGGACCTTTTGTAAGTATTCTTTCGTTCTTTTCATTCGTTTTTATCGTTAAAGTCAAACTGCGTTTGACTTTCTGCTTTGACCAGTTTATGGTCAACGCGAAGTTCATTTGAACATCATAACGTGAGCGTAATCACGATGGTTATAGTCCCTAATGACTATACCTACTGATTTCCACGTTATCTAGGCTCAGTGACGAGTCGTAGTTTCGGCCAAAATGCGTTTCCTCGCGTATTTTGTAACCAAATTACTCTAGGGTATTAAAACCGTTTGTTTTAATACCAAACCTGTTTTCTAACTTTACTAAACATGTTCTAGCATGTTTAGCTCGTCGCTTTTAGATTTGTGCTTGTTTAGGGTCGTAAAGGTAAGCGATCTAATCAATCGCTTATACTTTCGAACCGGACCCATTTGGTCGATCATTAGGATCCGACCAAACACATTAGGTGACCATAGTGGTATAGGGAATAACCTTTTGAGGTTATACCTTATGGTCACGTCTTTTAAGTAGTTGTATGATAAGTTAATTCTTATGCCCTAGGAAAATTACCAAAATGCCCTTTTTACGCATAAATTCAATTTAAGCATATGTAACTTAAATTTTGACATCTAAACTGATTTAGCAACAATATTAGACATGTTAAGGAATATATTACTTGTCATAGGACTAGTTAGGCGGTCCGAACGCATTTTACGCAAACGACGCGTTAAAGTAGCATAAGCTTCCTAAACGGGTCGTATTGGGTCAAAAGCACTTAGGATAGGTTTCGTTTTAGTACGTAGGCTTTGTTAAACCATATTACATAAGTTCCCATACTTATTTGGTTTACGAACCCTCGTACTACCCGATCCTCCGATAGGTCCGTTTATTAATGTAGATACCTATATAGGTGCCGTTTGATTCCGTGATCTTCTAGCTTTGCTTGGTGGTTATTCTAGGACTTCTAAGCAATCTCAAGTGAGTACATAGTCCCCTCTTTTACTGTTTTCTAAACATTTTGGGGTGAAACACATGTGCCTACTTGTTACTTTCATGATTTCATGCCTTTATATCATATACTTGCTATGTTCACTAGTACACTATTAGTACATGATTTTATTATGTTTTAGCTATGTATGCCCATTGTGTGCATACTTAGTACATCGTTTTACATAACATTTCATGCTATGTATGTTCATCGTACTTAGTACATTTTACATTTCATACTATGTATGTTCATCATACTTAGTACATTTTACATCACATGCTATGTATGTTCATCATACTTAGTACATTTCACATCACATGCTATGTATGCCCATTGTGTGCATACTTAGTACATCGTTTTACAAGACATCTTATACTTTGTATCATGCTATGTATGTCCATCCGTCACATACTTAGTACATTGTTTGTGCATTCTTACCTATGGTTTGGTTATTACATACTTCACTTGCCATACATGACATTTTGTTTACACATTACTTGATTGACATTTGACAACGGTTTAGACATGGGCAATTTACATTGGTGGTTTATGTGGGTAAGTGATTTGGGTAACGAGACGTGTGTAATGTGATACAAGCATGGTGGATACGCCGCTGGTACTTCCTATATATAAGTTCTTGTATTATATTACATGGCGTAGCGTTATTTAAATCATTCATTTGGATTTATACATTTTTACACAAATAACATATTTTTCACAAGACATTGTTTTACAAAACAGTTTGTTTTATACAAACTCATTTTTACTTGGTTATTCATTTAACCTTACATCATTCTTTTAACTATACATATCTATCATCGATTTTCAAACGTTTTATAAAAAGCAAACACTTAAACTGGATTCATGACAAGTTTTTGGTTAAACATTTTCTTAAACCTAAGTCATGGATCCTATTTTTCATAAAACCTATGTACTCGCCGGCATTTTTATGCTGACGTATTTTCACATGTGTTTCAGGTACAATAGTTGATGATATTGATGCATGCTCACATAGGATTGGACGAGGCCTTAGTGACATTAAAAGATGCAAGACTAGTTAATTTTGTTATGTTTCTTTATTGTTAAGACATTGTAACTCATTTAATTTAATAAAACGAAATTTGTTTAATCCATGGTTGTGAAACAATGATTCTGTTACAACACTCCCCGACGTTTCCGCCACGTTTTGTTGTTTTACGTGGTCGGGGTGTGACAAATTGTAATGTAAAAATGTGATAAACAATCTCACTGTGGATGTGTCGGTAGATTTTTACACATTTAGTAAATTGTGACGAGATATAAACCTAAAATATCAAACTTGCTTGTTCTGTGGGTTAACAACTTCTTGGATATATAGGTAACCCCTGAAATCTTGTTTGAAAGGTCCCTTATTCTGAGATACTAGGTCTTTATGCTCAGTGATATCTGGGGTATTATCCCGAGACTTATGCTGTATGGAAGTACTGACCTAGTCCCCGGATAATGCTTTCCGCAAAAGCTTTGAAATATAAGCTCGCCCTCAGCAAGCTGATGAAACAATAAAATTGATAGTCGCTGCTGTTTTAATCAAAAGATCCTCTAAAGGGGACACACCAAAAAGTCGAAGCCGTCATCTCTTTGCGTATACGGAAGTATCGACCTGAGCTCTCACAGCCCTCGCATTTTAACCCCTGACAGGTATCATCTGTGGTATACTCACATGTAAGACTGAATATTGGGATTTGGATACGGGAGTATATTCAAGTAGTAGGACACATGGATAAGTTCAAGAGCTTAAAACATTAACATTGTATCTCGAATCAATTGAAATTTGTGTGAAAATTTAAGTGGACAAATATACTGACAATCTAGGTGAATTGTTTAGAGCTTAAAATGTAATCAGCTTAACGGTGTTGGTGACATGTCTCAAAAACTGATATGATTCTCTTACGCAAACTCACAAAAATATTGTTTGTAAATATTTCATTTCTGCATTTCGTTTAATTCCACAAGTGGTGTCATTTACTTTCTTTCAGAAAATCCAAAAAGATTTTGTGTGTGTTTTAGCATAAAATTTTGAAAAAGTCAAAAGGATTTTCGACAACTGATGTTGGAAAGCTGATTTTCAAAGTCTCAAGTGATAAACATGATGACATTGTTGTGAGGGGGAGTGTGTGCTTTGAATGTGAAAATATGTTTTTTAATCAACAATTGGTTCATCATAGAGGAGTTATTATGAGAGGGAGTCGTCTGATTATATCAACGTGTTGATGCATACGTTTATATTGGGAGTCGGTGTTGGTGCATATGGTTATATTCAAATTGTTAAATATGTAAATCTTACTTTGAGGTAGAGTTCGTGCAGGAGTCAAGTTGAGTCAGGTCAATCGATCCTGAGATCTAAGCTAAACGAGAGCCAGGTTACGATACCTGAGGTTTCTGTGATGATTAACAAGCCAGGCTGCGATCCCAGTAAATTGAGAGGGGGAGTCTGAAGACATCTAAGCAGGATAAGTATGAGCCAGGTTATTCGATCCTGAGTCATGAGCTGAGCTAGAGCCAAGTTTCGATCTTGGAAATTAAAGACTCCGTGGAAAGAGCTTGAGCCAGGTTTCGATTGAACAAAGTTAAAGCCAGGTTGATCGATCCTGAGAAGCTGTGGGATGGAAAGCCAGACTACGATCCTGATACAGATGCTGCTGAAGAACAAAGAAATACCAGCACATTGTTAAAGGGGAGTCTGTTGATGAAGATAGAGAGAGAAGCCCAGAGGCTGATCAAGACTGAAGTTTGTGAAGACTCGATGGACGACTCGTCAACATCTGAGGGGGAGTCTGTTGGTGCACTACATCTGTCGACTTTGTCTTGTATCGAGTCTTAGATTGCATTGTATAGTTTAGGGCACGTTTTACGAGAAAACAGGAGAATGTATGAGTACTAGGTGCTGATTTCGCTCATAGGGTCATTCCTTAGTTGCTGATTTTGCTTATGTGGTCAGGCTGATTTCGCTTATGTGGTCAGTTGGTGATCTTGAGCGAAATCACAACACTATATATATGTGTTCTTGAGCGAAATCAGGTAACAGTTGTATGAATTCCATACCGAGGTGCTGCCGGTGTGAAGACTGAGTGTAATTGCATTCCGATCAATACAATCAGTAGTTAAAGTGAAGAATCAGTTGTTTCTAGCTTTGTTTCTTGTTATTCCGCACCTGAAATAGAGTAGAACACCTCTGAACGACTCATTCGGGTCAGATCGCGATCCTACACAACCACTTTGCAAACATGTGCCCCAACAGAGTGGTGAAGCAAGAGCCATAGCAGCAGCCGCAACAACATCAACAGCAGCAGCCTTAGCAGCAGCAGCAGCAGCCAGCAGCCCGCGGACGTGCCTTCAACATCAACACCCTCCAGGCTCAAGCAGATAACAACGTGGTTAACGGTACGTTCCTCGTTGATGGTATATATGCTTCGTGTTTATTTGATACTAGAGCCGATAACTGTTTTGTGTTGTTAGAATTCGAAAAGCTCCTTGTTGGTTCATCCGTCTGTCGACTTCGTCTTGTATCAAGTCTTGTATGTTTGTAGATAGATCAGGGCACGGTGTACGAGAAATCTGTCAAATATGGGTTAGAAGGTAATTTCGCACGAAATTGCAACTTGGTAATTCCATACGAAATTACTTGGTAATTTCGCACGAAATTATAATTTCGTGTGAAACCTAATTTCGTTTGGGTATTCCGTGCGAAATTAGCTCTCCTATAAATACCCATTGTGTCTTGTCATTTGTAACTTTCCGGCTTGAGTACCGAACTGCTGCCGAAGTGTCAACTCGCTGTAAATCATTGTCAAATCAATCAAAAGACAGTTTAAAGTGAATATCTAGCTGAATTGACATGATACGTTTGTTTCCGCCTCTCGTATCAAGCAAAAACTCTTCTGATTGACTCGTTTGGGTCAGAAAACGATCCTTCAAGTGGTATCAGAGCTCAGGAGTAAGAGTTCATACCAATTCAGCTGCAAATTTTGATTTCTACACCTTCTTTTTCACAATTAACAAGTTTTCACGGACAAAATGCTTTGAATTTCACACATTATACTCGCAATAGTGTTTTATCAAACCCTTGAAAGTTTCTTATCTTAAATCGGCTTAAAACTTGATCAATTTGACAAAATTCAGCTCGAGATGATGACATCAGCATAATTTCGCACGAAATTAGGGTTTAATTTCGCATGAAATAACTTAATTTCGCACCAGATTGTAATTTCTTTTCAGAGGTCCACACGAAATTAGTTATTTCGCATCAATTTGAAATTTCGTTTGAGTATTTCACACGAAATTACCTATTTCGTTTGAAAGGGTGTAATTTCGTACGGAAACAGTAATTTCGCATCATATCGGTATTTCGTTTGAACGGGTTATTTCGTTTGAAAAGGATATTTCGCACAAAGGGTATTTCATTTGAAAGTTAATTTCGTTTGAACTGACTGTTTGTGAAAATTTTAAAAATCTAAACATGAAGAGGAATTTTATAACGCCTTTGCTACTCCGATCAGTTTGTCCAAAACACAATGTTGGAAAATGAAACGGGAACCATGCAAAAACCGCCAAAGCTCATGAATATCGAGGAGTATAGGGGATGGGAAGAACGATTTGAGAATTGGGTTCAAGAAAATTACTTGGATGCTTGGGAATGTGTTGAAACTAAAATGTTAGACCCATGACTGATGATGAGGAGATTATAGCAATTAAAGATTTAAGTGCAGAAGAGAAAAAGAAATACAAAGATGAGAAAATGATGACGAGTTTATTACATCAAGCTGTTAAGGAAGATATCTTGGTTGTATTGCAACACAATGGAACTGCATACTCTATCTGGAAAGCTTTAAAATCGAAGTTTGTTAGAAGTAAAGAAATGATCAAGAACAAGAAATCACTTTTGAAGAAGGAATTCGATTTATTTCGTGGGTTGAGAACTGAGAGTACCAAGCAGATCATTTAAAGATACTGTAATTTGTTAGTGAACATGAAGAGAGTGAGCATCACAAAAGATAATGAAGAGTTGATTGAGAAGTTGGCTGATGTGTTGCCACATGAAACTTGGGGCACATATCTGATGATGTTGAGAAATAAGAAAGATTTTAGCAATTTGACATTGAGTAAGTTCATTGAAAAGCTTGAAGCTTAAGAAATGGAACAAAGGAAGATTTCAAGAATGAAGGATTTTGATGGTGAACAAGATATTAGGTTGTATTACAAAGCAGGGTTGAATGATAAAACCAACATGTCACCAAAGGTTGAGACTGCATTCAATGCAAAGAGTTCATCAGGAGGGTCTTCTAAAGGATCAAACTGCAAAACAAGTTTTTCTTCGTATCCTTCATTTGATCCAAACTTGTCAGCAACCAAGAATGGCAAGAAGTTACAATGCAATATTGTATTGAATCTTGAGAATGATCAGGATTATTCAGAAGAAGTTACAATGGCAAGAAGTCACATGTCTTTGTTGGGAACTGTTTTCGAGTCTTATGGGAGTCTAGTGGCAGGAAGGATCGGGAATCCAATGCTGACAAAAGAGGATTACGATCAGATTGATGCTGAAGAAATGGAGCTGATGGATATAAAGTGGTGTTTGGCAAGTGTGTTGAGGAGAGCCGAAAAGTTTAAACAAATTACAGGAAGAGATGATTTCCGTGATGCAAATGTTTCTACTTTAGGATTTGATAAATCTAAAGTTACTTGTTTTCGTTGCAGGGAAAAAGGACACTTCAAGAGAGAGTGCACGAAGCTCGAAGCAAGTGGAGCTCAAAATCCATTCAACAACAATGATTATTATCGGAAAGTAATTTATCATCAAGTTGCTCAACAATCACATCAACAACAACCACAAATTGCTCATGCCAGAAAGGAAATTGAAGAATCATCAAAGAGAGCTTGTTTGGTCAATCAAGAATATCAAAAATCATCAAAAGGATTCAGTTGGGACAAATATGTTTCAGCCGATGGTAAAGCATGTCTGATAGATCAAGATGATGAAAAATTACCAGAAGGGTTTAGCTGGGAAAATTTCAGTTGGGATGACTATGATCCTAACAAAACTTCAGATCACAAAGCTTTTGTTGCTCGAGTTGCTGAAGATAGTGATAATGAAGAAAACTAAAAAGAAAAAGAAGAAAATTAAAACACCAGTCAGCAGTGATGATGAAGAAGTTCCTATAATAAAGAGAAAGATAAAAGAAGTTCCAGCTTTTAAAGTTGATGCAGAAGCTGATGCACAGAAGATTCCGGTGAAATGTGAAAATTGTGAAAGATTGAAAGAGTCTTACGATCTTCTGAACAAATCAATGAATCTGTACAATCAAACAAGTAGTGAACAAGCAACAGCCATGAAAACACTTCAAGGAGCTTTCATGACAAAGCAGAGAGTTGTCAACAACTACATTGAGAAGTGTGCTATTCTGGAACAAAAATTGGAAACTCAAAGGATTGAAACAGAAAGAGTTAATAGGTTGTTAAAAAGTTACTCATGTACTTCTTATGTTATTGACAGGATTTATCTAACTGTTGAAGGCATGAAGGCTTTTGAAGAGTACACTTCTGAAGGGAAGAAGATAGACACAGAAGAAGAGACATCTTAGAAAAAGAACTCTGAAAAGAAGAAGGATACTAAAGTAAAGAATTCTGGTAAGAAACAGAGTGTTAGTTACAACAAGTGTCCACCCCCGCTTGAAAATGGATATTCTCCACGAAATCCAAATTCAGAAAGAGTCGAAAAGGCAACCAACTTAAAGTGGGAGTCTAAGCCTTCAGTTAATTTGCCAGAAAACATTGACGTCATGTTTACATCATCTGACACTGATCATGAGTCCGAGTTAATAAAGAAAGTGGTCGATCAGGTGTTGCATAAAGATGAAACAGAGGAGTCAAAGTCGGAGTCAAAATTAGAGTCAAAGTCTGAATTCGACACGTCAAGTTCAAAAGTCAAACAGGGCAAAATTGTTTACAATAAAGAATTCTTGTTATCAAAATCTAATTTGAATGATGAAATATTCAAAGTGGCATATACTTTGAATGATTCTGACAAATTATATTCAAATGAAGAATTTCCAATAAGAGGTGTTAAACCAGAAATGATAAAAAAAAGGTTTTCAAACTAACAAAAATTAATATTTCTGAAATAAAAGATGTAAATCTTACTGATAAACCTAAAAAAATACACCTCAAGAGTACAACAAAGAGAAAACAAGAAAAAAGGTTACAGTTCTGGTTCCGGTTATCGAAAGAAACCAAACCATAACGGTAATTTCAAAAAGAAAGGTCTTGGATTTATTCCACCAGAAAATTATCAAAATGAGAAAATTTCTAAAAAAAATACAGTATTTGTTTCAGGAGCAAGCTCAGAAGAAGAGGAGAAAAGCTCATTCTGGAAGCAAAATTCCTTGCAAAGAAGCAAGAAGAAATGAAGAATGAAGCTGTTCAGAAGAAAGAGACGAGAACCTGTTTTCAATGCAAAACAGTTGGTCATATTGCCAAGAGTTGTCCCAAGGCAATTCAAACAAAACAGGAAGTGTCTCGTAAACTGAAAGAAAAGATGGTTGAAAATGAACCACCAACCAAATCGTTTATAGTTTTCAAAAACTCAAAATTTGAGGTTGGTGAGTGTTCAAAAAGGTTTTACAAGAGGAAAGCAAATCTTGACAACCAAAAATGGGTTGTTAAGAGATCTGATGATAGTTCTAGCGATGATTCTGATTCATCAAAATCAGAGGAGCTATCTTCTAGCGATGAATCTGATTCCACAAAGCCAGAGGAGCCAAAAATTGAATCAAAAGGTGAAAAATCAGTTCCTCTAATGGATGATGCAAATTTTCCACCATTGAGGGCTGAAAATTTTAAACAAAAAATTGGCAAAGTTGAGATTTCAAATCAATTCTTTTCTGAAAAGAAAGAATTTGATGTTGAAAAAGCTTTTAACTACAAAGTGAAACATATTTTTGGAAAAATGATTGATGGAAAAGTCAAAGGGGTAAAAGAATATTATGAGAAGAAGATGAAAGGAAAGAAACCGAGTGTTGGTTGCTCGGAATCTCCCAAGGTCGGTCAGGCTTGGGAGAATTTCTTTAACTGAAAAAAAAACCTGACTTGCCGGAATTCTCAGGTTGGTAATTGGGGAGTAGGAATCGGCATCTTTCTTGAGAAATTCACAGGTTGGTAACTTTGATATTTCGATTTTCAAGTGGTTAATCAGGGACATTAAATTGTACTTGATTTTCTACAAGTGATTGTGTTGATAAAATCTAAAATTGTTAAATTTTTCCAAAATGGTTGAAAAAGGGGATTACTTCATAAGATGGTGATAGAACAAAGTGATGATCATAACCCCAACCTACAAGTGGTAAAATCAACAAAACTTATTTTCCGAAAAAACCATTTTAATTAAAACAAACTTAAGTGTTTTGAAATCATAATGGGAAAATAGTTTGTTGTAAGGGGAAGTTCTGATTGTTTATGCCAAAAGGAATTGTTGTGATTGCTTGAAACAGCAGTTGTCACTTTAATTGTACAGTTTGTTTTCAAAATTGTCTTTAAATGATTTTGAATTTTAGGGGGAGTAAGAAATTTCAGAACATCCAAAAACATTAGAAAATTTAAAAACTCAAAAACATCAAAAAATGAAAAAGAGTTTTGTTGTAAAGAAGAAATGATAGTACATCAGTGGACTATCACAACATGCTAAAGAATTGTAAAGTCAAAAATGTGATAAACGATCTCACTGAGGATGTGTCAGTAGGTTATTATACATTCAGTAGATTGTTTTCGAGATATAAACATAAAATCATACTTACTTATATCGTGGGGAACATCTCTCGGATATATGGGTAACACCCGAAATCTTGTTTGAAAGATTTTCTATTTCTGACATACTAGGTCTTTGTGCGTGGTGATATCTGTGGTATTATACCAGGACTTATGATTTTGCGGGAGCAATAGCCTAGTCCTCGTATAATACTTTGCAAAAGCTTTAATCTTAAAGCCAGCCCTCGGTACAAAAAATGATGAACATTGAAAAATGCTAATCATGTGCTGTTGATGAAAAGATCCCCAAACGGGACACACCTAAAGTCGAGCTATCATCTCTTTGTACGAACAGAAGTTCTAGCCTGATCTCTCACGGTTTCGCATTTACCCGTTTACAGATATCATTAGTGTACATTCACCTGTACGACTGAATATAGAGATCTGGATACGAGAGTATATTCTGAGGTGGGACACGCGAATAAGATTAAGTTCTTAAAACACTAATCTCGTATCTCGGAACAGTTAAACTTTGTGTGAAAATTTAAGCAGATCAGTATACTGACAATCTAAGTGAATTGTTTAGAACTTAAAATGTTTAAAGCTTAACGGTGTTAGTGATTTGTCTCAAAAACTGATATGATCCTCTTACACAAACTCACAAAAATCCTTTCAAAACAAAAAAAATAAATTGTTTGTAAATATGTTCTGCACTCCTTTCAAAACAAAAATCCAAAAAGATTTTAGTGTGTTTTAGCATAAATTTTTGAAAAATACAAAAAGATTTCCGACAACTGGTGTTGAAGAGTTGATTTTCAAAATTCCAAGTGCTAAATATGATGGACATTTCGTGAGGGGGAGTTTGTGTATAATAAGAAAAGATTTTGAATGTTTGACCTACAAGTGGTCATCAGTAGTTTTTTTTTAAATGTTAAATCATTCTATATTTACAAGTGGTTCATTAGAGATTAATATTGTAAAATCATTAATTGGTTAATACCTGCAAGTGGTTTTGATTCGTCTGTTGAATTCATTTTTACAAGTGGTAAGCAGAGAACATAAATTTGTCAAATTTTAAATTTGTGAAATTTATTGTGAGGTAGAGGATGTGCAGGTAAGCAAGGTTTTCGATTCCTGAGGAGTTTGTGATTAGAGAGAGCCATGTTTCGATTCCTAAAGTAGTGTGTGTGCCAGGTCACGATCCTGATCCCAGCATATTGTTAGGGGAGTCTGTAGATGAAAAGAGCCAGATTCTGTTCCTGGAAGATGTGTTCACGCAAGCTGCTGATGTTGATGAACTTAAGGAATCAAGAGATCTGATCAAGATAGTGTAAGAGCCAGCTACAGATCTTGGGATGATAGAGAGAATTAGAGTGAGATTAGAGCCAGGTCGAGATCCTGGAATTGAAAAAGAGAAGAGAGTTTGAGGATGCTTTACATTGTTAGATATTTTGGAAGAGTTCGAGAAGACTGATAAAGACTGAAGATTGAAGACTCGACACTGAAGACTTCGTCAACATCCGAGGGGGAGTCTGTTGGTGCATCAATCTGTCGACTTCATCTTGTATCGAGTCTTGTATGTTTGTAGATAGATCAGGGCACGGTGTACGAGAAATATGTCAAATATGGGTTAGAAGGTAATTTCGCACGAAATTGCAACTTGGTAATTCCATACGAAATTACTTGGTAATTTCGCACAAAATTATAATTTCACGTGAAACCTAATTTCGTTTGGGTATTCCGTGCGAAATTAGCTCTCCTATAAATACCCATTGTGTCTTGTCATTTGTAACTTTCTAGCTTGAGTACCGAACTGCTGCCGAAGTGTCAAATCACTGTAAATCATTGTCAAATCCATCAAAAGACATTTTAAAGTGAATATCTAGCTGAATTGACTTGATACGTATGTTTCCGCCTCTCGTATCAAGCAAAAACTCTTCTGATTAACTCGTTCGGGTCAGAAAACGATCCTTCACTCCTAAATCGTAAGCGCGCCCATCTCCCTACGACGTTCGACGTTGATGTTGCCACTGGAAGAACTGTTACTGTTCGTTCTGTCCTACGTGATTATACTCTTGAACTCAACAATCACGTCTTCCCTATCGATCTTATCCCGATGCAGCTTAGTAGTTTCGATATCATAGTAGGCATAGTAGTTTCGATATCATAGTAGGCATGGATTTTCTTTGTGAAAATTGGGCTGAAGTCGTTCGCTTCTCGCTTGCTAATGGTGATCAACTTTGTGTTTATGGTGAAGTTGCATCGAAAAATCTCAAACTCATGTCGTGTATCCAAGCGAGCAAGTATCTCCGCAAGGAATACAAAGCTTTCTTGGCACACATCATAGTAGCGGAGGAAAAGGAAAAGAAGGCAATGGATAAGGTGCCTGTGGTTCGTGATTTTCCTAACATCTTTCCTGATGATTTACCTGGTTTACCCCCGAGTCGTGATATTGATTTTCGTATTAACCTCATTCCTGGAGCTAACCCTGTTGCTAAATCTCCTTATCGCCTCGTGTCACACCCTGGCTTTGCGGAAGCGTGGTTAATTTGGTGTGACTTCTTAATACCATAGCTTAACCATAACAAAGCTATATGAAATAAAACCATGCAAGATCATCCATTTAATTAAGTTTGAAAAGTAAAGAACCACAACATTGTCTTAACGGAAATTACATCCTAACAACATAAACAGTGTTCAAACGACACAACACCAACATGAATTAAACACAGTTTAAGAACTGTGACTCGTCCAGGAAAAAGTCACATCCCTTAAACTCGGATGACCTCGTAACTAGTGCAGCGGGAAAACGTGTCATACCGCGCCAGATCCTTTAATTCCCTGAAATACATGTAAGTTGGAAAAATCAACAATAATGTTGAGCGAGTTCATGCGTATTGTGTAAGTAAAATCTTCGTAAGTATAAAAAACCCTGGTATGTTGCAAATAAGGAAATAAAGAGATCACCAATGGTTTGCAAGGCCATTGATATGTGTGAAGTGCAAGTAGGAAGACTCAAACCTAGCGGATTTATGCGTTGGGCACAAAGTCACCCTGAGGTCCGTTATGCTGGGCCTGGGGCTGGGCTCGCTACACCCAGATAGATCTACCGCTCCTGTCCCTCAGTCCTACCCTGAGGATTAATGGCCTCAAGTTTCCGCCTACCCACTCACATGATCTAAGTAGTAACCCTACTTACGCTAATCATACCATGTGTAAAAGTACTCGTAATCATAGTAACATGTATTTCACCCCGCAGTTTAGAAAACTGAAAACAGTTAAGAGAAAAGGGGGACATGAACTCACAGTGGTACGTCTCTACCAAGTATATCTCCTGATCAAGCAGCTGTGCGACGACCTACACGTACTAACTCTATCAGACGGACGGCCGTGCCTTAGCTTCATGGTTTAAGTTTTTGGGAAATAGTTAGACAACTATTTCGTGTTTACATTTTGTAAATACTTGGTAATTATTTTCCTTCCCAAGGATGGGGGATTTAATACATGTGCGTTCCTGTATCTTCGGAATATATATTATTAAGTCTCACTTAAAATATATTTTAATTCTAACCCCAAAATATAAACATTTTTCCCAAAAATTTTATATTTTAATACATACAATTTTCCCAAAATAATACCTTGACAAAATACGCGTTCATGCATATTTCATTAAAATGCGTAAGTTACGTTTTAAAGATCGAGTGGTAATAATAATTACCGGTGTAACTTAAATAATTATTGTGAAGGCGTTCGTATTATTTTGGAGTCGTTAACACGGTAATATTATTTTTACCCTAAAAATAATATTTGTATAGTTCACAAAACAATCATAAACATTTTACAAGTGACGTTATGAAAAATATATATCCAACATATGTTTACCAAGTTTTATTTTGTGAAAATCTCACCTCCGATATTTTGTAAATAAAGTCGTGGCGAAATTTACATGTTGAAAGCAAGTCAAAAATACATTTGTAACACTTGTAGTGAAAATATTTCTAAGTGTTAGGTTTTGGGAAAATTTCGCCAGAGTTTCCCCTGTAACTGGAGGTGGCCACGCCTTCAAGCGTATCATTTTCTTTTATAATTCAAATCAACAATTTTCTTATTCACAATAACAATTTCCAAACCATCATATTAGTCAATATATAAGTAAATCGCAAAAATTACATGAACTTGTGGTTTGTCCGAAATATGAAGTAAATCCCATTACTTTTAGTGGATCTTTATATAAATCAACTTTGTTTCTTGAAACTCTCGTTTTTAAAGAAATTCCATCTTTACAACTTCTTGTAAAATTTGACAAAACTGGTTCTTTGTCGAAACTTAGTGTTACACAAGTGTTTACACACTTGTGTGTTTTAAAAATCATTCTTGTTTATGTAAGATCCGGCTTCGGAAAATATGATTTCTTTGACACTTGGTCCTTTGAAAATACCATTTGTAATTCCGTCGATCTACTAGTTTTGAACACTATTTCATAAGTAAAGTCGATTTTACACAAGTTCATGTTTAGTGTGTGGTAGAGTTTCATCATTTAACCTCTTTCATCCTTGCATATACTCTATGTCATGTTTCATGAACATGACCAATCCGGGTTAGACGATGATCCGAGCTACCACAACATAGATCGGCACTAAATAGTTACACAAAACAAATCTTACAAGATTTACACAACAACCTAGCTTTTAACCATCATCTTTAGCATTTTTAGTAGACTTTTACATATCATCTTGTAAGTTCATGAGTTTTAACCATCATATATCGTTTTAACCACTTTGAAATAGATCGAGAGTGCGTTTATAGTAACTTACTACTAGCTCGTGGCTAGGGAAGAATCTAGTCGAAGAATGAGTGGATAAAAGGAATGAGAAGAGGTCCTTCGCTTTCCGAATGCACCAAGCTTCCTCGTATGTGATCCTCGACACTTGTATGCCCTTGAAATGAGAAGATCAAAACCAAAAAATGGATGGATGGTGTAGGGGATGTTCAGCCGAGAGCTTGCAAGGAGGGAGAGAGTGTGTGTGTTGTGAGTTGAGTGATGGAAATGTTAAGTGTGTTAAGGCTTGATCTTATAGGCAATTATCAAGATTATTAACCAAGGGTCACTATGTCTAATAGATATTAGACATAGATGATTATTTTAATCATCAAGTACAAAGGGGTGTCCCCCTTGGGGACGGTTTGGTTGAGGGGGGGGGGGGTAATCCGGTTGGTTTCCAACGATTAGTTAAGTACTTGTTAAGTTATTAGGAGGTTAACTCGGTTATTAGTGTGTTATGCGTTATAGCGGGTGTTAGGGTATTCAGGGACCCTAACTGGCTCAGAAAAAGCTAAACAATGTAAATGGCAATATTTTTATGTTCCGGGTAAAGTCCGGTTGTTCGGTTGGATAGTAATCCGTTAATGCGCTTAACAAAGCTTTAAAGTGTCGTTATTATTATTTTTAGTGACACAACTTATTCCTGACACTTTGGAAAGTGTCTAGTAACATTTTTCTCATGTATTGGCACTTTAATAGTTAGCTAGATGCTGAATTTTCAATTAAAGTGCTGAGTTTTGTACTTAGAGTACGTTTTAGGCACATCCGGTCACTGTAGCTTATATCTAACGACGCATTTCTACAACCCTTGTATCCCTACACTCACTACTAGTGTAGTAGCTATCTCTGGCTCATACAGGCCTTAGAGGCAGTGTCTGCCTGATGCTGGCTATATCAGCATGTTTTGATAGGTTATCCGTTCATAGTGCTACTGTGCTTTTGTGCATCATGATTGTCACTAGAGTTCAGTATGTAAATAATGTAGTGACAGTAAATAAAGTATGATGCAGGTATGTACATGTATCAGTAATTCAAGTAGCAGTTTATCCACAATTTCAGGTAAGCACAGTAATTAAGCAGTAATTAATTATTAATTAAGTCATACGGATACCTGGTTTAGTGAGGGTTGTCACATTCTCCCCCCGTTAGAAAAATTTCGTCCCGAAATTTTAAGTTCTGCTTCTAGTTGCAGGGTTCTTGGGAAATAAGTGGGGGTATTTCTCTTTCATCCGGTCCTCACGCTCCCAGGTGTATTCAGGACCATGTCTGGCATTCCAACGAACCTTGACGAGCTTGACACTGCTCCGGCGGGTCTTGTTTACTTTCCAATCCGTAACCTCAACAGGTTCCTCAACAAAATGGAGCGTGTCGTCGACATGAATCTCATCGGTAGGAATGATAACGGTATCTTGTGTTGGACTCTTCCTCAGATTTGATACGTGGAATGTATCGTGAAAACCATTCAGTTCGGCAGGTAGATCCAACTTGTACGCTACTAACCCAATTCTTTCCAAGATTCTGAATGGACCAATATACCGCGGATTCAACTTTCCACGCTTCCCAAAGCATGCTACACCCTTCCAGGGTGATACTTTCAACAAAACCATATCTCCTACCTCAAATTCCAGAGGCTTCCTTTTTCGATCCGCATAGGCTTTCTGACGATCACGAGCCGCATTGATGCGATCTCGGATCTGTGAGATCTTATATGTGGTTTCTTGGACCATATCAGGACCAACCAACTGTCTATCACCTGCGTCAGACCAACAAAGCGGTGATCTGCACTTGCATCCATATAAAGCTTGGAATGGCGCGGCACCAATACTGGTGTGGTAGCTGTTGTTGTATGAAAATTCGACCAGTGGCAAATGCTTATCCCAGCTACCGCCCAAATCCATAACACATGCTCTCAGCATATCTTCCAACGTCTGTATCGTCCGCTCGCTTTGACCGTCGGTCTGTGGGTGAAATGCAGTGCTCATATTCAATTGCGAGCCAAAAGCTTCTTGGAAGGATTGCCAAATCCTTGATACGAACCTTCCATCTCTATCAGAGATGATTGAGAGAGGCACTCCATGGCGCGTAACGATTTCTCTCATGTAAATTTCAGCCAACTTGCTCGTGTTATCCTTCTCCCTGATAGGTAAGAAGTGCGCTGACTTCGTTAATCGGTCCACTATTACCCAAATAGTGTCATGACCTCTTGGCGTTCTTGGCAACTTTGTAATAAAATCCATGGAGATTTGTTCCCATTTCCACTTGGGAATTTCTGGTTGTTGCAGAAGTCCTGAGGGCTTCTGGTATTCAGCTTTAACTTTAGCACATGTTAAACACTTGCTCACATAAACAGCAACATCGCCTTTCATCTTAGGCCACCAATAATAATCCTTAAGGTCCTGGTACATCTTATCCGCTCCTGGATGGATAGAGTACCGTGATCTGTGAGCTTCATCAAAAATAACTTTCCTCAAACCACCAAACAGAGGAACCCAAATCCTTTTCTCAAAACATAACGTTCCTTCCTCGTTTAGCACCAATTGCTTCTCCATCCCACGGAGATATTCTTCTTCAAGGTTTCTTTCCTTAAGAGCTTCTTTCTGCGCGGCACGAATGCGCAGAGAAAGATCTGTTTGGATAATCATCTCTAAAGCCCTAACCCTTATGGGCTTGATTCTTTCTTTTCGACTTAGGGCGTCGGCGACCACATTCGCCTTCCCTGGATGATACTTTATCTCGCAGTCGAAATCGTTCAACAACTCAACCCATCGTCTTTATCTCATATTCAACTCCTTCTGATTGAATATGTGTTGTAGGCTCTTATGATCTGTAAAAATTGTACATTTCGTACCATATAGGTAGTGTCTCCAGATCTTTAATGCAAAAACCACTGTGCCAAGTTCCAAATCATGTGTGGCATAGTTCTTTTCGTGTACCTTCAGCTGGCGTGACGCGTAAGCAATAACCTTCTGGCGTTGCATCAACACGCAACCCAATACTTGACGCGAGGCGTCGCAATATAACACAAAATCGTCAGTACCTTCCGGTAGTGCTAAGATTGGCGCATTGCAGAGCTTATCTTTCAATATCTGGAACGCTTCTTCCTGTTTGATTCCCCAATCAAACTTCTTATCTTTCTGCGTGAGGAGCGTCAATGGTTGAGCGATCTTCGAAAAATCCTCAATGAACCTTCGATAGTAGCCAGCCAAACCCAAGAATTGTCGAATCTCGGTTGGCGTCTTTGGCGTTTCCCAATTCTTGATCGCTTCGATCTTGGTGGGATCCACATGAATTCCATCTCCATTTACCACATGTCCAAGAAATTGGACTTCACGTAGCCAAAACTCACACTTAGAGAATTTGGCGTACAGCTGTTCCTTCTTCAGCAGCTCCAGAATAGCTCTTAAATGCTGTTCGTGCTCAGCCTTCGTCTTTGAATAAATCAAAATGTCATCGATAAACACAATCACGAACTTATCCAAGTACGGCTTGCAAACTCTATTCATCATATCCATAAAGACTGCAGGTGCGTTTATCAACCCAAACGGCATAACTAGGAACTCGTAGTGTCCATAGCGAGTTCTGAAAGCTGTCTTCGGGATACTCTCCTCCTGTATCCTTAACTGATGGTAACCTGATCGCAAATCGATCTTTGAATAAAAGCTTGAACCTTGCAGTTGGTCGAATAGATCATCGATCCTTGGCAGAGGGTATCTATTCTTGATCGTCAGCTTGTTCAATTCCCGGTAGTCAATACACATACGAAAACTACCGTCCTTCTTCTTGACAAACAGGACCGGAGCTCCCCAAGGCGAGAAGCTTGGTCGGATAAATCCCTTGTCTAACAACTCTTGAAATTCTGTCGACAATTCCTGCATCTCAGACGGGGCAAGTCTATAGGGTGCCTTAGCCACAGGCGCGGCGCCTGGGACTAAATCGATGTGAAACTCCACTTGCCTCTGAGGTGGTAGTCCAGGCAAGTCCTCTGGAAAGACTTCTGGATATTCCCTCACGACAGGGATGTCTTCGATCTTCGGTTCTGCAGCTTTCTTGTCTACAATGTGTGCCAGGAAGGTAGCACATCCCTTCTGTAAACACTTTCGCGCTTTCAGACAGCTGATAATTCTTAACGGCGTATCACGCTTCTCTCCATGAACCACAATGGTCTCACCATCATTGGTTGGGATACGGACGACCTTTTCGTGACAAACAATCTCAGCCTTGTTGCCTGATAACCAGTCCATTCCTACCACCACGTCGAAGCTTCCCAACTGGACTGGTAGTAGATCCAGAGTAAACTCACGCTCTCCCAATTCGATTACACAACCTCTGACAACTTCATTAGCTTCTAGTAACTTCCCATTCGCCAATTCGATCGAGTAGGGAATATCTAACTTACTAGCGGCTAACCCAAGCATATTCTTAAACTCTAACGATACGAAGATATAATCGGCACCAGTATCAAATAAAACGGATGCATAGCGTTGGTTTACAGGGAACGTACCAGTAACGACATTGGGATCCTGGCGCGCTTCCCTCGCTTCGATATTGAACACTCTTCCACGGGCTTGGTTCAATTTTGGGCAGTTTCTCTTGTAGTGCCCAACATCACCACAGTTAAAGCATCCAGGTCTTTGCCCGTTTCCACCACCATTTCCAGCTTGATTATTCCTTTGGTTACGATTCACAGCGCCCGCTTGATTTGCATTGTTGCCTCGATTCCCATTACCTCCATTGTTTCCTTGTGGGCGATTTCCATTTCCACCCCGGTTATTGTTTCTGTTTCCAAATCCTCCTTGGCCTCCCTGGCCAACAGTGGCCCAACAAGAATCCTTCAAGTGGCCAGGTTTCCCACACGCTTCACATACTTTCAAACCACATCGGCCAGAATGGTGTCGCTGGCAGGTATTACACTTGGGCTGGGTGCCCATATATCCCTTTCCTTTCTTTCCACTACCAGCTGTAACCTGAGCTGGAGCGCTGACTCTCCTATCTTAACAACACCACTGGTGCCTTGCTTGAAGTTCGAGAACTTCCGTTTGTTACCTCCGGATGACTCGAGGTGAGTCTCTTTCTTCTTTGCCTCGACCTCATCGAACTTGTTCAGGCGGATAGCCTCCTCAGTGAGAGCCACGCTCAGATCAATTGCCTCAGTGATTGTTGCAGGCTTGGAGGAGGTCACCATGCTTATGATTTGTGGAGCTAAACCCCAAATGAAGCGTTCAATTCGATTGAATTCTGGAGTGACCATATAGGGTACCACATGCGATAAGTCATGAAACCTCTGAACATACTCTGCGATCTTCGGACCTTCCATCTTCAAATGCCAGAACTCAGTTTCCAATCTTTGGATTTCAGCGCGAGAGCAATACTTTTTGCGCAT
The DNA here is from genome assembly GCF_002127325.2 of Helianthus annuus. Lineage (NCBI taxonomy): Eukaryota > Viridiplantae > Streptophyta > Magnoliopsida > Asterales > Asteraceae > Helianthus > Helianthus annuus. The sequence goes on from NC_035440.2 coordinate 110,216,705, forward strand.
TAGTTCCTTCAGTTCGGTCCATGTTAGTGCGTAGGCAGCAGCTTCACCAAGTGTCTGCACTTGCAAATTCCACCAAGACAGGGCTCCATCCAAGAATAGCCCAGAAATGTAGGTGACTTGCTGGTCTGGTGCACATTTGCTCATGCGGAGAACAGATTCCGTCTTCTCGGCCCAACGGACAAAGGCGACAGCAACTCCGGTGCCATCAAAGTTGACTGGCTTGCAGTCTAGAAACTGCTTGTAGGTGCACCCTGCATATACGTTACAACATATGAATGGCATTAGCATCTTTGCTATAGATATCCAATTAGGTCATGGTATGTCTTAATGACTTAGTATTACCATGAGGTGGATTGTTGTTGCCAGTATTGCCAGAATTACTTCCACTAGTCCATCCTTGAGAGGCGGCGTATTGCGCGATGGCAGCAGCGATGACTTGCTGGAGTTCTGCCTCATTGGTAGGCATCGGCGTTTGACGTCTCGGCATCTTCTAAAAGATGTGTTTACATTGGTCAGGCCATAATAAAGCGTACGTATATAATGATAGTAATAGTTACAAATAGACCAATCACATAACATCCCATGTCATAAAACGTAAATAATCAATCAAACATCATATATGATGAGAATACTGCGATTGCCATATATCGAGACCACATAGTAAAGTGTACAGGTTCATAATAGTGTCACACATCATCAATGACTAAGGGCTACATCACCCAGTCCAAAACTATATCAACTCAGTGTCAATACATCCATATACATGCCAACAAAAGTCAAAATCAGAATGTAGCCTCCAAAAATGCTGTGCGGCCAAAGCAATCACCGTCTTCTCACCAACGTCTACTCGTACGGTACTGAAGAGCTCTACACTGATGGCGGTGGAGGAGGGGGAAAATGGGTGTAGAACAAACGACGCAAATGGAGCCATTCCTCCTCCATGGCTCTCTGGGTACGCAACCAAGAAGCAACCTGCTGCTCTAGTGCCAAAAGGCGTGCAGCATAGTCCGGTGGTAAAGGTCGAGGGTGCTGCGAAGAAGCAGGGTGGGTCTGACCCTGACACTGGCACAGCGGTGGCTGAGCTCTCTCAAGCTCCTGAATGCGCCGTGTGAGTGCCTCGTGCTGGACAACAAACGACATGAGTACATCCTCAACAGAATACCCCATGTGGAAGGGATGGTAGGGGTCGGTCGGTGGCATAACAGGTGGTGACGTCCAAAGGAATGGCTCACTGGCTGGATCAAAAGGTAATACAGGAAATGAAGGAACAGGGGGTACAATAGGTGAAAACTGTGGTACAACTGGGATAGGTGTCGGTACGTGTCCAAAAGGATGAGCCGAGGAACCCTCTCCAGGTCGCGCTGGAGGTGTAAACTGATGAAACATCGCAGGTAAGTCAGAGTGGTGAACACCAGTAGTATGAACGGGGTGCAAAGGGATCTCAGGGGGAACTGACACGGGTGCAGGAACGGGGGTAACCGGTACCACGAAAGGCGGGTACTCGTCATCGTCCTCAATCCACCCATGTTGGGCGTGCTCATCTCGTGGGCCAACATGTGCCTCAAAAAGTGCTCGGTCAAACTGCACAGGCATAGGGTCAGGATGGGGTGCAACAAAAGGGTCAACGGGTACATCAGCGACAAACGGGGCGTCCACATGATCAGCAGCAATAACATGGTCACCCTCCAGTAGTGGAGCCTTGACAGGGTGATCATCAATGGGTGCGTCAGCATGAACAGGGTCATGCTCAAACACTGGGTCTGGAGCGGCTACCGGCTCAAGGGCCATGGCAGGCTCGGGGTCATCGAATGCCATCTCAAAATCAAACTCAGGGTCAATGGGTTCAACTGGGCCAACTGGGTCAACCGGGTCCTCTATAGGCTGATCCAGTGGTATAAACTCTATCTCCTGATCTGGGTCGAATCCTGGTGGAAAGACAGGATCGGAATCCTCCTCAACATCGTGATCGAAAGCAAAGCTAGGGGCAGGGGTAACAGAGGATGCCCTATCAGGATCTGAACCGTGAGAGAAGTGCTGCGCACTCTGAGTGTGTGATGGTGCGGAGGCCACAGACTCGAAAGAGTCTGGGACCGGTGAGTGTGCAGGTGACTCCCCAGCTGGAGCATCTGCGAGTAACAAAAGACCATCGTCAGCTAGAAGGGCCTCGCCCTCGACATCGTCCTCCAGGGGCTCATCATCAAACAGATCGACGTCGCCATCAGCGTCGGCGTCGAGAAGCATATCGTAAGCGGGATAAACGGCCAAAGGTATGGGAGCAGGTATCTCTACGAGCGGTAGGTCCCCGGCCAAAGGGCCATCAGCGAGCTCAACAGCATCATAAGGTAATGCAAAGGGCTGGAAGTCATCCTCTTCTATGCTGGTAATGTCTGATGTGTGGACCTCGTGCTCTGAAGACTCTAGGTCGTCTGATACAATGGGCCTAGGGCTCGTGGTGTCCGAATCACCAGTGCCTGAGGTGTCCATGTGTCTGTAACATAAACACAAATACAGACATGCACAAATAATCAATCATACAATCAGATAAACACATTAGTCACCAATTAAATAATCAAATAGTTCTCCTAGTCCCACTAGCCTCCCAGCCTCCCAGCCTCCCAGACTGATCTTCCTAGTCCCACTATCCTCCCAGCCTCCCAGACTGCTCTTCCTAGTCCCACTAGCCAATTCTCTCAGCCTCTCAGACTGACTCCCTAGTCCCACTAGCCAACTACCTCGGCCTCCAAGACCGAGCCTCGACCTCCCAGACCGAGCCTCAGCCTCCCAGACTGAGCCTATAATAATAAATAAAATGTGCTCAACATTTGTTTGTAAAAAAAAACGTTTTGGATCTGGACTTAAGTGGTATGCAGTAAAAATGTTTTCGTGAGAGCCCTAGTGATCATAGTCTAGACTCGAGAAGGAATCCTAGTTCGCTATGATCAGAGCTCTGATACCAAGCTGTCACACCCTGGCTTTGCGGAAGCGTGGTTAATTTGGTGTGACTTCTTAATACCATAGCTTAACCATAACAAAGCTATATGAAATAAAACCATGCAAGATCATCCATTTAATTAAGTTTGAAAAGTAAAGAACCACAACATTGTCTTAACGGAAATTACATCCTAACAACATAAACAGTGTTCAAACGACACAACACCAACATGAATTAAACACAGTTTAAGAACTGTGACTCGTCCAGGAAAAAGTCACATCCCTTAAACTCGGATGACCTCGTAACTAGTGCAGCGGGAAAACGTGTCATACCGCGCCAGATCCTTTAATTCCCTGAAATACATGTAAGTTGGAAAAATCAACAATAATGTTGAGCGAGTTCATGCGTAGTGTGTAAGTAAAACCTTCGTAAGTATAAAAAACCCTGGTATGTAGCAAATAAGGAAATAAAGAGATCACCAATGGTTTGCAAGGCCATTGATATGTGTGAAGTGCAAGTAGGAAGACTCAAATCTAGCGGATTGTATATCCGAGGGGGAGTCTGTTGGTGCATCCATCTGTCGACTTCATCTTGTATCGAGTCTTGTATGTTTGTAGATAGATCAGGGCACGGTGTACGAGAAATCTGTCAAATATGGGTTAGAAGGTAATTTCGCACGAAATTGCAACTTGGTAATTCCATACGAAATTACTTGGTAATTTCGCACGAAATTATAATTTCAGGTGAAACCTAATTTCGTTTGGGTATTCCGCGCGAAATTAGCTCTCCTATAAATACCCATTGTGTCTTGTCATTTGTAACTTTCTGGCTTGAGTACCAAACTGCTGCCGAAGTGTCAAATCACTGTAAATCATTGTCAAATCCATCAAAAGACAGTTTAAAGTGAATATCTAGCTGAATTGACTTGATACGTTTGTTTCCGCCTCTCGTATCAAGCAAAAACTCTTCTGATTGACTCGTTCGGGTCAGAAAACGATCCTTCACTCCTAAATCGTAAGCGCGCCCATCTCCCTACGACGTTCGACGTTGATGTTGCCACTGGAAGAACTGTTACTGTTCGTTCTGTCCTACGTGATTATACTCTTGAACTCAACAATCATGTCTTCCCTATCGATCTTATCCTGATGCAGCTTAGTAGTTTCGATATCATAGTAGGCATGGATTTTCTTCGTGAAAATTGGGCTGAAGTCGTTCGCTTCTCGCTTGCTAATGGTGATCAACTTTGTGTTTATGGTGAAGTTGCATCGAAAAATCTCAAACTCATGTCGTGTATCCAAGCGAGCAAGTATCTCCGCAAGGAATACAAAGCTTTCTTGGCACACATCATAGTAGCGGAGGAAAAGGAAAAGAAGGCAATGGATAAGGTGCCTGTGGTTCGTGATTTTCCTAACGTCTTTCCTGATGATTTACCTGGTTTACCCCCTAGTCGTGATATTGATTTTCGTATTGACCTCATTCCTGGAGCTAACCCTGTTGCTAAATCTCCTTATCGCCTCATGTCACACCCTGGCTTTGCGGAAGCGTGGTTAATTTGGTGTGACTTCTTAATACCATAGCTTAACCATAACAAAGCTATATGAAATAAAACCATGCAAGATCATCCATTTAATTAAGTTTGAAAAGTAAAGAACCACAACATTGTCTTAACGGAAATTTCATCCTAACAACATAAACAGTGTTCAAACAACACAACACCAACATGAATTAAACACAGTTTAAGAACTGTGACTCGTCCAGGAAAAAGTCACATCCCTTAAACTCGGATGACCTCGTAACTAATGCAGCGGGAAAACGTGTCATACCGCGCCAGATCCTTTAATTCCCTGAAATACATGTAAGTTGGAAAAATCAACAATAATGTTGAGCGAGTTCATGCGTAGTGTGTAAGTAAAACCTTCGTAAGTATAAAAAACCCTGGTATGTAGCAAATAAGGAAATAAAGAGATCACCAATGGTTTGCAAGGCCATTGATATGTGTGAAGTGCAAGTAGGAAGACTCAAACCTAGCGGATTTATGCGTTGGGCACAAAGTCACCCCGAGGTCCGTTATGCTGGGCCTGGGGCTGGGCTCGCTACACCCAGATAGATCTACCGCTCCTGTCCCTCGGTCCTACCCTGAGGATTAATGGCCTCAAGTTTCCGCCTACCCACTCACATGATCTAAGTAGTAACCCTCCTTACGCTAATCATACCATGTGTAAAAGTACTCGTAATCATAGTAACATGTATTTCACCCCCGCAGTTTAGAAAACTGAAAATAGTTAAGAGAAAAGGGAGACATGAACTCACAGTGGTGCGTCTCTACCAAGTATATCTCCTGATCAAGCAGCTGTGCGACGACCTACACGTACTAACTCTATTAGACGGACGGTCGTGCCTTAGCTTCATGGTTTAAGTTTTTGGGAAATAGTTAGACAACTATTTCGTGTTTACATTTTGTAAATACTTGGTAATTATTTTCCTTCCCAAGGATGGGGGATTTAATACATGTGCGTTCCTGTATCTTCGGAATATATATTATTAAGTCTCACTTAAAATATATTTTAATTCTAACCCCAAAATATAAACATTTTTCCCAAAAATATTATATTTTAATACATACAATTTTCCCAAAATAATACATTGACAAAATAAGCGTTCATGCATATTTCCTTAAAATGCGTAAGTTACGTTTTAAAGATCGAGTGGTAATAATAATTACCGGTGTAACTTAAATAATTATTGCGAAGGCGTTTGTATTATTTTGGAGTCGTTAACACGGTAATATTATTTTTACCCTAAAAATAATATTTGTATAGTTCACAAAACAATCATAAACATTTTACAAGTGACGTTATGAAAAATATATATCCAATATATATTTACCAAGTTTTATTTTGTGAAAATCCCACCTCCGATATTTTGTAAATAAAGTCGTGGCGAAATTTACATGTTGAAAGCAAGTCAAAAATACATTTATAACACTTGTAGTGAAAATATTTCTAAGTGTTAGGTTTTTGGAAAAATTTCGCCAGAGTTTCCCCTGTAACTGGAGGTGGCCACGCCTTCAAGCGTATCATTTTCTTTTATAATTCAAATCAACAATTTTCTTATTCACAATAACAATTTCCAAACCATCAAATTAGTCAATATATAAGTAAATCGCAAAAATTACATGAACTTGTGGTTTGTCCGGAATATGAAGTAAATCCCATTACTTTTAGAGGATCTTTATATAAATCAACTTTGTTTCTTGAAACTCTCGTTTTTAAAGAAATTCCATCTTTACAACTTCTTGTAAAATTTGACAAAACTGGTTCTTTGTCGAAACTTAGTGTTACACAAGTGTTTACACACTTGTGTGTTTTAAAAATCATTCTTGTTTATGTAAGATCCGGCTTCGGAAAATATGATTTCTTTGACACTTGGTCCTTTGAAAATACCGTTTGTAGTTCCGTAGATCTACTAGTTTTGAACACTATTTCATAAGTAAATCGATTTTACACAAGTTCATGTTTAGTGTGTGGTAGAGTTTCATCATTTAACCTCTTTCATCCTTGCATATACTCTATGTCATGTTTCATGAACATGACCAATCCGGGTTAGACGATGATCCGAGCTACCACAACATAGATCGGCACTAAATAGTTACACAAAACAAATCTTACAAGATTTACACAACAACCTAGCTTTTAACCATCATCTTTAGCATTTTTAGTAGACTTTTACATATCATCTTGTAAGTTCATGAGTTTTAACCATCATATATCATTTTAACCACTTTGAAATAGATCGAGAGTGCGTTTATAGTAACTTACTACTAGCTCGTGGCTAGGGAAGAATCTAGTCGAAGAATGAGTGGATAAAAGCAATGAGAAGAGGTCCTTTGCTTTCCGAATGCACCAAGCTTCCTCATATGTGATCCTCGACACTTGTATGCCCTTGAAATGAGAAGATCAAAACCAAAAAAAGGATGGATGGTGTAGGGGATGTTCAGCCGAGAGCTTGCAAGGAGGGAGAGAGTGTGTGTGTTGTGAGTTGAGTGATGGAAATGTTAAGTGTGTTAAGGCTTGATCTTATAGGCAATTATCAAGATTATTAACCAAGGGTCACTATGTCTAATAGATATTAGACATAGATGATTATTTTAATCATCAAGTACAAAGGGGTGTCCCCCTTGGGGACGGTTTGGTTGGGGGGGGGGGGGGGTAATCCGGTTGGTTTCCAACGATTAGTTAAGTACTAGTTAAGTTATTAGGAGGTTAACTCGGTTATTAGTGTGTTATGCGCTATAGCGGGTGTTAGGGTATTCAGGGACCCTAACTGGCTCAGAAAAAGCTAAACAATGTAAATGGCAATATTTTTATGTTCCGGGAAAAGTCCGGTTGTTCGGTTGGATAGTAATCCGTTAATGCGCTTAACAAAGCTTTAAAGTGTCGTTATTATTATTTTTAGTGACACAACTTATCCCCGACACTTTGGAAAGTGTCTAGTAACATTTTTCTCATGTATTGGCACTTTATTAGTTAGCTAGATGCTGAATTTTCAATTAAAGTGCTGAGTTTTGTACTTAGAGTACGTTTTAGGCACATCCGGTCACTGTAGCTTATATCTAGTGACGCATTTCTACAACCCTTGTATCCCTACACTCACTACTAGTGTAGTAGCTATCTCTGGCTCATACAGGCCTTAGAGGCAGTGTCTGCCTGATGCTGGCTATATCAGCATGTTTTGATAGGTTATCCGTTCATAGTGCTACTGTGCTTTTGTGCATCATGATTGTCACTAGAGTTCAGTATGTAAATAATGTAGTGACATTAAATAAAGTATGATGTAGGTATGTACATGTATCAGTAATTCAAGTAGCAGTTTATCCACAATTTCAGGTAAGCACAGTAATTAAGCAGTAATTAATTATTAATTAAGTCGTACGGATACCTGGTTTAGTGAGGGTTGTCACACCTCGCTCCATCTGAAATGCGCGAACTCTCGAATCAACTCCAGGAATTGCTTGACAAAGGCTTCATTCGCCCTAGCACCTCTCCTTGGGGGGCTCCTGTCCTTTTCGTCAAAAAGAAGGATGGATCGTTCCGAATGTGCATCGACTATAGGGAGTTGAATAAGCTGACTATCAAGAATCGTTATCCCCTGCCCCAAATCGATGATTTGTTTGACCAATTACAAGGTGCTACGTGCTTTTCAAAGATCGATTTACGCTCAGGCTATCACCAGTTACGAATCCAGGAGGAAGATATACTGAAAACCGCTTTCCGATCCTGACACGGCCAATATGAATTCGTCGTAATGCACATTGGTTTAACCAATGCACCCGCGGTTTTCATGGATTTGATGAACCGTGTGTGCAAACCATTTCTTGACCGTTTTGTTATCGTGTTCATCGATGACATCCTTATCTATTCGAAGTCGAAAACCGAACACGCGCAACATCTACGTTTGGTTCTTGAATTACTTCAAGGGAATCGACTCTATGCTAAGTTTTCCAAGTGTGAATTTTGGCTAGAGGAGGTTCAATTCCTCGATCACATCGTCAATAGTCAAGGTATATACGTCGACCCCGCGAAGATCGAAGCTGTTAAGAGTTGGGTTACTCCAAAATCACCATCCGATGTTTGCTCGTTCCTCGGATTGGCGGGCTATTACCGTCGATTCATCGCTGACTTTTCAAAAATCGCCGTTCCGCTTACTTCTCTGACGCATAAAGACAAGCCTTTTGTTTGAGGAACCGAACAATAGCAAGCCTTTCAGACTCTAAAGCATATGTTCTGCAATGCTCCTGTTCTCGCTTTACCCGACGGAAACGATGACTTCGTTGTCTATTGCGATGCCTCGAACCTTGGTCTCGGTTGTGTTCTCATGCAACGGGACAGGGTTATCGCATACGCCTCTCGTCATCTCAAGATCCACGAGAAGAACTATACAACCCACGATCTTGAGCTTGGTGCAGTTGTTTTTGCGTTGAAGATTTGGCGACACTACCTTTACGGTACTAAGTGTACGATCTTCACCGACCATAAGAGCCTGCAACACATCCTCAACCAAAAGGAATTGAATAAGCGCCAACGCAGATGGGTTGAACTTCTTAATGATTACTACTGTGAGATTCGTTAACACCCTGGCAAAGCAAATGTTGTGGCCGATGCTCTAAGCAGACGAAGCTATTTGCATAGCGTTTGTAATACTCACGCTCAACACGACCTCGAAGCCTTGATTCGTGATGCCCAACATGCCTGCTTCGTTTAAGATACCATGCGAGAGGAAATGAAAAGTTGTGGTGCCGAATCACACTTTGTCACCAAATCGAACGGTATCTATTACTATCTAGATCGCATCTGGATTCCAAGTCGCAATACCTCCAAGATATATTGTTGACTGAAGCGCATAAGTCTCGATATTCCATTCATCCGGGTGCCGACAAAATGTACCATGACCTTTGTCTACGGTATTGGTGGCCTGGAATGAAGAAGGATATCACAGTCTATGTTTTAAAGTGCCTGACTTGTTCGAAAGTCAAGGCCGAGCAACAAAGACCCTCTGGCTTGCTTGAGCAACCCAAGATTACGATGTGGAATGGGAAAGTATAGCCATGAACTTTATAACGAAACTTTCGCGTACACCTTCAGGTCACGATAGCTTCTGGGTTATCGTTGACTGTTTGACTAAATCTGCTCACTTTCTGTCGATACGAGAAGACTACAAGGTAGAACGATTAGCACGGATCTACCCCGACGAAATCATCTGTCGACACGGGATGCCTCGTGATATCATCTCTGACCGCGATGGTTGGTTTACCTCGCGTATTTGGGAAACATTTCAATCTGCTCTCGGTACTACTCTCAATCTAAGTACCGCTTTCCATCCCCAAACAGACGGTCAGACTGAAAGGACGATTCGCACCCTTGAAGACATGCTTCGCTCGTGTGTCATAGATTTTGGTGGTAATTGAGACGTGCACTTGCCTTTGGTCGAATTCTCGTACAATAACAGTTATCATTCTACCATTCAAATGGCACCATTTGAGGCACTATACGGAAGAAAATGTCGATTGCCGATTGTGTGGCATGATATCGGAGATGCGCAAATAACCGGTCCTAAGTTGCTGCAAGAAACGACTGACAAAATCCTTCAAATTCGAGACAATATGTTGAAAGCTCGGAGTCGTCAGAAAAGTTACGCCAATCGACGCCGCAAGCCCCTTGAATTTGACGTTGGCGATCACGTACTCCTAAAGGTTTCACCTTGGAAGGGGGTGATCAGATTCGGCAAGAAAGGGAAACTCGCGCCTCGATATGTTGGACCCTTTAAAATCCTGGAAAGGATTGGCAAGGTAGCCTACAGACTCGACCTACCGGAGGAACTTAGCAACGTCCACCCGACTTTCCATGTTTCGAACCTCAAAAAGTGTCTGGCTGAGCAGAATTTACATGTGCCACTTGAGGATCTACAAGTGGACGAAACATTACACTTCGTGGAGAAGCCTGTCGAGATCATGGATCGAGAAACCAAGAAGCTCAGATGCTCACGCATTCCCATTGTGAAATTTCGCTGGGAAGGCAAACGCGATGCAGAGTTCACCTGGGAACTCGAAAGTGACATGAAGGTGAAGTATCCACAGCTATTTGTTACGCCTATGCCTTAATTTTGGGACGAAATTCCCTAAAGTAGGGGAGGCTGTAACAACCCGCGTCTTTGAAGTCAAAGTCAAAGTCAAAGGAAGAAAAGATTGCTAAATGCGATCTGTCACTCCTTGCTTAATTATTGATTGTGCTCTTTGACCCGTCAATCGATGTCTTTAATTTGTGTACTTTAGCTGTATTATGTGGAGTAAATGTTAATAATTGCAGTTTAATCGACGTTAATTGCTAATCTATTTATCGCTAATCGCATCGCGATCGCGTCGCAACTTGAATCGCAGGTTCTGAATATTGTTTTACGTGTGTGTGATTAATCGAGAACGCAATCGCAACTCTATCGCAACGCAATCTCATCACGAAATGGAAACGCAAGTTTAATTATGTTGTTGTATGTTAGTTATGTTGTTTGTGTGACTATTATCTAAATCTATCGCATCGCTTAATCGACACTCGCTTAAACGCATCGCAACGCTCAACGCCCGAAACGAAACGTCGAAACCCAACCCACTCGAGCCATCCGATCGAAGGACCATTCGATCGAATGGTCATCCGTCCGGATGACCATCCAATTGGATGGCCATCCGATCGGATTGCCCTTCGATCGCACATCTTCACCGCCTTTCTCCCCTCTACACCTATAAATACTCACCTGTCACATCATGAACTGTGATGTGGCAGCTTTCCTCCGACCCTTCGACTTCTCAGCCTTATTTCTCTCGATTCCTCGCGATTCATGTAAGTTTCAACTCAAATCTTGTACTTCTATGATCTACACACACTTTCTCATCATTTTCACCATCGAATCTTAACTTTTCACCATGAAATCTGTCCGATTTGGGCTGTTCTAGGATGATGTCATCATGGGTTCTCATGAACTTCAAAGTGTGACCTCATTCCACCAAGAACAACTCAGATCTAAGAGATTTCAACATGTTTAAACACTGATTTCACTTAAAACTAAACATTTTCAAACCAATTTAAGCTTCTTTCAACTCTCTTACACTCTTTCACTCAAAACCGATAGAATCTAAGCTCGTTCAGGCCTTCTACTCATTTTCTAGTAAAGTGTTGGTCTGAGAACTAATTCCTATCAACGAGATAACTGACTTAGCGGGTTGAACATGAACTACCGTCAAGAACAGTTAACTGACTAGACTGGGTGATTCCCATCTGATCGGATAACTTGGACTCTGTGACAACCCTCACCAAATTAGGTATCCGTACGAATAAATTACTATTTAATTACTGCTTAATTACTGTGCTTGCCTACAGTTGTGAATAAACTGCTACATGATTTCTGATACATACACATACTTGCATCGTACTTTACTAACTGTCACTCCATTATTTACATACAGAACTTTAGTAACAAACTTGATGCACAAAAGCACAGTAGCACAATGAACGGATAACCCAGTAAACGTGCTGACATAGCCAGCACCAGGCAGACACGGTCTCTAAGGCCAGTATGAGCCAGAAATAGTTTACTACACCCGTAGAGAGTGTAGGGAAATGAGGATTGTAGAACTGCATCACTAGTTGATAGTTATAGTGACCGGATGTGCCTAAAACATGTTCTGAACACAAAATCCTGCACTTCAATATAAAATTCAGCATTTTAGCTAACTAGTAGAGTGCAAAAACATGGGAAAATAACACTAGACACTTTCCAAAGTGTCGGGAATTCTTTGTGTCACTAAAAATAATAATAAAGACACTTTAAAGCATCGTTTGACACTTTAACGGATCAGTATCCAACCGAACAACCGGACTTTACCCGGAACATAAAAATATTGTCATTGACACTGTTTTCCTTTTTCTGAGCCAGTTAGGGTCCCCGAATACCCTAACACCCATTACAAAACACTACACACTAGTAAATGGTTTAACCTTCTAATTAATCTTAACTAGCTACTAACTAAGTAGTAGAAATCGAACCGATTACCCCCCCCCTGTACCCAATTCGGTCCCATGAGGGGACAACCTCTTACCAACTTTTGATTATAATAATCTCAATGCTTGATATCTTGACTACACAATATACATTGGGTAATTAGAATGGATGGATTATAAATGTGTCCATAAGATCACTTCATTCACTTAAACAACAACACTTCAAAAATTCATCTCTTCCTCTCCCTCTCATTGAGTTCGGCCGAAACCCCCTAACACCACCTCACCATTTTCCGACTTTGATCTTGCAATTCCAAGCACACTCAAAGGTGAAGGATCACGCATAAGGAGTCTTGGTGCTTACGGATTGCCAAGGACCTCACCACAACGCTATTAACCATCCATTTTTCGTCTAGTTTCTTCCCTAGCCTCGAGCTAGTAGTAAGTGCTTCTAAACACCTTCTTGATCTTGTTAAAGTGGTTAATAAGAGATTAGTCGGATAAAAATCATGAACATATAAGATCAAAGTTTAAAGTCTACTAAAAATGATGAACATGGTGGTTAATGAGTAAATATTAGTGTAAAACTCTTGGATCTTGTTTTGTTATGATTCTTTTATGTTGCTTGATGCTAGTAGTAGTTCGGATCGTCATCTAACCCGGCTAAGTCATGTTCATGGAACATGAACTAGTGTATGTTAAAGTATGAAAGTGATTAGATGATGAACACTACCACTTATGAACATGAACTTGTGTAAAAGTGATTTTTCTTGTAAAATGAAGTTCAAAATTAGTAGATCTAAAGATCTACAAGTGGTATTTTCGAAGAACCAAGTGTCAAATGAAATCATGTTTAGAAGCCGGATCTTTCTTGAAACAAAGGTGTTTTTGTGAACAAACTAGTGCGTTGACACTTGTGTAACAAAAGGTTTTACCAAAGAAATATGTTCGTAACTTTTGACCGAGAAGTTGTAAACTTACACTTTCTTTAAAAATAAGATTCTCAAGAAACCGATTTCCTTTATAAAGATAGAAAGATCTACTAAAAATATTGGAAGGTTACTACACAATTTTACATAACCCACAAGTTCATGTGTTTGCGATTGTATATTTTTTACTAGATTGATGTTGGAATATTGTTTGTTGATGTTGAGAAAATTGTTGATTGAATTTTGAAAAGAAAATGATACGCTAGAAAGCGTGGCCACCTCCAGTTTCTGGCGAAATTTTTCCAGAAAATAATACTTAGAATTATTTTCATAACAAGTGCTTAAAAATATCTTTTTACTTGTCTTTCCAAATAAAATTTCGCCATGATTTTTATTACAAAATGACCAAGTGTCGGAGGTGGGATTTTCATAAATAAGACTTGTTAAATATATATTTAGTATATATTTTTCATAGTAACACTTGTGTGATTTTTATGATTATTTTGTGAACTATACAAATATTATTTTTAGAGTAAAAATAATATAACTCATATACACTGAAAGTAACAACTCCAAAATAATACGAACGCCTTCATAATATTTAAGTTACACTGGTATTATTATTATTATTACCACCCGAACTTCAACTGTAACTTACGTATTTTCAGAAAATACTCTTAAACGCGTATTTTGATAAAAATATTATTTTGGAAAATCATATGGAATAAAATATAATATTTTTGGGAAAAATATTTATATTTTGGAGATAGAATTAAAATATGTTTTTAAGTGTGACTTAATAATATATTTTTGGAATTAAAAGAAAACACATGTATTAAAACCCCCATCCTTGGGAAGGAATATATTTACCAAATAATTACGAAGTGTAATCACGAAATAGTTGTCTAACTATTTCCCAAAAACTTAAACCTTAAGCTAAGGCACGGCCGTCCGTCTAATAGAAGTTAGTACGTGTAGGTCGTCGCACAGCAGGTTGACTGGGAGATTTCTAGTTAGAGACGCACTTCGGTGAGTTCATGTCCCCATTTTCTCTTAACTGTTTTCAGTTTTCTAAACTGCGGGGGTGAAATACATGTTACTATGATTACGAGTACTTTTACACATGGTATGATTAGCGTAACGAGGGTTACTACTTAGATCATGTGAGTGGGTAGGCGGGAACTGAAGGCCATTAATCCTCAGTGTAGGACCGAGGGACAGTAGCGGTAGATCTATCTGGGTGTAGCGAGCCCAGCCCCAGGCCCAACAGTACGGACCTCGGGGTGACTTGCTACCCGACGCAAAAATCTGCTAGGTTTGAGTCTTCCTACTGCACATCACACATATCAATGGCCTTGCAAACCATTGGTGATCTCTTTATTTCCTTATTTGCTACATACCAGGGTTTTTATACTTACAAAGGTTTTACATACTCACTACACATGAACTCGCTCAACATTTTTGTTGATTTTTCCAACTTACATGTATTTCAGGGAACTAAGGATCTGGCACGGTATGCTACGTTTCCACGCTGCGTTAGAGTTATGGGATCATCCTCGTTTAGGGATTGCGACTTTTACCTGGACGAGTCGCAAGTCTTAAACGGTGTTTAATTTATGTTGTGGTTGTGTCTTAAGAACAATGTTTTTATTTTGTAATGTTGTAAACTCGATGCATGTGTCTGCATTTTAAGACAATGTTGTGTTACTTTTATTTTTAAGACTTTAATCAATGGATGATCTGCATGGTTTTATTGCATATAGCTTTGTTGTGATTAAGCTATGGTATTAAGAAGTCACACCAAATTAACCCACGCTTCCGCAAAAGCCAGGGTGTGACAGACTCGGTGGGGTTTCCGTTGTTTAACACGCTGTCATACCGTCTCGGTCAAACCGCAAACTTTTCAAACTTAACAAAATTTTCCAAATTTCAAAACGAGCAAGTCACCAAACAGACTGTCGTCCAATCGGATTGCCATCCGATCGAACGACAATCCGATCGGATGACTTGTGGCCTCAAATACTTAAACATTTTACAAGTTTCAATAAATGTTAGTATCTAAACGAAAGGTTATCCGATCGGACGACCATCCGATCGAATGACCATCCTACTGGACTTTTGTTTTTGGGAAATGTCTCACTTGGAACGGATCGCCATCCGAGCGAACGACCATCCAACCAGACGACCGTTCGACCGGATTACCGTTCGACCGAACAACCTGAAAGGTAGAGATACTTCTCTCATTTTAAAATGCTACAACGAAAACTTCAAAGCCATCATACACAAACACATCCATCCCAAACGAATGACAATCCGACCGAATGGCCATCCGACCGGATGACCATCCGTCTGGATTGTCATCCGATCGAATGACCCTCCGTCACTCAGTTCACTCGCACCGTTTTACGCACTGGTCATTGCTTACGCTATTGTTCTGTAATCAGGCTAACTTTCCAACGCTCCCTTCAATCCAATCCAAGACTGTGTTTATTTTAAACACGATCTGTGAGTATACTCGAACCGTTTTTGCTTTACGCACTCTTGGGTGTTACATACGTTACCTATTTCAAAACACAATCAACACACAACGCAAACACTTTTATACGCTGACCGTAATTGCATGTTGTACGTGTTACTCGATGAATGCTTGTATGTTATGTTTACACAGTGATTGTTGTCTGACACCTTAGCAACAATAGTACTATAGTTTGGACTCAGAACCTGTCGTGGACAAGGGTTGTTAAGGGCTTTACTTCACGTGTCACAGTGGTGATATGTGTTGCGCATTCTACAACTCGCAGTCACGTCTGTGCATATTTCATTGTCGATAACCTACTAGCTTCACTTTGCTACATGTTACATGCTGGTTATGCGTAAACCGATTTCGCTATCTATTATGCTATTAAACTTGTATGCTCATCTTTACACTATATGTATTGACCTCTATTTTAACGTATGTGACAGGTGTTTAGGATGCTTGTGCTATGTTCGTTGTTCAAGAATCAAGTAGGAGAGTCTAGAAACAAACAATTTAATTATGAGTTGTCGGAACAGTATTTTATTTGTCCTTGAGAACTATTTGTCTGTAATAACTGTGTTACCTATTATGTCATGGTATGGGACGTGATGCTTAAATAATTGGTAATCGTAGTTGTTATGGAATCTCTTGGACAATCTGTTTCGCTCAGTGCCATGCCCCGATGATTCCGCCATCAGTTGGGGTGTGACAAACACGGTAAATGATAACACTGTAAAATATGAGACTCAAGAGTCAAGCCTACCGACGAGCGAATTTAAATGTGATGGCGATACTAGGCTACAACCAATGGCCGTGAGGAACCCAATCAACCAATGAATCTAATGTTTTAAAAACCGGTTTTTAAATCATGACGGATTTGGTTTAAAGATGGTTCAACCGGTTGAACCGGGTTGTACTGGGTGATTCAACCGGGTTAACTAACTAACTATATAATTCTATAAATTACAATAACAACTCAAAAAATAATCCAAACATGCATGATTACGTATTAAAAAACAATCCAAAAGTATATAAACATACTATATAAACATCAATTATATAAAAATACTACATCACAATTAACAAAACTTCTACATCATTTTTATAAACATACTGCGTTACTATCTTTTCTAAAATTAATAAGTAAATAATTTATACACTAAATACGAGTATAAAGATTATTATCAACCTCATAAGTTAATCGTAGGAGATGAAGTGATGATGCTTTTGAATTTTGATTGTTCATGTATGGGTTTTACGTAATGGAAGACTGAAAGGCGTTTTAGCCTCCTAAACAATTTAAAAATGTAAAAATCCAAAGTTTCAATCCATAAAATTACATTGGGCCGGTACTAGTATTACGGTACAAACCGGTATACCGGATTTTACCGCCAATACAACTCTTGTGCTGTTTTACTAATTTACGAGGGTGTTTCGTACCGAATTTACATCCGGTACCGGTAATACCGGTATTACCGACCGGTATTTACCGGTTTTTAAAACATTGGATGAATCCATATGAATAGTGATTAGTGATTCTGGTTAGCAACATTGGTTATTCACACAGAAAATATACAATAACATCTACCAGATAATTACACAAATTGAAACTTGCATATACTTGGATGATGAAAACTTTAAGTAATAAAACAATGCAAATAATAGACCTCAAAACATTTAAATGATAAAAAAAGGAATTAGGAAAAGATCTGCCTATGGGTTAAGTTTTGTGATTCATTGAAATAAGCGCATGAAAAAAGAGGAAATTTCAAACATGAATTTAATGATATAAGACCTGATATAGAAATTTAAGTTGGTTTGAAAAAAAAAAATAGACATGAAAAAGTCGAACCTAGTCCTAGTCTCATAGTAATCAAGCAGTTATTTAGTCGTTAAAGCATGGGCGGTTCCAAAAATAACAATTGATGTTCACTTCGTTTATGATTCAACCAATGGCGAAAGCAAAGTAGTAAACAATTTAATGGTTAACGCCACAAATTTGTTTTATTTGGAAGGAATATGTTGACGAGTGATGGCTCTCTTCGGTCAAACTCGCGCACAAATGACACATAGATGACGCCCATGGTTACGTTCACAATTACCAACACGCACACTTCAAATATTAGGGTGAAGGGGCACCCCCTATTGAGGTGAGGGGAAACTTTTTTTAACCCAATCATACGTTGCCATGTCATTTTCCCTCTATGACTTCTCTCTTGTCCAAAAACGTACGGGGTGTACCCCTCTTAGGGGAATTGTTTTTTTATTAAAAAAAACAAAAAAACAAAAAATTTGTTGGGATTGAACCCTAGCAGAGGAACAGATAATGTAAAGCCAAAACCTGATCACATCAGTGGATTCACAATAAGCAGATGTTTACCCTAATCTCTCCCCTTGACAGTGGTTATCTATCTGCTGATACACTCTAAACACTGCTCAGAAGAACAACTGATGAACCAAACACTGATGGAACAACTAAAGACTGCTAAAAGGCAAACGCTGAGCTCTATCTACTGCTGTCTCTTAAGTACTGCTGAAGATTCAAGCACTGCTCATTCAAAGACTAATCACCTTCTGAAGAAAGCACTGATGATTAAGTAATCAGTGCTTAGGCTACAACAGTGGAACGTGAACATTGTTAGACTTGTTGTGTATTGCACTATCAATCAGTTGTTAGACATCAGTAGTTTTGTATAAATCAGTGTCTATAGGTTGTTAGGCTGTTAGAAGTCACTATCATGGTGACGTCAGCTGAGGTACATCAGTAGTTTGGTTTGCCTATAAATATAACAGTACTCTGTACTGTTATATTTGATTCGTTTTGAGTGAGTTCTTCTCCTCAATTCAATCCTTTCATCTTGTGCAACCAACTCTGAAGTATCAGACTGAGGGGGAGTTTAGTCTGTAAGCTTGCATTGTAATCTTCTGCTTTTAATGTAATTTTTCGACTCTATGAAAAAGCAATTGTTTATCAAACTATATTCTCCTTTGATTGTGTTTAACAAAATTTGTATTCATTTCCGCTGCACTTTACATCATTTCATATACTCTGAACGTTCAATTCATACAAACAAGCACAATCACGAGAGCCTCGGATCCTAACAATTGGTATCAGAGCCTGGACAGTCAAATTCGATCTAACAATCAATTTGACATAACAGTTCAGCTCACAATTCATTGATACTAAGGTTGGTCGTATTTTAGTTGAAAAACAGAGTAACGAGAAATCATGGTCAAAATGATGACTCAAAAGCTCTGTAAAACAACCAAGATGTCATAAGATTCACAAATCTCATACAACTGATGATGTCATGCACAAATCACTTATAGTTTCCAGATCTGGAAACTTATCTGAAAACTATGGTGTGTTCATCTTCATTCAAAATTGATTTCAACTGTTGTTATGAAATTTTGTGATGTTTTTATATTTTACACTAAAGTATGCACCTCAAATCAGCAAAACCTATGTTCATCTAAACACTAGTGTTCTGCTGACATAGAAAGAGGGAAATAAAGCTTTAGTCAAAATTCTTATGTGCTCAAAGGCAGGTTGAGAATCCTCAAAAGGACCAAATCAACTTTGTCAAAACATATTAAGAAAATAAGGTGTCAAATCAGTCCTAATCATATGTAATGTGAGACCTGGTAATAAAACATGCACAAATGTGGTCAGATCTCTCAAAACATTACTTCAAAGTGATTCTGGACTAAGCGTGTTCAAAATAAAATCTCCCAGTGAGTATTTCTGAACATGTAAATAAAAAAGGTATAAAGGGAAAAAGAAATAAACAAATCTCAAATTGTGGATATCTCAAAACTTTTGAAATCAAAAGAAAATAGTATAAGCATAAAACACTCTTGAGGTTAAAGTTGGGTTAAACAATGGGACCATGCAACTGTGTGCATTCATCAATACAGGAATTGTTCAGGTGTCTATGACATTCCCAGTGATTGACCTTAAAAGAAGAGTTTATAATCGATTGACAAGAAAATGACCCCAAACAATGGTCAAAATAACTTGAGAATGATATGATCATGAACTTATTGGAAAGCTGTCAGATCCTTTTGATAATTTTCAAAACTCCTCTTATTTTTGTAAGAGGTTTTCTCAAATAAAACCAGACATATATTACTTTTTATAAAATATATTTTGTACTTTTACTCATTTTTTATAGTAAAAGTTCTTCTCTGGTCAGGATGCAATTTCCTTATTTTTGTGTGAAATTACTATCCTAAATCTGATCAAAAGGAAATGGCACAGATACCAAGGTCATGTTAAGCTCAAGTTTGGATTATCACAGATCAAATTGATTGCAGATTGATTTTGAACTACTGAGATACTCATCTTCTAGTTCAAAGTAATTAGACACAAAATGAGTTGTTTTAGTAGAAAAGTTTTCATCATCTAGGATGTTAAACCACTGTCTAGAATAATGGACATTTGGCAAAACCTTGAACAAAAATATCTGTAGATAAATACTGGCAATTTAATCTTGATAATATACATCTAAAATTTATTTTGTTAAGAATAGCAATTCTGGTGTTCAACAGATGCTAGATAAGATATTGTGCTTTCACAAGACAAAATCAATTCCTACATCTGGACAAGCAGATGCTAAAAGTCAAAACACTGCTGCAAAAACAGTTGTTACACAAATGATCCTCATTATTGTTTTCAACCACTGCTGTTCCTTAAATACTATTGTGCTTCAACATCTGCCCTCTAAAGTCTGTCCACTGCTGATAGTCAACCTCTGTTTCTTGCAAAAACACTGACGTTTAAAATCATTGTTCCATCCACTGATACACCCACTGCTTCATTTCATTACCGTTGTAACTACTGATGATTGATCTATCAGTGGTTGTCAAAACAACTGTCCTCCATTATTTACCATTTCATCAGGGGTTGGCACGTGGTCAGTTTTTAGCCGTCAGATCATTATAACCGCTGCCACATCAGCATTCATTTTTCCCTGAATAAAACCCTGATTAAACCCAAACAGGGGCTCACACTGTCGAATTGAATTCCAAACATTCTCTTCTCAAAGCAGTTTCCCTCTCATAACTCCAAAAACCTTCTTCGATCTTCTTCATAAAAAATGATGAAACCAAAATCGAAGTCAAAATCTAAACCATCTTCTTCCTCCACCACATCAGATGCCACTCAAATGGTCGCTGAAACTACGGAGATTCGCTACAAATCTCCTCACAACTATGTGGGTATACTCACAAAAACCACATCTGACAACACCTTCGACTCCATCATCGACATCTTATCTGCATCAAAGTACAAAACTTTGATTACAGCAGACGCTCCTATTTATCTTCAAACCCAGAGAGAGTTCTGGAAGAATGCCACCCTTGAAAAACAAGGAGACATCATCACAGCCATCAACTCCTCGATACAGGGTAAGAAGGTTGAAATCTCTCCACGATCCATTTCTGAAATCTTTAAACTCGATGATTTAAAAGGAAAAACTTCATTTTCAAAAGACGAGTTGAAAAAGGATTTCATAAACAGGGGCTATGCAGAGCAACCGAAAAGGGATACCTTACAAAAAGGATATTTTCCTTCTGCACCCAGATTTTTATTTCACACACTGCTAATGTGTGTTTCTAATAAAACAACGTCTTTTAATGAAATACCAACAAAAATCCAATGCCTAGGGTATACAATTTTAAACAATAAAAACTTTAATTACTCCTAGGAAATATTTGATGATTTGGTAAAAAACGTTGATAATAGGCATTTCTGCTCTTTCCATGATTTCTAAGCTACTATTTTGAACAAAAATTTGTAAAAGAAGATGCAGAATTGCCCAAACAAGGTGCCTCTTTTAAAATAAACCGCTTAACGCCTGAAACATTCTCTAGAATGTTGGCACCAATAAAAACAAAAGCAGAGGTACCTGAGCAGAATTTAGCAGATGAAACTGCTCCTCATGTATCTGCTGCTGAGCCCACTGCTCCAGGTGATCAACGCAGCACACCCACTGCTTTGAAACCCACACCTGCCACCACAAAAAGAACCAAAAAGAAAATATCCAGAAAGCCCACCTTACCCAAAACAAAGGCATCTCTGGAAGATGAGATCCCAGAGACAATGCCAGTGACAGCACAAAAGTCACCAATAACCACTGCTGCTACTTCCTCACAGCAGGTAGAAGAAAGATCTCAACCCCAGCCTCAAACTCCTCCTGCATCCTCAGAAAAGGATCAGGTTGTAACCACAGGGACACCAACTTATGAAGCTCTGGATCCACTCGGATCTATCTTCCACAGTCCTGATCCCAAGGACATGTCTCTTTCAACACCCATACCCTCACCAATCATAATGCCACAATCAATAATACCCCTGTTGCATGCAGTTGATATTGCACAGACACAAACCAGTTCCTCTCTATCACCCATTACTGAGAGTATACCTCCACAAGTGACTGGGTCTGATGCTTATACCTCTGCTATCCCAACAACAACTGAGGAGGTTACACCCCCTGAGTTATAAGTAACTCTCGGTGGTAGTTCAAGTGGAGCAGCAACTACAACTGATGGATCAACAGATCTTCAGTTGGACAGTTGTTACATTAATAAGACTCCCTTGAAGGCAATTTCTTCCATGGCAACATCGGTAACCACCAGTGAGTTGATTTTAACCACAGGTACCATCAAAGGTTTATCGAGTGCTGAAGAAAGAAGTCCCCAGTACCAAGAACAAGGGGCATCAATGGATGATTTTTGGGACTCAGTTCCTAAGTCACACATTGGTACAACCACCACTGGTGGGGATTCAGATGATCCTACTAATGTAGGTGATGATTCAAAATATCAGGAATTGACGAAAAGAGTTGAAAAACTTGAAGATTCAGTTGCTGAAATTAAAGATATGGTGCAAGAGATTTAAAAGCTCAGAAAGCACAAGCTACTGTTGTTCCTGCTCAAGCACCTGCACAACATGCATTTGCTGCAAATGAGCTTTGGAATATTTTTCAACCCATGCTTGAAAAACAGCAACATATGGCTAATCAAAAGCATGCTATTCAAGTAAAATGCTGACCAACATGGTGGAATCAAGGTTTAAAGACACTCAAGCAGATATCTAGGCTATAAAGGCTAGCATACAAAAGACTGCCCATAGTAGAAAAGTTCCATCCTCCATCCTCTTCATGGATACACCCCTTGCAGATAATGCCAAAAAGGGGGAGAAAATCAAGTTGAGAAAGAAAGGAATAGAAGATGGGTTGTATATTGAACCAGAAGAAGAAAAACAGTCATCATCTCAAACCACAAAATCCAAAACTA
Source organism: Helianthus annuus (assembly GCF_002127325.2). Taxonomy (NCBI): domain Eukaryota; kingdom Viridiplantae; phylum Streptophyta; class Magnoliopsida; order Asterales; family Asteraceae; genus Helianthus; species Helianthus annuus. The sequence continues at coordinate 110,239,928 of NC_035440.2, forward strand.
CAATTCAAACAGCTGATACATCAGTAGTTACAAAAACTGCTGTCAGTATCCAAACAGCTGCCATGACAACAACACACACACCTCCAACATACACCACTCTATCACATACCATCACAACCACTGTTCCACCACCATTACCATCACAAACAGCCAAAACATTATCACCCCCTGCCAAAAAGCAGAAGACAACAGATGTTATAACATCTGTTGTAATGGCAACAGTGGTTGAAACACCAGTTGTTTCAACTACTGTTAGTCTACCACTGATCACCACTCAAACAACTACCATCATAACCCCTGCTCAAAAGCAGAAGACATCTGCTGATACATCAGTAGTTGTAATGACAACAGCAGTTGAGACACCAGTTGTTTCAGCAGCTGTTAGTCAATCATCCACCACTGCTATCACCTTTCCTATATCACAACCAAAGCTCCTCAGTAGAAAAAGAAAGCCAATCCCTGCCAATGAGGAAATACATGATCCTAATGCTGCAAAATATCCACTAGAAATTGAAGCTCTCAAAAATGAGATGAGGAAATTCTATACAGAAGAAGATCCTTCAAAAAGAACATTCTCCTCACTCATAGGCTACATGACACCAGAGGATATGGATGATTACCTCAAGATCAAGGCAAGGCAAGCTAAAGTAAAAGCTAAGGTTGAGAGTGAAAGTGAAGGTCTAAGCGACGAAGGCATTGCTAAAAGACTGGAGTTCTACTTCACAAAAGTAAAGCAGATAGAAGAATTTGCACAAGAGCTAATCAAAGAAAAGGCTGATCGAAAGAAAAAACTTAAGGAAACAGTATCTAGCCTACATCATGAAAGAGAAATTCTATCCTGCTGAAGAGCAACAGTTTGAAGAATGGCCATTAGTTGCATTAAAGCATGAAGCTGAGAGGATTGACAGAATCAAAAATGATCATACAAAGAAGAAAAATGCTCCAAACTAAAGCAAATACCAAAAGCTCATTGTTGACCTCACTGCTGAGTACAAAGGAAAGAAAAAGGAGCTGGTGGATGCAAAAATGGATACTGCTGAAGCCATATCAAAATGGTCCAGGCAGCAGACTGATGAAGCCTATAAAAGGCTGAAGAAAAGAAAGATAACTGCTTCAAGTGCTTCAAAGAAACAAGAACATATGATGAAACTTGAACAGCAGATTGAAAACCTCAGAACAATGTTCAAATCAACATACAATCCTACTTTTGTGTCAGACCAAAAAGAAGGTAAACAGCTGACTGAGGAAGAGATCAAAGAAAAGGAAGCAGAGTACTTCAAGGACGCCATCATGAAAATAGGTCTGAAAGAAGATAGCTCAACAAAGCTTCAGAACCTTTTTGAGAAGGTGTTAAACAAGCCTGCATCACCAAACACTGCAACAGACATATCAGAAATTGAAAGGCAAGAGCTTATTGAACAAGAAACTGCAGAAGACATAGCTGCAGCAAACAAAGTCATTGAAGAAGCCTTCAAAAGAATGTCTGAGAGCTTGCAAGTGTTTACAAGGCCATCATCCCCCAACTCATCAAAGAATAAATCTCTCCCAAGAAACCCACTAGGATTTAAAATACTAAAGTGGATGTCTGATCAAAAGACCCACGTATTGACCTTGGTCAGATCCAGTGGTGAAATGAAGTACATATCAAGGAAAGAAGCACTTGGCCTTGGTGTTGAAAATCTGCAGGATCTCCTTGAACTTACATTATGTAGGGATGAGGATGACCAGAGTTCCAAGGAATTTGAAGCTGAATTTAAGAAACAAGCTAAGGAACTCTTGATGAGGAATAAAGATCTAGAATAATGACAGGTTTTGGCATTATCTGTTCCAGGGGGAGATTGTTGAGATTGAACCCTACCAGAGGAACAGATAATGTAAAGCCAAAACCTGATCACATCAGTGGATTCACAATAAGCATATGTTTACCCTAATCTCTCCCCTTGACAGTGGTTATCTATCTGCTGATACACTCTAAACACTGCTCAGAAGAACAACTGATGAACCAAACACTGATGGAACAACTAAAGACTGCTAAAAGACAAACGCTGAGCTCTATCTACTGCTGTCTCTTAAGTACTGCTGAAGATTCAAGCACTGCTCATTCAAAGACCGGTCACCTTCTGAAGAAAGCACTGATGATTAAGTAATCAGTGCTTAGACTACAACAGTGGAACGTGAACAGTGTTACACTTGTTTTGTATTGCACTATCAATCAGTTGTTAGACATCAGTAGTTTTGTATAAATCAGTGTCTATAGGTTGTTAGGCTGTTAGAAGTCACTATCATGGTGACGTCAGCTGAGGTACATCAGTAGTTGGTTTGCCTATAAATATAACAGTACTCTGTACTGTTATATTTGATTCGTTTTGAGTGAGTTCTTCTCCTCAATTCAATCCTTTCATCTTGTGCAACCAACTCTGAAGTATCAGGCTGAGGGGGAGTTTAGTATGTAAGCTTGCATTGTAATCTTCTGCTTTTAATGTAATCTTTCGACTCTATGAAAAAGCAGTTGTTTATTAAACTATATTCTCCTTTGATTGTGTTTAACAAAGTTTGTATTCATTTCCGCTGCACTTTACATCATTTCATATACTCTGAACGTTCAATTCATACAAACAAGCACAATCACGAGAGCCTCGGATCCTAACAAAATTGATTGGTTGTTACAAGCTATGGGCCCCACCATCAACTCTCTTCTTGTGCGGTGACTAGTCCCCCAACCACCTCCCCGATTTGGCTACCCGCATGAATGGCGGCACATCTCCCGCTCGGCAAACTTGGTCCCCGAAGGGAGTCACCGAGGGTGGCCCCTTCACCCTTAGGGATGAAAATTCTTGACAATACCTGGGCCCGAAAAATCTTTATAAGCTTGTAAATGTTTATTAAATTATATATTTAATATATTCATCTGTTTGTTAAGGAAAAAAATATTGGTGATGTAGTGGCAAAAACCATCTCAAAATGATGTAAAGGTTTAAAGTTCGAGTCTTTGCTCCGTCACTAAGTTTTTATTTTTGTAATTCATTTACCTTTAACCATAATTTTGGGCCCAATTCTTTTCATCGCCCGAGACCTAAATTTTTTCAAGAGTTTTCGGAGACGGCTCTGAAGACCCATTTACCCGACATAAAAACAGGTTCGGGTCGACTTACACAACCCGTTTAAAAAACGGGTCGGGTTCGGATTAACACGTATAAAAACGGGTTGACCTATTAACTCGTTTAACTATTTGGAAAAAAAATCTTTTATATTTCTATTTTGTTTTTTCCTTTTCTATTTTACATGGTTAGTTATAATAAAAGGCTGAGTGGCGTGGTATAAAGCTTCTATGGGCTTTATCACATCACATCAGCGACATGTATACGTCATGTTGACAGGGGTTCTATAGCTAACTACTATGCAACGTGATAAAGCCTCTGACCTATTAACAAAGAAAAAAGAAAAAAAAGGAAGAAAAATGTGATTGGCTCTTGAAAAGCGGCCCCCACATGTGCAGACCTTAACGCTCGCCAAACCTATGGCGAAGCCATCTACGGCGTTCCCCTTTGGCACCCAGGAAATGAGAAGGGTGGCGCTATTGAGTATTGAGGGTGATTTGGCAGGGGCGCAAGACCACACCACCCGGTCTAATATTAGTTTTGACACATTATATTATTTATCTATCACATTCATACTCATTATTAGACATGTTATCGATAACCCATTTAAAGTCTTAGGATCTTGTAAAAAGGACAATTTTCGTAAGAAGTGTGAGAAGGCAGAAGAATTGACATGTAAACATCATATTTTGGACTTGGGCATAATGTTTTGGGTTGTTTTGCCAAGAAAAATACCAAACATGACAATTTAAGACACAATACAATGAATTCTAGGCTTAAAACTTAAAACATCATGCCAAGAACGTTAAGTAGTGTGTTTTAAGTGTTAAGCAGTGTATTTTTGTTGTGTTTTAAATTTCATGCCCATGATACATTGCATTGTGTTTTAAATTGTTATGTTTGATGTTTTTCTTGCCAAAACAACTCAAAACATCATGCATAAGTCCAAAACATGATGCCTACATGTGAATTTCTATGCCTTCTCACACCTCTCACGAAAAAGGTCTTTTTTACAAGAACCTCACCCCCCCATTTAAACCCAACAACTTGCTTATAAATTGTCAACTTGTATGACTCATTTAAAAATACGGGTTAAACGGATTGGATGCGGGTTGACCCGAATTGATATGGGTCGGGTTAGGGTTGAAATCTTTGACCCGAATAATAATATGGGTTGGGTTCGGGTTGAACATTTCAACCCATCAATCTATCAACCCGACACGATTGACACCCCTACCAAATTAGGATGAGAATGCTACCCATACTCGTGCTCTATCCAAACGGTCCCGTATAACATATTAGTTATATCCTAAAATCAAAATTGAATATCATATCTTATATTCGCATATATGATAGCTCGTAGGGTGTCTTTAAAAATCCCGAAATATTTTAAATAGTTATTACTAAATTATATTGGTAAATTGGATTTTAATAATCTCGCATATTCTCAGTTGACCAACATCTCAGCTGAGAGTATTCTTATCGTTGGTCTCTATTTTCAAACTATTTTATTACAATAAACCTACGTTAGAAAAACTTAACCTAGTCAGTTTTTTCTTTTTTCTTTTTGCTATCGTGGATATATGAGTTGATGATATTGCTGACGTGGACATATGAGCTGGACGATGAAGTTGGAATTTTTGTTTAACATAATATATATATATATATATAGGGTAAGGTTCCAGCGTGAACCTAATCCCATGCGTGAACTGCGTGAACTGATCTGGACCATTGATTTCCTTTTTAGTTGTTAAGGGTATGATTGTAATTATATAAAAAATTATATTTAAATCATTATTTTAATAATTGAATGAAGTTACATCTTTCCTATTTTAAAATCGTTATCCACATTATCTTTTATTTCATTTTTATTTTTTAGATTTCGCCACCAGAATTCGGATTATGATTTTTAAGATTCACGTAACCTTTATATTTCAACGGTATACACATGTGTACTTTGATATGAATTGAACAGTACACATGTGTACTCAGCATGGTACATATGTGTAATTAGCTACATAATACATACATATAAACAAATAAAACTTGTAAACCTATTTTATATTAAGCAAATAACAATTTCCATAATGTTTGCCAAACTAAAAAAAACATACAATTACAAGTTCCAGTTTCGTGAAAACAATAAACGCAACATAATCGGAAAAATAAAAAAGACATAGTCTTTTACAACTATTCGTCGCGTTGTATGCTGAATCATCCTTATCGACCTCATACGTGAATCATCCTTATCGACCTTCCATCTCCACTTTCCTCGTTTACGACGTCTCCTATAATAACACAAAAAACTCAGCAATTAGTACTTTGCATAATTCACAAGTGTACATCAACAACCTTACACATTCAATACACAAAAAATTCTGAGATATCATAAAACAGACGCAATACACATGTGTACATTGCGTTAAAAGCAGAATACATATGTGTACATCGCATTAAAAACAAAGCAATATCAGAATACACATGTGTACATCGCTGTAAAACCAGAGCAAAATCAAAATACACACGTGTACATCGCATTAAAACCAGAGCAAATCAGAATACACATGTGTACATCGCATTAAAAAAGAGCAAAATCAAAAAATTGAACAAAAAAACTCGGCAACTAATACTTTGCATAATTCAAACACCTCCCATAATTACCTGTAGCTTGCAGCTTCCAACTAGATGAAAGAACAGAATATCACCCGATAGTAACTTTTGAGCAAATGAAAATCCCTTCCAACCGCCACTTAAGCATCAGTTATTTGTGTGCAAAGAAAAATAATGATTCAGTAAAATACAAATGACTAGAAACTACAAAAGAGAACAGACGAATGCTTACTCCAGTTCTTTGTTGAATCAGCCCTCCACTAGCAGCAATAAGCAGATAGCCATCTGATAGTGACTCATGAACAGGAGCTGTGTAAGAATTCATTTAGTGTGTAGACCTCTAAGCAATAGATATGAAATTCAAATTCAATATTAAGAATCTTGAAAAATCTCAAGCCCAATACTGACCCAAGACAACATATACGTGAGTTGATAAATAGGTTCTTAAAACAGATTAATTCAACGATGAAGCAGACAGAGTATATATCGACATTCTTCACCAGCTTATAACCATCATGATTAATGAAGCAAAGTTCAATATGGGAACTAGCAAAGTCTAATAAATATCTAAAAATTTAGCATTAAAACAGAAAAATAATAAATTATGTCATAAAACATTCCTGCAGTCTGTCTCAGTTGTTAAAACTATGGAGTTAAAGACGCGCAAGGCAGGCGCCCAGGCTCAACTGGGTTCAGCAAAACTGCCTTGAGTGCAGCAAGGCGCACCCGAAAAAAAAAACTTATCTGAACCCGCCAAAAACCTGTCTGAACCGACCAACCAGCCAAAAAATCCAGTCTAAACCAATCTACAATGGCCGGAAACAGCTAAAAATGGGCTAGACGGGACTTGCACCTAGGCGACAGGCTAACCCACCCACGGTGCCCTGAACCTACGTTAACAAACAAGACAAGTAACTTACGCGCATAATGAGGGCCTCTTTCACTGCATCCATAATAAAACTTTGAAGATTGAGATTTCCATATGTCAATTGGTCCATGACCAAACCTACCCTAACATCATCAAAATTAAGCCATGCCTCGCCTTCAATTGTACCTGATTGGTTATTGTGTGTGAGTGAAAATCGATTGAGTACCAAATCGGAAGGAGAATAATCGTCGAAGGAGCGGTGATGTTTGATGTCGATAGGATGGAAAGGCGACGACGAGAGGTGGTGGTGGCGGTGGGAGGCAGACGGCGAGGATCGATTTAGGTTTGTTTTTTTGTTTAGGGATCGATGGTTTCCTCTGCTTTTCTTTATGTCAATGATATGTGAGAGAGAGATTTTCGTGGGATCATGAAAACTAAATATGGAGATAAACGAGATTTATGCAATCAAATTAAAAAGTAAATTACACATATACCCTTATTCACTTAATTAAATAGTAACAAATAACTAAATAATTACCGTCTTACCATTCACTAAAAATCTCAAGATCATAAAAATCAAGGGCCCAGATAAGTTCACGCAGTTCACGCTGGAGAAAATGTTCACGTTTGAACCTAATCCCATGCGTGAACTGCGTGAACTGATCTGGACCATTGATTTCCTTTTTAGTTGTTAAGGGTATGATTGTAATTATATAAAAAATTATATTTAAATCATTATTTTAATAATTGAATGAAGTTACATCTTTCCTATTTTAAAATCGTTATCCACATTATCTTTTATTTCATTTTTATTTTTTAGATTTCACCACCAGAATTCGGATTATGATTTTTAAGATTCACGTAACCTTCATATTTCAACGGTATACACATGTGTACTTTGATATGAATTGAACAGTACACATGTGTACTCAGCATGGTACATATGTGTAATTAGCTACATAATACATACATATAAACAAATAAAACTTGTAAACCTATTTTATATTAAGCAAATAACAATTTTCATAATGTTTGCCAAACTAAAAAAAAACATACAATTACAAGTTCCAGTTTCGTGAAAACAATAAACGCAACATAATCGGAAAAATAAAAAAGACATAGTCTTTTACAACTATTCGCCGCGTTGTATGCTGAATCATCCTTATCGACCTCATACGTGAATCATCCTTATTGACCTTCCATCTCCACTTTCCTCGTTTACGACGTCTCCTATAATAACACAAAAAACTCAGCAATTAGTACTTTGCATAATTCACAAGTGTACATCAACAACCTTACACATTCAATACACAAAAAATTCTGAGATATCATAAAACAGACGCAATACACATATGTACATTGCGTTAAAATCAGAATACACATGTGTACATCGCATTAAAAACAAAGCAATATCAGAATACACATGTGTACATCGCAGTAAAACCAGAGCAAAATCAAAATACACAAGTTTACATCGCATTAAAACCAGAGCAAATCAGAATACACATGTGTACATCGCATTAAAAAAAGAGCAAAATCAAAAAATTGAACAAAAAAACTCGGCAACTAATACTTTGCATAATTCAAACACCCCCCATAATTACCTGTAGCTTGCAGCTTCCAACTAGATGAAAGAACAGAATATCACCCGAGAGTAACTTTTGAGCAAATGAAAATCCCTTCCAACCGCCACTTAAGCATCAGTTATTTGTGTGCAAAGAAAAATAATGATTCAGTAAAATACAAATGACTAGAAACTACAAAAGAGAACAGACGAATGCTTACTCCAGTTCTTTGTTGAATCAGCCCTCCACTAGCAGCAATAAGCAGATAGCCATCTGATAGTGACTCATGAACAGGAGCTGTGTAAGAATTCATTTAGTGTGTAGACCTCTAAGCAATAGATATGAAATTCAAATTCAATATTAAGAATCTTGAAAAATCTCAAGCCCAATACTGACCCAAGACAACATATACGTGAGTTGATAAATAGGTTCTTAAAACAGATTAATTCAACGATGAAGCAGACAAAGTATATATCGACATTCTTCACCAGCTTATAACCATCATGATTAATGAAGCAAAGTTCAATATGGGAACTAGCAAAGTCTAATAAATATCTAAAAATTTAGCATTAAAACAGAAAAATAATAAATTATGTCATAAAACATTCCTGCAGTCTGTCTCAGTTGTTAAAACTATGGAGTTAAAGACGCGCAAGGCAGGCGCCCAGGCTCAACTGGGTTCAGCAAAACTGCCTTGAGTGCAGCAAGGCGCACCCGAAAAAAAAAAACTTATCTGAACCCGCCAAAAACCTGTCTGAACCGACCAACCAGCCAAAAAATCCAGTCTAAACCAATCTACACTGGCCGAAAACAGCTAAAAATGGGCTAGACGGGACTTGCACCTAGGCGACAGGCTAACCCACCCACGGTGCCCTGAACCTACGTTAACAAACAAGACAAGTAACTTACGCGCATAATGAGGGCCTCTTTCACTGCATCCATAATAAAACTTTGAAGATTGAGATTTCCATATGTCAATTGGTCCATGACCAAACCTACCCTAACATCATCAAAATTAAGCCATGCCTCGCCTTCAATTGTACCTGATTGGTTATTGTGTGTGAGTGAAAATCGATTGAGTACCAAATCGGAAGGAGAATAATCGTCGAAGGAGCGGTGATGTTTGATGTCGATAGGATGGAAAGGCGACGACGAGAGGTGGTGGTGGCGGTGGGAGGCAGACGGCGAGGATCGATTTAGGTTTGTTTTTTTGTTTAGGGATCGATGGTTTCCTCTGCTTTTCTTTATGTCAATGATATGTGAGAGAGAGATTTTCGTGGGATCATGAAAACTAAATATGGAGATAAACGAGATTTATGCAATCAAATTAAAAAGTAAATTACACATATACCCTTATTCACTTAATTAAATAGTAACAAATAACTAAATAATTACCGTCTTACCATTCACTAAAAATCTCAAGATCATAAAAATCAAGGGCCCAGATAAGTTCACGCAGTTCACGCTGGAGAAAATGTTCACGTTTGAACCTAATCCCATGCGTGAACTGCGTGAACTGATCTGGACCATTGATTTCCTTTTTAGTTGTTAAGGGTATGATTGTAATTATATAAAAAATTATATTTAAATCATTATTTTAATAATTGAATGAAGTTACATCTTTCCTATTTTAAAATCGTTATCCACATTATCTTTTATTTCATTTTTATTTTTTAGATTTCACCACCAGAATTCGGATTATGATTTTTAAGATTCACGTAACCTTCATATTTCAACGGTATACACATGTGTACTTTGATATGAATTGAACAGTACACATGTGTACTCAGCATGGTACATATGTGTAATTAGCTACATAATACATACATATAAACAAATAAAACTTGTAAACCTATTTTATATTAAGCAAATAACAATTTTCATAATGTTTGCCAAACTAAAAAAAAACATACAATTACAAGTTCCAGTTTCGTGAAAACAATAAACGCAACATAATCGGAAAAATAAAAAAGACATAGTCTTTTACAACTATTCGCCGCGTTGTATGCTGAATCATCCTTATCGACCTCATACGTGAATCATCCTTATTGACCTTCCATCTCCACTTTCCTCGTTTACGACGTCTCCTATAATAACACAAAAAACTCAGCAATTAGTACTTTGCATAATTCACAAGTGTACATCAACAACCTTACACATTCAATACACAAAAAATTCTGAGATATCATAAAACAGACGCAATACACATGTGTACATTGCGTTAAAATCAGAATACACATGTGTACATCGCATTAAAAACAAAGCAATATCAGAATACACATGTGTACATCGCAGTAAAACCAGAGCAAAATCAAAATACACAAGTTTACATCGCATTAAAACCAGAGCAAATCAGAATACACATGTGTACATCGCATTAAAAAAAGAGCAAAATCAAAAAATTGAACAAAAAAACTCGGCAACTAATACTTTGCATAATTCAAACACCCCCCATAATTACCTGTAGCTTGCAGCTTCCAACTAGATGAAAGAACAGAATATCACCCGAGAGTAACTTTTGAGCAAATGAAAATCCCTTCCAACCGCCACTTAAGCATCAGTTATTTGTGTGCAAAGAAAAATAATGATTCAGTAAAATACAAATGACTAGAAACTACAAAAGAGAACAGACGAATGCTTACTCCAGTTCTTTGTTGAATCAGCCCTCCACTAGCAGCAATAAGCAGATAGCCATCTGATAGTGACTCATGAACAGGAGCTGTGTAAGAATTCATTTAGTGTGTAGACCTCTAAGCAATAGATATGAAATTCAAATTCAATATTAAGAATCTTGAAAAATCTCAAGCCCAATACTGACCCAAGACAACATATATGTGAGTTGATAAATAGGTTCTTAAAACAGATTAATTCAACGATGAAGCAGACAGAGTATATATCGACATTCTTCACCAGCTTATAACCATCATGATTAATGAAGCAAAGTTCAATATGGGAACTAGCAAAGTCTAATAAATATCTAAAAATTTAGCATTAAAACAGAAAAATAATAAATTATGTCATAAAACATTCCTGCAGTCTGTCTCAGTTGTTAAAACTATGGAGTTAAAGACGCGCAAGGCAGGCACCCAGGCTCAACTCGGTTCAGCAAAACTGCCTTGAGTGCAGCAAGGCGCACCCGAAAAAAAAAACTTATCTGAACCCGCCAAAAACCTGTCTGAACCGACCAACCAGCCAAAAAATCCAGTCTAAACCAATCTACACTGGCCGGAAACAGCTAAAAATGGGCTAGACGGGACTTGCACCTAGGCGACAGGCTAACCCACCCACGGTGCCCTGAACCTACGTTAACAAACAAGACAAGTAACTTACGCGCATAATGAGGGCCTCTTTCACTGCATCCATAATAAAACTTTGAAGATTGAGATTTCCATATGTCAATTGGTCCATGACCAAACCTACCCTAACATCATCAAAATTAAGCCATGCCTCGCCTTCAATTGTACCTGATTGGTTATTGTGTGTGAGTGAAAATCGATTGAGTACCAAATCGGAAGGAGAATAATCGTCGAAGGAGCGGTGATGTTTGATGTCGATAGGATGGAAGGGCGACGACGAGAGGTGGTGGTGGCGGTGGGAGGCAGACGGCGAGGATCGATTTAGGGTTTGTTTTTTTGTTTAGGGATCGATGGTTTCCTCTGCTTTTCTTTATGTCAATGATATGTGCGAGAGAGATTTTCGTGGGATCATGAAAACTAAATATGGAGATAAACGAGATTTATGCAATCAAATTAAAAAGTAAATTACACATATACCCTTATTCACTTAATTAAATAGTAACAAATAACCAAATAATTACCGTCTTGCCATTCACTAAAAATCTCAAGATCATAAAAATCAAGGGCCCAGATAAGTTCACGCAGTTCACGCTGGAGAAAATGTTCACGTTTGAACCTAATCCCATGCGTGAACTGCGTGAACTGATCTGGACCATTGATTTACTTTTTAGTTGTTAAGGGTATGATTGTAATTATATAAAAAATTATATTTAAATCATTATTTTAATAATTGAATGAAGTTACATCTTTCCTATTTTAAAATCGTTATCCACATTATCTTTTATTTCATTTTTATTTTTTAGATTTCGCCACCAGAATTCGGATTATGATTTTTAAGATTCACGTAACCTTCATATTTCAACGGTATACACATGTGTACTTTGATATGAATTGAACAGTACACATGTGTACTCAGCATGGTACATATGTGTAATTAGCTACATAATACATACATATAAACAAATAAAACTTGTAAACCTATTTTATATTAAGCAAATAACAATTTCCATAATGTTTGCCAAACTAAAAAAAACATACAATTACAAGTTCCAGTTTCGTGAAAACAATAAACGCAACATAATCGGAAAAATAAAAAAGACATAGTCTTTTACAACTATTCGCCGCGTTGTATGCTGAATCATCCTTATCGACCTCATACGTGAATCATCCTTATTGACCTTCCATCTCCACTTTCCTCATTTACGACGTCTCTTATAATAACACAAAAAACTCAGCAATTAGTACTTTGCATAATTCACAAGTGTACATCAACAACCTTACACATTCAATACACAAAAAATTCTGAGATATCATAAAACAGACGCAATACACATGTGTACATTGCGTTAAAATCAGAATACACATGTGTACATCGCATTAAAAACAAAGCAATATCAGAATACACATGTGTACATCGCAGTAAAACCAGAGCAAAATCAAAATACACATGTGTACATCGCATTAAAACCAGAGCAAATCAGAATATACATGTGTACATCGCATTAAAAAAAGAGCAAAATCAAAAAATTGAACAAAAAAACTCGGCAACTAATACTTTGCATAATTCAAACACCCCCCATAATTACCTGTAGCTTGCAGCTTCCAACTAGATGAAAGAACATAATATCACCCGATAGTAACTTTTGAGCAAATGAAAATCCCTTCCAACCGCCACTTAAGCATCAGTTATTTGTGTGCAAAGAAAAATAATGATTCAGTAAAATACAAATGACTAGAAACTACAAAAGAGAACAGACGAATGCTTACTCCAGTTCTTTGTTGAATCAGCCCTCCACTAGCAGCAATAAGCAGATAGCCATCTGATAGTGACTCATGAACAGGAGCTGTGTAAGAATTCATTTAGTGTGTAGACCTCTAAGCAATAGATATGAAATTCAAATTCAATATTAAGAATCTTGAAAAATCTCAAGCCCAATACTGACCCAAGACAACATATATGTGAGTTGATAAATAGGTTCTTAAAACAGATTAATTCAACGATGAAGCAGACAGAGTATATATCGACATTGTTCACCAGCTTATAACCATCATGATTAATGAAGCAAAGTTCAATATGGGAACTAGCAAAGTCTAATAAATATCTAAAAATTTAGCATTAAAACAGAAAAATAATAAATTATGTCATAAAACATTCCTGCAGTCTGTCTCAGTTGTTAAAACTATGGAGTTAAAGACGCACAAGGCAGGCGCCCAGGCTCAACTCGGTTCAGCAAAACTGCCTTGAGTGCAGCAAGGCGCACCCGAAAAAAAAAACTTATCTGAACCCGCCAAAAACCTGTCTGAACCGACCAACCAGCCAAAAAATCAAGTCTAAACCAATCTACACTGGCCGGAAACAGCTAAAAATGGGCTAGACGGGACTTGCACCTAGGCGACAGGCTAACCCACCCACGGTGCCCTGAACCTACGTTAACAAACAAGACAAGTAACTTACGCGCATAATGAGGGCCTCTTTCACTGCATCCATAATAAAACTTTGAAGATTGAGATTTCCATATGTCAATTGGTCCATGACCAAACCTACCCTAACATCATCAAAATTAAGCCATGCCTCGCCTTCAATTGTACCTGATTGGTTATTGTGTGTGAGTGAAAATCGATTGAGTACCAAATCGGAAGGAGAATAATCGTCGAAGGAGCGGTGATGTTTGATGTCGATAGGATGGAAGGGCGACGACGAGAGATGGTGGTGGCGGTGGGAGGCAGACGGCGAGGATCGACTTAGGGTTTGTTTTTTTGTTTAGGGATCGATGGTTTCCTCTGCTTTTCTTTATGTCAATGATATGTGCGAGAGAGATTTTCGTGGGATCATGAAAACTAAATATGGAGATAAACGAGATTTATGCAATCAAATTAAAAAGTAAATTACACATATACCCTTATTCACTTAATTAAATAGTAACAAATAACCAAATAATTACCATCTTGCCATTCACTAAAAATCTCAAGATCATAAAAATCAAGGGCCCAGATAAGTTCACGCAGTTCACGCTGGAGAAAATGTTCACGTTTGAACCTAATCCCATGCGTGAACTGCGTGAACTGATCTGGACCATTGATTTCCTTTTTAGTTGTTAAGGGTATGATTGTAATTATATAAAAAATTATATTTAAATCATTATTTTAATAATTGAATGAAGTTACATCTTTCCTATTTTAAAATCGTTATCCACATTATCTTTTATTTCATTTTTATTTTTTAGATTTCGCCACCAGAATTCGGATTATGATTTTTAAGATTCACGTAACCTTCATATTTCAACGGTATACACAGGTGTACTTTGATATGAATTGAACAGTACACATGTGTACTCAGCATGGTACATATGTGTAATTAGCTACATAATACATACATATAAACAAATAAAACTTGTAAACCTGTTTTATATTAAGCAAATAACAATTTCCATAATGTTTGCCAAACTAAAAAAAACATACAATTACAAGTTCCAGTTTCGTGAAAACAATAAACGCAACATAATTGGAAAATAAAAAAGACATAGTCTTTTACAACTATTCGCCGCGTTGTATGCTGAATCATCCTTATCGACCTCATACGTGAATCATCCTTATCGACCTTCCATCTCCATTTTCCTCGTTTACGACGTCTCCTATAATAACACAAAAAACTCAGCAATTAGTACTTTGCATAATTCACAAGTGTACATCAACAACCTTACACATTCAATACACAAAAAATTCTGAGATATCATAAAACAGACGCAATACACATGTGTACATTACGTTAAAATCAGAATACACATCTGTACATCGCATTAAAAACAAAGCTATATCAGAATACACATGTGTACATCGCTGTAAAACCAGAGCAAAATCAAAATACACACGTGTACATCGCATTAAAACCAGAGCAAATCAGAATACACATGTGTACATCGCATTAAAAAAGAGCAAAATCAAAAAATTGAACAAAAAAACTCGGCAACTAATACTTTGCATAATTCAAACACCCCCCATAATTACCTGTAGCTTGCAGCTTCCAACTAGATGAAAGAACAGAATATCACCCGATAGTAACTTTTGAGCAAATGAAAATCCCTTCCAACCGCCACTTAAGCATCAGTTATTTGTGTGCAAAGAAAAATAATGATTCAGTAAAATACAAATGACTAGAAACTACAAAAGAGAACAGACGAATGCTTACTCCAGTTCTTTGTTGAATCAGCCCTCCACTAGCAGCAATAAGCAGATAGCCATCTGATAGTGACTCATGAACAGGAGCTGTGTAAGAATTCATTTAGTGTGTAGACCTCTAAGCAATAGATATGAAATTCAAATTCAATATTAAGAATCTTGAAAAATCTCAAGCCCAATACTGACCCAAGACAACATATACGTGAGTTGATAAATAGGTTCTTAAAACAGATTAATTCAACGATGAAGCAGACAGAGTATATATCGACATTGTTCACCAGCTTATAACCATCATGATTAATGAAGCAAAGTTCAATATGGGAACTAGCAAAGTCTAATAAATATCTAAAAATTTAGCATTAAAACAGAAAAATAATAAATTATGTCATAAAACATTCCTGCAGTCTGTCTCAGTTGTTAAAACTATGGAGTTAAAGACGCACAAGGCAGGCGCCCAGGCTCAACTCGGTTCAGCAAAACTGCCTTGAGTGCAGCAAGGCGCACCCGAAAAAAAAAACTTATCTGAACCCGCCAAAAACCTGTCTGAACCGACCAACCAGCCAAAAAATCCAGTCTAAACCAATCTACACTGGCCGGAAACAGCTAAAAATGGGCTAGACGGGACTTGCACCTAGGCGACAGGCTAACCCACCCACGGTGCCCTGAACCTACGTTAACAAACAAGACAAGTAACTTACGCGCATAATGAGGGCCTCTTTCACTGCATCCATAATAAAACTTTGAAGATTGAGATTTCCATATGTCAATTGGTCCATGACCAAACCTACCCTAACATCATCAAAATTAAGCCATGCCTCGCCTTCAATTGTACCTGATTGGTTATTGTGTGTGAGTGAAAATCGATTGAGTACCAAATCGGAAGGAGAATAATCGTCGAAGGAGCGGTGATGTTTGATGTCGATAGGATGGAAGGGCGACGACGAGAGGTGGTGGTGGCGGTGGGAGGTAGACGGCGAGGATCGATTTAGGGTTTGTTTTTTTGTTTAGGGATCGATGGTTTCCTCTGCTTTTCTTTATGTCAATGATATGTGCGAGAGAGATTTTCGTGGGATCATGAAAACTAAATATGGAGATAAACGAGATTTATGCAATCAAATTAAAAAGTAAATTACACATATACCCTTATTCACTTAATTAAATAGTAACAAATAACCAAATAATTACCATCTTGCCATTCACTAAAAATCTCAAGATCATAAAAATCAAGGGCCCAGATAAGTTCACGCAGTTCACGCTGGAGAAAATGTTCACGTTTGAACCTAATCCCATGCGTGAACTGCGTGAACTGATCTGGACCATTGATTTCCTTTTTAGTTGTTAAGGGTATGATTGTAATTATATAAAAAATTATATTTAAATCATTATTTTAATAATTGAATGAAGTTACATCTTTCCTATTTTAAAATCGTTATCCACATTATCTTTTATTTCATTTTTATTTTTTAGATTTCGCCACCAGAATTCGGATTATGATTTTTAAGATTCACGTAACCTTCATATTTCAACGGTATACACAGGTGTACTTTGATATGAATTGAACAGTACACATGTGTACTCAGCATGGTACATATGTGTAATTAGCTACATAATACATACATATAAACAAATAAAACTTGTAAACCTGTTTTATATTAAGCAAATAACAATTTCCATAATGTTTGCCAAACTAAAAAAAAACATACAATTACAAGTTCCAGTTTCGTGAAAACAATAAACGCAACATAATTGGAAAATAAAAAAGACATAGTCTTTTACAACTATTCGCCGCGTTGTATGCTGAATCATCCTTATCGACCTCATACGTGAATCATCCTTATCGACCTTCCATCTCCATTTTCCTCGTTTACGACGTCTCCTATAATAACACAAAAAACTCAGCAATTAGTACTTTGCATAATTCACAAGTGTACATCAACAACCTTACACATTCAATACACAAAAAATTCTGAGATATCATAAAACAGACGCAATACACATGTGTACATTACGTTAAAATCAGAATACACATCTGTACATCGCATTAAAAACAAAGCTATATCAGAATACACATGTGTACATCGCTGTAAAACCAGAGCAAAATCAAAATACACACGTGTACATCGCATTAAAACCAGAGCAAATCAGAATACACATGTGTACATCGCATTAAAAAAGAGCAAAATCAAAAAATTGAACAAAAAAACTCGGCAACTAATACTTTGCATAATTCAAACACCCCCCATAATTACCTGTAGCTTGCAGCTTCCAACTAGATGAAAGAACAGAATATCACCCGATAGTAACTTTTGAGCAAATGAAAATCCCTTCCAACCGCCACTTAAGCATCAGTTATTTGTGTGCAAAGAAAAATAATGATTCAGTAAAATACAAATGACTAGAAACTACAAAAGAGAACAGACGAATGCTTACTCCAGTTCTTTGTTGAATCAGCCCTCCACTAGCAGCAATAAGCAGATAGCCATCTGATAGTGACTCATGAACAGGAGCTGTGTAAGAATTCATTTAGTGTGTAGACCTCTAAGCAATAGATATGAAATTCAAATTCAATATTAAGAATCTTGAAAAATCTCAAGCCCAATACTGACCCAAGACAACATATACGTGAGTTGATAAATAGGTTCTTAAAACAGATTAATTCAACGATGAAGCAGACAGAGTATATATCGACATTCTTCACCAGCTTATAACCATCATGATTAATGAAGCAAAAATCAATATGGGAACTAGCAAAGTCTAATAAATATCTAAAAATTTAGCATTAAAACAGAAAAATAATAAATTATGTCATAAAACATTCCTGCAGTCTGTCTCAGTTGTTAAAACTATGGAGTTAAAGACGCACAAGGCAGGCGCCCAGGCTCAACTCGGTTCAGCAAAACTGCCTTGAGTGCAGCAAGGCGCACCCGAAAAAAAAAACTTATCTGAACCCGCCAAAAACCTGTCTGAACCGACCAACCAGCCAAAAAATCCAGTCTAAACCAATCTACACTGGCCGGAAACAGCTAAAAATGGGCTAGACGGGACTTGCACCTAGGCGACAGGCTAACCCACCCACGGTGCCCTGAACCTACGTTAACAAACAAGACAAGTAACTTACGCGCATAATGAGGGCCTCTTTCACTGCATCCATAATAAAACTTTGAAGATTGAGATTTCCATATGTCAATTGGTCCATGACCAAACCTACCCTAACATCATCAAAATTAAGCCATGCCTCGCCTTCAATTGTACCTGATTGGTTATTGTGTGTGAGTGAAAATCGATTGAGTACCAAATCGGAAGGAGAATAATCGTCGAAGGAGCGGTGATGTTTGATGTCGATAGGATGGAAGGGCGACGACGAGAGGTGGTGGTGGCGGTGGGAGGTAGACGGCGAGGATCGATTTAGGGTTTGTTTTTTTGTTTAGGGATCGATGGTTTCCTCTGCTTTTCTTTTTGTCAGTGATATGTGAGAGAGAGATTTTCGTGGGATCATGAAAACTAAATATGGAGATAAACGAGATTTATGCAATCAAATTAAAAAGTAAATTACACATATACCCTTATTCACTTAATTAAATAGTAACAAATAACCAAATAATTACCATCTTGTCATTCACTAAAAATCTCAAGATCATAAAAATCAAGGGCCCAGATAAGTTCACGCAGTTTACGCTGGAGAAAATGTTCACGTTTGAACCTAATCCTATATATATATATATATATATATAATACTATCGCATACGTAACCTTTTGTTTAAAAATCGCTCGTTAAAACGTTATATTTATAGTAATTATAATAAACATAAATTAAAAATAAAATTATAACTTCACAAAAATGGTCAAGACTATCTCTACATGTGTGTGACGACATTCGTAAGTACTCGTTTCAAGCTTCACTTGTCATGACAAATTCTAGTTGGCGAATGGAGGTCATACGTTTTTGCAACGGAGAGAATCCGACTTTACCCCGTAAACCCGCTTTTGTTTGAAGCATATTCGCACTCTAAATCAACACTAATTTAAAAAAAAAAAAGACGATGGCTCATACGAAAGCGGCATCGAAATTCCTCATCATTATACAACGGATTGTCAGCAAAATAATCACTCACCAAATGGCTGTGAGCACCAATTCGGTCTTGTTCAATATGCGGTTGTCTAGTGCGCGGTGGTTGTGATTCAACTTCGTCTTTTAAAAATCTAATGACCTCATGATCCACGGCTATAAGCAAATCATCAAGCGTAACCGAGTTGGTTGTAGAGTTGGATGACGTCTCGGAACTTGAAGACATTTTCTAACAACAAATATAGGTTTAGAGGTTTTGTGATAGTGTGTTTGAGAGAGTTTGAAACTTGATTTTTTAAGGAAGTAGCCGTTGTCAACCGCTACATTAGAATGGGACCCACCAATTTCGTTCGTTATTCTACGTGATTGCAATCACATTTGACTAACACCCCCGCATGGCGCCTGGGGTAAGGAGGGGGGGCGCTATTGATGATATATTTGATGAGGTGGATGGGTAATGACGTCCCATACCACAAACTTAGTATAGAACATATATACCCACATGTTTCTTTGCTTACGACCACAGGGGTGCTGATCAAAGGATCAAAGGGAAGAACCTCTTTCTATTTGCCAAAACTAGGGACATGATTTTTAACCATCAAAAAGTGTATACATATAAAATATGATTTGTCTGTTTCGATAATAATAAAAATCACAACGTATTACAGACTGTCAAGCCGAGACTGTAACTTTTTTCGTTTTGGTATTTTGATATTTTTTATTTAAAGGTGTGCTTTTTCAACATTCCATTGGTAAATATTGAGTTTTAAGACATCTTTAAAAACATACTTTTAACCGTCTACAAATGAGTAAAATCTAAACAATTTGGAAAACTTAGAAAACCACTTAGGGATGAAGATGGTACCCGTTCGATATTGAATTGGTATCGGTACTAATAAACAGAAGAAATGGGAATCGGTACCAGTACCGAATACACCGGTATGGTAAGGTACCCGTATTTACCGGTGTTTTACCCGTAAATACCGGTACTATACCGATACCGAAAAACGGAAAAAGTGGGTACCAGTACTGAATATACCCGATACGTTCGGTACTGATTCGGTACCGATACCCGGTACCAAATGCTCATAGACGCGTACTCCAAAAAAGTTCATTCATAAATGATTTTACCCGTTATGAAGTCACCCTGAGGAATGTTAAAAGATGAGAATATTCTTTCAATAATTCAAATTCCGTTGTAAAATGTAATTTTTTCTTACATTCTATATTAAAAAACTTGAATGTTTAAAAACTAAGCCCTTCGTGTAGTTAGGGTGTGCAAAAAACGTTAAACCAAAAAATTCGAAAATTGAACCTTATATGTACCCGGAAAACACTAAATCTAATTGTGAATTTGGATTTCGGTTCGGTACCTAACCTTATCCAAATTGTGAATTTGGTTTTCAGTTCAAATATTGATTCAACAAACCTTTCTTATTCAGATTACCGAACCGAATTCAGTCAAATAAACCAAATTATAACCGGTTTAATCAAATAACCAAACTAAATTAATCGGCTGAATTCAGTTCGGTTAGACACATTTTGAATTCATATCGGTTCAGTTTTCAGTTAGGAAAAATTAAAACCAAATAGGTGTCAGTCATGTTGGGTTGGTAGGTTGACGGGTTAAAATGTGCAATCCAAATCAGATCCATATTTATTATTATTCGTGTCGAACATATCAACCTAACCAGCACATACATAAATTCAGATTAACCCAAAACGACCCGTTTAACCCATTTTTCTAAATGAGTTATACATGTTGACGAGTTATAAGTGGGTTATCGGTAATATATTTAATGGTAAGTATAAATGTGACAAGTAGATAATATAGTGTGACAAATAAAATTATTATGAGTAACCATGTAAAATAAAAAAATTAAAAAAAAAACTCAAAAACGAAAACTGGTTAGTGGGTTAACCTGAATTGTTTTTAAAATGGCTAACTCAAAGTTCGAACTTGACCTGTTTTTAAAACAACAAACCCGAACACAACCCGATTTCAATCAAGTTATATTAGGGGTTGTTTGTTTACCTCTTAATGGGACTTTTAATGGTTCAGACATCATCTTACTGGTTTAGCACTTAATGGTTCAGACATTTACAGACATTTACCTCTGAATGGTTAAGATTTATACAGAGTTTGAATGGTTAAGACATCTAATCTGAATTGGTCAGCCATCTGCCACTGAACTATTAAACATTGTATATGCTCTTAATAGTTCAGACATCTTACTAATTCAACACTTAATAGTCCAGACCTCTTATTGATTCAGCACTTAACCATTCAGATGTTGCCAAACAGTCCCTTAGTAAACTCAAAAAACCTAAACTTTTTATGTTGTTCTTCAAATCGTGTCAAAAATTACCTCCCTAATTTTTCTCGAACGACAACTTTCATTAAACACACCCACTACTAATACCCTTAGAGCATTCACATCCAATCCACTAAAAATATACATACATTCCACTAAAAAACAACTCCTATATCAATATATTTCCACTAAAAACAAATACTTTTTCTCTCTCCTTTTCAATATATATTACATTTTCTCTCTCCTCTACTCACAACCACTTTCAAAATATATTAAAAAATTATACAGGGTGAACAGTGTCCCCCCAAATATACAGATGAACAGTAACATTTTCTCTCTCTTCCACTCACAACCACTTAAACCACTTTTTATAATTTAAAAACTCATCTCTCAAGATTTGGTGGATAGAATGTGAATGCTCTTAATTATACTAGTTAGGTAAGGAGTAGTGGTACCTTCAAATAATTCATTTCTAGATATGAAAATCAAATCAGCTCAAAGCACGTGTACATTAAATTTATAAAAATGTCAATTCACCATTAAAAAGTCATGGTACCTTCGTGGAAATCAGCCCCACACGCGAACCAGAAGCTGTATCCAATCTGTCCATCCATGGCGTTTTCTTCACCTTCCAAGAACCACATACATACCACCTTCCATCTTATATACATACCCACATCACCACCTCTCAATCACAAACCAAACCAAATCAAACACACCTCCAATAATCAACTATAACAAATGGCCACAACAAACCAACAACCACAATTCCAAGATTATCTACCAATAATGGCGGCTAAGTTAGGCGGAGACGGGTTAATCGAAGAGCTATGCAACGGGTTTCGGTTACTGATGGACGCTGAAAAAGGGGTGATCACTTTCGATAGTTTGAAGAAGAATTCGACGTTGTTGGGGCTTGGAGAGTTGAGTGATGATGATATTGTTAGTATGTTGAGAGAAGGTGATATTGATGGAGATGGTGGGCTTAATCAGATGGAGTTTTGTGTTCTTATGTTTAGATTGAGTCCGGATTTGATGGATCAATCTGAGTTTTTGCTTGAAGAAGCTTTGGAACAGGAGGAGGAGTTTAGTGGTTTTTAACTTTTGGTTGTTGACTTTTTGTTGTTTGTTGATAATATATATTTAGATTCATTTTAGTAGCAGTTTTTGCCCAATTTTATTGTCTTTTTTCTTGCCCAATTTTGAGAAATTGATGGATAGATTATCCAACTTCTAGTCTTCATCTTATTGATTCATCATGCTTCTTGTTGAAAAAAGAGTCAATATTATTCGAATATCCACTCCAATTTTGACCTCCAAAAGTCAATATTATTCAAATATCAACACCATCTTGTTGAGTTTTTGCATCAGATATGTACTTTCAACTTCATGTAACCAAAAGTGTTTGTTCAATAAAGATGTAAGCTCTTAAAAGATGTGAATGCTTAATTGCTTATTGATTCTTGTGGTTTTATTTTATGCTAAAACAGGTTATATAGTAAACAAGTCCCATATATGTTCACATAATGATATGCGAGACGTGTAACAAACAAAATGACTCACTACTTTTGTGACTTTAATTAACAAAATGATCGATTCTTTAGCTTTTACAATATACATCAAAGGCTTGAGGGATACATCAAAGGTATTCAATTTTGGTTTCGGCTAAATTACGTTATCGGTACTATTCGGCCAAACATAGAGTACTGATACCATTCTTATCCCTAGTTATCTACTAAATATAATTGGCAAATTAAATTTTCATAATCACACAGTTCGCCAATAATAATCATAACTGAGAATACTCTTACCATCGGTACCTACTTTCTAAATATTTGTTATTCAGTGGACCTCTGTTAAAAAAACTTAACTTAGTTTTTTTCGATGTGGACATATGAGTTTGATGATGATGTGAAATTTTTTTATCATCTTTGTTTTTTATTTAATCTTTACATTAAAAAAATAACAATAATAATTAAATTATTTATTATGTGTGTATTATCTCTCTCCCTCTTGAAACTAGAAACCTTGACGCACCACCACCGCCGCCATCTCCACCACCACCACACACTCACATACATAATACAATGAGATAGGAGAGAGAGACCGACGATTTATAGAGAGAAAGCTAGGAGCAATGGCGGTGGCAAACGGGGGAAAGTGTGAGAACGAAATCATGGATGGCGCTGGGAGCAATGGCGGTGGCAAACGACAATAGGGTTTTGATTTGGGGGGGGGGGGCTTTTGTTGTTAAGCAGCGATTAAGGTTTCTAGGTAGAAATATATTGATGATCACGGTGTGTTGGTGGTTGTTGGTTGGGTGTTCCAAAAGAGAGAAAGAAAGTGTGTGTGCGCGCGTGTGTGTGTGTGTATATAGGGTCAAGATTTAAAGAAAACGGGGGAAAGTGTGAGAACGGTGAGAACGCTTATGGATCGTTAGATCAAAACAATCCATGGACTAGATTGCACGGTGGCGTTTTCGTAAATAACATCAATTTTATTATGCGAGACGCGCTTCATTAAGGGTAAAAGGGTCTTTTACCGCTCAAATTCAAAACGCCAACAAATGATAACACGCCATTCAAAAAATAAAACGCCGTTATAAACAAAACGCCAAAAATTAGTGATAAAACGCGTTGGATATTACAGGAAGAGGAAACAACATAGTAACTGAATTTCAGTTATTAACATTTATTAGAAGAAATTCCCTCCTAAATTACGCGCCAAAAACATCATTATATAAACGACGTAAAACATCGCTTCCATAATCACTTCAATCTATCATTTCTGCAAAAACATCTTTAACCAAAAACGCCAATTTAACCAAAACGCCAAAAATGGCAACAATCGTTTTGGTGGAGATACACTCTGGCAATCAGGCGATTCGACCTGCGTTTTGACAACAGATAGAGGGTGTATGTTAGGACGATCAAGGCAATTTTGAAGATGGAAGAAGAGGTACAGAGGGGTATCCTATCTCTTAGCATCGCTCTGGATAACGAATGCCATGAAACACATATGCTTATGAAAGCATTAACAAGGAAATTTGGACCAATCAAAGCAGATGTAAAGTCGGACCCTGTCATGACATCATGGCGTTTTAATGATGAAACAAACATGGTGACCGTTATATATGACAGCGGAGAGCAGGAAGACTACTGGCTTGAAAACATCATGACAAAACAGGATCTTGGGTTCATGGAAGAATTGCATAACGCCACTTGTTTGAACACAGAAATGGACTCAAAATTGGCGTTAATGCAAGACATGTTCAAATGGAGGCTTCAAAATCTTCAGGAACAAGAAGCCGATGAAGGTGAAGGTGAAGGTGATGACATGGATGAAGATCCAAATGAAGACTCCGAGGAAGAAGATGACGCAAGTGATGGATACTTCTCGGATAAAGTACCTTCGGACGAAGAGTTTTAATTTTTTTTCTTAAGTGAAATCTTCTTTTTTTAAGATAATTAAATGATATATTTCTCTGTTTATTTGCAAAACGCCAAAAAAATACTACAAACAGTAACTGAAAAGACGGTTACTTTATTACTATCATTTATTATAATAAAAAAATCCCGCTTGAACTACGCGCCAAAAAACTCCTATAAGAGAGGGGGTCTATACACAATGAATTGATCACACCCAGAAAAACAAACGTCATGTTCTCTAGAAACTACTCACTTTAAAACGCCAAAAAAGGTTAGTTAAAATAACCACAGATGGCAAAGCTTTTACTGAATCGATTCTTCTCTGAGGGGGTTATCTCTATAATCTTTTGCTGAATGAGATGGACAAATATTCAAGAAAAAGAGACTGATGACAGTGATATGTCATCATGTGAGCTTTGTTCTTGATGACTATATGCATGGCATAAAGGGATTAACACAAGTATAAAATGCTATTTTGGACTCCATTATTATAAATAGCATTAAGCAAGAGTTGATCTTCAATTACATGCCACCAAACAAGAATATCACACCAAAAAACAGGATACCACTAAAAAGCTTAGTCTAAAAAAGACGGGGTTTATGTAGGAAAGTTGACATCTAGCTAAGGTATTCAAAGGTTCAAAACGCCAAAACAAATTCAAGTAGAAGAGGTTGATGACAGTGAAGATTCGAATGAGAAATTAGATTATCATTTTTAATTTTTTTTCTTTTTCATTTTATATTGTTTTGTTATCAAATTATCTATTGTTTTGTTATCTAATTCTCTACAAAGAAAATACATTATTATATAAAACGCCAAAAACTACAAACACCAAAACGCTAGTAGTATGAAAACTGTGAGAACGGGTGTTGGCAAAGCACATTGTCAAACGTATTAAACGCCAAAAAAATTGACTAAACGCCATAAAAAACATTTGGTCTTATTGTAATCTTATGAAAATATTAATGACTCGTAGTGAATTATTATACAACGCCACAAAACGCCAAAAAATTGACCAGAAAACGCTATAACGCCAAAAAATTATCTATGTGACACAAAAACAATTAATTCAACGCAAAAAAGTTTAATGAATACAATTAACGCCAAAATAATCTTAGACGTCAGAAATGTTATAGCGTGTTGGGAAAATAAAAGAAGATTGAAAAGACAAAAAAAACCCCTCGCGCCCTAATCATATCCCGCGCCACGTGTTGGGCCAGGATGCGTTCTCACCGTTCTCACACTTTTGGGTGTTTCTCCTGATCCCGTACCTGTATATATATATATATATATATATATATATATATATATATATATATATATATATATATATATATATATATATATATATATATATATATATATATATAGGATTAGGTTCAAACGTGAACATTTTCTCGAGCGTGAACTGCGTGAACTTATCTGGGCCCTTGATTTTTATGATCTTGAGATTTTTAGTGAATGGCAAGATGGTAATTATTTGGTTATTTGTTACTATTTAATTAAGTGAATAAGGGTATATGTGTAATTTACTTTTTAATTTGATTGCATAAATCTCGTTTATCTCCATATTTAGTTTTCATGGTCCCACGAAAATCTCTCTCTCACATATCATTGACATAAAGAAAAGCAGAGGAAACCATCGATCCCTAAACAAAAAAACAAACCCTAAATCGATCCTCGCCGTCTGCCTCCCACCGCCACCACCACCTCTCGTCGTCGCCCTTCCATCCTATCGACATCAAACATCACCGCTCCTTCGACGATTATTCTCCTTCCGATTTGGTACTCAATCGATTTTCACTCACACATAATAACCAATCAGGTACAATTGAAGGCGAGGCATGGCTTAGTTTTTTTTATTATTTGGGTTATATAACTTTTTTTAAACTTGGTTTGTACTTTTTTAGTTGTTTAAATGGTATTTTATTTTTTATTTAGTTTAAAGAGTATATAAACAAAATAAAAAATGATTGAGTAATGATTGGGCTTTATGTAAGACCTTCCTCATATCCATATAAATATAACGTTTTAACGAGCGATTTTTAAACAGAAGGTTACGTATACGATAGTATTATATATATATATATATATATATATATATATATATATATATATATATATATATATATATATATATATATATATATATATATATATATATATATATATATATATATATATATATATATATAGAAACGGGATCAGGAGAAAACACCCAGAAGTGTGAGAACGGTGAGAACGCATTCTGGCCAAACACGTGGCGCGGGACATGATGATGGTCCGAGGGGTTTTTTTGTCTTTTCAATCTTCTTTTATTTTCCCTACGCGCTATAACATTTTCTGGCGTCTAATATTTTTTTGGCGTTTATTGTATTTATTAAACTTTTTAGCGTTGAATTAACTGCTTTTGTGTCACATAGATAATTTTTTGGCATTATAGCGTTTTTTGGTCAATTTTTTTGGCGTTTTGTATAATAATTCACTATGAGTCATTAATATTTTCATAAGATTACAATAAGACCAAATGTTTTTATTGGCGTTTAGTGAATTTTTTGGTGTTTAATACATTTGACTAGGTGCTTTGCCAGCACCTGTTCTCACAGTTTTCATACTACTAGCGTTTTGGTGTTTGTAGTTTTTGGCATTTTATATAATAATGTATTTTATTTATAGAGAATTAGATAACAAAACAACATATAACTTGATAACAAAACAATAAAAAATGAAAATAAAAAATAAAAAATGGTAATCTAATTTCTCTTCTGACAATATTATCCTTAGTGTAAGTTAGCACCAACGTCACATGTCAACACGAAAAACGTTTTCACCGTTTTCACACTTTTCGGCGTTTTCCCTAAATCCCACCCCTGTATGTATGTATGTATGTATGTATGTATGTATGTATGTATGTATGTATGTATGTATGTATGTATGTATGTATGTATGTATGTATGTATGTATGTATGTATGTATGTATGTATGTATGTATGTATGTATGTATGTATGTATGTATGTATGTATGTATGTATGTATGTATGTATGTATGTATGTATGTATGTATGTATGTATGTATGTTGTGTATGTGTGTATGTGTGTATGTGTGTATGTGTGTATGTGTGTATGTGTGTATGTGTGTATGTGTGTATGTGTGTATGTGTGTATGTGTGTATGTGTGTATGTGTGTATGTGTGTATGTGTGTATGTGTGTATGTGTGTATGTGTGTATGTGTGTATGTGTGTATGTGTGTATGTGTGTATGTGTGTATGTGTGTATGTGTGTATGTGTGTATGTGTATGTGTGTATGTGTGTATGTGTGTATGTGTGTATGTATGTATGTATGTATGTATGTATGTATGTATGTATGTATGTATGTATGTATGTATGTATGTATGTATGTATGTATGTATGTATGTATGTATGTATGTATGTATGTATGTATGTATGTATGTATGTATGTATGTATGTATGTATGTATGTATGTATGTATGTATGTATGTATGTATGTATGTATGTATGTATGTATGTATGTATGTATGTATGTATGTATGTATGTATGTATGTATGTATGTATGTATGTATGTATGTATGTATGTATGTATGTATGTATGTATGTATGTATGTATGTATGTATGTATGTATGTATGTATGTATGTATGTATGTATGTATGTATGTATGTATGTATGTAGGTATGTAGGTATGTATGTATGTATGTATGTAGGTATGTATGTATGTATGTATGTATGTATGTATGTATGCATGCATGTATGCATGTATGCATGCATGCATGTATGCATGTATGCATGCATGCATGTATGCATGTATGCATGCATGCATGTATGCATGCATGCATGTATGCATGTATGCATGCATGCATGTATGCATGTATGCATGTATGTATGTATGTATGTATGTATGTATGGGTTTTAGTAATCTTCACTCTGTTATTTGTGGGTTTTGACTTTGTACACTTTGTAGAAAAAATAGACTTTGTAGCCGAGCTCCACCCTATATATATATATATATATATATATATATATATATATATATATATATATATATATATATATATATATATATATATATATATATATATATATATACTAGTCGTTTACCCGCGCGATGCGGCGGGAAACATATAACTTAGGTTGATGAGTTTAGGCCTATACGAGGATGTAGTTTCCGTTGTGGCGTTCGACGACGACGGTGGCAGTGTAGCAGAACGTGAGGGTCGGTTGCGGCCTTCTTCAGCGGCGGAGAAACAGCGGTGTACGGCGATTGGTGGTTTTGTGATGGCGTTTGGTGGTTATTATGTGACGGCCGGTTACCGGCTTCAGAAAAAAACAAAGAAAATTGTGTGAGGCCTTCGGCAGTGGCGAAGCTTGACGTTTTTTATGGGGGGTGGGGGGTGAAAATGTATATACCCAAAACTTTCTAATACGAATACCCTATCATCTAATTGATAAAAAAACAACAAAAAATTAATTTAAATGCCCAAACACCCAAAACCCTTTTGATACTCGCAACAGCTTGATGATGCATTTGATTAGATAAGATTGCGCCACTCATTTCTTTACAGAGAACTATCTTGTTCAAAAAAAAAACAAATGGAATAAAAATTAATCATTAAAGTGTACACCAGCACCATTTGGCTACACCTAATCAAAATACATAGACTTATTAAGATATTAGAATTATGTATCGGAAGTTCTTTGTTGCGTCAAACCACAGGTTCAACCTCTGTTCCATATTACCCTGCATATACCAAACAAACTTGCGATTAGTTTATGCACAGCTATTCATAATCATTTTATCATGAAATAAGGATACCTGAACAAATGTCTCGCTCGACCAATAGTTTCCCTTGACGCATTATGCAAGGTTCGCTCGGTCCAACAACTCAAGCAAATGTTTTCTATGTTTTTTAGGGGGAAAATGGGTGGATCTCTCCACAGGGCATACAAGACACAGGTCATTGGCGGAAGCCCGCCAAATTTAACATATAAAGTTTTTTTATATGTTAAATATGGCGAGCTGCCGCCAATAACCTATGTTTTGTATGCCCTGGGAGAGAAGCACCCATGTTCCCCCTAAAATGCAAAGAAAACATTTGCTTGAGTTGTTGGATAGATTACACAGGCTCAGTTTTTGCATCACAGCCTCAAACACTTTCAGTTCAGATAGATTACACAGGCTCAGTTTTTGCATCACAGCCTCAAAACACTTTTAGTTCAGACAGATTAAGAACACAAGCTCAGCTTATGCATCATAGACTCAACACTTTTAGTTCAGACAGATTAAGAACACAAGCTCAGCTTTTGCATCACAGCCTCAAACACTTTCAGTTCAGACAGATTAAGAACACAAAATCCGGAGTACACAACAAGAGTAATTTGCCACTAAACTTAAACAACCTTTAAAGCATGATGTACACGTGTTTTAAGCACAAGAAACAAATATGTAACCTCACAGGCTCAGCTTATGCATCATAGCCTCAAACACTTTCAGTTCAGACATATTAAGAACACAAGCTCAGCTTATGTTTATAGAGACTGCAGCAAGCAAGCTGTCTTTCAGACAACAGTAAAATGTTGCTTTTACAGCTGTAGACGTAAAAGCAATACGAGAAACAACGCAAGATCCAGATGCAAAGAGTCGATATATTCTGAAATCGAAGTAAAATAGTTGTTAGGTTCATGTTTTGAAAGTAGGATTTAGTTCAAAAGAGATAAACTTACAAGTCTTTAAAGCCCTTTGTACAAACCTGTTAAGCACAAGTGTTGAAAACTTGTTTTCCATGTTGAAAACTTGTTTTCCACCTGGTACCCACGCGGATCATATAATGGTTAACTTGACCCGTTTTTAGTTTAATGGATCCTATATAAAGTTTCATTCAATCTATCTATCAACACCTGAAGACTCAGACATGTAATTGAGGAAAGTGTGAACACAACTACGGGTAAAGCCATGGCTGCAACACACGGTTGCAAAGTGAGAACTATGCAACCTGGATATTGCCCCGCCAAGATGCTACTCGGATCTTCTATGTACCCTCAAAATACAATCATTATCACAGTCTATTGTGTTATGTAACCCCGCTTTAAAGCATGATGTACAAGAGTAATTTTCCACTAAACTTAAACAACCTTTAAAGCATGATGTAAAAGTGTTTTAAGCACAAGAAACACATATGTAACCTCACAGGCTCAGCTTATGCATCATAGCCTTAACAGTTTCAGTTCAGACATATTAAGAACACAAGCTCAGCTTATGCATCATAGAGTCGACACTTTCAGTTCAGACAGATTAAGAACACAAGCTCAGCTTTTGCATCACAGCCTCAAACACTTTCAGAATGGACATAGAATGGACAGGTGAAACTACCTGCTTGATCCTCAAACGCAAATCCTGAACCAAAATAAACAAATACTTTATAAAGTTTCACACTTGCACAATCGAATCGAATTCTTGAAACCGTTTAACCGAACTTACTCTTGAGATTAGCAAAAAGATTCTCGTTAACGAATCTTGACGTCTCCGGTCCACCATGTCCCTCATAGACAACATTCAAATAAATATAAATATTAATAAAAAATTTAAATAACATTCAAATAATTTTTTCAACAACTAAACCAGTAACCCTAGTTTGGACTTATCCAACTAAAAAACATTTTTAATGAACTCCCTAACAATCACAGACAAAATATCCAAACCAGTAACCAAAAAAATTAAACCACAGTCAAATAAACCCTAGTAAATAAACAAAAAATTTAAACAAAAAAAATAAACACTGGTTAATAAACAAAAAATTTAAACAAAAAAAATAAACCCTCGTTAACCACAGTCAAATTCTATAAATTTAAACAAAAAATCAAGAACAGATCTACTTACAAAGAACAGATCTACTACAAAGAACAGATCTACTACAAAGAACAGATCTACTACAAAAAATTTAAACAAAAAAAATAAACCCTCGTTAACACTCGTTAACCACAGTCAAATTCGTTAACCGAGAACAGATCTACTACAAAGAACAGATCTACTACAAATAACAGATCTACTACAAAGAACAGATCTACTACAAAGAACAGATCTACTACAAATAACCCTCGTTAACCCTCGTTAACCACAGTCAAATTCGTTAACCGAGAACAGATCTACTACAAAGAACAGATCTACTACAAATAACAGATCTACCACAAGCACCATCGTTGACGAACCCACAACCAAAAGAAAGATCTGAAACATTACCCATTGAAGATTCAAATAACAAAAAAATAAATAAGATATGGTAATAATACAGAAAGATCTGAAACATTACCCTGAAATAGTGTCGGATCTCTTGAGATAGTGTTGGATCTTGTAAAGCCACCGGGAAAGAAGCCAAAGAAATCGATGTTGTGTCGGATCTGGTGTCGGATCTGGTGTCGGATCTGGTGTCGGATCTGATGTCGTCAACGATGGAGGAGTCGTGGAGGAGCGGTGGAGGAGCGGTGGATGAAATGAAGGTTAGGGTTAGGGTTTGTAGAGAAACGTGGAGTGTCTGGATGGATGAAACGAAATTGTGGATAGATAGATTGAATGAAACTTTATATAGGATCCATTAAACTAAAAACGGGTCAAGTTAACCATTACATGATCCGCGTGGGTACCAGGTGGAAAACAAGTAGATCTGTTATTTGTAGTAGATCTGCTTTATAAAGTAGTAAGTATAGATAGATCTGGAAGAATACTTTTAGATCTGTGAATCTGTGATAATACTTTTACAACTGGAAGACTCAGACATGTAATTGAGAGATGAACACAACTACGGGTAAAGCCATGGCTGCAACACACGGTTGCAAAGTGAGAACTATGCAACCTGGATATTGCCCCGCCAAGATGCTACTCGGATCTTCTATGTACCCTCAAAATACAATCATCATCACAGTCTATTGTGTTATGTAACCCCGCTTTAAAGCATGATGTACAAGAGTAATTTTCCACTAAACTTAAACAACCTTTAAAGCATGATGTAAAAGTGTTTTAAGCACAAGAAACACATATGTAACCTCACAGGCTCAGCTTATGCATCATAGCCTTAACAGTTTCAGTTCAGACATATTAAGAACACAAGCTCAGCTTATGCATCATAGAGTCGACACTTTCAGTTCAGACAGATTAAGAATACAAGCTCAGCTTTTGCATCACAGCCTCAAACACTTTCAGAATGGACATAGAATGGACAGGTGAA